>NC_050577.1:140242581-141725081 GCF_011100635.1 Trichosurus vulpecula | reverse complement strand
TAGTAGGATACTTTTAAAAGTAGAATGCCTTTATTCAAGGGCTTGAATACCTCCTCCAAACCAGATATAGATGACTAGTCACTCTTCTCATGTGCTAAACCTACATTCATGTACTTTTATAAGATCTCACAACATAAGTAAAGTGTAAATAAAAATACATAAATTTATGCTCAAAGTGATGCACCTTAAGGATCTTAAAGCATATTATAAATCTGACTTTATTGTTCCTAAAACCTCTAGTAGGTAAAAATTATTTATGAAAATGTGCATATAGAATACAAGACTTCAACATGTTTTGCACAAGATATTAGGAAAAAAGGGAGAAACAAATGCCCTTTTTAAACTCCTGCCTTGGCTCCTCCCCACCTTTGCAGTATTGGAGAGATTTACTAAAGTTGGAGACTATAGATTTTGAGAGGCAGGAAGGAAGAGAGAGGAAAGTGGAAGAAGAAAGTTTTGTGTAAATCTTTGCATTAGGGACAGAAATTCAGACCATGGAATTCATTTATACCATGGAATCAGAGGTAGGGCAATCTTGTTAGCAGTACTCTATGCTTATGACAATACAAACATGTTATTTTCTCAAGTGTAAAATATATAAGAAAGAGACCATGATCACTGAATATCCACTTGAACCTGCCTAATCCTTCAATTTCTGTTCAGAGATTTCTCAAGAAAAAATAAATCTTATCATACATTGGAATCATTTCATAGAAAAAGAAACATCCCTAAATAATGTGCTCTTTCCAAATCACTGTAAATATTCAGGGAAATTACTCCTTTTGAAAAGTAGAAAGAGTGAGTCAAAGGAAAGGACTCCCTACCATGGATATCTAATTTCAAAACAGGTGGTTGAGGACAATCTAAATGAAAATACTAAATTATCCAGAGGCTGGCTAACCTATTAGCGAGACCAAAGCTAAATGATGAAATGTATCGTCCTCTGCCTAGATAGCTGGGCTTCAAAGGGTTAACAGCAGAAGCAGGACCCGACAGTGGAAGGCTGAAGCAACTTGAATGAGGCAGGACAATGTTTAGCAATAATGGAAGACCACATTCAAGTTTTTTAAACTAAATAGCCTACCATAGCATCAAGTGGAACTCCTGACTAGCTGATGCTAATAGGAGCAGACCAGAAGTTCAAATGGTCACTATTAATCTGATGGCCTTCTTAACCTCCCTCCTCATACTTCCTGATGTCTCTACAGATTTTGATACTGTTGATCACTAACCTCTTTCAGGTTAGTCTTCTCTGTCAGGTTTCCAGACACTATTTTCTACTTCTTCCACTACAACCTGTCTAAGCATTCCTCACTCTTCTTTGCTGGAGCATCCTCTAGCATAAGTCCTGTACAATTGCAATCCATGTCTTTCTGTTTTGAGACTGATCTTGTAATGCCTTGCAGACTAAACCTTGTAGAAAGAATCTGGCTTATTAAAGAGAGTTGGGAATAATAAAATAATGAGGTATTCCTATTTATATTAAATCATTAAATTAAAATTGCTTTCTCAGGGTGAGGTGCAAGAGGTGAAATTTAAACTCAGGCATCCTGATTCCACATTCAGGGCTCTCTCTACTATATAACTTTTGAGAGGTGGCCAAGGAATCCAACTAACAAGTATCCCTGGTAGAAATTATACCAAGTGCATGTACCAGGGATCTGATCTAGTTAAGAAACACTACAAAAAGAAACATAATTTGTGAAAAGATTAAGACCATAGGAAGAGTATACACATACATATGTATATATGTATATGTATGTACTAATATGTTGGCCTTCTAGTTGATTTCTGCCTCAAATCTCTCACTACTATTGTGCATTTTACATTCAGCTATCTTCCTAAAGCATAGGTCTGAATCTGTTATCCTCCCTACCATTCCATTGGTTCCTTATCATCACCAAGACTAAATATAATATACTATCTCACATTTGAATCCCTTCATAACCTGACACTCCTATGTTTCCAGTCTTCTTATACCTTCTTTTCAACCTCCTTGCTAGTCCTCATTCACTTTATCTTCCTACTCTGTGAATTTACATTGGTCATCCCCCATGACTGGAATTTTCTCCCTCTTCATCACCTCCTGGCTTTCTTGGCTTCCTTAAAGCACCAGGTAAAAATCTCACCTTCCATAAGAAAACTTTCCAGGATCCTCCTTTAATTCCTTTTATTTTCCCTACCAGCTACAGATTTACTTTTGAAAATTTATTAATTTATTTTTAACATCCCTTTTAAAAAATGAGTTCTGAATTATCTCCTTCCCAAAACTCTCCCACCCACTGAAAGGCAAGAAATGTTATCAATTACATATTTCAAATCATGAAAAATATATTTCCATATTAGTCCTTTTGCTTAAAAAAGCAAGAAGAATAAAGTGAACAAAATTGTGATTTAATCTGTACTTAAGCTCTATCAATTTTTTCTCTTGAGGTGGATAATATTTTTCATCATGGGTCCTTTGGAATTGTCTTGGATCATTGTATTGATCAGAAGAGCTAAGTAATTCACATTTTAATCATTGTATAATTTTTTTTTTTTTTACTGCATACAATGTTTCCCTGGTTCTGCATATTTCACTTTCCATCAGTCCATATAAAGCTTACACCCATTATATATAATGCCTGCTGATGGACTTAGATACATACTAGTTATTTTAAGGAAAGCTCCATTTATTCCTATGCTTCCTAATGTTTTAATAGGAATGAATGTTGTATTTTGTCAGAAGTTTTTTCTGTATCTATTGAGATAATCATATGATTTCCATTGGTTTTATTACTGATATGGTCAATTACGCTGATACTTTTCCTAATATTGAACCATCCCTGAATTCTTGATATAAATTTTATTGGTCCTAGTGTATGATCTTTATGATACATTGCTGCAACCTCCTTGCTAACATTTTATTTAAAATATTTGCATCAATATTCATTAGGGAAATTAGTCTATAGTTTTCTTTGCCAATTTTTGTTCTTCCTGGTTTAGGATTCAGAACCACAGTTATGTCATAAAAAGAATTTGCTCAGACTCTTCCTTTGCCTATTTTTCCAACTAGTTTACATAGTTTTGGGATTAATTGTCCTTTCAGTGTTTGGTAGAATTCATTTGTGAATCCATCTGAACCTCAGGATATTTTCTTAAGAGATCATTGATAGTTTGTTCAGTTTCTTTTTCTAAGATAGGGTTATTTAACCACTCTAATTCCACTTCTGTCAATCTAGACAACTTATATTACTGCAAGTACTCATCCAATAATTTGTCAATTTTTTTGCATATAATTGGACTAAATGGCTCCTTATAATTGTTTTACGTTCTTTTTCACTGGTGGTGAATTCACACTTTTCATTTTTGATACCAGCACTGTGGTTTCCTTTTTTCTTTTTTTGAACTAAAATTAGCTAATAGTTTATCTATTTTATGGGTATTTTTTTTTCAGAAAACCAACCTCTAGTTTTATTTATTAGTTCAATATTTTTTTTAACTCTAATAACCTCACCTTTGATTTTCAGGATTTGCAATATGATATTTGATGGGGGATTGTTAATTTGTTCTTTGTCTAGTTTTTTTTTAAACTGTATTACCAATTCATTGATCTCTTTCTCTATTTTATTGATGTAAGTGTTTAAAGATAATATTTTCCCCTAAGTTCTGCTTTGGCACAAATTTTGGTATGCTGCCTCATTTTTGCCATTATCTTTAATTAAATTAATGACAGTTTCTATAATTTAATTTTTGACCCATTCATTCTCTAGGTTAGTTTATTTAGTCCCCAATTAATTTTTTATCTAGACTTCTCCAGACTTTTATTGAATATAATTTTCATTTCATTATAGTCTAAAAAGAATGCATATAATATTTCTGCTTTTCTACATTTACATGTGAGGTTTTTATGCCCTAATACATGGCTAATGCTTGTGAAGGTGTCATGTTGTTGTATTTGTGCTTCATTTTCAAAGAGAACCATGATATCAGGGAATGATGATATGACTTGAAGTTGACTTTGATTTGAGTGAAGGAGGGCTGTGCAAGGTCACTTTCTCCTCCAGAGCCATCTGGATCTAGTGACCAAATATTTATCAGGATGACTAAAGATGACCCAGAATGCAATGGGGGACCCTGGCTGTTTCAGGCTAAGGCCTTTTCATATACTCCTTTAGAGTGAGGTTATGCCCATTCAGTGAATAGGCCCCTTTAAGAAGTGAATCAAGGGATGGCCCCTTTAATTAGAATAAAAGAAAAACAATCAAGCTGGGAGGGGAAGATCCTCAGGGTTGTTGTTGCAAAGAGAAAGAGTTAGCATTGACATTCATTCTAAACCAGGAAGGGCCAAAATACAGCCCTTAAGTGGAGCTTGGGCAGGGACCTATTGTGGTCCAATCTATGAGCTTCAGAGTGAACTGGGTTTAAGGTTTTGTGAAAGTGTGTGAGGTAAATAAAATGTGAAGACTTTACAGGGAAAATATGTATACACACACACACACACACACACACACACACACACATATATATATATATATATATATATATATATATATATATATATATATATATATATATACACACATACTAAGAAATGTTTAAAAATCAAGAAATAGGGAAATAGGGAAGTGGAAAAATCTTGAGGCCATGAGAGTCTGATGGCTCAGCCTCTGGGAAAGTTTTCTCTGAAACTTTTTGTTCTTTCTTCTGATTCTGGTTTGAAGATTTGCTCAGCAAGAATAGGGTCACTGTGACCCGCTTTCCTTTACCGTAAAAGTACTGTAAAAAGAATGGAGAGGGTCTCCCCCTCCCCTTATCCTATTCTCCTTCTTTAGATTTATAGATGTCACCTCAGTGGTAATCATTAACTAAGGGAATGGGAATTGGAGTTTCTGTGCCTCAATTTCCTGGTTCTTTGTCTAGCTTTGGTGTTCAGATTGTAAGCCTGCCTCCCAGCCAATTGTGAGAAGGGTCAGAGGTGGGCAGGAATTCTCTTGTGTTAGATATAAATATTGGTGCTTTGCCCCTTGTACTTTGCCTCCTTTTCTGGGTCTGCTCTGTGCTAGCAGAGGACACCTATTCTGGAGAATGGAATAAAATTTATTTCTGTTCCCACCCTGAGATGGCTCCTTATTATAAATTAATTTTTAATTGGTGAGGGTCTTTCATCCCACACAAAAGGAAAGAAGGAAGGAAGGAAGGAAGGAAGGAAGGAAGGAAGGAAGGAAGGAAGGAAAGGTGGGGGGAGGGAGAGAGGAAGGGGGGAGAGAGAGAGAAAGGAAAGAAGAAAGAAAGAAAGAAAGAAAGAAAGAAAGAAAGAAAGAAAGAAAGAAAGAAAGAAAGAAAGAAAGAAAGAAAGAAAAAAAAGAAAGAAAGAAGGAAGGAAAAAAAGAAATCTAGCTAGTAAACCCCAAGTTAAGTGGGCAGCTTCTGGCCATCAAAATTTACCTTACATTGGAGAGGAAAAGGAGAAAGAAAGAGAGAGGGAGAGGGGGAGAGGGAGAGGATGAGCTGAGTTATTCAACTAGTTGGGTCCCCTTTCCAGCAGCTCAGTCTACTCACCCATTGTGTTTGTCCTTCGTTTTTGAAGAGGACCATGACACAGCTGATAAAAAGTATATTCCTTTCTATTCCCATTCAACTTTCTTCAGAAGTCTATCATGTTTAGTTTTTTTTTTTGTCTTCTAAAATTCTATTCACCTTCTTAAAGTCTCTTTTTTTAATGGCTTAATTTATTTAGTTCTGAGAGGGGAATGTTGAGGTCCCCCATAAGAATAGTTTTACTATGTATTTCCTTCTATAATTCATATAGCTTCTCTTTTAAGAATTTGTATTGAGAGAGGATTTCTGGGGGCCAAGATGGCTGAGTAAGCAGTAAATCACCGTAATGGTTCCACATTCACCACCAAACAACCTTAAAATAGCACCCCAGGGAAAGTCCTGGAATGGTGGAATCAGAAAAAAAAATGGGTGTGGTGGTGAACAAACTTTTTGCTGAAGAAACTTGGAAGATAAGCAGGAAGGGTCCATCTCATTTGAATGGGAGGGGAGCACATTCCAGAAGAGAGGAATCCCAGCGGGCTAGTGGCAGGCCCCACCTCAGAAAACCAGGGGGAGATCTTTAGCCACAGTGTGGTGGGCAAACACCAACACCAAGATCCCCCACAAGCCTTAATGCAGCCAGGGGAGCCAGCAAACTTTAGCTCCAAGAACCACAACATGCTTCAGCATAGCCCAGAATGGGCAGGCATCCTCCAACAGCCTGATATCCACATGCTTCAATGGGACTAGGGGAGGACAGGCATTTCCCAGTGCCCAGAACTCCAAGAAATGGAGGAACATCTCAATGGGTCTTAGAACACACCAGACACTTCCACTAGGACCCCAGTTCACCAACAAGTAAGCTGCCAGAACCCTATGGCCTCCAGAAGTACCAGGCAATCCCCCGGGCTACCCTTCAGCATTGCACCAGACATTAGGGTCCCCCATGCACCTCAGGGCAACATTAGCTCAATGTCAGGGAAACAGTCAGGGCCTGAAGCCAATGGCACAGAAAGCCTGAGACAGTTCCCATTCTGCCCTGGGAGCAGAACTCAAATTTTTAAAAAAGGAAAAGATTAAAAAAAGACGAGCAGAAAACAACAACAACAATAACAAATGGTCTTACCATAGAAAATTATTCTGGTGACAGGGAAAACCAATATACAAACTCAGAATAGGAAAAACAATGTCAAAAAACCTATGGGCAAAACCCCAAAGAAATATGGGAAGTGGTCTCAAGCACATAAAGAACTCTTAGAAGAGCTCAAAAGGGAGCTTAAATCAAATAAGAGAGGTAGAATAAAAATGGGGAAAAAATTATACTAATGCAAGAGTATTATGAAAAAAGAGTCAACAGGTTTTAAAAGGTAGAATTGGTCAAATGGAAAAGAAGATAGAAAAATCCACTAAAGAAAACAGTTCCTTAAATAGTACAATTGGCTAAATGGAAAAGAAAGTACAAATGCTAATTAAAGAAAACAATACCTTAAAAGCTGGAATTGGGCAGGTGGAAGCTAATGACTCTATGAAACCTCAAGAATCATTCAACAAAATTTGAAAGAGTGATAAAATGAAAGAAATTTTAGAAAGCCTTATAAGAATATCAACTAATCTGAAAAAATAGATCCAAGAGAGACATTGTCAGAATCATTGGGCTACCTGAAAGTCCTAGTCAAGAAAAAGAAAAGAGCCTAGATTGTATCTTTCAATAAATTATCAAGGAAAACTACCCTTATGTTTTGGAATCAGAGGGCAAAATAGGCATTGAAAGAATCTGTCAATCACCTAAGGAAAGAGATCCCAAAATAAAAACTCCAATGAACATTATAGAGAAATTTCAGAACAATCAGGTCAATGGAAAAATACAAGTGGCCAGAAAGAAACAATTTAAATAATGGGGAGTCACAATCAGAATCACACAGAACTTGGCAGCTGCAACATTAAAGGATCAGAGGTTATAGAACACGATATTCCAGCAGGCAAAGGAGCAAAGACTACAACCAGGAATCATTTACCTGGCAAAATTAAACAAAATACATCAAGAGAACAAAAATGGATGGTCAATGAAATAAAAAGATTTCAAGCCTTCAATAGAAGACCAGAACTAAACCAAAAATTTGACCTCCAATAGCAAGACCCAAGAGAAGAATAAACAGGTAAAAGTGGAACAGAAAACATAAAGGATTCAATAGAGCTAAAGATTTTACATCCATGCATGGACAGATGACACTTGTAATTCTTAAGAGCTGTATCACTGATAGTATAGCTACAAGGAACATACATAGACAGAGGGTAGAGGTATAAGGTGAATTTGAAGGAATGACATAAAAATTAAGAAATGAGAAAGAAGAGTACAATGGGTGCAGAAGGAAAGGAGAGATAGAATAGGGTAAATTATTTCACATGAAGAGGCATGAAAGACCTATTACAGTGGAGGGTAAGATGGACAGGGTGGGTGATGAGCATCACTTGAACCCTACTCTCATCAGTAAGGGAATAATATACACAATCAGTTGAATATAGAAATCCCTCTTACTCAACATGGAAGTAAGGAGGGGAGGAGATCAAGTGAAAATGGAGGGGTGGGAAATGACAGAAGTAGACACACACTGTATTATTGGCCAAATGGAAAAGAAAGTACAAATTCTAATTAAAGAAAACAACACCTTAAAAGCTGGAATTGGGCAGGTGGAAGCTAAAGTAAAAAAAAGTTGAAGTAAAAAAAAAAAGCAGAAATAGCAATCTTAATTTCCAAAGCAAAAGCAAAAATAGACCTAATTAAGAGATAATGAAAGTAACTATATCTTGCTAAAAGGTACCTGTAATGGCAAGCAAAATGGGAATTTTTGTTTTGCTCTTTTGTCTTTTGGAGTTCTAATTCTTCTCAGCACTAAGGTAATCAAAAGCCTTTGATTGAGGCTTGCCTTTGTTTGAATCAAGAGTCTCTAATTAATCAAGAGTTTTTGATGACCTGCTTAAATCACAAGAAAGCCTAAGTCACATGAGTTCAAGCCATGTGGTTGTGATGCCCTCTGTGGGCTGACTCTGAAGAAGTGTGTATATATATACTCTGAGGTTAGCATTTTGCTTTGGTGACTCACTCACTGGAAGAGTGTTCCTGTGATTTTGCCAGATGAGACTCTCGGTAGCCATTAAGGAGCCCCCGGTTTTGAAAACCCAGATGTTGATGCTTCTCTCTCTGGCAAATATATATGTATGTATTGCTGTGGACATATACTTAGAAGCTCTTTCTACTGATTTGCGTTATTTGCTCTGTTTATATAATTTCTGCTTGTAATTTCTGTTTGTGTTTTCTTTGAAGTTCACAGTGCTTTTTCCCCTGAACTAAGTGAATGATATATGTATGTTTAATTAAAGTGAGATTATAAACCCCTTAAAGTTGCTTTCCTCAGAAAAACAGATGAAAGAACCTGTGCTGGCAGCCTTCCTGTGTGCTGGTGTTATTGGCCTTACACAGCCACAGTAGCTGAAAGCAACATTGTTGTTACCATAGACATATATACCATAGTAAAAGACAATGAAGTAATATCAATACTAAACATATATGCACCAAGTGGTATAGCATTCAAATCCTTAAAGGAGAAGTTAAGTAAGTTACAGAAAGAAATAGACAACAAAACTATTCAAGTGGGGTACCTCAACTGCCCCCTCTCAGAAACTGATAAATCCAACCAAAAGATAAACAATAAAGAAACTAAGGATTACAAAAATTAGAGATGACAGAGCTTTGGCATGATTTAGACACAAAGGGTGACACCATAAGGAAATTATAAGAGCAAATAATAGTATACACCTGTTAGATATATGGGGAGAGGAAGAATTCATGAGGAAACAAGAGATAGCATTACAAAATGTAAAATAGATCATTTTGATTATATTAAATTAAAAAGCTTTTGTGTAAACAAAACCAATGCAGTCAAGATTAGAAAGAAAGCAGAAAGCTAGGAAACAGTCTTTATAGCAAGTACCTCTGATAAGGGCCTAATTTCTCAAACATATAGAGAACTGAGTCAAATTTACAAGAATACAAGTCATTCCCCAACTGATAAACAGCCAAAGGATATTAACAGACAATTTTCAGATGAAGAAATCAAAGCTATCTATAGGTATATGGAAAAAGTGCTCTAAATCACTTGTGATTAGAGAAATGCAAATGAAAACAATTCTGAGGTATCACCTCATACCTATCAGATTGGCTAATAAGACAAAAAAGGAAAATGGTAAGTGTTGGAGAAGATGTGGGAAAACTGGGACACTAATGCCCTATTGGTGGAGGGGTGAATTGATTTGAACATTCTAGAGAGCAATTTGGAACTATGCTCAAAGGGCAACCAAACTCTGGATACCCTTTTATCAATCAATAACCACTACTAGATCTATATCCCAAAGAGATTATAAACAAAGGAAAAGGACCTACATGTACAAAAAATATTTATAGCAGTCCTTTTCATGGTGGTAAAATATTAGAAAGTCAGTGGTTGCCCATCAAATGGGGAATGGCTAAACAGGCCATTGTGTATGCATGTATTTGAATACCATTCTTCTATTAGAAATAATGAGCAGGCAGATTTTAGAAAAACCTGGAAAGATTTACACGAACTGATGCTAAGTGAAGTGAGCAGAAGTAGGAGAACATTGTACACAGTAACAGTCACACTATGTGATGACCAACTCTGATAGATTTAGCTCTTCTCAGCAATATAATGATCTAAGACAATTCCAAAAAACTGCAGATGGAATAAGCTATCCACATCCAGAGAAAGAACTATGGAGTCTGAATGTGGATTTAAGCACACTATTTTCTCTTTTTTTTTCCTTTCTTGTGGTTTTTCCCCCTTGTTCAGATTCTTCTTTCACAACATGGCTAATGTGGAAATGTGTTCAATACAATTGTACATGTATAGCCTATATATATCAGATTGCATGCCATCTTGGGAGGGGAGAAAAAATGTTGGAACTCAAAATCTTATAAAAGTGAAGGTTGAAAACTACCTTTACATGTAATGGAAAAAGAATAAAATACTATTAAAGAAAAAAAAAATATATATATATATACACATATATAAAGAAACAATAAACAGACAGATTTAAAAAAATCCTGAAAAGACTTAGATGAACCGACGCAAAGTGAAATGAACAGAACTGGGAAACATTGTACACTATATCATTTACATTGTATGATGATCAACTATGAATGAGTCAGCTCTTCTGAGCAACCCAATAATCCAAGATAAATGCAAAGGACTCAGGAAGGAAAATGCTATCCATATGCACATAAAGAATTGATGGACTCTGAATGCAGATGGAAGCATATTTTATTCACTTACTTTTTTTTTCTCATGTTCCCCCCCTCCACTTTTGGTGTTTCTTCTTTCACAACTGTGACTAATATGGAAATATTTTTACATGATAGCACATGCGTAAACTATATCAAATTGCTTACCATTTTCAGAAGAGGGCAGGCAAGAGAAGGAAAGAGATGAATTTTGAACTTGAAATCTTGTAAAAACTGAATGCTCAAAATTTTCTTGTCATGTAATTGGAAAAAAATAAAATACTATTAAAAAAAGAAAAAAAAAGGAATTTGGATGCTATGCCATTTGGTGTATGTGTGTGTGTGTATCTATATCTATCTATCTGTCTGTCTGTCTGTCTATCTATCTATGCTTAGTGCTCATATTACTTCATTATGTCTGGTACTTTTTTGCCAAATATAATTTCCTTCCTTATCTCTTTTATTGAGTCCATTTTGGTTTTGGCTTTGGCTGAGATCGTTACTACCCCTGCCTTTTTTACCTTAACTAAAGCAAAATATATTAGGTTCTAGCCCCTTATTTTAACTCTCTGGGTCCCTCTCTTTTTTTAAAGTATGTTTCTTGTAAACAACATATTTTTGAATTCATTTTTTAATCCATTCTGCTATACTCTTCCACTTTATGCATGATTTCATCCCATTCACATTATGATTACAGTTTATTTCCCTCCATACTCTTTTTCCTTTTCATCCTTCTCTCTCAGTTTCTGTCTCTCTCTGCTCACTCTCTTTTTCCTTGTCTCTCCTCTAAAGTCTATTTTTCTTCTGACCACTGCCTATCTTTATCTTCCTTCCCTTGTTTCAGCCCCTCCCTTTGCTTTTCTCTTCTCCTCCTACTTCCCTGGTAGGTAAAATCAATTTATATATTCAACTGAGTGTGTTATTCTCTCTCTGAACCAATGCCAATGAGAATGAACCTCAAGCATTGATAGCCACCTCTCCCATTTTCAATTCCACTGTAAAAGCTCTTCATTGTGGCTTCTTTTATGTGAGATAATTTTCTTAATTCTTCTCCCAGTGCATCCATCTTTATCATCTCTTAATTTTTAGGAGTCACCCCAGCATTGTTAACAAACATCTATGCCCTCTGTCTATTTGGACCACTTCTAACTATCCTAATAACGATAAAGTTCTCAGAAGTTACACATATTATCTTCCCTTTTAGGAATGTAAACAGTTAAACCATAGGATGTCTCTTATGATTTCTCTTTCATGTTTACTTTTTTACGCTTCTCTTGAGTTTTGTTTTTGATTATCAGATCTTCTATTCAGCTCTGGGCTTTTCATAAATTTGCTTGAAAGCCCACTATTTCACATAATATCCACTCTTTCCACTGAAGGATTAACTCAGTTTTGTTGGGTAGATTATTCTTGAGTGTAATCCTATTTCCTTTGCCTTTCAGAATATCATATTATAAACTCTCTGCTCATTTGAGGTGGAAGCTGCTAAATCTTGTGTGATTCTGACTATGGCTTCATGATATTTGCATTGTTTCTTTCTAGTTGCATGCAATATTTTCTCTTTGAGTTGGAAGCTCCAGAATTCAGCTCTAATATTTCTGGAAATTTTCATTTTAAATTATCTTTTAGGAGGTGATTAGTAGATTCTTTCAATTTCTATTTTACCCTCTGGTTCTAGACTATCAGGGCAGTTTTTCTTGATAGATGATGTCTAGCCTCTTTTTTTGATCATGGCTTTCATGTGGTACTACATATATGTGTGTATGTGTATATATGTATGTATGTATATAATTATTTTTTTCTTGGCAAGGCAATTGGGGTTAAGTAACTTGCCCAGGGTTACACAGCTAGTAAGTGTCAAGCGGTCAATTGTCTGAAGTTGGATTTGAACTCAGGTCCTCCTGACTCCAGGACCAGTGCTCTATCCATTGTACCACCTAGCTGCCCTGGTCAATTAATTCTTAAAGTATCTCTCCTTGATCTATATTCCAGGTCAGTTGTTTTTCTAATACAATATTTCATATATTTTTTATTTTTTTCATTTTTACTTAATTTTGTTGTTTCTTAGTGTTTCATTGCATTATTAGCTTCCATTTGCCCAGTTCTAATTTTTAAGCAACTATTTTCTTCAGTGAGTTATCTTAAGTTTCTTTTTTCCATTTGGCCAATTCTGTTTTTAGGTTGCTATTTTCTTCACCATTTTTGCACCTCTTTTACCAAGCTGTTGACTGTCTTTTCATAATTTTCTTGCGTCACTCTCATTTCTTTTTAGCAGTTTTCCCCTACCTCTCTTATTTAATGTTTAAAATACTTCTTGAGCTGTTGCAGGAATTCTTGTTGGACTTCTGTTTAATTTATAATTTTTTTCTTTGAAGTTTGCTTATAGCTGTTTTAACAAGTTTGTTTCTTGATCTTTCCTGTTACTATAGTAGCTTTTTATGGTCAGTTTATCTTTTTGTTGTTTGCTCATTTTTCTAGTCTATTTCTTGACTTTTAACTTTATCTTAAAGTTCGACTCTGTTCCTAGGGTAAAGGGGGCACAATCCCAAGCTTCAAGTTCTTTTTGTTGCTGTTTTCCCAGTTAGTTCTGGGGGTCTGTAAGTTGTCAGTGCTTCCAAAGGGATATGATTCAAGAATAGGTATGGTTACTGCTCCCTTGTCCTGTATTCTGGTCTTTACCCAGGAAGAGTCCCTCCTCAGCTGCAGTTTCAAGAGTTAGTGCTTCTCTTGGCCCTGGAAATGTGAGCAGGTCCCCTGCTCACCACCACAAGTACTCAGTCTCCCTTCTCCTTGAGACCAGTGCTTCTGCTCTCTTGTGAGAAAACACAAGCATTCCTCTCCACCCTGGAACTATGACCAGGGCCAATACTCCTATGAGGCAACAAGCACTAGTGTCTTCATTGTCCTTGAACTGTGACCTGAAACTGAGTATGGGAAATGCATCAGGACACTGAACTTGGTGTCAGCAAAGGGTCCATTGTAATTTCTTTCTGACTAGTTTTCAAACCCCCTATCTCTGGGCTAAGAGCTCCTGAAGCAGGTGGGGCCTCTATCACAGCTAGCTTTACAGCTTGCTGATGGTGTTACCACCATGTACAACTGCTCTCCAAACCAGCACCTACCCCCCTTGTCACAGACCTCTCATGCCTACCTCCTAAGTAGTCTTGGGCTAGAAAATTTTCTAATCCAATCTTTTCTTGGCTCTGCCACTATACAATTCTATTTGAGGCTTTATTTTAAAGTTATTTGGAGGAGAATGTTTGAAGAATTCAGCTGAATGGTTTATATTCCTTTAATGCCAATGGCTTTCATGTTCTGATCATCTCAATTCATCCTGTCTGTATTTTATTTGTATATCATTGTTTAAATGCTGTCAACTCCATTTGACTTGTGAACTCCTTGAGAGATAGGACTGCTTTGCTTTTTGGGAGTTTTTGTTGCCCTTTTTTGAATCCTAGTAGCACAAAACTTAGCACATAAGAAGAGTTTTTAAAATGTTGGCTGAGTTGGTGTGTCTTTTCTATGTAAAATTAAACATAAAACTAAATAAAAATTTTAATGTTCCTAATCTTTCCATAAATACTGTAAAATTGTAAAAAAACAATTTCATATGAATGACAACTAATGCCTTTGATTTTCTGATGCATTTCCAGACAAATCATATAATATGGCAGTGCCTGTGGCGAGGCTTAGAGAGGAATTGAATGTTCCCCCATCAAAAGGTCTCAATCTGAATGCTTGTAATGTAACCAATAGTTCCTCCAACTCCCCAAACTTCTTGGAGAAGAGAATTTTTGAAGCAGAGTCATATGGATTTCAAAAGAAAAAGTGTTTTTAGCATTTTTTCACCCTTTTTTTTTCTCTGACAATGCCAAAGAGAAAATGTACCTAGCTACTTCTATGTCTTCTAACTCACATGCTATTACCGAATGGAAAAGCCATTTTTGTATCATATAAGAAAGATAGAAAAACAGTGTGACAGAGAGTGTGTAACAGAGAAAAAGCAAAGCCTTAGAGATGTGATAAACAAATTCAAGTATGTATTATGGGGTTGGGGATTAAAATGCCTTAAGAAATTCCATCATTTTTCTGCCCCTTCCTTCTCATATACAAAAGAAAAAAGGAAAAGAGTTTGTCACAGTAGCAAACATACTATATTGTTTTCTAGCATGCATCCATTCCTCATGGCCTTGGATTCCACCATTTGATAACTTTTCTGATATAAAGTTTTGAATTATCTTTAACATTGATTAAAAAAACCAACGTTCCTCATATTCTCAGCGTTTTAGTGGCGTGGTTATTCTACAAAAGTACAGGGGGAAAAATAGATTACTGTGGCAATGACTGATAAACCCTCATGTCATTAACGGTTTTCTAAAAGTATCACAGAATCTTGGAGTGATCAAGAATTTGAGGAATTAATCTTATCCCTGGCCAAAGCAGGAAATCAGTCTATGATACTTCCAATAGGTTGTCTTCCATCCTCTGATTGCTAGAGAATTTGTAACCTCCTAAAGTAGTCCATTTCACTTGTAGACAGCTCGAGTAAGGAAAATTTACCTTGATTTATGTGAAAAATCTGTCTTCTTTTAACACACATTGAAATATCTTCTATTTGAGTACTTACTGATATATTTTAAAAGTACTCTCATAATTAACTTTGATAGTAGAAAATAATACCAGTAAATAGTGATCTGTTTTTTAGGATCCTAGAATAAGGGATACTAGTGGTCATACAGTCCAGGCTCTACTAGAAGCATGAATCCCCTTTAGAATATCCTCAGCTAGTAGTTATCCATCCTCTACTTTCCTGCTTTGACACATTACCTTTTTAACACATTACTTGGGCAAATAACAACTTCCCTTGGCCTCAATTTCCTTATCTTTAAAATAAGTCAGTTGGACTAAAAGGCTTGATGTCCCTTCTAACTCTTTATTTATGAGCCTGTGACCACCTTTGTTCAAGTTTACAAAGAGATTTCATTTTCTTTAAATACCATTAGAGAATGGAAGATAGAAGAAAAAGTATTGAAGAGATAAGAGTCCAGAATAAGCACATAGTAATTTAACCTGCTTGCAAGAGGAATTTTGAGTACATAACTAGGTATCACCATCATAAAGTAGGAGAATATGAACAGAAAATGCCAAGATGTTATTAGGTAGCACACTTAATTCATCAGTGATACTGGATTTTAAAAGGCAGAAAAGAAAAGCTTGAGCCATCAGAAATAACTTCCTTTCACTATCAACTATGTGAAAGCCTCCAGCTGGCAAGGAGAGATAGCATAATGATAAACTGGTAAAATGCTTGATTCAAATTTGTTCTGTCATTTTGGCTGTCTTTGTGATCAATCATGATCAGTGCATAATCAATTTGGCTACAGTCATCAGAAGCAATCAGTGAGCTGGCCAGAACGACCACATTGGGTATGCTACAGGCCAACCCAGGAGACATAAAGAGAGAGCACACAAGATCATGCCTTCATGTGGATCTCTATGTTAATTTAAACTTGAAGTGCTTAGCAACATTTCCAGGACCACTGAAACGAGATGTCCTTGCCACTATTCTATAACAAAAGAATCTTTAACAAAGACCATATATTAAAGTGTTTAAAAACTGACAAAAAACAATTAAATTCTAGATCCCCTACTTAATTGTAACAGAAAAATATAAAATTATATTTTAATATACTATCAATATGTTAAATTTACTTTTACTTAGTTCCCACTGGTTCTTTTGGTTAGCAATGGTAAGGCATTTCTTTAAAGTCGATGTTTCAAAAAATGTAAGTATTCATTTTTTCAGTGATCATTGAAAATGTATTTCTTACAAAGTAGATGAAATATCCTTTTTCCCTTGAATTGCTTAAGAAAGGATGCAAACATCAACGTTTAAACTAGCCATCTGACACAAATCATCCACTTTATGTCATTTGCCTTTGATTAAAAGAATATGTTCTTTCATACATCCCGAGGTTAAAATCCTTAGCACAAATTTAATACTTACTCTACTGTGTGATATGAATACTTACACCTCCACATACACACACACATACACACACACACACACACACACACACACGATAAAAATGGAGGTACAGGGTAGATAATCTCTTATTCTCCATTTCGCCTTCAGGATTCTTTGTAGTAATTGTATAAATCTACAATATACACCTAAGGACCTATATGAACTGATAAAGGCAGAAGAAGTCAGAAACTTCAAATAAGATATGCAATGACTATAGAAATATAAATAAAACAACATTGAAAGACAGGTGACCTCAGATTAAATATAATGACTCATCTTCACTCTGAAGGAGAGAAAATGAAACACATCTTCCTATTCCTGGTAGAATGATAGTTGAGGACTACAAATGTGGATATTACATAGGCTCTTAAAGTCAGTTTTGTTAATCTGATTTTCTTTGGAACCAGGAATGGTACTATAGTTGAGGGGAAAGGGATATTAGAAAAAATGATTGGAATGAGATGAGAAAGAAAAGGAATTAATAAAACCTAAATCAAAATATATAACAATGTGAGATCCATTTTTATGATAAGAGATTCCCAGAGTTTTGCTAGGAGAGAATATATGAGATAAAAGATAAGGCAAAAAAAATGTTGTTGTTGCTTTCTAGAAGTGACAGTGGATGAAAGGGAGCTAGGAAACAAACAACAACAATAAAAATAAAAGTCTGAACTGTCTCAAAGCATTCTATCTCACAAGATAATATATCATTAATATTAAATCATCCAAGAAAGTCATGTTCATTAAAAGACTTTGTCTTTTAATGCAATCATTGATTTCATCATTCTATTATACATGATATTGTTTATTTACTGCTATGTTTTAATAATAAATATTCTAACATTTCCATTTTAATATGAGAACTAATTCCCTTCTATGTTAAACAGATAACATGACATAATCATGATTAACAAACATTTATAAAACTCTTAATAAATGATACCATTGTGCTAAGGAAAGGCAAAAAAAATTTCCTGGTCTCAAAGAGTTCACATTATAATGGGAGAAACAAGATATATACAATCTGAATCTCAGTAGTCTCAGAGTAGTCTTAGGGAAAAGGCTCTAACAACATCAGGAGGTGAAGGGGAAGACTTGATGGAAGGCTGGACAAGGAAATGTCCTGCAGAAGGTGGGATTTGACCTGAGTCTTGAAGGAAGTAAGGAAATATATGGGGGGGGGGGTGTTGCAGGGAGAGGGGGGGGGATAGAAAGACAGACAGTAAGAGCCTTCTCTCTGAGATTTCCCATATTAAAATTGGAGTATTAGAAATTATTTCAGTATTAAACATACATATACACACAGAGCCCTAAGAAACAGAATACATACATATACTTGTGTGTATTATTATACTCAGGAAACTGAAAGGAAATGAGAAGAGGCCAGAGTTGCAGTCTTACTTTCATATGTGACACTAGCAAGCACTAAGTGCTTAGTTTACATCCACAAAAGCACCAAAGATGGCAGAACTTTGTTCTTTTCTTTTCAATTTCTTAACTATGGAATGTATGCCTTACAGGTTTTCATAAATAGTGATTTGAGTTTAGTTCAATTCAGATTAGCAGTTCTCATTACCACAGCTCAGGAACTATAATAGTGTGATAAGGGAATTAATCAGATCCTAAATCAAAAATGTCTTATGTTACCTCTACTGTGTGACTGTCAAAAATATCAACATACCCTCTTCCCATGAAGTCATAATCTTCATCCCTCACCTATTAGCTATACAAAATTAATTTGTACATTACTCCCTATAAACACCTTGTTT
Source organism: Trichosurus vulpecula (assembly GCF_011100635.1). NCBI lineage: Eukaryota > Metazoa > Chordata > Mammalia > Diprotodontia > Phalangeridae > Trichosurus > Trichosurus vulpecula. The sequence goes on along the minus strand of NC_050577.1, from coordinate 141,706,468 downwards.
ATTACTCAACTCTATCCATTTTTATATTTCTTGCCTTGTGACATAGAAAGTACTCTGCGTTCTTAGAAAGCACCAGAAAACTGCAAATGTTGGATGTATCTACCAAACTAGGAAAGACTTTGATTATTGTCTGAGTAACAGAATGAATCTTCTATCTGAGGATCAACTTAGCTAAGAAAAGTGTTTTACCACTGTTGTGCTAGCCACTAGCTAGTCGTTCTTCAGCCAACAACTACAACAACACAATGGCCCTAGGTCCTTTTGCTTTTACACTGATGATGGTCAGGTGTCAGCAAAGGGGATAGAATTATCCCAGAGTCACACAGATAAAAATAAAACTTTAACTGATTTCATTCCAAATGTGCAATCTTTATCCCACAAGCAGTGAGTAGGTTGAATCAATATATTACTGAAGAACAGAAAATCATCATTGACATCCTTACTATAAACTAAACTAGACATAATCTAGCTACAGCTAAATAGAAAGGCAGTGGCTTGGAGAGGTAAATCAATCAATTAACAAACTATTTAGTATTTCTATATACTACACATTGTGCTTAGTGCAGAGAATATAAAAATAATGAGATGGTTCCTGCCCCCAAAGAGATTATATTCTACTATGGGGACACAAAAGGTATCAGGGGCTCATGGCCAGGGAATGGAACTTTGGTCTAGGCAGTCATGAAAATTGTGAGTGAAACTATCAGGTAGTAGGTTTCGTTGCCCTTTTCAGTATTCATGGTAATACTGATTTAATAATTGTTTCCTGAGCAAAAGATTAAAAAAAATAAGGTAAAGGAAAGGTATAGATAGATAAGTGTGGTAGCAGGACAAAAGAATAACCAGTATGGCTAGGGCTTAATGTCCCAGTGGATACCTGCATATGATAAAACTTCCTCTCTGGGTTAAGGTACTGGTAGATAATAACATTTAGGTGAAATTTGACCCAGTCATCCCCTAATTCAAGGAGCTCTGCCCCAATGTGAGTGTATGGACTGACTGGATATACTCCCTAGGGATGAGGGTGAGGGAGGAATGACACGTTGATTCTCTTGAGCTCTGAGTCCTGAGGGTTACTGTTGCTAGTCGGGGAAGGTTGGTAGGGAAAGGGCATTTGCCCACTGAAGATGGTAGATTTGGTTTCAAAATGCACTAAAAGATAATAATGTCTTTCAATACACTGATCTGGTGAGTTTTACTCATAATCCTTCTGTATATCAAGGGGAAAAAAAGAAGGCAATCTAAAAGAAATAAATCTTGACTAATCACAGGCATGTCTCTTCCCACTAATCTTCCTTTGTTACATTAATATTCTTGTATTCCTGGTAGAAAATTTCTCTAATAATAATACAAAAGAACATAAATCAATTTTACCATTATTCATTCAGCTATCTTTATCAATTAGCTTTTTTAATAAAACTTAAGAATTGCTCACGATGCCAATCGAAAACGAAGGGTCATCTTTCCTAGACATCCATATATACCCCAAAAGATAATTGAGCAGATTAGATTGAACACCAATAAAATCTAGGACAAACTTAATAACCTTCAAACAGCAGTAACCACAATGAATACTAAATGCATCAACAATAAGCAAGATGCCTTGATGAAGCCAAAACCAATTTAGGGCCTTTTGAGGACATTCCATTACCGTATGCTGACTTTTGCTTGACTTTCCTTTTATTGTCTATATTATTTCTTAGTAGAAGTTAGATTCAATATTTTCAGCAGAATGTTTAAAATGGTAAACTGATTATGAGTGATTCATTTTTCAACATTTTCATTGACTTTTTTTTATTATGGCTCACCAAAATAATATAGTACAAAAACAGGAGTAGATTCAGAACTATGCTGACAGCCAATTAACCTGAACCTTCAATTAGCCAGCCAGTATATTTTCAGGGATACAAGTTAGAGCAGATCACAGGGAGTGGAGGATTATTTTTAATCCTGATCTATGTCATTTTTTCTAAATGTATCCAAAATTTGGCTGTAAGGAACTGGGGTGTCAGTAGGGATGGGAATGGAGGGCAAGTTTTCATGTTGGCTTGCTATTGTAAGTAATTTCTTACTTTTGTTTCCAAAGGTAATAAGATTTTAAAATGTTCTCATTTAGAGGCTATCTTGGGTGTGCACAGCTTTTTTTGTACTTAATAATATTTTATTTTCTTCCAATTCCATGTACAGATAGTTGTCAACATTCATTTTTGCAAGATTTTGAGTTCCAAATTTTTCTCCCACCTTCCCTGCCTTACCCTCTCCCCAAGATAGCAAATAATCTGATATAGGTTACATATGTACAATCATGTTAACCATATTTCCACATTAGTAATGTTGTGAAAGAAGAATCAGAACAAAAGGGAAAAACCAAAAAGAAAGAAAAACAAACAAGAGAATGAAAAACAGGAAGAAAAAACAAAAACAATGAAAAAATGAAAATTATATGTTTTGATACATGCATAGCTTTTAAAAAATTCTCTGTATTTTTTTTTCTGGGATAAAGTTGTAGAAAGATAATCGACATGTGCAAGAATGAGACTTTTTCTGTTTTCAGTAGGAATGTAGAAACCCTCCAACTGAAGGCCCTATGAATTCACAGAGGAAGTTAGGACTCAGGTGAGCTTCACAAGTTTTGCTGTTATTAGTTGATCTCTCTGGAAGAGAGGTCATTTACATTCTGATAAAAAAAAATGGTGAGCAACAAGTTTTTGTATAGAATAGGATTATGGTATGGTAGTCCAAACTTAATGGCTCTTACATTTATAGGATTTGTGAAATACTGAGCTTTGGGTGTCTCCCCATGGAACATGATCATAGGATACTCCATCTCCTCCTTACTGGTTCATTAAAAAAGAAAAAAGACTATCATGACAAAATGCAATTGGTTTAAAAACCTTAATTTTCTAGAGGGTGGCTTTGGAATTTGGTATTAAACACAGCATTAAAAAGCTAGATCACAAAAATAAAGTCAATAAATTTCAAATCAGGGATTAAAATCAGAAATTATCAAGTAAACAACCTAACATTTCATCTCCTTTCTCCAAGTATGTGTATGTGTTTGCACATTTGGGAATGCAATCCCACTCATTCTATCTCATAGAATCCTTCTGTTTAGTCAAAGCTTAACTCAAGTGGCTGTTCCTCCAATCAGTTTTTATTGATCTTCATATTTGTTAGTGTCCCACGTCAAATGATGATGATGACCGTTATAGTTACCATTTAAACAGTGTTAAGGCTTTCGAAAAACTTTATATCTGTTCTTATTCGATAATAACTATGGGAAGTAGGTACTATTATTATCCCTATTTTATATACAAAAGCTATGGCTGTGAGAGATTAAATGACTTTCATGGAGCCACAGTCCTAGGAAGTATCTGAACAAGGGTTTGAAATCTGATTTTCCTGCCTCCAAGTTCAGAACACTATTCACTGTTTCATCTAGCTAAATCATGAATTTACTTAGGGTCCTAAAGAATTATGAATCTAAAGCTAGAAGAAATTTCAGAACATATTTCCACACCATTATTTTATAAATGAGGAGCTGAAAATGCTCAAAGAAGATTAGTGACTTGACCCAGGTCACAAAGCTAGTAAGTGTCAGAGTTAAGATTTTGAAATGAGATCCTCTGATTCAATAGTCACCACTGTTTCCACTACACCCTACTGACTCTCATCTGTATACATCTTGTGCTCCCCCCACCCAATAGAATGTTAGTTCCTTGAAGACAGAGACTGTTTTGTTTTTGTTTGAATCCCTAGTGTCCAACATAACACGTGCTATGTTGTATTCAATTAATAAATGTTTGAGAGGCAGAGCCAAGAAGGAAGAGTAAAGACAGAGCTCCCCTCCAAATTCCTCCAAATACCTGTAAAAATGACTCTAAACCAATTCCAGAATAGTGGAACCCACAAAATCAGTGAGCTGCGGCAGTTACCAGACTTCTCAACCCACAAACACCAAAGACAACAGAGAAGGTTAGTGGGAAAAGCTGTGGGAGTGGAATGAGTTATCGGTTCGGTTACCGGCTCCCGGGGGCAGCGGAGGAGGGGCAGCTACAACTGCAGTTGTTTCTGGCCCCAGACCGATCTGGTGGGAGGAATTAAGTGGCAGATCAGAGCAGGAGTGCAACAGCCTGCTGAAGATCTAAGCCCAGTCCAGGTTGGGGGTTCGTGGGGAAGGAGTAGCGCTGGTGTGGCACAGCTGGCAGATCCCCCCCAAATGTGGAACATAGAACTCTCTAGCCTACAAGCAGTCATACCCCGCTGAAAAACTCAAGGGTCAAGTTAGTGGGCTGGGAATATGGCCAACCAGGCAGCAAAAATGCACCCAGATTCAGTCTCAGACTTTGAATTCTTTCTTTGCTGACAAAGAAGACCAAAACATACAGACAGAGGAAGTTAACAAAGTCAAAGAGTCTACAACAGAAGCCTCCAAGAAAAACATGAACTGGTCCCAGGCCATGGAAGAACTCAAAAAGGATTTGGAAAAGCAAGGTAGAGAAGTAGAGGAAAAATTGGGAAGAGAAATGAGAAGGATGCGAGAAAACTATGAAAAACAAGTCAATGACTTGCTAAAGGAGACCCAAAAAATACTGAAAAATACACTGAAGAAAACAACACCTTAAAAAAATAGACTAACACAAGTGGCAAAAGAGCTCCAAAAAGCCAATGAGGAGAAGAATGCCTTGAAAGGCAGAATTAGCCAAATGGAAAAGGAAGTCCAATGGACCACTGAAGACAATACTACCTTAAAAATTAGATTGGAGCAAGTGGAAGCTAGTGACTTGATGAGAAATCAAGATTTCATAAAACAGAACCAAAGGAATGAAAAAATGGAAGACAATGTGAAATATCTCATTGGAAAAACCACTGACCTGGAAAATAGATCCAGGAGAGATAATTTAAAAATTATTGGACTACCTGAAAGCCATGATCAAAAAAAAAATCTAGATATCATCTTTCAAGAAATTATCAAGGAGAACTGCCCTGATATTCTAGAGCCACATGGCAAAATAGAAATTGAAAGAATCCATTGGTCGCCTCCTCAAATAGATCCCAAAAAGAAATCTCCTAGGAATATTATCGCCAAATTCCAGAGCTCCCAGATCAAGGAGAAAATACTGCAAGCAGCCAGAAGGAAACAATTTGAGTATTGTGGAAACATAATCAGAATAATCCAAGATCTGGCAGCTTCTACATTAAGAGATTGGAGGGCTTGGAATATGATATTCCGGAGGCCAAGGGAGCTAGGATTAAAACCCAGAATCACCTATCCAGCAAAACTGAGTATCATGCTCCAAGGGAAAATATGGATTTTCAATAAAATAGAGGACTTTCAAGCTTTCTCAGTGAAAAGACCAGAGCTGAAAAGAAAATTTGACTTTCAAACACAAGAATCAAGAGAAGCATGAAAAGGTAATCAAGAAAAAGAACAAGAAAAAGAATTTGCAAGGGACTTACTAAAGTTGAACTGTTTTGTTTACATTCCTACATGGAAAGATGACGTGTCTGATTCATGAGACCTCAGTATTAGGGTAGCTGAAGGGAATATGGACATATATATATATATATATATATATATATATATATATATATATATACACACATATATATATGTTTATGTGTATATATATATATATATATATAAGTGAATGTGTGTATGTATATATGTATGGGTATATATATATATATATATATATATATATATATATGTATATGTATATAGAAAGAGAGAGAGCGGACACCGGGTGAGTTGAAGATGAAGGGAAGATATCTAAAAGAAATAAAATCAAATTAAGGGATGATAGAGGAATATATTGAGAGAGGGAGATAGAGAGAGATAGAATTGGGTGGATTATCTCGCATAAAGGTGGCAAGAGGAAGCAGTTCTGGGGGAGGAGGGGAGAGGGCAGGTGAGGGGGGAATGAGACAACCTTGCTCTCATCAGATTCAGCCTGAGGAGGGAATACCATACATACTCAATTGGGTATCTTACCCCACAGGAAAGAAGAGGGAAGAAGATAAAAAAAAGGGGGGCGATGATGGAGGGGAGGGCAGATGGGGGTGGAGGTAATCAAAAACAAACACTTTGGAAAGGGGACAGGGTCAAGGGAGAAAATTCAATAAAGGGGGATGGGTTGGGAAGGAGCAAAATATAGTGAGTTTTTCACAACACGAGTATTGTGGAAGGGTTATACATAATGATACACATGTGGCCTGTGTTGAATTGCTTGACTTCTTAGGGAGGGTGGGTGGGAAGGGAGGAGGGCGGGTGAATTTGGAACTCAAAGTTTTAAAAACAGATGTTCAAAAACAAAAAAAAAAAAAGTTTTTGCATGCAACTAGAAAATAAGATACACAGGCAATGGGGCATAGAAGTTTATCTTGCCCTACAAGAAAGGAAGGGAAAACGGGATGGGAGGGGACTGGGGTGACAGAAGGGAGGGCCGACTGGGGAACAGGGGAACCAGAATATACGCCATCTTGGAGTGGGGGTGGAGGGTAGAAATGGGGAGAAAATTTGTAATTCAAACTCTTGTGAAAACCAATGCTGAAAACTAAATATGTTAAATAAATAAATTTAATTTAAAAATAAAAAAAATAAAAAAAAAGAATTGGGTAACTGGAACCTAATGACTCTATGAGACATCAAGAATCAATGAAACATAATCAAAAGAATGAAAAAATAGAAGAAAATGTAAAATTCCTCATTGGAAAAACAGCTGAACTGGAAAATAGATCCCAGAGAGACAATTTAAGAATTCTTGGTCTACCTGAGAATCGTAATGTAAAAAAGAGCAGATGGCATCTTTCAAAAAATCATTAAGGAAAATTGCTCTGAAGTATTAGGACCAGAGAGTAAAATAGTCATTGAAGAATCCACCAATCACCTCCTGAAAGAGATCCCAAATTGAAAATGCCAAGAAATATTGTAGCCAAATTCTAGAAGTATCAGATTAAGGAGAAAATACTGCAAGCAGCCAGAAAGAAACAATTGAAATATCATGGAACCACAGTCAGGATTAGAGAGGACCTTGCAGCTTCTACATTAAAAGATCAGAGGGCTTAGAATATGATATTCTATAAGGCAAAGGAGCTTGGATTCCAAGCAAGGATCAACTACCCAGCAAAATGGAGCACAATCTTTCACAGGAGGAGATTGGACATTCAATGAAATAGGGGACTTCCAGACTTTCCTAATGAAAAGACCAGAGCTCAGTGGAAAATTTGATTTTCAAATACAAGACTCAAGAGAGACATAAAAAGGTAAACAGGAAAGGGGAAGGGGAAAAAAAAGCATGTTGTTCATCAAGGACGACTGTTTACATCCCTACATGGGAAGATGATACTTACAACTCTTGATAACTCTATCTTTATTACATCATATAGAAGGGAAATATATAGACCGAGGGGGTGGCTTTAAGTTGATTGTGATGTGTTGATAAAACACCTAATTAAGTGCTGAAAAAAGACTGTAATGGGAGAGGAGAAAAAGGGGAGGCAGAAAAGGGTAAATTACATTACATGAATGAGGCACAAAGACATATTACAGTACAGCGAAAAAAGGGAGGATAACGAGTGTTGTTTGAACTTTACTCTCATCAGATGTTGCTCAAGGAGGGAATAACATACTCAGGTATGGAAATCTAACTTGTCCTACAGGCAGTTGGAGGGCAAAGGGAAAGAAACATGAGAGAGGAAGCGAAGGAAGGGAGGAAAGAAGTAGTAAGGGAAAAGGAAAAGAAAAGGGAGGGGAGGTGATTAGAAGGGAACACAGATTGAGGGAGACGGTGGTCAAAATCAAAACTCTAGTGAGGAGAGAAAGGGAGAAAGGAGAAAGAAAAGCATAAATGAGCAGACGGATAGGATGGACAGAAAGACATAAATATTAGTCATAACTGTGAATGTAAATGGGATGAACCCTCCTATAAAATGGAAGCAGATAGCAGAATTGATTAAAAATCATAATCCTATGATATGTTGTTTACAAGAAATACATTTCAAACATAGGGATATACAGAAAGCAAAGGTAAAAGACCAGAGTAGAATATATTATGCTTCAGCTGAAGTAAAAAAAAAAAAAAAAAAAAAAAGCAGGGGTAGCAATCCTGATCTCAGATGAAGCAAAAGCAAAAACAGATCTAATTAAGAGATAAGGAAGGAAACTATATCCTGTTAAAAGGTAGCATAGACAATGAAGCAATATCAATACTAAACATATATGCACCAAGTGGTATAGCATCCAAACTCTTAGAGGAGAAGTAAAGGGAGTTAGGGGAAGAGATTGGCAGCAAAACCAGAGCAATGGGTGACCTCGATCTCTTCCTCTCTGAACTAGATTAATCTAACCTTGAAATAAAGAAGAAAGAAGTTAAGGAGGTGAATAGAATTTTAGAAAAGGTAGACATGGGAGACATCTGGGGAAAAATGAATGGGGAGAGAAAGGAATATACTTTTTTTCAGCAGTACATGGCACCTACACAAAAACTGACCATGTACTAGGGAATAAAAACCTCATAATCCAATGCAAAAAGGCAGAAATATTAAATGCATCCTTTTTAGATCATAATGCAATAAAAATTATGTGTAATAAAAGGCCATGGAAAAGTAGAATAAAAATCAATTGGAAACTAAATAACCTAATCCTAAAGAATGAGTGGGTCAAACAACAAATCATAGAAACAATCAATAACTTCATCTAAGGGAATCACAATAATGAGACAACATACTAAAACTTAATTGGATGCAGCAAAAGTAGTTCTTAGGGGAAGTTTTATATCTCTAAATGCATACATGAATGAAATAGAGAAAGAGGAGAACAATGAATTGGGCATGGAATTTAAAAAGCTAGAAAAAAAACCAATTTAAAATTCCCAATGAAATGCCAAATTGGAAAATTTGAAAACCAAAGAGATATTAATAAAATTGAAATTAGGAAAACTACTGAACTAACAAATAAAACTAAGAGCTGGTTTTATGAAAAAAAAACAACAATAAAAATAGATAAACCTTTGGTTAATTTGATTTTAAAAAAAGAAGAAAACAAAATTATGAGTATCAAAAATGAAAAGAGTAAATTCACAACTAATGAAGAGGAAATTAAAACAATAATTAGGAACTATTTTGTCCAATTGTATGCCCATAAATTTGACAATCTTAGTGAAATGGATGAATATTTACAAAAATATAAATTGCCCAGATTAACAGAGGAGAAAACAAAATATTTAAATAACTGCATCTCAGAAAAAGAAATTAAACAAGCCATCAATGAACTCCCTAGGCAAAAAATCTCCAGAGCCTGAGGGATTTACAAGTGAATCCTATCAAACATTTAAAGAACAATTAATTCCAATACAATATAGATTATTTGGGAAAATAAGTGAAGAAGCCCTACCAAATTCTTTTTATGACACCAATATGGTACTGATGCCTAAACCAGGAAGAGTCAAAACAGAAAAAGAAAATTATAGACTAATTTCCCTAATGAATATAGATATAAAAATTTTAAATAAAGTATTAGCAAAAAGATTACAGCTACTTATCACAAAAATAATACATTATGACCAGGCAAGATTTTATTCCAGGAATGCAAAGTTGGTTCAGCATTAGGAAAACTATCAGCATAATTGATCAAATCAACAACAACACCAAAAAAAAAAAAACCAGAAACCATATGATTATCTCAAGCTTGTGACAAAATACAACACTCATTCCTATTAAAAACACTACAGAGCATAGGAATAAATGGAGTCTTCCTTAAAATGATAAGTAGCAATTACCTAAAGACATCAGCAAATATTATATGTAATGGGGATAAGCTAGAGGCATTTCCAATAAGATCGGGGATGAACAAGGATGTCCATTATCACCCCTGTTTGAGATGATACTTGGTACATCCAATTTGGTACTACAAATGTTAGCCTTAGCAATTAGAGAAGAAAAAGAAATTGAAGGGATTAGAATAGGCAAAAAAGAAACTACGTTACCACTGTTTGCAGATGATACGATGATTTACTTAGAGAATCCTAGAGAATCAAGTGACAAAATACCTGAAATAATAAATAACTTTAACAAAGTTGCAGGTTATAAAATAAACCCACATAAATCCTCGGCATTCCTATGTATTACTAACAAAGTCCAACAGCAAGATATAGAAAGAGAAGTTCCATTTAAAGTTACTGTAGACATTATAAAATATCGGGGAATATAGTTGCCAAAATAAACCCAGGAACTATATGAACCCAATTACAAAACACTTTTATCACAAATAAAGTCAGATCTAAACAATTGGTAAAGCATCAATTGTTTGCGGGTAGACCTAGGTAACACAACAAAAACTACTATATTGATGATTTTGTGATGTCCACGCATGAAGTCACCTTTTAGGTTGTTGAAAGAGTGTTTGTTATGACCAGCAAGTTATCTTATTAAAACTCTATCAGTCTCTGCCCTGCTTTATTTTGTACCCCAAGGCCAAACTTGGATGCTATTCCAATTATCTTTTAATTTCCTACATTACCATACCAATTCCCTATGATGAATGTGACTTTTTAATGTTATTTCTAGAAGATGTTTTAGGTCTTCATAGAACTGATCAACTTTGGCTTCTTCAACATCAGTGGTTGGAACATAGACTTGTATGAATGGTTTCCCTTGGATTCAAATAAATATTCCGGGATTTTTGAGATTATACTGCAGTACTACTTTTCTCCCCTTGTATTCACTATGAAGGCTATTTCATATTTTTCTTTTTTTAAAAAAAAACTTTATTTATTTTTAGTTTTCAACATTCATTTCCACAAGATTTTTTTTGAAGCTCAGTGCATTTATCATTTATTAGAATATATGTTTCTCCCCTAAGCCCAAGATAAAATATCATGATGCAATGTTTGCTGTATGATCCTCCATGATGCCTTTGCAGCTGAGCTGGTGCCTTCAAGCCAGTCCCCTAAAAACAATTTCTCAGCATCTGTATGTCCATCTTCCCACATCCATTTCACAAATATGGTTCAACCTTTGACAGTTCCCACTTTTTCCTGGGGGGTCCTGATATCACTGGCTTTTTCCCAGGTGTTGTCTTACCAGGAAGACCAGACTCCCAAACTTACACAGTAGTCATGATTGAAGAAGGACAGGCTTGCCAATATCCATCACAAGTACAATAGTAATTGTTTGAAGACTTATGGCTATGGCCCACTGGCAGCTTAGGAGGTGGCTGAGTTCTCTTAGAGATCTCCTGGTAACTTAACTGCAGCTTAGCTTGGAGATTACTGCTGGAGGCTGAATTCCGAAGCCACTGGATGAAGCCAGTGGCTGATGCCATCTTGAGTCCGGGCTTCTACGAGATTTTAAATTCCAAATTTTCTCCCCATCTCTCCCTTACTTCTCACCCCAAGATGGCATGCATTTTGATTACCTTTCCCTCAGTCTTCTCCCTTTTCTAATACCCCCCCCCTTATTCCCTTCCCTTTTACTTTTCTCATAGGGCAAAATAGATTTCTATACCCTATTGCCTGTATATCTTATTTCCCAGTCGCATTTTAAAAACAATTTTTAACATTTGCTTTTAAAACTTTGAGTTCCAGATTCTCTCCTCTTCTTCCCTCCCCACCTACCCTCATTGAGAAAGCAATCAATTCAATATTGGTTATACATATGTAGTTATGCAAAACATTTTCATAATAGTCACTTTGTGAAAAACTGTATTTCCCTCCATCCTATCCCATCTATTCTATTTTCTCCTTTGACCCTGTCCATTTTCAAAAAGGTTTGCTTCTGACTACTACCTCACCCAATATTCCCTCCCTTCTATCATCCCCCCACCCACTTTCTTATCTCCTTCTCCCCCTACTTTCCTATAGGATGAGACAGCCATTGAGTGTGTATGTTATTCCCTCCTTAAGCCAAATCCAATGAGAGTAAGGTTCACTCATTCCTTTTCACCTCCCCCCTGTTCCCCTCCATTGTAACAGCTTTTTCTTGCCTCTTTTATGTGAGATAATTTACCCTATTCTATCCTTCCCTTTCTCCTTCTCCAAATATATTCTTCTCTCACCCCTTAATTTTGTTTTTTAGATATCATCCCTTCATACTTAACTCACTCTGTGCCCTGTCTATATATACCTTCATACATATTTTCTTCAACTACCCTAATACTAAGAAAAGTCTCATGAGTTACAAATATCATCTTTCCATGTAGGAATGTAAACAGTCAATTTTAATAAGTCGCTTATGATTTCTCTTTCCTGTTTACCTTTTTGTGCTTCTCTTGATACTTGTATTTGAAAGTCAAATTTTCTGTTCAGCTCTGGTTTTTTCATCAAGAATGCTTGAAAGTCTGCTGTTTCATTGAATGTCCATTTTTCCCCCAAAATATTATACTCAGTTTTACTAGGTAGGTGATTCTTGGTTTTAATCCTAGCTCCTTTGACCTCTGAAATATCATATTCCAAGCCCTTTGATCCTTTAATTTAGAAGCTCCTAAATTTTGTGTTATCCTGGTTATGTTTCCACAATATTCAAATTGTTTCTTACTGGCTGCTTGCAATATTTTCTCCTTGACCTGGGAACTCTGGAATTTGGATATAATATTCCTAGGAGTTTTCCTTTTGGGATCTTTTCCAAGAATCGATCGGTGGATTGTTTCATTTTCTAATTTACCCTCTGGTTCTAGAATATTAGGGCAGTGTTCACAGATAATTTCTTGAAAGATGCTTTCTAGGCTCTTTTTTGGATCATGGCTTACAGCTACTACAATAATGTTTAAATTCTCTCTCCTGGATTATTCTCCAGGTCAGTTGTTTTTCCAGTGAAATCTTTCACGTTGTCTTTTATTGGTTCATTCTTTTGGTTTTGTTTTATAATTTCTTGATTTCTCATGAAGTCATTAGCTTCTATTTGTTCCATTCTAATTTTTAAGGAATGATTTTCTTAAGTGAGCTTTTGGACCTCCTTTTTCATTTGGCCAGTTCTGTTTTTTAAAGCATTCTTGTCTTCATTGGTTTTTTCTACTTCTGTTGCCATTTGGATTAGTCCATTTTTTAAGTTGTTTTCTTCAGTATTTTTTGGTTCTCCTTTGGCAAGCTAGTGACTCATTTTTCATGAATTTCTTGCATCACTCTAATTTCTCTTCCCAAATTTTTCTCTACTTCTCTTACTTGATTTTCAAAATCCTTTCTGAGTTCTTCCATGGCCTGTGAGCAATTCTAATTTTTCTTGGAGGCTTTGAATGCAGGATCTTTGACTTTGTTGTTTTCTTCTAGTTATATGTTTTAATCTTCTTTGTCACCAAAGTAAGCTTCTATAGTCTGATTTTTCACACTATTTGCTCATTTTCCCAGCCAATTATTTGACTTTTGAGCTCTTTGTCAAGGTAGGACTCTGCTTCCAGAGTGGAAGCTGTGTCCTAAATTTCAGTGGTTTTGTGTATCTGTTGTCAGAGACTGCCACACCAGTTCTCCTTCTCAGCCCAGGACAACCATCCAGGACTGTGACCCAGATCCAAGCAGGGCAAAGCAAGAGAATCCTGCCTCAGCACCAGCAAAGAGATCCCTGCAATCCCCCTCTGATCAGCCACTTGATCCCCCCACCATCTGTGCACCTTGAGCTCCAGAAGCAGCTGCTGCTGCTGCTGCCACTGCCACTGCCACTTCCACCACTGCAGGGCTGGGACCAGACCATGCTCTTCTCTCACCCAGGTCCAACAGAGTTTCCCCACTGACCTTCTACTTTGTCTGGCATTTGTGGGTTGAGAAGTCTGGAAACTGCCACAGCTGCCAGTGATTCAGTTTCCTGAGGCCTGCTCTAGCCCAGTTTGTGCCAGCATGGCCCATGCCCTCTGTTCCCAGCCCAGAGTGATAGACCCTTACTGTCAGCTTTCCAGGCTGTTCTGGGTTGGAGATTTGTTTCACTCTATCATTTTTTGGGTTCTGTAGCTCTAGAATTTGTTTAGATTCATTTTTACAGGTATTTGGAGGGGTTTGGGGGAAAGCTGAAGCAAGTAGCTACTTTTACTCTGTCATCTTGGCTTCACCCACTAGTCCATATTTTTCTAAGGGATTCTTTCCTGATGAAGTTTACGTAATTATCACATGAATTAAATTTGCCTATTCTCATCCATTTGAGTTCACTGACACCCAACTGTAGATGTTTCATCTTTCCATCCCCTGTTTGAGGACATCCATTTTACCTTGGTTCACCAATCTTACATTCCAGATTGCTATTCAATATAGATCTTTACACCATTTGACTTTCCTTTGGTTACCAGACATATCCACTGCTGAGCTTCTCAGCTTTGGCCCAGCTGCTTCACTAGTACTGGAGCTACTTATAGTTGTCCTCTACTCTTTCCCCAACCTCAGCGGCTCATCTTCCGATGTCATCTGTTTTGTCCCTTTAATACTGTCCATGGAAATTTCTTGGCAAAGATATTGGAGCCGTTTGCCACTCCCTTCTTCAATGAACCACCTCTTGTTAGAACTCTCCACTATGGTCTGTCCCTCTTGGGTTACCTTGAACAAAATAGCTCAACCACAACAAGGCAGTGATCCAGGAAGGGTTTATTCTTCAAAACAAACATCTTCAGTCTTTCCAAGCAATCATCACATGACACGATCTCAGAGTCTTCCCATATTCAGGTTGTCCTACTCTAGATGCTCTTCAGTTTATGCTAAAATGTGATAGTATTAATGTGATCAAAGATCTTCCTCACCCATTCAATAGGCCTCAGGTGGGCCTAGGTGGAAAAACTTGATTATATCTTTGTTTGTAAGCAGGCTTAAAGCCTTTACTTACTAGGTGCTAAACCCATGTGGGCATGAAGCTCTCACTACCCTAAAGGGAGTCGCTAAGGCCAGAGATAATGGGTATGTGCACTGTGTTCTAGTCAATCATGAATTCAGCCAATCAGAGGAGTGAGTTCTAGTCAATCAGATGCCAGCTAGGATTGTATAAAAGGAAAGCTGAGAATTGAAGGGGAGCAGAACTGAGAGCAGCAGCAGAACTGAGAAGAAGACATTGAGGCAGCAGACATCAAGAGGGTGCTGAAAAGCAGACATTGAGAGGACCAGAGTTGGCAGAGCTGCAGAAGAGTGTGCTGAGTAGAGTTAGGATTTGTGAGTGATTGTTTACAGGAAATCCCTAGTAAGGAGCAAGGTGACAGGATGACTTGATTCCTTGCTATAATACTGTGTTATAATTTCCTTGTTACTACATTAAGGTGGGCTTCCTGGTTTTGGAATATAACTGCAACTACATCAAATTAGGAGTATTGGTTCTTGGATTTGATCCTCTGGAGTCTAAATAAATGTTAAATTTCCTCTGCCTTCTACATAGAGAGTTTTTCATACTTTGTGATTCCAAACCATTCAGGCATGTTCATGGTCATCGTCGAGGTCATGAATCTTGCCTTACTGATATAAATGCATTACCTAGAACTGAACATAAGATTACAGATGTGATCTGGTGAGGGTAAAATATACTTTAGTTCTAGACATGGTACTTATTTTAATGTAATCTAAGAATGCATTAGTGGGCTTTTTTTTTTAATTTTTTGACTGTGACATCTTAAGTTTAAATTGTTATTATTATTTTTGGCTGTCACATATTATGCTTCAATATCTTAATACTGCACTAAAACCTCTGAGACACCCTTGTAAGCAAAAAAGATAATATCTCCCTTCAAGGAGATTATATTTTAATGGAGGAACACAATACCTAAAGGGAAACTAGAAACTTTGTGGTGGCAGTGGAATGGTATGAAGATGTCTCAGGAGTAGCATGAAGGCCTGATTCTATGAAAAATAAGATCAATGTTCATCTGGAGAAGTATTAGGTTTTGATGGAGGAATAGGGGGAGATAAGGATGACAGCTTGGAGTGGCATGGTTTTCATGGTCAGCAAGATCCATATGCCAACAGTGCTAATGAGCAATGAAAAAAACTAACATACTCCTATACCACCTTAAAAGAACCACAATGTCAAGCACTACAGAGGTAATTATTCTGTATTATGCCCTAACTAGACCACAACTGAAGTATTGTGTTCAAATCAGAATAGTGCATTTAGGAATGACACAGATAAGCTGAAGAGAATAGAGAGCAGGGCAATCAGAACAGGGAAAGATCTTGAGGTCATAGCACAGGCAGATTGCTTAAAAGAACTGGAGATGGTTATTCTGGAGAAGAGAAGAGCTTCCAGCATACAAGAGAGATGTCTTTAAATATTTGTGGAGCTGTCATATAGGAAAAATGTTAAATTTGATTTGATTTGTCCTAGAGGCCACAACTAAAGACACTGGGTAAAAGCATCAGAAATGCAGATTTAGGTATGATTTAAGGAATTCCATAAATAACTTGAGCTCTCCTGAATTCATAGGATCGTAGATACAGAGTTGGAAGGGGCCCCAGAGGCCATCCAATCTAACCCTCTCATTTTACTGATGGGAAAACTGACACTCACAGGATAAATTACTTACCTAATTAAAGACAGAATCCAAACATAGATATTACAGCTTCAGAGCCACCACTTTTTCCTATTGAACCTCTAGAGATTTTCAAACATTAGCTACAAAACCATTTCTTGGTTGAAAATGGGCTTCTAATTCAACTTTGAATGTCTTTTCAACTTTGAATTTCTGTTCCTGGATAGAATGTATCAATCTACTCTCCAAGGCTCTGCTCACAACTCTAATTTTCCATATCAAAGTTCCCCTCTCTGACCAAGACTCCCTTTTCTGTATATTCTTCAACATCTCCCCTCCTTAGAATTTAAGCTCCTCGGGCAGGTAGGTGGCACAGTGTACTGGCCTTGGAGTCATGAGGACCTGAGTTTAAATCCAGACTCAGACACTTATTAGCTGTGTGATTAAATCATTTAACCCTGTCTCCCCCTCCAAAAAAAGAAAGAAAGAAAAGAAAAAAACATTAAGCTCCTTTAGTGTAGTGAGTCTGTTTACTTTGTAAATATCTATCCTCAGCCCTTTGCACAGTTTTTGGCACATAGCAAAACCATATGTATTTACATTCATTCCTTAATAGAATCACTTGCTCCCCTAAATTATTCTCTTAAAAATCATCTAAAGTACACATACATCCACACATCCACAGACACAGACACACACACACACACACACACACACACACAATACAGATATGTATATACATATATATATCTTCAAATATTTAGTTGAGATACTATAAAGTTTAGTACTGTCTCTATAGAGGAAAAAATTAACAAAAAATAATGTGGAGAACAGCAAAGTTGTCTGAAGAATGAGCTTTTATAAAAAGAAAATTTGAAACAGCATTGGTTGGGCTTAACTTTCATGGAAAGAAGACTTTGTTCTTTTTTACATTTAAATTTTTTTTATCAAAAACATATTACCTTTATATGTTAACTTGTTTTACAAAGCATCATTTAGACCACAGTTTATGTCAAATTAACTTTTATTTAAATGTGTCAATAGCATCCCTTCATTATTCAATACATGGCAAATAGTAGACTATCAAAGTAATCACTTTTTGTGTTTATAAAAAGATCAGTAATGTTAGTATGACCTAAGATATCAATCAGAAGAGCTACTTTCCTAATTTGACCATTATTTCTTATTACTCTACAACTATGTTCTCTATTTGAGTATCCTTTTGAGACAGACTGAAACTAATTTACTATGACTTAGGTTAATGAACATGTTGCTCCCCAATTTACTTCAAGATTGTCTCAAATTTAGTTTCATTTGGTTAGATTGACATTAGAAGTGCAGCACATAATTGTGGGCAGAATTATTCCTCCTAGAATCACATGAGAATTAGTGGCTCATACTATTGGTTATTCTTCAGGGTCATATTTAGCTCACCTTGTCAATTTATGTAGGATTCGTCTAAATGGGTCTAATGTGTGACAGAAAAAATTATCACTTTCATTTCTGGATGACTACTTCAAACTTTCTCCATTTTGGGATGTAACATATGTAGACATGGCCACATGGGAAAAAATAATTTGTTGAATAAGGTGATTTCTCAATGACAGTGTTTCATGGTAGATTTCAAACTTTACTTTATAAAGCCATACAGAAAACAAGTCTATGGCATAAATGAATTGTCATCAAAGGAGAGAAAAATAGAGAGATGTTATGGGTTAATAGAGTTTGAAGGGACCTTAGAGGTTATCTCATCCAATCACCTTATTTTAAAGATGAAGACACCAAAGAACCAAGAGGTAAACTGATTTGCCCAAGATCACAGAGCTAATTAGTGAAAGAATAAGAACTCAACCTGGGATCTCTTGTCTCTCAGTACACAGCTGCATGTCCCCAGTGGTTCCCCACTGTCTCATCATTCTTTTGTATCTTCCCCCTATTGTTTTGAGCTAAATCTTGGTGACTAGGGGAAGGGCTACCAGTATTCTGCAGGGGTTTTGACCAACTCTGATTCTCTAAGTGGACCCACCAAAGGACCTAGGAGTGAGCTTCAGGAAGCCCTGACTGCCCATATAGATTTTTCTGTCCACTGGACAGATGACAGTAGCTACAGAATACCCCTCTCACTGTTAAGTAGTTATTCTTCCTTGAATCCATCTGAACCTGTAATGCAGCCTAAACATGTGACTTTTAGTTTACTGAACAGAGTAAGCTAGTCAATGAAAATTAAACGGCTGCGATGTGCAAGACACCATGCTAAGTACTGAGTGTACAAGGAAAGGGGGAAAATACGATCCCCGCCTTCTAGGAGCTTAGATTCATAAAAATGAATATTTATAACAATTTCAGCTAAAAATGTATTCATCTTGGTCTCATTAGGTAACCAGTCTTCTCAAGCCAAGGGAAGATATACAAAAATAAATTTACTCTTCTTGTTTTGTTTAATAAACTCTGTATATCATTTGTGCTAAACACAAATGTCCTTCAGTTAAGGGGTCAATATAGATTTTCAAAAAAATGAAAGAAATGTAAGCCAAATGGTCCAAGCTTTTATCTAAAAAGCCTTATTTTCACATATGACAATCAATAGGAAATAAGTAGCATTGTGAGAATAATAGCAGCTGTCTGTTTAATTATACTACTCTTCAATCAAATCATAATTCTTGATAGTCCAAAAAGATAGGAGGAAAGTCACTGAGGTTGAAATAAATGGAAGGGTCAAATAAGCCTAGGTTGATGTTTTACTTTTTAATTATTCACCATATATTCAAATATATAAATGAAGAATCAGAGGAGAAACATATTTTGTTATGGAACTGAAAGAAGAAAAGGGAAGAAATATTTTTAGACAAGGGTTCCACTAGACTAACTCTAATTTTAATGTCACAGCTTCTCATGGTAGTATCAATGCTCTTTTTAGTTCTAATAAGCCTGCAGAACTTTACAAAAATATAAATAAAAAATGCACAAGCCCCAGAAAATTTCCCTTTGGTAATACAATACAATTTTATATTAGGCAAGGTCTCTCAGCTTTTTATTCAATATTAAACATAGATCTATCAATATTAGTTTTATAATAAAAGGAGATCTCATGACTTACTTAAGCTGTTCATATTGTTTTCCATATTGTTTGCTTCATACAAGGGGAAAAATACATGCAACTAACTATCCTTTGCCTTTATTAAAGATATAGTTTGCTGTTAAGTATGCAAGATCATTTTCTATGTGATTATTTAATTGTAACCCCCTCATTAGACAGTTCACACGTGCAAAATTATCTCTAAAACTATCCACAATGCATTAGTCCCAGTTACTAAAAAAAAGAATTTAATTTGTTATCTTTTTTTTTTTAAACAGAGGAATATAAAATAAAGCATGGTCTGCCTGGTGAAAGAACATGGAATGTCAAATGAGAGGACTTGGGTTCACATTCTAGTTCTGCCACTTATTATCTTTGTGACCTAGAACAAGCCACTTAACCTCTTTGTGCCCCAGTCTTTTCATCTGTAAAAATACATATATGGTCCCTTTCAGGCACCAATCTATAATGCTATGAT
This sequence comes from Trichosurus vulpecula, assembly GCF_011100635.1. Lineage (NCBI taxonomy): Eukaryota > Metazoa > Chordata > Mammalia > Diprotodontia > Phalangeridae > Trichosurus > Trichosurus vulpecula. Next base: position 141,686,494 of record NC_050577.1, on the reverse strand, counting down.
ACTATCCTTTCCAAGGATTTTGTATTCTACTAGGGGGATTCAATATGAATGAATGGATAAATTAATAAATAATGATATATTTTTTACCTACTTATTATGTTCTAAGAATGATGTAAGGACTTGGGAAATGAATATAAAAAGAAAGACAAATGTGGAAAACAACATATTATAGGGGAGTTGTGGCCAAGGAAGAGAGTTTTGGACTGGAGAAATTATGAGTTAATATATAGGTAAGTAAACTGATTCATCTCTTCTACAAGTAATAGTTTCTGTTTATTTGAAATACATAATGATGGGGGAGTAGGGAAGAATGATTAACAAGTGAGGGAATCAGGAAAGACCTTTTGAAGGAGGTGGCACCTGAGCAGGATCTTGAAGGGAGCTGGATTTCCAAGAGGCAAAGCTATGAAGGGAGATCATTTCAGGTAGTTATAGTGTGACATAGAATGCTAAGTTTGGAAAGTAGCAAGTCCACTAGTTTGGCTAGAGTGTGAGGTGGATGCATAAGAGGGAAAGACAGCCTAGTGTCAGATTATGAAGAACTTTAAATGGCAAACAGAGGAGTCTGTATCTTTATCCTTAGGCAATAGGGAGATATTGCCTGCTGTTTACCCATACTCTTTCTGGTTGGCATCTTCATAACAGGAATCCCTTTGATCGCAATTCTCAGATCAAATCTGTTAAAGTTCCATTCTAAGTTGTGACATTTTATTTGCTTCATATTCTTCCGTCCACCCTTCTCCAGTTTTGTTCCTGCTGCTGCTGCTGTAGCTATTCCTGTTAACACCAGGTCAGTGGAGGATGATGAGTTTCCCTTTCAAGCCAAAGCATCAGCCTGGGGAGTTCTTAGCCTTCTTTTACATGTTTTCTTAGGCACTGCTAATTTCTGGAAGAATGGTACTAATTGAATCATTGGTTCCAACAAAGCTAAGACAGAAATCTCCCCCTTTCACCCGCACAGTGCTGTCTCAACCCATATTCCCTCACTGAAAAATTTACTGGAGATTTTTACAAGCTAGATTTTTTTACAGAGTTAGATATTACTATATCTTTATGTACAGTGTAGGAATTTTCTATCAAACCATGATTTTTTTTATTTTCAAGTTATGTCAACTGGCTGATTGAAAATAGTGCTGACAGAATTACGAAAATACAGCAAGGAAATCAGCATATTGAAGATATTTTGTCTCAGAAAATCATTAATAGGAAAACTTATGAGCTATGGCAAGGCATGGGATTAGGGTTAATGAATTTTGGGAAATGAGCGAGATTCTCCAGTGGAATAAGTAAGCCTTAGTGGATCAGTCCCAAGAGAGATTGTTGAGTTCTATCTGAGATAAGCTTTCCAGAATAGAAATCACATTCCTCTCATAGTTTATACAAGCCGTATCTGCATAGAGACACACCTTCACTGTCATCCAAGGTAGGTCTCAGCCACCCACACAGACTAATAGAAACTACCTGCAATGGAGAATAATTCAAATAGGACTGAGTTTGAATTCAATCTCACAGTGCCAATGTGAATGACAGAAGGGGGAATTGTTCCAGTGCCTTGCCAAGATAGGGCACTGTGAGAAAAAATGCTCTACCTAAGTAAGGCTTTTGAGATAAGGAGTAGCCCCTGGAGGACAACGACAACTATAATCCATTTTTCAGCCATATGCCAATCCAATCAGATACAACATTTGTTAGTTGTGATTAAATAAATAATCTGTAAGTAATAAGTGTCCTGTATTTCTTCTTTCATTGATTACGTGACTTGGGGGAGGGGGTAGTCTTTTTGAGCCTCACATCAAACCAAAAGGAGAACACTATCCTGAGCCAATTACACTGGGCTAATAAGAGCTGGGAGTACATCAGGAAACCTTGGTACCTGAACACTTTTATCTATATTACTTCCATTTCCAACAGGTAGTGAGTTAATGAGCATTTATTAAGCACTTACTATGTGTCAGGCACTACACTACACACTAGAGATGCAAAGAAAGACTCTCATGGGCATATAATATGATTTAGTCAAAAAAGAGTAACCTGTCTTTCCAGGTCAAACTCAGTTATTGACCAGCTGTCTGTTCTTGGGCAAGCCACTAAACTCTATGTGCCGCTAGTTTCCTCAGAATTATCGTGAGGCTCAAACAAGATAATGTACATAAAGAGCTTGGTAAAATTTTCTGTAAGTTATCATTATTTTCATTATTATCATCACATTGCCCCAAAAGATCTTATGAGATCTGTCAAAAGCCTTGTTGAAATGCATATCAATTCTATATAAGGCGCCCCCATATAGCTTTAGTGTTTAATAGACTTCTCGTAGCTATTATTATTGTTTCATTCTGTTTATGACTTCTTCATCTTGCTTTACAAAGCCAAAGTATAAAGAAATGTTCAAGTCCTTTATCTCACTCTTTAAATAGCAACATCTTTCTTATCATAATGTAGTACTCCTTCTACCTCTCACCTCCTTTCTCCAAGGCTTCTATCCTGTGTCCCATTCCAACAGGGTCTTGTATGTAGACACCAATTGATCTCTAGTTAGATGTTAACTGGAAAAAAATATTGAATATTTCTCCTCCAAATATGTATGTCTTAATTTAGCATTCTGGAACAACAAAAAGCCAATTGTTCTACTAGGTAAGACCCATTCATGAATACTCTATCTATGTAGAATAACAATAATATTTTATATTTTGCTGTGGCTTGTAGATTTCAAAGCTCTTATGCATTGACCATATGTACTGAACTTTCTTTAAACAGTGCTTTTAAATAGGAACAGATTATTCAGAGATAGTACACTTCATTTTGTCTGCACTGAAATGTTCATGCAAGAAGACTGACTTTTTGAACCTGACTTTACATAATTCAACAAACTTCTCAACATCCTCTGCCTAAAGTGGCTCACGACTTAATAGATTCCAGGGAGCCAAATTACTACCCATGACTGCCTTTAAAAAAAGATTAAATAACAAAAAAGGTTGGAATTAACAAACCAGGAATGAGTCATTTTACGGTCTGATTCTTCACTTGCTAAAGAAGCAGTGGAGAGGGTGCCCTTTACATAAAGAAACATCTTAAATTAATTATAAATTTCTACCAGTTCCAAATAATAAGAAAAAGACCACACAAGGAAAATGAAAAGGAACAATTATTGCTAAATAATTGTCCGGTAAGATATAGAATCACCAGAGAATTACTGGCAGATTTTGTCTTGGCTCAGGAGAAGTAATCTGTTCAGGAACTAATGAGCATACTCCTCTTAATCATTCCATTATACCATAGACACAGAACTCCAAATTAGAAACTCTGTTGAGTCAATATACCATTCCAGTACTATTTAACATGGTGCAACAATAATACATTTCATTATAGGGGATGGGATTAGACTTGTTATTTCAAGAAAACTCCTAGGTGAAAAAAATCCCTCTTTGCAGGAGATATTCCTTGCAACATATAGTTTTAGAGGGTTGCCCAAGGCACTGAGACATTAATGTATTTGATCATAGTCACCTAGCATATGTCAGAGGCAGTATTCAATCTTTTGCCATCTCTCTATCCACTATAGCATACTGCCTCTACTATGCTTCATTATTTTTTAATTTGTTTATTTTTAGATTTCAACATTCATGTTTTTTAACATTTAGAGTTCTAAATCCCCCCCCCTTTTCTCCCACCCCAAGAAGGCATGCAATCTGATATAGGCTCTACATATACAATGATAGTAAACATATTTCCTCATTAGTCACGTTGTGAAAGAAGAATCAGAACAAAAGAGAAAAGCCACGAGAAACAAACAAAAAAAGAAAACAATATGTTTTGATCTGCATTGAGACTCCATAGTTCTCTCTCTGGATGTGGATAGTATTTTCTATCATGAGTCTTTTGGAATTGCCTTTATGCTTCATTATTTCAGAAAATTTTTCACTCCTTGGGTTTCAATGGTACTATAATGGGCTGGCGAGTGGGAGGAAGTGATTACTACCTTCTCTACTCACAGGTTTGCTTATTATGATTAGTTAAAACTGACACTCAGGGGGGCAGAGCCTAGATGGCAGCTGGAAAGCAGGGACGTGTGTAAGCTCCCACCAGGTCCCTCGAAAAACCTGTAAAAATGGCTCTGAACAAATTCTAGAACTGCAGAACCCACAAAATAGCACAGGGAAGCAGGGATCCAGCCCAGGACAGCCTGGATGGTCACTGGATGAGGTCTATCACATGGAGCGGAGGGGAGCAGAGCCCAGCATGGGCGGCGGCAGGACCAACCAGACCAGGAGCCGGGTGGAACAGGCCCTAGTGCCCTGAATCAGTGAGCTGTGGCAGTTACCAGACTTCTCAACCTACAAACACTGAAGACAACAGAGAAGGTTAGAGGGAAAAGCTGCGGGGAACAGAGTTCACGGTTTGGCCACCACCCCAGGGGCAGCAGGGGAGGTGCAGCTACAAAACTACAGCTGCAGTTACTTCTGGCCCCAGGCCCACATGGTGGGAGGAATTAAGTGGCAGATCAGAGCAGGAGTGAAGAGCTTGCTGAAGGTGTGGGTCAGGTCCAGGTTGGTGGTTCTTGGGGAAGGAGGAGTGCTGGGGTGGCAGAGCTGGCTATATAGAAATAGCTCTGAAATCAACGGTGCATCCCCTCAAGCTTGGAACAAAGTACTCTTTGCTCTACAAGCAGTCATACCCCGCTGAAAAACTCAAGGGTCAAGTAAGTTGGCTAGGAACATGGCCAGGCAGCAAAAACACACTCAGCTTCAGTCTCAGACTTTGGAATCTTTCTTTGGTGACAAAGAAGACCAAAACATACAGCCAAGAAAAGTTAACAAAGTCAAAGAGCCTACAACAAAAGCCTTCAAGAAAAACATGAACTGTTCTCAGGCCATGGAAGAGCTCAAAAAGGATTTGGAAAAGCAAGTTAGAGAAGAAGAGGAAAAATTGGGAAGAGAAATGAGAAGGATGCAAGAAAACCATGAAAAACAAGTCAATGACTTGCTAAAGGAGACCCAAAAAAATACTGAAAAATACACTGAAGAAAACAACACCTTAAAAATAGACTAACTCAAATGGCAAAAGAACTCCAAAAAGCCAATGAGGAGAAGAATACCTTGAAAGGAGATCCAAAAGACCACTGAAGAAAATATTACATTAAAAATTAGACTGGAGCAAGTGGAAGTTAATGACTTTATGAGAAATCAAGATATTATCAAACAGAATCAAAGGAATGAAAAAGTGGAAGACAATGTGAAATATCTCATTGGAAAAACCACTGACCTGGGAAATAGATCCAGGAGAGATAATTTAAAAATTATTGGACTACCTGAAAGCCATGATCAAAAAAAGAGCCTAGATATCATCTTTCAAGAAATTATCAAGAGGAACGGCCCTGATATTCTAGAGCCAGAGGGTAAAATAGAAATTGAAAGAATCCATCGATCGCCTCCTCAAAAAAGATCCCAAAAAGAAAACTGCTAGGAATATTGTCACCAAATTCCACAGCTCCCAGGTCAAGGAGAAAATACTACAAGCAGCCAGAAAGAAACAATTTGAGTATTGTGGAAAAACAATAACAGGATAACACAGGATCTAGCAGCTTCCACATTAAGGGATGGAAGGGCTTGGAACACAATATTCTGGAGGTCAATGGAGCTAGGATTAAAACCAAGAACGAGGAAAACTGAGTATCATGCTCCAAGGCAAAATATAGATTTTCAACAAAATAGAAGACTTTCAAGCTTTCTCGGTGAAAAGACCAGAGCTGAATAGAAAATTTGACTTTCAAACACAGGAATCAAGAGAAGCATGAAAAGGTAAACAATAAAGAGAAATCATAAGGGACTTACTAAAGTTGAACTCTTTTGTTTACATTCCTACATGGAAAGATGATGTGTATGATTCATGAGACCTCAGTATCATAGTAGCTGAAAGGAATAAGCATATATATGTGTGTATGTGTGTGTCTACGTATGTATATGTGTGGGTGTATGTATATATATGCATGTTATGTACATGTTATGTACATGTTATGCACATGTTATGTACATGTAAATATGTATGTGTGTATATATATGTATATAGACAGAGGGCACAGGTTGAAGTGAATATGAAGGGATGATATCTAAAAAAAATAAAATCAAATTAAGGGATAAGAGAGGAATATATTGAGAGAGGGAGAAAGGGAGAGATAGAATGGGGTAAATAATCTCACATAAAAGTGGCAAGAAGAAGTTGTTCTGTAGGAAGAAAAGAGGGGGCAGGTGAGGAAGAATGAGTAAATCTTGCTCTCATTGGATTTGACTTGAGGAGGGAATACCATACACACTCAATTGGGTATCTTACCCCACAGGAAAGAAGGAGGGAGAAGATAAAAAATGGGGGGACGATAGAAGGGAGGGCAGACAGGGGGAGGAGGTAATTAAAAACAAACACTTTCGAAAAGGGACAGGGTCAAGGGAGAAAATTCAATAAAGGGGGATAGGTTAGGAAGGAGCAAAACATGTGGAAGGGTTTTACATAATGATATGCATGTGGCCTATGTTGAATTGCTTGCCTTCTTAGGGAGGGTGGACGGAGAGGGAAGAGGGGAGAGAATTTGGAACTCAAAGTTTTAAAAACAGACATTCAAAAACAAAATAAAAGTTTTTGCATGCAACTAGGAAATAAGATACACAGGCAATAGGGTGTAGAAATTTATCTTGCCCTGCAAGAGAAGAAGGGATAGGGTGATGGGAGGGGAGTGGGATGACAGAAGGGAGGGCTGACTGGGGAATGGGGCAACCAGAATATATGCCATCTGGGAGTGGGCGGGAGGGTAGAAATGGGGAGAAAATTTGTAATTCAAACTCTTGTGAAAATCAATGCTGAAAACTAAATATATTAAATAAATTAAATTAAAAATAAAACTGACACTCCTATGAATACCATGGTCCCCAATGTGAGTACTTCCTCTGCAAAATGTAGATAATAATACCTAGATTATCTGACTCCCAGGTTGATTGCAAAGTTCAAATGAGAAAATATATGTATCTTATTTTGTAAATATTAAAAGCCTAGATCAATGCCAACCCCTTCTACCTCTTAAAACTTTACACCTTCCTGATTCCAGTAAGCAGATAATAAGCTAATTGAAGGACAGAAGGGTGAGAAGAGGCCTTTTCTAATGCCCGTTAAGATTCCAGGGTGCTGTATCAGGGATTTTCTTGGCAGGACCAACAGCTGAAGAGTTGGGTGTTATAGAACAAAGTATATTTCCCAATGCTTTGTGATGTTGGTACTTAATGCTTATTTCCTAATCATATTCATTCCTCTTCAGGATGTGATCAAGTAGGTATGATCCTCCAGTTCTCAATCCCTCTCACCCCACCCCACCCATGTCCAATCTGTTTATAAATTCTGTGGATTTAGATTTGTAACATTTATCTTATACACCACCCTGATGCAAGCCCCCTCAATTACTACAATAGCCTGGTTGGTCTTCCTGCCATAAGTCTCTCCTCACTCCGGCAATCTTCCCAAATGTCAGGTCTAACCACATCCAACCCCCACTCCAACACGTATCCCTATCCCCCTTCAATAAAATCCAGTGGCTTCCTATCATTTCCAAGATTAAATATAAAGTTGAGTTAGACATTGAAAGCTTTTCATAACCTGCCCCTGGAGTGACACACTGACTGATACAGAATGTGTTAAAGACTTTGCAAAGGAATATGCTAATATCACTCACAGATTTGGAATCAGAGTTAGAAATCTAGTTTCTCCCCTTAGATATAAAGTTGCTATAAAATTGGACAAGTCATTTAACTTCCCTGAGCCCTGGTTTCCTTATCTGTCAAAGGCAAGGATTAGACCTGATTATCTCTCCAAGTTTCTTTCTAGCTCTTAATCCTATGATCTTCCTAAAATACATATGATTTACATCCTCTCCTTCCTCATGAGATTCTGAACTGAAACTCATTGTCACAAATAAGGACAAAAGATATAATTGAAAGAGCAGTCATAACAAATCTGTAGAGCTAAGAGAATTTTCTAGCATGATATATTATTTTATGTGTCTTCTGTAAAAAGGCAAATCTGTGAAAATGTTATTTCAGAATATTACACAAAAATAGAGTTGCTAATGTCTGCATTTTTGCCACAGGGTTTTTAAGATTACTGTTACTGCACTTACTTGTATAGTAATCACAAATAAAAAAAAGTGTGAGAAAACTACAGCTAAATTAACTTTATTGTACAGTTATGTATTCAGTGCACATGACAACATTCCTTCATTTTCATAATGTGCTACATATAAGAAGAGGGCCAGAAATGAACAAGAAAATCCATTCAGTTAGGGGTTGTTAGCAAGGAGTCTGTGGATATTGAAAGAAATGGTCAGAGCTACTTTAGTAAACTGACAGAGACCTCTCCTTAGAGATTTAGGAATATCCCATTCAGGGCAAGCCCTCAGCAAAATAGTTTTTTTTTTAATTCAATTATTTTTGTTTCCTATTTAATTTATAAATATTACCACCACCCCCATTGAAATAGAAAAAGAATAAGAGCCTTACAAAATATATGAGTAGTCAACCAAAACAAATACCCCTGTTATGTCCAAAAGCATATTTCATTTTGCACATTGAGCAAATCACTTCTCTGTCAGGAAATAGGTAGCATTCTTCATTATTAGTCCTTATTAGTCCTTAAGAATCATCATTGATTAATGAATTGATCACAGATCAAGTTCAAAGTTTCTTTCAAAGTTGTTTGTCTTTAGAATGTTGTTTTTATTGTACAAATTGGTCTCACCTGGTTCTGCTTTCATCATTCCATCAGGTCATGCAAGTCTTCTCAAGTTTCTCTAAAGCCATTCCTTTTCTCACTTCTTAGAGTACATTACATTCTGCAAAATAATTGCTAACTGTCTTTCCAGTGATGGTGCAGATGTCCATTTTACCTGTCTGATGTGTGCCCAGAGGTAAATACAGAGAAAAGATATGAGATATGAAGGGAACGTGAGGACTTTCAAAACTGTTTAGAGAAGTTCAGAGAAACAACTGACAACCAACTTGAAGTAGCCTTGGTGGGCCTGAGGTATTTCAGAGAGTTTGCATCCCATGGTAATATAATTCTCTAGCTGGTTTACACTGAGAAGAGAAGTATGATTTTTTATATTAATCAGTACGATATGTTTAATGAATATACTAATAATTCAGTTTTCTCAAGAGCTGCCTCTCTGGCTTGGGAGTCAGAGCTCACAATGCAGCTTGAATTGATCAACAAAACTTTTGACAACGCTGACAATCACTGGCATACTTGTGCCTGCATATATTAAGCGAAGCAAATCAAAGATTGTAGAACCGTTTCCCTTCCCAGAATTCTTTTTCTGTGTCCCAGGGGAGGTGGTCATGACCCCAAAAGACTTGACTCCACAATTGTTGTATTGCAGGATGTCTGAGTTCTCTTGGGAAAAGACTAAATGATTGTTGGTGATCCTCCTTCCCTACTTGTGATTTAAGTATATAACTTGTGCTTTTACTTATTAAATAATTAATTAATTGAACTACTTAATTGAACTGGCACTCCTGTCTCTAGGCCTGTCTTGTGTGGCTCTGAGCATTCTCAGGTTAGACACTGGCTCAGTAAAAATCGGGTTAACACTCTTCAGCTGTACAGTTTAATTCTACAAAACATTAGCTCAGATTTCCAGATCTCAGATGAGGTCAGATTTCCAGCATCTAAAAGGGCTGAATATTTCAGAATTTCTCTGCAAAGGCAGAAAAGAAAGAGTTTATAAATGAGTGTTATATCTTACCACCAACCTAACAAGAATATATATTGTTTCTGAGCCTTACGAACCAGGAAGGAAACTGTGTCAAATCCTGCCTACCAACACAGGGGCTGAGACACAAAGTAGAGATTCTGGAACAGAACTGTGACTACTTGGGAGTGAGACTAAAATTGAATCTTGACCTGTTTGTATAGTCACCTGGCTATTCTTTAGAAGAAAGTAGAACACTCTGTATTCCTATGTCAAGAGCTTGGACACTGATCTACTGAGAAAGTTTGCTGTCAGTAAAAAAGTCCTGTCCAAACTTCTGGCAGCTCCCCAGTGGGAGCAACTAGAGGGAATGAAAATCAGGCTACTGCTCAGAGGTTGATTCAAGCACTAAAGAATGATCATTTGGGTTAGAAATTGCTTGAATTCTGGGTGCTTTAGTGACACTTTGATCTGATTAATTTCTACCATTCTGTTTTGCAAGGCTGCATGGATTTTGTGAAAGAACATGAGATCAAGAAGATGAGTTTAACTAGGATGAGGGCTAAAAGCTATGGCTCTCATTGGTTGACAATCCACAAAAATGCTAGAAACAGATGAACACAGTGACACCACCTACAAAGGACTAAATGTCAACTTGTCCGATAAAGCCACATAGGGTTTGTCAATTACCTTAGTACATTCTCTGTTTTGAGGTGATGTGCATTTCAGATGAGGCTGAATAGGCTGGTGATAGCCTCTGGTTCTGACTGCTCAATAGAACCAAAGATTGGTCATACAGCCATTTCCGTTCCTGTCTTTTTACTCCTTCCCACAGCCACGGTGTCACATGAAAAAGTAAAATTTGTCATTGGCTTTTCTTAATCTTTTTCCTTGTTGATCTTTCTATAGCATTTGTCATTGTCACTGCAGTTCTAGAATTGGTTCAGAGCCATTTTTTATAGGTTTTTGGAGGGACTTGGCGGGGAGCTCATGCTAGTTCCTGCTTTCCAGCTGCCATCTTGGCCCCATCCTTAGCTCTATTTTTTATAGTAAGTTGTTCAATTCTATATTTTCTCTTTTGTTTATCTTTACATTAGATTTGTCCTAAATTTGCAATTCAGTTAATATTTCCTTTCTAAATTAATATGTTAAGCCATTTGGACACATTTAATATTGACATTGGGGGATTTTTTGTTTGTTTTTGTTGTATTTCCTTTCTATACAATGAAGTTTTCTTATTTGTCTTTATGTTATGAATCAAATTTGGCTTTTGCATTGTCTTATACCATGATTGCAATGACTGTTTTTTTTGATTCACCTGATGCATCATAAAGTTTGTTTCAGTCCTTCTATTTTATTCTGTATACGTCTTTGATTTTTAGGTTTGTTACTTGTACGTAACAAATGGTGGACTTTCATTTTCTTATTCAATCTTTCACTTTCCTTTTTAAATTGTATTATTTAATCCATTTACATTTAAAGTTATGCTTTGGCTTTATATTTTCTTCCATTTTTCTTAAACATTGTTTTTCTGAATTAGGATTTTATTTTATTCTTCTTTTATAAAGAGGGTACTTTATCTCTTCATTTATGTTTGCTTGATCTATTTTAAGGCAACCCTATTCCCACAGACTGTCTTTCTCTCCCTTTCTCCCTTTCCTTAGTTTTGGAAATTTACTTAAGTAAATTATTTTTCTTTCATTCTTCTTTTTCATCAGGTTTTCTGATTCTTCCCTGGCTTGCTTGTTTTTCTTACTCTCATCTAAGTATTTATACAATACCTCCCCTTTATTTCTTCCTCTTCAACTTCTTTTGTTTGTAATTGATTTTTATTGCACCATTTTATTAAAAAAAAAACAAACTATTCCATTCCTTCATTCTCTTCATTGATTCTCTTCCCTTTCTGTCTTTTTGAGACTTTTATTCAGTGATTCATAGTCCTCATATTGATTTATTCCCTTCACTATTTTCTGTATTACTATTAGAATTAACTTATAACGTAACTATTTTGTTTCCTCTTCTCCACAGTGTCTTTGTTATTGCCTTGGAGATCTTACTCCCTTCCCCATTGTTTTTCCTTTGTGCTTCAATCTTAGACATAAATTTTTGCAGGATATAAGAAAGGATAGATGCATTGCTGTATGGTACTAATTCTGCTATGGTCCTGATTATTCCTGTATTCCCATTTCATTATTACCCCCCTGTCCCTTCCTATGTTCATTTTTCTCCATATGCCACGGAATTTTATCTATGGGTTCATATTCTTTCAACCTTCTAGATGTTAATTCACAGGTGGAGGTCTGATTCCCCTTATCCTGAGGCTGGAAGCCATTTGTGATGGTATAACACTCTCAGAGGTGGCAGTCTAAGGATCAAATTCCTGCACATTATAATCATTTAAGATACCCTACTGCTATTAGACAATAACTCTATATCCCCAATGGAAGTATTCTTCAGTGGGACCCTCTCCCATCCTACCATTGTACTGAGATTCCCCTCTTTTTTTTCTTTATTTCAGTCCCTCCCTTTGTCACCTCATCTATCTTCCCATAGGCTTGTATGGAGAGTTTTGAGAAGTAAAAAGAATATAAGAATTAGTAAACATCTAGAAAGTATAGGGTCAGAAAGGATTTAAAAAGACAAAATGACATCACCTCCTCTCCACTTAGTAGTCATCTAGTTCCAGCTCTGATCATGTCTCCTGTACAACTGTAATTCCTAGCATCCTTTAATAATCAGCTCAAATGCTACCTCCTAAAGGGGGCTTCCCAGACCTCCTAGCTGTTGCTATCTCTGCACTACAGTTAGCTATATCTATTTTGTTTGTATTTTGCATATAGTTATTTATGTCCATGTTATTTCACCCAGTTGAGTGTAAATTCCTTGAGGAGGGCAGGGATGATTTTACTTTTTCTTTGAATCTCCAGTGCTTAGCACAGTGCCTAGAATATACTAAGTGTTTAATAAATAGACATTTATTAATGTTGATTAATTGAGAATTGTCATTATAGATATAGAACTGGAAGGAAACTTAAAGGTCATCTTGTCAGTCATTAAACATTTATCAAACGCCTACTATTTTCCAGTCCAAGTTAATCTCTGGAGATAAGAAGAAAGGTAAAAGCCAGTCCCTGCTCTCAAGCAGCTTACAGATTAATGGGAGAGACAACATGCAAACAAACTATATATGGGATAAATTGGAGATAATTTACAGAGGGAAGGCACTAGCATTAAGAGGGATCCAAAAAGGCTTCCTGTAGCAGGTAGGGTGTTAGGTGGGTCTTCAAAGAAGCCAGGGAAGCTAGGAGGTGGAAATGAGGAGGGAGAACATTACTGGCAGTGGTGATAGCTGATATAAAAGCCAAGAGTTGGAAGATAATTGGTATTGTTTGTCCTTAATTTTTGAAGAAAACCAATGACATCACAATGTGATGGGTTTTGTCTTGACTTGCACATGAATTGGATTTAAGTGAGGCAGAGTTATGCAAAGTCATCTTGTATAAGGGAAAGCAGGGAGGCCATAGTCACAGGATCACATTTTATATAGTGGGTGGGTGGGGTATAATAAGACTGGAAAGGCGGGAGAGGGGCAGATTATGATGGGCTCTGAATGGCAGAGATTTTAGATTTGATTCTGGAGGTGATAGGGAGCCCCTGATTTTTGCAGAGTAGGGGTAGGGAGTAAGGAGGTTGACATGGTCAGACAAGCACTTTAGAAAGATCTCTGCCAGCTGAGTGAAGTAAATACTGAAGTGGGGAGATTATGGCAGGGATACCAACCAGCAGGTTATTGCAATAATTCAAATATGAGTCCCTCATTTTATGTCAACTTCTCTTTCTGAGTTCTTTCCATTGTATGACATGATTGACTTTCTTCCCACTTTTTTCTTCTCAAATTCCTCTCCTTATCAGTTTCAGTAAATCTCTTAATCAGGTAGCTGCTAACGAAACCATAATACTAAAGAATCATAGATTAGCAGAGTTGGCAGTGATCTTACAAATCAAGTAGTTTAGCTTTCTTACTTCACATTCGAAGGGACTAAGCAACAGAAAGGGGAAAGAGACAATATGCAAACAAATACATAAAAAACAAGCCATACTAAGAATAAATAGGAAACACTTGATAGAGGAAAGGCACCAGAATTAAGAAGCGGTTGGTGAAAGCTTCTAGTAAAAGATGAGATTTGAGTTAGGAATGGAGGATGGAGTTTGGAGACAGTTGTGGTAGGAAGATCCATCAGCAGACTATTGCAATAATCCAGGCTTGGGGTGATGAAGGCCTACGCTAGATTGATGGCAGTGTCAGAGGGGAGAAAATGGTGTATTTTAGAGATGTTGCAAAGGTGAAGTTAACAGGCTTCAGCAACAGTTTGGGGGTGGAGGTGGGCAGCTTGAGGGATAAGGCAAAGAGTCATAGAACTTAGAATTAAATTGGATATTAGAGATAAATTCCTTTATTTTACAGATAAGGAAACTGAGGCTCATATTCATCATTGTAACTTATTAAATAATTATCCTTTACATCTCTTACTATAATTTCTACCACTCACATATACATCAAATACCCTATATAATGTATACCATTGCATCTTCACTTAAAATTATTAATAGTAAATTCCCTTTAAAATACCAAAAGAATTATTGTATTGTTGGGAAACAGAAGAAAGGCGGGAGAAGAAACTCCTGAGATCTTTCCCCTTAAAGGCACCTATGAGCTCAGGAATCTAAAGTGTGTATCATGAAACTAGGGCCTCGATTTGCTGATGAAAAAAAAATAATAGTGAGGTAACAGGGGATGAGATCCAATACACCTATACCAACACATTGAATCTAGTGATGAAATTTCAGCTATGACAGCCTGTGGAAGATATTTTTAGTTAGGAGTTCTCAGTATATTTCTAATCCCAATACAATGACATCATTTATTTACTCTAGCTCTAATCTAGAGGTTCCTTTTTGAGAAATTTTCTCCTACTCAGCCATCCTTCCACATATAAGGTATAGAAATAGCCAGCTGGCCCACTCAGTACCCAATCAGCCACTTCAATTGGGCAATGCAGCTTCTCCTTCCCTTCCCTTTCTTTTCCCTTCCCTTCCCTTCCCTTCACTGCTTCATCTCTCTCAGTCCACATAGGGTATAATATCCTTATCTTTAGGTGTTTTGCAAAAGGAATGTAAATTTCTATCACTGAAAGCTCACCAGATACCTTAGGGTTTAAGGCTAGATTTCTTTCTTAAGGACCATGCCTTAACCCAAATCACTCTGGCCCTCACTGATTGGCCAACCAAGCCCTGGTCATTGTTGGACTCTGATGGCTCAGAGTGAACATAAATAGTAATTGTTTCTGGTTTTGGCCAGAAACCCTGAGGGTCTTCCCCTCTTAGATTAAGGTTTTGGTTTGGTTTGGTTTGGTTTTTTGAATAGATAGAAGAGGCCATTCTTTGCCTTATTTCTTACCTAGCCTTAGTCACTGAATGGAAATTGCCTCAGTCAAACTGAGACCTGGGAAAGACCTTAGTTTAAAAAGGCCAAAGTCCCCCACTGCATATGCCCAGGGCCATTCCCTGTCATCCAGATCTGTATCTTGCTCAGATGGCTCTGGAGGAGAAACTGAGGCTGGTGATTTTGCACAGCCCTTACTCACTTAAATCCAATCTTCTTGCAAGTCGTGGCATCACCTTCCACTGCCATGGTCCTCTTCAAGGTTGAAGGACAAACAACAACAATAGAAATAACCACAACTTAGACACATAGCTCAGAAACTGCTGATTACTTTTCCTGAACATAGAAAGAAGAAGGTTCCTTCTTAAGTTACTGAGAGAGTATTTTTAACCCCAATCTCATCCCTGACAACTGGGACATGGAGGAAGTCATTTTCAAGATATCTGTCTTCCTTTCCAATATAGGTGAAAGTCTCCCATGCCTCTTGCCCTTAGATTCTGGAACCAGAAGCTACAGCTGGAGCTCAACTCCTTTGTACTATTTATGGGAGTTAATTCTCCGAGAATTGCTTTTAGGTAGATTGTGAAAGGATTCCTACCTACCACTTATATATTCATCTGTGAAGTGGTTTGGTAACCTCTGGGTCAATTGCTGAGTCTAATTTGTACTGTTGAAAGTTGAAATTCAATGGGATTTTCAGGTTGCTCGCTTAGGTAGAGAAAATTAATTTGCATGTGAAATGATCAAACATACATTGAGTCCATTCATCTTCCTGTTATCCTATCATCTGCTAGCATCTAGATTTACATTTTAAGGATATTCCTCCTCTTAGACGACTATTAGAAATATTCCATTTGCTTTCTAATCAAGGTTCCCACAAGGCTTACTCAATCCAAATTTATCAGTGCAAATGATATATATGCATATAAATGGATTTTAAAGAGAATGTTTGGAATTCTTGTAGTTCTTCTCAGAAAATTTGCCTAAGACTCACAAAAAGAGGTCACCTCATTTAGAAAGGTGCTTACTGAAAGCAGATTCTCAGCAAGAGGAATATACATATCACTTTGTAAATGGTCCAAAAGGCTTTGGCAGTGGAGAAAGGAAGATTTAGATACTGACTCTACCACTTACTACTTCCTTGACCTTGGGGAAGCTACTCCACCTCTGTAGGCCTTGGTATTTTTATTTGTATAATGAGATGCTCTATAATCTCAATCCTCTTTTGTCCTTTTTGGATCTCTCATGGGCTTTCCTGGCTTAAAGGTCACACCCCAGAAAATAATATCATATACTACTCAGAGAATATGATCATAAGTTACAAATAAAGCAACTAGAGACCTTAAACACTGATTTTCTGCTATAGTGGCATGGGTGGCAGGCCCAATCTACCAAATTTTCCTAGCATACTGCACACTAAAGTCTGATTTAATGAAGATCTCTGTACTAGCTGTGTGACGGTGGGCAAGTCATAACCTCTGTTGCCTCAATTACCTCAACTGCAAAATGGGGATAATTATAGTTCCTACTATACAGCATTATTGTGAAAGTCAAATGAGATAATATTTATTAATGGCTTAGCACAGTACCTGGCACATAGTAGCCACTATATAAATAACTATTATTATTATTATATGTTTATTATAAAAGCCCAATTCAGGTTCTTATTTGTTTTTTTTTTTAATAAAGAAGTCTAAAATGCCACTTAAGATACTGTTGGTGGTTTAGGGTTCTTGGGAACCTTGAAATGCAAGGGTAAAAGGGCATGGGTCTGCCTTGAAAGTATTCAACCACTCAAGCCTTCTTTCAAGTAGTTCATTAAGTAGTTTTTTTTTAAAGTACTTAATATATCAAGTAGTTTATTAAAACACTGGTTGGGGTGGGCAAGATTGCTAGTGAGTCTGTGCTATTTATGACCCCAATACAAGAAGGACAGATTTTAAGAATCTGAGCAATTTAATGGGGGCAAGATCAACACTTTTATACAAAAAGCCTACGGGAAGATCTGGATATGAGGGAGAGCCCCAATGAAGGGGCACTTAAAACATTATTGACTGGGATGGACCAGGTATCTTAGGCAATGGCCAGAGATGTAGGTTCAGGGGCTTTAGGATCTAGATCCCAAAGATATGGTCCTTTCTTTTTAGGGATTCAGATCCCATCCCCATCAGTACTCCATTTGGTCTTAGAAAAATAAAGCTGCTAGACTAAATGTTAGGAAACAAGATTTGGATTAGAGATCCTGTCTGTCACTGATTAGCTGGGCTGTCATTGTGTCATTTGTCAGTCCTGTCCAAAAATTTGCAACCCCATTTGGGGTTTTCTTGACAAAGATAAAAAGTGGTTTGTCATTCCCTTCTCTGGCTCATTTTATAGATAAGAAAACTGAGGAAAACATGGTTAAGTGACTTGCCCAGAGTAATAGAGCTTGTAAGAGTCTGAGGCCAGATTTGACCTCCGGAAGACGAGTCTTTCTGACTCCAGGTCTGGTGCTCTATCCACTGCACCACCTAGCTGCCCTAATTAGCTAGATAATTTTAGGCAAGTCCTTCAATATCTGGCTCTCAGTTTCCTTACCTATTAAGTACATTTGAGTAGATTATTTGTGAGTTCCTTTCTAGAGACAGGCATTCATTTATTATACAAATGAATAGCCCTACTATACTCAATCATGATCTGAACACAAGTGGCGAACTGTATCCACATGGACACTATATTTTAGCTGAAAGAACATCAAGATGGATAACATCCAGAGCAGGGCTAATAGTATGATGTTGCTTAGTTGTTTTTAGTCATGTTTGACTCTTCATGACCCATTTTGGGGGTTTTCATGGAAGAGATACTGGAGTGGTTTGCCATTTCCTCTTCCAGCTCATTTTACAGAGGAGGAAACTGAGGTAAATAGATTTAAGTGACTTGCTTAGAGTCACACAGCTTGTAAGTGTCTGAGGCCAGATTTGAAGTCAGGTTTTCCTGACTCCACTGTGCTATGTGGCTGCCCTGTTAGGATGATAGGGGTCTTTAAAATCACCAAAGCTTATAGCTATATAGCATTTTTATAACTTACAAATGGTTTTTCTCACAAGAATCCTCTGAAATGGTACAAACATCATTGTCCTAATGATGGGATATAGGCTCTGAGAGCCCTCTTGAACTCTCCTTGAATCTTCCCATCTGATAAGGCAAATGACTGGGGCTATAAGCCTTTCATTTTTGCTAGGCCCAAATCTCTGTTATAGCCTAGCCCTCCATTGTCCAGCTATTTCCCACCCTTGATCCTATCAAAATCTTTTAACCTTAAACTAGCCTGCCTTCTATTGTCTGTTACCTCCCCATTGCCTCCAACAACTTCCCACCCTCAATCCCATCAAAATCCCATTTTCTTGATTCCTGGAGTCTGACCTCTAGTCACCCCAGTCCCATCCTCCTTAGACTCCTCAAGACCCTCCATAAACCCCTCCTCCCATCACCCCAAAATGACCCCTAGATCTGTTCTACAGTCTTTCTGTATATAAGATCCATCTTGCCTCCATGAAGGTGCTCAGATTCCATCTAGCTCAGCAGATTGAATCTGGCCTGCTTGTCAATATGAGCATCACAAATGGTGAGATTTCTTAAGACTCTACCCAATATGGTGAATCTTTAATAAACTTTGTTTTTCTTTGGCTGTAAGAAGGCTTGGGTAGAATTCATTACAGCAGGACCCAGCGTGTCTGTATTTTGGGGTCCCGAGCACCCCTAAACTTCAACATATGTTTCCCTGACCTCAACACAAATCACAGATGAGTAAAATAAGGCTCAAATGCCTAGTGAGAGTTAGAAGTTAAACTCAGGTCTTCTAACAAAACAAAAACAATCCATACAAGGATTAGCTGAATGAACTTGCAACATTTTGCCTGGAGAATAGAAACAACTATGAACATTTATGTAGTGGTCAACAAGTTCCAGGAAGTGTGTTAAATTCTTTACAATTATTAACACTTCTAAATCTTCATGATGGTCCTAGGAGGTAGGTGCTATTATTATCATCCTCATTTTAGAAATTAGGAAACTGAGGCACACGGGGTCACATAGATTTGAACTCAGTTTTTCTGACTCCAGGTCAAGCACTTTATCTACTGTGCTATCTAGCTTCCAGAGAAGAGAAGACCAAGGAATAGTTGTCTTCAAACTTCAAACAAAAGTTATTAAATAGATGGGAACTAGACTTCTTATTCTTGTCCTACACAGGAAGTGGGAGGCAGGCAGATAATAAGTTTCATATAAAGAAAACCTTCAGCCTTAGCTCAGACTAATCTCATCCATGTAATCCATGCTAGGAAATTCAGAATTCCAACTAATCCCCCTGAGAAGGAACTGCCTGGAGAAATAGAAGTACCTCTACCTTTGCTTTGCTTATCTCCTTTTCTCCTCTCTTCAACCCCCACATGAGGGGCCCTCCCTCTAGCCAGGGGAACAGCTTGCAAATTTTGTAGTGTCCTGATGATTTGGGGCTTGTTGTCTGTCCATCAGTGACTTAAGTGATATCTCTAGATCAGTTGGTGGCAGTATCTGCCTTGGAAACCAATGACAGCTTGGACATTGATTACTGACTCCATAAGGAGCCCATCAAAGAAGCAGCAACATGATTAAGGAAAGTCCTGAGCAGCACATAAGAGAAAAGGACTCCCAGAAACCACGAGTTGCCCCTTTGTCACATGTGTTCTTTAAGTTCGAGACAATTTTCCCCAGGACTCTGTGTGTACATTTCAGAGATTGTATCAACCTGGATGGTTTGGAAAAGACCTTTTTGCAGGTTTGGCACCAAATCTTGCCTTCTTAGTCAATACCCTTTTCTGAAAGCCTGCGTGCCTAAAATGATTCTCAATTGACAGTGTAAGAGGGAAGCACGTCAGACAAAGGCCCATGTCATTATAAAATCATGTTCAAATCTTCAGGGTTTCCCCTACAATCCTAAGGGAAAGATACAGCCTTGTTCTAAGCCTCATGTGTGAAAGTGGGGGGGGGGCACTGAGATAAAGATCTACAGAGCTTATATGAGCTACAAAAGTAAATTAGACATTGGGGAGACTTCAACTCTCAGACCAACAGGAAAGCATTTAGTAGCTGCCTAAGCACTTAACTAATTAACAGAGAAAATAATCTCTACTCATTGATAACTGCTTTTAGGCTTGCAAAATGATTTCCTTAAAACTCTGTGAAATAGGTAATGCAAACATTATTGTGTCCATTTTTCAGAAATAGTTTGTACTGTCCATTTATTAATATGGAGAACTCTCGACACCTGATCTGCAATTTAGTGCTCATAGCACTGAGAGGTTAATTAACTTTCCCAGCATCACACATTCAGTGTATCAGAGGAAGGATATGAATCCAAGTCATACTGATTCCCATGTCAGTTCTCTAGCCAATGAGTAATACTGTTTTTTAGAAAAATAAAATACTGAAGGAAAATGTTGCATTTTTGTGAAATTGGATTAGCTTTAAAAATGTATGGACATAGAATGTCTTTATTGCTAATGGGATATAAAATGTGTTTTCTAAGATGTCCAAAAATAGTCTCTTGTTCCTCTTAATCATCATGTCACATCCAAAAACTCTAATTTGTGAAGAGAACTATGTCAATTAGTTACTTTAGGGGCCAAATCATTTGTGTGGACACCCATTCTGGATAACTAAAGCCTTTCTCATCTCCAGCATAAGTGAAATACTTGATTTTATCCAGAAACCTAACAGGACATAAATTCCCTTTTCGGGGATGTCCTGTTGATGATGGTATTATGGCTCAATAATATATAAATTGAAACCCAACAAGTCAACGAGCAATACAATTTAGGTTGCTCAACGTAATTTGTTTTTAAATCTGCATTTAATCACTAGCTACTGTGACTGTCTCGAAGAACTACTGCTTGTTCCAAATCCCTCCTTTCTTCTCTCTGTCTCTCTGTCTCTGTCTCTCTGTCTCTCTCTCTCTCTCTCTCTCTCTCTCCCTTTCCCTGCTTCCCTCCCTGTCTTCCTCTCTCTTTCTCTTTCTCCCCCTCTTTGGTATAATTTGAAAGAGATCCCGACCTCCTATTCATCTTTGTTTTTCCTGGCAATGAAAAAATTATGGCTGAAATTTTCATAATTTATTTTATGCATTTATTATAATAGTTCAGATTTCTATAGCACTCTAAGGCATAGCATCTATCTCATTACCTTCTATAATATAGTAGTCTTAATATATGCTTTCTGAATTGCACTATGGTTTGGAAAATACTTTCTTCCCAAAAGTAATGCAAGTATTATCTCCAGTATATGGATGAGGAAAGTGAGGATTAGAAAAATTTAGTAATTTAGCCATTCTAGCATACAGTTTATGCAAAATTTGTGATTTATTCTACTTAAAGAATAAAACAGCCAGCTCTTTGGTGAATAAGAAAGGAGGGGTTTGCACTTGTAAATAACTGCAATGAATCGCAATTTGGTTTTGCTTGTCATATTAACTGGGAGCTAACAATCTTAATTTATACACTTTTATTCAAAGATTTTGTTTTGTTTTGTTCTATTTACCCTTGGTAGACCCAAATCTTTATCATTTTGGGAAGATGTAATCTATGGTTTTATATTTTTCACAGGTAAAATAGATTTTTCTCTGTGTATATGTGAAAAAAAAAAGTAGACTGAAGGAAAATTATGGATTGAATTCATTCGCCAAATGTTATAGTAAGTCTCTGATTCTGATGTTGATACAAGGTATGCTAAGTCATTAGTCCACATGGGAATTGCATCTATCTTTGGGTGCTGCGATCCATCACAGTGAATTTTTGGAATTTTGTTTATCCAGAGTTGTGTGTACATTTGTTCAGGCCAGTTATTGAACATAGAATACCACAAAATCATGCCACCAATCATACAGTGAATTTTTAAATTAAACTTCCTCTTATTCATTTTGCAGAAAACCCATGTTGCCTATGAATAAAGACTCAACTAAATATTAAGTCTACATTAGAAGAAATCTTATGTATATCAATTTAAATTGATTTTGAAATTAACATTTTTTTAGACACTAGGTAAAATTCAATGCTGAGAATGTCAAAGATGTTTTAGAAAAAAAAATTTTTAAGTTTTGTTAATATCTTCAGTTTTTATAACATAACGGTTTGGGGTTGAATAGCAGTTTGAAATAACAGATAAAGAGGTTAGCCTCTAAATCAAGAAGCACTAGAAACAAGTCCTATGACAAGACACAGCTCTGACAAGAGTCATCTAGGCGGCTCAGTGAATAAAGAGCTGGGCCTAGAGTCAGGAAGACCTGAGTTCAAATCTGGCTTACTAGCTATTGACACTGTATTGATACACTGTATAGATATTTACTAGCTATTGACCCTATGCAAGTCACTAAACCTTTGTTTGCACTAATCCACTGGAGAAGGAAATGGCAAACCACTTGGTATTTTTGCCAAGGTATTTTGTTATGGTCCACCAGGTCCTGAAGAATCAGAAACAACCCTACTATCCACTTTTTAATCCTACTATCCACTTTTTAATATAAATCTTTGTCCTCTCTCTGATCTTGCACCCCCCTCTTCCTTTCTAACAGAGAAAAAAAAGTAGTTAAAAACAACATACACAGCAACTTTCTCTGATAGCATGGGTGATATTCCACATCCCTAGTACCCCATCTCTCTAATAAAAGGAGGGAAGTCTGTTTGCTCTTCAAGTACATTTTCTTTGAAATATTTAAATTGTTCTCACTACAAAAACAAGGTAGGAGAGAGCAGTAAAGATGATGAGTTTGCAAAAATCAACACAAACTAGTTCACCCCACATGTACAACAACAACAACCACAAAATGAAAGTCAAGAATTTCAGGAACATAATAAAACAATAAGTGGAAAGAATGGGGGACTAGAGTACATCTAGAACTAAATTAAATATCAGCAAATACTTTATGATTTGGTACTGATTAGAAATAGAGAAGCAAATCAATGGAACAGTTTGGGTACACAACAAAAGTAAATGAATATAATAGCTTACTGTTCCATATACCCAAATGTATTGGCAAGCACCCTAGCACACCCAGAATGGCCTTCCAGCACAGATTCTTTGATCTGCTTTTCTAAAGGAAAGACAGCTTCAAAGGGGTTAACAATCCTACTTACTTAAACAATGTCATTCACTAGTTCAGGGGAAAGGTCAGCATCCTAAACATGGAGAAAATACAAGCAGAGAGAAATTAGCACTGATATCCAATGGACAGAGCTCCAACTCTCCAACTCTCTTAACAGAGAAATACATCACCAGACTGGAAGCACCAACATCTGGGTTCACAAAGCTGGGGGAAGGGGGTGCTCCTTAACAAAAGCTACCCAGATTCTAGTCTGGCCAAATCACAAAGACCTCAGGCAAAGCAGCAAGACATCAGTAGTTGAGGTACCTGCGTACCTTTAGACCTGGAAATACGGCCCCTGTTCCAAGGAAAATAGGGAACACATGTGGTCACATAGGCCTATTAATGGATGGGGAAGATCTTATATTCCATTAAGCCAACACCAAAGACCCTAGCTATTGGGGTAGGAATCAATAATGACAAGAGAATTTAGAGAATCTTGGGAATGTTTGTATTTAGAGTGAGAAGAACCAGGAGAACAATTTATATGACAGCAACAACATTTTAAAGACAAACAACTTTAAAGACTTAAGAACTCTTATGAATTCAATGACCAACAAATATTCTAGAATGAAGACTTCTGATGAAGCATGCCTATAGAGAAATTATAGACTTAGGGTGTAGAATGAGACACACAAACATACACACACACACACACACACACACATACACACACACACACACACACACACACACACAGGTATGTATAGTTTCCACAGTGGCCATACATATGGGGTATAAAAACATGGCCACTGTAGAAACATATTTTGTTTGACTCTGTACATTCATTACAACAAAGTTCCTTTTTTTTCCTTTTCATTGCCCCTACCCATGGTAGTGAGTGGGAGGTAAAGAAAACAAATGCTTATCAAGTGGAATAATAAGATAAAATAAATTGAGAAAAAAAAAACAAAGACTGCTACAAAGAAATAATTTTCATGATAACCGGGAGACAATGAACAAAAATCAGTTACAGCAATTTCTACATTAAAGTAGATGTTAGGCAAATTTAATCTTATAACATATCCCACCCCCTGGCCCTCCAGCACACCCATAGACACCCACACATCCACGCACACACACATACACACACACTCACTCATTCCCATCTAGTGAAACTGACCCGCTTGAAGTTATTTGAATAATATGCTTCCTTTCTTGGTTCTGGGCATTTTTACTGGCTGTCCTTCATGCCTGGAATTTTCTCTCTCCTCATCTCTGCTTCCTGGCTTCCCTGATTCTTTCAAATTTCAATTAAAATCTATCCTTTATATGGAAACTTTCCAAATCCCTCTTAATTCTAATATCTTTTATCTGTTAACTATATCTTATTACGTGTGTGTACACATAAACACATATTATACATATGTATATATGTGTGTGTGTGTACATACATACATACATATACACACATATACAGCAAGTTTGTACATAGTTGTTTGCTTGTTAACTCTCTCATTAGATTGTGAGCTCTTCAAGGGCAGGATTTGTCTTTTGCCTCTAGACTTACTAATTAAATGGTTATAGTGATATTATGTTTACAATAAATAATAAAGAAAATAATTTCTCCAGATTATAGAACTTCCTAGTGGTCAATTGTTTTCAAAGGTCTTAGTTTCTTACACTATAGATTCAATTTGTTGTTTAAATATTTTTATAAAATACTGCATTCATTTGATGTCCAAAGAGTGATTTCACTACATTATTTTCATTAATGAATTACATTTAATTAGAAAGTCTCATTTTTCTAAATAAATATTGACTGCCTCAAAATGCTGAATTTTTGTTTTTGTTCAACTGTCTGGGAATCCTTGGCAACCAAATGCTGAGCTTAAATTGTAGAATAACTCATTAGGAAATATGCAATAGCAGTTTCAAAATTTACTACAAATGTGGTAGAAGTACTTTAAAATTAATATTAAGCTGCAATGCTTGGCTTAATTAGCTTTCTTCTTCATTTACAAAGCATATCTGTACAGTTCTTTTGAAGCTGGTCTCATCCCCTTTTCTTACAAACCTGTTTAATTAAAGTTTAACAGCTGTGTGTGCTTTAGAAACACCAGAATGGTTTTTCTTTATAAAATTGTTAAATCCTTCTTTAAAATATTATCCTTCTAAATGTATATCAGAAGGGCAATGGACAAGGCATAATACAGGGCACCAGAAAAAAAAACACTCAAATTAAGTATCAATGGTACTTATCCAATGGTTAATTCTCTGGATTTCTGGTCACATGCCATTTACCTTCAAGCCAACAAGAGACTCATGGTTTACGCAGAAAGTGCAAAGTCTAAGTATTTAAAAATGCAGCTAAAGAGAGACTACCTTATGGCTTATATAGTTTGTGTTCCTGTGATATAAATCTATGAAACAAATAAATTCAAGGAATCATAGTTATAGATAATGTGTGATTTAACAGAATGAGAACAGTGTTTATGGATGACTGATAATTAGTCAAATTATTTTTTAGTTATATTCCTGTTAACAATAATAATAATAAAATAGCTAACATTTATCTAGCATCTATTACGTGCAGCCAATGTGCTAAGTGCTTTACAAACATTACCTTAGAACCTCACATAATAGCTCATATGTCAATAGAACTTTAATGTCTGCAAGATACTTTACTCACATTATTTTATTTGATCCTCACAACAACCCAGGTATTATTATAATTCCCATTTTACAGAACAGGACTCTGAGACAGGATTAATAATGTTGAGGATCACTCTGCTAGCACATATCAGATGTAGGATACAAACCAGGTAATTCCATTTATAAGTCCAGTGTTCTGTATACTGCGGCATGTTCTCTTCTACCTTAAATGAAAACATATTCTCTAATAAAATTTTGAAAGCAAAAAAAAAAATCAAGATTGGAGAGCTATGTAAAGTAATGACAAAGACATATTTTGTGTCAATATACCTATATATACCTGGGATCAAATAAAATAAGATTGGCAATTGAATCCAGGCAACTGAGACTAGTAATTGTTAATTGTTGGTAGTATGATTTATTGGAATATAAATATAAAAAAAATGGACTTGGTATCAAAAGACCTGGGCTCTAGTATCGGTTTGGCTAGCCATCAGTAAACACATATTAGTTGCTTTTAGTGCACAATCATCTGTGAACAAAAAAAATTCACCAACACTCCCTCTACTTTAGTCTTGGCTTGTAGCCCTTTCAAGTTAAATGATTTACCATCAATGCAGTAGTTGACCCTTATGCCATTTTTGTCCTCCTTGAAGGCATTGGACAACATTGAGAAAACACCATGCTAAAAAGCATAGGAACAAACACACAGCCATTCACTCCATTGGTGTTTGGGAAAGTGGGAGAGCATAATGCGTTATCCAGAATCCATGCAAGCATGACATCCTGGAAATGGAATACAATACTGATGAACTTCTCTGGGCAACCAAATTTCATCATGATCTTCCATAAGCTCCCACAACTGGCAGTATCAAAGGCCCTGGCCAGATCAACAAACACTGTGTACAGACCTCTGTTCTGCTCCTGGCATTTCTCCTAGAGCTGTCAGGCAGCAAACACCATACCAGCTATTCCTCAGCCCTTTCTGAAGCCACACTGGCTCTTGTGTAGATAACCATTTTCCAAGTGAGGGATCTATTAAAATGGACTCTGGCTGGAGTCTTTCTGGCAATAACTAAGAGAGACACAGGTCCCAGCCCCCATGCCAATCCCCCCCAACCACACTGCTGCCCCAATTGTCACAGGACAACCTACTTCCTTTTCCTTTATAGAGATA
This sequence comes from Trichosurus vulpecula, assembly GCF_011100635.1. Classification (NCBI taxonomy): domain Eukaryota; kingdom Metazoa; phylum Chordata; class Mammalia; order Diprotodontia; family Phalangeridae; genus Trichosurus; species Trichosurus vulpecula. Next base: position 141,659,406 of record NC_050577.1, on the reverse strand, counting down.
GACAATGAAGGCATCCTTGATTTCCTGGCAGATAACTTCCTCTTGACAATCTACCAGAAAGATTTTGGTTAGCTTTTGTACAAGCAATGGATCCCCTGCCTTATAAATCTCTACTGGAATGGAATCACCACCAAGTACTTTGCCACATGAGGGAAATCTACTGGCATTTAAAACATCTTCTTCAATTGGAACTTCAGCTAGAGAGGGACTGGCTTCAACCTAAGGTGTATAGTCAGTGGCTTCAGCACTGACTGATGACAATATGTTGAGAACACCATGGAAGTGATCAGCCCATCTATCCAGGATCATGTCCCTATCATTGATCAGCGTAACTCTATCAGTGCTGAGTAATTGTGATGTACCATAGGTGCTTGGCCCATAAATAGCCTTCAGGGCATCATAGAAGCTCTTTGGATTGTTATTATCAGTATAAAACTGAATTTCATTTGCCTTCTTACTGAGCCAAGAATTCTGTATATTTCTAAGCTTCACTTGTACTTTACTTTTAATGGAGTTGAATGCTGCTTTCTAAGAGGCATATGAACTATTCTATTGGCAAACTCTGTGGAGTTCTTGTTTTTCATTTAGTAGCTTCTGAATTTTCCCATCATTTTCATCAGACCAATCCTGATATTTGTAATTGTTCTGGCCCAGATGAGAAAATGTGGTGCTGTACAACAAATCTCTGAAAGCTCCCACTTCTTTTCTGCTCCACTGTTGCCAACCACACATTGGCTCAGTTTTCCAAATCAGCCACAACCTGTTCACACATGAAGTGCTCTAATCTGTTGGCATTAAGTCGTATGGTAATCATCTTGCCTTAGGGCTGTTGCTTTTGTTGAATTTGAATATTCAGTTTGCAGAGGATAAGTCTATGATCAGTCTGGCACTCTGGGCCACACATTGTCTTCATCACTCTCACATCCTCTCTGTGGTATTAGGCTGCCTATCAAATTGAAGGTCTATAGAACCACTGTGCTGTCCTCATTGTTGTATGCCTGCAAAACCTGGAAAGTATACCAGTGCCATGCCAGAAAACTGAATTGCTTCATTTGAATTGTCTTAGGAAGATTCTAAAAATTACCTGGCAAGATAAGGTACCAGACACTGAGGTCCTTTCTTGATGCCAAGTTTTCAAACTCTACTGTGGAGGGTGCAACTCCAATGGGCTGGACACTTTGTTCAAATGCCAAATGCTTGTTTGTCTAAAAGATTATTTTAATAAGAACTCACCCAATGAAAGTCTCATTCTGCTCTAAAATTCTGAGTTAGTTACAAATAGAATACCAAAGTATCATAATAGCCAGATTTATGCTGACCTCTACACAAGTACTTCTCTGGTCCTCTTAAATGATAGAGCCTTCCCTTCAAAGGCTACTTTCTATCTATTCTATGTATCTTTCCTGTACCTAATTATTTACATACTGCTGGCTCCTTTAGAATGTAAGCTTCTTGAAAGCAAGGAGTGTTTTTGCTTTTCTTTGTATCTCCTCAACATTTCTATTTTGTACTGTCTGGCCTATTGTAATCAGTTAATAAATGAGTGTCAGTTGATTGGTTGATGGATGGATTGTAGTGGAGGGAGGATAATGGCAATAAGTCTGATGATCTACTCTAATTGGGAACACCTGATTGAGGAAAAAGAAAAAACAACAGAGAAGCAAATGGCAAACTACTCCACCATGATCTTTGCCAAGAAAACCCCAAATGGGGTCATAAAGAGTCGGACACGATTGAAACAACTGAATAACAGCAAAGCTTGAGGAAAAAATACCTCATTTTATGGAAGAGGAAAACTAAAGCCCAGAGAGATTAAGTGATTTGTTCACTGTCCCATAGCTGTGGCTGTCACACAGTAGCAGATCTGTGAAAGCATACTAAGTGCACCATCCTACCACCACCACCCAATTCCCTCACCATTTAAGTGATTCATTATAAAATAATATTAGGCTATTGTTTTAGTCTAAAGTCCTTGATCCTATCTGATTAAAAAAGAAACTTATCAGTCTTTAATTACCAATTCCAAAACAATGCACTAGGCTGAAATTCTTACCGAATTCCAGATCTTACCCCATCCTCCCAGATCCCCCTAAAAGCCAATAGCATCCACCTGGTCAGCCAAGGAAGTACTCCACCCTGAAGTGATTAGGCCCCAGGAGAGGGGCCCTTTGACTGAATCCAAACTTCACAGCACACATCCCCTTAATAAAAGGATTTGTTCTATAAAACTTGGACTACATCAAAAGGGCACACCCAAGGACCTACAAGGCCAAATGTATCCTCAAGGCTGGAGGTTCTCCACCCCTGGAAGGTAATGATGAGAGGAAGAGAGGGAAGAAGTCTTTGATTTATGTGAATGCAAAAATATCTTAAGTTTCTCTTTTAGAGAAAAGCAGAAACCCTGGAAAGAGCGGTAAATGATTCTTGCAGCAAAAATGATTTTAGGAAAATTCTCTATAGAACACTCACATTTTAAGAGACCATTCAGAGACCATTGCCTAAACTTTGACCCTTTGCTTAACCTTTACTGTTGAATTTTCTATGGTTTCAGAATATTGTAAATAGTAACTCCAAAGTGGCTGGCATTAGAGAGGTTTCTTTTTAAATTACTTGTTTAAGATTTTATTTTTCCCAAACTAAAATGCAAAAACAATTTCCAACATTTCTTTTTTAAAACCTGGAGTTCCAATTTCTCTCCCTCAATCTCTCCTCTTACCCCTCACCAAGAAAACAAGGAACCTGATAAAGGTTATGCACGTGCAGTTATGTAAAACATATTTCCATATTAGTCATGTTGTGAAGAAAAAAAAAAGACCAAAAGAAAAAAAACTAAAGTGTAAAAAGTATGCTTCAGTCTGCATTCAGACTAAGTTAGTTCTTTCTATGGACATAGGTACCAGTTTTCATTATGAGTGCTTTGGAATTGTCTTAGATCATTGTATTGCTGAGAATAGCTAAGTCATTCACAGTTGATCATCATACAGTACTGTTGTTCCTGTGTACAGTGTTCTCCTGGCTCTGCTCATTTCACTTTGCATTGGTTCATGAAGTCTTTCCAGGTTTTTCTGAAATATGCCTGCTTGTCATTTCTTGCAGAACAATAACAATCCATCACAATTGTACACCACAATTTGTTCAGCCATTCCCCAATTGATGGGCATCCCCTCAATTTCCAATACTTCGTCACCACAAAAGAGCTCTATAAATATTTATTTGTAGATAAAGGTCCTTTTCTTTTTTTGTTTTTTTTGTTTTTTTTTTATCTCTTTAGGATACAGAACTAGCAGTGGTATTGCTGGGTCAAAAGGTTTTACAGCCCTTTGGGCATAGTTCCAAGTTGCTCTACAGAGTTGTTGAATCAGTTTACAACTCCACCAACAGTGCATTAGTGTCTCATTTTTCCTATGTCTCCTCCAATATTTGTTATTTTCCTTTTCTATAATATTAGCCAATCTGATAGGTGTCGGGTGGTATCTCAGAGTTGTTTTAATTTGCATTTCTTTATATGAGTATAGATAACTTTGTCAGAAAACTGCCTGTTCATATCTTTTGACCATTTATCAATTGGGGAATGGTACTTACTTTTATAAATTTGACTAATTATATATTTGAAAAACGAGGGCTTTATCAGAGAAACTTCCTGTATTTTTTTTTCACAATTATGATTACTAACTGTATTTCCCTCCATTCTCTTCCCCCCCATTTATTCTGTTATCTGTCTTTTCACCCTATTCTCAAAAGAGTTTTGCTTTTGACTACTGCCTCTTCCAATGCTCTTCCTTCTGTCAGTCCCCTCCCCACCTTCTCTTATCCCCTAACTATCCTACTTTCCTGGTAAGATAGATTTCTGTACTGAACTGAGTGTGTATGTTACTCGCTTTTTGAGTCAATTCTGGTGAGAGTACTCCCCCATCTTCTCCTCCATTGTAAAAACTCTTTTGCACCTTTTACATCAGACAATTTATCCCATTTTACCTCTCCCTTTCCCCTTTTCTCAGTGCATTCCTCTTTCTCCCCTCTTATTTTTTTTTAGATAACTATCTCATCATTTTCAATTCATACCTGTTACCTCTATCTATGCATATTCCTTTTAACTGCTCTAATAATGAGAAAGTACTTAGGAGTTACAAGTATAATATTTCTATGTAGGAATGTTAACAGTTAAATTACATAGAATCTCTTATGATTTCTCTTTCTTGTTAACCTTTGAGTCTTGTATTTGAAAGTCAATTTTTCTAATCAGCTCTGGTATCTTCATCAGGAATACTTGACTCTATTTCATTGACTATTCATTTTTTCCCTTGAAGAATTATACTCAGTTTTGCTGGTTAGGAAATTTTTAGTTCTAATCTAGCTCCTTTGCCTTTTGGAATATTACATGCCAAGCCCTCTGATCTTTTAATGTAAATGGTGCTCAATCTTGTGTGATCCTGACTGTGGCTCCAAGATATTTCATTTATTCCTTTTTGGCTGCTTGTAATATTTTCTACTTGACCAGGGAGCTCTGGAATTTGGTTATAACATTCCTGAGAGTTTTTATTTTGGGATCTCTTTCAGGAAGTGATTAGTGGATCTTTTCCATTTCTATTTTACCCTCTTGTTCTGGAATATCAGGGCAGTTTTCTTTGATAATTTCTTGAAAGATGTTTTCTAGGCTCTTTGAAAAAATATCATGGCTTTCAGTTAGTCCAAAAATTCTCAAACTAGCTTTCCTCCATCTATTTTCCATATTAGTTGTTTTTTGTTTTCCCTCAATGTGATAGTTCACATTTTCTTCTATTTTTTTTATTATTTTGGTTTTGTTTTATTGCTTCTTGATGTTTCATGGAGTCATTATCTTCAGCTGGTCTAATTTAAATTTTTAAGGAATTATTTTCTTCATTGAGCTTTTGTACTTCTTTTTTCCATTTGGTCAATTATACTTTTTAAAGAGTTTCTTTCTTCAGTGAATTTTTCTTCATCCTTTTCCATGTGGCCAATCCTGCTTTATAAGGTATTCTCTTCATTGGATTTTTGTGCCTCTTTTAGCATTTGGTCTATTCAATTTTTACGGTGTTATTTTCTTCATTATTTTTTGTGCCTTTACCAAGCTGTTGACTCTTTTTTCATGAGTTTCTTGCATCACTGTCATTTCTTTTCCTATTTTCCCCTCTATATCTCTTATTTGATAGTTAAAAACTTTTTTGAGCTCTTTCAGGAATTATTTTTGGGCCTGACATCAATTCACATTTTCCCCTTGATGCTTTGGATGTTGCACTTTTTACTTAGTTATCTATTTTCTGAGTTTGTATTTTGATCTTCCCTGTCATCATTGTAATATTCTATGGTTAGATGATTTTTGTTGTTGTTGTCCAATTTTTTCTAACCCATTTCTTAACGTTTACTTTTATATTAAAGTTGGGCTCTGCTTCTAGGTTGGAGAGGTTGCTGTCTCACCTTTGGGGTTTTTTGGTATGCAGGGTCCCCTCTGGGGGTCTATAAGATTTCAGTTTTTCTAAGGTCCTAAGGAGAGGCGTGTTTATTCCTCTCCTGGCCTGTGCTCTGGTTCATAAGAGACCTCAAGTACTCTTTTCTGCCCTGAAACTGAGCAGGGTCCCTGCTCCTGGAGGGAACCCAGGTCCAACATGAGCAATGGAACAGAGTCTTGCACCCAGTACCAGCAGAGGGACCCTTGTAATATCCTTCTGATCATTGTCTGACTCCACTTACCTTCTGAAGCAGCCTTTTCTCTTGTTGATTCAGTTTTCCCCGAGGCCTGCATCTTCTTTGGCTGGGGCACAAGATATACTGGCACAGCCTGCATTCCAGTCTCACCTCAGAATGACTGACTTTTCCTGCAGATCTTCTTGTCTTGGAATGGAAAAGTGTTTCACTCTGTCCTTTTGTTGGTTTTGTTGCTCCAGAACTTGTTTTGAGCCATTGAAGTTGTTGGGAGGAAAATTTGGAAGATATCAAGCAAGTCCCTGCCTTTTCTCTATCATCTTGGCTCCATCCATATTGGAGAGATCTTCAAAGGTGAGATCAAGTCCATTTCCAGATCTTCCCCACCTCCATCACTTTGATTTAGTTGTTTTTTGTTTTGTTGTTTGTTGTTGTTCTGGCAAGATTGTTCCTGAATGGAAGTTAGACCATTTCCTTCCACAGGTAAAACCAGAACCTAGGTCTCCTAACTCTAATTTCAGCATTTTTTCCATTATACCATAATCTTTCCCAAACCATTCTGAAACATACAAATTTCAAATTTTAAATATCTACTTGACAGTTTTAAGTATTTGGAAACATTTGAGAGAATTTTTATGTGATCTTAATGGGGAAATTATAATTTCTTTCCTTATATAAATAAAATAAGCTAAATTTTTCCCTCCTGAAATCCCCTACTTTGTCTCACCATCTGGAGGCAGAAATAGTAAAATAAAAACTTTAGTAAAAAAAGATTTTTTTTGAAAATTTTATATAAATAAAGACATTTAGGCTCAGAAATAATCATAAAGTTATGAGTCATTTCCATTTTTTATCATATGGTAAGTATTCTCTTGATTTTAAAGACAGTTTTACTAGATTTAAAATGCTGGAATAATTTTAAAATCCTTCATCTGTGGCTCCCAAAATTCATTAGAAGTCATTTTACCTTTCCATACATATGCATACATACATATGTATGTATGTATGTATGCATGTATGTATGTACAGACTTCTAATCTGCTCGATAATTCCTTCTCTATTATTATATCCCACACTTTTTTTTTTAACCCAATGCTTATTATGCTTTCATCTCAAATAGAAGACCTCTCTGCTTTGGCTTCTATCTTATTAAAATCTATTTCAGAATGTATCACTAGTTCCTCTTCATGTTATAAGATTAAATAGTCACTTATTTTTTGGTATATGTAAAATTGAAATACAGTCACTAGAAATGTTTCCTAGGAATCATGAATATATCTAGAGGTTTAGTAATGTTGGATACAAAATTTATCATTGCCTGTTTTGGGCTGGGTATTCAAATTGCTTCTTGCATAATGGCCAGTGAGTAGAACTTATTTGTGTAATAAGCATCAATCGTCTATACCAAAGCAGAAAATCTCATTGGTTCCCCAGTGGAGGGATGTAGAAGTCCCAAGTTAATGACTTGCTACCGATCAAACCCAAAATATACTACAGTTTCATCACGCAATTTTCTCCACAGAAAACGAATATCAACAATAGTCAGCTCCATAATAATGAAAACTGATATTAGTCATTTTCTCTCCTATCCTCATTTGAATCTCATAACCACAAGGGTGATCAATTTTAAAACCTTATTAGTTCTGCTAGTGTGAACTATTCAGATTCTCATTTCAAGATCACTTTGCAGTGCAAAACTAGAGAGACAATCTTCTTAATGAACAATTTACAATTAATATTTCTGCCAACATACATTTTCCAATTTTGTAAAACAGCAAACACAGACTTTAAAGTTTCAGCAATTAAACTATGGAAATAATTGCTGCTTCCACCTAAGATGCTACTGGGTTAGAGGTGTACCTCATTATAAGAAAAATGTTGACATAGGGAATTTCTCCTTTGTCTAATTAGTAAGTAAGGCATTAATCTGACTCCCTAAAATATTCCCAATCACTCAATTTTCAGATTCCCTCAGCTCCTAGTATTACCTAGTCTTTTCTACCACTAGTACTTTGGTAGGTCCTACAAACAGCTCCCCCAAAGTGACTGAAGCACTATAGTTATAGTTTATCTGGGGATTAGATTATAATAGAATAGGGTTAGCCAAAATACAAAATCTCTCCCACTGAACTAAAATTTCTTTTTTTGTTTGTTTAAGGGAAAACTTTTGATAAAGAAGAATGACCATGCCATAGGACTTCATGATGATTCGCTCAGGTATTGTTCACTTCAGTCATTTACAGGATATTACAATTAATTTTTTTAAAAGTTCTTTTGTTGTAACAGGGCCATTATAACCACTTACTTGGGATGTGGTTCCAACAATTCAACTCATGAAAGGTGTTCTAGTTAGCCATGTGATTGTTATTAAAAGAGTATTAATCTATTTTTAAAGCAGCTGTCCAATATGCTTACCTATTCTCCTTCACTTAGCTATCTAGTTAAAATACCCAAAGCCCTTCAACTCATTCTAAGAACTCTTAACATACATACAGCAGACTCATTATAGTATTGTCAATAAGAAAATATGTCCTGTGGACTTCTAAAGTAAGGAAGTGATGATAGAGAATAATATGAAATAAATAACAGAAGCAGATTTTAAGTGACATTTAATACTAATAAGTAAAACTTGGAAGCATAAACAAGCTAAGGAAACCTGAATAATAATTATAATACCAATAAATGTATTTTTTTGAAAATTTTTGAACTGGATTTATTTCCTCCAAATTCAGCTTCAACAGAGTATGGAGACCTATTGTGCAGCACAATCAAACTGGGCAGAGAGGATGAGAAACACACAACTTCCCATTCCTAAAATATATTTTTTAATAAGTGTGGAGCAAAAAAAAAAGATTTTTAAAAGAATCTCTAAAGAATCTATTTTTTTTTGAGTAAGAATTCCTTATTTACAATATTCTTCTAAACAGTTTTAAAAAGAATTGTGGTCAATGTCAAGTTATGGAAATGTTGATGAAAACTCACAGAAAGAGAAGATCTATATGTTCTTTCATTATTAAGTGATTATTCAGGTCTGAAATTTTTCTGTGCCTTACTGACATATTACTTATCCTCATTTAAAAAGACTTTTATAAAGATAATTTTAAGCTTCCCATTGAAATAATTATGTGTGTATAGTTTTTTCCCTAAACCTCTGATAATCATGTCATATCAAAAACAAACAAAATCAAAATGATCAATAGGTCAAAGGATGATACAACTTTGTGTATCTCTATATACATATATGCACATGTATACAGAGAGATGCAAAGAAAGATACATAGACATCGTTCAAAATGAGACCTGACTAGAGTCCACAACTTGTCAAAAAAAAAATCCAACCAGAAATATAATGGAACCCTTTTGTTTATATAACTTGCTACCTATATAACTTCATAACATACAACACAAAAAAATATCTTCCTATACTATCTCAAGCCGAATTTATTAAAGACCTATACCTTTCTAGACTATGTTAGGGTAATTTGGAACTGTGGATTCAAGAGTGTTGTTTAGTACAGTGAAGATGTAATTTAGTGATGCTGCATCTGTCAGTCCACAAGCCATTCTTAAGCCCTTACAATGTTCCAGGTGTTATACTGGGGCAAAGAATAGAAAAGAAATAATAATAATTTCTCCCTTCAAGAGCTTATATTCCACTGGAGGTGGGATGACAATGTGTAAATTATGATACATATAAGACATAATGAGTTTAGATGGATGGTGACCTCAGAAGGAAAGGCATCAGAAGTTGGGGCCTGAATGTTGCATTTAAGCTAAGTCTTGAACAAAGAAGAGACAACTAAGAGGAAAGATAGGCATTGAGCAACATAAGGTACAAAGACCGAAAGAGGAGGAAGGAATGTCATGTTCAAGAAATAGCAAGCAGGGTAGCATAGCTACAAGTACAAATAGATTGACCATTTTGACAGAATTCAATAATTTGACATTCAAACTTCAACAACTTGTCAGGTCATGAACAAGAAGTCTTATGAGTTGTTTAACAACTTTTTGTTTTTATTTGACCTATGATTTGATTGACAAGCATCTTCCAGTTCAAAAACTCGTAATACCAGTAAAAATCAGCACCATCTGGGCAACAGATTCTAGATCTCCTTTTCTAATTGGTTGACTTTCCTTTCATGGCTTTCTTGTTTGGCACTGAAAGCTTTTGTGATTTATTCAGGATTATATTGCATTTTGTTGAACTGATTTCTTCCTGACTGAGACCAAATCTCAGAAACCTGGTGTTTTGTTTTGTTTCCTTCTATTAACTATATAAGTACTCATTTCTATGCAGGGTCACATTCTTTAATGTATCTGCTATATGAGGAGACAGAAATTGTCTTCCTAACCAACAATTAGGAAGAGGAGCTAGACTAGTCTAAGTAAATGTAGATCAGGGATTCCTAGCCTGGGAAAGGGAAGAAGCAAGGGAGCAAACATCAAGTAAGCACCAACTCTGTGCTAGACATTTTATTTTACAAATAATATGTTTAGATGTCCAAGGGTCCACGAACATCTAAACATATATACATATATATGTATGTATGTATAGATATTTAAAGACATTATTATGAGGAGGGGTCTATAGGCTTCACTGAAATAATATTTATAGAGGGTTTCATGTAAACAGTGCTAAAATCATATGTAGGCTCCTAATAAGTACTTATTACCTCTCCTCCTCTTTCTTCCAACATATATCACAACACTACAATTTAGCAAGTTGTCTTTGTGAGTTCTCATGGCCTGACTTTAAGCTTTATAAATAGAATCAATATGATTTAGTAAAAATGACATCTGATAGAACTATTATGGATTAGGAAGGCAAAGTATTGGTTGCTCAGGGCATATTGAGATGGATACCACAAAGAAAATCTTCCATAAGATGCCCCTTGACACTATCAGAGCAAATCGTTGGGTTAGGCAACCCTCTGAATGCAGTCTGTACTATATTTCTCATGATTCTCCATTTAAATAATAGGTAATAACCCCCAAAGACTAGTGTCAAATGGTCACCTGCCCAAAAAGAACTTATAGAAGATCTTTAAAAAGATTTTAAAAATCAAATGACAGAGATGGAGGAAAGACTAAAAAAAATAATAATCCAAGAAAAACAAGAAGATCATAAAGGAAAGTCAACCAATTAGAAGAGGAGATCTAGAATCTTAAGGAGGAAAATGACACCTTGAAAATTGGAATTGGGCAAAGTGAAGCCAGTGAAATTCTAAGAGATCAAGAAATAATTAAACAAAATGTGAATAATGAAAAAAAAAACAGAAGAAGAAGTAAAATATTTTACAAGAAAAACAACAGATTTGGAGAACAGATCAAGCAGAGAAAATATAAAAATAATCAGACTAACTGAAATTTATGATCAAAAAAAGAATTTTAATACAGTAATACAAGAAATTACTAAAGAAAATTGTCCTGAAGCTTTAGAACAAGGTGGGGAAGTAGAAAACGAAAAAAAAATCCATTGATCACTACTTAAAAGAGATCCTATGAGGAAAACTCACAGGAATATCATAATCAAATTTGGAAACCCCCACCTTGTCACGGACTTCCGAAGCCTCGTGACTACGCTTGGGGTTCCCCCCAAGCCCCAGGCCTCTGCCTAAGCAAAGGGCCTGATCTCGCGGACAATGTACGGGGCGGGAGCCGAACAAGATGGTGAATGACTCCGTTTATTATTTCAGCAAGCAGCACATTTATACCTTTAGTGACGTAGGTACATTCTTTGGTTACGTGGATGAAAGACAGGTAAAGCTAATACACCTGGGTCCTAGGACCACCCTGACTCCGCCTACTCTCCTCCCACACTACCCAAAGCTCCCTGCGGGCAGGCAGTCCAGGCAAAGACCGGAAACTCCACGTGGTCCAAGTTCCACATGCTCTGCCAGAGAGCCGGAAGTTCCACGTGGTCAGGCAGGTCCGACCTGGAATTGCCAGGGAGGCAACAAAGGCGAGACCCCTCCTCCTGGCTCCACCCACATCCCAAAGCCCTGAGTCTATCTCAGCAGGCCCTTGGGCCTGGAGGTCCGAGGAGGACAGGGCTTGGCTCTAACTCTGCCCGTAACACCACCTCAAGGATAAAATATTAAAAGCATCAAGATTAAAACAACTTAAATATGATGGTGCCACAATTGGAATTACACAAGACCTAGAAGCAGAGACATTAAAGGACCACAGGTCTTAGAACACAGTATATTGAACAGCAAAAGACCTAGGGCTCTGGCCACAAATATCATACCCTGCAAAGTTAAGTATTATCCTGAAAGAAAAAAAAAAGTGGATGTTTGATAAACTCTCAGATTTTCAAGGCTTTGTTAAAAAAAATCCTTAATTTAACAGAAGATTCAATATACAAGAACCAAGAGAAATATAAAGTACATACCAAAGACTGATTATAAGGGATTCATAAGGACAGTTTACCTTTTGTATATGTAAAATGTAAAATGTATGTCTAAGATTCTTATTAATAATTGGTGAGCTCATAAGAAACATTGGGGTAAACCTGACTACGATGTCAATTTAAAAAGTAAAACCATTTAGGAACATCTAAAAAGAGTAATTATTTTATACAAATGAGGTACAAGAAGAAGAATGGATACAGAGGAATTAGATGGTGGAGGAGGGCTGGTAGTTCTGTTACTTTCATTGGTAATGTGTTTAAGAGGGAACAATACATATATATTTAGAAGACTATAAAAGTCTTCTAAGTTTATAAGAAATAAAACAGTAGGGGCATAGGGATGGAGGAGAGGACAAGGGAGGGATTTTTAGAGGGGAGAATGAGGGAATAAGTAAAACAAAGTGGGGAATAGAAGGGTGTTTAGATTTATGGGAATGGGAGGATGGGGGGATTCATGGAGGGAGTAAGCAAATAATAGGAGGGCAAGGTAGTAGATAGAAGTAAAGTAGAGGAGTGGGGGGGGGGATAGGTGTGGTGATAATGTGATTAAAGATCTTTCCTGCCCATTCAATAGGCCTCAGGTGGGGCCAGTTAAAGGAGGCCTGATTAGAGGCAGGCCTACACCTTTGTGATGCCAATCAGTGACTAAAGATCTTTCCTACATCCTTTAGCTGATTGGGCATGAAGCCCTCAGGCCCTAAAAAGAGTATATGCACCCAGAAAGTAGCCATTAAGAACTGAGAATTCAGAAGTCAGAAATCAGAAGTGAGAGTTCAGAATCCAGCCCAAGGAGAAGTAAAAACTCTGAGTCCACAGAGCTGCAAAGAGCATGTGGAATGGAGAGTGGAAACCAGGGAGCTGTGGAGACTAGAGAACTGAGCGGGGAGAGAACTCAGGCAAGCAGACAGTTAGGATTCATGAGTGTTTACAGGGAAGCCCCAGCCGGTGGGAAGGTTACTAGATGACTTGGTTCCTTGCTATAATACAATGTTATCATTTCCTTGTTGCTACATTGAGGTAGCCTTACTGGTTTTGGAATATAATTACATCGAATTGGAGTTATTAGTCTTGGGATTTGATCCTCTGGTGTCTAAATAAATGTTATACTTCCTCTGCCTTCTACCTATAGAGTTTTTCATACTTTGTGATTCCCGAAACACACAGGTATGTTCCTGGTCATCCTTGAGGTCATGAATCTTGCCTTACTGGTGCGATAGGAAACAAGAGATATGCACAAACACAAAAACAAAGATCAGGAGTACAGTATGTTTGGGAAAGGATATGTCTATATATGTATGTATATATATATATATATATGTGTATGTGTGTGTGTGTATGTATGTATCTATAGCTATAGAGAAACATATCTAAACTTTATTGTAGTCTTCTGGGGGGTTGGGGGGGGAGGAAAAGAATAAAGTAAAAAAGTGCACAGCAGAGAACAAAAGAAAACTCACAAGGAAGCAAAGAAAAGATAGACAATTCTCAACACAGTGTGTATTATTTATCATACAGGCTTTCTTGAAATGATAATTTATTGTTAGATATTTTGAATCTTCTCACTTTCTTCCATGCACACATGTTTTTTTTTCTTTCTTACTTTGTATTTAAGTTTCAATATTCACTATTCAAATTTCAATATTTAAGTTCAATATTCAATTAAGTTTATGGTATGTTTTGTTTCTTTTCTCTATTCTGTATTTGTATTCTGGTCCTTAATTCTAAAATAAAATAAAAAAAAACAAATGATACGTAATAATTAATACGAAGAAGTAACACTTATATAGCAGTTACTATATGTCATTCACTGTGCCAAGCAGTTTAGAATTAATTTTTCATTTGATCCTCACAACACCTCTGAGAGGTAGGTGCTATTATCATCTCTATTTGAGAGGTGAGGAAACTGAAGCAAAGACAGGTTAAGTGACTTGCCTGAGGTCACAAAACAAGTAAGTGTTTGAAGTAGGATTTGAACTCAACTCTTCCTGATTCCAGATCCAGCACTTTACCCCCTGCTCAACCTAGTTGCCCTGTGTGTTCAAACATCCTCAGAGAAAACCAGAATGTAGTGTTTACCATTCTATTGCTATTGAACAAGCGAATTCACTGCTAACTGTATTTTGAAAAGAATTCAAGGCTGAAACAAAAGGGGCAACAGAGACCCCTGATGTAGACATGTCCCCACAGCTGTCATGCTTGAGGGCACACCTATTATACTTTTCTATGCTCCAAAGTAACTATCCAGGCTACCATTTGCCAGCAACAACCCGAGGAAGAAATGAAAGCACTAAGGGCCTCATGTTAAAATATGCAGGATCCTATGTACCAACCTCTTATAATGCTGCTGGACAGGAGTTTGTTTAAATACAAAACTCCTTTAAGGGATACAAATAAAAACTAATTCCTAAGCCACCAACAGTACCATAAATCAAAGTATCATCTTCAAGGAGAGAAAGCTTGAGGTATTAGGCTTCTGTTATACAGAGCTACTGAACCAGTGATAAAAAGGTGGGGAGTTATTAAACAAGCATTATTCAGTGTTTTACTGGGAAAAACCTAATTTTACTTCTGTTTTTTCTTTCTATAAAGCTTCATCATTTGGTGGTACATAATATGACTCAACCATCTGTTATAATCTACTATTGATTTTTGTATCTTCAATAACACATTTAAAATCGAGGGGATCTAAAATGTTAAATTTCTAGTGATTCACTCTTTTCCTTTCATACTCCAAAGTTATTTTTTAATAAATTATGGGGTATTGACATTTTAAAATGAAGTCTCTCCTCTTTTAGAAGAATTATCATTTAATCGCCAGAGCAAGGATCTTTCATATTTCCTACCTTCTAGATTGCTTTGTCATATTGATAAATGGTGAATATAGTCTTAAACTAAATTTATCATTGGGATAATGACCTCAATATAACAGACACATAATTGCCACAATTGTAATTAACTATGACTTCTCCTAATACTTCTCCTGAGCCAGGAGGTAACTTGGCTTTTGCTGCTCTCCTTCTTGGAATTCACCTGAACAGGAATGTCTGTTAGCTGCACACAGCCAAATTACCTGTGATAAGTTTGTGATGCAGTGTACATTCTACTGGGAACTGAAAAGATTCCACCTCACTTCATTGGGGCTGCCAACTAGACTGGAACCAAGGTCCCAGAAGAGAAATGCCAGGAATCTCTCTACCAAAAGTACAACATATTTCAGTCTGTAACAGCCAGCTTTAAGAGAGGAGAAATGATGTTGTGTCTCATTTCTAACTTGGCAGAGAAAAATATGTGAAACAGAAATATAATGGTCCCAAAGCAAATTGTTGATCCATTGTGATCACTGTGAGCTGCAAATGTGGTTGAGGAATTCAAAATTGCATTGATATAATGCTTTGCTTTAATTTTATATTTTTCCATGAAATGAATTTCAAACAGCTTTTACACACTGTGCAAATCATAACAAATTAATAAAAAAACAGCCATATCAATTTTTTTGTGGAACTAATAGAACTGACTAAATACTACTTTCATTACCCATAGCACTTACCAACTAGTAAAATACTAAGTATATATTTTTTGTTAATAATATGAAAATTACCTTGTTTCGTTGGTATCCAAAATTTAAAACTAAAACAAAACAGAACAGAGAATATTCCAATTGCCTAGTGAATTTAACTATGGTTGAAATCAAGATGACCACTTTAAGCTGAAATGCCCCCTATTTTCCAGAGCAAGTATTGCCTTAGTTATTTGGATAACCATTCTGATGCTTGGTTTCACTTTGCCTCTGTACACTAACTGATCACCCATCCTGAACAGAACACCTCAAAACTGCTGAAATATATCTGATAAATAAAAATAGGAAAAAAAAACATTTTTTACTGGAATTCATTTTATGAAAAAAGTGATAGCAGCCCTTTTCCCTTCCATATTTCCCTTAAACTAGTATTGAAAACTTTCTAGAGGACAACTCTATGGCACATATAATAGTATGTTAATTGATCATAAGTAGTCTATTATAATTCATTTAGAATTTCTTTTTATCTTCCTAGACTGAGATCTACTAAAGTACTTCATTCCATGTCTGACTTTCAGATTCTTACCCCACTCCCACCCCGACTCCACCATGGAGAGTCAATCAACAAAATGTATTAAATGTAAACTATATGCCAGGGTCTGTGTTAAACTTTGAGGATATAAAGAAGGGCAAAAACACAATCCTTTCCCTTAAGGAGTACGTATTCTAATACCGCAAAAGTAATCACAGGGGAGAAACATTAAACCGAGGAAAACAAACTCTCTTCATGTGTATACTTCCCTTTTCATGAGTTAGAGCTCTGAAAGAGTACAAAACACAAACTTTGATACCTTCCACAGGCAGGTATTCTATTGGACACAAGAAAAAATGAATTTCTCCCCGTTTTCATTAATCCTAGCATTTTACAAAGCAGGTCATAGATTAAGAAGAAAGGTAGCACAGAAGCCAATGGCAAAATTAATGCTATTCTTCTACCATAAACATCAAACTAGATATTAGAATAAAACATATTTAAATATCTATTAAGGGCTGTATATAAAAATAATAATAAAACAGTCTTTACCCTAAGAAGTATACATTCTAGGATGAAAACAACATGTAGACGTGTCAATAGATTAAGTACATTTTCTGCTTATTCATATACAGGCTTATGTATATATACACATATATGACATGGATCTCTTAACTGAAATCCATTATTTTCCAAAAGACAACAGCATAACAATCTATATAGGAAAAAACAAATAAATGCAAACAATACCTATTCAACAGATTATAACATGCAATTGGATTGCCAATCCATTGTTAGCGGATCATTGGTACAGTATGAAAAATGAACTGAACACAGAAGTAGAGAGTCTTGTATGTATTTGGGAATATACAATATGTATATGCAAACTGGACCTGTGATTAAATTAAGGCAGGGAGCTCTTGGGAGGAGAATTCCGTTTCCCAATGCCAAGCTGCATGTAGGCTGACAGAATTGCTCAGAGCACTGGGTGATTAAGTGATTTAGTAAGGTCATACCACCTTATATGTCAGAGGTAAGACTTATACCCAAGTCTTCTGTCTACCCACTAAACCATGCTTTTTCTCAGACACAGAAAATTTTAAAGTTAATTTTTGGGGGTCAGGACACAAGCAGCTATGTGAGCACATGATCAGAGAAGGTCTCAAATAATATGGGAATGCAATATTACTTGGGACAGTGCATTTCAGCTCTCATTTTTACAAAGTCATTTTCTTATGTCTAACTTAAATCTGTCTCTCTATACTTCCCATCTGGGGCAAGTAAAATCAGTCACAGAATCTCAAATCTATAGCTGGAAGGGGGCACAGAGGCCATCTAGTTAAACTGTATCATTTAAGTATAATCCTCTTTTCACTTAAGAACCTTTTAAGTTATTGAAGACAGCTATCAAGTGCCTCATAAGTTTCTTCTTCAGGTTAAATATCCCTATTTCCTTAAATTAAGTACACTATAGCATGGTTTTCAGTCCTTGGGTCATGTTGGTCCCATACCTCAGAATAAGCTCGAGTCCTTCCTATGAACCCCAAACTCAAGATATTGTTTATTGAGGGCAGAATACCACATGTTTATTATCACCCCTATTCTAGACACAATGCCTTTTAGAAGGAAATCTAGGATAGCATTAGATTTTTTTGGTTGCCATGTCATACTGTTGACTAACTTTAGGTTTGCACGTCATTGATCCTCCCTTCCCAGGTCTCTGTTCATATGAATTTTTAATTTCTGACAACACTTACTAGCTTAGGGAAAGAGATATAGACTGAACCTATCTTTTCATTGGGTAATGTGGTATTGTCAGGTGAGGAAATTCTCTCTACCAATGAAGGTTGGCACCTTCTTTGCCATTTGCATTCATAGAGAGTTGCCCAGTACACTGGGTTTAAGTCACCTGTTCTTTGTTCATATGAATTTTTTAGTTTAATTTCTGACATCATTTAATAGCTTAAAGAAAAAGACAGACAACTCAGGAACAACTTTAAAAAGAGCAATAAGTGGCTAAATGACTTACCTGTTATCACATAACCAGTATATGTCAGTTATTACTGCTATTAAAAGATTCATATTAATCCCATATATTTTTGAAAAAGCCATGGTTTTTTGTGAAATTGAAAAATGATCCAAAAGCATGTTTTTGTTTGATTACTTTTGATTGCTGACTTATCCAACCACTATTGACTAACAGATCAGTTAATAAAGCAAAACAAAGGATGATTAAATTTTAGATGAACAAGATTTTTGACTACCACATGTATGTCTCTAGCCAAAATGTACTATTAATTAGTCATGAAAGGATTACAGTAAATCAAAGTGATTCCTACATTGAACAGTCTCTTAAAATTTATTTGTTTTCAATTTATTAACAGGCAAAGAAAATAAGAAACTATATGGTTGAGATTTGAACCAACTGACTTGTATTTTCACATTTTTACACCTATTATTTCATAAGCTATGTCTACCTTTTCCTGAGTAGAAATTACAAATTGTACCATTTTCTTTTCTTTATTCTCTTCTAAAATAGTAACTGGCTCTTAAATTTTTCTAGGGACAATGAAAATTGTCCTCATTTAAAACGATAGCACACATTTTGATCTCAGAAAACTATTTACTCTGAGATCATTTTAGAAGATGTGGCTCATTTACTCTTAATTAATATATATATGTATATATATGCATATATATGTATTTCTACTGTAACTCATAATTAAGGGGAAATAAATGAGGTCAATAAAATATTCCTATAAAAAAGAAATTTCTAATTGTTCTGATATATAAGGGGTTTTCTCTTGATGAAGAAGGGATATTAAAACTAGCAAAAGTTTAATGGTCATTGGATATTCATACTTTTAAAATAAGTAAAGGGGATAGAAATTGAGACTGGAGCTGTGATTTCCTTGGTGGTGGTGTCTGTTGTTGTTGTTTGTCCTTCATTCTCGAAGAGGACCAGTGACATCAGGATGGTGATATCTTGACTTGCAAGTAAATTGGATTTGAGTAAGGCAGAACTACGCAAAATGATCAGCCTCATTCTCTCCTGTAGAGTCATCGGAGAACAGTGGAAAGACATAAGTCAGGACTTCTGGTGATGACACTGAATGCAGTAGGAGACCTTGGCCTTTTTAAGCTAAGGTCTTTCCCAGGCCCCAGTTTATCTGAGGCAACACACATTCAGTAATTAAAGGCAAGGTGAGAATGGAGGTAAAAGATGACCTAGTTTGCCTTCACAAAAGAATAAATCCACAATGTCCTTGATATATGGAACTCATAGGTGGGCAAATCCCTCTACTAAAACAGGTCAGTGATTTCTTTTCATTTTACATTCTTATTGACCTGCCTGGGCCACTATGAGCTTAAGAAATTTTCTCAGGTTCACACAGACAGTATATCCAAATTAGGATTTGAACCTAGGTCTTCTTAGCTCCTAGTCTCCATTGCTAGATAGAGGTCATACTGCCTCTCTCAGTAAGTAGAAAGCCTACATTATTCCAAAGATGAAGAGGTCGGGTAGAGAGAGACAGAGGAAAACTCTGTTTAAGAAAATCACTAGTATCCTGTAAAGTCTTCCCATTTGTGATTGACATCACTGCCAGAGAAAGAAATGACAAAGCCAAGGAAAAACAAGCAAATGAAAACAGCAACAAATCCAACTGATGCAACTAGTCTGTCATCCACCTCATTGCCTGGAATCATTTATTAGTCCCATAGTTTGAATACCCATCACTGAAATGGTTCACATAGCTTCCAAAAAGCCCATAGCAACTCCCAAGGGGCATCTTTGGTGCATTGTTTTCTGTGATCTCTGAATAGAGATATACTTTAACAAATAATGGGATACAAAACTGAATAAAAAAAATCTTCAGCTTTAAAATTCAAACTTAAAAAGTATGGTTTTAAACACTTACTTGATAATATCTCCTTCAAGAGCAATAACTCGTTTAATGATCTTCTGCTCTGGGTTTCTAGGAGACCTGGAATAGAGGGACAAGGTTATACAATCAGTACTGTCTCTGTTGCTTTAAGAAAACGAAAAGAAATTCAACAAAGAAATAGAGTATATTGAAGTCATTAGAGAAGCCTATGCTCCCCATGACACGGCATCAATCCTAGTTAGGTCTGTGATGTTCCAAGTGATACAAAGCCACTATTGGTGTCATTCTCATTTCAAACATTTCATGTGGAGGGAGCAAGTGAATGAATCTAAGCTGGGAAAGATTATGAAAATACAATATATAGAAATATATTTTTAAATTGATTGTTATTCATACTCTTAGAATGTCATCTTATTGAGATTAAGAGTTTTTGGGGGGAAAAGTATTCACATATGTTATGCTAAAAAGAAAGTCCTTTAAAGTGGTACATTTACAGCTTTCATACTTTCATTCAAAATGTGAAAAATCAATGCTTTTTACACAACATTCTTACGGAAACTTTAAAAAAGAGATTTGAGTGAAAATGTAAAAAATGTTAAAGTTGACTTAGCAATCATTTAATACATGCTTATGCATTCATTCATTCAATCACTCAGTGTTGGTATTCAGCACAATTCACAATTTAAAATAAAGCATATTCTGACAACACACTCAATATCTATTCAGTTTATTTTTATCTATATAGATTATTTTCTTTTTTGGCAGTTTTGTTAGTTTGCCTTAATTCAGAATAAAAAAATTACCAGTACTATCATAATTAGTATCGATCACTGTACCTTATGTAAGATATTTATTTTTGTTTTTTACCTCAAAATAAAAATTATGGTGGTCTAAAAATCATTATTTAAAAATTAACATTAATGAAGGAAAGGTCTGCTTTCTTCATTGTGGAAAAGTCTTCGCAAACTTGTAACTAGGACAAGGTTATCAGGACTTTGCCCCACTGTGGATAATTTGGAGAGTGAAGACAACGTCATCCTAGACCCAGAGCATTATTGCTTTCCTCCTTCCCTGCCCTAGCAAGAGAGGACTCATTCCTGACAGTCTGTCTTCTCTATTAGCAGCTTAGAAAACTTTTGGTGCCTTGGGATATTGTTCATCTCCTCTTTTCCAGGAACTATATCCCAGGTTAACCACCTGTCCCCTATATACTATACGACCCATATGTTAAAGTGATAGTTATGGCTATAACTAATAGGGGTAAATTCTATGGTGCTACTTGACACATTCAAAGATTAAGTGAATATTCCAGGATTTGAACCCAGGTCTTCCTTATTCCAAACTCAGAAGTATATTAACTCTTCCACATTATCTCTACATCTTCATATATTTTAATCAAAAGCTTGGTATTGAATAATCTTTGAATTCCTGAAGCACGTTAATGAACACATGAGAGAAGGACCAAAGACATGTTTACATTTTCACACTTCAAAGCTCTAGCATCTAGCTCATGATGAAAAATGCCATCCCCTTCCAGCGAAAGAACTTATGAACTCTGAATGCAGAATAAAGTACACTTTTAAAAGTTTCTTTATTATTCTTGTTTTGTGTGTATATATATATATATATGTTTGCTTTTGTAACATGGCTAATATGGAAGTGTGTTTTGCATTACTTTCCATGTATAATAGATATCAAATTCTTGCTTTCTCAAGGAGGGGAAAAGGCAGGAGGGAAGGAGAGAATTTGGAATTCAATTTTTTAAAATTAATGTTAATTTTTTCTTGCATGTAATTAAAAAAATATTTAATGACATTTTTAAAGAGAGTATATTGTTGCTGAACTCCAGTCCTATCAGACAGCTAGAAAGCTCTTTTGGTTCAGAGTGACAGCAGCATAGGCTTCCTTTTGATCTGGAATTCTGCTGTTTTATCTTCTTCAGGATGGGCTAAATGCTAGAAGTGAGACCCTATTTTGAGCTTGAGAGCTGAGCCACACAGCTGCTATTGCCTAATGAATTCCTTATTTCTCCATATACAGTCCAAGGTCTCAGTCCCTAAGAATGTCACTCCCTTATGTGAGACCTTCTCTCACACTCTCTTAGATCTGTAATCTGGAACTGGGTTTGGTAATAAAGCTACCAGTGGAATCAGTCTCTCTCACAATTCCATGATATGAGTCTGGGATCTCCTTTGCCATGGTTCACAACCTCTACCTAGGTGCTTCAGTGCTCTGCAGGAGCTTTGCTTTGGACTCAATGCTAAAATTCACAGACCTGCCTATCTGTCTCCCTAAGCCAAGCTAAGATATCTGGGCAAATGTGCCCCTGTGAGTTTTTTTTTCTAGATTTCCCCATTAAGACTTGGTCTGGTTCTTTTTCAAGATCTGTTCAGAGAAGTTTTGTGGAGGAAAAATCACAGCTGTTTCTAGATACTGTTTCTAATCATTCTACTACTTTGGCTTTGCCCCAGTGATTGTTTCAAATCCAAATTCTAGGGTTTTTATTGTAATTGGATTTTTCAACATTTTATTTTTCTGAGCTCTAAATTCTCTTCCTCCCTCCAACTCTTCCTGGACCCACCGAGAAGGCAAACAATATGACACCAATTATACATGCAAAGTCATGAAAAACATATATACTATTTTTCAAAATTTTATTATTTGCTTATTTAACATGCTTTTCTTTAAATTTTGATTTCTAAATTCTCTCCTTAACTCCAACCCCTTCCCCACCCACTGAGAAGGCAAGCAATATGATATCAATAATATGTATAAAATCATGGAAAAACATATTCAATATTAGTAATTACAAAAAAGTAAGAAAAATAAATATAGAAAAAATTATACTTCAATTTCCACTCAGAGTTCATCAGTCTTCTCTCTGGATGTGGATAGCAATTTTTTCATCATGAGTCCTTTAAAACTGTCTTAGATTCATTGTATTGATCAGAGTATCTAAGTCTTTCCTAGCTAATCATCATTACAATATTCTGCTACCGTATACAATGATCTCCAGGTTCTGCTCATTTTGCTTTGCATAAATTCATATAGGTCTTCTCAGGATTTTCTGAAACTATGCTCCTCATTTCTTATATCATAAAATCATTCCATCATGATATATCACTACTTGTTCAGCAATTCCCCATTGATGGATATACCTTAGTTTCCAGTTTTCTGCCAAAACTAAAAGAGCTGCTGTAAATATTTTTTGTACATATAACTCCTTTTCCTTATTCTTTGGTCTCATTAGGATACAGATCAAGTACTGGTATTACTGGATCAGAGAGTACAGAGAGATGTATAATCCTTTGAGCATAGTTCCAAATTCTTCTGCTGAATTGCCGGAACAATCCACCACTCCAGGAATAATACATTAATGTAACCATTTTCCCATAACCCTTCTAGCATTTGTCATTTATGATATGTGTGACTTGGTACCTCAGAGTTGTTTTAATTTGCATTTCTCTGATCAATAGTGCTTTAAAGTATTTTTATATGACCATAAATACTTTGATTTCTTCTTCTAAACACTGCCTATCCATAACCTTTGACCAATTTTTAATTGGGCAATGGCTCTCATTTTTATAAATGTAACTCAGTTCTCTATATATTTAAGAAATTAGAAAATTTTGATATTACTTCACTGATTATGGTACCTTTTTTTGCAAAATGTGGTTTCCCTGATTATCTCTTCTATTTAGATCTATTTTTTCTTTTGTTTTCTCTGAGAACATGATTGCTGTCTCTGTCTTTTTTGCTTCAGCTGAAGCATAATATATTTTAATTCTATGCATGTCTGTTTTAAATGTGTCTCATAAACATGGGGTTTTGTTTTCTAATTCATTCTGGTATCCATTTCTGTTTTATGAGTAAATTCTTCCAATTCACATTCATAATTATGATTACTATGTATTTCCCTCCATCCTTCTCTTTCTCTTTTTACCTTATCCCTCCTCAAAAGTCTGTTTTGCTTCTGACCACCACTTTCCTTAAATGCCCTCCATTTTATCACCTCCCCCTTTCTCTTTCCCTTTCTCCTCCTACTTTCCTGTAGGGTAAGATAGATTTCTATTGGGGGCAGTTAGGTGGTACAGTGAGTAGAGCACTGGACCTGGAGTCAGGAGTACCTGAGTTCAAATCCGGCCTCAGAAACTTGACACATTTACTAGCTGTGTGACCTTGGGCAAGTCACTTAACCCCAATTGCCCTGCCTTCCACCCTGCAAAAAAGATTTTGACAAACTGTTAAGACCAACTGAGTATTTATATATGTACCCTTCTACCTTTGAACCAACTCTGATGAGAGTGAGGTACAAGGGCTGCCTTCCACCCCCCTCCATTATTTCCCCTCCATCATAAAAGCTTTACCTTGGATACCTCTTTTTTGTGAAGTCATTTCATGCATTTTCATCTTCCTTACCCCTCCTCCTAGGCCATCCCTTTTTCTCAGCCATCCATTTTTTACATCATCCCAACATAATTGACTTACTCCTGTGCCCTGTGTTCATATAGTATCTTCCTAACTGCCTTAAAAATGATAAAGTTCTTAAAGTCACATGTATCATCTTCCTATACAGAAATGTAAACAGCTTAACCTAGTTGAGTCCCTTACAATTTTTCTTTCATGTTTCCTTTTTTATGCTTCTCTTGAGAGTTTTATTTGAATGTCAAATTTTCTATTCAGCTCTGATCTTTTCATCAGAAATGCTGAAAGTCTTCTATTTCATTAAATATCTATTTCCTCCCCTGAAGGATTATACTCAGTTTTTCTGTATAAGCTATTCTTAGTTGTCACAGGTGAGAGTTAGGTGACAGGTAGACAGCAAAGGTGGGTGAGCTCTCCTGCAAAGGGATTGGCAAGCCCTCATACAAGAGGTGCTAATCCTTAGCAGCCACACCCTAGTAAAACCTTCTTAGCAGATAGGTTAAAATAGGTTGAGGGTAACCTTGACAGGCCTCAAATCTGTCAGTGAGTTAAGGAATGTCTACAACAAAGCAGGTGAAGACTTCCCCTGGCTGAATGGGCAGATGAGAACAATTTGTTCAAATGGCCATGCAGGCAGCTGGGACAGGCTCTGTGGAACACTTAGAGTCTGCTCAGACATCAAAGACACCAAGGTCATGTACTGCATCACAGGCCCATCACCACTCATCTTGACTTTTGTTTTGCCAAGAGACTTCTATGACTTTGGAAAAGAGAGCAAAGCTGATGACAACTCTGCCTTGCTTAAATACAATTCATGAGCAAGTCAAGATACCAAGTATCATCCATATCATGATGTCTTTGGTCCCCTTAGAAAATGAAGGACAAACAACAATATTCTTGATTGTATTCCCAACTCTTTTGCCTTCTGGAATATCATAACATAAACTCTCCACTTAGTTATTAAGATTATAGCTGCTAATAATTGTGTGACCTTCACTATAGCTCCACAATATTTGATTTGTTTCCTTCTGGCTGCTTGCAATATTTTCTCCTTTACCTGGGAGGTCTGAAAATTTTCTGTAGTATTCTTTGAAGTTTTCATTTTGGGATGTCTTTCAGGAAGTCATTGGTGAATTCTTTCAATTCTATTTTACTCTCTGGGTCTTATATATTGTGGAAGTTTCCCTTGATAATTTCTTGAAATATGAGGTTTAGGCTTTCTTTGATCAAGGCTTCCTGGTAGTCCAATAATATTTAAATTACCTTCCCTCCATCAATTTTATATGTTAGTTGTTTTTCTGATGAAATATTTCACATTTTCTTCTATTTCTTTATTATGTTGATTTTATTTTTTCTTGATGTCTTGTGGAATCATTAGCTTTCACTTTCTCAATTCTAATTTTTAAGGAATCATTTTCTTCTGTGAACTTTTATACTTCTTTTTCCATTTGGCCAATTCTACTTTTAGGAGTTCTCTTCTTTTCTTCAGTGAATTATTGTACCTTTTTTTTAACCATTTGGTCAATTCTCTTTTTTAAGCTGTTATTTTTTTCAGTAATTTTTGTGCCTCTTTTGACAAACTGTTAATTCTCTTTTCATAATTTTCATTCACATTTCTTACATTGATATTTGTTTTTTCACTTTTTCCTCTAGCACTCATCTCTCTTTTTTTAAAATCGTTTTTCAAGAATTCTCTTTGAGCATGTGTCCAGTTATGATTTTCCTTGGAAGCTTTGCTTCTAGCTGTTTTCAAGTTTCCTTCCAAGTGTGTGTCTTCATCTTCCCTGTCACCATGGTAGCCTTTTAAGATCAAGTTCTTTTTTTGTTGTTTGCTCATTTGAACTTTATGTTAAACTTGGACCGCTCACTTGAGAGTGGAAGGCTCTGTTCCAAGTTTCAGGCTTTTCTGTGCAGTGGTTTTCATAACTAGTTCTTGAGGTCTGCAAATTTTCAGTGCTTCCAAGGTGATGTGATGTGGGGAGAAGTGTGGTCCCTACTCTTCTGGTGTGTATTCTGGTCTTTACCCAGGAAGTGTCCCTTCTCCCCTGCAGCTGCAAGTGCTAGCATTCCTCTTGGCCCTGGAACTAGGAGCACTGTTTTCCTGACATCACAAATGCTAGTACTCATCTCTGCCCTGGAATTGCAACCAAGGCCCTGCTCCCTTGTGACTGACCACAAGTGCTGCTCTCCACTCTGGAGTTGTGACCCAGCATTGCATATTGGCAATAGAGATGCCAAACTGCACCAGGTAATTTACCCAGTGCAAGCAAATCTCTGTAATATTTTCCAACTAGTTGTCCAACCCCCTTACTCTCCCTAGAATGAGAGCTGCTGAAGATGCTGCTGCAGTTGTCACTCCAACCTGCTGAGTACACTATAGACTGTTCCCTACCCTGGTGGCACAAGCCTCTTCTGTCTACCTCCTAAATTGTCTTAGGGTGGAAAAATGTCTTATCATGACCTATTTTTTTGCTCCAGAATTCTACTTGAGGCATTATATTAAAGTTGTCTATAGGGGAATGTTGGAAGAGGTTGGCTGGCTTGATACCACTACTCCACCATCTTCAAATTATAAGGTGTTTTTGTTGTTGTTGTTGTTGTTTAAGAAAGGATATTTCTGGGAAATGTACAGAATAGTCCAATGACATTTTTTAGTACAAATTTCAAAGGTATGATTTGTAATTTTTTTAAAAAATTCACATTTTATAACATTCAAAATAGAAACTGCAACATGACCAATTTATACCATCTACAGCCATGACTATTAATATGATATTAAATCCATGAATTTAATGAAATGATACAAAATGTAAAAATCACTGATAACATTATTACCATCATTTTGCTCAAAATCTGTATCTACATTTTAATTATTGAGCTCCTAAATATGCTACTTTAATGCAGCAGAACCAAGAATGAGTTTTTATGAAATCCCATTGAGAAAATGATTAAACTTGCTTTCAAGTCAATTCTCTCATCCACTCCACTACTTCCCAGGATCTGTGAATAATAAATATGATTGTAGCAACTGCCAACTACTTTAATACAGTATAAATATCATATGATATGGACAAAGCTTTATCTTGACTCTTTATCTAGAATACATGTTTATCCAGCTTTTATTTATTGGTCATTCTAGAATGCACAAAGGGATCTCAACATTGACTGCATTCTGGAAAAGTCTCCTTGTGTCAGTGAAATATATAGGTTATGACTCTCCATTGTCTAAATCACTCCATTTCATTCTATTTAGATTTGCCTTCCTCCATATATTGTTAGAGCTGCTGGACTAAATATTTTTGTAACTCTAGTTTCATTCTGTTTTCAACTAGTTAAGGCATCCTATCCCATACCCCAAAAATCCAATCAGTTGTCATGTTTTATGAATTCTATCATCACAGCATCTCTAACATCTGTCCCTTTCCCCTCCACTAACATGGACATTGGTTTCTCTGAATAAACTCTCTACCCTCTCCAGCCTATTATCCATTCATATGTGAATGGGATAATCCTAAAGTACATACCTGAATATGTAGCTCACCTGATCAATAAATTCCAGTGACTATTATTTTTAGGATCAAATACAAACTCTTTTGTTTGGAATTAAAAGTTGCTCCCAATCAGCCTGTCTCTTTAGCCTTATTTTGTAGGAATGTTTCAAATGTCTCTCTTTTGTTGAAGAGCTATATTCATAGATCATTAGACTCAGGCTTGCTGGTTATGTCACCTGGGTATGTGGTTTGAGTACCTCTGCCTTTGGGAATATGCTATTATATTAACTTCTCTGATTTCTCATTACTATAGAATAATCTTGGGGCAGAGCCAAGATGGTGACTAGAAAGCAGGGACTTGCTTAAGCTCTTCCCCAAATCCCTCCCAAAACCTGTAAAAAATGGCTCTGAACAAATTCTAGAGCTGCAGAGCCCACAAAATAGCTGAGGCAAGCAGGTCTCCAACCCAGGATGGCTTGGATGGTCACTGGGAAATGTCTATCACACGGTGCTATGAGCAGAGAGCAGCCCAGCATGGGCCGCGCCAGGATAGACCAGACCGGTAGTCAGCCGGAACAGGCCTTAGGGCCATGAATCATTGAGCTGTGGCAGTTACCAGACTTCCCAACCCAAAAACACAAAAGACCATGCAGCAGGTTAGTGGGAAAACTGCTAGATCAGGTTAGAAAGTGGTCCAGCCCAAGCCTTTGGGGTGGCAGAGGTGGCGTGGCGGTGGTGTTGGCTGAAGTAGCAGGAAGCTCCTGTGGCTGCTTCCAGAGCTCCAGCATCAGCTGCTTCAGGAGTCCCTGGCTCATACAGTGGGAGGAATCAAGCAGTGGACCAGAACGGAAGTGCAAGGTTTGCTTTGCCCTTCTTGGATCTGGGTCATGGTCCTGGTTGGCAGTTCTTGGGAGAGGAGGAGTCCTGTTGTGGCAGTGCTTGCAGTGACTGTGGAGTAGAAGTTGCTCTGAAAACAGCAGCACAGCCCCTAAAGCTTGGGACAAAGCACTCTCCACTCTCCAAGCAGTCATACCCCCACGAAAAACTCAAAGGTCAAGTAGTTGGCTGGGAACATGGTCAGGCAGTGAAAATGGACTCAGATTCAGACTCAGACTGTGGAATCTTTCTTTGGTGACAAAGAAGACCAAAATATACAGCCAGAAGAAGTCGACAAAGTCAAAGAGCCTACATCAAAAGCCTCCAAGAAAAACATGAACTGGTCTCAGGCCATGGAAGAGCTCAAAAAGCATTTGGAAAAGCAAGTTAGAGAAGCAGAGGAAAAATTGGGAAGAGAAATGAGAAGGATGTGAGAAAACCATGAAAAACAAGTCAACAACTTGCTAAAGGAGACCCAAAAAATACTGAAGACAATAACACCTTAAAAAATAGACTAATCGGGAGTCATTCACCATCTTGTTCGGCTCCCGCCCCGTACATTGTCCGGGAGATCAGGTCCTTTGCTTAGGCAGAGGCCTGGGGCTTGGGGGGAACCCCGAGCGTAGTTACGAGGCTTCGGAAGCCCGTGACAAGTGGCGTCCAACGCGAGATGGAGACACAGATTTGGCCACGCCTGTGTGTTCCCGCGGTACCCAAGGTGCCTCCTTCGGGGAACAAGAAGGAGACGATCAGGAGGGAAGACTTCGCGTGCACGCACAGCGTTGGTCCAGGTTCAACTCAGCGAGAAACGCTTTATCTTCTCGTCTCCGTGGACAACTCAGCTTCATAACCACAACTCAACAAAGTTGATGAGGTAGGAGGTCTATCTTCTTATCATGGGGCAGTGTGCATCCTTTACAGACTCTAAGGACTTAGAGACATTCCGTGGAATGCTTCACTAGCTTAGCAAGAAGCAAGGATGCATGATTTATTTGAGAAAAGTTAGGGGCATCACACCACAGCAGCAGCTGCAGACACTGAAGTTCCTCAAAACAAAAGTTTTACAGACTTTTGGGACTACTGGAACAGAGCAAGAGGAGGGACTTGCAAACTTGGCAGATTTAAAGGACAAGATACCAGAAAAAGGCAACTTAGACGGATCCGGAGGAAAGAATGAAGTCTCCTTCGGCCCCTCCCCCAACTCCTCTACACATATTCAATCAGCGCATTTGGGAACTTAAAATACATTACAGGAAAGTTCGGAAGAAGCTAGCAAAGGAAAAATATCTCCTAAACAACTGGAAGAGACCAATGGGGATTTGCCCCAGATTATTTTAAAAGCAGGGTCTCCACAACCCCAGCAAAGCATGGCACCTGGCCTCTGTTACATCAGAAGGCCAAGCACTTTTGTGTATAGGATTCAAAAAATCCTCTGTGTTTCTGTCTCTGTGTCTCGGTCTCTGCGTCTCTGTGTGAGTGTAATCAACCACCCTGTAATCTTCCTTATCTCTTTCTCTCCCTTCCTGACCCCAGGCTCTTCGGAGGAGCGGGAGGGGCAGGGGACAGAGAGAGAGAGAAAAAAGTAGTTTTGGAAAAGTGCTGGAATATAATGCTCTTTCTTTTTCACTTCATTCCTTCAAATGTGGCCAGTTTGAAGGATCTGAAGAGAGAAAAGAAAGAAAGCAGGAACTTTTCCCTTAAAATTTAAGTGAAAATGTGTTCTAATTTGGCTTAAGATAAAATCAGAATTTCTTATACCATTTGGCACTAAGGCAAATTCGAAAAATAATAAAGAGGCACTCTGAGTCTTCCAGTACAAAGAGAGGGGACAAGGTACCACTGGATTCTCTTTTTTCCAGAGTCCTACTCACCTTTGACTGGCAAGTTCAAAGTTCTCTCTTTCAAAAAGTTTTAAGCTGTTGCTCATTTTGATCTTTAAGTTTTAAGGTGAAAAGTAAGCCAGCTGGGGAAAGGGAAAGCTGGGTGAGTGTGTAATTTATTTGCTTGAAATGTTTAAGGTAGTTTGGGAAAGAAAGATTGTAATTGGAGATACAGAGGGTAAAAAGAAAAGAAAAAAAGGTAAAAGTTTGGGAAGGTGAGAGAGACTGGTATGGAGTTTGATTGTGGGGGTAGAAGCTGTAGTTCAGTCCACGTGGCCTCAGGGTCCATGTGGCTTGGGGGCCACCCCCTCCCCCCCACTCCACCTTAGGAGCTGAAACTAAAAGAAATTTGTAACCTGTAATTAATGATGAAAGGTTTTATTGTATCTCTGGGTATTTACTATCAGAAAGATTTTGATTCATTAAGCTCTGTCTATGTAAGGTACGACTGTGTTAAAAATGTTAAAAATTTTACTGTTGGTCTAGGAAGCTCCCCACCTGGAAAATTAACGTAAGCAGGCTCTTTTCTTTTTCAATGGGACTTCCGGGCCCAAGGTAATTTACCTGTGGCTGAGATTTTTATCATGGATAATCCTGAGTTCCTTTTTAACTCACCTTTGTCAGTTCTGCTCAGCAACTAAAATTGTTTTAGCTTGCTCCTTTTGCTTGAAAGGAAGTGGCTCACCTCTTTCAAATTCCTTAGGTTTTTTGTTAATTCAAACCTTTTTTTGTAAAAGCGGAAGAATTTAGAGTCAGGGATTGGAATGCATAAGATGAAGCTTGGAGAAAGCTGGGTGCAAATAAAATTTTTCTTTTCTTTCATAAATTCATTCGTGGCCAGGCAAATATTCCTAATAAAGTGTATTTAAGATATTAATGTATTAATATATGTTATGCATGTATTTATATATTAATATAGAAATACCAGAAGTCACAGGATCAACAATTCCTATGAAAAAGTTTTTTAGAAAATCTGCAATAACAAAGAATTCAGTTGTTATAATACTTTGAAAATATAGGAGTGTGATTTTCAAGCCTTTATCATCATTTAAAGCTGTATTTATGTTAATCTGGAGGTTTATGGTCTAATTTGTGTATGAATCCAAATGTTTAAAGGTTATTTTGCTTTAAGTAGGAGACACATCTCATTTTAAAGCTCTCCAAATAATTTTTCTTCATGAAAGTTTAGTGACCATCCCTGTTTATATCACGATAAATTTTAAATTGTTTTTAAAATGCTCTGTAAAATCTTTTTGTATGATTTTCAGAAGGCCTGCTGAATTTCCACCTGTAAGCTAATTAGTTGCAGTTTTCTGTGAGTTATCCAAGTTTTGGGTGAGATGATATGATGCTTTTTAGTGACAAAAGAGAAGTTGTAGAATATTTCTGTATTAATGGGAAAAAGTTAAATGTGGATTTGAATTCATTCCATTATCTAACACATAAAGATAAAGTTATATGGCTCAATTCTTTCAGATCAGGCATAATTAGAGAAGAATAGGAAGACTGAAGAGAAACTGATGCAAATGTGTTAGAGCAGTAATTTATAATCTTAAGGGGAAGATTTTATGAACAAGGGAGGAAATGCTTGCAAGCTATTTAGAGCTAGTTTAAGGATGTTCCTGAAGCAATGTGAGATTATATTCATTCAATCTTGCCATTCACAGACTTTATGGGACTGTTAACTGACTGTTTTTCTGAGTCTAACTCCAGGTGTGAGTATCAAGGAAGGCTGACCCAAGATGCCAGCAGCCCTGTGAGAGGGCAAGCATGGGCTGCAGGTATGATTTCTTGGCAGGGTTGAGAGGGCAACTGTTCAGCCTGTGCTGAGGTGGGACTGTTTTGACCTGATGCCTTAATTGAAGCCTGGCAGATTAAGCCTGACTCAATGCAGCTTGCAGTTTAACATGGCCTCTGCCTGGAGTTGACAGGAAGCTGGGGAAAATATAGGCCCCTTACTCTAAGTCCCTACTCTCTTGGTGTCGAATTTCTATAATCAGAAGGTTTTGTAAGCACAGTGAATATCTATTAATACTAGTTATGGAACATCTTAGATTACTATAGGACTGGGATCAGTGTTTTTGTATAGGGATAAGTTAGATTTTCTCTCAGTAATGGTATGGAGACAATTAGGTCAAGGGCTTGTGACAATAGTATTTTGCTATTTGGTTAATATCAAGCTTGTCTAAAGCTTTGTTACAATTAGTAATGTTAAAAGAAGAAAGGTTTGTGTATTATCCGCTAAATGCCATCAAAGAAACATGGCATGACAAAAGTTTATGACATTATGTGTACTGTGTTAAAAATGGGTTATTTAATGTATTTATGCGTGTACTGGAGTTTCATCCCTCTGGTGGGAAAATTAATGATGAGTAATGGAAAGTATAAAAATTTGGGTTCCGATGTGAATTTCTTAAACAGAACAATTGGTCAAGGTTCCAATTTTGAATTTGTAAAATGATCAGGGTTATAAGGATTAGAAATGGTAACTTAAAATTCTGCTAAGATTACTCTTGTAGGAGAATGGACAGAAAGCTGGTTCCTGCAAGAAGAGAAGAAGAAGAAGAAGCCTCTCTGCTGGAGATGTCTGGAGCAGATGCCAAGGACCAGAAGACTTGATGCTCCCTGCTGGACAGCTATACAGGAAAAGACTTTGAATCTTAAAGGGACAATTACATCATTGCTTTTCCTTTTGGGTCTATGTATCTGTATTTACAAAGGGGACTGCCCCCTTTGATTTATCAATGCGTCGATCAATCTTTCCAATGTTTACTTACAAGGGGATAGTTAAAGGTTAGTGGTGAGGTGTCAGCAAAGACAAAAAAGGGGAGTACAAGTAATTGAGTGGAATATTGAAGTAGCAGAACAATAGTTTCAAAAATTATTAGTATTTTCAAAACATTTACCCATTTCCTAATGTATTCTTGACTATTTTCCATACAGTACCTTATGTTTTTTTTGTTAGGTCAAAATAAGTTTTTGTCTACCTTGTGTCCTTAGGATAATGAATGCTATGTTTAAGCCTAATTTCATAGTCAGAACATTACAGCAGAAATTACCCAGGTGTTACAATTGGCCATTGAGGAAGGAGGGGTAGTACATGAGAATTTACAACCTGACAGTGTTATAGACAACTTTGAGTCATATTAAGATCTTTTTAACCCTCAATTGGCTTAGTCATGTCTTAGAGACTGTGGCCATTGTGGGGCTTTGCCTTTTTTGCTATGTTGTACTCCTTTAGTGACGAGTATGTTTTTTGGGGCCCTGTATACAGCCATTGAGTCAGTACCCGTTGACTCTTGTTGCTAAACAGAAAAGGGGGAGATGTTATGGGCTGAGTTAGAGCTGAGCCCTGCTCTCCTCAGACCTCCAGGCCCAGGGGCCTGCTGAGATAGACTCAGGGCTTTGGGATGTGGGTGGAGCCAGGAGGAGGGGTCTCGCCTTTGTTGCCTCCCTAGCGATTCCAGGTCGGACCTGCCTGACCACGTGGAACTTCCGGCTCTCTGGCAGAGCATGTGGAACTTCCGGCTGCC
Source organism: Trichosurus vulpecula (assembly GCF_011100635.1). Classification (NCBI taxonomy): domain Eukaryota; kingdom Metazoa; phylum Chordata; class Mammalia; order Diprotodontia; family Phalangeridae; genus Trichosurus; species Trichosurus vulpecula. The sequence continues at coordinate 141,625,192 of NC_050577.1, read as the reverse complement.
TGACCACGTGGAGTTTCCGGTCTTTGCCTGGACTGCCTGCCCGCAGGGAGCTTTGGGTAGTGTGGGAGGAGAGGGGGAGGAGAGTAGGCGGAGTCAGGGTGGTCCTAGGACCCAGGTGTATTAGCTTTACCTGTCTTTCACCCACGTAACCAAAGAGTGTACCTACGTCACTAAAGGTATAAATGTGCTGCTTGCTGAAATAATAAACGGAGTCATTCACCAAAAAAAAAAAAAAAAATAGACTAATCCAAATGGCAAAAGAGCTCCAAAAAGAAAATGAGGAGAAGAATGCCTTGAAAGGCAGAACTAGCCAAATGGAAAAGGAGATCCAAAAGACCACTGAAGAACATGCCACCTTAAAAAGTAGATTGCAGCAAGTGGAAACTAGTGACTTTAAGAGAAATGAAGATATTATAAAACAGATCCAAAGGAATGTAAAAATGGAAAACAATGTGAAATATCTCATTGGAAAAACCACTGACCTGGAAAATAGATCCAGGAGCCATGATCAAAAAAAGAGCCTAGATATCATCTTTCAAGAAATTATCAAAGAGAACTGCCCTGATATTCTAGAGCCAGAGGGTAAAATAGAAATTGAAAGAATCTACCGATCACCTCTTGAAAAAGATCCCAAATAGAAAACTCCTAGGAATATTTTAGCCAAATTCCAGAGTTCCCAGGTCAAGGAGAAAATAATGCAAGCAGACAGAAAGAAACAATTTGAGTATTGTGGAAACACAATCAGGATAATACAAGATCTAGCAGCTTCTACATTAAGAGATCAAAGGGCTTGGAATATAATATTCTGGAGGTCAAAGGAGCTAGGATTAAAACCAAGAATAACCTACCCAGCAAAACTGAGTATCATGCTCCAAGGCAAAATATGGATTTTCAATAAAATAGAGGACTTTCAAGCTTTCTCAGTGAAAAGACCAGAGCTGAATAGAAAATTTGACTTTCAAACACAGGAATCAAGAGAAGCATGAAAAGGTAAATGAGAAAGAGACATCATAAGGGACTTAGTAAAGTTGAACTGTTTTGTTTACATTCCTATGTGAAAAGATGGTGTGTGTGATTCCTGAGACGTTTCTCAATATTAGGAGAGTTGAAGGGAATATACATATATAGACAGAGGGCACAGGGTGAGTTGAATATGAAGGGATGATATCTAAAAAAAATAAAATTAAGCGGTGAGAAAGGAATATATTGATAGAGGGACAAAGGGAGAGATAGAATGGGTAAATTATCTCACATAAAAGTGGCAAGAAAAAGCACTTCTGTTGGAAGGGAAAAGGGGGCAGGTGAGGGGGAATGAGTGAATGATACTCTCATTGGATCCAATTTGAGGAGGGAATAACATACACACTCAATTGGATATCTTACCCCATAGGAAAGTAGGAGGTAGGGGATAAAAAAGGGGGGATGATAGAAGAGAGGGCAGATAGGGGGAGGAGGAAATCAAAAGCAAACACTTTTCAAAAGGGACAGGGTCAAGGGAGAAAAATAAAGGGGGACAGGATAAGATGGAGAGAAATATAGTTAGTCTTTCGCAACATGAGTATTGTGGAAGTATTTTACATAATGATACATGTGTAGCCTATGTTGAGTTGCTTGCTTTCTTAGGGAGGGTGAGGGGGAAGGGAAGAGGGGAGACAATTTGGAGCCCAAAGTTTTAAAAGCAGATGCTCAAAAAAAGGTGTTTTTGCATGCAACTGAGAAATAAGATATACATAGGGAATGGGGCATAGAAATCTATCCTGCCCTACAAGAAAGTAAGGGGAAAGGGGAAGGCGGGGGGGAAATGGGGTGACAGAAGGGAGGGCTGACAGGGAATGGGGCAATCAGAATATATGCCATCTTGGAGTGGAGGGAGGGTAGAAATGGAGAGAAAATTTGTAACTCAAAATCTTGTGAAAATCAATGTTGAAAACTAAAATATTAAATAAAATAACTGTTAAAAGAAAAAAAAGAATAATCTTGAGTTATGATTAATTTCTTTTAAATATAAAGGACTATATCCTGTCTTCTTAGCAAATTTGTTAATATTGAAATCATTAAACCATATTATATGTAGTTGCAAAACCCTCTATTCCTATTCTCCACCAGGAGCAAACAGTGGAATCCATCAATCAACTGTTTTTGGTCTCTATTACACATATCTTTTCCTGAAGTATACTATTCAATGTGTATGTTTTTCAATATAATATTAATGTTCTTTTGGAAACCTACAAACTTTGAAATGCTGTCTTCAAAATTGATTTCTTGGGCTTGTATAGAATTCATCTTTTATTTTTCTAACAATTTGCTTTTCTTTCTCTTCTAACAAACTTTCTTTTACTTCACTACTTTTGTGTTCAAAATCCGTTATTGTCAGATATTCTACTCTTTTTTGTAAAGATTTTCCGTTTGTATGGTTTTTCTTCTGCCGCTATTTGTATGTGTTGTGAAGTTCTGTTTAAAATTCTGGTTTCTGATATAATTTATGACACATTTGTAGATATAATTTCATTCAAAGGTTCTTCTTTTAAAAGTTTATTCCTTTTGAAAGATTTTGGAGTTTTAAGCCAGTGTTCCATTATCTTTGGAGAGTCCACAGATCTTCTTTTTTTCCTCAGAGGATTTTGGTTCCTTTCCTTGATAGTACAGTATTTTTCAGTGTCCTAGACTCTAAGATTTTACTCATTTTTTTTCCTCCTTCTGACCTTTCTTCATTTTAATGCTTGTGAAACAGTTTTTCAGTTCATGCTTTCTCTCTTAAATTTTTGTCCTTTCAGCTTTTTCTTATTTCCTTAGTCCTTGCCTTTGTTTTTCTTCTTTATGCTTTGGTCCCTCCCCATTTCACTGCTGCAAAGAATCCCAAAGTTGTTTTACTTAATCCCATTTCAAGTAACTACTTTTTAAAACCATATATACATACATACATATATATATATGTATATATATATATCCTTTTCCTAGTTCAGATTCTTTTTCCATTTTTTTCTTCTCTTAAGCTCAAGTTTTGTTTTGTTTTGTTTTTAATTGCTCTTTAATTTTTTACCTCATGCTTAAGCAACAAGAACTCTGACCGCTTCCATGGACAGTGCTTCCTGAGGTCTTGCTCTAAATCTCAAAAGGCTTAAGTGCAAGCACTTAGTGTGTTCAAATCTACTACCATAACAGAGATAGGAACCCATAGTATATCTTACATCACATACTAATTGACTTAAAGACTATTAGAGCTATTAGACTTTAAAAGTTATTTAGTCTAACCCCTTCATTTTACTGAGCCTAAAGTGGTGAAATGATTTGCTTAAGGCAACACAGTCAACTTACGGCATACACAGAACTAGAAATCAGACATCCTGACTACCATTCAAATCTCTTACAACATTATGTGCCCCCACTCCACTCACACTCAATGCTCCATGTGTAATTTGCTGCCATGACTTCTCTATTAATAAGGAAAGACCATCATCACAGTGCCTGCTTCCCAGGTCATCAAATGTGCAATCAATTCCCCAAGTGACTACACTGGAATTAAAAGCCTCGGGCATAGCGTAAATGACATAGGGTCATGAGCTGAGGGAAGAAAGGATTCTCAAACTTTTATAATTCTATACTGCTCTCTCCCTCTCCCCCTCCCCTTTCCTCTCTCCCGTAATCCTTTTTTCTCTCTTACTAATTCTGAGTATGTATATGTATGAGGTACATTAGAGTAATCATAATTTAATTACTACTACACTAGAGCTTCATAGTTAAAAGCGGTTTATGTGAATGTGTTTATTGCGTCATTTGATCTTCATAATAATCGAGTGAAATAGGTAGTTTACCATAATAACAATATCATAACAAAGAATAATTTTAAAGGTCTTAATAAACAGATGAAAAATAAAATGAGCAGAAACCAGAAGACAATTTATACAATAACAAGACACTGTAAAAACAAATAACTTTGAAAACTGTAAGAACTCTGATCAAAACAATGATTATTTATGGTTCCAGAGGACTGGTGATGAAACATGCTATCCCCTACAGAGAAGTGTGGATCTAGTGTACAGAAATACACATACACACATGCATATATATTCATATATTATATACATACACACACGTGTGCGTGTGTACATGGGTGTATGTGTGTGCATATACAAGTATTGAGGGAATTTGTTTTGTAAGGCTGTATATTTGTTACAAGAAATTTTTTTTCTTTTCTTTTCCCCTAATCAAGTGAAAGTTGAGAGGGAAAGAAAATAGTTTTTTGTTAATTTTTTAAAAATAGAGATATGGAAAAAGGTGCTCCCAGATGTGAAATGGTGTTTTTGTTTTCAGATGGCTCTAGAAAAGTTTTTAAAAAATGAACTAGGTTGTGAGAGTATTATTACTTTACACATGAGGAAAACCAGGTTTAGAAAGGACATAATTTGTGCAAGATTTTACAGCTAGGATCATAAAATTATAGATTAAGAGCTAGAATTTAGAAGGCATCTAATTCAAGTTACTTATTTTGCATGTGAAGAAACAGATGCCCAGTGAGGGCAAGGTAATGGCCACGGTCACAGGGATAGTAAGTGCCCCAGAATCTTGACTTTCTATATAGCACTCTTTCTATTGCACCAACTGCTGCAGAGCCAGAAGCTGAATGGAAGTCTCATAGGTTTCCAGTACGTGGAGTTGATATTGTTAACGGTTTGGCCTAAATAAGACTAAATCCCAAGTCAGTCATAAGTTGAGTGAGCATAGGGCATGGACAGTGTGTAGATAGAGGATGTAAACAATTAGATAGTTTTAATTAGACTAACAAGATAAGGCTCTGCCTGAATTGGTCTCTTCTTCTATCTACCATTTAAAGGCATTCAAATTGATCATTGTTAAAATATGCATGCCAAGTAAAATAGTAGATGATATTTCTATTCACTAGCATATTGTTTGGTTAGTTGTTGTCGTTTCTCTGAGAGGACTAGAATAACATCACTATGTTGGAGTCAAGGTACAGTGTATTTGACTGTGGTTGATCATACCAATACTATCTCAGAAATCTCTACCATAGGTCAGGCACAAATAGTCCAGATGAACATTTGGGATGGAAATGTCTCTAAATTTGTGCATCTCATGTTTCTTTTGAGCTTCTGAAGTTCTGCTTCACTCATAGAGCACAGCACTTTCTTTGATGTGGGCATACCATGCTGGGTAGTCGTTTGCCAGTGTCTCTTACATCACATAGTTAACTCCAAAGATCTTCAGAGAGACCTTGAGAGTGTCCTTGTATTGTTTCTTCTGATCACTATGTGAGCTCCTGCTTTGTGTGAGTTCTCCATAAAACAGTCTTTTAGGCAATCATGTGTTTGGCAATTGAACAATGTGGCCAGTCGTTTGGAGTTGCACTCTTTGAAGATGAATATGAGTGCTTGGCAGTTCAGCTCAAGAAAGGACCTCAGTGTCGTGTACCGTATCTTGCCAAGTGATCTTCAGAATCTTCCTAATACAATTCATATGGATATAATTCAGTTTCTTGGCATGGCACTGGTATACTGTCCAGCTTTCATAGGCATACAACAATGAAATACACAATGATTCTATAGATTTTCAGTTTGGTAGTTATTGTAATTAATACCTCTTTTCTCCCACACTTTTCTTCAGAGCCTCCCAAACACTGGGTTACCTCTGACAATGAGTGTGTCAACCTCATCATCTATGTACACATCCTGGAAAGTATACTGCCAAGGTAAATTAATTTATCCACAGTATTTAAAATTTCTCCATTTGCTATAATTGATGGTTCGGATGGTGCTTTGTTGACGAATGGAGAATCTCTGTTTCCTTGGTGTTGATTGTTGGGCCAAAGTTAGCACAAGCAGCAGAGAATTTATTAATACTTTGTTAGATCTCAGCTTTAGAGGCTTCGTTCAGTGCATCTGAGAATAAAATATCATGCAGTAACTCTCCCTCCATTTTAGTCTTGGCCCATAGCCTTTTCAAGTTAAATAACTTACTAAGTGGGGACAGCTAGGTGGTGCAGTGAATAGAGCACTGGCCTGTAGTCAAGAGGACCTGAGTTCAAATCCAGCCTCAGACACTTGACCCTTATTAGCTGTGTGACTTTGGGCAAGTCACTTAAACCCCAATTGACTTGCCTTCCCCCTCCAAAAAACAATCATTTACCAAGTGCAGTAGCTGACCCTGATGCCATTTTCATCTTCATTGAAGGTGTCTGAGAACATTGCTGAAAAAAAATCATCCTAAAGATCGTGGGAGCAAGCACACAGCCTTACTTCATTCCATTGGTGACTAGGAAAGCACAAGAGCATCATCCATAATCCTGAACCTGGGCAAGCATGCCATCGTGAAATTGATGCACAACTCTGATGAACTGCTCCAGGTAACCACATTTTGACATAATTTTCAATAAGGCCTCACACATGATAGTATCAAAAGCCTTGGTCCAATTGACAAATATTGTGTGTAGGCTTCTGTTCTGCTCCTGGCATTTCTCCCGGAGTTGCTGGGCAGCAAACATCATATCAACCATTCTTCAGCCCTTTCTGAAGCCATACAGGCTCTCAGGTAGACGACTATCTTCAAGGTGAAGTATCAACCTATTAAGGAGGACTCTGGCAAGAACTGCTAGCAGTGACTAAGAGAGAGACCCCACTGTGATTATCACCTTTTATTACCTTTATAGAAATTATTACCTTTATTACCTTTACAGAAATGGACAGTGGAGGCATCCTTGAACTCCTGGGGAATAACCTCCTCTTGCCATAGAAAATGCCCAGAAAATTTCTGTCAACTTTTGTATTGGCAGTGGATTTCCTGCCTTGTAAATCTCAACTAAAATGGAATCAGCATCAGGCACGTTGCCACACAAGAAAAACCTAATGGCATTAAAAACCTCTTCTGTTGGTAATTTGGTTAGAGAAGGATAGACTTCAACCTGAGATATACAGTCAATGGCTTCCATACTAATTGATGATGGTCTGTTGAGAACACTATAGAAGTATTTGGCCCATCTCTTCAGGATCATGTCCTTATCACTAATGAATATGGCTCCTTCAGTGCTGAGCAGCTGAAATGCACCAAAGGTCTTTGGTCCATAATTGCCTTTCAGAGCATCATAAAAGATCTTTGGATTGTTACTATTAGTGTAAAACTGAATTTGATTTGCCTTTTTACTGAGCAAGAATCTTGAATCTCTCTAAGCTTCACTTGCATTTTATTTTAATGGAGTTAAATGCTGCCTTCTTAAAGAAGGAGGAACTATTCTGCTAGTAAACCCTGGGGAACTCTATTCATTCAGCAGCATTTGAGTTTCCCCATCATTTTTGTTAAACCAATCTTGATGTTTACAAATGCTCTGGCCCAGATGAGTAAATGCAGAGCTGTACACCAAATCTCTGAAAACTGCCCACTCCTTTTCTGCTCCACTGTTGCCAAAAGTGTGTTGGCTCAACTTTCTCTCTGAGTTGGCAAAGAACTGTTCTTCCTCTGAGAAGTGCTCTAATGTGGTGACATCAAGGCTTTTGGTAGTCCTCTTGCCTTGGGGCCTCTGCTTTTGTTAAATGCAAATATTTAGTTTGCAGAGGATAAGTCTATGATCAGTGCAGCACTCCGGGCTACATGTCAACTCCCTCATTCTCATATCCTGTCTCTTCTCCTTACAATTACATAGTCTATTACATGCCAATGTGTGCTGCAAGGATTCATCCATCAAGTATCATTGTGTTTAGGCAAGTGGAAGACAGCGTTAGTTATGAGAAGGTCATGAGATGTACAAGTCTTCATTAGTAAGTAACCATTGCTGTTGCTGTTTCTGACTCCATTCTTCCCAAGGACTCCCTGAGATGTCCGGTAATCTGTGTGTACTCTTGCATTAAAGTCACCCAGAATTATGAGCTTATTTTCTTATGGCACATTGATGATGAGGCTCTCCAGGTCTTTATAAATGTTTTCTTTCACCTTATCAAGTCATGATGGGAGTAGATGAACTGATGATGGTTGTGTGGAACTTTCCAGCAAGTGGCAATCACATAGTCATGAGTCTGTCATTCACTCCTTTTGGCAGGCATACAAGCATGTTGACTACATTCATTTTGACTGCAAAACTTATACCAGCTTCACAGTGCTCCCCTTCACCATGGCCACCCCAGAAAAACATGTATCTAGATCTGACTTTCAAAAGCTGGCCTTCAGTTGCCAGCCTTGTTTCAGTCAGGGGTGCTATTTGGATGCGATACCTGCTGAAGTTCTTTTGCAACAAGAGCTCTTCGTATTTCACAATAACTGGATTTTGTGTTTTCCAATAGCATATACACATTCCCCATACTAATGCTGAGTGGAATTTAGAGTTTGGTGAAGCAGACAATTTTTAGGTCATCTTTTCTAGCCCCTTACTCACATCAAGAGGAGAACAGTGTGGTCCTTAATAAAAAGCTGCTCTGACACCTCAGGGATTGCTGAATCCCACAACTCCTTCTAGTGAGAAAATGACCTTATGACCTGGGCCACCTGTGTGCAGTGTTCTGACTATAGTTCCCAGGTGCTTCATCATTTTCCTGTCACCAAAGGACTTTGAGAGAGGTAAACATGGTAAAATGGTATGGGTGATGTCTTTTGATTCACATATAAATTGGATTTAAGTGTGGCAGAGTTGTGTGAAGTCATCAGCCTCACCCTTCCAGAGTCATCAAAGTCCAGTGGCAAGGCAAAGTCAAGATCATTGGTGATAGCTCAGGATGTGTCTGACCAAACTCTAAGAGATCCACAGTGCCTGCTTCAGCTGCCTTCATGACTGTTGGTCCAAACTGTTCTCATCCACCCATTTCATTGGGGGAAGTCTTCACAGGCTTGGGGTAGACACCCCCTTAACACCCAAACAGTTTGAGACTCCTCAGTTACCCTTCACCTGGTTTAGCCTGTATGCTTACCAGGGTGTGGCCACTGCACAGGCTACAGCTTCTTGGAGCCACAGCTAAGAGTTTGGTGAATCAGATGGACACAAAAGTGGAAAGCAGCCCTGAAAAGGACTTGACAGCTCTCACACCAGAGGTGGTAGTCTTCCCTTAACATATCCAAAACCCCAATCAGATAATTAGCTTAGTCACCTTCTAAGACACATAGACCTAGGTATTAAAGAAAGCACTCTTAAAGAACTATACAAATCTCAGTTATTACTACTCTTGGCATATAGAAGAGTTTCATTTAGGAAAAGACAAGAGAGATTAGAAGATCAGGAAAGCATGAAATGAAAAGCCAGGGGCAGTTCGAAGGCATCAGTGGGGTGCCAGGACAAGTACTTTGATAGGGTGATAACAAAGACAGATTGCAATTTTGCAGTCTTTTCCACTGCCCATCCTATCTTCTATTACAAGTTGATAGGCAAATCATTTGAAAAACAAGAAAATTTCACACCTTGTGAGTATGAACGATTTACTTTGTAATCAGTCAGACTTATGAATTCTACCTGAATGTGTATGACCAGAAGCTGTGAGGGTCGACATAAGTTGTTGAGGTCAAAAATAATCCTAATACCTGCATTATCCAAGTAACACATTTATGATCATCCTTCTGTATATGGGAAATGTCTTGGTGATAATCCATTAGCTAAACTCATTTTTCTCCCATCTTAGAATTTTGTAGAGTTGATGATATTCTTTCTAAAGTAATCATGGGAAAACATACAGAATATGAACAATGCTGGTTCTTACCTGTGCTAACATTGTTGAACTTACTAAAGTTTTTAAAAATGTGCCATTTTTTGAGACTATCTGAGGTGACAATAACTACATATAATTTGTTCATTTGAAAATGTCAACTTCCTACTCCTAATGATGGCCTGAATAGCATTAGCAAATTACCTTCAGAAAAAAAAAAAAACATTAAATGAGGTTTGGGATCTTACAAAACCATTTGCAGCTGGTCACCTTACAAGGCAGCATTGGTTTTAACTTGCTTGGCTTGAGGGCCATTTATTCAGGGTAGTCCCTAAGGCATCTAAAACATATTTATTAGAATTTTTGAGTGATTTACACTTTAATGGATGCCAAAATAACTTTTTTAATGCTGCCCTAAGCTTTTTTTTTTTTTTACTACTTAGCACTAAAATTAAATTGTTATTTAAGTCGTTATTGTTGTTATTATGACTGGAAAGGAGGGTATTGTTGGCTAGGGGTAGGAGAGAGGATCTCCCTCACTCTCATTGCATGCACTAGCTCCGACTTTCCCCAACATTATGGTCATTCTTTCTATTCTGGAGTCATATGGAACAGCCAAAAGGTTCTGAGAGAATAAGGCTGTTAGGGGAAGGGTTTACAGAAAACTTTTTCTAGTCAGGTCAGGTGGCCAAATCGATTGGTCAATCAATAAACATTTATTCCACACCTAATATATACCAAGCAGATAAGAATTTGATGAAGATTTTGATGTGGGTCTTAGGAGTAATGAGCAGGAAGAATTTAAGCATGTGTCCAAGAATTGTATTAGGCCAGGAGTTAGGAGATAGATAGGACCTGGAGCTGCTATAGGGAAACAATCCCAGTGCTGAGGTTGGGAGGGTATAGATGAGACAAAAGCCATCAGGGAGAAAACAGAAATGAAAAATTGCCAAGAAGGGAAAGATCTTGTGTCTTGACCATAGTGTGAGGCTAGGAGAGATTTTAAAGACTTCAGGGTTAGATAGAAGTAAGTAGAGAAGAGATAACAGCAAGAACACTACTTTTGACAAGCTAACAGATTTAATACCTTTTTTTCTTTGCTAGTTAACAACAACAATATCACTAGGTAGTTCAAACCAGAAAAAGACAGGATCTGAGAACAGGGCTGAGCATTTGTCATTGTTCATAGGCAGACCACCTTAAATAAATCCTTTACCCAACCCGTTTCTCAGTGATAACATGTTACTGACCTTGTCTTAGTAAACAGACCATAGTGATAACGTCATTCCTGGCTATTTGATCTACCTTCTTGAGTGCTGTTTGCTTGATAATTTGGACTCTGAATACATCTTGATTTTGATTAGTTGAAGCACAATGGCTCAGTGAGAGAGGCCAATGCAAGTCCAAGACCACTACTGTGAAAATTTTTTTGTTCTTCAGTCTTTTTTCAATCATGTCCAACTCTGTGTGATCCCATTTGGGGTTTTTCTGGCAAAGGTGCTGGAATGATTTGCCATTTTCTCCTCTAGCTATTTTTCACAAATGTGAAAACTAGGCAAACAGGTTACACATCAAGTAAGTGTCTAGGGCTGGATTTGACCTCAGGTCTTCATGACTTCTAGACTAACACTCTATCCACTGCACAAGCTAGCTGCCCACCATGAAAATACCTAATCTCAAAAGGTCCTGGTACTCTGTACAGGCAAATCCTATGAGGCAATAAAAGACCATCTGCCAAAATTTTAATAATATCTCAGTTTTCCAGAACACATTCTAAATTACTGAGAACTAACCCTTTAAGTGTTACTTGCTCTGTTTCAACACTTTTAGAATTAATAGACTATAATTTAGTCTCATTGTTATGATTTCATCAATCACTGTGATTAATTCTTATATTATGTTGTAGTACTAAAGATTTCTGGCTCCAAGTCCAACACTCTCTATCTACTATTGTTGTAATTAATGAGTTCTAAAGCTGGATTGCTTTGTTTTTAAAGCAAAAAAGGACTTCAGTCAGACTTTAATTCAGTAGGTATTTACTGAAAGCCTACTAAAGGCAGCTTTGTAAGAGTACTAGCTCTTTGAGGCTTTTTTCTCCTTTAAGTCATTTGTGAATGATCATCCCCCTGGGTCCCCTGAACACTAAGATACTGGTGTTCTGGTCCCCATGCTTGTACTTTGGAAATCCCATTCAATAAAAGTGAAAATTCTCTGGCTTGGAAGAGAAAGAATAATTTTCCTGTTGAGATTAGAATTTAAGATAAGCATATTGTAGGGGACAGATTGTTAATTGATGAAAGACCCACTTGGAAATAATTTTCCTGGGTTGTTTCAAGAACCCAATCTGGCCTTCATCCCAATTTCATTTGTCTTCCCTTTCATGATATGAATAAAATAAAATTTAATCTTAAGCTTTTCGCATGAAACTGAATTGCCCTGGTGGGATGAGACCTATAATGATGACCTCAATTTGTATTCCCTCTTTATGCTGAATCATGCTCTTGATTGAACCAGCAGGCAGGACCAGAAAGATGGAGCACTCTCTAATTCCTAGAAGTGTCAGATAAGAGACTTGGAAATAAGACATTCCTGCCTTTAGCATTTTTCTCCTAGCCATGGCTTATATATGTGTTGTAGCCAAGACTGTTCCTTTAGTCCTAATTCTACTCAATCTGCCCTTAATTATTCATCATCCCTTTTGTAGTGTTTGTGGTCTGGGTTTTAAGGTCAGGAAGGGGGTTGCTACTCTAGTCCATACTTCACTGACTGGACATTTTCCATAAAAAAGAAAGTTCTCAGGATTAGGACATAAGGATTTGTCTAAGTGGCGGGCAGTACCTAGGCACTGGGGACATCTAAAAACATGCCCAGTATTAACTCTTGATAACATGGTACTGGTTTATACATTGTCTAAGGGTTCTAGACTTCTAAATGCTTATAAGAAATATTTTCATTTAGAAAGGTATATGCAATTTCTAGAGAAAGCCAAATCATTTTTTTTACATTTATGCTTAGAAATAAGTAAAGATAATGAAACAGATTTGCATGCTAGTATTCGACATCCAAAAAATCAATGTAAAGTCCTAAATTTAGCCAAAGCTAAATTGCTCCTTTGGGGGAAAAAATCTTAAGGATCTTATGTATTGCATAGACAAACTAAATCTGTTTGTAATACTCAATGCTTATCGTATATATTGTGGAGTTGTGTTTGTAACAACATTCAAATACTCAATTTAGCTAATAAGGGAAATACATTAAGGTAAAAACCTCCACTCCCCTGTGAAAATTTCAGTTGGTTGACTAACCAGCATTTCATAAAAAAGGGTATTTCAGAAGCCTTGTCTGAACTATGTCAACAAAGAGTGAAGGACAGACAATATTTGAAAGCACCAGTCAGGTGTTACCTTCACTTCTACAAGCACTTTAAGAACTTAGCTGTATAATAGCTTGTCAATGTGTATCTGAAGCTTGGCCTTGGAACATCCGTTTACGAAGTTAGAGTCATGAAATTAATTGTCGACATTGGTATTCGCAGAATCTTTGCACTGTTACAAATGATCAATAGCAATTATAAAATATGTCCATAGCCATAATCTACTCTTAACAATATAAATTTCATCAGAGACATAATTGGTCAGAAAAATTTACTTCACAATACAATTCATTATTTTTGACACATTTTTCTTGAAGTCTATATCATATTATACATGAGTTGAGCACATATTTAAATTGATTCAACATTTATTAATCCACTATTTTCTAAAAGGCACTGGAGATATGAGGATGAAAATGATGGTTTCTGAGACAAAGGACCTTACGTTCTAATGAATGACATAAGCATGTACACGAATAGGTCAACTCCCAGGGAGAATGTGATGAGGACAAAGGAGGTGTCCTGGCAAAATGCTATGCAAAATTTCAAGTCTAAAGGATCATTTTTAGTTGTAGGAGTCAAGGGAGTCTTCACAGTGTGGAAGGGTATCAAACAAGCTGGGGAGTTAGGGAAGAAACAAATTTCTATAAGCAGAGATGAGTAGTTTGTCCCCTGCATGGGCAATGAGCTATGTGAATTCATGGGAGTAGGAGTAGGCAGAAGCAGACTGCAGACACAGCTGCTAGTTCAGTATGGCTAGAACATAACAGAGTGAGGAGTAGAGTAGCATGAAATGAAGTAGGGGATATGGGCTAGAACTCAATTTGGAGGGTCTTCCATGCCACATTAAGAGATGTGTATTTGATCCTTCAGGAAATAGATATCTACAGGTTTTCAAGTAGCAGAGACCTGGGCTGAACTTCGGAGTCTTTTGGATGCTGTATCAAGATTGATTGGAAAAGAGAGAGATGAGAAACAGAGAAATTAGGTAACAGGGTACCTCAGGAACAAAGTAAGAAGGTTTTGAACTTGCATGATGTGTTTGTGTATGTAAGAGAGAGACAGAGACAGAGGGAGATAGAGAGACAGAAAGAGAAAGAGACTTAGAGAGAGTGAGGGAGGGAGTTGCTCAAAAGCTTTTGTCGATTTTTTAGATTCAATAGCTTAAAACTATTCTACAACCTTTAGAATTTCCTGTATACAAATGATATACTCACATTGCCACTATCCTAGTATGTGCATATGTATGTGTAAATAGACTACACACACTATTTCTAAAATACAGAAGTTACCTTCAAGGTTGAGAGTACTGGTATCGTGTGAACATAAGGAATCTCAGAGTTCAGGTAGTCCTACTCGGACTGAAGCAGAATTCTTGTATAAAAGATCCTTAGACTGTGGCGAAGAATTTATTACCTTTCAAAGCAGCTCATTTTTGACTTACGGACAGCTCTAGCAAGCATTTCCTAATATCAAGACAAAGTGCACCTCCTTCTGACCCATTACTCTTAATTCTGCCCTTTGTTTGCAAGTGTAATTTGACATTCTTTAAATTCCTTAAGACAAGTCTCATGTCTTCCTAAGTTGGTGAGCCCAAGTCTGGTTTGTACAGCACATTTTTAAGGCATACTTCCTGATATACTGAGGGTTGGTCATAGGATCACAGATATAGAATTAGAAATGATCTTAAAGGTCATTTAGTCCTACCCTCTCATTACAGAGACTTGAAAACTGAGGCTAAGTGAGGTAAAATGACTAGGCCACAGTCATAATGCAACCAGTGGCAGAGCCAGAATTTCAGTCCTAAGGTGTCTGACATTAAAGTTCATCATCTTTCCACTCAGTCACATGGGTCTTCTAAGCTAGAACACTTCCATATCCATAGCAGAGACATAAAACACTTTACATGGTTGGAGCATGAAAGTTAAACTTTCCTCCAAAGAGGCTCGAATTTGATGTGGAAAATGTTTAAGTCAGACAGGTCATATACTTCAATCTCTGGGTATAACATTTCTCTAAATGAAAATATTGCCTACCATTCTGCCGACCAAATAACTTGAACTTTGATTTCCTGACATGCAAGCCCCTCCTACATTTGGTAATACCCTATAATTCAGGTTTATGTATCACTACTTCCCTCCGTTTACTCTATGCTCCAAATCAGACTCATCTCTGTTACTCAAATATATCCTTTGCTTCCCAACCTCCATGCCTTTGCTTGTACTTTTCACCATATCTACGTTGTTCTCTGTCACCCTATTCACATCTTAACTTCTTATCTTTTAAAGCGAACCTCAATTCTTAAGTCTTCCATGAAGTATCCCCTGGTTCCTGTAGTTAATAACAGTATCTATCCCCTTTGCACCTGGGTTTATACCACTGAAACATACTTATCACGTATTATTTTATTTATTTATCTGTTTTCTCTTCCTACCTATATAACAGTCTGTAACAGTCATAAGGGTCACGGCATATTATATAGGTATTCCTTCTACCTACCTTAGGGCTTTGTACACATTAGAGGTTTTAAAAAATGCTTATCGAATTGAACTGAATTAAATTATCGAATTGAAAATGGGTGAGAAGGAAAGAAACCTATGAAGTTACTGATTTCCTTAGGCCTGCTTGGGGTGATGCTTGATGAGTCTCTCATGACTACAAGACCCAATCTTAGTCCTTTAAAAAATGAATAAAATCCACCTCACGCAAAGTAGGACACATGCAAAAAGAAGAGTTGTTCTCCAACTGGTCTTAGTGTGACTGCAGGTTGAGCTGGTGCAGACAGATTTCAATTGTAATAAAAGCTGATTCAGGGAAACATATGCTCACCACCCACCATTCTTCATCTGATGATGGAAACTTATCAGTTTGATCACACTGGAGAACTGGAGCTTTGCCAAATGAGTTGAGCAAAAGCATCAGTGATTAGAGCAATAACTCCAGTGCAAAATATGTTTGCAAGGGTATAATTAACATTAGACTGAGTTTATAGATAACTGCATGATTCTTTTTTATATTCATAATATGGCTAGCCTTTCTGATCCACAAAACACTGAGAAATTCTGTTTTAAAATGGTAACTCATCTATACTTCCCATCCTCCACTTTTCATCCCCACTCTAACTCCTCATCCTCCAATAAAGAATATTTCCGGGAAGCAACAAAATCCGGTAGCTGTCAGGTATATGAATGCATTTTCCACCCCAAATTCTTTTCTCCTGCATTTTTTTGAAGTTAAGGATACATTTTCTGTTTCTCCCACCCTTTATCATTTCTCCTCCCACCCTTCCCCGTCTGTTTCCCATGCTCTTTCTAGCACAATCTTATTCCTTCAGGCTATTCCCTGGCACTCAGATATGTCTCCCTAATTCCTCATGGAACTACTTGAGCCATGCTCCAGGTCCTTTACAAGTCTTCTTTCAAGAGCTATCAGTCACCGGTCTGTATATTTAAGAAACTTATTTTTCCAGGTTGTTTTTGTTACTTGGAAGTATCAAAATTCATCTTTGGATCTCGGTTTTGTGCATGATTGACTACTATATCTAGGTTTTGTGCTATATACCTGTGGAAAACAATCTTTAATCTTTATTCTCATTAAGTTACAATTTCCCAAATCCTGTTTACTTCAGCTATTAAAAGTATAAATGTTACATCAGTGTCTACATTGTAAAGTGGAAATTACTATTTGAAAAGTATCAGAGAGAGCCATAATTTTTTACTTTCATTAACTTTTAATGTACAAAAGTCTACCAATACTTGGATTCAATTAACTATATGATATCATTAAATAGAGAATCAATAGCCTATCAGAGAATTATCATTTACAGATTTAAACCAAATATATCAAATGAATTAGCAAAAGAAAATGCAATGCAATAGAATGATAATGTTCTAAGGCAAGAGAGCTGAAGGTTAAGGCTAAAAAGTGAATACTACAGTATCTTTCAAACCGCATCACTACACTTCTGAATTAAAATCTCCCTTTAATTAGTCCCCAACTATCTCTTCTAATAACTTTCAAGTCAAAGACTCAGCTGT
Source organism: Trichosurus vulpecula (assembly GCF_011100635.1). Classification (NCBI taxonomy): domain Eukaryota; kingdom Metazoa; phylum Chordata; class Mammalia; order Diprotodontia; family Phalangeridae; genus Trichosurus; species Trichosurus vulpecula. Next base: position 141,608,153 of record NC_050577.1, on the reverse strand, counting down.
TTAGGATTCAGACTATATAATTGCTGTAGTTATGTGTTCTTGACCTTCTGCCTGTTAACAGAGAAACTCAATTAATTATTTGCCATTGTGAATGGCCATTTCTCTTCACTTCTACTTTCATCTAAAGAGTTAAAAGGCTCAATTGCTTTATCACCTTAACCTCTGCTTTGCAGACTGCACTTTGAATTTCTTATCTGCCAACTAATAAGATATCATGACTTAACTTTCAGGACCCAAGGTTACTGAAGTTCTTATGCTACAGTCAGCTAAAGTAACATATTGACTGGCTGTCACTTCATCTTCTAGTTGAGGGGCTGCAGTGTGGACTACAGCTTTGTTTCTTAATTGATCCCTTAATCCATGACACCAAACTGGGTTCTACTCTCTCATGCACAAAGAGTAAAATAGGATAAGTTAGGACAACTTGCAAATGTAGAAAAAACATTGTTTATTAAGCAATCAGGGTATATATGTTAATTAACAACACCAACCATTTGAAATTTTCATAACTGATCAAATTAAGCTCAAGTAGACGGGCTTAAATTACAGGCCTTCAAAAATAAGATGAATTAGATTAACATCTCTCATATTCTAGAAGAAAACTGGCAAATCTAATAAACTTAAAGTGATGTCAGTGAAGGTTTAGATGGGAACAACTGGACAGCCAGATATCAACTGTTACAGAAATAAGATGGAAAATTTTAACAAACTGTTCAAACTTATTTTCTTAAAGAGATTTCCTCCACAGCCAGAGATCTTGAATAGCCTCCTGATCAGACATCCGGAAGCAATTCTTTACATAGTTGATGAATTTGCCTTCTACTTTTGGGAGGGAACCACCCTTTTCAATGCTTGCCTGCATTTTTGCTTTAATATCCTCTAGAGAAGTAGGTCCTTTGGGAGTCTTGGGAGTCTTGTCCTGTTTTTTGAAGGATTCTTGACCTTTTGATTTTGGTGTGGACGGCTTTGAATCTTTTCCACTCTGGCTTGATTTTTGTGCGTTTTTTGCTGCAGCATCACAATCCTTATAGATCTAAAAATTCTATGACCTATAAAATAAAGAGAATCCCCAAATAGTCTAGAATCAATCAATTATTTCTTTCCCTTGAACTTCCAGTATATTTGTTGTCCATACAATTCATTCCTTTAGTACAGAATCTCAGAATTTAAGACTTGGAATTTCCTCAGTGGCCAACTAATCCAATTCATACCCAAAGAGGTATACCTACTACAACATTAGTGTTAAACTCGAACAGAAATGAGAACTACCAATCCATGCATGTTGACTTAGTTTTAAAATTGACTATCATCTATGGATACGTATCATAGAAACAACAAACAAGAACTTACTTGGAGAGACTTGGAGAGATAGTGGGGATAGAAGGACCTGCTATAATATGGTTCACGGGGCACAAAGAGTCAGACACAACTGAATGAGTGAACAACAAAAATCATCTATGTTGTATTGCATTTTTACTTACTTTATTAAATATCTCCCAATTAATTTTTAATCTGGTTTATGCCACACTCAAAAACACTGTGGGATTATGTATTTGACACCTCTGCACTACAACATACCCAATAAGCAGTTGTTTGACTGATGTTTGCTTAAGGATACCCAATGAGGGGGGAAGTTCATCTTGTGGTCACCTCTCTGCTGATGAACCAATGCAAATTTAGCCATGATGGTTTTCAGGCAAGATATAGGCTACCCTGTATATAGTTATTTATCTTTGCATTTTCATGGTCTAACTCTATACCTAGTCTGTAAACTCATATGATTCAAGAATTATGTTTTATATCTCTCTGTAGCCCCAGCACTGAGTATAGTGCCCCAAATATAGCCAATATTCAAGAAATGTTTAAAAATTATGAGACTAGAAGTGTGATGAAAAATCAGCCATACCATTAATGGTGGCAAATAGACAGATGAAAGCCACAATTCTATTTTAGCAACAAATTCTTGTGGAACACTCACTGTACATATATCACACTTTGATAAAATAATAACTACATGTGTCTCTTTTCAATAGATTTCATAGAATAAACAACAACTATGTTTCTATATTCTGGAGCCTTCAGTGAAATATTTTGTCAATACCATTTCACATAATTAGTTTTAAGAGACATTATCCACAAAGGAAAGAATACATTAATTGCTAACAAAAATGCTAGAAATAGTATCTAGGCATCTATATCAGAAATTAAAATACTTTCTTCTTGGACCTTCTATGAAACTGGGATGGTTGTTTGATTCATTATTTAAAATGAAAATTCAACTGTGTCTAGGACAAGAAATGTGTTTTTACTGTCTCCATTTATCTAGGAAACTGTGACTTTTCTTCCAGAAGGAAAAATCATATTTTCATGATCCTACATCTGGCTTCAATCATATTGCCCAAATTTGGGGCCTAGAATAGAAACTGCAGCTGGTGGAGCATCACTCAAGTAAGAAAGAGCAAGGCATCACATTATTCTCATTAATCCAGATTTAATACAGCATTTTTACATAGTAGCATGTTTCAGAGTGATTGGATAGACACTTCCAAGATGTTTAAAGGGCAAATGAGACTGTGCAAAAATTAAAGTATATACTTTGCCCCCTTCTGAGACACATTTCTCAAACTCAGATCCTCATGTACCCATAACTATTTTGAGAAATTAACAAAGAAACATTGTGCAGGAATAAAAGGTTATTCACAAGTGCATACAAGCCTGGAAAACACTACTGTGCACAGAAATGATGATAATAATTCTTGTCTTAGACTCTATCTACACAAAAGAAGGAAGGAAAGGAAGGAAACTAATACATAAACACATACACAGAGACATATAGAGGCAGGGCAGAGTAGTAGACAGAGCATTAGTCTTGGATTCAGGGAGATGTGGTTTCAAATTGGACTCTTTTACTAACTTTGTGACATTAGGCAAGTCACTAAATACTTGCTTTCCTCAGGCAACTCTTTAAGATTGCAAGTTACCGATCTGGATTGGTAGAGGTAATTTCCACAAGGGAGTTCTGTCCCCTAAGAAAATGACAGCTCCAAAGCTCCAAATCACACACACAGGATGTATGTGTATATGTACACATGTATATATAATATATTTTGTATGTACATGTAGGTACACATGTGTGTGCTTGTACTCATATATGGCATATATATGACATATGCCATATATACATGTCAATCAATCAATAAGCACATATTAAGCATCTACTAAGTTTCAGGTATTGTGCTACACAGTGGGGCATTATTCTGGGCACTGACATGTATATATGAATACACTGATGTTTTGGTTTATTAAATTCATATTTATATCTGTATGTACATGCACATACACATACATACATATGGGTGTGTATATTATCTTATAGGCAATGAAAAAACAATTAAGGAACTAAGCAGTACAATAAGGTTTGGAAACAAAATAGAATTAGCTCAATCAGACCTTAAACTAGATAATGTTTAATAAAGAGAGCTCCCCCATAGGATCAATGTACCAATTAGTTGTGGGCTATGGCAAAAATACGTGAAAAGGGTTATTAGCCTCATGAGTGTCAGTGATTTCAGATTCAATTTTCCCTGTAAAGATCACTGTAGCCCAGTATCTCTAGAGATTTTTATCTGGAACATTAAATCCAAAAGGCAGTATGTCCACTCATACAAAAAAAAATGACAAAGAAGTAACAACTTTCAAGTAGAAGGTTGAATTTGTCCCTAAATTACTGTCAAGTGGGGCTTCATTACTCCACCTTCAAGCACCTGTGATTTTTTTAATATGAGAACTCTCTCTATGAAGGCAGTTGATACTGGCCTCCACACATTAACAATTCTTTGCAAATTACTAAAAACAAAAAAAAAAAACAAAACAAAACACATTAACAACAAAAACAACAGCTCATCTAGTTGTCAAGTCTCCACTGATATACTGATCAGGACTTAATTAACCTGGTTCCCATACAACAGTCTATTGCTTAAAGCCTTTCCAGCTAAACAGAACTTGTGCTATGACGATATGGCCTTTGAGAATATGGGTCTATTAAGTAGAACAAGAGAAGAAGGTTAGTTGAAGGCTTCATTAATTGTTTTTAGATCATAGAATTTGAGCCAAAAGGGAGGTTGGAGTCAGTGAATCCAACTCCTTCATTTGATAAATGAGGGAAGTAATTTAAATTACTTGCCCAGGGTCACACAGCTAATTAATTAAAGAGATATGGATTCAAATCTTCCTGACTCCCAAGCACCTAGCTGCCTTAACACCATTCTGGTATCCAGAAACTTGAGGATCCCATACGGGACAAGTCCTTCATGAATTCAGTAATTATCTTGGGTTTTTGGGAGGTTATTTTGGTTGTTGTTGTTCATTTGTTTTGTTTTGGTTTTGGTTTTTCCATTTATGAGCCTATGAACCTTGGAATCAAATGTTATCTTTGTGGTCAATTTAAGATTTTCATTTTATTTTAAGAAGTTTAAAGACTTATTTGGCATTATTATTTGGGAGGGTGGGGCATAGAGCCCTAATCAATGACCGTTTTTTATTGCCTAGAATATACTCCTTCCTAACTTCCACTTTAGATAAGACACAGATTAAACATCATTTTGTACATGAAGCTTTTCCTGGTTATGCGTTGTGTTCCCCGCCCCCCCCCCCCCCCCCCCCCCCCGCCAAGGAGTAGGTCCCTCCTTCCCTAACTTATCCTGTATTTTAATGGCCTATATTTATTTATACTTATTCTCTTTATATTTATTTTGTGCATGCTTATTTATGTATTTGTTATTTCTCATTAACGTAATCTCTTTGTGAGCAAAGATTATTTCACTCTTATATTTGTGTCCCCAACACCTAGCAAAGTACATAGTACATGGCAGGCAACCAATAAACTCTACTTGATTGTTTGGATTGATTGATAATATCATAAAATTTAACCTACCCCTGGAGAATCATAGTTCCTAACTTTCCTATGCAAAGAAGCCTCAGCCTATCAAACCAAGGAAATAAAAGATATCCTAGTAGACCTAAAAGGAAATCATGCAATAGATCTTAAGGCCTTTGTTTTTCTTTCATGACAGCTGGGGTCACCATGCTAACCTTTATTTTTTCCCTCTCTTAAAAAGATAGAAAAGTAGCAAGGGTAGAGAGTGACATGTAAACATGAATGATATGGTGAAAATTATATTAATCAAATAGAATTTTGATGAAGGAGCAGCTTTTTGAAACCTATTTCCTAGCATAATTGAGGTTACTTATCTCTCTATATCTTATACTTAGCTCACTCAATTAGTCCCTCATGTTGGTAATATTAAATTAAACTGTGGAGTTTTTTTTTCATAAATATCAATTTGAAGAAAATTCTAAGTAACTCCAAATAGCTATTAATGGGACTGCTGATGAAGACAAGCTAAATTTATTATTTCATCCTTTCTATAAAGGACATATGAGTACAATAAATTTGGTGACAGAAGGTATGAGGCACATAAGAGATCAAAATATTAGTTGCTTAATCAGTGGTAAAGTACATGCGGGAATTATCACAAAAGTTAAATATTCCATAGGTTATTAACAAGAAAATGCTATTAAATCCTAATTTAAAAATATTATCTACAATGTTGTGTCAGTATGGTGAGTGTCACCATATTGATGGTGACCATGAATATTCCCGTATAGTTCTGTACAGAAGAATATAAGAGACTCTCCATACAGAAGGCAGAAGTAAAACATTTATTCAGACACCAGAGGATCAAATCCCCAAACCAATAACTCCAATTCAACATAACAGCAATTATCTCCCAAAACCAGTAAGTCCATTTCATTATAACAGCAAAGAACTTAAAAGAATATCACAGCAGTGAACCAAGCCATCCCATAATCTACCCCTCTACTAGGGCCTTCTCAGAAACACTCATCAACAAATCCTAGCTGTCTGCTTGACTGTGTGCTCTCCTCCAGCAGTTCCAAGAGAAAGCTTAATGCTACCCTTTTTAGAGCCCGAGGGCTTCACAGCCCTTGTGACCTAATTAGCAAAAGTGTGAGGGCCATCCTACAAACAAGCCTCCTCTAATCAAGTTTCCCTTAACTAGTTCCACCTGAGACCTATTAATGGGATTAATAGGTGAGGAAGATCTTTAATCACATTAATACCACAAATGTCAATTCAAATATACCATGGTCAACTCTTTTAAGTTGATGTCACCCCTGAATATGAGCTTTTAAGGAAATACATAAAAGATCTATGAATTTAGCCAGTGTAAGGATCTCCTGGTATAGGAATTCCTTCCACTGATGCAGATCACAAACTGTCTATTACTTAGTACATGAGTCCAATGGAGTCACCTAAGGCAAGAACAGTTAAATGATTTGTCCAGGATCACTGAACTTATAAATGTAGGAGGATCTGAATAAATGTCCTTCTGACTCAGAAACCCATTGGACCACACTGCCTTTATGTGCTTATATGAAGGGATAAAAACATTACATAGTTATTTTTAGGAAAAGCAAAATTGTTCCCAAAACATATTTTGGTTAAAATTCCTAGAATGCTATTAGAAAGTTTTCATTATTATTTTTCTTCTTTTTAAGATATAAGCATGCCTTAGGTTAATAACATGATTTTTTTAATTCAAATTTCCTGAACTCATAGACTGTATTATTATTCACCTGACAAAATTAGGTTTTAAAAAAGAATATACAATTAATGTTCTCCTTTTGATATTAATAGGATCATAGAATTGGAGTTAAACCTGAAAGGGACTGTAGAATTCAATTATTCTAACTGAGATCTAGAGAGGTTAAGTGAATTTTATCAAGTCACACGGGTATTAAATGGCAGACCCATTCAGGTCTTATGACTGAATCAGTTGTCTTTGTATTGCACTACTATAAAGACTCTCAAACTTTTTGGTCTCTGGACTACTTTCCACTCTTAAAATTATTGAGAACTCCCTCAAAGAGCTTTTGTTTCTGTGTTATAGCTGTTGATATATGCTATATTATAGCTAAAACATCTTAGTATTAATATGAAAAAAGTTTTTACCTCATAGATCCCCTGAAAGGGTCTTAGAGTGCCCAAGGTTCCCTAGATCACACTTTAAACAATAATGTAATATCGACACAATAATATAACTTTGCAATAATGCATATCGAAACACACATATGGAGTATGGAGGTTGGTATCTATTTAAGTAGTATTTTCCATATGAACAGCATCATATTCTTTAAATCAACTGGATTCAATAAACATTAATAAGTTCTTACTACAAACACTGAATCATATGAGATGCTGGGTTTACGTCAACAAACAAAAAACCATGCTTGTCCCCAAGGACCTCAAATTATTCTAGTAGAATACAGTGTATACACAAATAAGAAAATTTTAACTATAAAATACTTAAATTAAATTACATTGGGCTAGGGATTCCAAGATGAGAAGGGAGTTCATTTCTGGTATGCAGGAACCACTTATACAAAAGACAGAATGTATGAGATGGAAGAGAATACATATGGAAAAACTATCAAGCTAGTTTGACCAGAAAGGGGAGTACATGAGGGGAAATTATATGACCCCCCCAACAATGGAAAAGTAAATTATAGTCATGCTGTGGAAGGTCATAAATGCTGGAATAAATTATGTGCATGCATATATGTATATAGATATAGGCATGAATAATATACACACATGCACAGACCTATACATAGACACATATAAGATACTCCCTGAAAATGGTAAAATATTGTGAACAATTCAACTAACATTTATTAGATGCTTCATGTGTATAAAGTACTATGGTATGGGAAATACAGTTCTGCCCTCAAGGAGCTTACAAAATTGATATGTGAGAAGAGAAAAAGTCAAAGAAGCACATAAGAAGGGCTATGCTGAAGAAAGAAGAGATTATCAAATCCAGGTAAAGAAATTAGGCAATACATTTACATAAATTATCATGAAATTCAAAACTAAAAAGGATTTTAGACACCATCTATTCCAATTCCTTCATTTTGTAGAATGGAGAAACTGTGTGCTAACAAAGTTAAACATACCTAAGACCACATATATAAGACATAACAGAACATAAATTCATACTCTTTCCACTATAAAACATCATCACAAAAAGATGTACCAGATGAAAAAAAATTTAGATAAATTCATGGATAAGAGATTTGTATGTAGCTACCAGGAAAAAAGTAAAGAATATTTAGGACACATCCTTAACTTTAAAATTTCATATTGTAGTGAATATGTATTTCTCTCACACAAGTAAAACAAAACAAAACAAACAGGAACAACAAAATAAAAACTCTTTTGTGGCAACATTCTGCGGCAGGTTCCTCTACTCAATGAACTATATATGACTCAATATACAGTATCTTATGTCATCATGATTACTTTTTTTCCTAGAACTTGATCAATACGTAAAGTTTACTCTATCCACTGTTTTACTCTCACATACGGCATCATCAGAGTTTATGATTACTGTACTGAATCAGGCTACATAAAAGACCATACTTTTCTCTTCATTCCCAATTCTGAGCTGACAAAATGATTAGATACTTGAAGGAAAGAAAATGAAAGTGAAGATTTTATGATTATCTGTTTAGTTTGATCAGTATTAATGAACACATTGAATAATACAGGGTCTCAAAATGAGAATTTGTGAAGGTTGAATTATCTGTTTGACAAAAATTAAGTGTAGAGTTGTCAAAAGTCACCTACAGCAAAGTCTGCAGCTGGCAATAAGCCATAAAACTGCCTATAATCACTAGTTTCTGCTCATTTTGCATTAAGATAATCCTTGACAAACAAGAGGGACCTCATTTTTTTGGTTAATTTCTTTTTACAATCCAGCTTATTCCCACTGATACAATCACAGATTGAGAGTACATATCACTATGGAAAATCAGAAATCCTCAAATTTGTAGTCTGCTTAATTTCTACCAGTTTATAATATTGGCTTCTTGGGCATCAAGAAGTAGTGCTTGTTTCAATATCCCCTCAGTATCTTCCTTAGTACTATGAAAATCTTGGAGATGAACTAATATGAAAAGGGTCATTCTATTTTATATCTTTCTTTTATTTCTCAATCCCTCATGAAGTCAACCTCTCCCACCATCATACTCACACATGCACTTACACCTACATTTAAGTCCTTCAATAATTTGTTTGCCTGAAGTACAGTGCCTTAATTTTATTCTCAAGATTGATTTTTTTCTGTTAAAGAGGAAATATATCTACTGCTAAATCTACTTAAGTAGAAAATGTTCTAAGTCATTCATATTGTTGCTGTGGGAATGGAGTTTCTTTCTCCACATCTGGTCCCGTTCCACTGCTCCCTCCACTCTCCTTCTCTATTTTCCTTTGAGACAGACACTACAAAAAGATGCCACCTGCCTCTTTCTCAGTTTGGTGAGTTGAGACAAATGCATTCAACATCTAGAATGATGAATTTCTCCTTTTAACCTCTATACTCTACTTTCAGGGAAAAATGGATGGGGAATTAAGTAAAAAGGGGATAGTTATAAAATCTTATTATAACCCATTACAAATAGTCTTCAATTAAGGTGAAAAAATATATCACAAGATCATTTTCAAAGCCTTTTAAAAAATTTGCAATGAGGTTTGGATTAAGTATTAACAGTTTAAATTGAGAAACACCTGCATTTGAATTAAGGGTCTATTAGGAAACCTGAGAGAACACAGTGAGTGATTTGTTCTGTGCAATTACCATGCCTCCCCATTCATCCCTCCACTCAAAAAAAAAATAGTAACATAGGCACATTTTTGAGCTATTGTCTTCCATTGAGTATGCCCTGTTGCATCATCTGTATCTTTGGGCAAAGGAATGTTGTGTAACCAGGTCAAATATCTAAAGTACTCACCTCAATGAAGGAGGCTACTGAAATAGAACTCTCTATTTAAGGCAACATTTTGAACCTTGGATAAATCAGTAGTTACTCAGAGTCAAGTGGTTTTAGTTAAGTTCTTACTGCCTAAGTAACTAAGTAATATTAGGGGGAGAAAAAGTACATCAAAATTTGCACCTCTGTTGGCAGCTTCAACAGAAAATTCTGGGTCTGAATAGGTATGAAGGTCATGTGATTCTCTGATCCCTAGAGGTAGTCCCACTTGGTCAGGAATGAAGCAAATTGGCCAGCCACCATGAAGGAGCTGACACAACAGGTACCCATGCACTACCTAAAAAGACCTGACTCCAGTGTGTTCGTACCAGGACTCTTCAGGAGGACTTAGTATTCATTTGAACAGATTAGACCAATATACCCTATGAACAAAGTTATTTCTGCCTTTTTGAAACTTAAGTTTTTCCTACCAGTTCAAGTAGGAGAATCTTAATTCATTCTCATTTCGCATCAAATATACACATTCTGAGAGAACATTTGGTAGGACTTGTTATTCAGATTCCTTTAAAAAAAATGATGGGCTTGTTAATATTCTTAAAATCAATGGTACTTTTTATCTGCTTTGTAAAACTAGATATTACTCAGGTCCATATCTTTCTAATAGCTCTTACAATCACTATGAACCACATTCTAATTTATATGAACTATAACAGCACTTCTACAAATTAAAGTAGAAAATTTCTTTCCTCATCAACCTAAAACTCTTTCTTGAAACATTATTATAGTCATATTCTAACTAGCTTCCAGGTACATGACTGTATAGGAAAAAGATACAGTTACACAGTGGCTTTAGTCAATCAGTCATGAGCATCTCCTATATTAAGCATCTCCTAAAGGAACAGTATAGGAGGTAATATATTTTGGAAAGGTGATGGATGGTACCAAGGACAACCAAAAAAGAGCATGATCTCTGCCCTGGAAAAAAATCATAGAGTAATTGAGGAGAAAATATATATTCAGGAAAAAGAGCATCAAATATACTTCAAAATCCTCTCTGTCTTTCATATATAAACATGCATACATACATACTCACAAGTGAGCATTCTGAAATAATCATTTAATGAAGAAATATGAGGCATTTGGTTTCAACTAGAGTAAGCAGCAAGGTGGTGCAATGGATATAACACTGAGCCTGGAATCAGGAATATGAGTTCAATTCTATCCTCAGACACTAGCTATGTGACTAAGAACAAATTACTAAACCTCTCTTTGCTCCAGTTTCCTCAACTGTAAAAGGAGGATAATAATAGCACCTACCTTACCAAGTTGTTGTGAGGTTCTAGTGAAAAAGAATTTGTAAATTCCTTATCACAATGCCTAGACTCAATGTAAATGCTTATTTGCTTCTTCCTTTTCCTAGGAATTGTGTGTGGATAAACTAGTTAGTTCCACCAAATTCCTACTCTTCAGACCTGAAGACTGAATGTGACTTGTGTCCACAGACCAGCCTAACTAGACAGAGAGAGAGAGAGAGAGAGAGAGAGAGAGAGAGAGAGAGAGAAGGAACTTCGTTATTTGCTTATGGTGACTCACAAATGAGATAAAATACACAATGGCCTTTAATCCAGAAAAGACTCTCTCCACTTTATCACTAATGATAATCGAATAGTCAAACTTGGTGCAGCCATTGTAAAAATCCAGTTTTGACATTATCTGCAAACAACAGAACTATTGGTATTTCTTTTTTTTTTAAGATTAATTTATTTATGTTTAGTTTTTGGCATTTATTTACACAAGATTTTGAGTTACAAATTTTCTCCCCATCTCTTCCTTCCCCTCCACCACAAAATGGCGTGCATTCTGATTACCCCTTTCCCCAGTCTGCCCTCCCTTCTATCACCCCACCCCCTTGCTTTATTGTAGGGCAAGATTTCTATACCCCCATTGACTGTTGTTCAAGGCAATCAGACTTTTCCCTGTTCTTCCCTTTTTGGATGCTAAGACTATCAAGTCTCCCTTTTGTTTGAATTGTCAGGGAAACCTTTTGCTGTCTTTGTTTTGGAATATTTCTCAGCTATTTTTCAGCACTGAGGCAATCAGGAGTCATTGATTACTATATGATATGATACTGGGGATGGGGAACTTTCACACACCCAGCCTGGGTGAGGTCAGAGCCCTCAGGGCTCCAAACAGGATATAATTGAGGGGAGCTTGGTGTTTGACTTTTGGGGCACACTCATGGAAGGAGTGTTGAGACTCTGGGTAAGCCCTAATTGCCCCCTGGCTTTGTAACCCAGACAGATGATGGTGCTTGTCTGGTAACTATGAATTGTGATTTGAATCAGACAAGGTCTGTCTGTTGATGTTTGTAATTTCTGTTTGTATTTGCCTTGAAGTTCAGGGGGCTGATCTTTTCCCCCTGAACTAAGTGAATGATTATCTATCTATCTATCTATCTATCTATCTATCTATCTATCTATCTATCTAATATATTTGTGTGTTTAATTAAACTGAGATTGTTAACCACTTAAAGTTGCTTTCCTTAGAAAAGCACATCAAAGAACGTGTGTTAGCAGCCCTTCTATATGGTGGTGTTATTGGTCTTACACAGCCACATTAGCTGCTAGCTGAACTATTGCTATACCTGTATATCTTATTTCCCAGTTGCATGTAAAAACAATTTTTAACAATTGTTTTTAAAACTTTGAGTTCCAGATTCTCTCCCTTCTTCCCTCCCCACCCACCCTCATTGAAAAGGCAAGCAATTCAATATAGGTTATACATGTGTAGTTATGCAAAACACTTTCATAATAGTTACATTGTGAAAGACTATATTTCCCGCCATCCTATTATGCCCCGCATTTATTCTATTTTCTCCTTCGACCTTGTCCCTTTACAAAAGGGCTTGCTTCTGACTACCCCTCCGCCAATATGCCCTCCCTTCTATCGCCCCTCCTGCCCCACACACACCTTATCCCTTTCCTCTGTACTTTCCTGTAGGGTTAGATACCCAATTGAGTGTGTATGTTATTCTCTCCTTAAGCCAAATCTGATGAGTAAGGTTCACTCATTCCCTTTCATCTCCCCACTCTTCCCTTCCATTATAAGTTTTTTCTTGCCTTTTTTATGTGAGATAATTTACCCCATTCTATCTCTCCCTTTCTCCTCCCAATATCCCAATATATTCTTCTCTCACCCCTTAATTTGATTTTTAGATACCATCCCTTCATATTCAACTCCACCATACACACACACACACAATATATATATATATATATATATATGTATATATGTATATATGTATATGTATATATATATACACATATATACGTATATACATATATATACATACACACACACACACATATATATACATATATATGTACGTATGTATGTATGTATGTATTCCCTTCAACAACCTTAATACTGAGAAAGAACTCATGAGTTACAAATATCATCTTTCTATGTAGGAATGTAAATAGTCCCACTTTAATAAGTCCCTTACAATTTCTCTTTCCTGTTTACCTTTTCATGCTTCTCTTTACTCTTATATTTGAAAGTCAAGTTTTCTATTCAGCTCTGGTCTTTTCATCAAGAATGCTTGAAAGTTCTTTATTTCATTGAATATCCATTTTCCCCCTTGAAGTATTACACTTAGTTTTGCTGGGTAGGTGATTCTTGGTTTTAATCCTACCACTTTTGACCTTTGGATTATCATGTTCTCTTTGATCCTTTAAAGTAGAAGCTCCTACATCCTGTGTTATCTTGATTGTGTTTCCAGAATATCCAAATTATTTCTTTCTGGTGGTTTGCAATATTTTCTCCTTGACCTGGGAACTCTGGAATGTGGCTACAATATTTCTAAGTTTTCCTTTTGGGATCTTTTTCAAGAGGCGATCATTGGATTCTTTCAATTTCTCTTTTAACCTCTGGTTCTAGAATATCAGGGAAGTTTTCCTTGATAATTTCTTGAAAGATGATGTCTAGGCTTTTTGTTTTGTATCACGGCTTTCGGGTAATCCAATAATTTTTAAATTATCTCTCCTGGATCTATTTTCCAGGTCAGTTCTTTTTCCAATGATATATTTCACGTTCTCTACTATTTTTTCATTATTTTGGTTCTGCTTCATAATTTCTTGATTTCTCCTAAAGTCATTAGCTTCCATTTACTCCATTCTAATTTTTAAGGAATTATTTTCTTCAGTGAGCCTTTGGACCTCATTTTCCACTTGGCCAATCCTGCTTTTTAAGGAATTCTTCTCCTTATTGGCTTTTTTAACCTCTTTTGCCATTTGGGTTAGTCTATTTTTAAGGTGTTATTTTCTTCAATATTTTGGGGATCTTCTTTGACAAGCTGTTGACTCGTTTTTCATGATTTTCTCGCATCCTTCTCATTTTTTCCCCCACTTTTCCTCTACTTCTCTTACTTGCCTTTCCAAATTCTTTTTGAGCTCTTGCATGGCCCGTGATCAATTCATATTTTTCTTGGAGGCTTTGGATGTAGGATCTTTTAATTTGTTGCCTTATTCTAGTTGTATGTTTTGATCTTCTTTATCACCAAAGTAGGATTCTATAGTCTGATTTTTTTACGCTGCCTGCTCATTTTCCCAGCCAATTACTTGATTTTTGAGCTCTTTGTGAAGGTATGACTCTGCTTTCAGAATGGAGAGTTCTCTGTCCTAAGCTTCAAGGCTTTTGTGCAGCTGTTCTCAGAGCTGCTTCTAGGCATCTGTAAATTTTCAGTTCTTCAGAGGTGGTATGATCCAAGAAGAGGTAATTACTACCCTCCTCTCCTGTGTTCTGCTCTGTGAGTAACCTCAAGCACGCTTCTCTGCCCTGGAACTGTAAGGAGGATTCTGTCTCCACAGCCACGACAAGCTCTGCCTCACCAGTGCTCCTCCTCACCCCAGGACCACCACCAGATCCAAGCAGGGCAAAGGAAGAGAATACTGCCTCAGTGCCAGCAAAGAGATCCCCTGCATTCCAGCTCTGATCAGATGCTTGATCACCCTGCCATCTATGGGCCTAGAGCTCTGTAAGCAACCATTGTTGCTGCTGCTGCCTCTCCTGTTGTTGCCACCACAGCCACCTCTGCCACCCAGTGCCTGGGGCCAGACCAGGCTCTTCTCTCACCCAGGTCTGACAGTTTTCCCACTGACCTTTTATGATGTCTTTGGTGTTAGTGGGTTTAGAAGTCTGGAAATTGCCACAGCTGCCAGTGATTCAAAGCCCTAAAGCCTGCTCTGCCTGGTCTGTACTGGCATGGTCCATGCTTGGCTGGACTCTGGTCCCAGAACAGTGTGATAGACCCTTTCTGTCAGCTTTCCAGTCTGCCTTGTGCTAGCAACTTGTTTCACTTTGTCATTTTGTGAGTTCTGTAACTCTAGAATTTGTTTTGAGTCATTTTTTACAGGTATTTGGAGAGATTTGGGGGAGAGCTCAAACAAGTCCCTGCTTTTACTCCACCATCTTGGCTCTGCCTGACTACTGATATTTCTTAATGTGCTGTGCAATGATAAAAATAGAATCATATTTATACTGAAATTCTCACTGTAACTGAAATTAGAGATACTAAACAAAATGCTGCTACTCCAAATAATGGCACACAGGTTCTCCTTAGAGAAGCAAATAGAGGAGATGAAAGTGTTGATTTTTATCATATAGCCAAAGGCATCAAGAAACATCATTTCATTGGAGACTTGGTCATCTTAACTTGGAGGGCTTATGGAAATAACAGGCAAAAATACCACTAAAATAACCATAGTTCACGCACAAACATCTGTTGTAGAGGATGAGAACAGAAAAACTACACAAAGGGTTCAGTGATATTCTCTAAACCAAGTCAATAAATTTCTTAACACCTTGGGACATTGATGCAAAGGTAGACATAGGAGAGGATGAACAATCAAAAAAAAGTCTTAAGTACTTACTCTATGACAGGTAATATGCTAGGCACTGAGATGATAATGTGTGTGCATGTGTTTCTCTGTGCATGTTGGAAGGTATTGTTAAAGTTAAATAATGAAAAAAGGCAAAAAACAGTCTACACAAAAGTTTTTGTTCCTATATTTCGTACACCCTTTCCTTAAGAAAAGAGTTAGAAAGTGCTGGGGGTGGGGAGCACTGTTTGAAATCATATACAGACATATACACATGTAAAATTGATTATGTAAGAAAAGATAAGAAACCATTCTTTTCAGATACAGGAGTCATTTCTGAATCAGTTCTCTATGTGCAATCAGGCCATTGACTCAGAGCAAAGGTTAAAATCAATACCAAATTAGCATATGGAATAAAGATGAAAATAATATATTTTACACATTTAAATTAGCTTTAACTGAATATATCCAAACAAGCTATTGATGCCCTCCCTGTTCCAAAATGGGAAATGGATAAGGGACAAGAAATTAAGACAGACTCTCATCATTTCCTACAAATTTTTCACTGATGTTCAGAAATTATTTGAGCCAGGAAAAAATTTGACCTTCTAGCCAGACAGAAAGACATGGCAGTCGAAAGCAATAACAATTCAGAATATAAACTCATTTGAAAAATGTTGTGAAAGAAGACACTGAATGGCTAAGAGTGTTATAAAACAAGAAATAGTAGAGGGAAAATGAGCTTGAAGAAAATCTGGGATAAAATGAATTAAGTCAGGTGATCCCAATAGCACTTAAAGATGAAACTAAAAAGATTACACAAATGAAAAAATGGAATGTCTCTATTAGCAATGCTACAACAAACTACAGTCTAGGTAGCTAGGTAGCATAGAGCATTGGACTTGGAGTCCAGAAAACTTGAGTTCAAATCCCATCTCAGAACTTGCCAGTTGTATGGCACTGGGCAAGTCACTTGGACAATTTCATCCTCTTTTACCTCATCTGTAAGATGTGGATGATAAAAACACCTATTTCACAGGGTCATTGTGCAGATCAAAGTAGACAATATATGTAAAGCCCTTTAAAAATCTTAAAAATTCTACATAAATATTAGCTATTGTTAATAATATTATATAACAGTTTATTACTAAATGATGGTGGAAATGCCATATTTGGATTATTCAGCATTCATTAGGTCCTGTCATAAAGTGGATATAGAAATAAAGAAGAAATAGTTGAGAAAAGCTGGACCAATTCATGTCTGCACTGAATAAATCAACACTAGTGACAATACAATTTTGGAGATGTTAAGGATTTGGTCTTCAAGATTTTCAGATCTAAATAAATGGAAAAACAGCAGTTGCTGCTCATGGTTAGGCCAAGCTAATATAATAAAAATGACACTTTTACCTAAATTAATTTACTTATTCAGTGCCATACCAATCAAGCTACCAAAAATTATTTTACAGAGCTGGATAAAACAATAACTAAATTCATCTGGAAGAACAAAAGGTCCAGGATATCAAGAGAATTAATGAAAAGAAATGCTAGGGAAGGTGGCCTAGCCATACCAGATATTAAACTGTATTAAAATGCAACAGTCATCAAAACTATTTGGCACTGGCTAAGAAATAGAATGTTGGATCAGTGGAATAGGTTAGGTACACAAGTCACAATAGTCAACAAATGTAGTAATCTACTCTTTGATAAACCCAAAGAATCCAGCTTCTGGGTTAAGAATTGACTATTTCACAAAAACTGCTGGGAAAATTAGAAAATAGTATGGCAGAAACTGGGCATATACTAATATCTTAAACTGTATACCAAAATAAAGTCAAAATGGGTTCATGATTTAGATATAAAGGCTGATACTATAAGCAATTTGGAAGAGTGAGGAATAGTTTACCTGTCAGATTTATGGTAAAGGGAAGAATTCATGACACAACAAGAGATAGCATTAAAATGCAAAATGGATAATTTTGATTATGTTAAATTGAAAAGTTTTTGTATAAACAAAGCCAATGCAACAAAGATTAGGAGGGAAGCAGAAAATTGGGAGAAAATCTTTACAATTAGTGTCTCTGATAAAGGCCTCCAATCTAAAATATATGGGGAACTGAACCAAATTTATCAGAATACAAGTCATTCCCCAACTGATAAATGGTCAAAGGATATGAACAGGCAGTTTTCAGAAGAAGAAATTAAAGATATCTATAGTCATATGAAAAAATGCTCTAAATCACTATTGTTTAGAGAAATGCAAATCAAAACAACTCTTAGATACCACATCTCTCCTGTCAGATTGGCTAACATGACAAAACAGGAAAATGATAAATGTTGGAGAGGATGTGGGAAAATTGGAACATTGTTATATTGCTGGTGGAGTTGTGAGCTGATCCACCCATTTTGGAGAGCAATTTGGAACTATGCCCAAAGGGCTATAAAAATGTGGGTATCTTTGACCCAGCAATACCACTTCTGGGGCTATGTCCCAAAGAGATCAGACAAGTGGGAAAGGGACCTGTATGTACAAAAATATTTATAGCAGCTCTTCTTGTGGTGGTAAAGAATTGAAAATCAAGGGAATGCCCATCAACTCGGAAATGGCTAAACAAACTGGTATATAAATGTAATGGAATACTATTGTGCTATAAGAAATGAGGAGCAAACAGACTTCATTACAGCCTGGAATGACTTATATGAACTGATGCTGAATGAGGGGAACAAAACCAGGAGATCATTATACATGATTAAAGACACATGGTATCTCTAAGGACTAACTTTGATAGACTTGACTCCTCTCATCAATGCAAGGCACAAAAGACTCATGATGGAAAAAGCTATGCACATCCAGAGAAAGAATAATGGAGTCTGGATACAGATTGAGGCAAACTATTTACTTTTTTTTCCTTCTTTTTTGGTTTTGTTTCTCCCTTCTAATGATGTGTTCCATTGGTTATAATTCTTCTTTACGACTGGCCTATTATGTAAATAAGTTCAATGTGATGTATATGTAGAAGCTACATTGGATTACACGCCGTCTTGGGGAGGGAGGGGGAAGGAGAGGGAGACAGAGAAATTTTGGAACCCAAAAACCTATGAAACTGAATGTTTTAAACTAAAACTAAAAATAATAATTTTTTTTAAAAAATATTACAAATGCAATCAGACAATTGTAATGGGGTGTGTGTGTGTGTCTGTGTGTGTGTCTGTGTGTCTGTGTGTCTGTGGACACTGTTCCCTTTTGGCAATTTGGTACAACCTTTTTATGCCTTAGAATAGTGTTTTTAAATAGATAAAATATCTGATTAGAAAG
Organism: Trichosurus vulpecula; assembly: GCF_011100635.1. Taxonomy (NCBI): domain Eukaryota; kingdom Metazoa; phylum Chordata; class Mammalia; order Diprotodontia; family Phalangeridae; genus Trichosurus; species Trichosurus vulpecula. The sequence continues at coordinate 141,589,106 of NC_050577.1, read as the reverse complement.
GAAACTGATTATGTTGAACTACAGTTACCAAAATATATTTAAAAAATCCACATCCTGACTTCCAAGGCTGGAGCCAAGATGGCGGCTGGAAAGCAGGGACTTGTGTGAGCTCCCCGCCATGTCCCTCCAAAAACCTATAAAAAATGGCTCTGAATAAATTCTAGAACTGCAGAACCCACAAAATAGCAGAGGGAAGCAGGGATCCAGACCAGGACAGCCTGGATGGTGTCTGGATGAGGTCTATCGCGCACAGAGTGGAGGGGAACAGAGCTCAGCGTGGGAGCCAGCAGCACCAGCCAGACCAGGAGCCGGGCAGAACAGGCCCTAGCACTCTAAATCAGTGAGCTGTGGCAGTTACCAGACTTCTCAACCCACAAACACCAAAGACAACAGGGAAAAGCTGTGGGGCACAGAGTTCGTGGTTTGGCCACCACCCCAGGGGCAGCGGGGGAGGTGCATACAGAACTACAGCTGCAGTTACTTCCGGCCCCAGGCCCACATGGTGGGAGGAATTACGTGGCGGATCAGAGCAGGAGTGAAGAGCATGCTGAAGATTTGCGTCAGGTCCGGGTTGGTGGTTCTTGAGGAAGGAGGAGTGCTGGCGTGGCAGAGCTGGCTATATAGAAATAGCTCTGAAATCAACGGTGCATCCCCTCAAGCTTGGAACAAAGTACTCTTTGCTCTACAAGCAGTCATACCCCGATGAAAAACTCAAGGGTCAAGTAAGTTGGCTGGGAACATGGCCAGGTAGTGAAAACGCACCCAGATTCAGTCTCAGACTTTGGAATCTTTCTTTGGTGACAAAGAAGACCAAAACATATGGCCTGAAGAAGTCAACAATGTGCAAAAGCCTACACCAAAAGCCTCCAAGAAAAACATGAATTGGTCTCAGGCCATGGAAGAGCTCAAAAAGGAGTTGGAAAAGGAAGTTAGAGAAGTAGAGGAAAAATTGGGAAGAGAAATGAGAATGATGCAAGAAAACCATGAAAAACAAGTCAATGACTTGCTAAAGGAGACCCCCCCAAAATTGAAGAAAACAACACTTTAAAAAGTGGACTAACTCAAATGGCAAAAGAACTCCAAAAAGCCAATGAGGAGAAGAATGCCTTGAAAGGCAGAATTAGTCAAATGGAAAAGGAGGTCTAAAAGACCACTGAAGAAAATACTACCTTAAAAATTAGATTGGAGCAAGTGGAAGCTAGGGACTTGATGAGAAATCAAGATATTATAAAACAGAACCAAAGGAATGAAAAAATGGAAGACAATGTCAAATATCTCATTGGAAAAACCACTGACCTAGAAAATAGATCCAGGAGAGATCATTTAAAAATTATTGGACTACCTGAAAGCCATGATCAAAAAAAGAGCCTAGATATCATCTTTCAAGAAATTATCAAGGAGAACTGCCCTGATATTCTAGAGCCAGAGGGAAAAATAGAAATTGAAAGAATCCACAGATTGCCTCCTCAAATAGATCCCAAAAAGAAAACTCCTAGGAACATTGTCACCAAATGCCAGAGCTCCCAGGTCAAGGAGAAAATACTACAAGCAGCCAGAAAGAAAAAATTTGAATATTGTGGAAAAACAATCAGGATAACACAGGATCTGGCAGCTTCCAATTAAGGGACCGAAGGGCTTAGAATACGATATTCTGGAGGTCAATGGAGCTAGGATTAAAACCAAGAATCACCTACCCAGCAAAACTGAGCATCATGCTCCAAGGTAAAATATAGACTTTCAATAAAATAGAGGACTTTCAAGCTTTCTCAGTGGAAAGACCAGAGCTGAATAGAAAATTTGACTTTCAAACACAACAATCAAGAGAAGCATGAAAGGGTAAACAAGAAAGAGAAATCATAAGGGACTTACTAAAGTTGAACTCTTTTGTTTACATTCCTACATAGAAAGATGATGTGTATGATTCATGAGACCTCAATATCATAGTAGCTGAAAGGAATAAGAATATATATATGTATATACATATATATATACACATATGTGCGTGTCTATGTATGTATATATGCAGGTATATATATATGTGTGTGTGTTCATACACACACACACACATGCACACACAAAGGGCACAGGGTGAGTTGAATATGAGGGGATGATATCTAAAAAAATAAAATCAAATTAAGGGATAAGAGAGCAATATATTGAGAGAGGGAGAAAGGGAAAGATATAATGGGGTAAATTATCTCACATAAAAGTGGCAAGAAAAAGTGGTTCTGTAGGAAGGGAAGAGGGGGCAGGTGAGGGGGAATGAGTAAATCTTACTCTCACTGGATTTGACCTGAGGAGGGAATACCATACATACTCAATTGGGTATCTTACCCTACAGGAAAGAAGGAGGAAGAAGATAAAAAAGGGGGGATGATAGAAGAGAGGGCAGATGGGCTGAGGAGGTAATCAAAAACAAACACTTTCGAAAAGGGACAGGGTCAAGGGAGAAAATTCAATAAAGGAGGATAGGTTAGGAAGGAGCAAAACATAGTTAATCTTTCACAACATGATGATACGCATGTGGTCTATGTTGAATTGCTTGCCTTCTTAGGGAGGGTGGGTGGGGAGGGAAGAGGGGAGAGAATTTGGAACTCAAAGTTTTAAAAACACACATTCAAAAACAACAACAACAAAACAAAGTTTTTGCATGCAACTAGGAAATAAGATACACAGGCAATGGAGCATAGAAATTTATCTTGCCCTACAAGAGAAGAAGGGAAATGGGGATGGGAGGAGAGTGGGGTGACAGATGGGAGGGCTGACTGGGGAAAGGAGCAACCAGAATATACACCATCTTGGAGTGGGGGGAGGGTAGAAATGGGGAAAAAATTTTGTAATTCAAACTTTTGTGAAAATCAATGATGAAAACTAAATATATTAAATAAATTTAAAAAAAAATTACCAATGCAAAAAAAGAAAGAGTATAAGATAATGGATGGTTAGAAAAATATATAGTATCATTAATCCCCCAAAATCATCAAAAGAATATTATTAATTATCAACCCATCTACCTATGTTTGCATTTCTAAAAGTTTTTTATGAGAATGATCTACACATGTATCAAAGCTATCTTTGATAAAAATATGAAAAGGGAAACGCAGACTTTCACGCAATTTTCTATAGCAGACTACATATTTACAATCAAAAATATTTTTATAGTCCAACAATTAATAAATTAAAATGTTTACTGGGTTTCAGATACTTGAGATTTCTAATTTATTTTGTTAGTTAATTTAATTTTAATATTTAAGTTTAATATGTGGTGATCATTAAAAAGCATTTGACCTAATAAAGTAAATTACACCTTTAAAGTCATGATTTTCTTTCAGAAAGAAGTCTCTCCTGCCTATGTCAAGATCATACATGATTCTATGATACAACAACAGCTATAACTTCATTTGATGATCAAGGTATGTGGATATTCACTGTAGGAATATACTTCTCCCATGGAGGATGTCCACTTCAGAGTCTAAAGGGAAAAAACATTCTTAAGCATGTTGAGATTCTATAAATGTTTTCAAAGAAATGACTGGAGGAAAGAGAACTCACCTCAGAAATCAATACACCTATGCTTTCATTTATAATTTAGGAACTCATTGAACAGAAATTAGTGATAAACATCATCAAAAGTTCACATGGAGAAATATTTTAAGTAGGCAGAAGTAGGAACTGATCAGATAAAGGCAATATTGATAGAGATGAATTTCCTTACAGACATGAAAAATGGTGAGGTCAGACCATTAGAGGTCTGGCATTCAGCAGGAGGGTTAGGGTCAATATTGTGTTGTGCCTTCTTCCTTAGAAGAGGAAGACTCTTGGGCATCCCTGAGATAGATGCCAAGAGATCTGAAGCAGGACTCATCAGGAGTGTGAGGAGAAAGAGGACAGAGAATGGGTGTGAGAGAGTAGAATGTAATGCTTGTCAACAGATCAGGTAACCTTCATGAGTAGAAGGGAGGCCAACTCTTGGAAAGAATAAGTATTAGGCAAAAAGATGACCAGATAGATGTGTTTTCATAGAATCACACATTTAGAGCTAGAAGTAATTTCATAGGCTGTCTACTCCAAACATCTCATTTTATAGAATCATAACTATCAATATTTATATACAAGTACAAATTTGCAGCAAAAGTTTGTAAAATAAAATAACACATAAATGAGATTTCATAAACATACAAATATATGTGTGTGTATTACATTATATACATGTGTGTATATATATGTATATATATATATATATATACACACATTTTTTTCTCACTTGAGTTTCACACCAACTTTTTGAGGCAGGTATTAAAGTTATGATTATTATATTTTTAATAGATGAAATGTGATTCACACATCTAAGGTGACTTGCCCTGTGTCTGAAAGTTAGTAAATGCCTGGGGCAGGATCATTGCCTCAATGAATACATCACAATTGAAGGTTGCTGAAAACTGAGTAGGCAAAGATAAGACCAAGTTTGGGAGCCATAGCCTGGGAATAATTTTTGGAAGGGTAAACCTCATATTAGTTAGGGCTTGCACAGTAGAACTATGAGTCTGAACTACTGTGGATCTTTACAATTCTCTTTTGAGAGTAATACAGATATAATTTCACTTTGAACTAATGCATGTGATTCTATCCACCACTCAGGAAACAAAAATGGAAAATTTAGAATGAAATTTGAAAAGTGCATCTTTCTTTCAATATGACATGTTCAATAAAGGATAATGAACTTTGTGAATAATTTAACTCTGTAAATACGCAGGACTTCAATTTAGTGCACATAAGCTAATGGTTGTATAAATACAGTTCATTAACTGTGGGAATCATCTGGAAGTCTCCAGGTGTCTTTGACAACTGAACAAAATCACACTGCATGCAGACAATAAATTCAAGCATAACACTTTTAAAGTTAAGAAGGTATCATATAAAAACTATTTTAGGATCATTTAAGAGTCTGTCAAAATACCTTATTTATGTAACTCATGATTCCTATGTGCAATTATATCTAAAACTAAAGATATAACTAAAACTAAAATCTTCTTCAGTTTATCTTTAAATGTGCTCTCTAGTTTCTTTCAATTCTAAAGCCTATGATGCAACAAAAGTTGTAGAAGAATTTGTCTCTGTCATGGAAGGGACAGTACTCAGAGTCAAAATGAAAGAAGCATTTTTGTGTGCATTGAAGCCTAAAGAAGCTGCAGTTTGAGGATGACATTCTTCTAACTGCATCGAGTCCCCTACAGGGCTCTTTCAATAAGATTCTTTAACAATCACATTGGTCTAGAAATCCACTAAGATAGGTAGGGCAGTGGACATAGAACGCTAGTAGCCTAGGTGAGATCTTGAAACTGGATGGGCAGCCCATTGATCATAGGAGTAAAAGATCATAGATATATTTACATAATATAATCATAGTTTATATTTATATAATATACAGAGGTTATCAAGCCCAAGAAATGAAATCAAGTTAAATGACTTCCCTAGGCTTACACAGAATAAGTTCCTGAGGCAGTTCTCAAGCCTAAGTACAGCATGTTATGCTATGTCTCTAAGCCATTCTCCGTATTCTTGGATAGATGCTTCAAATTTTGATTAGACACATGCCATCCTAGGCCCCAAATTGAGGAAAACAGCTAAATTTATTTGGAAATTTACAGAGTTCTCATTGATACCACATTTCTCAATGAAAATAAATCTTGTTTTGTTGGCATGTGCCTATGAACCATGAAACATCACAATCATTAAAGAATTAGAATTGTGAGGGACCTAAAGGGCAATGGAAACATGTATGGCAACTTACAATAGGCTACAGCATATTAGTAATGGTAACATTTTCGGAAGTTGTATAAAAATCTTTATCCAACATGATTGGAAAGGGAAGAGGACTGATGTAGTGAGAATAAAAAAAGAATAAATGGACTTCTCAGGAGTAGCACTAGTATTCAAAGAATGTTAAAAGTCTGTTGGTTGTGCAGTAGATAGACAGCTGCTCTTTGAATTAGGAAGACCTGAATACAAATCACACCTGACACTTACTAGGTACATGACCTTAAGCAAGTCACTTGAGGATTCTCAGCCTCAGTTCTCTAATATGTAAAATGGGGATAATAGTAACACCTTCCTCCCAGGGTGGTTGTGAAAATGAAATGACAGGGTAAGTAAAACACTTTAACATTTGAAAAGCAAAGCCTAAAGTGCCACAACAACGCAGCTATTTCAATCCCTTGAGGAAAGCCTCTACCACAGTGATATGAAGCTCTATCAAGGATGTGTAGGAGGACATGCACAATATAACCAGATAGGATAAAAAGGAATTTTTTGAATTATGATAAGATAATCAATTTCCTGACATATTATGAAATGGAAAAGAAAAGTTGGCAAATTTCCCTTCACTTGCCTGAGATCTTGTGAGAGCCTAATCAGTTCAACAAACATTTATGAAATCCTTATTCTTTGCAATGGACAATCTTAAATGCTGAGGATGATACAAACAGATTTGAAAAAGACATAGTGCCTGCCCTCAAGGAGCTTATAATCTGGTAAGTGAAATAAGATATGTATGCAAAAAAAACCCAAAACAAACAGTAACTATTGCCCAATTTAGAATATAGGAGCACATGAAAGCCCAAGCAGAACAGCCTGGAAGATTCAATGAAGGCAAAAGCATGTAAAGCTGAAATCATAAGGGAAAGCTAAGCCCTCAATAAAGTACAGTAGTACAATACAAAGACCAAGCTTCCCCAAGTATGACTCAAACTTATGTTTTAGAATATGGTAGATTTCAGGGACAGCTAGGTGGTGCAGTGAGTAGAGCACCAGCCCTAGAGTCAGGAGGACCTGAGTTCAAATCCAGCCTCAGATACTTGACACAGTAGCTGTGTGACCTTGGATGAGTCACTTAACCCCAATTGCCCTGCCTTCTCCCCTCCAAAAAAAAACTTTAAAAAAAGAATATGTTAGATTTCTTGTATACACTCTGAGCCTATTTCTTAACTTTCTCTCTACTCCATCTCAAATAGGCAGGGCTAGCCCTAGGCAAATTGTAAATTAGTCCAAATTTCATTGCACTTTTCACTGTGCTAATGATCTTGCCTCTCAGGATTGTCTGTAAGATTCCATTTCTGTAGAAATTCTTGTTTTTATGTTTGGAAAGTGACAAAATAAACTGATTCTTGATAAGAATTCGCCAATGATCCCATAATCTCAGGCGATATCTACATTTAAAAGGAATGTCTAGAAGATTTAAAGTCATCAGGATTCAAAAGAACAAATATTTCATGGGGGAATTTCAAATAAAATGACAAGTAATGCTAGTTATATAGTAGGAGTGGATGTATGTGTTGTGGAATTGGGTCCAGGGGTGGGGAACCTGAAGCCTTGAGGCCATATGTAGCCTTCTAGGTCCTTAAATGAGGCCTTCTGAAAATTTCAGTCAAAAGACCACACTTAAGGAATTAGAAGGCCACATGTAGCCTCAAAGTCACAGTTTCCCCACCCCTGGGTAGCACTATCCTGGCACTCCTCAAATTCACAACTATTAGGTCAATATGTAAGGCTAGTCCTGCTAGTGAAGGTCTTACAAAGTGGGATAATAGTGTACGGTATAGTTTAAGCACCTATAAGAACACAAATCCTATTCTTTTGTATCAACATTCAATCCTTCAGATATGTTGCTTGTCAGAATTCTATGTAAATAAAATTCAGTACTTTTCTAAGATAAACAATGTAAAAAAATAATAACATAACCACCTTGCCTTACCTGTCTTTTAGGGAGGCAGTATGTCATAGTGGAAAGAATACTGGATGTAGAGGCAGAGGACTGGGTGTTTGAAACCAGCTGCGGAAATGACTGCGTGAGTGTGAACAAGTCATATCAGTGCTCTGGGCCTCACTTTCCTTGTCTATAAAATGAAAACTAGATGATTTCTAAGGTTCATTTCAGCTGAGAAAACACTACCAAGATTACAATTTTAAAATTTGAATCTAGTTATGAAAGGCCACAAATATGGCTTCAGTCAAAGAGTTGTCATTGCATTTTCAATGCCAAGAGACATATGTTTCAGAACAAATAACTGTGAACTCAACAAGAATATACTCTAGCAGAAATAGATAGCTGTCCTCATGGTAAGTAAAGTGTTGGATGCTCTAGAAAGAAAGGAAACATGTAAGAAAGTTTTGGTAGAAGTAAAAGAAAATGTCTCCAATTTTTCAATTTTCTCTAGGGCTAAACCTGCCCATATCATTAGAAGAGCATTAATAATTTATCAAATTGATCATAAACATGAAGCCCTCAAGCACTCTTTTTCATTATTTGTACAATGTTAAAAATATGAATAATTACTATTATCTATCTATTGATAGTCACACATGCACACATACACATACATATATACACACACACAAACACACACAATACAGGTGATCATTACATCCCTAGATGATTGGCTGAAATCTATATAAAATATAGACAGACCTGAAACAAAACAAGAGGGAGAATTATACACCAAACTTACCAATTCTTAGAAAAATGACATGATAGTGAATATTAAAGGCAGAAAAACTCATATGTGTGTATGTATATATGTAAGCATAATAGTGAAGTTGACACACTGCAGGTATAGCATTGCTTGCTTCATTTCTCAGACTATGCAATGCCTCCCAAAGTTAATTTTAATGCATTTTGACTAGTAATATTATTGTGATACAAAGAGTTTTTATCGGAACCTATTCACCTCTTGATTTTATAGTTGTTATATATATATATATATATATGTATATATATATATATATATATATATGTATAATGCTTCGCTAGTCATTCATTCATTCGATGTATATTGATTGAGTCTTCACTCTTTTAAGCAATAAGAGGTAAAAGAAGACAAGTAAGATATGTTCCCTACCTTGAAGGAGTAAATAATTTAACTTCTAAAGAATTAGTATATCGATAAGATGAAAGGAAATGGATATTAAAATTAACCAATGTCTATTTAAATCTACATCCATATATATGATATGATGTAGTGCAATGGTGTTACTTTCAAGGAGAAATGGATCCTTGTGGGCTACATATTGAATTAGAAAGCTGCAAATTAGTATTACCTATGTTTTACTGTGTGTTTTTTTTTATCTTGCTAAACTTTTCCCAATTACATTTTATTCTGTTTCAGGCAACTCTCAGGCATTTTGCAGCTTGTAGCCCACAGGCATATATTTGACATCTCTGTTGCAGATAGAAAACTGAACTTAGAATCAGCAAGATCTGGGTTCAAATTCACCCTCCAGATAGTTACTAGGTATGTAACTGTGACCAAGTCATTAACATTCTCTTGACCTTAGTTACCAATTTGTAAAGTGAAAGAAATGGGTTAGATAACCTCTAAAATTCCTTCTAACTCTATTTCTATTATTCTATGACTATTTGACTAGCTGATGTACTTAAAGTAAACAATTATTTGCCAGTTGCTTGTATCGATAATAACTGCTTAATAAATAAAATTAAACAGTTCAATCTAAGTGATAGAATAGGTTTCTTTCTATAAGGATAGCCCAAAGTCACTTTTTTATCACTAGATGTCAATATTTACTGATAGCATCGGTAGATGCTCCTCCAAATGCAGTGCTTAATAAAAATCCCACATGCCACTTTTTCCTATTTATGAATCCTCAAAGCACATAAGTAAGGAGATTTATAGCGGACTATTTAAATAAATAAAATTTAAAAAGTGTTCATACTTTGCTAAAGGAATATATAATTTTGAAAACATAAACTGGGACAAGATTTCCCCATAATAATATTATCATTAAGTAATCTTTATTAATTATCTCTTTATTTCTATGCCTGTGGTACCTAAGGGACCTTAAAATATGAAAACCCTAGAGAAAGTCACATAAATGTGAGGAAATCCAGGAAAAGAAGAGAGAAGCACAGTAGAAAGCATTTATGTGAAGATCAATAGAAGAACAAACAAATGATTTTGTTGTGGAAATATAATATTGATCATCCAGATAGAAAAAAAGAAATAAATGAATGGTAGTGATGGAGGACTAAAATTAAATGGACATCTTCAGGAGTTCTCTCTCTGCCAAAAACAACAACAAACAAATTCCTTACTTGCCCTAAAGATAATTTCATCATTCAGAAGATGAAAGAAAGAACCAAAAAGGTAAAGTTCTATTCTAAATCTGAGACTCCCTAACAGAAACTGGCTTCTGTGGTAGATATGATGGGAACCCTGGTGGGGAATTGGAAGTGAACATTGACTTAAGAGAAAAGGTTCTTCACCTATTGGGGGGGGGGGTATTATAGTCCTTTTTGGCATACTAATTAAGCTTATGGATATCTTTTCAGAATAGTGTTTTTAAATTTATAAAATAAAAAAGATTGATTACAAAGGAAATGAATAATCTATAATATCTATATCATTCTATATATGTATATATGTATATGTATATACTTTAAAGTTCACAGACCCCAGATTAAGAATCTCTGCCTAGACTTTGTGATAGTGAAAAAATGAAAAGCCAAGAGTAGTATGAAATGCACCATATACTTCAAGAAAACAAATTTCAAAGGCTTCAGTGGATGGATAGATAGGATCCCATGGATTAAAATATCACAGGAAAAGTCAGAGAAGGAGCATTCAAGACATTCAAGAATTAAATCCTGAAGACACAGAACCTTCTTCTCTGAAAGACAGTGTCATGTCAGGAAGATCTGAGTTCAAAATTTGCCTCAGACACATGCTAGCTGTATGACTCTGCCCAAGTCACTTCACATCTCTAAGCCTCGGTTTCCTCATCTGCATAATGAAGGGGTTGAACATAATGAATTCTAAAGTCACTTTTAACTCTGAATCTATGATTTTATGATCCTTGCCTGAAAAGTCCAACATGCATGAACAAGATTTACCAACCAATTTAGATGTTAAAACAAACAAACTAGCAAGCAAACAAACAAAAAAGAACATTTGCACAAAAGATGAAATCAAGGACCAGTAACAGAGAATAAACATAATTGTGACACAGTGCTATAAAATGGTGGCAAGAATGGTAACTTCAAAATAAAGTGAAACCTGAAATGAAAGGTGAGAATGATATAAAGGAGTATTTAAGCCATTATGGGAAAAGAACAGGACAAGAGAAAGCACAGGACTGCTGTTTAGGGTCAATGGGTACAATGAGAAATGACAACAGAAAAAAAGGCAGGATTGCTTAATTATTATTTTGCTTCTATATTTTCTCTGTCAACAGGAATAACCTTTGCATTGAAAATGACAGAATAATTTTTAATAGGTAGATTTTTACCTCAGGTAAAGAGATTAGAAGAGACTATTTAGCTGCCCTTGACGAATATATCCTTTGACCCTATTTCAAATGAATCCTAAAATTCTGAAAGGACTGGGAGATAGATATGATTTTTGCAGCACTGTCTGGATTTTTGGAAAGATTATGGAGAATAAGAGAGTTCCTTCCTATTCAAATATTTTCCCATTTGCAAAAATAATAGAGTAGAATAGATAGAGTTTACACACTAGATGCATATGAGTTTGGCTTTCATGCCTGAGAAAATTCTATAATGGATGATTAAAAAATTAGTGAACAACTAGAAAAGGAAGCAGTGATTACCAAGTTCCAGCTTGTCATGCCTAACTTATCCCTTTTTTCCCCACAATGTTACTAAACTGATAGATGAGTGTGATACTATAAATATAATTTCCTTGGATTTTTGCAAAAGCTTTTAATAAAGTATTTCATATTATTCAGGTATAGAAGATACAGATATATGGGCTAGGCCATAATGACAAATACACGATAAATGATGTCCTGACTTCAGAACTAGTTGAACTGATGACCCCAAAGTGTAGTTAGTTGTTTGTGTTTTAATGTTAACTTGACAGAAAAGGTCTAGTGGAGTCCCATGGGGATCTGTGCTTGGCTTCGAGGTGTGTATCAATTTCATTCATGACTCACCTAAAGTTATAGATGCCACAGTCATCAAATTTTCTGTTGACACAAAGCAGGGAAAGATACCTAACATAATAGATGATGGTCAGGGGCCAAAAACATTTTGCCAAGCTAGATTATTATGCCAAATCTAATACAATGAAGCACAATGGGCAGAAATGTAGTCTTAAACCTGAGTTGAAAAATAAACTTTACAAATATATTATGGGGACATAATTATAGCAGTTTCACTGAAAAAATTTGGGGATTTTAGTGAATGACAAACTCCAGGTGAATCAATAGTAGTTTAAAAAAACAACCAATGAAATGTCGGGGTGCATTAAGAGAGGCATAGTTTTCAGGAATAAGGAGGTGATATTTCCTTTGCTGTTGTTGCTTGTCCTTTATTTTCAAAGAGCGCCAATGGCATCATAGTTGATGTCTTGACTTTTGCATGAATTGGATTAAATGAGGCAGAGTTTCACAAAGTCATCAGCTTCACTCTCTCTTCCTGAGTCATTGAAGACCGGTGATAGGACAAAAGTCAAGATGACCTAGTGATGGTCCAGGATGCAGTGGATGACCTTGGTGCTTTGGATGCTTGACCAAATTCTTGTCACTCCACAGTGTCTGCTTTAGTCACCTTCATGGCCATTGGAACAAATTGTTATCTTGTGCCCACTGCACCAGGGGAAGACATCTCCCTAACTCACTTTTGTTTTGAGGCCTGTCAGTTACCTTCAAGCTGCCCAGACGGCTGCTGGGCATGTGACAGCTTCTTGGAGCCACAGGTGAGAGTTGAGTGAAGGTGAACACTAAAGGTGGAAGAGCAGTCCACAAAAGGGCTTCATCCTCACACCAGAGGTGCTAGTTGACCCTGAACGCCTCATATGTACCTTTACACTCTATCCTGGCCAGACAACATCTGGAATATTGTCTTCAGTTCTGGATGCCACAGTTTAGAAAGAAAATTAATAAGAAGGAGAATGTCCAGAGGAGGGCAACAAAGATGACAAAGGGCCTTGAATTCATATCATATGAGGATTAAATAACTAGTGATATCTAGCCCAGAGAATAGAATCAGTACATACATGATGGATGTCCTCAAGTATTTGAGGAGAAGTCATGTGGAAGATGTAACAGACTTGTTCAGTTTGACACCAGAAGACTGAAACAAGAACAGTGAGTAGAAGTTATAAGGAAGCACATTTAGCTTTGAGGTCAGGGAAAAATATATGTTTATAGTCAGGACTATGTACAAAAATGGAATGAGCAGCTTGGGAAGATGATTACCCCTCAGTGGAGCAGAGAAGTGAATATATGAGATATTGTAAAGGTGGAAACAAGTTTTGACCAGTCATCACTTGATATGGATTCTTTTCACATGATATCAACACCTATACTCTTCTTGCCAATCCAACTCCTTCACCTCTAACTATAGCTGTACATTTATGCTTTTTGTGCCTCAGTTTGTTTTGGCTGTCTTTCCCCAAAGTATGCCTTTGCACCAGAATGGCATATCTCCTGTCACACAGATCCTTGCTATCACTTCCACCGGCAGTTATTCCATAAGTATTTATTGTGCTAGGTGATGAAGATACAAACACAAAAACAAAAGAATATTTGTCCTCGTGGAGCTTACATTCTACTACCGGGAAACAAACTGGGCCAAAAATGAATCAATACAAGCTATATATACACATTAGATACCATATATACCATATATGGTATATAATACATACCACACACAACATACAACTATACACTAAGTACATAAAGAGACATTTGGGAGCCAGAGGACCCTAACAATTCTGTGACTTAGGAAAGGTCTACAGTAGGAGACAGAACTTGAGCTGAGTCTTAAAGGAAGCTAAGAATAAGTAAATTGCAGGCAAGGGGTAGAATGAGTGGAATTTCTGTGTAAAAGCATGGGAATAATGTAAGGTGAAATATTGTGTATGAAGAAAAAACTGGAAAGAGAAATGACATCCAAAATGTAAAGGGATATAACTGTCAAACAGAGGAGCTTATATTTTATCCAAGGTAGGAGGGAGTCTTTGAAGTTTCTGGAGAGGTGAGTGGCATAGTCAAACCCATGCTTTAAGAATACAAATTTTTTCACTGTAAAGATGGATTAAGTAGGAAACTGGGGGAAAGGAGAATTAGGAGGTTATTGCAGTGCAGGTGAGAAATGATTAGACCATGTGAGTGGAGAAGAGGCAGATTAAAAGCATGTTTGTTGGAGGGTATAACAAACAAGATATAACAACTGATGAGAAGTGAGGGAGAGAGAAGAGTTTAGGTTAATTTCAATGTTGAGAAACCTGATGATGACTAGTATCTGGAGGGAGAGAGAGAGAGAGAGAGAGAGAGAGAGAGAGAGAGAGAGAGAGGGAGGGAGAGAGAGAATGTATTTATGTGTCTGCACACACATGATGAGATGATGAGGAAGCAATACAGCAATAATGTATGGATAACAACTAATAACTCTAGTTCACAATGATTTGTTACTTCTCTGATTCTTATGGCACCAGCAGAATGGATAAGAGAATATTTTACTTTCTAGTGGTTTTCTATACACTTTTGTTATATGTACTATTTGGCATAGTCCAAATAGACTCCTTGTGTATGCTATGCAGTACTTTGTATAATGCTTGCTATTTAATGGTCATTTAATAAATATTCCTTCCTTTATTTGATTTTCTTAAGGTGTATACTATCAATAAGTGCAAATTTCCTGAAGAGTCATTGACCAAGTGCATTCTCATTTGGATACATGGTACCTTTTACTAAAAAGGCTTTTCAGTGGTGCTCTCTATTTCTTTTACTCTAAGAGCAATTTCTGATTTCTATGCAATGAGATGAAAATGTGTTTCATAACTAAAAGTAAATTTCATGAGTTACACTGGATTAAACATAAATCCAATGAACTATTTACTTACTACTGGCATTTCAAACCACATCATTTAAAATGATCAATGAAATGTCTACAAAATATTAATAAATTTTAATTCTCTGTGTATGTATGAAAATGTTATGTCCCTGGCACAGGCATTTAACTTACTCCTGAGCCATCTTCTAATTGTTGAAAGATACAACACTATACCCTTTATCAATAATATAAAGATGAATTTTAAATATGGTTTTCTAGTAAATAATAACAGAGTATAGTAAGATATGCTTAGTAAAATAAAAACATTTTGTTGCAGTATATGAAACATACAAGTATATATTTAAGAAAGGAAGCATCAAGTAACAAGATGAATTCATATGGAATCAATGTTATACATTCCAGAGAGCACATGTATACTGGAAAAAAAAAAAAGAAATATGTTGATCATAGGCCAATGAAGCTTTCAGCACTGAAAAGTCAGATGATTAAATAATTGATTTCTTTTATATGACATCAAGGTATACTATATCTGAAATTTCAATAAAGATATATTACTTTTCTTTTAAGTTGAGTGAGTTCCTAAATATCTTGGTAAGTAATAATATATAACACATTAATTAGGCAGCTTAATAAAATTACTCAAGCATTTTTCATGTGGAGAGTTCATTCAAATATATAAAAAATCCAAGTGAATAATAATGTAGTTATGATTAAAAGTATATTCAGTAGTAGCACCATGCTTAATTTTTTTCCCTAATTGTCCACTTCCCTGTGAAAGAATTGCTATTGTCCTTGTTTGGTCCTTGGCATTGAAAATAGTTGAAAGAATACAATGAAAATCATTTTTAAAAATTTCATTTCTTTCATGACTCATCAGTGTATCAAAAGGAAAGACTAATATAAAATACTTGCAACTTATTTTGACTTAACATTATTATGCCAAGATTTAAATACACATACAAATACACATATGTGTGCATGTGCTTCATTCTATGTTATAAAGATTCAGCATCATGCAAAAGGACAGATTTTTCCAAGATTCTATAAATCACCATATTTCCTTGACACCTAATACCTATTTTGATGAATGTAAAGGATTAAGAGAAATGTGGATAGAACACTCCCAACTAACTGAAGTTGACTTAATCACCTAAATTATATTCATTTAGATTGTATGTTTCTTGAAGGCAGGGACTGTCTTTTGCCTCTTTTTGTATCCCCAGAACTTAGCACTGTGCCTGGAATATAGCTGGCACTTAATAAATATTAATTGACTGATTGGTCAGCAATTATTCTAAAAGAGGATTATCATAGGGTAGCACCTGAGCCAAGTATAATTCATGCATCCATTCATCCTTGCCTTTACTCATTCTTTAAAGATATATTCAGCCTCTGGAGAACTTAAATTTGAAGTGGAAAGGGGGAATCATTGATGGAGAGATGAGGCTATAGAAGAGAACATTAACAAGGGAAAAGATTTAAAGGATAGCCTTGACAAAAAAAAAAAAGGAGATGTATGTTCTCTTACAGAGAAGTTTTGGGTTATGGAGGAAGAGAATGAAAAAAATTGAAAGTCCTTAAATATAAATATCTAAGTAAATACAAAGCAAGGTCATCTTTTTAGGGATAAGGTTAAGAAATTTCAGAATAAAAAAAAAGATTTGGGAGAACTACTTCAAGGAATACAATAACTGAAACAAAATGAAAACACAAGTGAATCTGTGATCTTATTGGTTTGGACATTGGCTCTACTGGCTGTTGTCCTTTGTTCTTGAAGAGGATCAAAATGACATCACTATGCTTGAGTCAAGATTCAATGTGTCTGACTGTGGCTGATTAGGCCAACACGAGCCCGGGATGCTCTACCACAGGTCAGGCACAAATAGTCTGTGTGAACATTTGGAGTGGATACTCCAAACATACGCATCCTGAGATTCCTCTGAGCTATTTCAATCCTGTTTTGCTCATAGAGCACAGCACATTCTCTGATGTGCGCACGCCATGCTGAGCAATCCTATACCAATGTCTCCAATGTCACACAGTCAATTCCAAAGTTCTTGAGAGAGAACTCAAGAGTTTTCTTGTATTGCTTCTTTTGACCACCATGTGAACTTGCCCTGTGTGAGTTCTCTATAAAATAGTCTTTTTGGAAAGCGTACAGTTTTGCATTCGAACAACATGGCCAGTACATTGGAGTTGTGCTGTCTGAAGCAAAGTTTGAATGCTTGGCAGTTTAGTTTGAGTAAAGACCTCAGTGTTTGGTACCTTATCCTGCCAGGTGATCTTCAGAATCTTCCTAAGACAATTCAAATGGAAGCGATTCAGTTTCCTGGCATGGCGCTAGTAGACTGTCCAGGTTTCACAGGCATACAACAATGAGGTCAGCACCACAGCTCTGTAGACCTTCAGTTTGGAAATCAGTCTAATACCTCTTCTCTCTCATACTTTCCTTCAGAGTATCCCAAACACTGAGCTAGCTAAGATAACAATACCTACAAAGGTTTTTATTCTGTTATTGCTGTCTTTCTTTGCATGAATCTTCACAGAGGATCAACTCAACAGACTAGTCTTCCTTTTGATTCTTTTTTAAATATTTATTTTCAGTTTTCAACATATATTTACATAAGTTTTAAATTTTCTCCTCCTCACTCTCCCCTACCTCCCCAATATGGCTTGCAATCTGATATATACTCTACACATACATTCCTATTAAACACATTTTCACATTAGTCATGTTGCACAGAAGAATTATAATAAATGGGAGAAACCATGAGAAAGAAAGCAAAACAAAACAAAACAAAAGAGAAAAGAGTCTGCTTCACTCTCTATTCTGACTCCATAGTTTTCTCTCTGGATGTGGATGGCATTTTGCATTATGGGTCCTTTGGAAAAGTTTTAGGTCCTTGAAATGCTGAGAAGAGCTAAGTCTATCAAACCCAATCTTCACACAATGTGGCTTTGCACTCTGGGACTTTTTTACTGTTTTCTCTTTTAGAATGCTAAAGTAATTAAGTGCCTTTGATTAATTCTTACTAGGTGCAAAGCCCCAGGCCCTCACCCTTTTGCTAACTAGGTGTGAAACCCCAGGCCCACACCCTTTTGCTGATTAGATGTGAAGCCTTTGGGTACTAAGAAGGGTATATAAACTCAGAGGTTAGCATTTTGTTTGGGGCTCTCACTCATTGGAAGAGTGCTAGTGTAGAGACTCAGGATAGGTATTAAGGAGCACCCCCGGCTTTGAAGAAACCCAGATGTTGGTGCTTCTCTTGTAACTATGTATTGCTATAGATAGACTGGTTTGTGTTATTTGCTCTGTTTATATATGATTGTTTGTAATTTCTGTTTGTATTTGCTCTGAAGTTCTGGGTGCTGGCTTTTCTCCCTGAACTAAGTGAATGATATATGTATGTTTGATTTAAGTGAGATTGTTAACCTCTTAAGGTTGCTTTCCTTAGAAAAGCAGATCAAAGAACCTGTGCTGGCAGCTCTTCTGTGTGCTGGTGTTGTTGGTCTTACACAGCCACAATAGTGGCAAGTCACATTGATGTTACAGGCTGTTACTGTGTACAATGTTCTCCTGGCTCTGCTCACTTCACTCAGCATCAGTTCATATAAGTCTTTCCAGGTTTTTCTGAAGTTGGCTTGCTCATCATTTCTATAGCACAATATTTCTATAGCACATTGTAGGGCATTAGTTGTAGAGTTATTAGTCGTCATCCATACATTGTTGCTATATTCCTTCCTCATCATATGTGTGCACAGACACATAAACATATTCTCTCTCTCTCCCTCCCCCTCTCCCTTTCCCTCTGTGTGTGTGTGTGTGTGTGTGTGTGTGTGTGTGCAGATACTAGTAATCAGGCTTCTCAACACTGATATTAACTTAAACTCTTCTCCTCCCTCATCTCTCATCAGTTAATATGTCTTGTTTGATCTATCCCACAATAGTATTACATTTCTATAGCATAATAGTATCATATTCATATACCACAACTTGTTCAGCCATTCCCCAATTGATAGGCATTTCCTTGATTTCCATTTCTTGGCTACCACAGAAATAGCTGCTATAAACATTTTTGTACATTATCCCATTTTTGTGATCTCTTTGGGATATAGACCTAGAAGCACTAATCCCGGGTCAAAAGGTATATACATTTTTATAGCCCTTTGGGCTTAGTTCCAAATTGCTCTCTAGAATGGGTGGATCAGCTCACAGCTCCACCAACAATGAACTAGTGTTCCAACTTTCCCACATCTTCTCCAGCATTTATCACTTTCCTGTTTTGTCATGTTAGTCAATCTGGTAGGTGTGATGTGGTACCTCAGAGTTGTTTTGATTTGCTTCTCTCTAATCAACAGTGATTTAGAACATTTTTTCATATGACTATAGATAGCTTTAGTTTCTTTCTCCAAAAACTGCCTGTTCATATCCTTTGAACATTTATCAATTGGGGAATGATTTGTATTTTTGTAAGTTTGACTCAGTTCTCTATATATTTTTGAAATGAGCCCTTTATTGATAATACTAGTTGTAAAAATTCACATCCTACAAATTCCCCAGTTTTCTGCTTCCCTCCTAATCTTGGTTGCATTGGTTTTGTTTGTGCAAAAACTTTGCAATTTAATGCAATCCGAATTATCCATTCTGTATTTCATAATGTCCCCTATCTCTTGTTTCATCATAAATTCCTACATTCTCCATAAATCTGAAAGATAAACTATGCCTTGCTCCCCTAATTTCTTTGTAGTATCAGCCTTTATACCGAGATCATCTCCCCATTTGGACTTTATTCTGCTATAAGGTGTCAGACTTTGGTCTCTGCCCAGTTTCTGCCATACTATTTTCCAGTTTTCCCAGCAGTTTTTGTCAAACAGTGAGTTCTTATCCTAGAAGCTGAGGTCTGTGGATTTATCAAACAGTAGATTGCTATAACCATTGGCTACTGTGTCCTGTATACCTAACCTATTGCACTGATCTACTCCTGTCTTTCTTTTCATTAATTCCCTTGATACTCCTTTTCACTTTTATAATAATTCAAAGCACCAGTACGGAGTTCAAATTGTTGATCTGTTGTTGTTCCTGGTTCTAATCGTGTGGCTGTGATGATAATGGCTTTCATACCCCTTCTTTTATGTGTGAGTTCTAGGAGCCAACTTATAGCCATCATTTGTTACATGCCACTGAGGCAGGGCTAATTGGATGAATACTAAGGTAAGGGAAGGCCCATCCCCATTTGGAGGGAGAGTGGTTTGATTCTGACTGGGAACTCAACAAGTATAAATAAAAAGCCTGGTTGGGATAGTACCAAGGATAGTTGGAATATTGTAAACTCAGTAACTAAAGCAAGAAAGAAAACTGGTATTTGGAGCAGGAACTGAGGCTTTGAGGCTAGTCATGAATAAGAAAGTCATATAATTTGTATAGCAGGTCATTTGTCTAACTCAAATGTCTCTATTTCACTTTAATCTGTTATGGTATCAGCTTATGGGCTCTAAACCAGTGGCGTCAATCTTAGGCAGAAACCGATCCTCTCTGCCTCAGGGCTGCATATTGACTTAGAAAGCCATAGATTAACAGTATTTATGTTGTATTTTTATAAGTTCTTATTGATATTTTCTGTTTCTTTCATCGCTGTTATCCCAAGTTTCCATTCTCCTGCCCTTTCCAGAGAGTTTTCACATTTAAAAAAAAATGGTATTTTTAGAGAAGAAAAAACTAAAGACAATTAATCTAATTAATACGTTGAAGGGGGGGGTTGGGGGTTTCCTCTCACACCTATTCATTCATTTTCTGTTTGATCTTTATAATTTGTTACATTCACGTTTGATTTTTAGTGTGTAGTTGATCTTTCTAGTTACATTGTTGTTGTTACTGTGCGTATTTTTGTCTCCTTATTTCACTCTGCATAAGTTCATATAAATCTTCCCATGCTTCTCTGTATTCCTTACATATACCATTTCATATGGCACAGTAATATTACATTATATGCATTATATTCACGTACCACAATTCATTTAGCCATTTCCCAATTGATGGGCATCTACCTTTTTTCTCTCCAAGTCTTTGCTATCGCTAAAAATGCTGCATATTTTGACACACATGGACACTTCTTCTTACCAATGGCTTTCTTGAGGTATCACTTGAGTAACAGAGTCTCTGATTAAAGGGTTATGAACATTTTAATGATTTTATTTGCATAATTCCAAATTGCTTTCCAAAATGGTTGCACCATTTCATTGCTCCATTAAACAATGTATTAGTGTGTCTATCATTCCACAATTCCTCCAATATTGACCTGTTGACATTTTTCTGTCATTTTTGCCTATTTGCAGAGTATGAGGTAAACCTCAGAGTTGTTTTGATTTGCATTTCTCTTATTATTAGTGATTTGGAGCATTTTTTCATGGGAGTGTGAATAATTTGCTATTCTCTTAAGAACTACTTGTTTGTATCTTTTGATGACTTACCTATTGGGAAATCGCGATAAGTCATTTTATATATATAAATGTAGGTATATGTATATGTATATGTATACATATATGTATATGTGTATATGTACATGTATGCCTGCATGTATACACACATACCAATATACATTCCTATAATACACACATATACATATATAATATACAGATCACACACACAGGTATGTGTGTGTGTGTGTGTGTGTGTGTGTGTGTGTGTGAGTGTGTGTGTATTCTTTAAAGAGGAAAAAGCTGATTGAATAACAAGCAATGACAATATGAAAGCAAAAATCCCATAATGGTCTATTACCAAATGAGAGTCAAAAGATCAGAGTAGTGGTAGTGAGTGACTGCTCTTACTTAGTAGTACAAAGGCAATTGTTTGTTGTCCTGACGTGAACAAAAGAGGGTTCTGCTGCCTTCCTAGGATTTGTGTCTGGCACATAAAAGGGAACCTTCTAAGACTCACTGAACTTAGTGAGCACCAATGAATTGTGGCGATTCGCATGGGGACAAAGGATCCTGGCCAAAGATAGCTAGGAAACATTGTTATAGATTAGGAAGTTTGGGAAAAGAAACAGAAGGCATCATGGGAAGAGCTCATATTTGTATCATTGCTTCTGATTAAGGGTTAGAGGTTTAGATGAGGTAGACAGGTTTGGGAAATGAACAAAAATAAGATGATGAATGGAAGTGTGGGGTATTGGATAGAGAATCTGCCTTGGGGTCAAGAAGACATATGTTCAAGTCTTGCTTCTGATGCATACTATCTGTATGATCACAAATAAGTAATTTAACTTTTCAATGCCCAAGAAACTCTGTAAGCCTTTAACTATACGTCATGACCCGTTCTTTTTTCCTATACTGCAGCCTCTTATGAAGAGGTAAATGCTCTTTTCACCAGGGCCAACCTCTCTGTTTGTCCACATGATCCCATCCCCTACTATTCCTTCCAGCGCACTGCCCCTACTGTAATTCCCCACCCTCTGATCCTTAACCTTTCCCTTTCTATTGACTCATTCCCTGAAAACCCCAAGTAAAATCTGAGCCATTCATTAGGATTTCACTACTCAACACAGTGCTTCTAGCCCACAGACAATAAGGGAGTTGAACAACTTTGCAAGCACTCAGGCAGGACTCTCTTGCTTTGCCCACACTTGGATCCAGGTCCCAGTCCTGGGTGGCAGTCCCAGGGTGAGGAAGAGCACTAGCACAAGCAGAGCTTGCATCAGCAATGGAGGGGTGGGGGGTGGACCTTCCTCACAGTTCCAGGGCAGAAAATAGTGCTTGTGGTCACTTGCAGACCAGAACACAGGCCAGGAGAGTAGAAAACACCTCTCCTTAAATCATATTGACTGGGTACAGGCTCTGTAATCCCCCTTGAACTCTCCTTGGGTCTTCCCACTTGATCTGGTGTTTTCTTGAGGCTATAATCCCTTCAACTGGCCTTGCATTATCCCTATGCCCAATTCTTTATTAGCCTTAACCTAGCCCAGGCCTCCATTGTCTGTTATCTCTGGATCCCCTTTGTCTACTTCCCACCCTTGAACCTATGTAAACCCCATTCTCTTGGTTTTTGGAGTCTAACTTCTAGTCACCCCAGCCTACTGCCCTCTCCCATCAAGATCCTCCCTAGACCCCTCCTCCAATCACCCCAGACTACTTAGCCAACCCTAGATCCCTCCCCCACAGTCTTTCTGTATATAAGGTCCATCTTGTTTCCATGAAAGGGCTCAGATTCAATCTGGCCAGCTTGCCAATTCAAGGCATCACAAATGTTCTGATTCCTTAAGAGTCTGGCCAATACGGTAGATCTTTAATAAACCATATTCTTCTTTGACTGAAAGAAGGCTTAGTTTGAATTCATTTGGGCAGGACTGCATGTCAGTATTTGGGGGCCCCAGCACTCCTAACCTATAACAATACCACCCTGGAAGAACTGAAAAAATACAGGTTGCTAGAAGTACCTCTGAAAACAGCTGCACAAAACTCCTGAAGCTTGGGACAGGGCTCCCTCCACCCTCAGAGCAGAGCCTTACTTTAACAAACAGTTAAAGGTCAAGTAATAGGCCGGGAAAATGAGCTTCTTTGCTCACAAAACAAAAACTATACAGAAAGTTATTATGGTGACAAGGAAGATCAAAACACACACTCAGAAGGTAGCAAAGTCAAAGTTAAGTTCCTACATCTATACCCTCCAAGAAAACATATGAATTGGTCTCAGGCCATGGAAGAGCTCACAAAGGATTTTGAAAATCAAGTAAGAGCAGAGCCAAGATGGTGAAGTGAAAGCAGGGACATACCTGAGCTCTCTCACAAATTCTTTCAGATACCTCTTGAGAAGTGAATCTGAACAGATTTGAGAGAGGTAGAAACCACTAGGAGACAGAGTGTGGCAGATTTCCAAGCCAGGAGAGTCTGGAAAGTCAAGGAGAGCAATCTGTTTCACCAGGCTGGGAAAGCACACTCCACAGAGCTAAACCGCACCATACCAGAATGGGAGCAGGCCTAGCCTGCCAGCTGCAGTGGTCATCCCCAGGCCTCTCAGGACAGGACAGGAGTCTGTCAGAACTAGGTGAGACAGAAGTGTAGAACCTGTGGCAGCAACAGTAGCTGCTCCTGGGGCTATCAACCCATAGTCTCAAGGTTTGAAACTCACTTTATTGAACTTCTAGGAGCCATGATGACTGAGTAAACTCTAACAGCTCTCATCCCTCCCTTGAATAACCCAGAGAATACTGGCCTAGGAGAAATCCTGGAAGAGAGGAACCAAAAGTGGGGGTTCAGTAGTCTTTTAGCTCAAGAATCTAGGAAGAACCACTCTTGTGGATAACAGAATGGATTAAAAACCATAATCCTACAATATGTTTTTTACAAGAAACATATTTGAAACAGGGGGATACACACAGGATAAAGGTAAAAGGCTGGAGTAGAATATATTATGTTTCAACTGAAGTAAAAAAAAGCAGGGGTAGGAATCCTAATCTCAGACAAAGCAAAAGCAAAGATACATCTAATTAAAAGAGATAAGGAAGGAAACTGTATCCTGCTAAAAGGCACCATAGACGATGAAGTAATATCATTACTTAACATATATGCACCAAGTGGTATAGCATCCAGATTCTTAGAGAAGAAGTTAAGGGAATTACAGGAAGAAACAGACAGCAAAACTATACTAGTGGAGGACCTCAACCTCCCCCTCTCTGAACTTGATAAATCTAACCTCAAAATAAACAAGAAAGAAGTTAAGGAAGTGAATAGAAACTTAGAAAAGGTACATATGATAGACAACTGGAGAAAACTGAATGGGGATAGAAAGGGATATACTTTTTTTCAGTTGTACATGGCATACACACAAAAATTGATCATGTACTAGGGCATAAAAAACTCACAGTCCAGTACAAAAACGCATCCTTTTCAGATCATGATGCAATAAAAATTATTTGTAATAAAGGACCATGGAAAGATAAACTAAAAATTAATTGGAAACTAAATAATCTAATCCTAAATAATGAGTGGGTCAAAGAAAAAAATCATAGAAACAATCAATAACTTCATTCAAGAGAATGACAATAATGAGACAATATACCAAAACTTATGAGATGCAGTAAAAATAGTTCTTAGGGGAAGTTTTATATCTCTGAATGCTTACTTGAATAAAATACAGAAAAAGGATACCAATGAATTGGGCATGCAAATGAAAAAGCTAGAAAAAGAACAAATCAAAAATCTGCAATTAAATATCAAATTAGAAATACTGAAAACCAAAGGAGAGAGTAATAAAACTGAAATCAAGAAAATTATTGAACTAATAATAAAACCAAGAGCTGGTTTTATGAAAAAAAAAACAATGAAATTGATAAACCTTTGGTCAATTTGATTAACAAAAGAAGAAAATTTCCGAATTACCAGTATTGAAAATTAAAAGGGTGAATTTACCTCCAATGAAGAGGAAATTAAAACAATAATTAGAAATTATTTTGCCCAATTGTATTCCCATAAATTTGATAATTTCAGTGAAATGGGATAAATATGTACAAAAATATAAATTGCCCAGATTAACAGAAGAGAAAATAAAATACCTAAATAACACCATCTCAAAAAAGAAATTGAACAAGCCATCAATGAACTCCCTAGGCAACAATCTCCAGGACCAGATGCATTCACAAGAGAATTCTATCAAACATTTAAAGAACAATTAGTGCTCATACTTTATAGACTACTTGAGAAAATAGGTGAAGAAAGAGTCTTACCAAATTATTTTCATGACACAAATATGGTACTAATACCTAAACCAGGAAGAGTCAAAACACAGAAAGAAAATTATAGACCAATTTCCCTAATGAATATTGATGCAAAAATATTAAATAAAATATTAGCAAAAAGACTGCAGCAACTTATCATGAGAATAATACAATATGACCAGGTAGGATTTATTCCAGGAATCCAAGGCTGGTTCAATATTAGGGAAACCATCAGCATAATTGATCATATCAACAACAAAACTAAGAGAAACCATATGATTATCTCAATAGATGCAGAAAAATGTTTTGACAAAATGTAACACCCATTCCTATTAAAAACACTAGAAAGCACAGGAATCAATGGAGTCTTCCTTAAAATCATAAGTACTATGTATCTAAAACCACAACCAAGCATTATATGTAATGGGGGTAAGCTAGACGCATTTCCAATAAGATCGGGGGTGAAACAAGGATGTCCATTATCACCTGTATTATTCAATTTGGTACTAGAAATGTTAGCTTTAGCAATAATAGAAGAAAAAGAAATTGAAGGAATTAGAATAGGCAAAGAGCAAACTAAGTTATCACTCTTTGCAGATGATATGATGAAAAATGCTATCCATCCCCAGGGAAAGAACTGATAGTGTATGAATACAAACGGAAGCATATTTTCTTTTTACTTCATTCGTTTTTCTTGAGGTTTTTTTGTCTATGTTTTCTTTCACAACAGGACTATTATGCATATATTTTGTGTGACTACACATATACCCACCTATATGGAACTGCTTGCCTTCTCAACAAGGGGTGGGGAGGAAGGAAGGGAGAGAATTTGGAACTCAAAGTTTTAAAAGCAAATGTTAAAAAATTGTTTTTACATGTAACTGGGGGAAAATTTAATACTAAATAAGTACAAATAACCCTAAAAATGTAAAATACCTTTTGAAATTTAATATGAGAAAATATTTATACCTCTAATTTATCAATGATTGACATTGTGATAATCATGATAATCAATGAACAAAAGCTAAGATTAATAGTAAAACTCTTTTTATAATAAATTGTCAAATTTGATTATTTCCAGTAATAAATGAGTGTAAGTACTTATTATTTTCCAAAGAATTAGATAACTTGAAAAGTATGCATAGGAAAAAAATCCATTCATTTTATATTAATTGAATCATATAATGTGCTGCATAGTGAACACATATATTCTGGAAGGTTATTTGACCAAATGGATTACTGATGGGACATTTTCTTATATCTTACTTTATAATTCTGTCTAGGAAATAGGAACTATCTGGTTGGAAAATTTTCAATTCCATGGCTTTCATTCATTTAAAAACCAAATCCAAAAAAGTCAGTGCATTTAATTTATACACATACGTGTGTATGTATGTATGTATGTATGTATGTATGTATGTATGTATATATGTATATATGTGTGTTTGTGCTTATCTGAGAGATATATAGATACAATTAAATAAAAAATATTCTACTGAATTATACTGTATAGAAAATACAATAATTATATGTTATCATTTTTAATTTTCACATGTTGACTTTTTATTAGAGATTTTTTAATATATGTCATCAACGTGAACTATAAGTCCTTAGGAATCTTGCTTAAATGATATTTTTCTCAAAAACTTAAATTATTACAGTAGACCTAGTCTTTAATATTTTTCAGATGCAAACTTCATTAGGTACTCAGACCTCTCATACAATATAGCAGAAGCCTCATTAGTGAATATTAATAGCAGTACTTAGATCCACTGCTGATTAAGTGGAAGATAACACTGATGGATTCATTTTTGAAAATATTCTTCACAATACAATTATTTACAACACATTTGTCATTTTTTATATTAAAAGATAGATGAATGATTCTCTTATGGTAAATTGAGAATATAGTATTACTCATCAATATTTTGACACCATCCTGTTTTCTATCTATATTTAAGATAATCAAATAATCAGAAATACATTAGAAATAAGCATTAAATTAAAATTGCTTATAGATCTTTTCTACGTATATACAATGGTTTCAATCAATTTACCCTAATTTTTGAAATAGTTTAAAAAGTACACACAATTTTATTATAATACCTGTGCTGGAACATTTAAAGATATCATCAAAGTGTGAAAGTTCAATTACGTGGAGAATTCACAAAAGTAGAAAGTATTTTTCTTAGTTCTTTTTTTTTTAATAGAGAGGGGCTGGTCTTAAATCTGTCACTGTAACTCCTAGTATGGAAACTCCTTCTATTTATGCAAATAAGCAACACCTCTGTAAATTAGCACTTTAGAGGGTTCCCTGGGGCATAAAGGGTTTAAATGCCTCACAATCCAATGCAGAAAGGCAGAGATATTAAATGCAATGGTATAAAGGCTGCAAAGTAAAGCATGTTCACAGAATGGTAGGTAGCCAATTTGGCTGCAGTATAGTGTGCTTAATTCTCCTCTTCTCCTCTCCCCACTTTGAATATTAAGAAAAAAAAGCATAAAACACTTGAGGCCAAATGATGAAGAGTTTAAACTGTCATGGATTCTTCCTGGGGGGATTTTAAAAGATGATATAGTTTACAGCCAATAAAAAATTAAGATTATGGAATCATGGATCTGGAACTGCAAGTGACTTTGTAAGCTACCTAATCCAAACACTTGCCCTTTTTCAGGTGTGAAAATAAGGCCTAGAGAAATGAAGTGACTTGCCCAAGGTCACCAGAGATAGGATTTAAACCTAGATACTCTGGCTATAGAAACAGTCTTCTTTCTTCTGGAACACTCTCTCTCCTAATTTAGAAGCTGCCATCACTCCACTCAAGGAATTCAAAATAGCAAAGTTTCCATATGATGAATGCATTTTCGTATGAATTCCAAGTGGAAGAACTACATAAAGATATTGTCATTCCTCCAGAGGATGCTACTTGGAACAACTGTCATGTACTTTTTCTATTAGAAATATATCCTTCACTAAAAGAAAATACTTCTTTGGAATAAAAGCTGTGTTTTTGTAAGTTCTCTGTCAAAATTCAAAATAAAACAAAAGGATTCTCATTCATCACACCCTACATAATTCTGGTCAGAGGGAAGCACATGTGGAATCATATCCATTGCAGCTGTTTGGCACATTCCTGGAGCTATGTACAAGATTAGAGTTCTCTTCACAATACCAGGGGTTGGCCCTTATGATTCTTCTATTTTTAAATTCATGAATAATTCTCCCTTCCACTAAAGATATATTTTCTTAAAAACATGAAAGATGAACCATCCTTCTTCAATACAATGGAGGTATTTTAAGTTGGTAGTATATTTAGATTTCACTATCTTAATTCTAAGCCAAATGCACTGCTTCTGGAATTGGTGACAAGTCTTTTCATTGGTCTCTCTTAATGATTCTGCTATCTCTCTTACAAAGTAAGGGGGAAGAAAGCCAGTGTCATTTTTCATTTTTCCATACTGTATTTCCTATCATTAGGGAAAGCATTCAGTGGAACCACAATTTGTTCTTACTCTGTATAATTGACTTTAATTAGCTAAGGATAGATTCATACCTACAGAAGGACACATACACATAAGGAAGTTAGACAGTTTTATGGCAACTAATTAGATTCAGCATAAACATAACCAATATGAAAAATTAATACTAGAAAACTACAGAAATTTAACAATCAGAAGGAACCTTAGAGGTCATGACCAACCCCTATTTGCATGATAAATTCCTTCTACAATATATTTAACATAATTAAGACAATAACAATAACCTCATTTTCCTTCTTCCACCTCTATCTGCCTTCTTCAATCAGCTCATTCCATTTTGAGAGAATTCCAATTAAGAAGATTTTCCTTATTCTGAATGAAAAATTGACTTATATCTCTTCATTCACTAGCTCTAGTTTAGAGCTCTAAGATCAAACAGAAAAAGGCTAGACTTATTACAGGAATGCCCTTCAGATATTTGAAGATATTAATCATGTCCCTCCCTCCTACCAGATCACAATGATTCAGACTTAGCTGAATTCAATTTGATTCAATTCAATTCAGTTTTAAAAACAGTATTTATTAAAGGATAATTATGTTTACTAGGTGCTGCAGATTTTTTTTTAAAAAGTGAAATAGTTACTCTGACACATATCATTTGCATGGCATACCATAACTTTTGATTAAATACTACTTTGTAATACATTCTAGGCACTGGCTTAAAAATGTTAATCAATGAATATTTTAATAGCATGGCTACCTTCTGAGTGCCTAGCAATGAACTAGTAATGAAATGGAATATACCTTACATAGAGGAATGAAGTAAAGCCCAGGTGACATAGCATTGTGTAGAAATGAGTCATTCTGAGGATGAAAGTTTTCCCTATAGTTACTTTTAAAAAATTATTAATATGGATCTCTCTTGAGAGCAAAAGTAGGTATATATGATATATGATCAAAAAATCATAAATTAAATTACCTAATAAAACCCTTCAGAATCTAGTAGAAAGGAAACTGGAAGGAAAATCAGAAAACCTAGAGCCAAACTCCATCACTAACTCATTACATGACTTATAGCAAATCACTCAAACTCTCTAGATCTCAATTTACTTATCTATAAAATGAAAAGGTTGAACTAGAAAATCCCTAAGGCCCTATCCAGCCTGAATATTCCATGATTCTGGTTACCATATTAGTAAGTATAATTACTTAGAGATTTAATAAGAAAACAAAGTCAATGTCCCCTTTTTGAAGAAAAATCATAAGTATATATAAAGTACTATGTGTGTGTGTGTGTGTGTGTGTGTGTGTATGTATATAGCATTTTGAAAAAGAAACAAATCTGACCTGGCTACAGAATATAATATTTTCACATTAAGTTCCTAATGAATAAATGAGACTTTTAAAAATGGCCTCATTACATATTTTATTCTAAAGTTTGTGTTTATTCTCAGGCTGCCTAACACAAATCTACCAAACAGCACAAAAAGAGAAAGTCAATGTTTGGTAACGTTATCCACATAGGACAAAAGCTCACAAACTATTTGCTTTAATAGACACACTTGTACAGTGGGAAATAGAATAGGAGTAAATGAAGCACCCTGAGTAGATGTGTTTAAAAAAAAAGGAGAAGAAAGAAGGAAAGAATATCTGTAGTTTTAAGAGCTATGCAAGAGGCACTGGAGAGATATTAACAAAAGCTCTGAACCTTGTTTGTATTCTCTAGCACTGCCTCAAGGCAACGTTTTTATTTTAAAATGTATGCCCTCATTTACAAAGGGAATTAAGAAATGAAATCCCTGTGTCAGTATCCTTGGTACTAAAACAACCTAGCCATTGGCTGATTTACTAGTGTGCCCTAATTGAACATTTATAGTTTTAACTATATCAGCATGTCTGCAATTTCCTTAGATAAATATTCAAAACATTTCCCATAGATATCAATGGCAAGGAAAACAGTAAAGATATTCTTCAAGACGGCTAAATGCTGCAGAATTTTCAGCAGAGCAGAGTGGTTATTTTTCTCGGCTAGTCTTCATTTATTTTACTTTATTTTCAAAAGGACCTTTGGAGCAGTTATAATATGCAGGTTTCCATTAGCATGAAGATATTTGTATCAAAACAATTAAAGTAATATACCCTTGTGTTCTCAAGAACATATTCACATACTAAATTATTTATTTAGAAGTCTTTTGTCTAAGTCTTTATCCTGGCTGATTTGGGAGGGGGGGTGGCATCAAAAATTATATTCAGTCATTTTAGTTAGTTCTTACACACATAGGCACACACACACACACACACACACACACACACACACACCAAGCATAGCAGTGGATTCTTTCTCCTAGGACCAAAGCCACCCTCCCTCATCATACTAGGTTTGGTATCTCTCACATTGCTATATAAGCTCTTTTCACCCCCTAGAGAAGGGCATGAAAGGTAGAAGCTAAAGATACTATATCATTTTGGTAGACAGTTCTCAATCTCCAGCTGAGGTCATGATGTTTGATTGAATGCTTCGGTTGAAAAAAATGTAATAACAAACAAAACATTTGCACATGCCATCCCGACTATGAGTTTTAAAAATCTGCCCCTAAAAGGATAACTTTCATATCTTTTTTAGATTTAGAGCAATGTGCTGCTTTTTGCAAGACAACTTGGTTTATTAGTGAAGCTGGTACCACATATCAGAGAGGAGGTTCAGGGCCAGCTAAGTTGATAAGGCTGTGACTACTACTTTTGGGCTTGAAGAAGTAAAACCTGAGATTGGTGATTTTCACCTAATTTTGTGTGTCCCTCAGTAAACACTCTAGCCTTCTAAGTCTCTTGTGGTTAGTCATTTCTTGGACTTTGTAATTGAACACACTCATTGATCTTCTTGGGACATCCATATGGCCAAGTGGATAGACGGCCCTAGAGTTAGGAAGGCTCATCTTCCTGAATTGAAATCTAGTCTCAGACACTTATTAGCTGGGTGACCCTATGCCAAGTCACTTAATACTGTTCACCTGTTTTCCTCATCTGTTAAAGGAGCTGGAGAAAGAAATAGTGAACTACTCCAGTATCTTTGCCAAGGAAACCCCAAATAGGGTTGTGAAGAGTCTGACATGACTGAAAAACAACAAAAAATGATCCGGTCCTCTGTCAGACCAATACAATAGTTATCTTGCCCATAAAGTTACTGTTAAAAACCTGTTATTATTATTTAAACCTTAGTTTATAGGGAGAGTAAGGCAGACATGGGCCTAGATCTTATGATTCTGTTGTTCAGTTGTTTCAGACTCTTCGTAACCCCATTCGGGGTCATGATACTGGGGTATGTTGTTATTTCCTTCTCCAGCTCATTCTACAGGCAAGAAAACTAAGGCAAATGGGGTTAAAGTGACTTGACCAGGGTCACACAACTAGTAAATGTCTCAGGAGGGATGTAAACTCACAAAAATGAGTCTTCCTGACTCCAATCCTGGCACTCTATCCACTCTGCCACCCAGCTACCCTACTAACACATAACCCTAAACTTGTAAGCACTATTGGGGAGTAGCAAAAAGGATGCACCATATAGAATATAAACTAATTGGAGCAGCAAAGCCAAACCAGAGGCAAAATACACAAATTAATGGTTATTATGTTAGAGAAACTCATTGATCTATCTAGCCAACTGATCAAAGACACCTAATCTGTGAAAAACCGAGGAAATAAAAAGACTGCTCATGTGAAAACACAATCAGGGAAATAAGTAAAGAAAGTTTTCCAGGTATGATAAAGATAAACACAGAATGTGAAATTTAGAAAATATCTTGGTAACAATCCTATTAAACCAATATGTGAAAAAAATTTCCTTTGCAATATATCTAACAAGCAAACACGCAGAGTTTTCTTGAAGACCTCCAATAACAGAACAGCTTCTGCTTCTCAAGGCAGCCTATTTGATTTTTGGACATCTTCAATGATTATTTTTTTTTGTTTTTTTTTTCCCCTTAAGTCAAGCTGATGGAATCCTAATAAAGCTGCTTCCAGTCCCAATATTCTAACTTCCTTACAGGGCCTACTGAACTGCAGGTCCACTGTCCCTTCTTAGCTACTCACCTCACTGCCTGAACCCACCCCCCCATACACTCAATATCCCAACTTCTTCATATATGACTCACTGCTCACTATAACAACAGGTGTGTTCATGAACTCATTTTTCTCACAGACACAGCAGACATGTCCATATGATGCGATCCCAGCCACTGCCTCTAGATAGTCACTGCCCCGAGACCCATTCCTCATATTTCCTACAGAAATAGCAGGTGTATCCATGCACTCAACCACAACCACATCCATCTAATCTCAAACAGGACCACAATACTTGACTAATCAGAAAGCAGCACCACCAGGATGCCCAAGCAGAAGTGGTCCCTAAAACAATAGAAGGGACTTTCCCTAAGTAGGCACCTGTACAATAATAGCAAAAGCTGTCCTTTAGGTGAACTTATGACGTAGAGGGGCATATCGCAATTTCATTATCATATATACATACCCCATCTCAATGGATTTTTTGTATGCATTGTGGGTAATTGCATGCGCAGTTCCACTGTGGCTGTGAGTCCTCCCTTATCACCTAATTCTTTGAGACAGTTTCACAACAACACATCATGAAACCACAATAAAACCTAAATTTAAGTCTTTGCGACTTCTAACCATTTGTCTTAGTTCTGCCCACTGGATCAAAAAAAAATCAATAGAAAAGTTCGATCTCTCTTCTATTTGACATACTTTCAAAAACTTGAAGACAATAATGATTCCACTCCACACCCTCATAAAGGCTTCTCTTCTCTTAGCTAACTTCCAGAATGGCCTTCATTATTTTGGTTGCCCTCATAATGATATTCTCCTATTAAGTGATTTCCTAAATGTCGGTATCTGCAATTGAATGAAATTCTCCACATGTGGGTCTGATCAAGGCAGAATACAGTGTGATAACCACCTCTTTACTCCTGGAATTTATGATTCTATCAATGCAACCAAAGATTGCTTTAGCTTTTTTCACTACTGTCAAAATGAGGTTATAATCCACTAAAACTTCTAAAATTTTATTGGGAAAAATTGCTATATAAACATGCTTCTATCATCCTATAGTTGTGAAGCTGATTTTTTGAATCTAAGTATAAGACATTACATTTGTCTCTATTAAATTTCATCTTATTAGATTCAACTCAATATTCACTTGTCAAGATCTTTTTGGATCTTGACAGTCATTCAGTATGTTAACAATTCCTACCATCTCTTTGTCATAATCTCAGCATGGATATTGAAAAAAAAAACATGCAGAAGTCTGCAGAGACAATCTTCAAAGAAAGATATTTCTTCTCATGCACCTCCATCCACTTGTCAAGTTTGTAAACCATAATGACAAATACAGGACTTTCTAAGATGCTAAAAAGAAAGGCAAGGGAATAGTTTAAAATGAGAGAATAAGACTGTCTTTTTTAAATAGTATTTTATTTGTTCCAATTACATGTAAAGATAGTTATCAATATCTATTTTTTTTACAAGATTTTGAGTTTCAAATATTTTCTCCCTTCCTCCAATCCCCCCTCCCCAAGATGGCAGGCAACATGATATAGGTAATACATGTGCAATCATGCAAATATATTTCCACATTACTCATGTAGTAAAAGAAGAAACAGAACAAAAGGAAAAAGCCACAAAAAAGTGAAAATAGTATGCTTCGATCTGCATTCAGACTCCCTTGTTCTTTCTCTGGAGATGGATAGCATTTTCCATTATGAACTTCTAGGAATTGTCTTAGATCATTGCATTGCTGAGAAATATTAAGTCAATCATAGCTGATCATCACACTATGTTGTTATTACTGTATACGATATTCTACTGGCTCTATTCACATCACTCAGCATCAGTTGATATATGCCTTAACAGAATTTTTCTGAAATCCACCCGCTCATCATATCTTATAGTACAACATTATTCCATTACATTCATATACCACAACTTGTTCGGCCATTCTCCAATTGATGGGCATTCCCTCAATTTCCAATTCTTTGCCGCTACAAAAAGAGCGTTCTAAATATTTTTGTACATGTAGATGCATTTCCTTTTATAATGATCTCTTTGGAATACAAACCTAATAGTGGTATTGCTAGAACAAAGGGTAGGCACAGTGTTATAGCCCTTTGGGTATAGTTCCAAACTGCTTGCCAGAATGCTTGGATCAGTTGACAACACCACCAAATAGTGTGCCAATTTTCCCACATCTTTGTAACAACAATGTTGCTAAGAGCTGCTGTGGAGGTGGAAGACCAACAACAAGAGCACACAGAAGGGCTGCTAGCACAGGTCCTTTGATCTGCTTTTCTAAGCAAAGCAACTTAAATAGGTTAACAATCTTACTTTAATTAAACATACATATACCATTCACTTAGTTCACAGGAAAAAAGCCAGCACCCTGAACTTCAGAAAGAGTACAGAAATTGCAAGGAGAAATTATATAAACAGAGTAAACACACAGAGAAATCAACAGACAGGCCTCTAGCTGCCTGACGAGGAAATTACATAGTTATCAGAGAGAGAGGCCCTAGCATCTGGGTATTCAAAGTTGGGGGCTCCAATGGCTACCAGAGTCTCATCCGGCCAAATTATCAATGCTCTTCCAATGAGTGTGCCCCCCAAGTTGAAACTCCAACCTTCTAGCATATATACTCTGCTCAGAGCCCTGAGGACTCAGGGCCTACTTAGCATTTAGGGTTTGGGAAAGCTCTTCAATCAGTAGCACCACATCATATACATTGTTTCCAATCAGTGATTCCCAATTGCTTTAGTGCTGAGAAGCACCCCAAAACAAAGACAACAAAAAGATCCCACTTTGATTGCCATTACATTTGAAAGGCAAGACTCGTGGAAGGTACTTGATTACTTCAGTTCTAAGAAGCACTCCAAAACAAAACACAAAAGGATTCCACTTTGCCTGCTCCATTCAAACAAAGGCAAGACTCATTAAAGGCACTTTATGGCCTCAGCATTCCAAAAGAGAAGAATAGCAAAACAATCTCATTCTTATTAATGTAACAATCTTTTCCAACAGTTATTTTCCTTTTCTGTAATATTAGTCAATCTGATAGTTGTGAGATGGTGCCTCAGAGTTGCTTTAATTTGCATTTCTCTAGTCAACAGAGATTTAGGGTACTTTTTTCATATGCCTATAGATAGCTTTAATTTCTTCATGTGAAACTGCCTGCTCATATCCTTTGACTATCAACCTGTGGAATGATTTGTCCTTATAAATTTGACTCAGTTCTTCATATAATTGAGAACTGAGACCTTTATAGGAAACACTTGTAAAATTTGTTTCCCACCTTCCTGCAATTCTTCTAATTTTGGTTACACTGGTTTTCTTCATGCAAAACCTTTTTAATTTAATCAAAATTATCCATTTTGCATTTTATAATATTCTCTATCTCTTATATGGTCATAAATTCTTCCCTTCTCCATAGATCTTACAGTTAAATTATTTCAGTCCCTTAATATGGAAGCTGCAAGATCTTGTATTACCCTGATTGTGTTTCCACAGTCCTCAAATTGTTTCTTTCTGGCTGCTTGCAATATTTTTTCCTTAACTTGGGAACTCTGGAATTTGGCTATAATAGTCTTAGGAGTTTTCTTCTTGGGATCTTTTTAAGAGACAATCAGTAGGTTCTTTCAATTTCTATTTTACCTTTTAGTTCTAGAATATTAGGGCAGTTTTCCTTGATAATTTCTTGAGAGATGATGTCTAGGCTCTTTTTTGATCCTGGCTTTCAGGTAGTCCAATAATTTTTTAAGTTGTCTCTCCTGGATCTGTTCTCCAGGTCAGTGGTTTTTCCAATGAGATATTTCACATTGTCTTCCATTTTTTCATTCTTTTGGTTCTGTTTTATAATTTCTTGATTTCAGGGGCAGCTAGGTGGTGCAGCGAGTAGAACACTGGCCCTGGAGTCAGGAGGATCCGAGTTCAAATTTGACCTCAGACATTTGACACATATACTAGCTGTGTGACCTCGGACAAGTCACTTAACCCCAATTGCCCTGCCCCCCTCCAAAAAACAACAAAAAAAGAAAACTAAAAAAAATAAAAATAAAAATAAATAAAAAAATAAAATATTTCTGATTTCTCATAAAGTCACTAGCTTTCTCCCAAGCTTTAGGGCATTGTGCTGCTGTTTTCAGCGCAACGTCTACACAGTAAGCTCTGCCACACCAGCACTCCTCCTCCCCCAAAAACCACCAACGAGGCCTGTGACCTAGATCCAAGCAGGGCAAAGCAAAGAACCCTGCCTCTGCGCCAGCTAAGTGTTCCCTGCACTCCTGCTCTGATCTGCCACTTGATTCCTCCTACCGTGCCTGGGACTGGAAACAACCCTAGCTGGAGCTCTGGAAGCAGCCACAGGAGCTTCCTGCTGCTGCAGCTACTACGCTGTACTTCTCTGCACCCCCGGGCCTAGTGCCAACCACCTCCTCTCACCCTGATCTAGCAGGTTTCCCACTGACCTGCTAAGGTTGTCTTTGGCATTTGTGGGTTGAGAATGTCTGGTAGCTACCACAAGCTCAGTGTTTCAGGCCCATACACCTTGCTCTGCACCATCTCCTCAGTGCCTGGTCTATCCTGGTGTGGCCCACACTGGGCTGCACTCCACTCCCAGCACCATGAGATAGACCCTTCCCAGTGACCACCCAAGCCATCTTTGGGTGGAGACCTGCTTCCCTCTGTTATTTCACATGTTCTGTAGCTCTATAATTTGTTCAGTGCCATTTTTACAGGTGTTTGGAGGGATTTGGGGGAGAACCTAAGCTAGTCCCTGCTTTCCTGCTGCCATCTTGGCTCTGCCCCTCCTTTATTCAATTTTCTCCCTTGACACCATCCCTTTTCAAAAGTGTTTGCTTTTGATAACCTCCTCCCTCAATCTGCCTTCCCTTCTATCATTTCCCCTCTCTTATCCCCTTCCCCTTACTTTCCTGTAGGGTAAGATATCCAATTCATCTGCTCCCTCTTCCCTTCCAACAGACTGCTTTTTCTTTCCACTTTTATGTGAGATAATTTAGCCCATTCTATCTCCCTTTTTCTCCTTCTCACAAAATATTCCTCTCTCACCCCTTAATTTTGTTATTTTTTTTTAATATCATCCCTTCATATTCAACTCACCCTGGGCCCTCTGTCTACATATATGTATATTCTCTTCAACTACTAATGCTGAAAAAGGTCTCATGAGTTACAAATATCATCTTTCCATGTAGAAATGTAAACAAAATGGTTCAACTTTAGTAAATCCCTTGTGATTTCTCTTGCCTGTTTACCTTTTCATGCTTCTCTTGATTCTTGTTTTCTGAAAGTCAAATTTTCTATTCAGCTCTGGTCTTATCATTGAGAAAGGTTGAAAGTCCTCTATTTTATTGAAAATCCATATTTTGCCTTGGAGTATTATACTCAGTTTTGCTGGATAGGTGTTTATTCCAATGAGATATTTCACTTTGTCTTCCATTTTTTCATTCTTTTGGTTCTGTTTTATAATTTCTTGATTTTTCATAAAGTCACTAGCTTCTACTTGCTCCATTCTAAATTTTAAAGTAGTATTTTCTTCAATGGTCTTTTGGATCTCCTTTTCCATTTGGCTATTCTGCCTTTTAAGGTATTCTTCTCCTCATTGGCTTTTTGGAGCTCTTTTGCCATTTGGGTTAGTCTGTTTTTAAGGGGTTATTTTCTTCAGTATTTTTTTGTGGTCTCCTTTAGCACGTCTTTGAATCATTTTTCATGATTTTCTTGCATCACTCTCATTTCTCTTCCCAATTTTTCCTCTACTTCTCCTACTTGGTTTTCCAATTCCTTTTTTAGCTCTTGCATGGCCTGAGACCAGTTCATATTTTTCTTGGAGGCTTTTGATGGAGGATCTTTGACAATGCTGACTTCTTCTGGATGTATGTTTTCATCTTCTTTATCAATAAAAAATATTCTACAGTCTGAGTCTGAATCTGAGTCTGTTTTCACTGCCTGGCCATGTTCCCAGCCAACTACTTGACCCTTGAGCTTTTTGTCAAGTATGACTGCCTTTAGCATGGAGAGTTCTTTGCCCCAAGTTTTAGGGGCCTTGTACTACTGTTTTCAGAGCTACTTCTACTCCACAGTTACCACAAGCTCTGCCACAGCAGCACTTCTCCTCCCCCAAGAACTACCAACCAGGGCCACAACCCAGATCCAAGCAGGGCAAAGCAAGAGAACCCTGTCTCTGCACCAGCAAAGCAATCCCTGCACTCAAGCTCTGATCCAACACTTGATTCCGCCCACCGAGTGGGCCTGGGGGCCATAAGCAGCCTCCACTGAGCTCTGGAAGCAGCCATGAGGGCTTCCTGCCTAACTACCGCTGTGCCACCTCTGCTACCCCCAGGGCTGCTACCCCCAGACCACAAACTTCTCTCACCCAGATCCGCAATTTTTCCTATAACCTGCTCCTTTGTCTTTGGTGTTTGTTAGTTGAGAAGTCTGGTAAATACCACAGCTCAGTGATCAGGCCCTAGGCCTTTCTCCACCTAAACTCCTGGTCTGGTCAGTCCTGCATGGGCCACAATGGGCCATGCTGGGCTGTGCTCTGCTCCCAGAATGTGAGATAGAATCCTTCCCAGCAATCATCCAGGCCATCTTAGCTGGAGACTTGTTTCCCTCTGTTAGTTTCATAGGTTCTGTAGCCCTAGAATTTGTCAAGAGCCATTTTTTACAGGTGTTTGGAAGTATTTGGGGGGACAACTTAAGCAAGTCCCTGTTTTCCAACCACCATCTTGGCTCTGCCCCTCACATAGTCAATTTTGTTTAGGTGCCATGTATGGCTGAGAAAAAGGCATATTCATTTCTATCCCCATTCAGTTTTCTCCAGAGTTCTATCATATCTACCTTTTGTATAATTCTATTCACCTCTTTAATTTCTTTCTTGTTTATTTTGCAGTCAGATTTATCTCATTGGTGGGGGGGGTGTTGTTTGAGGTCACCCACTAGTAAAATTTTGTTATCCATTTCTTCCTGTAAATAACTTGACTTCTCTAAGAATCTACATGCTATACCACTTGGTACATATATGTTTAATATTGATATTACTTCTTTGTCTATGGTACCTTTTAACAAGTTGTATCTCTTATCTCTTTTAATTAGATTTCTTTTCACTTTTGCTTTGTCTGAGAACAGGATTGATACCCCTGCTTTTACAAGTATTACCTTCCCATGCAAACAGATTAATCTTATTGGAAACCATTTTGTTTGTTTGTTTTTACTGTTTGTTTTACTGTTCTTTCCTGTTGCCATTTTTATGCTCTTCTTAAGTCCTGTATTTGAAGATCAACATTTTTGTTCAGCTCTTTTCTTTTCATCAAGAAATTTTGAGTTCCCTATTTCATTGAATATCCATCTTTCCTTCTGAAAGATTACGCTCAATTTTGCTGGGTACGTGATTCTTGGTTGTAATACAACTTCTTTTGCCTTCAGGAATATCATGTTCCATGCCCTAATTCTTTAATGTAAAAATTATTAAAATGGGGCAGCTAAGTGGTACAGTGGACAGAGCACTAGCCCTGAAGTCAGGAGGACCTGAGTTCAAATCCAGGCACTTGACACTTACTAGCTGTGTGACCCTGGGCAAGTCACTTAACCCTGATTGCCTCACAAAGAAAAAAAAAAGAAAAAAAAAGAAATTATTAAAATGACATCACCTGACTTAGGATAAAAGAGGAGAAGTGTGAAGTACATTATAAAAATTACACAATCTTTAACAAAAAGAGTGAAGGCAAAGTACAGAAATGAATGACAAAGAGAAATCTACAGGCTAGCAGCACAGGTATAATAAATTACAACATTAACCTAAATAGTCTTACCTCCCCTTCATAAAGTGGAAGGTTAGTGCCTGAATTTTAAAAAAATGCCAAAATAAATATATTTAAAGACAAATTTCATGAAGAGGCAGATAAAGCATTGGACCTGGAGCCAGGAAGACCTGAGTTCAAATGTTGTCTCCAATACTTACTAGTTATGTGACCCTGGGAAAGTCACTTAATCTCTGTCTTAGTTTCTTTATTTGTAAAACAGGTATGATAATAATAGCAATCAATTATTAAGATAAAATGAAATAGTATTTGTAAAGAGCTTTGCAAATTTAAAGAGGTGTGGAAATTTTGGCTATCAAAGTTAAGGGGTCTGAAAATAGATATAATGTGTTTGGGAATACAGGAAAAGTAAGGATTATTAAGTTATCACATAAAGTAGATTTCATAGTAAAAAGCATCAAGAAATAACAACTGGACTTCACTACACTTTATACATGTATCATATTCTAATTTAAACCATAGTTCTTTGGATATGTGTTTATCACCTGTTCCTCCTAGGCTGTGATTCCTTTGAGTAAAAGGATTTCATTTTTTTTCATCTTTATACTTCCACCAGTGCCCAATATAACACACTACGCATAGTAGACACTCAATAAATATCTGATAAATTAATATAGATATAAAAGATCACTATAGAAAGATAAATATATGATGTGTAATAAAAGAAACTAATAATAATGAGCCTGTATGAGTCAAATGATATGGCCATAAAATATCTAAAAAGATTTTGATAAAAATGCACAAAGAAATAGCAGGGATAACTCAAACGGGAAACCTCAATACTCTGCTAGAAGAATTTGACAAATAAAGTAGAAAACAAGTTAGTAAAGTTTAGAGTATAACAATAAAATAAATAAGGTAAGTAGTTGAAATTTGCAGAAAGATAAAAGGTATAATAAAATATATTTTCTCTTCTATTGCACGTGGATGATTCAAAAAATCATGTAATAGACCTTAAATATACATTTAGTAAGTTAAAAAAGCAGAATGTTCATATGATATATTCTCAAATTGTAATAAAAAGAAATTGAAAATAAATACCAAAGTCAGAATTAAGATGTAGCCAATTACATGGAGTTTTTAGATTTACCAGATTGTGTCCTACCTAGATTTTTTTTGTCTACTTCAAACTATTGCTCTGCACACAACAGAAACTTAATAAATGTATACTGAGTTGAATGATTTAAAAAAAATCTCTTAGTTTCTGGGCCATGGAGGAAATCCAAATCATAACAGAACATTTTAAAAGAATCAAAATATAAAAGTAATATTCTAAAATTCATGAAATTCATTGATTAATTCACTAAGTATTTATTAGGATCCTACTATGTGCCAGGCACTCTAAAAGGTACCTTGGATCTAAGAGTAAAACAAAAATGTACAGATGCTGCCAAAGAAGTTTTTAAAGTAAAACTGACCTGCTCTAAATACTTGCATTAGGAAGCATTAATAGCAAGGCTGATGAGCCAGGCAGAGCATAGCCAGAATTCAGAAATTTGGCAGACTTCATTTTGTTGGCAGGTGAACTCAAGAGGACCCAGCAGCAGTTAATAGGATGGAATTCAGGCAGATGAGTGATGAACACCACTGCCACAACAGAAACAGTGTTTGAGCAAGGAATTATTTTAAAAGAGAAGGACTGGATGTATTTAGGAAATAAGGCAAGTAGATCTAACAGTAAAAAAGGAGCCTTACTCATACTATATTGACAAATGAATGAAACTTAGGAAGGAAAGAGTGGGTGGTAATTCCTGGGCTTTGACTTTGTACTCTGCTTCTCTCTTATTACTGACTTTGTACCTAGTTCCTTATTTGAGGTAAACTTTTCTCTGATGCTGTATGTCCAGGAATGTGAAAGAAGGGAACATGGAAGTCATGGGAGTTTCATTGTACCTTAGAACAAACCTCTCTATTCTAACTCAGAAACTCAGTCAACATCATTGCTCCTTGTACTTAGAAAAACTTTTGCCATTACTTCCCTGGCTCTTACTATGAGAGGCAAGATACTCAGGTCACCATGGGAAGATAATGATAAGCCATAGGAAGAAATAAAAGCAGTTAATCAGCATCAAGAAATAATTTGAGGTCCTAGCTTATAAGCAGAGCCCAACATCACTGATAGTCTGATGGGAAACAGTGAGTGAAGGTATAGGTTATAGAGGCTGGACAACAGGTTGGAGAGACTCACCTACATATATATGACAATGTAGCCAGAGTGGCCTTTGTTTTCTTGAGTGACTCAGCTTACCTCATTGAGCCTCACCGGGCCATACCTGGGAGCAGAGAACTTCCTGTGTGACCTCTTCTGGGGCAGGAAGTCCAGAGACTCATGGCCTGCAAACAGAGAACTGCCTGCATGATGAGTCATGGGGCTGGCTCAGGGGAGGTGTTAACCTAGTCATACGCTAGGGGGAGGGGGCCAACTCAAGAACCATCGGCTCTGGTCATTCAGGCGGCGCTTGATGATGTCAAAAACTCTATAAAAGGGGAGAGGACAGCTTGAAGATCCCTTTTCCTTTTCCGGTTGGAGCCAGAGACGCCTACAGCCGAAGCTGAGCTGCCGGTATGCAGAGCTGACCTACGTGGAGCGAGGAGTGCTGAGCCAGGACTGGAGGCCAGTGGGTAATCTTCTTACTGTAGAAGGGAAGTATGTATACGATTTTGCCTTATACCATCTTGCTTCTCTGTGGCCTCCTGGTTACTCTTGTGAGGCGGACTTATTGG
Source organism: Trichosurus vulpecula (assembly GCF_011100635.1). Taxonomy (NCBI): domain Eukaryota; kingdom Metazoa; phylum Chordata; class Mammalia; order Diprotodontia; family Phalangeridae; genus Trichosurus; species Trichosurus vulpecula. The sequence goes on along the minus strand of NC_050577.1, from coordinate 141,545,468 downwards.
GCCTGGAAGCTTTTGATCAAAATATCAAAATGGGGGTGCTGGTTTGTGGGTCTGTTACTGTGGAGTGTAAATACATGCTTTAGTTCTCCTGCCTTCTGCCTAGAGAATTCCTTATATCCTGCAGTTCCAAACCTTTCAGGCACATATGAGATTCTCTTTGAAATCATAAATTCTGCCTTCCTAACATAGTCAGCCAGAAAAGTACTGAGGGTTAATTAATTGATGCTTAAATTTTTTCACCCTATTCTACTCAATACTCCCTTCTCTCTAAGTTCAGTATACTACTATCTCCTTGTTCTTCTACCCATCAGACTGTTCTTTCTCAACTTCCTTTGCTGGATCCTCATCTACATTATGCCCTGTAATAGGTATATGACAGGTTTCGTCCTAGACCCTTTTCTCTTGTTTCTCTCTACTTCTTCACTTGGTGATCTCATCAGCTCCCATATATTTATTTATGACCTCTCAGTAGATGAATCTTATATCTACCTATCCTGCTCTAACCTTTCTATTGACCTCCCACCTCACATATCCAACTGCTTTTCAGACATCTCAAATAGGATATCCAGTAGACATCTTGAATTCAACATACCTCCAACCAAACTCATACTCTTTTCCTCTGAAACCTCCTCCCTCCGACTTCCCTGTTACTATTGAGGATAACACTATCCTCCCAGTCATCTAGGCTTACAACTTAGGTGTCATCTCCACTCCTCACTAGCTCTCACTGCTCCCTATTCAATCTTTTACCAAGGCCTATTGATTTCACCTTCGCAAGATCCCTCAAAGATGCCCCCTTTTCTCCTTTAACATTACAACCCAACTGCTACAGGCCCTTATCACCTCAAGCCTGGACTATTACAATAGACTGTTGGGCAGTATGCCCACTTCAAGTCTCTCCTCACTTCAATTCATCCTCCATGCAAGCCACTGAAGTGATTTTCTTAAAGCACAGAAATGACTATGTCACCACCCTAGTCAATAAATACATCTGGTTTCCTGTGTCCTAGAGGATCAAATACAAAATACTTTGCTTAGCATTCAAAGGCCTTCATAACCTGGACCCTTCCTAACTCACCAATCATCTTACACCTTACTCTCCAACACACACTCTTTTTGGCAGTGACACTGGCCTACTGCCTATTCCCCAAACAAGACAATCCATTTCTCAGTTTGGACATTTCCTTGACTGTCTTCCATGTCTGCATTACTCTCTGTTCTATGTCTATGTACTGGCTTCCCTGGCTTCCTTTAAATCCCAACTAAAATTTCATCTTTTACAGGAAGATTTTCCCAACCCCTCTTAATTCTCTTTAATTATTTCCTGTTTTTCCTGTATATATCTTGTTTGTACATATATGGTTACTTATTATCTCCCCCATTAGATTACGAGCTTCTTGAGGGCAAGGGTTGTCTTTTCCTTTGTTTTGTATCTCTAGCACATAGCATAGTGCCTGGCACATTCCAGGCATTTAATAAATGTTTTTGACTAAGTTAATTGATCCATAAGTAGATCTGTCTCTGTTTCCCAGGGAACAGATTAGACCTAGAATCTAGGGCAAAACCTTTGGCTAGTACGTAGGGCACATAAAAGTAAATAGTGACAAATAAGGTGGAGAAAATATAGAGTGGTAAAAGGTCGTGGAGAGCCTGGAATGCCGCAATAAGTGTTCAATAGAAAACAGAAAAACCAACAAGAAAGAACTGAGGTCTTTTTGGGGGTGAGGAAGAATAGAAATCATTTTGGGCTCATGTTTCAATCATAGGATTGAGGAGACTAGAACTATGCTATGAAAATAGCACTAGATTTGGAGTTAAAGATCTTGGGTTCAAATTCTAGATCTGACATTTATTACCTTATGACCTGGTCAAGTCACTTAACCTAAATCTTAACTAGTTTAAGTGTAAAATGAGAGTGATAGAATAAATATCTTGTTTAGTCTCTCTTGTTCATATCTATGATCCATAAGAACCATTTGGATGTAAGCTTAGGGAAATGAAATCAAAGAGATTAAATTTTTAACTCTGGAGAACTAGAAAGATTATGGTTGCTACTAAAACCTCTAGGAACAATCATGTTTCAAGATTAGGCAATGAGTTCATTCTTGCCATACTTCACATTAGAGGAAAATCTATGTAATATATATGTGTGTGTGTGTGTGCGTATTATACATATAATTTATTTTTTTTCATGAAATGTTCTTTAGAGTGAGACATAAAATTTGACAAAGGTAAATACTTTAGTGCTTGTTAGAAAGTGTTTTTTTCTAAACTAATATCTATGATAAAATAGGAATCCTTTAGTGAAATTAATATTACAAGTGCAATGATGATGATGACACAGATGGCATCATATTAATTTGGCACTTGGGAGCTTTCCTCACAGTAACATGGTGATTAAGTTAACATGAGTATTGTAATCCTATTTTATAATGGAAATATCCTAGAGAAGTTAATCAATATGCTCAAATCAACCCAACTGAATAATGACAGTTCAGATTGGAAATATATCTCTTAAGTCCCTACTCCTCTATTTCTGTTTTTTTCAAATATGCTTTCCAATTCTAAATCATTTAGGATAATTCATTTGGAAAATAATGGCTAGGAAATCTATAGTCTATTCTTGAGTTACTTAACAAGTTTCATTCATAAGTCACGGTGAATGATAACTTTGAGGTTGCACCCTGATTTCTAATGCTTAACTTCTTTTATATAAAGGAAATAAATCAACCTGGAATGTCTAAACATATCACCAAATGTATTAATAGGCACTAATGGAATGCATGTTAGAAACTAATATATTCAATTCAGGAAACATTAAGTGCTTGTAATGGGTGAGGCACTGTGCCAAGCATTGTGAAATACAAAGAAAAAAATTGGATCGTCCCTATACTCAGAGAGCTTACATTCTATAGACAAATTAAACATGTACACAAGTTAGTAGATAGAAATTATATACATCATGAAAAGTAATTTGACTGGAATAGAGAGTAAAGAAGAGAAGTAATAGAAAATAACTAGAGGGATAAAAAAGGAGTCAGAGAGTTGAATACTTTAAAGGCTAGGTTGAGGATTTGGATTTTGTCCTATAAGAGATAAGGACCCAAACAGACTTTCAAGTAGGAGAGTGAAATAGTAATAACTGTGTTTTAAGAATATAAATCTGGAATCTTGGGAGTATTGGGGAGCAGAGGAGAGAGACTGGAGTCAAGTTGAGGTGTATATGTAAAGGGAAGGATAAAGACCTATGCAATGTGGAGTTTGAACAGGACAGGACATAGCAACTGACTAGACGTGGATGTCCAGGAATAGGGAAGAATTAGGTTTTATTCCCCAAGGATGTAAAGGCTTGGAAGGACAGTGATACTATCACTAAAGAGGAAAATTTGGAAGTTAGATGATTTGAGAAGAAATAAAATGAGTTTTATTTTTTAATTATTATTTCAGGATATCCAGGGAAAGATGTTTAGCAGGTAGTTTGTAATGGTGGGATTGGAGGGTCAAGAGACAGATAAGGGTTTAGTAGTTAGGAAGTTGTTTGCAAACATTAAAATTGAACCATGAAGTAGAGAGAGAAAAGTCTCTAGAGAGCTACCTATTTAGATTAAAGAGAAAGATCGGATCCAGCAGAGTCGTTTGAGGAGTCAAAGAATCGAAGCAATGATGTCATCATGGCAAAAGAAAGAGAATGTGTCGAAGACCGAGAAAGGGCAGTTAGATTTAGCAATTAAGAGCACTTGTAACTATGGAAAATGGTAGGTCAAAGTGGTCAGAAGTCAGTTTGCAAGGCACTGAGAAATAAGAAAAAGATGAATGAATGTATACATTTTTTGAGTTACAACTATGAAAGGGAGAAAGACAATAGAACAATGGACTGAGGTGCGTAAAGAATCAATGGAAGATTTTTCCTTTTTTAAGGATGGGAAAAGTTTGTGGGCAGCAGAGACAAGATGTTGGTGTTTAGGTTGGGACGCCACCAAACTCTTCCCATGTTCTCCTCCAAACACCTTTAAAATAGTGCTTCAAATAAATTTTGGAGCAGTTAAGCCAACAAAAATATTGGGGAGAGACATCTTTTTTAGTTTAAGACAACTTAGGAGGTCTAGAGAAGAGGTCTGTGACAGCAGGGTGGGCACAGCCCTGGAGCACAGCAGTAGCACCAGCAATAGGCCTTGGAGGTATCTGCAATAGCAGCAGCTTCAGGAGCTCTGAGCCCAGAGATAGTAAGGAAGTCAGAAAACTAGTCAGAAGGAGATTACAGGGGACTCTTTGCTGGCACTGGGTGGAGCTGATACTGATTGGCAACTCTATTACCCATAAACAGTTCTGGGTCACAATTCTAGGATGGAGAGGAGCACTTGTGATCATTCATAAGAGAGCAGAGAACCTGGTCACAGTCCCAGGGTCAACAGCATTACTAATATTTGCAGCTTCAGGTGAGCAGGGTGCCTTCCTGGGTAAAGACCAGAACACAGACTAGGAGAGCACTGACCATACCCTAGATAGATCACATTGACATGAAAGCAGTGAAAACTTATAGGCATCTAGAACTAGCTCTGAAAATAGCAGCACAAAAAGTCCTTAAGCTTGGGACAGTGCTTCCTTACCTCCAAGGGAGCAGAACCCAACTTCAACATAAAGTTCAAAGCAAAGGAATGGGTTACCAAAATGAGAAAACAATAACAATAAAAAGAACTTGACCATAAAAAGTTATGATGTGGCAGGGAAGACCAAGACAGAAACTTAAAAGAAGACAACAATGTGAAAATAGCTGCAAGCAAAGCTTAAAAGAAAAATGCTAATTGGCCCCAAAGGCCAGCAAAAATGCTTGAAAGAGATAAGTGTGGTAGAGGAAAAATGGGACTGAAGGAAGAAAATTAGAAAAAGAGAATTAGCAGCCCAGTAACGGAGGCACAAAAACACTGAAGAAAATAAAACCATAAAAAACAGAATTGCCCTAACATTAAAAGAAGTACAAAAATTCCCTTAAGAAAATAATTCCTTAAAAATAAGAAGTGGGCAAGTGAAAGCTAATGACTCCATGAAATTTAAAGAAACAATAAAACAAATTCAAAGAATGAAAAAAATAGAGGAAAATGTGAAATGTCTTTTTAGAAAAACACTGATCTGCAAGACAGATCAAGGAGAAATAACTTAAGAATTATTGGACTATCTGTAATCCATGATCAAAAAAAGAGCCCAGACATCATACTTTGAGAAATTATCAAGAAACCTGACACAATAGCTTAGATCCAGAGAGTAAAATAGAAACTGAATCTGCCAATCACTTCCAGAAAGAGATCCTAAAGTGAAAACTCCCAGGAACATTATAGATAAATTATAGAGCTCCTAGGCCAAGGAGAAAATTTTGCAAGCAGCCAGAAAGAAACAATTTAAGTATTATGAAGTGACATTCAGGATCTCACAATTTGTAGCAGCTTCCATGTAAAGGGAGCAGAAAGCTTGGAAAATGATATTCCTTATACACAAAGAAGCTATGGTTAAAATCCTTCAGGAGGAATGATTCAGGGGGAAAATGAAGATTCAAAGAAACAAAGGACTTTTAAGCATTCCTAATGAAAAGACCAGAGGCAAATAGAAAAGGTAACATTCAAAGGTAAGACTCAAGAGAAACATCAAAGATAAACATCAAGAATAATCATAAGGGACTCAACGAAGTTAAACTGTTTACATTCCAATATGGGAAGTTGATACGTGTAACTCCGAAGAATTTTTCATTAAAAGGGCAGATAAAAGGAGTCAACATAGACAGAGGGGACTATAGTCAGTTGATTATGTTAGATAATCTCCCAAATAAAAATGTAGGGGAAAGAAAGAGGGATGCACTGGGAGAAGGGAGAAGACAGAGGTAAGACGGAGAAAATTTTCTCATACAAATGAGTACAAGGAAGAACTATTTAAGTGGAAGTGAAAATGGGGGGAGGGTTGACAGGTAATGATTAAACCTCACTCTCACTGGATTTGGTTTAAAGAGAGAAATTCCATACACACACATACATACATATTCATATACACACATATACATACATATATAGATATAAACACGTACACACATATATACATATGTATGACATACATATATACATATGCATACATATTATGAGTAGTTGTTTTTATTCAGTCATTTCGGTCTTGTCTGACTCTTCATGACCCTATTTTGGAGTTTCCTTGGCAAAGATACTAGAGTAGTTTGCCATTTCCTTCTCCAGCTCATTTTGCAAATGAGTAACTGAAGCAAACAGGGTTGAAGTGACTTGCTCCCAAAGGAGGAAGAGTGGAGATCAAGAGTAGAATTAAAAAAAATTAACATTGAAAAGATGACCCGACTCTTCACTGGAGACTAGAAAAAAGGAGGCTGGAAAGAAGGATTATGGCAATAGCGGAAGAGAATAAAAAGCTGATGACAGATTCATTTTTTTCTCAATGAAGTAGGAAAAAGATTCTCCCCTAAATGGAGTAGAGAAGAGGTGAAATAAGAAGATGGGAGAGAGTGTGATAGATCCACTATGAAATAAGATTTTCATGCACCAATACTTTTCATGTTCAGTGGATGTTAGAAAATATACATTTGGAATAAAACCTGTTTGCATTTGCATGGTTTTCACCAGATAAATATGAAAGTGCAAGAGAATGGAGAAGTAAGGAGATGAGGACAACAGAGGATAGAAGTTTTATAAGGAATAATAGGCAACAAGAGAATAAGTATTGCAGGAATAGCTGATTTTTGACATGCAGTTGTTTAGTCATGTCCAGCTTTTCATAAACCCATGTGGGGTTTTATTGGCAAAGATAATGGAATGGTTTGCCATTTCCTTCTCCAGTAGATTAAGGCAAACAAACGTTAAGTGACTTGCCCAGAATCACACATCTGAGTATCTAAGTCATGAAGTGATCTCAGAGCTTCCTGACTTCATGCCCACTATTCTATCCACTGAGCCCTCTAGTTACCTCAAAACAGCTGATAGGGCATACGTTTCAATTGGTCAAGCATAAGTTCACAAACAAAAAAGAGGAAAGGCAGGCGTTATGAGAGCATAGGAGATACATGAACTAGAAAGCACGAGTGCTCATGATGATATCTATATCTCTGTTTCTGGCTCTGTCTATCTGTGTTAATGTGACCAAGAATGAGTACAGAAGTTTAGAGATTAGAATTGAGATGACGACTATCAGACATTGAACAATTTAAGAAGGAAGGAAAACAACCTGGACAGTGGTAGATAAATGTTTCTTTTATCTACCTCACAAAATCTTTGACTTCTTGGCAATGATAATAACAACAACAACAAAAAAACTGTCTTTTTTTCTTTTCTAATGGAAATGAACAGTCACTGAATTAAAAAAAAAGGCAGGGAAGTGAGAGTTGTCATCAGATGAGAGCCTGTCTTCTCAGGAGTTCAATATCATGAGAGAAAAAAATTCTTTGTACTATAAATCTAGTTACAAATTTCCATTGTCTATGCACTCTTTGATAAGCAATGAAAATGTAGGTGAAGAGGAGACAGATATACAAGGATAGACTTTGAGGATCTCTGTGATCCATCAATATGTATATGATTTAACTAGCAAAGACAAGCTACCCAAAGTAAATCACATTTATCCTACTGTCTGTAAAATTGAAACCACATTATAATGGAGAGAGTGGAAAAAGGAAAATTTTATTTGATGTAGGTAAAGAAAAATGGACAGAGCTAAGAAATTTGCCCCTAAACCATGAATAATCCATTTCCTTTTTATTTTGTTTTCAAGCACAGATTAGGAAAGTACTTTTTTTGTTGTTTTATGACTGTAATTCTTACCATAGGTCTTTCCTGCAATCTAATTCATTATGTGATGCTAATTATATCAATGTTTCCCATTCTAAAGATGATTTTCCTTATCAGAGAAAACAGAAGTATAAGAAGAATGGAAAGCTTCTTTATTCCACATGTCTTTAATTATCATCAGACCCATTCCTCCAAAATGGCCAGTCTTCCATTTGTTCTCACAGGGGGAAAAAGCCCTTTAAAAATTATTTTTATTAATATATTTTATTTTTATATTCTTCACCTTCTCTATATATCATTCCTCCTCCCCTCCCAAAGAGACAGTCCCTATAACCAAGAATTTTTCTAAGAAAAAAGGAAGAGAAAAAATTTCAGCAATGTGATCAATGCATCAAAAACCAAAATCTAACAATATATCCAGCATGATACAACTATGTAGCCTTAACCTCTATAAAAGAGCAAGGTGATATGTCTCTTTGGTGCTAAGTTTGATGTTTGTAATTTTTCAACACTTATTCTAAATTGCTATTTGGTTGTTCTTTCCACTTACATTGCTTTGGTCATATTGTTTTATTGGCTCTGATTATTTCAATTTGCATCAATTAATGTTAAGTCTTTATGTATTTCTCTATAATTATTGTATTTATCATTTCTTAAAACACAATAGTAGTCCATTAAATTCATGTATAATTTGATTAACCATTTTTGATTCGATCATCATTTGTCTCCAGTTCTTTAGTACCAGAAAAATTCATAAATATCTTGGTATGTACGGAGCCTTTCTTTTTATCCATGACCTTAGAAATGGAATCTATGTGTACAAATCTATGGGTAAAGGGTATGGATACTTTAGCCACCTAATTTGCTTAATCTCCAATTCTTTTGCAGAATAGTATAACAACAATGTGGCTGGCAGCCACTGTAGGGGTGTAAGATCCAACAAGACCAGCAACAAGAGCTGCCAGCACAGGTTCTCTGATCTGCTTTTCTAAGGAAAGCAACTTTATAAGGGGCTAACAATCTCACTTTAATCATTTATTATCATGTTATCATTATATATTATTATTATATATATATAATGATATATATATATCATTATATATTATTATCAATATTATCATTATTATGTATCATTATTAATGATACATATATCATTTACTTAGTTTGGGGAGGTGGGGGGAAAGCCAGCAACCTCAACTTCACAGCAAATATAAACAGAAGTTAAAAAGAGACAATACAAACAGAGCAAATAACACAATTCAACAGACAGGCTTTGTCTGATCAAGACATCACATACACAGTTACCAAAAAGAGAAGCACCAACATCTGGGCTTTCTTCAAAGCTGAGGGGGGCTCTTAACAATGGCTACACAAAGTCTGCACACTAACACTCTTTCAGTGAGAGCCCCAAACAAAATGCTAACCTCTGAGTTTATATACCCTTCTTGGGGTCTGAAGGCTTCACACCTAATTAGCAAAAGGGTGTGGGTCTGGGACTTTGTACCTAGTAAGACTTAATCAAAGGCATTTGATTACTTTAGCATTCTAAAAGAGAAAACAGTAAAAAAAAGTCCACCCTTATTACCAATACAAATACTTATCCTCATTTTCAGCCCACCAATAATTCAGTAGTGGGTCAGTCTTCCTATAACCCCTCCAACTTTGACTCTGAATCTTTTGTCATCTTTGCTGATTTCCTTGGTGTGGCATGAAACCTTAGAGTTATTTTGATTTACATTTTTATCTTTATTATTATTACAACTAGTAGTAGTAGTACTTTTTCATATGATTGTTAAAAGTTTGCAGTTCCTCTTCTGATAGTGTTTTATTCATATGATTTGAAACATCTATTGAAAAGTGGGTTTTTGCCTCATTTATTTTGATTAGTTACCTATGTAACTTAGATATGAAAAATTTGATTCAAAAAAATCTGACAGATTTGATACAAGGTTTTTCCCAATCAATCACTTCCCTTCTTATCTTAGATGCATTAATATTGTTTGGGCAAAGGTTATTTTTTTAAATATCATATAATCAATATCATCTATTTTATCTTTATACTTGCTTCTACTCCTTGCTTCATACCCATGCTGTTTAATGATATATAGTATGATCATGAATATTCAGGTCACATATCCATTTTGAATTTGTGGAATATAATATAAGCTTTTGGCCTAAAACTACTTTCTGGAGACTGATTTCCAGTTTTCCCAATAGTTCTTTTTCTAAAGCACAGGTTGGACCATATCACCCACTTTCTTATATAATAAATTCCAGTGACACACCAGCCCTCCAGGATCAAATAGAAATGCCCTGTTTGGTATTCAAAGCCCTTCATAACCTACCCCCTTTCTACATTTCCAGTCATCTTACACCTTACTCTATGCCACATATTCTCTGATTCAGTGACACTAGCTTCCTGGCTGTTCCACAAATAAGAAAATCCATCTCTTAGCTCCAGGAATTCTCTCTTTCAGTCCCCCATTCCTGGAATGCTCTCACTTTTCGACTCCTATTTCTGACCTGCACAGCTTCTTTGAGTCCCAACTAAAACTGAGTTAGTTGAGGAGGAGGGTATAGTTAAAACATTAATGTCCCAAGAAATTAAATCCAATCTACAATAGGGTTTCAGATGCTGATTAATTTCCAGTCATGTGTGCATCAGTACCTGGTATCCAATCCTTCATTAGCTAACAAATACTCCACGAAGTTTTCTTTGATCTCTTTCTCTTCCTGAAATATCCCCAGAAGAATTAATCTCTCCAAGCTCAGACTATCAACAGATTCAATTTCCTCTCTTGTAATTTAATTTCTATATGTGACTATTATTACTTACATTAACTTACGAGAGTGGTATAATAGAAAAACTTAGGCTTTGGATTAGGTTCCCTGATCTGCCTTTCACTAGCATTGTAGCCTTTCTGAAACCTTGTGGTAATCTCTTTTACTGAAATCTGGCAAGAGATGCTTGGCAAACTTTAGAATGAGTATGTTTCCACAGATATAGATAGATAGATAGATAGAGATAGATAGATAGATATGTGTGTATGTATGTATATATGTATATGTGTGTGTGTATGTATGTATATAAACAAATATGTAGAAGTTCAATAGGTTATACATTTAACTGCCTATCTAAAAATACATATTTCATTCAGTTCATGTTTCCTGTATGGATGTTTCTGACAAATTTTTAAGATTTTCATATCTTTACTATTTAATATTTTTAGTTTTCAATATTGATTTCTACAATATTTTGAGTTACAAATTTTCTCTCCATTTCCATCCCCCCCACTCCAAGATGGCATATATTCTGATTGCCCCATTCCCCAGTCTGTCCTCTCTTCTGTCACCCCACTCCTCCCCATCCCATTTCCCCTTACTTTCTTATAGAGCATGATAGATTTCCATACCCCATTGCCTGTATATCTTATTTCCCAGTTGCATGTGAAAAACAACTGGTTTTTTTGAGCATTTGTTTCAAGAACTTTAAGTTCCAATTTTTCTTCCTTCTTCCCTCCCCACACACCCTCCTTGAGAATGCAAGCAATTCAACACAGGCCACGTATGTATCATTATGTAAAACACTTCCACAATGCTCATGTTGTGAAAGACTAACTAGATTTCCCTCCATCATATCCTGTCCCCCTTTATTCAATTTTCTCCCTTGACCCTGTCCCTTTTCAAAAGTGTTTGCTTTTGATTACCTCCTCCCCCTGTCTGCCCTCCCTTCTATCATCCCCTCCTCTCTTATCCCCATACCCCTACTTTCCAGTGGGGGTAAGATACCCAGTTGAGTGTGTATGTTATTCCCTCCTCAAGTCAAATCCAATGAAAACAAGATTCATTCATTCCCTTTCACCTGCCCCACTTCCCTTCCAACAGAACTGCTTTATCTTAGCACTTTATGTGAGATAATGTACCCCATTCCTTCTCTCCCTTTCTCCCTCTCTCAATATATTCATCTCTCATACTTAATTTAATTTAATTTTTTTTAGATATCATCCTTTCATATTCAACTCACCCTGTGCCCTCTATCTATAATGTATATTCCCTTCAACTACTCTAATACTGAGAAAGGTCTCATGAATTACACACATCATCTTCCATGTAATGTAAACAAAACAGTTAGACTTTAGTAAATCCCTTATGATTTCTCTTTCCTATTGACCTTTTCATGCTTCTCTTAATTCTTGTGTTTGAAAGTCAAATTTCTATTCAGCTCTGGTCTTTTCACTGAGGAAGCTTGAAAGTCCTCTATTTATTGAAAATCCATATTTTGTCCTGGAGCATTATATTCAGTTTTGCTGGGTAGGTGATTCTTGGTTTTAATCCTACCTCCTTTGACCTCCAGAATATCATATTCCAAGCCTGTCAACCCCTTAATGTAGAAGCTGCTAGATCTTGTATTATACTGATTGTGTTTCCACAATATTCAAATGTTTCTTTCTGGCTGCTTGCAATATTTTCTCCTTGATCTGGGAACTCTGGAATTTGGTGACAATATCCTACAAGCTTTCCTTTTAGGATCTTTTTCAAGAGGCAATTGGTGGATTCTTTCAATTTCTATTTTACCCTCTGGCTCTAGAATATCAGGGCAGTTTTCCTTGATAATTTCTTGAAAGATGATATCTAGGCCCTTTTTTGATCATGGCTTTCAGGTAGTCCAATAATTTTTAAATTATCTCTCCTGGTTCTATTCAGTGGTTTTTTCCAATGAGATATTTCACATTGCCCTCCAGTTTTTCATTCCTTTGTTTCTGTTTATAATATCTTGATTTCTCATAAGGTCACTAGTTTCTACTTGCTCAAATTAATTTATAAGGTGGTATTTCTTCAGTGGTCTTTTGGACATCCTTTTCCATTTGGCTAATTTGCCTTTTAAGGCATTCTTCTCTTGTTTTTGGAGCTCTTTTGCCATTTGGGTTTTTTGGGTCTCTGCATTCCTGCCACCTTTTGTGCCATTTATCCTATATTTTGTGTGCCTTATTAAAATGTGATTGCAGCCTCACTTTACTTTGCCATTATATGTTGTTTTTTTTTAGTGAGTTCTGAAAGAACTACTTGTACCTACCCCATTTCATAATTTTATAGAATAATTAGAATCCTGCTTCTTTTTATAATTCAATACGTTAGGCTTGAAAACAAGAAGCTTTCTAAACAAGGGTTAGGACTTGGGCTATCTCCAATATCCTTATGTTTCTTTAACAACTTATAGATAAATCATCAAAAACATATGTGACCTTTTATCATTTATATTTTCAACATATATTATCTCTTGATAAAATATGTTCCCTAAATTCCTTGTCTCTGTTCTGAATGAAGTATATTTTTATTATTGGGAAGTTTGGGGTAAGCACAAATTAGAAAGATGTACCCATCCTGAAATATATCTAAACTGCTGGATTTGTCCTAACATTACTCCTGATTCCAGAAGATACATTAAACCATGAATGAATGACCTGACCTTTTGCTAACTCAATATCAAGATGGACAGATTTTTCAAGCTCACAGGACCCAAAAGGTAACTAACAAAAGTAGAGTCATGTTGTTCTTTGTCCCTGGCATTTTCATTAATGAACAACCAATGATGACTTTCATCTTTTCCAATTAGATCCTGTTTATACATTTTAGCTAATACCTATTGTTGATTTTCAGATTCAGTGACTCTACTATTGATGGTGTTATTTTCCCAGCTTGACTTCCTACCACAAATGAGATTTTTAGTAATAGCTGTCAGTATTCATTAAGCAATTTGCCAGATGCTGGACAGAGCATGTCAAGGATGCAGTCTTTCCTCTCATAGAGCATGCATCGAATTCTGGTACTCTATGCCTAAAGCAATTTTAAGAGGTCATATTTTAATTCATTCCCTTACACTAGGCATAAGTATTTCATGGCCAGGCAGAGAGCTGCTCTTCCTTGTATTTTGCTCTGTATTATGTCCAAAGTGAAGGTAGAGGTGATAATATAAATAGAACAGGAAAGAATAGTGCAATAGTTCAAACAATGTGTCTAGTGTTATGAGAAATTTCAATGGGATACCAATTGTTAAGAACCAAGCTCATTAATACTCAGGTCAGAAAATTCTGATTAATTAACAAGTTGGTGCTCAGGGCAACTATTACTCTTGTCCCTATTCTGAGCATTTTTATATTCTAAAATATTCTTTGGATATTTAACAAATAATTATCAACATTTGCCAGGTGCCTATTACGTGTAATGCATTATACTAAGTAACAGCGAATGTAAAAATAAAAACAAAACGTGGTGCCCGATCTCATATATCTGATGTACAAAGATAAGTATAATTAACAAAAAAGGTATGAAGAGTGTATATTAAAAGGTGAAAATTGCATATATCCCTTCACTGAGGAGTTAGCATTTAAGCTAACTGGGTAGTATTACCACAGGTAAAGGTGAAAGATGAGTTAGGCGGAGAGGGCATTCCATGCTGAGGGAAAGTTTGGGTAAAGAAAGAGAGGTAAGAGAATGGTGGACAGCTATTACTGCAAGTTTGTCAGGAGCATAGAGAACTTGAGAAAGAATAATACTATACAGGGTGTTCCTACCATCTGGACACATATGCAAAAATGCATATTTTCAAGAAAGAAGTCAGTGAAGTTTTCAACAACATTTTATTTAATTGGAATATTAACAAATAACATCTTCAATACGATTTCCATCATTTGTGATGCAAAGGTTGATGCGCTTTGCAAGACTCACATGAACTCAATGCAATAACTCCACATTGTTGTCAATTTCAGCATACTCACTCTTTATACGTCCAATCAAGTGTGTTGAATCTGTGATTTTCATTGAGTACACCTTCTCCTTTAGCATACCCCAGAAAAAGAAGTCATTGAGCAACACAGAGTCTTCAGTGAAATGGTTAGTGAGATGTTAATGAGATTTCCTATGTATCCAGACTAGAGAGTCTCTGTATGAGCAAATTTGGGGAGTAAGATTAGAATGTCCTTTGTGCCAGGCTAAAATGTTTCAGCCTTTTCAAGGAGACAACAGAAAACCCTTGAAGAAATTTAGTAAGGGTCATGATCACACCTATGAATTAGGAAGATCTATCTAATTGTGAGGTGTAGGGTGTCTCAAGGGAATTCAGAGAGACTGGAAAATGAGAGTTTCAAGTCTCTGCCATAGGTTTTGAGGGTCTGAATCAAGCAGGTATATGAAAGATGAATAGATATGTTTTGTATTTCAAGAATGACAAATAACAAAAAAAGATTATCACGTAAAAGAACAAAATCCAAGGAGATAAATTATAAATCAACCAGTCAACAAGAATCTGTTGTACCTACTATGTGTCAGGCACTAGGAATAAAAAGGGGAGAAGTGCAACAGCTTTTGCCCTCAAGAGCTTTATGTTCTATTATAAATTCAAATATACATATATGAGTTGAGACAAAAGAGGTTAAAATGGATATAAGGTGATGGGGTAGAGTACTAACAGCTGGGGTAGGGTGGTCAGAAAAGACTCATGCAGATAGTGGTGTTATAGTCAAATTTTGAAGCAAACTAGGTATTCCAAGAGGCAGAAGTGAACGGAGATTGCATTGCATGTATGGAGGACAGAGAGCACAAATGTGTAAAGGTGAGATATGGACTGTCATGTATAACAAGCAGGAAAAGGACATTTTGGTTGGAATCAAGAATGTAGCAAGGAGAGTAATGTCCAATGTGGTTTCAAAGATAGATTGGAGCCACACGGGAGGGGAGGGAAGCCAGTTTGACTTAATGACAAGAGTACACAAAGAGGAGTGATGTGGAAATAAGGTTGGAAAAGTAGTTTGGAGCCTGGTTGTAAGGGGTTTAGATGCCAAAGGTGTTTAGTTTTGCTTCTAGAGGCAAGAGTTTTGAGACTGTAGTAAGGTCAGATTTGGACTTTAAAACAAAATCACTTTGGCAGCTATATAAAGCATGGATGAGAATAGGGCAAGATAAGGCAGGAAGACAACTTCAAATTCAGGAAGGATGTGATGATGGCTTGAACTGAGACTGTGGACATAAGAGAAGAAAAAGGGACAGATGTGAGCAATGTCACACAGATAAAAACAAGTTATAGCAACTGCTTAGATATAGTGGATGAGTGAGGGTGAGAAATTAAGAATGGCACTCAGATTGCAAACCTATGTGCCTGGAGGGATAGTGGTATCCTCAAAAGTAACAGGGATATTCAGAAGGGAGATGAATTTTGTTGGAAAAGATAGACCCCAGAGAAGTGTTTCTGGGAAGCAAAACCTTCTTAAGGAACAGTGTGCCTGAGAGTAGAGGGGCTCCCTACTTCAATATAGTGAAACACATTCACCAAATTCAGTGAACGGAGGAATAGGAATAGATTCTCTTAGTTATCCAGAAAATTATTTCATTGACCTCCTCTCTGCCCCCCTCCACAGCTTTAATGACAATTCAGGGTGGGTGCTTTGCTCAGCTTAGGTGTCTTCTTAGCATGCTAAACTGCTGAGTTTACAACCTCATCATAGCAAAATACACTGCAGTAGCCCTACTTATATGAAGATATTGAAGTACTAGATTGTAACTTCTTCTTTGTAGGGAATGAATGAATGGATGGATGGATGAATGAATGAAACAGTTTAGCAATTTGTGTGATTTTTTTTCTTAACACTTTCAAGATGTGAAATGTGTACTCTTGAGGAAACGAGGAGTCAATATAGGACTATCTAGCACATTCTCTCCTGGGACTGATGAGTCAACAAACACACAAGCAGGGCCCAATAAGTAGAGACAGGCCCCAGCTTGTCATGTGTAGCAACCTTGAAGTAGATGAGTCTCCTATTTCTCACCTTACTGTTTATGTTGGCTTTCCAAAAAGAAATTTCATTATAATGGTTGTTCATTCCATGAAATGGAGAATGCGGGTAGAAGAAGAAGAGATTCTGTGATTAGAAACATCAGATTCTTATGTAGACAATAGCAAAAGTGGGTTAAAACGATTTTACTTCACTATACATCAGTTAAAATTTGAGCTGACTAATTCTCACGTACAGCATTGTACGAAGTGTAGGAATATGCTTTTCATACCAAACAATATGAATATTATAATTATATGGCCATTTATATAGTGCTTTTCCTCTAAGGAGGCTTGAGGCACTTTACAAAATCTGACAATTACCCTTACAACACCCTACAATAGCAGTTATGATGCTTTATAATAATGAAATTGGAATGAAATAAAAACAAATATAAATTTCCACCAGAATGCTTATACATAAATATGACTGTATTCTTTTCTCCTTACTATTATAGCCTACTCAGCTTTCACAAAGGAATTCAAATATAATAATGTCTATATATATTATTGGCATAGAGGGAAAACAAACCTAAGATGGATGAATGGACACATATATACATACAACCTTCTAGAGCATTTTTCAGAAGGCTTTGTAATACAATTGCAAAGGCAAACTTTGTAGGCAGAAAATTTAAGCAGTCAAAATTTTCATCAAACAACTTCTTTACATGTGATAGGGTGGTAGGTTGAGAGAGAGAGAGAGAAGGAGGGAGGAAGGGAGGGAGGGAGGAAGGAAGAGAAGAGAGGAGGGGAGGGGAGGGGAGAGAAGAGGGGGAAATTCTGTGATAGGCAGCATGCCCTTAGAGGTATCACAATTGATGAAGCACTGGATGTGGCGTCAGGGAGACCTGAATTCCAATCTGGCCGCAGACACCTGCTAGTTAATGCTGTGATCCTGGGCAAATACTGCGATCCTGTCTGCCTCCATTTCCTCATCTGGAAAATGGAGATGATAATACCACCTACCTCCCAGGGTTGTTGTCAGAATAAAATGAGATAATAGGTGTGAACCACTTTTCAAATATTAAAGCACTATATAAATACGAGCTGTTATTTTTGTCATTATGCTTAGCTTGTGAAGCCCTTTTCAATTTAGCCATAACCAGCTTCATTCGACACTATCAGCCCTTCCATACTTTTCAATATACCCAAACTAACTCTTTGTTCCTCATACAAGGTACTTGGGCTCTCATCTCTGTGCTTTTGTCTTACATTCCTGGAAAGTACTTTTTCCTTGCCTCCTCCTCATTGAATCCCCACTCTTTCTCTAAGATACAGGTCAAACATCTTTTGCATGAAGGCTTCCCTGATCCCACCAACTCCCAGTACCCAAAATACCTTGTCATTCACTACTTTAATACATATTTGTATTTATGTCTTTATATTTTTTTGCTAAATATACATATGGACATTTATAGACTCATTTTCTTCCCTTTTAGAAAGCAACCTCTATGTGAATAGGTATTGCTTCATCCTTTGCCCTTATATCCCCACTGCCAAGCACAGTACCTTTTGCATAAGAGGTGCTCAATAAATCATTCATTACTGATTGAAAATGATAGATGACTGCCATCCCACAAATATAAGTAGAGTGGACACATTGCCCAAGCTTTAAAGAAGTTGTACAAATATATGCTTGTCAGCCATACTTATCGTTACAGTGATGCAATGGAGAGAACACTGGGTCTAGAGTCAGAAAATGCTGAGTTGAAATCTAGCCTCAGATGCGTACTAGTTGTGTCCCTCTGGGAAAGTGACTTAAACTCTGCTTGCCTCAGTTTCCTCATCTATGAAATAGAGATAACAATAATACCTATCTCATAGGTTTGTTGTGAGGATAAAATGAGATATTTGCAAAGCATTTAGCATAGAGCCTGGTACATAGTGGTCATTATATAAATCTAATCAATTATTAGCGAATATCATTAAATTGTCATTTGAAAGGGAGGTAGCTCCTGGTCTAAGAGATTCTCCATATGTACTCTCCATTCTAACTAGTAATTTAGATTAACTTGGCCCTGTAGAAATGCAGAAAGAGATAGACAGACAGGAAGGCACGAAGAGAGAGAGAAAGAGAGAGAGAGAGACAGAGAGAGGCAGAGACACAGAGACAGAGAGACACAGAGAGAAAAATTTATAACATGCTGAGGCTGAATTAAATGAGGAAGACAAAGCTCTAGAAAAAGCAAGGCAGTTGATGGCTTAATGCAAATATAACACTTTGTACTTTTTTTTCTTATAGTTCATAGAAAAGGAAAGTGCTAAACACCAAAGACCATTATATTTTTACTTCTGACATAGGTAACAGCACGGAATCCATTCTCAGTTGATCTATGAAAAAAATCACAAAATTAATTACCACTGTTATTGTGGAATCTACTAATTCTACTTATTTCTCATGAAGGCTGGAAAATCCTCTGAAATGAAAATATGTAAAATATGTAAACCTCTGCTAATGCAGAGAAAGTTTGAGAAAGGGAAACTAGAATACAGTAAATAGAGGGAAAGCTTTGGACTCAGGAGGACCAAGATCCTGCCTGAAAAATATTTTTGATCCTGGGCAAGGAACTTAATCTCTCAATACTACAGGTGACTCTCTAAATCTATGTTACAGAAGACCTTTCAATTACATAAGTTGAGGTAGTTTTCACACTAGGATTTCCCCATAGAGGTAAAATCATTATTCCAGTCTGAAATACATACATACATACATATATATATATTTATACACACACACATACATATATATGTATATATATACACACATACATATATATGTATATATACACACATACACGCATGTGTATATATGTATGTGTGTACATATATATGTATGTGTGTATATGTACATATGTGTATATGTATGTTTGTACTTAGTTCGGTGCTTTGCATTAGCCTAAAGATGAGTTTTACATTTCAAATATGAAAAGGGTTACAAGAAGACATGAAAGAGGGATAGAGATAGGCAAACTGGGTAAATCCCAGCTCCTCTTTAGTCAAACATTCTTTACTATCTGCTCAAAATGAATTTCAAAACATTAGGATTCCTCTCCTTATAGTTAAGAACATTTCAAAATCAATTATAAAAGGGTATTTTTTTGTGTAAACCACCATTTTGGATTATTATTCCTTATCATGGACCATTACCAATAGCTGAATATAAGTGTATTTGGGGGTGGGGGATAATTATATCTATGTAAATTAGTGAATCTCTATATATGTGTTTATTTGTTCACATGTTTTCTTCTCCATGTAAATCAAGGGTTTTAAGCATTAGCATCATTAAAAATTCACCTTGAACATACTAAAAGAAACCTGAACTCCCCCTCCAAAAAAGAGGCACTTAGATGTATGATGTAGTAATTCTTTTAGATACCTTAGTAATTATTTTCTTTGAACCAGTGTATTCAACTCCCAAGGAATCCTACTAAAATGCAGCATTAATAACATTATGCTAAGTAGACTGGCACTAAGCCAGAGAGTTTCAAGGATAAAAATATGAACTTCCTTGCTCAGATTTAGTTGCATTGCATAAATAACTATATAGATCACTCAGCCCAGATAAGAGGTTAAACTAGCATATACCAGTGCTACTAAAATTAAGAGGCCGTCTTCAATTTCCTCTAAAAGTTTATCTTTTACAAAGCTTCAAACTGAGGCACAAACAATTACTCAAATATTCCACAACCCAGGAATTTTAATCCTGGCCTTTGTCTGCCTTTCCTCTCAAAAATTTGAAAAATTCATTTTAACTATTTTTTATAATCATATGTTAGTTTTCTGATGATCTATTCTGTTTACATTCTTAAAGAAGTTTTGTGCAGAAATAATCCTGAAGTTTAATTAGAAGTACAATCACTTTGTTCCAATGGGAATTTCATTGGTATCATAATCAACGGAACTTCAGGTTATATTTTCCAAGTACCTTAACCAAAAACCAAACAAACAAAATTACTTTTTTTTTTGTATCAACCCCTTCCTCACCATTATTCAGAAAATGTTAACAATTTTACCTAATATTTATATAATAAGGTTTGCAAAAGACTTTACTCATATCATCTGATTTAATCCTCATAACATCACAACAGCCCTCTAAGGTTGGTGCTATTAGTAACCCCATTTTATAGAGGAAGCAAATGGGTCTCAGAGAGATTAAATACCTTGCTCAAGGTCCAACATCTCCTGAGTGCCTGCACCAGGATTTGAATTCAGGTCTTCGAGACTCCAAGTCCAGTACTTTATCTACCAAGCCACCTAGAAAACCCCAGCCCGATTATTTTTCCTCTTAGAGAAACTGAAATAAGCTTATTTCAATTGAAAAACATGTATTTATTATCAACTCTTCTGGGAAAAGCACTAATTTAGGCACCAGGGAAGATAAAAATAAATAAATAAGAGGTCATCATGCAGTGGAAATGGTAGGGGCTGTGGTATATGTGGTGGTAAACAAAGAGTACCCATGTTTGCAGTTGAGCTTCAAAAGAACACTGTAATTATGGAGAAATGGAGCTCTCAGCCTTTTCTAGACCCTAATTTTATTAAGAAAATAGTGAAAAGCAAGTGGAGTAAGCAGAATGAATGACTTCCAAGCTCCTGTTAACCAGATCACAAAGTTTTTTTTTTTACTTTTAAGCTGCTCAAATTTAGGATTAGTTAAAAATACAGTACAGAGAGCCATTGAGAAACTCAGCTCTCCCAAAAATACTCCAGCAATGAGCTAAAAATGTTTACCAGATCAAATAATCACCACGAAATACAAATAGAAACCTCAATATGCTCCTTCATCCAGCATAGGGCTACCCCAAAAGAATCTCAGATGTTACAGGCATTGGGAGAGGGATCTATCAGGGAAGCCAGAAAAGCCCATAGTAGCACCCTGATGTGAAAATTCTCCGAGGAGATGAAAGCCACAGGAACTCACTGAGAACTCCCCAGATGAGAGGAAAGATAACAAAATAGCCCTGATGAGGGATCATCAGAGGGTTCTGGAAGCTTGCAATAAGATCATCAACAGGGAAGCCATGGAGAATAAAATTTCTATTGAGACATGGTATTATTATGGGGTAGGGGAAGGACAGAATTCTGCAGATGTAACCTGACAAAGAATGCCCCAAATCAAAAAATTTGAATTCATACCAAAAGAAGATATAATTAAATTATTGTAAATTTGTAATCATATGCCCCAATACTAATAACATACATGAAATAGATGAATATTTACAAAATGTGAAAATATGCAGATCAACAGAATAATTAATAGAGAATTGAAATAACCTAAACTCAGAAAAGGAAAATGGACCCACAATGAATCAACTCCCAAAGGAAAAAAAAATTCAGGACAAATGGAAATGACAACTAAATTCTATCACACATACAAAGAACAATTAATTCTAATATTACATAAATGGTTTACAAAAACAGAAAAAGAAGAAACCCTACCAAAAATCTTTATGACAAAAATATGGTTTTCATATCCATGCCAGGGAGGGTTAAATCAGGAAAAGAAAACAATAGACCAGTATTCCTAAGGAATATTGATGAAAAATCGATTAAAATGGATAAGATATTAATAAAGAGACTGTATATGTATGTATGTGTGTATATATGTGTGTGTGCGTGTGTATATATATGTGTGTGTGTATATATATATATATATATATATATATATATAAAATCTTATTCTATGATTAGTTGTAGAACACAAATTCAGAGTTAGTCCAATCTTTTGAAAACTATAAACATAAGAGACCTTGTTAATAACAACAAAAAAATTTACATGAATAGATGCTGAATAAACCCACACAGTTCTGTAAAACAAATTAAAAGCATAGGAATTAATGGAATTTTCATGAATATAAATAGGATATATCTAAAACCAAGAGTCAGCACTTCCTATAAGTGAGAAACACTATAGTCCTTTCCAATAGAGTCACTATTATTTGATGTAGCTCTAGAAATGCTGGCTATAGCAATGAAGCAAGAAAATAAATTGAGACAATAAGTAGAAGAAAAACACCTTTTTGCAGATTATATATTGGCCTATTTAGAGAACACTAAATATTCAACTAAAATTATTTAAAGCAATAATTTCAAAAAAGTATCAGGATGTAAAATAAATGCACACAATTGACCTTTCTGTATATTACCAACAAAACACAGTAGGAGAGACACTCCATTCAAAATCATTACAGAATATGTAAAATACTTGTGTGTTCCAAATGAATAAAAACTTGAAAATTATATGAATATCAAGCACTTTTTAGATGAATAAAGTCAGAACTAAATAAACTGAAAAGTGTTCATTGTTTAGTATTGGGCCATGTCAATTTGCTATAAATGACAATTCAAAATAGATTAATGAGTTATTTAAAGTCACACTATTCAAACTACCAAAGGGTCACTTTGTAAAGCTAAGGAAATAATTATTAAAATTCATATGAAGAAAAAACAGATTCAGAATATCATGGAAAACAAAAAGAGTGGGAGGAAAGAGACCTACCAATATCAGATATAAAATTGTGCTATAAAGTAGAAATCATAAAAAAGTATTTGATACTGGCTCAAAAAAGCAGAAAAGTTTTTTTAGTGAAACAGATTAAGAATGTGTGATTCAGAAATAAACAAAATAGTACTAAAGCATTTGATAACTTTCAAATCCCCATCTATTGGGATAAGCAACCTTATTTGTAAATAATTGCTAGAAAAGTAGAAAATAGTCTGCTAAATAGTTGATTTACTACTATTTACATCATTTATACAATACATCACAATCAGCTCCAAATAGGTAGATGACCTTGATATAGGTCATATCACATAAACAATTTAAAGGATCATAGGAGAAGATATTTTCCCAACTGTGAAGATGGGGAAGGTATTAACTAAATAACACATAGAGGATCACAGGAGATAAAGTGGACAATTACTATTATGTAAAATTGAAAACATTTTTACAAACACAATTAAATGAAAATTAGAAGGGAAATGGTTATTTGATTAAAATTTAAGTGTGTATATACCTATATACATGTATATGTGTGTGTGTGTATGTGTGTATATACACAGAATGGGAGGAGGGGGTATACATTTGCAGCAAGATAACCAGATAATAATTATCCAAGATATTCAGGAAGCTGTTTCAAATATACAAGAACAAGATGCACCCCCCAAAAGATAAATAATCAAAGGATATAGATAGTTATCAAAGAAAAGCAAAATACCAATAACCATATAAAAATGCTATAAATCACTAATATAAATTCAGACAATTCTGAAATTCTACCTCATAACCATCACTTTGGCAACAATAGCCAAAAGGATAATGACAATATTTAGATTAGCTTTGAGAAGGCATGCTAATATAGAAATGGTAGAACTACAATTTGGTATAGTCATTCAGGAAAGATCTATGTTCAAAATTCATCAAAATGTACATACCCTTTGCCTCAGTCATATCACTGCTAGGCATATTTCCCAAAGAGATCTAAGAAAGAAGGAAAAGACTCATACAGAAACCAGGAAAACTTGAGTTCAAATCCTAGTTCTGACACTAGCTATTGCGACCTTGGGCAAATCACTTAATTTTGAGGTTCTATTTCCTCATTGGCAAAATGTAAAAATACCTACATCACATAGTTGTTGTGAGGACCAAATCAAATAACATACACAAAGTACTTTGAAAACTTTAAAGCTCTATATAATTAACTATTAATATAATGGTACTAGACTGTAAATTCCATGAGTAAAAACTTTGTAATTCCCCAAGTCGCAAGTATAGTTCTGCCCATCACTCCTTTAATGTTTATTTAGTTTACATTACTGTCATTTCTGTACTTGGAGGACCATTTTAAATGAAATCTTTCCTTCCTCATACTTTGCATAGTACATTGAAACTCTATTATATACATGTTCCATTCTCATGAGCGTGTGTGTGTATAAATATAAGTTTCTACATATACGAACATATATATTTGTGCTTATGTCATATAAATATTGAAATATAATTTCCATAAATCAAGGGTCAAGTTCTGTTTTGTTTTGAACCAAGGAGCTGCTCATTTTTTTCAGTTCAGTCCTCTAAACACTGTAACCCAGCATATATGACAATACATATTACATTAATTGAAGAGATATAAAATGAAACAGGGTTGAGGTTTGAGATCAACACTGAAAGGAGAAATGAGACAAGAACAAAGGAATGGAAGCAGAAAACTTGGATGTGTACAATGGACACTGAGTAGGAAAGTTAAGAGGGAGGAGGCAAATGTTTCAAAAAATATATATATAAGGCAAGAGACAGATAAAATCAATATAGGTGCAAGGCAATGCTAGAAGGAAGTTGTAGATGCTGGGTGATAACACTTAAACATCTCTTGGCCTGGTTGTTTCCATAATAATCTCTCTTTCTCCCAATGTTTCAAAGCTTCCTTTCAGTCACACTGCCAACACCCTCTTTCCTCTAAGTTTCATTCACTCAGCTCTTATTATGGAAAGAAATGCATGTTTTCATCTTTTCCCTTTCCTATTCCCTTGTATCTCTGAAACAAGCAAAGAACCTTTCTTCAATTTTCTAAGGATTTTTGCTGCCAAGAACTATATGGAAATGGAGAAGGGGTTTGAAGTAGCAAAGAAAAAAAACATCACAAAGCTACAATTCTGAACTTATAGGAATAGAAAGCCCTGGTGTTCACTGAAAATGTTAATTACAATAGTCCTTGAGTTTCCTGCTTTTTCATTGACATTTCCCCCCTCTTCTCTATGGTCAGCCCAGCCCCAAATTAATCTGGCTAGAATGCCAGAGTAGATTCTTTTGTTCCTAGATGAAGGAATTCAGTTTGGCATGGTTGATGAAATTATCAGTCCTTTTTAGAACTTGCTTCGTACTCTTATCTCCAAGTGGTACCTCTGGCATTCCTATCTGACTCCCAAAGAAGAATCCATGGGCATTAGACCATGCTGCAAAAAAAAAAAAAATGAATCTACTCTTGAGGGGAACATCTTTTTTTTTTTAAGAATCCATGTACTACTGTACAAGTCCATAATAGGAAAAACATAGAAATGTCTCACGCATAGGCTAGTAATCCTCTTGGTGCCCCCCAAAAAGCTGCCCCCCAACAATTTTATGAAAAGAACTCATTCAAAAATGTAAAAAGACTTTCATCTCTCCCTTAGTCATTTTTCTGTCCAGTCCAAAGGAATAACCCAACTCCTACTTAGCACACATTGAAACAAACTGCCAGTTATCTTAGAAAACAAAGCTTTTATGCATTGTGAGTACACTTAGTCTATAATACATAGTATTAATCATGGACAGATTATAGTTATTCCTTAGGAGCTTTGGTCTGCCTTTTTTTAATTTTCAATTTCAAAGCAATTGCACCAATCTTTTATTATTTGTACTGATGTTATTTCTCAGAAGTAAGAAAATCCAATAATTTCCTAAATATGTTTTCCACTGGAAAAAAAAGCAAGAGGGTTTGTATTTTGCTATAGAGTCATCCTGGGTGTTCATTAAAAGCATCAGGCAGCATTTTGAGAGGCAGTACTAATTGGACATGATGTTACCTGCTCTACAGAGTGAGGCAGAGAGTCATTTCAAAATGCATACAATCTACACAGGAATCACTATAGCATTCACAAAGTACATAGCTATTTCTGTGAAGAAAAAGCCCTCAAAAAATAAACCATATAATAGAAATGTGAAGAAAACAAATACTTTTCCTTGTTAAAACTAGACATTTACTCCAGATTTCCCCCCTTGTCTGCTACATGCAGAAAGCTTATTAACAGCCAATCCACAAGACTTGGCTTTTAACACGCTCTTCCTCCTCACCTCTGCCTCATGGTTTTCTTCAGTTCCCAGTTAAAATCTACCTTTCAGAAGAAGCTTTTGCTGATTTCCTTTAATGCTAGTGCTTTGTATTTATTGATCATTTTCTATATATCCTATCTGTAGCTTGTTTGTACATAGTTGTTTTCATGTTGTCTTTTCTATTAAACTGTGAGCTCCTTGAGAGCAAGGAGTGAATGTATTTTGCCTTTGTTTGTATCAGTAGCAATTAGCACAGTGACTGGTGCATAGAAGGTGCAAAAAGAATATTTATTGGCTGACATCTACAGAAGTTTATTTGGGCTACACCTATAACACTCACATGGTTCAATTATTCTGAGGGAATTAATATATAAATTCATATGTAAGTAATATATAAATATGCAAATAAACATGTAATAGTACATATAGTCAAAATATGGGTGGCTACTTGATTAAATTAGCCATGTTTGCCTGAAATGACTGATCATTTTAATAAAACTGGTTAAAATTATTTAGTGTAGAGATAAAACCTATGTTACAAAATTTTCTCTCCTAACTTTTTGAAAATATTAATTTTCAGGAAGAGCCAACATGGTGAAATAGAGACAGCAATGCGAAACTCAATCAAAATTCCCCTCCAAACAATTTTAACATAATGCCTCACATCAAACTCTGGAATAGCAGAGCCAATAAAAGGTAGGGGTGAGACTTTTTTTTCCAAATTAAGACAATTTAGGAGATCAGCAGGAGAAGTCTGTGACACTAGGGTGGGGGCCCCCATGAAGCATACGTGATGGAAGCACCAGCAGTGACCTTTAGAGGCAGCTGAGATAGAAGCAGAAGCAGAGTAGGAACCTCTCAGCAAAGAGGCAGTAAACCAGTCAAAAAACTGGTCAGAAAGAAATTAAAGGAAACCCTTTGCTGGTACTGGGTATAAAACTGGACATTGTAGCAACTGTTTTGTACACATGCAGTTCTGGATCACAGTTCCAGGGCAAAAAAGAAGTGCCTGTGTTCAGTTACAAGGGAGCAGGAGCCATGGACACAATTTCAAGGCAGACAGGATTGCTAAGCTTGCAGCTACATAGAAAGAGGAGTCCTTCCTAGGTAAAGACCAGAGAATAGAACAGGAGAACAGTGACCACACTTCTCTCTATATCACAACACACTGGAAGCATAAACTTTGCGGATCCCCAGAACTAGCTCTGAAAAAAAGCAGCACAAGAAAGCCTGAAGCTGGGCACAATGCTACCTCATTCTGAGATAAGCAGAGCCCATTTTTAATATAAAAATGAAAATCAAGAAATGGACTAGAAAAATGTACAAATGGAAATAATAAAACTAGACCATAAAAAGTCATGATGGTGGTAAGGAAAACCAAGACACAAACACAGAAGGAAACAAAAATGTTCAAAAAAAAACAACCAACAACCAAAGCGTAAAAGAAATATGCAAATTGTATCCAAGTCTAGCAAGAATTCCTGGAAGAGCTAAAGAAAGCAATAAAAATGGTAGGTGAAATAGTTGCAAAAGAAATGAGAATGAAGCAAAAAAATATATGAAAAGATAATTAACAGCTTGATAAAAGAGGTAAAAAGGATACTGAAGAAAATAAAACCCTTAAAAAAACAGAATTGGCCTAATGGTAAATGAGGCACAAAAATTCACTATAGAAATAAATTTCTTAAAAATCAGAATAGGCAAAAAGGAGATAGAAAAATTAACTGAACAAAAGAACTCCTTAGAAAGAAAAACTGGTCAAATGGAAAAAGAAGTATGATGGCTCACTGAAAAAAATAATTTCTTAAAATTAGAACTGGGCAAGTAGAAGGTAATATCTCCAGGAGACATGAAGAAACAATAAAACAATGTCAAAAATGAAAAAAAAAGGAAAAATATGAAATGGCTCATGGGAAAAACAAGTAGACATTTTTCAGGGGGAAAAAATGCACATTTAATAAAGAGGACTTTCAAGTATTCCTAAAGAAAAGACAAGAGCTGAATAGAAAATTTGAAATACAAAGGCAAGACTGAAGAGAAACACAAAAAGGTAAATGGGAAAAATATAAGTGACTCAATGAAGTCTTTTACAATGAAGTCTTTACAATCCTATATGAAAAGATAATACATGTAACTCCTAATAACTTTATTATTATTAGGGCAGTTAGAAGGATTCAACATAGAGGGTGTGGAAGTAAATGGATTATGTTGATTTGATCTAATTTTTTATTTAGATGAAGAAGAGAGAAAAAGGGATGCACTTTGAGAAGGGGAAAGAGAAACAAATGGGGGAAATTATCTCACAAGAAGAGACGTGCAAAAAAGAACATTTATAGTTAAAGGGAAAATGGGTGGAGGATGGCAGGCAACTCATGAAACTTACTCTCATCAGAACTGGATTAAAGAGGGAAGAATATAGATATAGATAGATAGATAGATAGATAGATAGATAGATAGATAGATAGAAATATACACACAAACATACATACAAACACACCTATGAACATACAGACATTCAGTTGGGTATAGAAATGTATCTAACTATACAAGGAAGTAGGAGAGGAAAGGAAATAAGTGAAAGTGGGGGGGGGAGTGATAAAAGAGAGGGCATACTAAGGGAAGAAAAGCAGACTTTTGAGGAGGGACAAGGTAAAAAGAATGATAAACAGAAGAAAATAGGATGGCAGGAAATAGCAGGTAATCATAACTGTGAATGTGAATGGGATTAATTCACCCATAAAACAGAAGCAGATAACAGAAAGGATTAGAAACCAAAATCCAACAAATTGTAAAGAAACACTTGAAACAGAATGGCACACATACAGAATTAAAATAAGGGCCTAGAGCAAAATCTATCATGCTTCAGCTAAAGTAAAAAATGCAGGGGTAGCTCTCAAGGTGTCAGACAACTAAAAGCAAAAATAAACCTAATTAAGGGAGACCATAAGGGAAACTACATTTTGCTAAAAGGTAGCATAAACAATGAAGTAATATCATGAATTTTTATCACAAGTTTCTCTGATAAAGGCCTCATTTCTCAACTATGTAGGGCACTAGTTTGAATTTATAAAAATAAGGGCCATTTCCCAATTGATAAATCCCAAAGGATAAAAATAGGTGGTTTTCAGAAGAAGAAATCAAAGCTAACAATAGTCACATGAAAAATGCTTTAAATCATTACTAATTGGAGAAATGCAAGTTCAAAGAATGCTGAGGTACCATCTTGTACCTAATAGAAATGACAAATACTAGAGGGAATGAGGGAAAGTAGGTACATTAATAAACTGTTAATGGAGATAAGAAATATGTCTTTATGCCGTAAGAAATAATAAGGGGGGTAATTTTAAGAAAACCTTGAAAGACCTATATGAATTGATGAAAAATTAAATGAGCAGAACCAGGAGATTCTTCTACAAAGTAAAAGCAATATTGTAATGATGATCAACTGTGAAAGTCTCAGATATGCTGATCAATAAAATGTTCCAAAACAACTCAGAAAGACTCATTATGAAAATTGCTACTCAGCTCCGGAGAGAGAACTAATGAACTCAAAATGCACATTGAAGTATAATTTTCTCACTTTATTTTTCTCACTTCTTTGAGACTTGGCTACTTAAAAATGTTTTGCATAATTTCATATGTATAATGGGTATCATATTGCTTACATTTTCAGTGGCTCTAAGAATGGATGGAAGGAAGGAGAAAATTTGGAACTCAATTTTTTAAATGTCAAAAATTAAATATAGGAAACGTTAAAAAATTTGATTTTTCAAAGACCTTAACCACTGAGCCACCTGGATGTTGGTACAGAAGACTAAGAGAAGAAAGCACTACAACAAAAACAAAGGAAATCAAACTAAATTATATAGTAATCATTAAGAAAATGTCTAAGAAAGTAGGTATACGCCAACATCTCACACTTTATACCAAGATAAGGTCAAAATGGGTACAAGATTTAGACATAAAGGGTGATACCATAAGCAAATTAGGAGAACATGGAATAGTTTACCTGGTATATCTTTGGATAAAGGAAAAATTTAAGACAAAAAAAGATACAGAGAGCGTCATAAAATGTAAAATGGATCGTTTTGATTATATAAAATTAAAAAAAGTTTTTCAACAAACAAAACCAATGTAAGCTAAATTAAAAGGAAGCAGAAAACTGGGGAAAAATTATAGCAAGTATCTCTGATAAAGGCTCCCTTTTTCAGACATATAGATAGCTTAGTCAAATTTAAAATAATACAAGTCATTCCTCTTTATATAAATGGTCAAATGATATTAACAGGCAGTTTTCAAAGAAATCAAAGTTATCTCTAGTCCTAAGAAAAAATGCTTTAAATCACTATTGATTAGCGAAATGCAAACAGCTCTGAGGTACCACCTCACACCTATTAGATTAGGTAATATGGTAAAAAAGAAGAAAAAAATGATAAATGTTGGAAGGCATATGGGAAAACTGGGATACTAATGCACTATTGGTGGATTTGTGACCTGATCTAATAACTCTGGAGAACAATTTGGAAGCACGCTCAAAGGGCTTGAAAATAGTGTATACCCTTTGGTCCAGCAATACCACTGCTAGGCCTATAACCCAAAGACATAAAAAAGGAATAGGATCTATTTGTACAAAAATATTTATAGCAGCTATTTTTTTGTGGTAGCTAAGATTTGGACTTCAAGGGATTGCCCATAAATTGGAGAATGGCTGAAAAAGCTGTGACATACGACTGTGATGGAATATTATTTTGCTATAAGAAATGACAAGCAGAATGATTTCAGAAAAACCTGGAAAGGTATACATGTGAACTGATAAAATATATAGTGAGCAGAATGAGCAAAACATTGTATACAGTAACAGTAATATTATATGATGCAAAATTGTAAATGACTTGGCTGTTTTCAGCAATACAACGATCCAAGATCATTCCAAAGGACACATTATGAAAAATGCTATCTGACTCCAGAGAAAGAACTGATGCCGTCTGAATACAGACAGATACATACTAACTACCTTTCTTCCTTCCTTCCTTCCTTCCATCCTCCCTCCCTCCTTCCCTTTCTTTCTTTCTCTTTCTTTCCTTCTTTCCTTCTTTCTTTCCTTCCTTCCTTCCTTTCAAGTATTCTTACACAAAATGACCAATATTGCAGATGTATAATCTACATCAGATTCCATACTGTCTCAAGGACAGGAAAGGGGAGAGAGGGATGGACAGATAGAATTTGGAACTCAAAATTTAAGAAAAAATGGAATGTTAAAAATTATGTAATGGGGGAAAATAAAATATTATTTTAAAAAATCTAATAGAGAAGGAATTAAAAGGTAATAATAATGAGGTAATTACAGCTCTCTCTGACTCCAGCTAGCTCTTTCTCCTTACCAACATCAGTGTGATAAAGCAAGGGTCATACAACCTTAAGGTTTGAAGTCATCCAGCTCAACTCCCTAGTACTATTTCTATACCATCCAGTCGTCTTTCCCTTTCTCTGCTTTGCTAATACCCTTTCCCTTATTTTTACCTATACCTTTTTCACTTCTTTCTCTGAAGTAATTAAATCAACAGTACCATAAATTCAGAAAAAGGTCTATAATTTAACTGCCTTATAAATCAAATCCTCAGTTTAATGATGACCTATAGAAAAGTGCCATTTCCTATATGCCTATATGGCCTCTCTTCTCCTATTTGAATGTATGCTTATTGAGTATAGGGACTCTTTCTCTTTTAAATTTCATTTTGTGCACTTAGCACAATCCTTGTCACATAGTGTTTAATGAATTCATTTTCATTCTTATTCATTCAGTCATTCAGTCAGTCAGTCCATCAGGCAGGCAGTCAGTCCTCTGTGTATATCGTTTAACCAATGTGATAATACCCAGTCCAACAACAGGAGAAGCAAGAGAACAGGTGGATTAGGCATTCAGAATAAGGCAGCAGAACATGCTGACCCATAAACAATACCACTCATGCATGAGGATAGAAGGAATTGAATTATTTGCTAGTGTAGTAATAAGTGGGAAGTAGAAAACAAAGGGGTCTGGATCTATCTTTTAAAGAATAATGACAAAAAAGGAGGTCAGTGTCATCTTATTTATGATCAGAGTATAAGGGAAGAACACTGTGCTAGAAGTCAGGGAATTGAGTTCTAATTCCAGATCTACTACTGTGTGACCCTGGCAAATCATTTAATTTATCTGGCTTGCCATTTCTTCATCTATAAAATAAGTGGTGTGGCCTAGATAACCTCAGAAGCTCCTTCTTGTACAAGAACTCCAGGACCACAGGCTTTCTTTGGAAAATGACTTTAAAGAAGAAAAAGGGCAGAGTTGAAAAGGAACATAAAGAAAGCCAGGTTGATTCCTGAAGAGTCCTAAAAGTCTTCAAAAGCTATTTTTTAACTAGCAATAAAAAAGCTAAAATATATGACTTATGTAAAGGAGGCAGTATTATGGGGCCCACTATTCCTATAGATATTAGACCGCTGCAAAAGAAAATTATGAAAATCAAGAGCTTAAAATGAAAGAAAATTTATCAAACTCATAATCAAATGAAAATGCTATGAGTCTTGAAAATATTCATGTGTGGAACTTTGCTCACCACTCTCAGTTTAACCAGATGGAATTACTTTTTAAAGTATAATCCTGTTCAACTTTTGAAAGAAAGGATTTGGCTTTTAATGGGAAATCTATATTTCATTATAAAAATGGAACACAATGTCCTTGATATATTCTTAAGAGAATCAGGCCTTTGTACTGTGTGATTGGTATAAAGCCCTGGATTCCAACACATGTATTTCAGGCATAAAAGACTGGAAACATATATATGTGAGGTGAGGAGACAAGAAAAATGCCACCTTCACTTCCAATTTATTGAATGTCACATAGTCAAAATTATTGGAAGTGGCATTACTGATCTTTCATTTCAAAGAAGAGTGTATTAAGATAGAACTAGCTAAGTAAAAGGGGAAAAATAACCATAGTTTTGGAATCAATGCCATCCTACTTACTGATAAAAGGATCTGTAAAGGTGTGTTATAGGTGGGGTGTTTTTAAATTCTTACTTATTTTTAAAGTGATAATGAATTGTATTAAAGGTATATATAAATTCATGTCAGGAATGACTACAACATAATAACAATTAATATTTACAAAATATTTCTTTCACAAAAGCCCTGTAATTAATAATAGTAAAAATAATGATGATGATGATTAATAGCATTTCATAGCAGTTTAAGTTTCACAAAGTGTTTTTACAGATATCATCTCATTTATTCTCAAAATCATTCTGGGAGGAAGGTGCCACCATATCCCCATTTTACAGATAAAGAAATAGAAGGGGACAGAGATTAAGCAATACACAGAGTCAAATAGCTAACGTCTGAGAGTGAATTTTACTCAGGTATTCCTGTTTACAGTGTACTTCTCTAACCATTGTAGTACCTAGCTAGCTGCCTAGGTAAAGAAGGTAGCTTCCTTTAAAATAAGTAGTACAAATATCATTAACTCCTTTTTTTACATGTGAGGTAATTGAGAATTGTAGAGATTAAATAATTTTGCTATAGTTACAGTTAGTATATAAAGGAGTATATATAAAGTAAATATAGCTCATGTCTCTCAGATTAGGGATGAGGAAATAGATCAAAACAAAGTGTTTAAGATCACAAAAATAATATGGGTCAGAGACTGTCTCTGAACACAGCTCTTTCCACTCTGAAACTAATATTCTTTCCACTGTTCCATGATGTTAGATGTTGTATTTAGTTAGATTTCCCAATTATAATTTGAATAGCTCATTTTTCCACAAGACTGTGAATTCACACGTACACAATGGATATTGTTCATTGTAGTTAAGTGGCACAGTGGATAAAGCACTGGGCTTAGAGTCTGGAAAATCTGAAATAAAATCTAGCTATGTGACCCTGGACAAATCCTTTAACCTCTTTCAGCATCATTTTCCTCCTCAATAAAATGGGGATAATAATTACACCCACCTTAAAGGGGTATTATGAGAAGCAAAAGAAATAATACATCAAAACCATAAGGTACTATATAAATGCTAATAATGCTAATATTATTATTGTGATTATTGTCATTACTTCCACTACTACTATTATTTTTAACATTATTGAAAACTGAATCAAGAAGTTCATTTTAATTTTAGTTTATTGTCACTAACTATAGTTCATTCTTGGAAAATCTCCAAAAACAGCTTGAATCCAGTTTTCTCCAAACCTGAGTGATAGTTTCTAAATCACACTGTCAACTACCTTGGAAATAATATTAATTCCCTAAGCAATAGGTTAGTAGCTTCCTTGCAGCAAGACTAGGTCCTCTTCATGATTCAACTCATCCATTTATTCATTTATTACCTCAATATATATTATTTCATGCCATGATGTCCAAATTTCCTAAGAACAACAAAAAAAGTATGGAACCATCTCCATACATTGTTTTCAGACACTTGTCTAGCAAGAGAAAATATCTATGGCTTTCCACTAAATGACTGTGTAACCCTAGAGTGATAGGACCATAGATTTAGAATTAGAAGAGACCTTAGAGATCATTTTGAATCCAATCCCCTTTTGTGATGGATGAAAAAATTGATAGCCAAAGAAGTGAGGTGATCCCCAATTGATAAATGGTCAAAGGATATGGACAGGCAGTTTTCAGAGGAAGAAATTAAAGATATCTACAGTCATACAAAAACATGCTCTAAATCACTATTGAGTACAGAAATGCAAATCAAAACAATTCTTAGGTACCACATCTCTCCTGTCAGATTGGCTAACATGACAGACCAGGAAAATGATAAATGCTGGAGAGGATGTGGGAAAATTGGAAAACTGTTACATTGTTGGTGGAGTTGTGAATCGATCCAGCCATTTTGGAGAGCAACTTGGAGCTGTGCCCAAAGGGCTATAAAAATGTGCATACCCTTTGACCCAGCAATACCACTTCTAGGGCTATATCACAAAGAGATCACACAAGTGGGAAATGGGCCCATATGTACAAAAATATTTATAGGAGCTCTTTTTGTGGTGGCAAAGAATTGGAAATCGAGGGGATGTCCATCAATTGGGGAATGGCTAAACAAATTGTGGTATGTGAATTTAATGGAATACTATTGTGCTATAAGAAATGAGGAGCAGACAGACTTCATAATAAACTGAAAAAACTTACGTGATCTGATGCTGAGTGAGGGGAGCAGAACCAGGAGAACATTATACATAATTACAGACACACAGTATCTGTGATGACTAACTTTGATAGACTTGGCTCTTTTCAACAATACAAGGTTTTAGGACAGCTCCAAAAGACTCATGATGGAAAAAGCTATGCATATCCAGAGAAAGAATTATGAAGTCTGAATGCAGATTGAGGCAAACTATTTGCTCTCTTTTTCTTTCTTCTCTTTTGGTTTTGTTCCTTTTTTTCATGGCACATTCAATTGGTTATAATTCTTCTTTACAACTTGACTATTGTGTATATAAGTTTAATGTGAAAGTACATGTAGAACCCATAGTGTATTACATGCCGTCTTGGGGAGGAGGGGGAAGAAGAGGGAGGGGGAGAAAATTTGGAACTCAAAAACTTGTAGAACTGAGTGCTATAAATTAAGAATAAAAAATAAATTTAAAAAAAGAAGTAAGGCGACTTGTCTAGGTTCAAGAAGCTAGTAAGCATCTGAGGCAGTATTCAAATAGCACACCATCCTGATTCCAAGTTCACTTTATCCACTATGCCAGGCTGTCTCTCTTCTAAATCTTAAAAATAAAATGCTCTAGACATACCATTTCTCATATTTTCTGGCCAACTACTAACCAAATATGGTCTTGGTATTATAGATTTTAAGGAGAAGAAGCTACTTCTCTACTTCAGGAACCTGTGATGAAGTTAGGTATTCCCTTTATTTATACAGATCTTAACTTTTTTATAATTTAGTAGGTAGTCTTTTGGGGATTCTGTGGCCAAAATTCCATAATCTGCTGACCAACCCACTGTTAAGCTTTTACAAACTTGACCAGGGCAATTCTCAGATAATAGCCATAAACTCTGTCACTAGCCCCTTCCAAAAGCCTTTCTAGCTTGTGCTCAGTAAGCACAGCCTCTAGGAATTCAGAATTACCTCCACAGAATGATAACAGCATCCAGAATATGACTTTATCAAAAGGGAGAAACTGGTAATATGAAAAAATTTAAGTTAATTCTACATATCATAAATAATGTTTAATAAAGTGTTAAATGATGCCCAATACAATGCCTGCTCTTCTTTCCCCTCTCTCTGCCATTACTAAAGTGGTAACATTAGAAGGAGCATTCCTGAAGCAACTAAACTAAAATAATTGACATAAAATAATTTTTCAGACATTCACTTGCACAAGTCATTGTACATTGAAGAATTCATATATATACACATAGACAATCTGACTTCTCTATCTCTAGGGCTACAAAGGGGAAAAAGGAAGGTGGCTATCACCATCCAAGGCACCCAAATCTTGTTTTATCTAACTTCCATAGTAATTCCCCAGAGGCTTGTAGCAGGTTTCTTATGCTGTTTTTAGAAAGTTTCTGAACTTTTGCTCTAATAGCCCTGATCCACTAAATGAAAATCCATTGAAATACAATATTTTTTTTGACATAAGCCAAATAAAACAGAAAACTACCATGGCAGTTTCCTGCCAATTGCCACTTATGTCTTGAACAGAAAGGATATCTAATGTAGCACACATAATATACTAGCATAACTGTGGACAGAATTTCATGACCACAGTTGACCCCAACATATTTGTTTCTGTGCACTAGAGGAACTGATGTATGAACCAGTATCTGATGAGATTTCACATGTCTAACTATATCCTAAGGGCAAGTTCTGTCATTTTACTGGCATCAGTTACAAAATTATCCAAACTCAAAGTAGCTTTCCAAGATCACATATCCTCTACATCAGGTAAAGAACAAAAATAAAAACAAAAACGATCAGATGGTGAAAACTGACTATATTTTCATGTTAAAATGACAATTTATATGAATATGTGGCTTGGGTGAATCAGTTGGCTCAATTTCTCCAGATAATTGAGGTCTTCCCAATATAGTGTTAATTACCAAGCGATGTCTAGGCAAAATAAAATTAGAAACTTGATTTACCTAGACATATAATGGATAGTGCCAGGTGGAGTGTTTCATAATTCGAAGACAAATTATATAACTATTACATAGCAGAACTAATATGTATAATCTGTTAGTGTCCATATAAACAAAAACCCTAAAGTAATCAAGTGAGATAGGCATGATAAACAATTTCATAAAAGTAAACAATAAGTGAATAAGTATTTATTGAACATTTACTGTGAAAAACATTGAAATGGAAATTATGATCAACATTTGTGGCATAGCTTATTGTATATTGTTGGGGGGGTTCATTTTTGTTCTGTATACTTTGTATTATTATTTTCCAGTTCAATGAATTCAATAAGCATTTATTAAGTGCCCTTTTTGTTGTTGTTTAGTCATTTTTTCAATAGTGTCCAACTCTTCCTGATCCCATTTGGGATTTTCTTGGCAAAGATACTAGAGTGGTTTTACATTTCCTTCTCCAGCTCCATTTTACAGAACTGAGGCAAACAAGGTTTGACTTGCCCA
Source organism: Trichosurus vulpecula (assembly GCF_011100635.1). NCBI lineage: Eukaryota > Metazoa > Chordata > Mammalia > Diprotodontia > Phalangeridae > Trichosurus > Trichosurus vulpecula. The sequence continues at coordinate 141,507,408 of NC_050577.1, read as the reverse complement.
GGGTCACATAACTAGCAAGTGTCTGAGGCCAGATTTGAATTCAAGAAGATGAGCCTTTGTGACTGGAGGTTGGTCATTCTATCCACTGCACCACCTAGCAAAGATACCATCTAAATGGGTTGACAAAAGTTGTTCCCTAAAAGCTTACTATTCAGAGGAGGAAGTTGGAGGAGGAATGTGTAGTATATAAATGACTAGCAAGAAATTCAATTACTGCACAGGAAAAGGACAAATAAAGTACTATGAGAAACCAGAAATGGAAGAAATCACTTTCAGTTGGAGAAGGCTCAACAAAGGCTTCATGGAGGAACCAGTATAAGAAGTGCTCTGAGAAGGGAAGCCTATGAAAATTTTTCAGTAACTGGAAGGGAGAGCAGAGATAGCCTACCTCTAACTCCCATACCTTACTGAAAAACAAATAGCGCCATAAGGGTTAAGTAGCATCTCAATCCCTAGTAGATTTCTTTGAATTGTGTCCTTTGTCAGGTATCTGAACTACTCTATCACACTAAATATTTCACTTTTTATGTTCTAGTTGGTAAAATTTTGTGGTAACACCTCACAAATTCAGAACAATACAGAAAAGAAAAAACAACCCATAACACAGTCTATATGTGGAATGCATCATTTTTACATCTGAAAAGGAATTATCTTTGCATTTCATTGCATCTATCCTTGTCCCTCACATTTTCAACTTTATTTTTTCAAATTTATTTTCAAAATAGGACAAACCCTTCCACAGATACTGCTTTAGGACTCCATTTTTTGTTTTCTATGAGTGCACACATATAAAATATATCAAATTGTTTGCTTTCTCAAAGAAGGGGGGAAGGGTTGGAGGGAGAAAGGAAAAGAATATGGAATTTAAAATTTTAAAAAGACAAATGTTAAAAAAATGTCATGTAGTTGAAAAAAATTAAATGTAAAAAAAAAGAGAGCTTCATTTTACCATTATTTTTCTCCTCAAAGGTACTTATTATGGGTGTGGGATTTTATTAAGGGTATGTATTCGCTTTTCAAATTAGGAAGGCTATTGATAAAATGGGCAGTATTCACAGGAAGGTTGGCCATGGGTTTCAAAACCATGCTATGAGATGATAAGTTCTAGGAATATGAGATGTTTGCCTGAGGGTAAAAATTATTTCTTACTGGGACTCTTTCTCAGTGCAACATAGAAAATGGAGGTAGAATACACATATTTGGAAATGCAGGTGATTTAAAAACATATTGTATGAATAGGTGTTTGTTTTTATGAGAAAGGAATAACTTCCTAATAATTTGCTGGGCATATTGATGAATGCCTATAATCCTTGATTCCTTGAGCTCTGTAGTGCTGAGTTGCTGCGGGCTAACACTTTGTATGTATACATCAAACTCAGCATTAACATGGAATGAAGGTGCCAGTAAATTGCCTAAGGAAGGAAGAAATGACTCGGGTGAAAAATGGTTTCTAGGCCGTTCAGAATGGGACAAGGCCCGTGGGAAACCCCTGTACTTCTAAGTTTGGGTGAGAGGAAAGCCCAGTCTTTTGAAAAAAATATGTTTTCTTTTAATTTAACAAACAAACAAAGAAATGGAGGATGGGAGGTAGTAGATTCCTCCTCATTAGAGAGGTCTTTAAGAGAATGCCAAATGAATATTTGTTGGAAAGGTTATGTAGGAATTCCCTAGACAGGCATGGACTAGATGGCTATAAAGTTCCATCCAACTTTACAGTTCTGAGAAGTGTAAAAAGGATTTCATTATCAAATTGTAGAGGTTAGAGGTAGCACCAACTACAACAATTAGCTGCTTTCCAGAGAGGAAAGTAGAAATAATCAAGACCTCTAGAGGCCACAGGCTACAAGGACAAAATTATTAAGAAGTTCCTATGCCTTTGCTAATGTTAATGAAGTTAAAACAGTTCTTCTGCATAATGATTCCTAATGGACAAAATTTAGGTAAAATGTACACCCATACCATAATCATTAATTCCTTTCTTGCTGAGGTCAGAATTATAAAATATTTACTAGATCTGTAAAATTATTCATGTAGTCATTCCCTTGAAAGGTCATAAGGCCCAGATCACCTTTAAGAGTTGTCATTGCCAGGAAAAAAGTAAACATTCTGTCACAAAGAGGACAGGACAGGACAGGACAGGACAAGAAGGGTAGAAAGAAGCTTAGATGTTATCGAATATAACACTCTCATTTTGGAGGTGAGGAAACAAGAAGGCCAGATAAGTGACTTGTTCAAGGTTACAGAAAAAGTGGCAGAGCAGGGATTCAAAAGCAGGTTCACGAACACCAAATCGGGGTCTGTTGATTATGCTCTTAGTCCTCTCTTGTCTCTTTATCTTCTCCTTACTACCTATATAGCAAAAAAAAAAAAAATTAATTTCCTACTCCAAATTATAAGGAGCTGATTATATATCCATGATCTTTCTGGAACTTGGGGTTGTGTGATAAACAGGAAAAAAAAATGCAACATTTAATCCTAAAAGTAAAGTTTCCTCTTTTTTCACTTTATTGCACAGGGAAGTAATGTTGACAAAAGGATCAAACTGTTTGCCCTCAAATGCCATTATGAATGGATAACAGAGAAAAGAATGTGCTACTTAGATTAGATTACTGCACTGCTAGCAGGTTATTCTTGTGCCAATTACAGAAGACATGTCCATTTACATATAAATAGCTAGGAAATTCCAACACAGAGTATACTTGAAAACACTGAATCAGTAGTACAGGGAAAAAAAATGGATTAAGTGCATTTGAATTTAATTTGAAGGTGATTACAACCCCCATGCATCCAAATAAATTTAAAAAAAAAAGAATCAGCATAAAGTCTTTATTTTTTATTAAACTAAGCAACACTGTGAAATGTTTTTTTTTTAATTGGCACATTGTTGCCAACCAGTTAAGGTTTCTATTAGCTTGTGAGGAGTTGCTGTCTGTCTGTCTCATAAATATATGTATATGTGTATGTGCATATATGCATATATAAATTCTGAGTATATAAACATTTTTAAAAGAGAGATCTCATATTCAAATAAATAAATAAATGCCCACCTTAAGAGAAGGGGGAGGGCTGGACTTGTGATTTCATTGGTAGAGCAAACTCCTGGTAAGGAAAATATCTTTATCAATGTAACTGGGACCTGATCTGCAAGTTATTTAACTTGGATTTAGAGGGTGGTCTGGGACAGTGAAAATTTAAATTATTTGCCCAGAATCCCAGTGTTCAATATGTCTTCCTAACTTAGAGGTTCACAAGCTTGGTGCCATTTTCAACTCCTCACTCATATTTATCCCTTATATACTATTACATATAGATGTATCCCCCTTTGTAACTATATCAACACTAGACATATATTTTTGCATATATGATATACTCACTCACCTTAGCTGAGTTAAACAAAACTCCATACTATGAATGAGTAACCCTAGATTTCTACTTCTGGATAATTCTCTCTAGACATTTGTAACAATGTTGCTAGCATCTGCTGTGGAGGTAAAAGACCAACACCAGCACACAGGAAGGCTGTTGGCACAGGTTCTTTGATCTGTTTTTCTAAGGAAAGAGACTTCAAGGGGTTAATAATCTTACTTTAATTAAACATACAAACATCATTCACTTCGTTCAGGGGGAAGTGTCAGTACCCTGAACTTCAGAGAGAATACAAACTGATATTACAAGCATACATTATATAAACAGAGCAAGGAAACACGAATCAGCAGACAGGCTTCTAGCTGTCTATCCAAGCAATACACCAACAGTTACCAGAGAGAGAAGCACGAACATCTGGGTTTTCAAAGCTGGGGGTGGGGGAGCTCTTTCAACGCTACCCAGAGTCTCGTCATCAACACTCTTTCAATGAGTGTGCCCTCAAAGGCAAAACACTAACCTCTGAGTTTATATACACTTCTTCAGGATTAAAGGGTATCAAAACCATGAGTCTCAAACCCACTGTGACTTAGGCCTTGCCTTGATGTAAGCAGGTCATCAAAGACTCCCGATTCAAAGATTCATTACTGCTGAGAAGCACTCCAAAACAAAGACAACAAAAATCTACTTTGCTTGCCATTACATTTGAAAGCAAAACTCATCAAAGGTACTTGATTACCTCAGCATTCCAAAAACAGTAAAAAAAAAAAAGTCCCACTGTAATTACCATAACAACATTAAGATGGAAATCAACACAGTGCTCCAAATGTAATTAATTTTAAATGAATGTTTTTTAAAATGATTTCAATTAATGCTTTTTTTTAACATCACTAAAATTTCCTCCAGGACCCCTCCCTTCACAGAAAGCCATTCCATATAGCAGATATTTTTGAAGAAAAAAATGAAAAAGAAGAAAAAAAATCAGTAAGAGTAATGAATGTATGGAAACTATGTGTAACATACCATACTTATGGATCTCCCCACTCTGTAGAGTGGTGAGGCAGAGGCATCTTCTTATATCTCCTTTTGGAAACATGGTTGTTCTTTATTATTTTGCAAATTCACTTTTGATTTGTTTGTGTGTATTTTCTTTCCAAATTTTATATTGCTATAGTCATGCATATTGTTTTCATGGCTTGACTCACTTCACATCAGTTAAACTTACCATGCTGCTCTGTATTCATCATACCTGTGATTTCTTACAACAAAGTAATATTCCATCAAATGTGTGTGTTCTCTTCTTTTTAAACTAGATGCCTACACTCCCTCTCTTTTCATCCTCTTTAAAACCCTCTCAGCCTAGATTCTGACCCTCATCATTCAAATGAAATTACTTTCTCCAATATTTTCAAAGTTCTCTTAATTCTCAAATCAGTGTTCCTCATCCTATTTTTCCTATGCATCACTGAAATTACTGATCACTTATCCTGGATATTCTGATCTCTGGAGTTTCTGTAACACTTTTTCTGTTGGTTCTTCTCCTGCCTAACTACTCTTTCTCAGATTCCCTTGTCCACCAATTGTGGGTCTTCCAAGGTTCTAACTAGGGCTTTCTTAATCTTCTCTCTCACTTGGTGATCTCATCTGCTCCTACGGGTTCAACTGTCATCTTTTTGAAGATAATTCTCAGATATGCATGTTCAGTCCTAGTCTTTCTTCTGAGTTTGAATAATATCACTAGCAGCCTATTGGATCTTTCAAAGTGGATGTCCAATAGGCATTTCAAACTCAGAACAGCCAAAATAGAACTCATCTTATTTTTTTCTTCTCAAATCCTTCTCTATTACTGTTAAAGGTACCACAATCTTTCCAGTTACCTAGTTCCTAAGCTCAGTGTCAACCTCAACTCCTCATTTGCATTTACCCCACATATACAATCAGTTTCCAAATCTTCTCATTTCTTCACTTTATATAGTTCTACCACAACATCTCTTCTATATGTCTCCTCTATACTCACGTAGCCAACACCCAATTTAGGCTTTCACTTCCTTTTCCTTGGACTATTGTAATAGCCCTCAAATTGCCTTAAGTCCTATTCTATTACAATTCATCCTTCACTCAAATGTAAAAGTAATTTTCCTAAAGAATACATCTAAGCAAGTCACTTCTCTACACAATAATCTCCACTGGCTCCCTTTTAGCTCTAGGACCAAAGTTGAATTCTTCTATTTGCCATTTAAAGTTCTTCATAACACAAGCCCTTCCTACGTTTCCAGTTGGCATAGATAAAATGCTCCTTCAAACACTCAAGAATCCGGTCATACTAGCTAGCTTATTTGCTATTTTTTCCTTCCACTTAATGTCCTATCTCTGCACCTTTCCATTGGCTAACATTCTGAGAATGCTCACCCTCCTCAATTTTGTCTCCTAGAATCCCTAACTTCCTTTAAGATATTGTGCTAGAGATCTTTCCATGTTCTCCCACCTTCTAGAAATTTCCCCTTGAACATTACTTTCCATCTATGCTATGCATTTTGCATCTTCTTATTTATATACATGCTATTTCTCCCATTAGAATATAAGCTCCTGTAGGATATGGACTTTTTTTTTCTTTTTCTTTGTCCCCCCAGTGCTTAATACAGTGCTTGGCAAAGAATAGACACTTAATAAATGCTGTTGGATGATTAACTAATGAAATGAAGAGATGACTGTAAGAAATCCAGTGAAAGTAACCATTTCTGTAATTTTGGAACATCTAGATGGAACACAGCTGACCAACTCTCCCATAGTTACAGGCACTGAATTATTATCAACAAACACTATACAGAAGACCATATGAAGAACTGTTCAACCAGTTCTGTGATGGCTTTGTAGCTATGCATGCACACACAGGAAAAACAGGAAAAGAGGAAACAAGGGGGGGGATCCTAAAAGTTCTATCTCCATGGGGCATGCAGTTTTCATAATATGAAGAAATATTAGTTGACTAAGCCTGAAGCAAGAATCCTATTGTGGACAAACAGCTTAATAACTACAATAACTGATGCATTAATAATTGTAATAGTAAACCAAATCAATGCAGCACTAGCAAATCGATAATGAATTCTTGTGACTGCCTTACATAACTGAAGTAGCTTAAGATATTCAAGTAATGAATGCACATGTAACTATAGAGGAAGTTTAATTCTGTTAAACAGAGATACAAACACTGTGTGAGTATTTTGTTGGTTTTGATAAAGTTACACATGAAAATTACAAAAATAAAGTTCAAAAGATTTAACACAGGTAAGAAAAGGACGTTCCTATTCAGCCAGAGAATGCTGAAAACTCTTTAAGCCAGAAACAGTGAGAAGTAACTAGCACAGAATCAATAAAAGAAAATCTCAACATGACATAAAGAGATTTGAGCAACAGCTACTGGCACTTGATATATAAAATAATACAATAATACAAGTGAAATAAAATGTATTTAGGAATTTTATTGGTCACAGACAATGTCAGTTTCTAAGTATTCTGTAACTTCTTGGCTTTTCTTCGATAATACTAGGATTTGGCTCAACTGTACAAGTATACCACTGGCAAGTATGAACTATGTAGGTATAAATGGATGGATAGATGAATTAATTTTCGCACATGTTCACTTCTACATGTGTTTGGCTGTGTATATGTGTATGTCAGGAGTGTTGAAACTCTTCAGAGAATAGGTTCTTGATCAGTTCAGAAATCACTGAAAATCAAAATTCTTTATCAGTTGGTGATCAGTTGTAATTACCATTTCACATGGTCCCATGATATATTTAATATCATTGTCCAAGGTAGGGGGTACTGCTGATTGATACTTTTTCAAGAACAAAGACTATTCACTTCATTGAATAACAGCTTTTAAAAAAAAAGAAGAAAAAGAATATGGTGACAAAAAAAGAATTTTTTTTATCAAACCAGCATTCTTTGGAGATTTCATATACCTCTTTAACTACTACATAGTTCCATATGAAACTTATCAGCAGTCAATCAGTTATTTCTCATTCCTGCTACACAACAAGTTAATCTCCTTTTCTGATCATGTGTGTCTCTGATGATATTCTTTATGGCATTTCTCTTCCATGATTCTTTCTTGGTAATATAATGGAGACTATTCATGCCTAACATGCACCTCTCCATAGTCCTTTTGACAATGCATAATATTAATTTTGAAGAGACTGATAATCTGTGACACAAAACATCATCTGATTAACAAGATGCATTGTATCATAGATAAAAACACTGCATGATTTTTCAAAGGCAGTCTAGTCTATTTGCCTTCTTTATTTTTGCTTTCACTTTATGGTTCATATGATAACCCTATCCTAGCTTTATGGAGTTATGGACCAGCAATATGGATAATGCCTCAGATTTAGCTTTTAGACTTAACAAGCATTTATTAATCATCTGCTCTATGCTGAACATTGTTAATTATTTTACACATACTTTCTCATTTTATTCTCACAACAATCCTGGGAGATATGCACTACTACGGGGTGTTCCTAAAGTCTGGACATGTAGGCAAAAATGCATATTTTCAAGAAATGAAATGAATTAAATCTTCAACAACATTTTATTTAATTGGAATATTAACGAATAACATCTTCAATATGATTTGCATCATTTGTGATGCAACAGTTGATGCACTTTGCAAGATTCACATGAACTTGATTCAATAACTCCACACTGCCATCAATTTTAGCCCATGTGTTCAATCAAGAGTGTTGCATATGTGATTTTAATTGAGTACACCTTCTCCTTTAGCATAACCCAGAAAAAGAAGTCAAGGGGGCTAAGGTCTGTTAACATTCCAAATATTTCAAAATGTGCATATTTGTGTATGTGTCCAGACTTTAGGGACACCCTATATTATCCCCATTTTATATACAGGAAACTGAGAGAAATGGAGGTCAGATGACTTGTCCAAGATCACACAGCAAGTAGGTGTTAGAGGCCAGATTTGAACTTAAATCTTCCTTACTCCAAATCTAGCTTCTATCTACTGTGCCAATTAGCCGAATAAAGTTTTCTATATTATTCTGGACAACAGAGAAGGTTAGTGGGAAAAAAACTTCAGGGACAGAATGAAAGGCGTTTGCATTTTGGCCAATGCCCCGGGGACAGTGGAGGTGGTGCAGCTACAGAATTACAGCTGCAGTTGCTTCTGGCCCCAGGCCCACCTGGTGGGAGGAATTGAGTGGTGGATCAGAGCAGGAGTGCAGAGTCTGCTCAGATCTGAGTCAGGACTGGGTTGGCAGTACTTGGGGAAGGAGTAGTGCTGGTGTGGCAGAGCTTGCTGTGTAGAAATAGCTCTGAAAACAACAGTGCAGCCCCTCAAGCTTGGGACAAATTACTCTCTACTCTACAAGCAGTCATACCCTGATGAAAAACTCAAGGGTCAAGTAAGTTGGCTGGGAAAATGGCCAGGCAGCGAAAATGGACTCAGACTTTGGAATCTTTCTTTAGTGACAAAGAAGACCAAAACATACAGCCTAAAGAAGTCAACAAAGTCAAAGAGCCTACATCAAAAGCCTCCAAGAAAAACATGAACTGGTCTCAGGCCATGAAAGAGCTCAAAAAGGATTTGGAAAAGCAAGTTAGAGAAGTAGAGGAAAAATTGGAAAGAGAAACAAGAGTGATGTGAGAAAACCATGAAAAACAAGTCAATGACTTGCTAAAGGAGACCCAAAAAAATACTGAAGAAAATAACACCTTAAAAATAGACTAACTCAAATAGCAAAAGAGCTCCAAAAAGCCAATGAGGAGAAGAATGCCTTGAAAGGCAGAATTAGCCAAATGGAAAAGGAGGTCCAAAAGACCACTGAAGAAAATACTACCTTAAAAATTAGATTGGAGCAAGTGGAAGCTAGAGACTTGATGAGAAATCAAGATATTATAAAACAGAACCAAAGGAATGAAAAAATGGAAAACAACATGAAACATCTCATTGAAAAAAACACTGACCTGGAAAACAGATCCAGGAGAGATAATTTAAAACTTACTGGACTACCTGAAAGCCATGATCAAAAAAAGAGCCTAGATATCATCTTTCAAGAAATTATCAAGGAGAACTACCCTGATATTCTAGAACCAGAGCATAAAATAGAAAGTGAAAGAATCCACTGATCACCTCCTGAAAAAGATCCCAAAAAGAAAACTCCTAGGAATATTGTCGCCAAATTCCAGAGCTCCCTGATCAAGGAGAAAATACTGCAAGCAGCCAGAAAGAAACAATTTGAGTATTGTGGAAACATAATCAGAATAATACAAGATCTAGCAGCTTCTACATTAAAAGATCAGAGGGCTTGGAATATGATATTTCATGAGGCAAAAGAGCTTGGATTACAACCAAGGATCAACTACTCAGCAAAATGGAGCACAATCCTTCAGGGGAGGAGATTGGACATTCAATGAAATAGAAGACTTCCAGACTTTCCTGATGAAAAGACCAGAGTTCAACAGAAAATTTGATCTTCAAATATAAGACTCAAAAGGGCATAAAAAGGTAAACAGGAAAGGGAAAAAAACAAAACAAAACATGGCATTTAATAAAGACAAATGGTTTACATCCCTACATGGGAAGTTGATACATCTCTTGAGAAGTATATCTTTATTACATAATATAGAAGGGAAATACATAGAGTGTGTGGATTTAAGTTGATTTTGATGTGATGATAAAAAACCTGATTGACTCCTGAAAAAGTTTGTAATGGGAGAGGAGAAAAGGAGGAGGCAGAAAAGGGTAAATTGCATTGCATGAAGAGGCACAAAGATATATTAGAAGGAAAGAAGGGAGGGAGATAGGCATTGTTTGAACTTTACTCTGGTAGCATTTGGCTCAAGGAGGTCATAACATACCCAGGTATAGAAATCTAACTTGCCCTATGGGCAGTTGGAGGGGAAAAGGGAAAGAAAAGAGAAGGAGGGATCGAAGGGAGAGAAGTAATATGGAAAGTTGAAAAGAAAAGGGAAGTGGGATGATAGAAAGGAGGGAAGATTAAGGAAGGTCAAAAGCAAAACTCTAGTGAGTAGGGGAAAGGAGTAAGAGAAGCATAAAGAGGGTGAGGGATAGGGTGGAGAGAAAGACACAAATAGTAATCATAACTGTGAATGTAAATGGGATGAATGCTCCCATAAAACAGAAGCAGATAGCAGAATAGATTAAAAATCATAATCCTACAATATGTTGTTTACAAGAAACACATTTGAAACAGGGAGATACACACAGGGTAAAGGTAAAAGGGTAGAGCAGAATATATTATGCTTCAGCTGAAGCAAAACAAAAGCAGGGGTAGCAATCCTGATCTCAGACAAAGCAAAAGCAAAAAAGTTCTAATTAAAAGCGATAAGGAAGGAAAGTATATTGTGCTAAAAGGCACCATAGACAATAAATCAATATTCTTACTAAATATATATGCATGAAACATATAGCATCCAAATTCTTGGAGGAGAAGTTGATGGAGTTACAAGAAGAAATTGACAGCAAAAACCTCTACCTCTCTGAACGAGATAAATCTAACTACCAAATAATAAGAAAGAAGTTAAAGAAGTGGTGGCAGCTAGGTGGCCCACTGAGTTGAGTACTGACCCTGGAGTCAGGAGGATCTGAGTTCAAATCTGGCCTCAGACACTTGACAAACTTACTAGCTATGTCACCTTGGGCAAGTCACTTAACGCCAGTTGCCCTGCCTACCTCTCTCCAAAACAAAAAGCAAACAAAAAAGAAGTTAAGGAGGTGAATAGAACTTTTTAAAAGTTAGATATGGCAGACTTCTGGAGAAAACTGAATGGGGATAGAAAGGAATATGCCTTTTTCTTGGCAGTACATGGCACCCACTCAAAAACTGACCACGTACTAGGGCATAAAAATCTCACAATCCAATAGAGAAAGGCAGAAATATTAAATGCATCCTTGTCAGGTCATGATGCAGTAAAAATTACATGTAATAAAGTGTCATGGAAAGATAGACTAAAAAATCAATTGGAAACTAAATAACCTAATCCTAAAGAATGAGTGCATCAAACAACAAATCATAGAAATGATCAATAACTTCATCCAAGAGGATGACAATAACGAGACAACATACCAATACTTATGTGATGCAGTAAAAGCAGTTCTTAGCGGAAGTTTTATCTCTAATGGCTTACGTGAATGAAAGAGTAGATCAATGAATTGGGTATGCAACTAAAAAACTTGGAAAAAGAACAAATTAAAAAACCCCAATTAAATACCAAATTAGAAATTTTGAAAACCAAAGGAGAGATTAATAAAATTGAAATTAAGAAAACTATTGAAGTAATAAATAAAACTAAGAGCTAGTTCCATTAAAAAGCCAATAAAATAGATAAACCTTTGGTTAATTTGATTAAAAAAAGAAAGCCAAATTACTGGTGTCAAAAATGAAAAGGTTGCTTTTTCTGGTCTCCAACTTCATCGCGGCAGAAGCAGGACTAGCATGCCGGGGTCGCCACCATGCAGCTGTTTGTTCGCGCGCAGGCTCTGCACACCCTCGAGGTGACCGGGCAGGAGACCGTCGCCCAGATCAAGGCCCATGTGGCGTCTCTGGAGGGCATCGCCCCCGAGGATCAAGTCCTGCTTCTAGGGGGCTCCCTGCTGGAGGATGAAGCCATCTTGGGGCAGTGCGGGGTGGAGCCCCTGTCCACCCTGAAAGTGGCTGGCCGCATGCTAGGAGGTAAAGTCCATGGCTCTCTGGCCCGAGCTGGAAAAGTGAGGGGTCAGACTCCCAAGGTGGGGGGGGGGGGGGTGAGAGGAGGAGGAGGAGGAGGAGGAGGAGGAGGGGGAGGCGGAGGGGGAGGAGGAGGGGGAGGGGGAGGAGGAGGGGGAGGAGGAGGAGAAGAAGAAGAAGGAGGAGGAGGAGGAGGAGGAGGAGGAGGAGGAGGAGGAGGGGGAGGAGGAAGAGGGGGAGGAGGAGGAGGAGGGGGAGGAGAAGGAGGAGGGGGAGGAGGAGGAGGAGGAGGAGGAGGAGGAGGAGGAAGAGGAGGAGGGGGAGGAGGAGGGGGGAGAAGACGGGGAGGAGGAGGGGGAGGAGAAGAAGAAGAAGAAGAAGAAGAAGAAGAAGAAGAAGAAGAAGAAGAAGAAGAAGAAGAAGAAGAAGAAGAAGAAGAAGAAGAAGAAGAAGAAGAAGACAACGACGACGACGACTGGGCGTCCTAAGAGGAGGATGCAGTACAACCGACGCTTTGTCAATGTAGTGCCCACCTTTGGAAAGAAGAAGGGTCCCAATGCCAACTTCTAATCCCCTGGTACTTTCCCTAATAAAGCTGCTATGACTCTTAAAAAAAAAAGAAAAGGTTGAATTCACCACCAGTGAAGAGGAAATTAAAAAAAAATAATTATTAGGAACTCTTTTGCCCAATTATTTTCCCAGAAATTTGACAATCTTAGTGAAATGGATGAATATTTACAAAAATGTAAAATGCTCAGATTAACAGAATGGGAAGTAAAATACTTAAATAACCCCATCTCAGAAAAAGAAATTGAATAAGGCATCAGTGAATTCCCTAGGAAAAAATCTCCAGGGCCAGATGGATTTACAAGTGAATTCTATTAAACATTTAAAGAATAATTAATCCCAATACTATATAGACTATTTGGGAAATAGGTGAAGAAAGAGTCCTATCAAATTCTTTTTATGATACAAATATGATACTGATACCTAAACAGTGAGGAGCCAAAACAGAGAAAGAAAATTATAGACCAATTTCCATAACGAATATAGATGCAAAAATTTTAAATAAAATATTAACAAAAAGATTACAGCAACTTATCACAAGAATAATACACTGATCAGGTAGGATATATACCAGGAATTCAAGGCCAGTTGAATATTAAGAAAACTATCAGCATAATTGATCATATCAACAACAAAACTAACAGAAATCATATGATTATCTCAATAGATGCAGAAAAAGCTTTTGACAAAATACAACACCCATTCCTTTGAAAACACTGGAGAGTATAGGAATAAAACTCAAAAACCTTGTGGAACTGAATGTTGTAAATGAAAAATAAATATTTTTTAAAAAAACTATATTAATGGGAGACCTCAACTTTCCCCTATCACACCTAGATAAATCTAGCCATAAAATAAACAAGAAACAAGTTAAGTAGATAAATAGAATTTTAGGTAAGTTAGAAATGATAGCTCCCTGGAGAAAACTGAATGGGAATAGAAAGAAGTATACCTTTTTCTAGTTGTACATTCCATGTTCACAAAAATTGACTATATGTTATGGTATTAAAACCTCACAAACAAATGCAGAGAAGCATAAATATTGAATGCATCCTTCTCAGACAATAATGCAATAAAATTACATTCAATAATGGAAACAGATTAAAAAGTTAATTGGAAACTAAATAATTTAATCCCAGAGAATGAGTGGTTCAAAGAATAAATTATAGAAATAATAAGTAATTTCTTTAAAGAGAATGACAACAATGAGACAACATACCAAAATTCATGGGATGCAGTCAAACCATTGAATTAATAAATAAAACTTGGAGCTGGTTTTATGGGGGTAAACAGACAAAGCATTGGTCAATTTGCTTTAAAAAAAAAAGAAAACCAAAAAACCAGTATTAAAAACAAAATAGTTGAATGTACCATCAACGAAGATGCTTTCACATAACAGGGCCCCTATATAAAAGCTTATTCCTTCTCATCCCTCTCCCTAATTGTTTTTATGTTGTCCCCTTTATATATACTATTTCACTTGGTGACTTTATCAGCTTTCATGGATTCAGTTATTACCGTGATGCTGATGATTCAAAAATATACTTACCCAACTCTAACCAATTCACCTCCAATCTTATCTCTCCAATTCCCTACATCTTCAATTTAAAAATGTCTGAAATTGAACTCTTTATCTTTCCCACGAAGCCTTCCTCATTTCTTAGTTTTCCTATTATTAGCAAGAACACCACCATGTTCCTAGTCACTTAGTCTCACAATCAAGGTATCACCCTCAATTCCTCACTTTCTCAAGTTCCATAACTAATCTGCTGTCAAGGGCTGTCAATTTTACTTTTATAACTCTTGTATATACATTCTTCTCTCTTCTGCCTTCCAGAACTATGGTGCAGATCTTCATCACATCACACCTGGATTATTGCAAGAACCTTTTGGTGGGTCTCATTGCCAAAAAAACTCTTCCCACTCCATTCCATCCTCCAATCAGATGACAAATTTATCTTCCCATAGTATAGCTCTGACCATGTCATCTTCTACCTTTCCAATCTTCTTACACCTCCTCCCCCACCCCCTACACACACACAAACATAATATGTAATTCAATGACACTAATCACATACTTGTGCTTCACAGGATACATTCCATTTTCTGACTCAGACAATGTTCTTAGTTATCCATCATTACTGGAATCCTTTCCACTCTCATCTCTGTCTCCTAGCTTTCCTGGCTTCCTTGAAGTCACAAGTAAAATCCCAGCTTTTACATGAAACCTTTCCTATTCCTCTTTAATTCTGGTGTCTTTCCTCTTATAATTACCTCTGGTCTATCATATATATGTATTATTTGAGCAGAGTTTTGTATTGCTTTTTCACATTTTTCTGCCATTAGCCTATAACCTTTTTGAGAACAGAGACTGGCAAAAGCCAGCCATTCATTTTATCCACATCATTTAGCATAGTGCCTGGCCCAAAGTAAGCACTTAATGAATGTTTTTAGCTGACCTACTCCATTAGAATGCAAGGTCCTTGAAGGCCAGAAACTCTTTTTTTTCTTTGCTTGTATCCTCAGTGCTTAGCACAAGAGTTGGAAAATACTAAGCACTTGATAAACGCTTGCTGACTTGACTTACTTTGACTTGGTCCTATTATACTTCCTGTCTTCCTCATCTACATCCCTATCCCTATATCCTCATTCAGCACATTTGACACAGTGATTTGAGAGTAAAATATGATGCCTACACTATGACTGATAGGGGAAAATTGTTTCGGAAATCTTGACAAATCTATATTATTTTTCATCTGCCATTTCTTTTCAGTTCCATTTATAAATCCTCTAGGGATAATCTGCTTTTCTTGGATCTCTTGTCAAATTTCTGTGAACTAGTTTATTCTCTCTACTGATTCTTGCTGTTTAATGACATAATACTGTTCATATTCAGAAATCATGTTCCTCCTCTATGAGACATCACACAGAAACAAGCTTATATTATAAAGTGATGTTGCACTTGGCTCTGATATCCTTCTACTTCACAAGGAGATGAAGTGTTCACTGGCTAAGGAAGTTTCCCAGCTCTTTTGGCAGAAATCTAACCATAGAGCAAATGATTTCTGGATGTTTGACTAGCCAAGATGATTTGATACAATCTAACTTTAATGGTGGACACATAGAAAAAAATAATCAAATACTTCCAGAAAAGAAAATGGGTACTTTACAGAAATTGCAAGGTGGAATAGTCCAGCAAACTTAAATCAACAACTCATTTTTTTTCTCAGTGAATAGACATTTAAACAACTCTGAGGTGAAGGAGGAGAGGCAAATGTTTATTAATGCTTGCAAAGAAGTCACCAAAACCAGCACTGCTAATGTGCCTTATATCGCATTAGCCAAAACTTGGCAGCCTGTAATGAGATTTTTATACTGAGAAATTCATCGGTCATCAGCTTGGTAGCTTTCCAGTCACTTTTTGATACATTGGCATCTATACTTTAATCTTTATAAACATTTATGTCAGTAATATGACTTCAAATAAACTCCTTGACAACTGCCTTTTAACCTGTCACTGTCTTTTTTTGGTCTCCAAATTGTACAAATAAGATTTTGTAATCAGCATTAGGAAGTCTCTAGGTCTGCCATCACTACTCAAAATACTTAGAAATCATCTTCCTGGGGGGCGGAGCCAAGATGGCAGCTGGAAAGCAGGGACTAGTGTGAGCTCCCCGCCGAGCCCCTCCAAAAACCTATAAAAGATGGCTCTGAACCAATTCTAGAACTGCAGAACCCAGAAAATAGCAGAGGGAAGCAGGGCTCCAGCCCAGGACAGCCTGGATGGTCTCTGGGTGAGGTCTATTCCACACGGAGCTCGGAACGGAGCAGAGAGGAGTGGAGCAGAGCCCAGCATGGGTGGTGCAGACCAACCAGACCAGGAGCCAGGCAGAGTGGGCCCTAGCGCCCTGAATCAGTGAGCTGCAGCAGTTACCAGACTTCTCAACCCACAAACACCAAAGACAATAGAGGAGGTTAGTGGGAAAAGCTGCTGGGGACAGAGTTATAAAGGAGTTCATGGTTCGGCCACCACCTCGGGGGCAGAGGAGGTGGGGCAGCTACAGAACTACAGCTGCAGTTCCTTCCTGCCCCAGTCCCACCTGGTGGGAGTAATTAAGTGGCAGATCAGAGCAGGAGTGAAGAGCCTGCTGAAGATCTAAGTCCAGTCTGGGTTGGGGGTTCTTGGGGAAGGAGGAGTGCTGGTGTGGCAGAGCTGGTGCATGCCCCCAGGCTTGGAACATAATTCTCTTAACTCTACAAGCAGTCGTACCCTGATGAAAAACTCAAGGATCAAGTTAGTTGGCTGGGGATATGGCCAGGCAGTGAAAACACGCCCAGATTCAATCTTAGACTCTGGAATCTTTCTTTGGTGACAAAGAAGACCAAAACATACAGCCAGAAGAAGTCAACAAAGTCAAAGAGCCTACAACAAAAGCCTCCAAGAAAAACATGAACTGGTCTCAGGCCATGGAAGAGCTCAAAAAGGATTTGGAAAAGCAAGTTAGAGAAGTAGAGGAAAAATTGGGAAGAGAAATGAGAAGGATACAATAAAACCATGAAAAACAAGTCAATGACTTGCTAAAGGAGACCCAAAAAAATACTGAAAAATGTACTGAAGAAAACAACACCTTAAAAAATAGACTAACTCAAATGGCAAAAGAGCTCCAAAAAGCCAATGAGTAGAAGAATGCCTTGAAAGGCAGAATTAGCCAAATGGAAAAGGAGGTCCGAAAGACCACTGAAGAAAATACTACTTTAAAAATTAGACAGGAGCAAGTGGAAGCTAGTAATTTGATGAGAAATCAAGATATTATAAAACAGAACCGAAGGAATGAAAAAATGGAAAACAATGTGAAATATCTCATTGGAAAAATCGCTGACCTGGAAAATAGATCCAGGAGAGATAATTTAAAAATTATTAGACTACCTGAAAACCATGATCAAAAAAAGAGCCTAGATACCATCTTTCAAGAAATTATCAAGGAGAACTGCCCTGATATTCTAGAGCCACATGGCAAAATAGAAATTGAAAGAATCCATCGGTCGCCTCCTCAAATAGATCCCAAAAAGAAATCTCCTGGGAATATTGTCGCCAAATTCCAGAATTCCCTGATCAAGGAGAAAATACCGCAAGCAGCCAGAAAGAAACAATTTGAGTATTGTGGAAACATAATCAGAATAATACAAGATCTAGCAGCTTCTACATTAAGAGATCGAAGGGCTTGGAATATGATATTCCAGTGGTCAATGGAGCTAGAATTAAAACCAAGAATCACCTACCTAGCAAAAACTGAATATTATGCTCCAAGGCAAAATATAGACTTTTAATAAAATAGAGGACTTTCAAGCTTTCTCAGTGAAAAGACCAGAGCTGAATAGAAAATTTGACTTTCAAACACAAGAATCAAGAGAAGCATGAAAAGGTAATCAAGAAAAAGAAATTGCAAGGGACTTACTAAAGCTGAACTGTTTTGTTTACATTCCTACATGGAAAGATGATGTGTATGATTCATGAGACCTCAGTATTAGGGTAGCTGAAGGGAATATGCATATATATATATATATATATATATATATATATATATATATATACACACACATACATATATATCTATATATATATCTTTGTATATATATATACATATATATCTATATATATCTTTGTATATATATGTATATGTGAGTGTGTATGTATGTATATATGTATGTGTATATACATATATAGAGAGAGCGGGCACAGGGTGAGTTGAAGATGAAGGGAAGATATCTAAAAGAAATAAAATCAAATTAAGGGATGAGAGAGGAATATATTGAGAGAGGGACAAAGGGAGAGATAGAATGTGGTAAGTTATCTCACATAAAAGAGGCAAGAAAAAGTGGTTCTGTAGGAAGGGAAGAGGGAGCAGGTGAGGGGGAATGAGTGGATCTTGCTCTCATCGGACTTGACCTGAGGGGGGAATAACACACACTCAAATGGGTATCTTACCCCACAGGAAAGAAGGAGGAAGGAGATAAAAAAGGGATGATAGAAGGGAGGGCAGATAGGGGGAGGAGGTAATCAAAAACAAGCACTTTCAAAAAGTGACAGGGTCAAGGGAGAAAATTGAATAAAGGGGGATAGTATAGGAAGGAGCAAAATATAGTTAGTCTTTCACAACATGAGTATTGTAGAAGGGTTTTACATAATGATACACATGTGGCCTATGTTGAATTGCTTGCCTTCTTAGGGAGGGTGGGTGGGAAGGGAACAGGGGAGAGAATTTGGAACTCAGTTTTAAAAACAGATGTTCAAAAAAAAAGTTTTTCCATGCAACTATGAAATAAATATACAGGCAATGGGGCACAGAAATTTATCTTGCCCTAGGAGAAAGTAAGGGAAAAGGGGATGGTGGGGGGGAGTGGGGTGACAGAAGGGAGGGCTGATTGGAGAATGGGGCAACCAGAAATTATGCCATCTTGAAGTGGGGGGGTTGGTAGAAATGGGGAGAAAATTTGTAATTCAAACTTTTGTGAAAACCAATGCTGAAAACTAAAAATATTAAATAAATAAAACAAAATTTAAAAAAAGAAATCATCTTCCTACTAAACAAAGACAACAACAAAAAAACTCATGATGACATTTTTATATGTTGGGAAATTGTGTAATTTATATATAATAATGATAGCACAATCTTCTGAGAGACTGCTGATTAACTTTATTCAAAGTAAGTTATTAGGGGAAAAAATTCTTAAAAACTTGTACTGAATTCCAGTATTATTCTCTTTATTTCAGAGGAGTTGTTTTTATAAAATGTATTATTGCCACTAACATAGTTCTTTTTTTCTTTCATATCCTGAGGATTTCCCTTCCTTCTTACTGACTTTCATTTTTTCCTCGTATCATATTGTGTTGCTACGGGAAAGTCTATGAAATGAAAAGGAATGTATGTCTGAAAACTAAAATGGACAGGTTTTGAGAAGGAAAAGTCTTGTCAGTAGTACTGTCAAAAATACATGTCTGGGGGTTTTTTGTTTTGTTTTGTTTTGTTTTGTTTTTCCCCCTACCCATCTCAAAGACTGAACACATATTTTCTTAAAAGTAACCCTGAGATAAGGATATACAGAATATATAACAAATGTTAATAGTCACTATATATGACAATCACTCTTTAGTATTCAAAACAAAAGCGCTTTAAAAATATAGTGTATAATTAAAACTTAAGAAAGTTGTTTTTATTAGTCATTTCTACTTAAGGCCGCAAAGACAATTGAAGTAAGATTTGAGATAGCATTATAGCTAATTGGTTGAATATGACCTTTCTCAGTCAATAAGGGAACAGAAAGAAAAGAGATTTATTAAGTATTTATGATGTGCCAGACACTGTGCTTAGCATTGAGGATACAATGAAAGTGAAAAGACAGTCTGTGTTTTCAAGAAGTTCATAGTCAATTAAGGGAGACAACATGAAAACAACTACATACAAGCATATGTAAGAATGTTGCTACATATTAGCACGAATTAGGAGTTAATGGGTCATTTCTAAGGGCTAGTTCTCAATGGGTTTCAAAATTATAATGATAACTACCCGTATTCATCTAATAATAAAGCTCAGAGTTGGATATCTGCCTTTTGGTACAAGTGGGGAGATGACTAAGGAAGAAAGTCTGATCAAGCAGAGATTTAGTTTCACCTTTCTCGTCCCTGAGAGGCAAAGAGAATAGCATTTATTTAGTCTTCAGAATTGCCTTGGGAAACTAAGTAGGGAAAATAATAATCTTCTCCATTTTAAAGACAAAAAAAATTAAAAAACAAATGGGGTCAAGTTATTTTCCCAAAATTAAAACAGCTGGTGAATAAGTTAACAAGAACTAAAATTATGGTCACCAGACTGCTATACAAATGATCATTTCACTATGCCATCCTATGTCCTGACCCAAGTTAAAAGCAATACCTGATGTTATCTCTAGAAAAGAGATAATTATACCTTTCACCTTAAGCTTAAAAAAGCTGTTCCACAAGTGCATTTTTGGTGGAGTTGTGAACTGATCCAACCATTCTGCAGAGCAATTTGGAACTATGGCCAAAGGGCTATAAAAATGTGCATACCCTTTGACCCTGCAATACCACTTCTAGGGCTGTATCACAAAGAAATCATATAAATGGAAAAAGACCCACATGTACAAAAATATTTATAGCAGCTCTTTGTTTCTGGCCAAGAATTGGAAATTGAAGGGATCCCCATCAATTGGGGAATGACTGAACAAGTTGTAGTATATGAATGTAATGGAATACTATTGTTCTTTTTTTTTTTTTTTTTTTTTTAGAACTATAAGCATTTAAAATTTTATTTTATTTTTTTTTAATGCAATTTATTTATTTAACAAATTTGGTTTTCAGCATTGATTTTCACAACAGTTTGAATTACAAATTTTCTCCCCATTTCTGCCCTCCCCCCCCACTCCAAGATGGCGTATATTCTGGTTGCCCTGTTCCCCAGTCAGCCCTCACCTCTATCACCCCCCTCCCCTCTCATCCCCTTTTCCCTTCCTTTCTTGTAGGGCAAGATAAATTTCTACGCCCCATTGCCTGTGTATCTTATTTTTTAGTTGCATACAAAAAGTTTTTTTGTTTTTGAACATCTGATTTTAAAACTTTGAGTTCCAAATTCCCTTCCCTCTTCCCTTCCCACCCACCCTCCCTAAGAAGTTGAGCAATTCAACCTAGGCCACACATGTATTATTATGTATAACCCTTCCACAATATTCATGTTGTGAAAGGCTAACTACATTTTGCTCCTTCCCAACCCATCCCTCTTTATTGAATTTTCTTCCTTGACCCTGTCCCCTTTCCAAAGTGTTTGTTTTGATTACCTCCACCCCCATCTGCCCTCCACTCCATCATCCCCCTGCCTTTTATTTTTTTTTTTTATCTTCCTCCCTCTTCTTTCCTGTGGGGTAAGATACCCAACTGAGTATGTATGGTATTCCCCCTCAGGCCAAATCTGATGAGAGCAAGGTTCACTCATTCCCTCCTCACCTGCCCACTCCCCTCCTCTCCTAGAACTGCTTCCTCTTGCCACCTTTATGGGAGATAATCCACCCCATTCTATCTCTCCCTGTCTCCCTCTCTCAGTAAGTTACTCTCTCATCCCTTAATTTCATTTTATTTCTTTTAGCTATCTTCCCTTCATCCTCAACTCACCCTGTGTCTGCTCTCTTTCTTTTACATATATATATATATATATATACACATACATACACATACATACATATACACATAGATACATGCATACATACACATTCACTTATATATATACATAAACATATATATATGCATATATATATATATGCATATTCCCTTCAACTACCCTAATACTGAGGTCTCATGAATCGTACTCATCATCTTTCCATGTAGGAATGTAAACAAAACAGTTCAACTTTAGTAAGTCCCTTGCAATTTCCGTTTCTTGATTACCTTTTCATGCTTCTCTTGATTCTTGTGTTTGAAAGTCAAATTTTCTATTCAGTTCTGGTCTTTTCACTGAGAAAGCTTGAAAGTCCTCCATTTTATTGAAAGTCCATATTTTGCCTTGGAACATGATACTCAGTTTTGCTGGGTAGGTGATTCTAGGTTTTAATCCTAGCTCCATTGACCTCCGGAATATCGCATTCCAAGCCCTTCGATCTCTTAAGGTAGAAGCTGCCAGGTCTTGGGTTATTCTGATTGGGTTTCCACAATATTCAAATTGTTTCTTTCTGGCTGCTTGCAGTATTTTCTCCTTGATCTGGGAGCTCTGGAATTTGGCAACAATATTCCTAGGCGATTTCTTTTTGGGATCTATTTGCGGAGGTGATCGATGGATTCTTTCAATTTCTATTTTGCCCTGTGGCTCTAGAATATCAGGGCAGTTCTCCTTGATAATTTCCTGAAAGATGGTATCTAGGCTCTTTTTTTGATCATGGCTTTCAGGTAGTCCAATAATTTTTAAATTATCTCTCCTGGATCTATTTTCCAGGTCAGTGGTTTTTCCAAGGAGATATTTCACATTGTCTTCCATTTTTTCATTCCTCTGGTTCTGTTTTATAATATCCTGATTTCTCATAAAGTCACTAGCTTCCACTTGCTCCAATCTAATTTTTAAAGTAGTATTTTCTTCAGTGGTCTTTTGGACCTCCTTTTCCATTTGGCTAATTCTGCCTTTCAAGGCATTCTTCTCCTCATTGGCTTTTTGGAGCTCTTTTGCCATTTGAGTTAGTCTATTTTGTAAGGTGTTGTTTTCTTCAGTGTATTTTTCAGTATTTTTTTGGGTCTCCTTTAGCAAGTCATTGACTTGTTTTTCATGGTTTTCTCGCATCCTTCTTATTTCTCTTCCCAATTTTTCCTCTACTTCTCTAACTTGCTTTTCCAAATCCTTTTTGAGTTCTTCTATGGCCTGGGGCCAGTTCGTGTTTTTCTTGGAGGCTTTGGTTGTAGGCTCTATGACTTTGCTGTCTTCTTTAGGCTGTATGTTTTGGTCTTCTTTGTCACCAAAGAAAGAATCCAAAGTCTGAGACTGAATCTGGGCGCGTTTTCGCGTCCTGGCCATATTCCCGACCAACTAACTTGACCCTTGAGTTTTTCAGTGGGGTATGACTGCTTGTAGATTACAGAGTTCTATGTTCTACGTTTGGGGGGGAGGTGCCAGCTCTGTCAGAGCCGCACTCCTCCTTCCCCAAGGACCCCCAGTCCAGACTGGGCTCAGATCTTCGGCAGGCTGTGCACCCCTGCTGTGATCCGCCACTTATTTCCCCCCACCAGGTGGGCCTGGAGCCGGAAGTAACAACAGCTGTAGCTGCCCCACCTCCGCTGCCCCCGGGGCTGGAAGCCGAACCGCGAACTCCTTCCACTCCCGCAGCTTTTCCCACTAACCTTCTCCGCAGTCTTTGGTGTTTGTGGGTCGAGGGGTCTGGTAACTGCTCCCGTATTCAGGGCGCTAGGGCCGGAATACTATTGTTCTATAAGAAATGATGAGCAGGTGGACTTCAGAAAAAACTGGAAAGACTTATATGAACTGATGCTGGGTGAAATGAGCAGAAAGAAGAGAACATCATACACAGTAATAGCCACGTTGTGCAATGACTAATTTTGACAGCCTTTGCTCTTCACAGCAATGCAAGAATCTAAGACAACTCCAAAAGACTCATGATGGAAAATGCAATCCACATCCAGTGAAAGAACAATTGAGTCTGAATGCAAATCAAAGTACACCATTTGCTCTTCCTTTTTTTTTTTTTGTTTTGCTTTTTCGTTCTTGTGGTTTCTCCCATTCATTCTAAATCTTTACATGAGTGATGTGAAAATATGTTTGATGTGAATGTATATGTAGAGCCTTTATCAGATTGCACCCAGTCCTGAGGAGTGGGGCAAACAGGGAGGTGGAGAAAATTTTAAACTCAGAAGTATATGGAAGTGAATGTTGAAAACTAAAATTAAATAAATTAATTTTTAAAAAGCTGTTGTTCTCTCCCCCAACCTTCCAATTATATATATTGGTATAAACATATATGGGCATGTATGCATTTGATATTTTAGAAGCTAATATATAATTTTGTTACTGCACAAAGCAGTGCAGTATGCAGATAAAGCGGTTTACCTCTCTCAGCCTCAGTTTCCTCATTTGTAAAATGGAAATTGCAATAGCACCTGACTCACAGGCTTATTGTGAAGATAAAATAACATATGCAAAGTGTTTTGCAAACCTTAAAGTTTGCTAAATGCTAGATTTATTATCATTATCATTCTTATTAATGTGCTCAAAGGATCTCTAATCCAATCCATTAATTTCTAAATTTCTTAAAAGTAGAATGTTCACACTCAAAGAAAATATACACTGTTCTTAGAAAATTACATGATTATGCATTCCATGCATTGGTTGTCACATTCCCCAGGGGGCAAAAAAAAAAAACAAAAGGTACTTTGACAGCAACAAATATTCTGAAGATGATGAAGGCATGAGCTTGAATTTCTTGCCTCTCAAAAAACAAAACAAAACAAAAGAAAAAAGCCCACAGTCTCCTGACTGGTCAAACAGATGTAGCAGCTTCAAAAAATAGTGATAGCTTGAGAGTACTTTCTGGCAGGCCTCCATATCGTTTTTCAAAGACAATGTAAAAAGGAACTCATCAATATATAAAGTATCCATGAACTGATTAAATATGTGGTACCTACTACTAGACTTACAAGATGACAAAGATCTACAGTATGACAGGCCAGATTTGTTCTTTCCCAATAATGCTAGCAAGGCTAATGGAACCAGAGCTATCTTCATATTTGAAAGGCCCCTCTGAGTTACCAAATGTGGTTCTAGGTAAACCTTTCTTTCACAACTCAAAGAAAATATTAAATATGTACACACATACACACACATATATAATTATTATTGGAGATGTTTCTAATGCCAGCAGTTCATGTTCAATTTTGGGATGAAAGTGGCACTTTTGATTCACTGGACAGTGAACAAAAGGAGATTTACTTGCCCTTAACACAATATGTGAAAGGACACGGTGGCATTTAGTGTTTTTGACATGGCTCCCTACAGAAAGTATTTGATCATTGGGGAAAGAAAATGGTAAGGTAAGTGGCGACTAGTGTGGTCTTGAGAAATCCATTGAGCATGGTAAGCCTAGACTACATATAGGTAGGTCTTATATCAATAGATGACTAGGAAGTTGTATCAAGATATCTGGGGCCAATCAGGTCATTAAGAGGAAAAAAAGGTGTGTTAAGGAAATGGTAGTTCTATCATACTTTTATAAGCCATAAATGACATAGGTAATTGAAGTGATTTTTGGGATAGCACCATCTTTCCCCAAGCAAGTAAACAAACTCTCCTTTTTTAATTAATGTTTTTTTTCAAATTAACAGAAATCTATTTTTCTTTTTCCCACCATCTTTCCCCCCAAAAAATGAAAATAAAATTCCCTAAGACAAATATTCACAATAGTCAAGGAAAACAAATTCACTCATTAGCTATGCTGAAAAAAAAATATGTATTTCATTCTGCAATCTGAATCTATCATTATAAATCAGGTCCTCTGGAATTCTGGATTTTCATTGTGTTGATCATAGCTCTCACAGCTTTCAAAATTGTTTGTCTATTCATTTTATTCTTTGTCACAAAAGCCCTCGAAATTATTAATTTTTGTAATATTGATATTATCGTATAAGTTATCCTTTTGGTTCTTCTTTTAGATCAGCTCATATAACTTTCCATATGTCTTTAAAATCATCTATTTCCTCATTTCCTGCAACACAATAGTATTTCATCAGATTCATATATCGCAATATATGTTCTGCCATTCCCTGTCTAAACACTTTCATTACCAATAAAAAAAGAGAGGGAAAATTAGTTTGGAATGCAATGTAAGAAAAAAACTGAAAACTATCAATTAAAAAATAAACAACAGAAGTACTGAAAATTAAAGAAGAGATTTTAAAAACTGAAAATTAAGCCAAAAAGAATGAATTAAGAATTTGAACTAGGAGCTTGTTTAAAAAATAGGAAAAAAACTATTAGCTAATGTGATCAAAAAGAAAGAGGAACACCAAATTACCATTATCAAAAATGGTCATTTACAACAAATGAAGAAATAAAAGATATTATTACAAACAATTTCACTCAGCTATGTACCAATAAAGCCAACTAAATAAGTTATATAAATAAATATTTACAAAAATATAAAATACCCAAATTAAGAGAAAAAGAAATAGAGAATTTAAATAATTCCATCTCAGAGGAAAAATTGAACAATCCATAAATTAACTTCCAAAGTGATGGAAAACAATAGGCCAGATGGATTCACAAGTGAATTCTATCAAACACTGAAAGAATAATTCATTCCAATATTACATTAACTGTTTGCAAAAATAGCAAAACAACAACAAAAACCCTTTTATGTGAAATAGATGGATGCAGAGGAATTTGTTCTCTTTCATCCTACAAAGAATTGCATCAATACTTCCCTTCCTCTATTTGCTCAAGTAGATATTACCTTTGGGATCTTCAATACAGTCTCTACAACAAACCAAAGGGAAACATAGAAAAAGTATCAGGGGAGATAATTTCTGTAGTTATGGTTACATTTCCAACTTTGTAAATCCTGAAGAAAGTACTATAGACCAACCTTAAACTATGACGAGAATTACATGTTATAGGAATCACAGGCTGGTGGCAGATGAGGTTGCTAAAAGAGAAATGGCAATTTTGTTTATTAACATTAATGCTTCTGAAAATGTTTAAATGTGTGTTGGAAATAGGTCAAGTGGCAAAGGGGTTTAAAACTACATAGAGCTATTAGCCGGTAAAGTAAAAATTAAAAACAAAAGCAGGGAGTAAACCTTGAGTGAAATTATGGGATTTATTATCGCTCTCAATCAAATTAACTGTGTAACTGGCAACTCTCTACTTGATTGTGTGTGTGAGGGGGAGAGAGAGAGAGAGAGAGAGAGAGAGAGAGAGAGAGAGAACAGAAGGGATTCTCCATTGAGACTCAAAAGTAAACTAAAACACAGGTCTGATCATATCACTGCCCTATGCAATAAACTCCAGTCTTCCTATCACTTCTAGGAGAAAATACAAAATGCTCTGATTGGCATTCACATTCCTTCATAAACTATCTCCCTCCTACCATTCCAGTCTTATTCCCCAACATGTTGCCTTCAATCCAGTGACACTGGCCTCCTAGCTGTCCCACAAACAAGACACTCCATCTCTTGATTCTGAACATTCTTTCTGGCCTCAATATCTGGAATGCCCTTCCTCCTCCACTCCAATTTCTAACCTCTCTATCTTCTTTTAAGTCCCAAATAAAATCCCACCTTTCACAGGAAGCCTTCCCCAACTTCTCTTAATTCCAGTCCTTCTCTGTTATTTCCTATTTATCCTGTGTATAGCTTGCTTTGCATATATTTATTTGCATATTGTCCCCCTCCATTAGATTACAATCTCCTTGAGGGCAGGTGCTATCCTTTGGCTTTTTTAAAATCTCAGTGCTTAGCACAGTGCCTGAACCATAGTAGGCACTTAATAAATATTTATTGAATTGAATTATAGAATCAAAAGTGTTAATTCATCTAAGGCTTGGTTTCTGGTTTTGACAGCATGGGGGATAGAGTTGAAAGTGCCAAAGTAATCATTATCAATAAATAAGCAATCAATAAAGTGTATTAAGCACCTACTATACTTTAAATGGCCATAGGCTCTGAGAGAGAAAAGAAAATCCTCAAAATTTTGCCTTCAGCCATTTTTTCAACATGTAAGAGAAAGTATAATATTATGCAGCAGAGAATAATGGCAATTTTCTAGGGAAAAAGCTATTTTCAGTCTTATACTTAAAGGGACTGCATGCAAAATAACTAAAGGGATACTAATTTAATACTGATATGGGGAAAACCAGAATTTGTTTCTCATGATAATTATCACAGTCTTTAGAAAGTATGCAGCTTCTATATCTCACTTCATATAGATAAATATTTATGGTTGGAGTCAAAGAATTATTTATTCTCATGAAGATAATATATATGAAGTATTATGTGAATCCTAAAAACTAAAAGAGATACAGATATATTTAGAGATTTAGAATAGATAAATAACTGAAAGGAAAAATCATGTTAGAATTTACCATGTGCCACAAACTATGCTAAGGGCTGGGGATACAAATAGAAAAAGTCCACACTCTTAAGGAGCTCTCTCTCTGAGAAAAACAACACCTAGTAGAGAGTTCAACTGCAGCATGAATGGAAAGGCCCAGAAGATAATCTTCTTATCAATGTAGGAGTCTGTGCACTTATGTATATTACAATCAATCCACAATCTCCTCATCCCATATAATTCCTGCCCATATTCTACCCCCAATCCTCCAGGGAAGATCTCCCTGATCCAAAAGAAGTATTCCTGAAAATCTTTTTAATGTACACTAGTGGAGCACTCTGGTTGTTCACCCATTATTTTTTTAATCTCACTAAGTAGACTTCTTTGCCAATCATAAGTTGACTAGATGAGGTATTTAAATTATCTTGAATACAAGTTACAGTTGCTGTGATGGATTCTAATCATACGAGCTCATGGGAGTCAATTTTACATTTCCATTGTGAACATTTACATAATTTACAATTGCAAATGCTACAAATCAGGACTTGAATTATTCTTTTCTTGATTTTCTAGATTTAAGAAAAAGATGGAGCAAGTATTAATAACAGAATAAATAAAAATGTGTCATGTGAGCATTTTTCTTTTCTTGGACATCTAGTTGTTAAACATTTACTAGCAGACAATTGGTAATGTGCTATAGTTCACGTATGCCCAACTCCATGTCTCTCCATTAAAACTTTGTTTCCTCAATGTTTGCGGTGTTCCAAGAGATGATGTAATAAAGTATTGAAAGAATATTGGTTTGGGAGGTTTTTGCTCAAGGAACAGTGTTCAATTGTTGAAAGGCTGAACTCCTCTCTGGACTTTCTCTACCAGGCCACAAAAACTTCCTCACTGTGGATGTTCAATTTACTCCAGGAATTGTCACACTAGAAATGCCCGCCACCCCTGTGGCCTCTTCTACTGATTGGCTGATTCCTCCCAAAACCTCCATTTTAAGGAAGGTGACCAGGCCAGCCATGTCTTCACTTCTCTCCAGGTTGCACTTCTAAATCTCTGGGTTTTCTCTACATGCAGCTCCTTCATGACCCTCACACTCTACCTTCCCCCTCCCCTCCTCCTTGCTCATCTTTTTAGCTTCTTTTCATCTCTTGTCTCCTTCCATTAGAATGTAAGTTACTTGAGAGCAAGGACTGTCTTTCTTTCTACTTATTTTCCTAGGCCTGAGTAGTCTTTGGCCTCAGGTCCACCATTGATCCTGCCTATGTAAGTACAAATAGCTGGTCCATGAAGAAAACAGAAGACCAACACTTGGAATTCTGACCCTTCCTCATAGACAAGTGATACAAAAGCTATGATATTCACAACACATTTTTCTATTTCTTGATTATGCTATAGAGGTTCCAGCATTTTATGCGGTGGGGAAACAAGCTATAATCTATAAAATTGGGTGATTAGATAAAGAAAGTTGGATTAGGAGTAGGAAATTTGACACATTCCATGACTTTGGTCATATGAGACATTCTTATCTACATATCTCCAGAGAAAAGGGTCCCACCCTTCCACCCAAATCTTCATTATTAATAGCTTTCACCTCATGACTTAGGTACATAAGGTTAGCAAACAACCACAACAACAAAGCCAGTAAATTTGTCCATGTCTTAAGTCTATGATTTAGCTCTTAGCTCTTTTGAACCAGCTTCAAAACATTAAACACCAAAAACTTGGTCTCCAAACCTGACCTCCATGCTTCTGAGAGGTGAGCTTTTGTCTTATGTTGCTGGGAACTAGGCCTCCCCATCACCTCCTGTAGTTTTCTCAACCTACACCCCATGGGCCATTATCTCCTCTCCTTCCATTTCGAATACCCCTTTATGTATAATCTTCCATTAGAATGTAAGTTCCTTGAAGGCAGGGACTATCTCATTTGTATTTGTAGCCTCATCACTTAGCACAGTGTCTGGCACATATTAAGTGCTTAATAGAGGTTTTATCTAGCTATGTAGCTGATAAAATGGGCAATGATCACACAAGGCTGTTCAATATTTCAAATACTGGGTTATCCTATATCTATGAGATTGAGCAGGAGACAAATATAGGGACTATAAAAGACTTCTATTACATATATGCACTGATGGACCAAACTTTATAGAACGATCATTCAATTTCTTGTTCTTATCAAGAAAATAGACATTTTTCACACATTTGGTTTTCCCCATTTCTGGTAAGATGATTTTTTAAATGTGTGCCCATGGATATCACTGAGAAGTCACTATTATATTCTGAGGCACTGAGTCACTGTTATATTCTTGATATAATTATCACAATGTTATCCACAAACAAGAATAACTGAAGGATTTTACCATCTTTTTAACCCTTCCCTTTGGAATCTATGAAGGACTTCTTTGATGACAGTGGCAAACTCCTTTGGTGATGTAATGTTTCCTGTTTTACATATTTTTAAAAAAATATTAATGAATCACTAAAAGAAATTATTCTTAGAGTTGAACCTATAAAGGAATATTCACAGGATCATGATCTAAAACTAGATAGAACCTCAAAGGATATTTAATCTAACCCTCTCATTTTACAGATGAAGAAACTGAGGCACTAGAAGTTTAAGAAACCTACCCAAGACTACACGTAGTAAGAATAAGCAAAAGAGGAAAGATTTTGACCCAGGGCTTCCAATTTCAGAGGCAACATTCTTTCCATTGTGAAACATTATCCTATTATTTGATTATATGCCTGAGAGACATTGGAAGAAAGCCTTTAAGGTTGCATTTTGCTCTAGCAAGTCAAATTTTTTTTAAAAGAAAATATTTTTAAATAGAGAAATCTTATATTTTTTATGCTTTTTAGTCAGTTGTGTGATTGTGAAAGTGTTCTATGCAAATTCTTCACAAGAGGCCAGCCTGTTTTCTTTTTCTATTTTTTTTATCAAGGATACCATAATTATAGGTACAGATGATTTGCTTGAAGATTTTTAAAAAGATGAGAATGCAGTCATGCAGGTGAGTCGTTATTGATATCCTCTCAAATCACCTTTTCTGTGGTTGATATGATCTGTGCTCTTATTCCAAATGCTTGTTATCTTTCCCACATTCATATGTTTTGAGAATTAAACCATCAATGCTTTCAAAAATGTGTTGCCTCCAACAGTGATTTCCTTTGTGCATAATTGGTCTTGTTCAGCTGCTCTCCAAAATTTCATCTTCTCAAGTGCCATTTTCACTTCATCCTACAGCACGCTGAGTACTGAGGTGTTAGCGTAAAAATGTTGTGATTCTACTGTCATCATTGATGAGACTAGATTTCTAAAGAAATAAAAGATCTGCTATATATTGCATGTATTTGTGGATTTTTGTTTCATTTATTAATGCTACAGAAAAATTTTGAGGAGGGGAATGATATAGCAGACTAGTGTCTAAGGAAGATTATTTTACTAGCTATTTTTGAGACGGATTAGAGAAGAGATTAAAACAATTAGATAGAAAACAATTAGGAGGATATTACAATTATCCAGTTGAGAGGTGATAAAGGATTGAACTAGGGTAGTGCAGTGTGAAAAGATAGAAGGGCATAGGTGTAAGGAATAATACAGAATTAAAATTAATAAAATTTGGTAGCTGATTAGATATGAGGAGATGAGGGAGAGGAAAGTAGGTCTTATAAGTTGCAAGCTGGCATGACTGGAAGGATATTGGGAAAAATACTTTCAACAGAATTAAGGAAATTTGAAGGAGAGGGAGATAACAAGTTCTGAATTGGTCATTTTGAGTATGAGTTGCTGAAGGAACACATTGGCATGTTCAGCAGGCAACTGGTGATATGTGACTGGAATTCAAAAGGGAAATTTGCTCTGAATATAAATGTGGGATCATCTGTTGAAAGATGATGATAGAAGCTATGATGGTATATAAGAGTTTAGAGCAAGTGAGTTTTGGGTCACACCCACAGCTAGGTGGAAGAGAAGATGGATGGTTATATAATAACAGAGAATAAGAGGGCAAAGCCAAACAAATAGGACAAATAACAGAAGAGAAAACTGTCATGAAATCAAGAGAAGAGAGTATTTAGTACAAGGGAGGCACTCAGAAATGTCAAAAGCTGCAGTGAGGTCAAGAAGAATATAGAATCTGTCTGACCATCAGCTATGGAGATCATTGGTAACCTTGAAGATTGAAGTTTCAGTGGAGTGTTAGGGTCAGAAACGAAACTTGAAAGGATTAAGAAGAGCAAGAAGTGAGCCAGTGAAGGCAGCAAGCATGGATGACTTTGTTTTTTAAGAGTTTGACTGTTAGGAGAGAAAGTACAGGACACTGGGAGAGACAAGATACTTTGTTTTCTTTGTTTCAAGTTGGAGAAGATCTAGTTGTGCCTTTTAGGTAAGCAGAAGGGATCTAGTTCACAAGAAGAGACAGAGGAGATACTGGAGTGAGACAGAGACAGGGCGTGAGAGAGAGAGAGGAAAAAATAGAGAAAATACAGAGACAGGGAGATAATGATTTAAACTAAAAACTTTAGAGGCAAGAAGGATAGCTCTTCCCTAGACAGTGGAGAAAAGAAAGAATGAAAGAATAGGAGGCTGACATAGATATTGATGTGTGAAGTGGAGAAGTAAAGAAAGCTCACAGCAATGTCATGATTTTGTGAAGTGATACAGCTTGCAAACTTCCTCCACTTTCCACTGCAATGTTTTAATGAGTTTGTATTCTAAATCAATGCTATCTTTGACTGCCATGTATCTCTACCTGACAAGGATATATATTGTCCCCTAGCTAAAGTGGTTTCAGAGTTACTTCTGCCTCATGGTGGTGATTGTTTTAATTGTTTCGACTTCTCTAGGAAATGACGATAATTAGAATCAATATCTGAAAAGGAAACTATTTCATATTTTCTGACATCAATGTCTTGTTTGGATAGATAAGGCTGGTACTGTTGTAATTGCAAAAAATATCATCTCATTTTTAGGATTCTAATTTGGTATTGATTTTAACATTTGTCCTAATTACTTGATGCTCTGGCCACATACAGACTGTTGCTTCAGAAATGAGTCCCATATCAATAACTAGTCATTTTTCATATTTCAAGATATAGTCAATTTTATTTTTTGTGATTTTCTTTAGTTCTTGACGTTATCAATCTTTTCTAAAATTCTTTTTGAAGGAAGAATATATGACATATGATATGAGACCTTTGAAGAATTAAACTTTGGACTTTTTCACATCTTCATCATGAACCATATTTTACAAATATATCTTCCATCTTCTACTGTACTCATCTTCACATGGCAGCCACTGAGTATAAAAGTGTATGTTGACTTTGTCTGAAGAATATTGAAAAGTTCATACAATTTCTTTACTTCCTTTACCTTGGCAAGAGATGTGAATTAGCTGCAATTAAACTCTGAGAAGTAAAGGGTCTCCCAAAAGTTTTAGTGCAATTTTACTGTCCTAAGTATAAGATTTTTTCTTAGGCTCAGCATAAGTATTATAAGATGAGAAGATCAAGATTTCCATGAAATGATGTTTCACTTTGCCTTTGGGCACACAATGAAATCAACTTAAAACCACTTTTTCACTTGCCATTCTAAAGAAATACAATGTGCTGTCCTTTCATTTTGCCACCATTTATTTCTACCTTTAGACATGGTTTAGTGTAGAGAAATGTGGTATCAACACCAAAAGGAAAGGCAGTCAGGTTCCAACTCTGTACTTGAGTAAAGCAGAGAATGGTTGTCTCACATGAGAGAAGTAATTTTTTTCTCTCTCAGCATTTTTTCTAGTATGATATCAACTCATTGGTCATTTGACTAACATCTCAATTCAAGATAACAAGAATGTTTATAGAAGGTCTAAAATTGTAATTTTCTGAACGCTCTGTCCTCTTTTGTGCCACTCTGCTGCTATAAAAGTAAACCTTCCAACAACAGGAAGATTTAGGAGCAATTAGTTCAGGAACATCTCCCACAGTATCATATCACAAAGTGTTTGGTTGATCACACCTATATTGCATTTATTAGTTTCTTTAGTTCATCTTTGTTCTTTGAATTCTAGACATGATACCTGCTGAAATCTGCTTATTTAAACCCAAGCCAATTCCCAAGGTCTTAGTCTCTGATTTCTTCCCGATAACTGATAATTTCACATTCCTTGGCTCTTCTTCTCTAGTTTATTCCAAAAACCAAATGTGGAACAACCCCTAGTACTTTTCTTCCTGTTTGGTTGTTATTATTCAGTTGTTCAGTCATTCCTGGCTCTGCACGACCCCATAAATATTGTCCATGGAATTTCCTTTGCAAAGAGACCGGAATGCTTTGTCATTATACCACTATACGACCTAGCTTCTTTTTCGTTTTGTTTTGTTTACCATTTTGCTCATTTTCTTACTATCCACTTTCCCAACTACAGCTTCTCCTGATGTCTAGCAACTTTAGAGTCTTTGAAGTTCACCTAGATTCCTCCTTTTCACCAAGACCCAGCCCACATCTGAACCATTTTGATGCCCAGGACTCAGCATGAAACCCTGGGTCCTACACAAGGACATGAGAGAATTACTGCCTTGAAAAATGCCAGGTGATTTTGGCCCATGAAAAGGAGTGGCTAGGCAGGGCAATAGAAGCTAGTCAAATTATGGTGAAAGCCTTCTTTACCCAGTGTAGCTGGAACCTAATCAAGAATATCAGTCTTTCTCACTCTGTGTATTCCTCATCTCCCTAACTTGTTTTCAATTATCTTTTCAAAGTGTAAAAAAAAGAAGCGAAAAAATTAATCTAAGTACAGTCTAAGTGAGAGTGGACTGAGAAAAGGGGCTGCAGTAGAATATTGTGGGGAGTTTGTGGTTTTGTAGTTTGAATCAAATGGCTCAAATAAACAAGTATACCATACACTACAGCATGCAGTACGGTGAGACCGGGAGGCACACACATTTTTTGACCAAGGTCCTGTAAAAATGAGAAAGTGATATGCCTCAATACCAAGACTTAGAAATCAGAGCTTGCAAAAAGTCAGGATATGTCATTACCAGAGCAAAACACAGTAACTGAACAAAAAAAGTGGAGAAACATAACAAATAATAATAAAATACTCTCAAAGGGTATAGTTTATAGATACCTATCATCTATTGTCTTCTAACTCAGTTAGATAAATGAGATAAAACAAGACCAAGAAGATTTCTTTAAATTAAATGTATATCTGAAGGCACACATGTATGCATAAGACACAAGTGTTTGTATTGTGCCTTTTTTATCCCTGGATAGAAATATTTTAATACTTTTTTTAATGCAGAGGACATACATTTTGTGCTATGTGAACATCTATACATCAATGCGAACTATAACTGGCAAGTATGAAAATGTAAAAGAAATGCCAGATTCTCCTAGTACAGCTTAGTAACGTTACTCTGTTAGAAACTTTCACTGAAATGCTTTAAAATTATCTAATGGTTACATTTTCACTCTTGCAGATAAAGACACAAGTAAGGTTGGTACTACATTTCAATTATGCAGTAAAATTCATTACCTAAGCCATGCATACTATCTTATGTATAAGCCTAGGAAAGCTGACTTCTTCCTTCAATATCTACATAGTATGATGAATTAAGATAAAGTGTTGATATTTGATATTGATGTTAAATATTAGAATACGCATTCAACTAAACTTCAATCCCAGCATTATTACAACGTACTTATATATTTGTGCGATGTTATTTTAATATTTTTTCCACATTGATATATTTAGAAAAGAGAATAATTTCCATCTTAAGAAATTTGTTATAACAGCAATTTAAAAATGACAAATTCTGTCTAATTATGAAGAAAGGGTGTATATCATGGGTGACAATCATATATACTAAATCACATTAAAATGTAATTGGCAAATGTTTAAGAAAATAAATAAAAATACAATATACATAGATGATATAAACATATGGTTTCCTAAGTCAATCTGTGGCCTACAGGGATGTTATGTAGGCTTTAGTAGCCCCTATTTCTATTTGAGTTTGAAGCCACAGGTATATATAACTTTTTTTTAATCTTGGATTTAGTGGCATCACATGATTTCTCTGCCTTGAGAGAATTATATATACATTTTAATCATTCTCCTATACTTGCTTATTCTCATGATATGAACAACAACCTATATTTCATTAATATTCCAGCAGGTATCTGTATAGCCAATAGAAACGCTAATAAACATAGTACATGATGGGTTTGACCAAAAGAAGATGGCCAGTAAAAATAAAAGCTCTGAGACAGAACTAATAAAGGGTGAAATAATTTCCTGTATGGGTAAGACAGTAGGATCTGGAGTCAGAGAAGCTGAGTTTAAGTTTTGGTTCTGCTTGTATAACCTTGTTCACATCACTTTTCTCAGGGCCTCAGTTTCTTCCTTTATAAAATCAGGGAGGTAGCTTCAGAGGTCCCTTCCTGCTCCATATCTAGGAATCTACAACCAATTCAAAAGTTTAAAGAACTACTTTCAAGAATAATTATAAGCTTGACCACCTACGAAATGAATGAACGCATATCAAATTCCTTAGTTTATCAGATAGTATTCCCTCTTAATTCATTCACTTTAATTCAGAGGCCCTCCATAAATAAGTTTATAAATTATTTTATTTATGAAATCAAGGTAACAAAAGCTTCAAATTCCGAAAATAATTAATAATGCAAGAAAATAATTTCAAAAGAGATTTTGGCTTTGAAAGTCCTTGTGAGGTTGTTAATACATTTATTTCAGTCTTACACATGTATATATATATATATGTATATATATATACATATATATTATTTAATACAATTTATTTATTTAAAAAAACTTTTCAGTTTATTTTCTTTAGATGTTACCAAATGGACCTATTATAAGATAACCTATTCTTCATTAGACAGGACCAATATTACCATCTATGATAGGAATAATATTTCCTATG
This sequence comes from Trichosurus vulpecula, assembly GCF_011100635.1. Classification (NCBI taxonomy): domain Eukaryota; kingdom Metazoa; phylum Chordata; class Mammalia; order Diprotodontia; family Phalangeridae; genus Trichosurus; species Trichosurus vulpecula. The sequence goes on along the minus strand of NC_050577.1, from coordinate 141,470,228 downwards.
ACACTGCCATGTATAGCTTTAACTAAAGCCCTACCTTATGCAAGACAGGATGTTTTTTTTTTGTAACTGGTCATAAAATTCATTTTTGAGGCTTGGTTGGATCAGGGAACTAGCTCAGATTGCTACTGATGCTTCTTGGTCACATAAATACAAAAGGAGGAGTTCCAGCTCCTCTTGTAAGGCTTCTGACTGAGAATGAATTGGATGACCTACACAAGAAAGCTTTACTTATCTGAATCAGTGGAGTGTTCTCACAACATATCCTTATTGGATAGCCTTTCCTTTCTATGGCTCTTTGTATCATCAGTTAGATGAACTACTACATCCTCATTCCATTACAATATTAAACTTAAAATACCAAGGGACCAAGACAAACCCAAAACATTATCTGTTATTAGAAAACTGTATATTTTAAATACCTGCATGGAAAACAACTTGTTCAAGGCAGAGCCAAGATGGTGGAATAGAGGCAGAAAATCAGCCAAACTCGTTCAACAATCCCTTCCAAACAACTTTAACTCCTTAAATAAAATTTTGGAGCAGCAGAGTCATCAAAAAATCATGCTAAGATATTTTTCTAGCCTAAAGGAACTTAGGAGGTAGGCAGGAGAATTCTGTGACAACACAGTGGGGGCTGATCTGGAACAGCAGCAAGAGTTATTGACCTTGGAGGTGGTCATGAAAGCAGCAACAGCAGCAGCTTCAGGAGCTCTCAGCACAGAGAGGGTAAGTGGGTTGGACAACCAGTCACAAAGAAAGAGAGACCTTTTGTTGGCACTGGATACAACTGGTATTGCTTGGCTACTTTGCTGATCATAAGCAGTTCTGGGTTGTAATTCCAGGGCAGAGTGGAATGCTGGTGATCGGTAACAATGGAGAGGGGCCCTGATCACAAGTTCAAGACAAAGAATTGCACTAGAACTTTCAGGGAAACAGGAATCCTTCTTGGGTAAAGACCAGAGCACAGAAGAGAATAGCAGTGTCCACATCTCTCCCTGGATCACACCACCTTGGAAGCATTGAAAACTTGCAGACCAACAGAACTAGATCTGAAGAGAGCAACACGAAAAAGTGGCTCCATAAGCCCAGGTGAGCAGAGATCCTTTCATATAAAGTTCAAAGACAAGAAATAGTCTGGAAAATAAATAAAAAAACAAGAACTTGACCATATAAAGCTAGAAAACCAAAACACAAAATCAGAAGAAGAGAACAACGTGAAAGCATCTACAATCAAAGCCTCAAAGGAAAAACTGCAAATTGGACACAAGTCCAACATGAATTCCTAGAAGAACTGACCAAAGAGCTAGGAGTGGCAGAGGAAAAATTAGGAAAATAAATAAAGCAATTAAAAACATGAAAATAATTAACAACTTGGTAAAAGCAGAACAAAAAATAACACTTAAAAATCAGAATTGGCCTAATGGTAAATTGAAGAAAAGAACTCCTTAAAAAGCAAAATAAGTCAAATGGAAAAAGAGGTACAAAAATTCACTGAAGAAAAGAACTCAGTAAAAATTAGAATTGGGCAAGGAGAAGCTAATGATTCCATGAGACATCAAGAAACAATGAAAGAAAGAAAAAATAGAAGAAAATATGGAAAATAGCTGAAGGAGAGATAATTTAAGAATTATTGGACTACCTAAAAGCCATGATCAAAAAAGGAGCCTGCCTAGACATCATATTTTAAGAAACTATCAAAGAAAACTGCCCTGATATCCTATAACCAGAGGGTAGAATAGAAATTGAAAGAATATACCAATCACCTCCTGAAAGAGATCCCCAAATGAAAACACACAGGAATATTAAAGCCAAATTCCAAGGTCCCAGGTCAAAGAGAAAAGAAAGAAACAATTTAAATATTATGGAGCCACAGTCAGAATCATGTAACACTTAGCAGTTTCCATATTCAAGGAGTGGAAGGCTTGGAATACAGTCATCTGGAAGGCAAAAGAGCTAGAATTAAAACCAATGATAACCTACCCAGAAAAACTGAATATAATTTTTCAGGGAAAAGTGGATACTTGATGGAATAGAGGGTGTTCAAGTATTCTGGATAAAAATACCAGAACTGAATGAAAAAAGTTGACATTCAAAGACAAGACTCAAAAGAAGCATAAAAAAGATAAACATGAAAGAAAAATCATAAGCGACTCAATAATCTTAAACTCTTTATATTACTATGTGGGAAGATGATACATGTAACTCCAAAGAATTTTATCATTATTAAGGCATTTAGAAGGACTACATAGACAGAGGGCATGACCATGACCTTTAATGTTGAAATGAATTCAAAATAGAGGAGGTCTAAGAAAGAGGGATTCGCTAGAAGAAGGAGTTGGGGAATTGTTTTCACATAAAAGAGATAGGCAAAAAAGAGTATTTGAAGTGGATGGAAAAATGAAGAACACTGGTGGGGTAATGCTCAAACTTCACTCTCGTCAAAATTGGCTCAAAAAGGTGTGTGTGTGTGTGCGTGTGTGTGTGTGCGCACATACATACATGAGCACACAAACACTCAGTTGGGTATAAAAATCTATCTTTCCCTTAAAAAAGGGAAATAGAAAGGTAAGGAGATAAGAGAAAGGAGGGCTATGATAAAGGTGAGGAGAAATTAAGAGATGGACTGTTCAGAAGCAAAATAGATTTCTGAATAGGGAAGGATAAAAAGAGAGAGAAGGATAAACAGAAAAAAATGGGACAGAGGGAAATGCACAGTTAGTAATCATAACTGTGAATGTCAATGGGATAAGCTCACTTATAAAACAGAAGTGGATAGCAAGATAGATTAGAAAGCAGAATCTTATAAAATGCTGTTTACAAGAGACACGCTTGAAACAGAAAGACAAACACACAGTCTAAAAAAAGGAAGACTGTAGTAAAACTGATTATGTTTCAGCTGATGTAGAAAAGGCAAGGATAGCAATCACGATCTTGGATAAAGGAGATGCAAAAATATATTAAAATAACTAAACAGGGAAACTACATTTTGCTAAAAGGTACCATAATTTCAAAAGTTTTACAGCAAATTTCTCTGATAATGGCCCCACTTTTCAAATTTATAGGCAACTGTGTCAAATGTATAAAAATAAGAGCCATTCCTCAATTGATAAATGGCTAAATGATATGAACAAGCAGTTTGCAGAAGAAACATTCAAAGGTATCTACAGTCATTTGAAAAAACACCCTTATATCACTATTGTTTAGGAATATATGAATTAAAACAAATCTGAGTTACCACCTCACAACTATCAGAAATTACAAATGCTAGAGGGGATGAGAGAAAATAGGTATCCTAATGAATTGTTGGTGGAGTTGTGAACTGAGCCAACCACTCTTTAGAACTATGCTTAACGGGTTATAAAACGGTGCATACCCTTTTGATAAGCAATAGAGTTACTGCGTCTATAACTCAAAGAGATAAAAGAAAAAGGAAATGGACTTATATGTACCAAAATATTTATAGTAGCTTTTTTGTGTATTAGCTAAGAACTGGAAATTGAGGGGATACTCATCAAATAGGGAATGGCTGAAGAAGTTGTACTATATGATTACAATGGAGTATGACTCTTCTATAAGAAATGATGAGCAAGATGGTTTCAGAGAAACCTGGGAAGACTTTTAGAACTCATGCAAAGTGAAATGAATAGAACCATGAAACCATTGTACATAACATCAGCAATGTTATAATGATGATAACAACTGTGAAAGACTTAGGTATTCTGATCAATACAACAATCGAAGAAAATCCCAAAGGACTAATGATGAAAAATGCTATCTACCTCCAAAGAGAAAGCTGATGAATTCTGAGAGCAACCTGAAGTACAATTTTCTCATTTTCTTTAATTTTCTTGCCTTTTTGTGATTTCACTAATACGGAAATATGTTTTGTATGATTTTACACGTATAATTGTTATAATATTGCTTGGCTTCTTAGTGGGCATGGGAAGGTTGGTAGGGCAGGAGAGAATTTGAAACGCAAAAATGTACCCAGAGGTCATTAGTCCAATTCCCCTCCTTTTACAGATGAGGAAACTAAGAGAGAAAGAGGTTAACTGATACTCTTGAGGTCAGGATTTAAGTGGTAAAACTAACCTTCAAAGTTAGGTCCTATTCAAATTCAAGGATATCATTAATGCCTATGCATGATATTGGTATAAATACTTTTTAGACATAAGAAAGAAGGCAAATGAGTGAGTTGTTGGTGGTGGTCTTTCAGATGTGTTGTTCAAAGAATTATTTGTGTTATTTTGTCCTGAAATCTTTCCCTTTTATAAAGTGTCTAGACAATTAATCACTGAGTTCTTTTAAAATAGCATCACCTCTGACAAATAATTCATGTGCATGTAATTTGTTAGGTCCAGTTGGACTTCTTGGTATCATTGCAATACTCCACATAAGCACAGTGCCTGGCACACAGCAGGCTCTTAATAAATGTTTAGTGATTGATTGCAATTACACTGAATACTGGGATTTTAGGATGGTGAGGATTCCACTCTCTTTATCAAAGACAATATATCACTTTAAAGAACATGAACAGATCTCTATCATTCCACATTGGTCTTGGACACACATGATCCAGATTTGAGTCTAGGATCTGTCTCCCTATAAATGAGCCGATCATGAGACCTCTCTGAACTTCAATTGTTTCATTTACGATAATACTAATCCTGCCTACTTTACAAAGTAATTGCAGAAAATAAACGAGACAGTTGATATTTTAAAAATGTATTGTAACCTCTCATTCAGTTGTTACTATATAGAGGTAGCAAGGTGGTACAGTACATATAACATTGGATCTGGAGTCAGGAGAACCTAAGTCCAAAGGGAAATCCAGCCTTAGACACTTAATGGGTGAGTGAGTCCTGGGCAAGTCATTTAACCTCTGCCTGACTCAATTTTCTTGACTGTAAAATTAGGATAATAATAGCACTTGCCTCCCAGGGTTATGGTAAGGATAAAATATGTACTTTCCAACTTTAAAATATTCTGTAAATATTAGCTATTATTATTAAAGTATTTTTACTACAATCACAACCATTAATAGTGATGTATTTTCCTTCATATCTTATTTGCTTGAATTATATGTTTTATTTAAAACTTAATATTGATACAGTTAAATTCATTTCAAGGAATAAAACATTGTAACCTGTTTTGAAGTCTTTTTAGCTTCATTTGGATGAAAAATCTGATTATATTTTGTCCTGACCAGATAGCTCAAATATAATTACCTTTCAAGGTTTATCTGGTCATTGCTGTCTTCATTTTAAACATTCAACCTCACTTTGGTTTTCTCAACTAGAATGCTTAGGAATTGTATTGAAAGTCTACTTCTCCCTATCCCTCAAAGAATTATATTCTATTTTACAAGATAAGTTATTCTGGGATATAAGCCCCCTTTTTGCCTTTTTATATCATATTCAGTTTTTTAACTATAGTTGCTGCAAAGTCTTATGTGATTCATACCATGAGTGCCTGTAATTTGATTTCTTTCTTCCTATTTCAATTATATGTTCTTTGACCTAAAATCTCTAGATTTTGGCTATTAGATTTCTAGTTGTGTTTAATTTGGAGTTCTTTTCAGGTAGAGATGGGTGGATTCTTTCTCTTTTCACTTTTCCCTCTGGTCTAATAATTTGTGGCAGGTTTCTTTTATGAATTCTTAAAATATAATATCTAGGCTAGGGAGTCACAGTATGAGGGGAATTAAATAAGTCTTAAATAATCTTTCCTTATCTAGTTTCCAAGGCAATTTTAAAAAATAGTCGATATTTCACTTTTTCTGCTTCCTAGACATTTTACTCAGTGCTAACATTTCATTGATTTATTGAATCATTGATCTCTCTTTGCTCATTCTGGTTTTTTTTTCAGTGAGTCAACTACCTGGATAAGATTATCCACTCTTTGTTCTAAACATTCTAAATATTCCCATTTCAAGTATTTTAATTTCATTTTAAAAATATCTTGTTTCAGAACTTCCATAATTTCTTCAATCTATTCTTGAAGTCTTTTACACCAATCTATTTTTCCAAAGGGTCTAATGATAAGTTGGCCTCTATCACTTCCCTTTGGTATTTTATCATAACAATATTTTTAATACACAGTATTTCTTTTTATATTGTTTTTTTCTTGTTTAGTGACATAACTTCAATTCATTGATTAGAACTTTTTGCAAAAGACAAGTTTAATATTCCCTAGCCCAACCTCCACTCCCCCTAAAGTGACTAGATCCAGGTCCTATCTCTGGCTGCACTCTGTTTCAGTTTGATGACGTAGTATCAGGGCTAGATTCTACCTCTACTATGTGGAGGAAGTCACTGTCTGGTAGTACCTGGGTGGGAAGCTCCCTGGGGCCAAGCTCAGCTTCTCTCTGTCATACTGATCCTTCTTTATGAGATGGTGGAGTCCAGTGGTACATCTCCTGCATTCTGGAAATTTGCAATTCTTCTTCATTATTAATAATTATTCCTCAAGCAATTTGGGCCTTGCAAAACTTTTTGCTACTCCAAATTAACTATCAGATACTCAATGCTAATCTGCTTTAAAATACTAAATGTGAGAATAGATGAAGAATCCTTTGAATAATTTTTGGTGTAACAACTACTGGTAATAGAGTGTTGTTGCAGGTATAAAATAATGATAACTGATTATGGTTTTTCTAAATGAATTTATATTATATATATATATTTTATTTATTTAGATACTTCCCAATTATATAAATTATATAAAATTTTTTAGCTTTTTTTTTTCAATATTGAGCTCCACATTCTCTTCTTCCCTCTTGCCTCTACTCATTCATTTCACTTTGCATGAATTCATGTAAGTCTTCCCAGGTTTTTTTGAAACGATCCTGCTCATCTTTTTACAAGAATATTATTAAATAACAATCACATGCTACAACTTTCTCAGTCATTCCCCAAATGATGGGAATCCCTTCCATTTCCAATTCTTTGCCACCACAAAAAGAGCTGGTATAATTTTTTTTTTTACAAATTGGTTCCTCCCCCCCCACCTTCTTCTAACTTCTTTAGGATAATGACTTAGTAGTGGTATTGCTGAGTTAAAGGATATACACCATTGTATAGCTCTTTGGGCATAGTTCCAAAGAATGGATGAATCATTCTGCAAGCTACCAACAGTTCATTAGGGTACCTATTTACCCTCCCCTCCTCCAGCTTTCATCATTTCTGATGAGGTGGTACCTCAGACTTGTTTTAATTTGCATTTCTCTAATCAATAGTGATTTAAACCAATTTTTTTTCATATGACTATAGATAGCTTAGATCTCTTTTTCCAGAAACTACCTATTCATATCCTTTGAAAACATCACCTGGGGAATGGCTCTTTTTATTTTATAAATTTGTTTCAGTTCCCTATGTGTTTGAGAAATCAGTCCTTTATCAGAGAAATATGCTGCAAAATTTTTCCCATTTTCTTGTTTTCCTTTTAATTTTGGTTGCATTAGATTTGTTTGTGGAAAAAGTTTTTAACTTCATATAACCACAATTATCTATTTTACTTCTTGTGATGCTCTTTATCACTTCTTTGGTCATAAACACTTCACTCAACCACCAATGTGACAGGTACATTTTTCCATGCTCCCCTAATTTACCTATGATATCACTCTTTATGTATACAGCATTTCATCCATTTTGACTTTATCTTCATACATACAATATGTGATGTTGGCTTATGGCTAGTTTCTGCCAAAATCCTTCACAGTTGTCCCAGCAATTTTTCACAAATGTTGAGTTCTTGCCCCCAAAGTTTGGATCTTTGAATTTATCAAACACTAAATTACTATGGCCTTTTACTATGGTAATATTATGTCCTAATCTATTCCAAAGATTAGGAAGTATCTGGTTGTTTTGATGATTAACACTTTGTAATATAATTTGAAATCTGGAATGGCTAGGCTGCCTTCCTTAACATTTTTTCATTGATTCCCTTGATAATCTTGATTTTTTTTTCTTCCAGTTGAATTTTGTTACTATTTTTTCTGGCTTTATTAAATAAAACTCAGTAGCCGTCTTGGGGAGGGGGGAGGGAGGGAAGGGAGAAAAACTGGAACTCAAAACTATGTAGAACCGTGCGTGGTAAACTAAAAATAAATAAAGAAATTTATTAAAAAAAAAACAAAAAAAATAAAACTCAGTAGTTTGGTTGTTATGGCACTGAATAAGTAAATTAACTTAAGTAGAATTTTCATTTTTATTTTATTGGCTTGACGTACCCACAAGCAATTGGTATACTTCCAATTGTTTAGTCTGCCTTTATTTGTGTGAAAAGTGTTTTGTAATTGTGTTCCTATAATTCTTGGGTTTGTTATGGCAAGTATATTCCCAAGTTTATTATATTGACTACAGTCATTTTAAACAGAATTTCTCTTTCTATCTTTTCCTGCTGGGTTTTGTTGGTAGTACTATATATAGAGATGGTGATGATTTACATTGGTTTATTTTATATCCTGCAACTTTGCTAAAGATGTTTATTCTTCCAACAAGTTTTTTAGTTGATTCTCTAGGGTTGTCTAAGCATACCATCACATCATCTGTAAAGAGTGGTAGTTTTTCTTTCTTATTGCTTTTTTGTTCTTTTTTTATTAATAATAGTTTTTATTTAATGTTTTTAGTTTTAAGCATTGATTTTCACAAGAGTTTGAATTACAAATTTTCTCCCCATTTCTACCCTCCCCCCACTCCAAGAGGGCATATATTCTGATTGGCCCATTCACCAGTCAGCTCTCCCTTCTGTCTCCCCACTCCCCCCCATCCCTTTTTCCTTTACCTTCTTGTAGAGCCAGATATATTTTTATGCCCCATTGCCTGTATATCTTATTTCCTAGTTGCATGCAAAAACTTTTTTTTGAACATCTGCCTTTAAAACTTTGAGTTCCAAACTCTCTCCCCTCTTCCCTCCCCACCCACCCTCCCTAAGAAGGCAAGCAATTCAACATAGGCCACATGTGTATCATTATGTAAAACCCTTCCACAATACTCATGTTGTGAAAGACTAGCTATATTTTGCTCCTTCCTATCCTATCCCTCTTTGTTCGATTATATCCCTTGACCTGTCCCTTTTTGAAAGTGTTTGCTTTTGATTACCTCCTCCCCCTATCCGCCCTCCCTTCTATCATTGCCCCTTTTTTCTCTCCTTCCTCCTTCTTTCCTGTGGGGTAAGATACCCAATTGAGTGTGTATGGTATTCCCTCCTCAGGTCAAATCCGATGAGAGCAAGATTTACTCATTCTTCCTCTCCTGCTCCCCACTTCCCTTCCTACAGCACTGCTTTTTCTTACCACTTTTATGTGAGATAATTTACCCCATTCTGTCTCTCCCTTTCTCCCTCTCTCAATATATTCCTCTTCCTCTTTCATCCCTTAATTTGATTTTATTTTTTTAGATATCATTCCTTCAACTCACCCTGTACCCTTTGTCTATATATATGTGTGTGTGTGTGTGCGTGTGTGTGTGTGTATATATATATATATACACACATACATATACATATGTATACACATATACATATGTATATGAATATTCCCTTCAGCTACCCTAATACTGAGGTCTTATGAATCATACACATCATCTTTCCATGTAGAAATGTAAACAAAACAGCTCAACTTTAGTAAGTCCCTTGTGATTTCTCTTTCTCATTTACCTTTTCATGCTTCTCTTGATTCTTGTGTTTGAAAGTCACATTTTCTATTAAGCTCTGGTCTTCTCACTGAGAAAGCTTGAAAGTCCTCTATTTTATTGAAAATCCATATTTTGCCTTGGAGCATGATACTCAGTTTTGCTGGGTAGGTGATTCTAAGTTTTTTTTTAATATATTTAAATTTATTTATTTAACATATTTGGTTTTCAGCATTGATTTTCACAAGAGTTTGAATTACAAATTTTCTCCCCATTTCTACCCCCCCCACTCCAAGATGGCATATATTCTGTTCCCCTGTTGCCCTGTTCCCCAGTCAGCCCTCCCCTCTATCACCCCCCTCCCCTCTCATCCCCTTTTCCCTTCCTTTCTTGTAGGGCAAGATAAATTTCTACGCCCCATTGCCTGTGTATCTTATTTTTTAGTTGCATGCAAAAACTTTTTTTTTTGTTTTTGAACATCTGTTTTTAAAACTTTGAGTTCCAAATTCTCTCCCCTCTTCCCTTCCCACCCACTCTCCCTAAGAAGTCGAGCAATTCAACCTAGGCCACACGTGTATCATTATGTATAACCCTTCCACAATACTCATGTTGTGAAAGGCTAACTACATTTTGCTCCTTCCCGACCCATCCCGCTTTATTGAATTTTCTCCCTTGATCCTGTCCCCTTTCAAAAGTGTTTGTTTTGATTACCTCCACCCCCATCTGCCCTCCCCTCCCTCATCCCCCCCTTTTTATTTTTTTTTTATCTTCCTCCCTCTTCTTTCCTGTGGGGTAAGATACCCAACTGAGTATGTCAGGCCAAATCTGATGAGAGCAAGGTTCACTCATTCCCCCCTCACCTGCCCTCTCCCCTCCTCCCACAGAACTGCTTCCTCTTGCCACCTTTATGCGAGATAATCCACCCCATTCTATCTCTCCCTATCTCCCTCTCTCAGTATGTTGCTCTCTCATCCCTTAATTTCATTTTATTTCTTTTAGATATCTTCCCTTCATCTTCAACTCACCCTATGTCTGCTCTCTCTCTTTTACATATATATATATATATAAATATATATATACATATATAAAAACATATATATATACACACACATACACATACATACATATACACATAGATATATACATACATACACATTCACTTATATATATACATAAACATATATATATATATATATGCAGATTCCCTTCAACTACCCTAATACTGAGGTCTCATGAATCATACACATCATCTTTCCTTGTAGGAATGTAAACAAAACAGTTCAACTTTAGTAAGTCCCTTGCAATTTCCGTTTCTTGATTACCTTTTCATGCTTCTCTTGATTCTTGTGTTTGAAAGTCAAATTTTCTATTCAGTTCTGGTCTTTTCACTGAGAAAGCTTGAAAGTCCTCTATTTTATTGAAAATCCATATTTTGCCTTGGAACATGATACTCACTTTTGCTGGGTAGGTGATTCGAGGTTTTAATCCTAGATCCATTGACCTCCAGAATATCGCATTCGAAGCCCTTCGATCTCTTAATGTAGAGGCTGCTAGATCTTGTATTATTCTGATTATGTTTCCACAATACTCAAATTGTTTCTTTCTGGCTGCTTGCAGTATTTTCTCCTTGATCTGGGAGCTCTGGAATTTGGCGACAATATTCCTAGGAGATTTCTTTTTGGGATCTATTTGAGGAGGTGATTGATGGATTCTTTCAATTTCTATTTTGCCCTGTGGCTCTAGAATATCAGGGCAGTTCTCCTTGATAATTTCTTGAAAGATGGTATCTAGGCTCTTTTTTTGATCATGGCTTTCAGGTAGTCCAATAATTTTTAAATTATCTCTCCTGGATCTATTTTCCAGGTCAGTGGTTTTTCCAAGGAGATATTTCACATTATCTTTCATTTTTCATTCCTTTGGTTCTGTTTTATAATATCCTGATTTCTCATAAAGTCACTAGCTTCCACTTGCTCCAATCTAATTTTTAAAGTAGTATTTTCTTCAGTGGTCTTTTGGACCTCCTTTTCCATTTGGCTAATTCTGCCTTTCAAGACATTCTTCTCCTCATTGGCTTTTTGGAGCTCTTTTGCCATTTGAGTTAGTCTATTTTTTAAGGTGTTATTTTCTTTAGTATTTTTTTGGGTCTCCTTTAGCAAGTCATTGACTTGTTTTTCATGGTTTTCTCGCGTCCTTCTCATTTCTCTTCCCAATTTTTCCTCTACTTCTCTAACTTGCTTTTCCAAATCCTTTTTGAGTTCTTCTATGGCCTGGGGCCAGTTCATGTTTTTCTTGGAGGCTTTTGATGTAGGCTCTTTGACTTTGTTGACTTCTTCTGGCTGCATGTTTTGGTCTTCTTTGTCACCAAAGGAAGATTTCAAAGTCTGACTCTGAATCTGAGCGTGTTTTCACTGCCTGGCCATGTTCCCAGCCAACTTCTTGACCCTTGAGATTTTCATCTGGGTATGACTGCTTGTAGAGTAGAGTACTTTGTCCCAAGCTTGAGCAGCTGCACTGTTGTTTTCAGAGCCTTTTCTACATAGCAAGCTCTGCCACATTAGTGTTCCTCCTCCTCCAAAAACCACCAACCCAGACCTGACTCAGATCTTAAGCAGGCTCTGCACTCCTGCTCTGATCTGCCACTTAATTCCTCTCACCAGGTGGGCCTGGAGCCGGAAGCAACTGCAGCTGTAGTTCTGTAGCTGCACCACCTCCACTGCCCCTGGGGCAGTGGTCAAACCATATGAACTCCTTTCACTCTGTCCCTGCAGTTTTTTCTGTTGTCTTTGGTGTTTGTGGGTTGAGAAGTCTGGTAACTGCCACAGCTCACTGATTCAGGGCTCCTGGCCTGGTTGGTGTGGGCAAAGCCCACTTTGGGCTCTGCTCCACTCTGGTCTCAGGTCCGGGTGATAGACCTTACCCAGAGACCCTCCAGGCTGTCCTGGGCTGGAGCCCTGCTTCCCTCTGCTATTTTGTTCATTCTGCAGTTCTAGAATTTGTTCAGAGCCATTTTTATAGGTGTTTGGAGGGTCCTGGGGGAGAGATTTAGGCCCGTCCTTGCTTTCCAGCTACCATCTTGGCTCTGCCCCTCCCTTTTTTTGTTCTTTCAATTAATTTTTCTTGTCTTAATGATGTAGCTAGTACTTGTACTACAATATTGAATAATAGTGATGATAATGGACATGCTTGCTTCACTCCTGATTTTATTGGGAATATTTCAAGTTTATGCCTATTACAAATAATGTTTGCTGTTGGTTTGAGATAGTTATTTCTTATCATTTTATGTAAGGCTCCAGTGATTCCTGTGCTTTTAAAGTACTTTTAATAGGAATGGGTTTTGCATTTTGCCAAAAGCTTTTTTCTGCATCTTCTGAGATAATCCTATTATTTTTGTTGTTATCATCATTGAGATGGTAAATTATGCTTATAGTTTTCCAGATATGGAACCAGCCTTGCATTCCTGGTATAAATCCCATGTGGTCATAACATATGATCTTTGTGACATATTGTTGTAATCTTCCTAGTATTTTATTTTAATATCTTGCACTGATATCCATTAAGTTAATTGATCTATAGTTTTCTTTCTCTGTTTTTACTCTCCTTGGTTTAGGTTTCAATACTATATTTGCATCATAATAGGAATTGGCTAGGAAGCCTTCTTTACCTATTTTTTTTTCAAATAGCTTATATACCATTGGGATTAATTGTTCCTTAAATGTTTGGTAGAACTCACTTGTGAATCTATCTGTTCCTGAGGATTTTTTCTTAAGGAGCCCATTGATGGTTTGCTCAATTTCTTTTTCCTAGATAGTGTTATTATAGTATTCTATATCTTCTTCTGTTATTCTTGACAGTTTATATTTTTAAAACATTCATTCATTCATTTCACTTATATAGTCACTTATTGGCATATAATTGAGCAAAATAATTCCTAATAATTGTTTTAATTTCATCTTCATTGGCAGTGCAATCACCCTTTTTATTTTTGATAATAATAATTTGGTTTTCTTTCATTTTTAAAATCAAGTTAACCAGTGGTCTATCTATTTTATTTGTTTTTCCCTAACATCAGGTACCAGTTTTATTATTGCTATGTATTTTTTTTTTACTTTCAATTCTATTGCTCTCTTCTTTGATTTTCAGAATTTCTGATTTGATAATTAATTTAATTTATTCTTTTTCTTTTTTTTCAGGTGCATGCCAAATTCATTGATCTGTTCTTTTTCTCTTTTATTGATACATACATTTAGAGATACAAAATTTCTCCTAAGTACTGCTTCATTTACATCCCAAACATTCAAGAATGTTGTCTTATTGTGGTCATTCTCTTAAATGAAAGGATTGTTTCTATGATTAGATCTTTGACCCACTCATTTTTTTATGATTAGATTATTTAGTTTCCAAATAGCTTTTAATCTATGTTGCCACAGTTCTTAATTAAATGTAATTTTTATTGCATTGTGGTCTGAAGAGGATATGTTTAGTATTCTGCTTGTATGCATTTGTTTGTGAGGTTTTTATGCCCTAATACATTGTCTATTTTTGTGAAGGTGCCAAGTACAGCTGATATTCCTTTGGATTCCCATTTTAAGTTAATGTTGGCTCTATTCCTGGCTTGGCTGTTGGGGGTAGAGGTGAGCACTGAAAGAGCTCTCCCTGAAGTGCCAGGCTTTTTCATACTGCTGTTTTCAGAAGTGGTATGACCTGGGAAGAGGTGTGGTCACTGCTCTCTTGGTCTGCACTCTTCTCTATATACAGGAAGGCCCCCTGATCCCTTGAGATTGCAGTCACTGTTGCTCCTCAGAGCCTCTCCTCCCTTACAGATGAAAGTGATATTGGACCTTGGGGTTTTCAGTCCCTCTTGACCAAAAGTGTTCCTCTCTACCTTAGCACTGTCATCCAGAATGGTTATAGGCAATGCAGGCATCACATGGTGTCCTATCCTCTATTCAGTGCTAGCACAGACATACTCTGTAATTTCTTTCTGACTAGTTTCCATATCCCCTAACCATACCTGCTTTGAGAACCCCTGAAGCTGCTGTTGCTTCTCTCACTACCACCTAGTCATACCACTGGTGTTTCATCCATATGGGCTCCAGACCAGCCCCTTCCTCTATATCACAAACCTCTTTCTGACCTCCTATGTTGTCTTAGGCTGCAAGAATGTCTCACTCTGACATTTTGTTGGCTCTATCACTCTAGAATTTGATTTGAGGAGTTATTCTAATGTTATTTAGAAGAGAGTGTTGGGAGAGCTCAGCTGAGTGCTTCCTCTACTCCAGGCTCTTGGCTACTCCTTCAAAGTCCTAAATGAATTTTTATAGGGGCAAGTACCATTTAGTCTATCCACTATTCCCCAGTGAGATTACCTCTGTCACTTACTCTGCAAACATTTTATCTATATAACATCATTAACATACATGCTGCATGTTGTCAGTTCTGGCTTTTCTTGTCTTATTCCCTAGAAATGTTAAATCTCCCTTTGTGTTAAAAGACAGTTTAAGATGGGCTTAAGATTTTTCTCTTTAGAGTCCATGGCAATTGGTCTTCCAGCTTTGCTTTTTTACTTTACCTTTGCTACTTAAACAAGCTAGTTCTGATGAACATTCATGAAATTTGGTAAGCTCAGAGCCCTTAAACTGGGGTGGAGGGGGATCTTTGCCTTCCTTAGCTATTGAAAAAAAAATCTCTGCTAGTCACTACATTCCCTCTTCTGTTGTATTCCTATGTATTAATCACTCACTCAAGATAAACAATAAAATTAAGCTTATCTTTATGTGGAAATAAAACCAAATATAAACTTAAAAACAGCAAATAAATACAGCTCAAAAAGAGTATGAAGCCCCCCAACAGTGAGCAATATCAGCTCACTAAATGAATCAGTGGGAGGCGAGGAAGTGGAGAATGGATAAATTCACTAAGTCCCAGCATCACCAAAAGGCAGGCACATTCTGAGAAACAGCAAATGCTTTCCAGGAAAATCACTCCTTAAGCAAATCCCCAAACCATACATGTGCTTATCATTCTAGGTAATCCCATACAGAATCCAGGAAAGCAGTTCCCTCCACTTGTAACTCGAAAAAGACCCAGGGAAGTCTGACAACCCCAGGAGGGTCAGAAAATCCTTGTATGGGCACATTAGAAGCTCATGGGGGCAACAGCAATTAAAGTGCTCTTAGGTCAGGGTGGTCCAGGCCGATGGGTTAACCAGTCCCTGGCACTCTAACCTGAAACATCACAGAGGGCCCTGATGATTCTAGAAGTTGAAGTCAGTGCAGGAAATCAGAGGACCTAAGGAGGACTAATTACTCAATCCAAAATTACAGTAGAGTGTAGAGGCTGGCCCTGGTTCAGAGCCCATTCAGAAACTAAATGACTAAATCAAAGAAAACAAAAACCTAGTATTAAAAATTATTATAGATCTAGAAATTCCCCCAGAAGGACTGCAAGATGTGACTTAAAAGAAAAAAAATAGATTTTCCACAAAAACTACATAAATAACTAGAAGTGATGATATATTAGATTAAAATACAATAGAAATTTTAGAGAAACTAATTGGAAGAAGACTAGATAGCCTGGAAAACAAATTGGTAAACCTCATCCATGTAACAGACTCCATGAAAACTAGAATAAAGTAAACAAAAATCACTTAGTCCCTGAGATGGCAAGAAATATCATAACAAAATTTTAATGAAAAAAATAAAGAAAATGTAAGATATCCAGTATCCAAAAACAACTCACATGGAAAACAGATTATTTAACAATTATTCTGCTCATGAAAAACCATGATTTTTTTAAAAGGCATGCATTATATTTTAAGCAATCACAAATGAAAATTTTCCAGACTATTAAGAATTCAGAAAGTCAAATTGAAGTTAGAAAGAATCTGCTGATCATAGATTGAAAGAAATACTCCAAAGGAAAAGCCCCAGGAATGGCATAGTCAGAATTCTTAGCTTCTGTCAGGGGAAAGCACACACACACACACACACACACACACACACACACACACACAGCAAACCTCCTCTAAGAGTAGTTCAAGTTCCAAGGAACCACAGTCATCATCACATAAAACCTGGAAGTTTCATTTAGAAAGAAGAGGACAAAAGAGCATAATTCTACAGGGGAAAAATGTAAAACTAATGAAAAAGAGAATTTTCAATCATTTCTGATGAAAAGACCAGCACTGAGTAGCAACTATGAAATGCAAACATAAAAATCCAGAGAAAACCAAAAAGGGAATTTATTTGGATAATTGGAAGGGGTTATATGATGATATACAGTGCTGATATATTCTTATGGGGGAAAGATACAAGTGTTGCTTGAGATACTTAATGTCTTCAAAGAATACTTAAATAATTAAGAAAAATATTGACCACGGGGTTGGATTGTTCCGAGGGCAAAAGAAAAGGCAGAAAAATGGAAGAAGGAGGTAAAAATTGCTGTTTCCCAAAATTTAGTGAAAAGAAGATATGCATGAACTTAATTCAACTGAAAAAACAAGTTTGGATATGAAGAGACAGGGTTGTAATGGGGGACAGGGGGTGTCACATAGTAGCACTCAAAGCAAACTTCTTCCTCCTAAGGGGAGGATAAAAGGGGGAAAATGCTGCAACTAAGAGGGTACACAATAATTACAGATGGTTGAACAAATTGTGGTATATAAATGTAGTGAAATGCTATTGTTCAATGAAATGACAAAAGGAATGACATCAGAGAATGCTGGAGATATGAAATGAAACAGAGTAAAGGTGGCAAAACTAGGAGAATATTTTTAAGATAGAAATGCTGGAAAGAAGAAAAAAGTATAACCCTTAAGAGCTCTGTTCAATGCAAAGAATAATCAAGTCTTTAGAAGACATGTGATGAAGCCTATCACCTACCCCAGGACAGAGAGGTTATGGACACAAGGAGCAGAAAGAGACATTTTTTTGTATGGCCACTGTGTGGATTTGTTTTTCATAACAATCCTTATTTGTTTCAAAAGGCTTTTTTCCCCATTTTTCTTGATTTATAATAGGAGAGGAGGAGCCAGAGAAATGGGTCAGTAATAGCAATAGAAGAAAAAAAGACCGTCATTTTTTAATGCATAGGAGACAAAAGAGTGAAGTTCAGAAACACAGAGAAGTGGGCCAATTTGAAAAATAATATGTGGAATTATTATATATACATATATATATATGTATATATCACACACACACATATATATATATATGTTTTAAGCAAGCAGTATTAAATGGAGATCCACATCTTCACACACAAGCCACGTTTTGTATTTTATTATTTATGTAGACATGTTCTTCTTCATGTATGTGTGTGTAAGTTCAAAATAAAAATAAAATTAAAAACGCACACACAAACACAAATGAACATTTTTAACCCTCAGAATTCTCTTAGTATTTATGTATATAAGTATAAACAACCTGATAAAAGTCATTGGTTCCATGAAAACACGAATTAAATAGTTTGGGGAAATCATTATTAGTACAATGAAAAAGATATTAATGGCATGGCATTAGGGATCTCAATGGGACACATGATATCAAAGACTCACAGAATTAGAAGAGAACTAAAAGCCATTTAATCTGAATTTTACTAGAAGAAGAATGTTCTACTAATATCTACAAAAGTGGCCATCTAGCTTCAGTTTAAAATACTTCAATAAAGGAAACCTACTACTTTCCAAAACAGTCCATTGTAGTTTTGGATAGCTAATAGTTGAGAAGTTTTTCTTTATACGGCTGCAATGTGCTTCCATATGCCTTCTGCCCATTTGACTCAGGGTGCTCAGTAGATGCTGCTGTATCTCCTTCAAGTTTATCATATTCCCCAAATTCCCTGCCATCTCTATCTGCATCTCTTCAATTTCTTTGTGTTTCATATGTGCTCCACAGCCCAAAGTCTACATACACTATAATACATTATAATACATATATATGTGTATGTATACACACACACACACATATACACATATATGTTGCCTTAGACTTGTTTTTTGGCTATTCAATATAAGTGACTTGCCAAGCAAATTTTCTTCAAAAGTAAGGAACCATATCCTCTGTTTGGTTTTTGTTTTGTTTTGTTTGTTTTTATCCTCCATGACACCTAGTACCTGCATGGAGTACATGCTTAATAATAAATGCTTATTGAGTTAAGAAAATATGAATGCATGCAACCCTCCCATAATACATTCAATCCTTCCACGAGCATGCTGGAATTAATTACATGTTACATAAATTTTTCAGCTTATATCATTTCTTGCCTGAATCATTCAATTCCAGCAAGTATACTTTAAAGTACAATGGTCTAACACAGAAGGTCTTTGTGTGCAAATATTATTTCTGCAAGTATTGTAAAGAAATAGTTAGCTAAGTTTTTTTTTTTCCATTTATACCGGTGTACCTACTTGTAAGATGATAATGAGTCTTTTAAGAGTTTAAGTTCCTCATATTAGATCATAAGTGATCATCATGTGGGATTTTTGCAATTAAAAGGTAAATTTTTGTTTATAAATGTTCTTCAAGTGATATTCTGTTTTGGAACAGAATAAATATACATGTAAACTAAATGTCAAGGACCAATAATGAGCAGTCAAAACTGCTGAGCAGCTATCCAGCTTTCAGCTAATAACACTCTGTTGTCTAGGTTCAGTCAGATTGAAAATGAAATTTTTACAAGGAAAAATTTAATTAACATTTCACAGCCATTATGCTGTTCTGCTGTAAGCTGATTTTCTTGATCAAGCTGTTAGCTGCTTTAATATTTAAAAAGCTGAAATGTCCTTTAACTACCACACATAGTATGGAAGATTAATAATAAGATTTATGTTTGCAAAACTGATGAAGTCTAAGGCTATTTTGTCTTTAATTCCAAAGCAGTTGTAAACATACATGGACTCTGACATGTGAGTTTCTCACAGTCTTTGACCAATGGGATGCATTAAAAAGTCAGAGGAGAAACAGAGGAAACCCAAGTCTCATGCTGGTGAATCATAAGATGTAATTGAGGCCAAAAGCAGAAGCCATTAATTTCACAAGAGTGCCTTAGATGGTTTTAAAGCCTACTTCAA
This sequence comes from Trichosurus vulpecula, assembly GCF_011100635.1. Classification (NCBI taxonomy): domain Eukaryota; kingdom Metazoa; phylum Chordata; class Mammalia; order Diprotodontia; family Phalangeridae; genus Trichosurus; species Trichosurus vulpecula. The sequence goes on along the minus strand of NC_050577.1, from coordinate 141,450,530 downwards.
ATGCATTAGTGGGATATCATTTTCTATTTCAGTAGAAGTAAGATCAAATCAAGGCAGCTTCATAGTAAATGAATCCCACAGTTATATTTTGTGAAAAGGGGTCATTTTAATTTCAGAGCCTTTTATTACACAGTAAGGTAATGGATTGAACTATGAAATAACATTTACAACATGAATAAGCTTGGTTGTCTCCTCTTCAAGGCATTTAGACACCATTTAATTATTTCTTATTTTCTGTATTCATGTCAAAAATGGTGTTTTTGTCTTTGCAATATCAGCTATAAAAAGTAAACTTTACTGATGTGCATTGCTGAAAGTTTTAGTAAAGGGATAATACGAATTGCTTTGAATAAATGTATCTAAGAGTCGGGTTATCAGCTCTACTAACCAGTTGTCAAAGATGAAGAAAATGAAATTGAGTCATGTTTAAGAGCACTGAAGTTCTTTTTTCTATTTATCTATTTTCAGACGATGGTAAAAAAAAATAAGAATGCCAACTAGTCAGAAAATTGCATGGACAAACCACACAAGTGATCTTTCTGTAATATATCTGGGACAGATGTTACAAAGGGACCCAGAATGAAACAAAAGTGAGAAAGTGAGATGTATCAAGTCAGTCAACAAGTATTTATTATTTACTCTCTGACAGCACTATGCTGAGGGCTGAGGATACAAAGAAACTTCTCAAGATGTTCACTCTAATGGGGAAGACAACATATAAACAACTATGTACAAAGAAGAAACACACAGGATAAACTGGTGATAAGTAACAAGGATAAAGCATTACTATTAAGGTGGATGAGAAAGTAGAAGGATGCCTTCCAGCTGATACTTAAAAGAAGCCAGAGAGGAAAGACAACAGAGATAATGAGGAAGAGAATTCCAGACATGGGGAAGTCACCGATAAAGCCTAGATTTGGGAGACCGATTGACTTGCTTGAGGAATAACAAGGTCAGCATCATATGAACATAGAATACACGGAAAGGAAAAGGATGTAAAAAGACTCACCTAGAAAAATTAAAGATTTCTTTAAATGATGCCAAAGTTCTGGGGGAATAAGGTACATCTTTTGAACCACAATATTCTTTTCAGTGACATTGTATAACTACAAGTCAAGCAATGCTACACTCTCCAAAGAATTATCATTCAAAGGACATGGTTTTTCCTCTGGTGAAATGCATAAAAGTGAATACTTCTGTGTAAACTGTTGTAGTTCCCCTCACACGATAACAATTTCTTCAACATTTAAAATAATCCCCTTAAAATGTCTTTAAGGAAATTTTTCTCTAAATAAATGACACTGATTATATTTTTCTGTTCCTTCAACTAAAATTATTCTAAAACATGTTTATTGTTGATAGTCTTTAAAACTTGTATTCATTATATATTTTTTCTTTAGGCTAAAATAAAGATAATTATAAAGGAATATAAGAAATTTGCTATCACTGAAAAATTCATTTTGGAGGGAATAATAGGTAAAGATTTTTCTCTGCTACTGTGAAAATCAATTGCACTGTTCAAGTCCATAAGGTATAGTGAAAAGAGTAGAGCCAGATTTTAGAGCCAGAAGGTCTGGGTGAAAATCCTTATTCCGTCACTAGCTTTATATGTGACCTTGGACAAGTAACTTAACCTCTCTGAGCCTCAGTTTCTTCATTAATATAATAATCTTTCCAGTCCCTTCCAGCTATAATACCCTGTCAAGTCAAAACACACTGTACATGTTAATAGCTAATGTATGCTCAGTGCTCTATTCCATACTGCAAAGGGGATATCCTATAAATAAAGTAGAAAGTATGGAAACAACAACTTTCTTGAGAAGACATGACTCATGTATATATATGGAACAACTAGATAAACATACATGTAAGCCATGCATTCTCGAGAAAATTGATGTTTCCATGCTTTCTACTTTAGAAGAAACTGTGAAATAGGCTATAAATACTATGAGTTGGAAACAAATATTATGCTGAAGAAAACATTCAAACAGTTCACTTTAACACTCATTTCAAATACCAAAATGTGGAGTAATAATATGATTGTTCTTAATTGTATTTCACAGTTAGTGTGTTTTTTTTAATGAAAAATCTTCAGCAAGATCTTACTTAGAGGCTGCATCTTCCATTGAAAATAGTGTTGAATTTCAGTCTCAGGCTCTGGAATCAAATCCCACTTCTGCTATTTATTAGCCATGTGACCTTAAACAAGTCAGGTCATTTCTACGAGACTCAGTTTTCTCAGATGTGCAGTGAAAGGGTTCATCTAATTAGGGCTTCTTAAACATTTTCCACTAGAGACCCCCTTTACCATTTCTGCAACAGTTGCTGGTGCTGCATGGTCTGAGGGCTAGCACAGTGCAAAGTGCACATGCTTTGCATTCAGAACCAAGGCTGCAATGAACACGGGCAAGCACTGCCAGAAACATCTCGGATTCGTTACGAATTTGATTTTTAATTTTTTGATCGTTGCGTGTTCAGAAACCTTTTACTATTGATAAATATTTCATGACCCTATATGGGGTCAGCACCCACAGTTGAAGAAGCACTGATGACCACTTAAGCTATTTTTCAACTCTAAATCTACAGTCCTATGATTAGTGGGCATTTCTGATATTTACAAATAGCTTGAAGACACATTATTTGAATAACTGTTTTCATGAATATATCGTCAATATCTAGTCAAGCAAGTTAATAGAGTCAAAATATTCAAAGAAATTTTAGAGGATCACAAATGTCCTGCTAATATTTCATCATGATGTGTACAGGCACTCTTGAAGGCTAATAGGCCCATCATGAAGTAACATTTCTATAAAGTTGAAAAGGCTACGAATATAGTTCATCAAGAGATGGACTGTGTCTGCTATCCAAGGACCATCATAGCAAACTATTAGAGGCTTATCACCAATCAGTTGATCACTACATAATAATTTTTTGGGCTATGGAACCCTTGGGGGAAAATAATAATAATGATATTTTTTAAAGTTCTATATGGTTCCCTTCTGCTTTGGGAATGATGTTGGCAAATAAGCAAATTATAACACTGGAAGGGTGTTAAAAATCACAGGCCAATGTTCTCTAAGGTCCACCAGGAGTTACTTTGTTGCTATGCTCTCCAGGGTAATAGGTATTGCCATCTGACCTGCCAGACTCCTGGGCTTTATCACCACCCTTGCTGAAGAAATCTAAGGACCACAAGGCCTTTCCATCTTCCCTGTAGCTAAAATCTCTCCTCGGTGTTTTCCCTTGTATTTAAGATATAAGCTCCAAAAGAGCATTTTTTCTATTTGTATACAAATATTTTAGCAAGGTGCTTTAATGCTTAATAGTTTCTCATTCATTCATTATAAACACTAATCTAATTTAATAAAGTAGCAGTACTTTAAATATTAGATCATTTTCTAATGATCAACAATTTGCCAGGATAGTAGAGGAAATGAATCACATAAATGATGACATTTTCACCCAAAGTAATTTTTTTGAAAGAAGGAATGTGGAACTAAATGGAAAGTTAGCTCTTACAGCTTTACTTTCGAGAGGCAAATAAAAGAATGGCGGAAATGGTCTTATGCCATGACAGAATGTGACAAGAAACCTTATTTCATAAAATACATGCTTATGTCACCTAATAGTTTTCAAAATTAACATGAGTAAAAATAAACAAACAAATATTAGATAATTTCAGTCCATGTAGAAATATATATTACAGGGAATTATAATATAAAGAAATTCAAGTAAGAAAAGGAACCTCCAAACTAAGTTAACATGTACTTTAGAAATTAGTTATTTCAATGCAAAATTGGGTCACAGAGCAGGGAAACATATTGGAAAATATAGTTCAGTATTAAGAAGTAAAAAAGGTGAAGGGTTGTAGAAAATACTAAGAAGTATCAGACCCTTTAAAACATTGCTTAAGGAAAATGTCAGGAAAAGGCAGATGAAGAACTAAGTGGTATCATTTTTAAAAATAAAATTAACTACAATACCAATTAGGAAGTAACTATTTACAAGGGTGGGAGTAAATTTTTGACTCAGCTGTATGTAGTCCATATCAATACCAACACAAGATAAGACGTATAAAACTAAGAAGATATAGTGTGTATTGGCAAGAGCTCCAATCTTATCTATTCAAACTACTGATGCTTAAAAAATGGGAAATCCTTTTTTAAAAGACATCAATATAGTTTACTGTCATTCCTACGGAAATTTAACCTGGGTAAAACAAGACATTACAAGGTAGCCAAAAGAACCTACAAACCACCTCAACCAGAAAAATGAATACCATTGGAGAGACATGACCATTGAAGACAACGGTAATTTAGAATATCAACACATTTGTAAAGCCTTTCAAAGAAGAGTGGAAGATAATGAAAGAGCAATATTATCTTGAAAACAGTGAAAAAAAGTGAAAGGGAAAAGAAACCTGGCAAAGTTTGGTGCAAGACTTCGTCGAGCCATATCATTGCAAGAACATTCAAAGATGAATCTGGGGGGACTAAAGATGAAAAAATAATGAAACAGATCTGTCAGGTTTTTGAGAATTAACTGGTTTTTTTTTCCTTTTTTGGGGGGGAGGGAGGCAAGGCAACTGTAGTTAAGTGACTTGCTCAAGGTCACAAAGCTAGCAAGTGTCTAATGTCTGAGGCTGGATTTGAAATCACATCCTCTTGACGCCAGGGCCAGTGCTCTATTCACTGAGCCACCTAGCTGCCCCTTAACTGTTTTTTTTTTAATTTCCTATCAATTAAAATAGAAACACTATATTTGGCCTTCAATACCCTAGTCTCCAATGTGCTTTTTAAAGCAGAAGTAGAAAGCTGATGAGGACAGAAAGAATGGTTGAATTCACCCAAATACATGAAGAGGAAATCTGTCCTAGATACAGTTTTGAAGGCAAAGAGGGATCAGGTTTCAAGATAGCGGAAAGAAAAGATAGAAAATAATTGGGAAAAGATAATGAAAAGTTTTACTAGTAAAAAAAGACAATTATTAACTATTGACTCATATATTTAGATTGTCATGTATATAAACTATGTAAATTATATATGTTGTATGTATATATTTTTGATATGCTGTGAAAAAGGAACAAAAAATTTTGTAGAAAAATTAGGCTATATTTTCCATCATCACAGAGAGATATATCCTAGTTAGTGGGATTGGCCTCTCTGATTAAGGATGACCTATATAATGTCCATGTACTCTGGCCTCCTCACTGTGCCTCACACATGACATGCCATTTTCCATTTCTCTGCCTCTCTATTGGCTGTCTCTAAAGTCTTCTCAACACTACATCTCAGAACTCAGTTTCCCTCAAAAATCACCTCAAGTTCCTCCTAAAAGGAATGTGAATGAATGTGAAGTAAAATGTGAAGAATTTATTAATTTCCTAAGTTGCTATTGTACTCCCTCTCAAAAACCCCCTTGCATCGATTTTTTATACATTGACATGTGCAGTCAAAATAGTCCTTAGGGGAAAATTTACATCTGCAAAGAAATTCATTTTTAAAAGAAAGAACAGATCAAATCATTAGGCATGAAAAGAAAGTAATAAACAAGAAAAACGAAAGTACCAAAAATCAAAGAAGAGATAAAAACAAGATTAAAAACAACAAAAAAAGAAAATTTGTAATTCAAACTCTTGTGAAAATCAATGCTGAAAACTAAATATGTTAAATAAATTTAAAAAAAAATAAAAAAACAACAAAAAGAAATTATCATTTAAAAAAACTAAAAAGATATTCAAACTGATAGCTTATTTTATAAAAAATAGAAAAGGGAAGAAATCTATTTTCACTGAATAAATGGTCAAATTACATGGGTGGCATAGTGGACAGAGCACTAAGATTGGCATAAGAAACACTCATCTTCCTAGGTTCACATCCAGCCTCAGGCACTTACTAAATTTGTGACCCTGGGCAAATCACTTAACCCTGTTCACCTCAGTTACCTCATCAGTAAAGTGAGTTGGAGAAGGAAATGACAAACTATTTCTGCATCTTTGTTAGAAAAACCTCAAATTGGCTCATGAAAAGTAAGACGTGACTGAACAACAACATAGACATCTGAAAAATTGTTGCAGATGACTAATAGAAACATGGAAATGAAATTAACTGATGGTCTACCTCATACCTTTTGACATGACCGGCAAAGTAAGAAAAAGGAACACATTGGAGGAACAACGAGAAAATAGGGACATTGGTGTACTCTTAGTAAAGCACTGAACTGGTTATAGCCATTCTGGAAATAAATTTAGAAGTATTGCCACAAAGTTACTAAATTGTGCCTACTGTGTCCCAACAATACCACTAAACACGTTTATACCCCAATAAGATGAAACAAAGAAGAAAAAAGGCCTTGCCCTATGTCTCCCATGCAAAATACACAAATATTTTTTCAGCAATTCCTTTTATAGTATCAATGAACTGGAAACTAAAGGAATGACCATCAATTGTGAAATGGCTGAGGAACTTAAGGTATACAAATGCAATTGAATACTATTGTGTTGTAAAAAACGGTGAAGAAAAACCTGGGAAGATCTGTGTCAACTAAAGCTGAGTGAAATGAAAAAAACCTGTAGAACCATTTATACATTATAAAACATACAAACATTTTCTAAAGATTTAAGAATCATAATTCCAGAGGACCAATAAGGGAGAATGTTACCAACTTCCTCACAGAGAGATGATGGACTTTTTATATGGCCAGTTTGGGAATTTACCATGTTTGGCTATGTATATGTGTTAAAAGGATTTGTTTCTCTTTTTTTTTTCTCTCCAGTATAGGAATGTATGTAGAAGGGAGAAAAAAAAATGCTTGATAATTAAAAGAAATAAATTTTCATGCAATGCAAAGAAGAGGGAAAAAAGAAAATTTATAGTAGGTAAAGAGGACATAATAGAAATGATAAGAAATTATCTTGTCTAAATATATGCTATCAATTATATGAAGTAGCAAGTTATGTGGTACAGTGGACAGAGCCCTGGACCTAGAATCAAAAAACCCAAGGTTCAAAATTGGTCTCAGCCACTTACTAGCCATGTGACCCTGATATTTTGACAAAATTCAGTATATGTTTCTATTTTTAAAAATCAAAAATCTTAAGAATAAATGGATCATTCCTTATTACCATAAGTAGCATCTACCTAAAATCAATTGCAACATCATCTGTAATAGAGAAACCCTAGAGCCATTATAAAAGCATCAAGTATATAAAAACATGTCCATTTTACCACTATTACTTGATATAAAATTTGAAATATTAACTATATCCAAACAACAAAAAGAAATTGACATAACAAGCATAGTCAAAGAGGAAACAAAATGATAACTTTTTTGAATATGGTATTCAGAAAGCTTAGAGAAGTCCAGAAATTCAACTAAAATAAAAATATCTTCAGCAATATATAAAATAAACCAACAAATAATTTGCCTTTTGGTATATTATCAACAAAACATAACAGAGTTAGAAAAAAGAAATTAAAATCCAAATTATTACTATATATATATATTATATAAGAGTCTACCTATCAAGATACACTTAGGATTTAAATGATATTAGAACTACAAACAACTTTTTTTCAAAAACAAAGTTGGGTCAAAATAACTGGAATGACCTTAGTTCCTGATGGTTAGGCTATGCTCATATAATAAAATGATCATATTGTTTAAATTAATTTACTAATTCACTGAAATACCATTTAAACTAGTAATCAACATCTAACTAAACAAAATTACATAAAAATTAAGTGGGAGAAAGAAAAAGTCAAGAATTTCAAGGGAAACAATCAAAAAGAATATAGTGGGAAGGAAGGAAGGAGGCCTAACAGTATCATATCTCAGATTTACTACAGATCAGTGATCGGTAAAACAGTATGATACTGGTTTAAAAAAAATTAAAAAGTAGAATTGGAGATGCACAGGATCAAGAATTACACACAGCAACAAAATAGTAAACAAAAGACAAACTATTTGGAGAGAAAATACTGCTAGGAAAGTTGGAAAGCAGTGCAGTAGGATAATGGAGTTTGTTCTGATTGGCCCTTCCTCACGGACTGCATATAGCTTGTATAGATCTATTCTCTGCTTGCTGTATTAGCACACCCAGGATGGCCTGATCGCACAAGTTCTCTGATCTGCTTTTATATAGGAAAGACAGCTTCAAAGGGGTTAACAATTAATGCAGATGTTATTCTATCTAACCTTCTCACAAGAGTTGCTGAGCACCAACTCCTACAGCACTTTCTAATCACCCTTCTGGCAAGGGCCAGCAAGAAGGGGGGTGGGGAGGAGGTGGCAATTCCCCCTACATCTCAATAGGGCCAGTTGAGACAGGCACAACTTGTGTATTCCCCAAAATCTTATCAAGCCTCAATGGGGGCCAGCTGAGGCAAACGCAGATTCCCCCCAGCCTTGATGGGGGCCAATCAAGGAACACACACAGCATCCTAGCTTGTGCATTTCAACCCTAAAGGTTCCCCAATCACTGACCAGGGCTCACCTGCTTTATACTTACATTCCACCTCTCCAGGGTCCTCACCTTTACAATCTAAACAGGTGACACCTGGCCCTTACAATCTACATAGGTCATGGTGGAGATGTTTTGAACCATAGAACACATATCCAACACCTGGGAACAAGAGACTGTTATGGCCATGGATCCTAGAAAACCAGACTCCACTTATGCTTACACTTGCTTCCACCCCACCTCATAAAAGTTTGCTGAGAGAGGGCAACACTTCAGGATATTGGCAGTGTTTTGTGCTGTTTCATAATTAAGTTTCCTAATTTGCTAGTGATCTCCAGGGTGTCCCTAAAGTCTGGACACATAGGAAAATTGATGGTAATGTAGAGTTATTGCATCAAGTTCACATGAATCTTGCAAAATGCATCAACTTTTGCATCACAAATGATGGAAATCACATTGAAGATGTTATTTGTTAATATTCCAATTAAATAAAATGTGGTTGAAAATTTCATTCATTTCATTTCTTGAAAATATGCATTTTTTCCTATGTGTCCAGACTTTAGGAGCACCCTGTATAACCTAGTGGATATATAGAATGGGGAGGGGGAGGGCACTCCACTTCTTAGTTTTTTGAAACATGAGGCTCCTTTGACTTGTTCTCAAGGGCCAGGTAGATGATGGACAACTATCTAACTGGAATGATTAGCATAGTTACTATCTACTAATCCATAGTGAAATTCTTTTTCTTTCCTTCCCTGAGTATGATGGAGCATCAGCCTTAAAATGGGCTTACAAGTTTCAAAGGATCTCAAGGTCTATAGCTGTGAGGGTGTCATTGTCCATGAGCCTATGGGCAGCAGCAGTATCCACTGGCATAGTTAAAGCAGTGTTGCATGGTACTATCATTAGCAAATAGCAGAGGAAGCTTATGAATTAGAGAATTTGCCTGCTGCTGTGAGAGTTTGACTTGGTCTCTGTTTACTAGTAGAGATGATCAGTTAATGGCAAGGCAAGGTGAAATTTTATAAAACAAATTAACAGTCTTGCAAAAAAAAAGTATTTTAAGTCCTAATGTGGCTTAACTTATAGTTTTGCAAAAGATTGTACCCATAGTTGTAAGTTAATAAATTCTGTTCTAATCACTCTCTTGACGCATGCTATGAATCACTTATGGTTATCATTGCTTTCTGTGTAGGAATAAATTAAATATCCCATACCTGATTCATAATGTACCCAGAAAAAACTTTGCTACTCTATAATTTGGAGGAAAATCCTATACAAAAGATATGAGTAACTGATCCTAGAATGTCAGAGCAAGGATTTGATGCGAAAATGATCATGAAAATGAGGATCTTAAACTCTACCTAATGAAAGCAAAAATTGCTTAGCATTGAAACGATTATCAATTATCAACCATCTAGTTGGAGTATATTGGTACAGTCCTCATAAATAACAGCTAATAATAAAGCTAATGTTAGCTTTCTCAATGCTAGAGGAATCTGGGCTAAATTAATATTAACTCTATTTCATACTGCATACTACAATAGGCTCCAAATGGATTCATAATCTATAAAAAGGTTAAATATGACCTTTTTTGGTCATATACACGTGTGCATATGTATGTATGTAGGTAGGTACAAAAGGGCTTTTCAAGAGTTCCTGACCAAATAAGGGATATGGAACATCATGGGAGATAAAGTAGACAATTTTGATAACATGAAACTGAAAAGCTTTTGAACGTTCCAAAATAAGTGAATGTAGCCCACAGCTCCACAGGCTTTCTAAAGACCCTGATATTTAGTCTTATCTAATTTATGTAACACTAGTTTGTTTATGATGGGCTCCATCTCCCTTAATCTAAGACAGAGTAAAACCATATAGATATCCACAATCTGAGGGCCATCCATGTCAGGATATTAGTCCGTATAGAACTGATATTCTGGGAGAAGTTACATATCCAGCTTGATTCCCCTAGTTCAAACTAAAAACAGGGCACCAGTCTGAGGATTTTATATAAATATACACATGACTTCTTATACTTAGGTATGTGGCTTGTGGTTTATATTACTTAGTAAGGTTTTTTGTTTGCTTTTTAGTTAGATCCGTTTAGAATGAGGCTTTACCTGTGTTCTTTGAACTACCAAACCCTAATTCAAATAGTCATTTTCTCGGGTATGACTTGAGACCAACTAAAATGAAAACTCACTAAATTAGCCAAATGTCTCCAGGATATAATCTTTAAGTTATAGCTCTCAAGAGCCTTGGATATCCAAGGTTGTAAAGGACATTCATTTTTTATGCTAGGTATAAGAAGCAAGTGATAAGAAAGATTTCAAAATCATTTAATCTTCTGACCACTGTTTTACTTTCACAAAGCAAAGACAACTGATCACAGCTGGTAAGAATTCTGTTACTATCTTCCAAATAATGATTCTTGTTTTCTTTGTGGGTATTCCTTTCTTTTCCAGGAATGCATTACTAAACAGATTGTCTGGTTGTACATTCTGAAATTAATTTCAGTATTTGGAACAATTAAAGATAATTACTGAGGGATAGGCTTCCTCTTCAACTGTTAGATGCAAAGAAGATATTTGATAAATACTTGTTGGAGATACTATCACCCTTGGAATTAAAATATTCTTCCAAAATTCATAACAGAAGCTTTTGCCTATGGAAGTAGTTGATTACAAGAGAAAATAATGACAAGAGGAAAAATGGAAAGACAGAAACCTAAATCATATCCGCTGTAAAATCTATTTGTTTCTTATATATTCTCCTACTTCCTAGTTGTTTCGTTATTCTTACAAGAATCAATGAACAGGGTGATTTTTTTTTGTCTCTTACTTAAACTGCTTCATGATAGTTGTTCCAGAACGTTTTATCTCTTCTCAGGTCCCCATATCTACTACCCCAGCCTTTATCATGGCAGATACCTGTCTTCTGAAAAGACTGAGTAGCTGAAACTATGTCCTTTCATCTTATCCTCAATCTTCTCATAGATGTTCCTCTGAGGAAAAAAAAAAAGAGATGGCCTACCTCTTTGCCAAACCAAATCCTACCCATACCTTTGTCTCATACTCTCCTGTCTACTCCATGAACTTATTCCATAAACGTGCCTATCTTTTTTCTCAGATCTTCACTTTTGGTCTCTCTACATGGACATTCTTTAAGTCTGAAACATGATTAGATCACCTTACCTATAAAATGTGAAAAAGTTTTGCTTGCTTTTTGCCACCCCTCCCTCAACTATCATCATGTCTCTATCAATACTACCATTTTAGAAAGACTAGACGATACTCATTATCTCCTGATTCTGATATTCCAGACCCTCCACAATCAGAATCTAAAACGCCTTTGCATAATCTAAATTTGTTAGAATGGGATATATCATATTCCTTGTAAATGCCTTTTCCAGCCTCCATGCCTCTGCATGTGGCATACCTCATGCCTGGAAAGTACTCTCTCCCACCCCTCCCATCTTACCCTGGTGATCCAGGCTCTACCTTGCTTTGTCAAATACTGAATTCAAGCCTTCTCTGACTCACCAAGTAAAAGTGATCTTCCTCTGCTCAGAGCTCTCGCACAATCTTTCTCTTTTGACCCTGTCCAAGTGTCTGCTCTTTATATTCTATTCTTTTGTGTACCTTTCTTGTCCCCTCAACATCCTCCACCCATAACACTGTAAGCTCCTAGAGAGAGCAGGGTGTCATATCTACCTTTATATTCCCATTGACTATCACAATGATATTTATATAAAACTTCAAGGATTGCAAATTACTTTACATACATTATCTCATTCAATGGTTCTTACAATGAACTTAGGAGGCAGGTACTACAGGTATGTTTCCCATTCTTTTTTTTGAAGAGAAAAATTCACAAATTTAAGGAACTAACAGAGTAGTAGGCAGTTCTACTAGGCCTTCATGAAATGTCTGTTAAAGGATTTAACTCTAAGGTACACATGCCTTCAGTACTGTCTGAATAGATCTTCGGTTGTAGAAATACAGAAAAATTGACTGAATTTTGTTTATGTTTTCTAAATAAAGTATTGTGAAGAGAGGCTTAAATTTACTTTAGGTGTTGACTGCCTACTGTATTCAGTCCATCAATCCCTTAGGCTTTTTCCACATTTTAGGAAACTGAACACAATGAAGGTGCCGCAGGGAAAAATAAACAAGAGGTTAAGATAGAAAGAAGGCAATAAAGTACACGCCTAAAACATGGAGAAACTTCACCAAAACAGATGGGGAAATGTAGACTGTGTTTATGAGCTATGCTCCTTTGTAGAGGAGACTTTTCTCTTCTGTCTGTATACTTTTCTAATTTCTGTTAGAAAACATCCATTTTGATAGTACCAGAGAGATATCCCTAAGTATAATAGACAGAAAAATAGACCTCAAGTTAGACAGACCTGAATTCAAATCCAGCCTCAAACATTTACTAGCTCTGTGACTCTAGGCAAGTTGCTATAATTTTTCATTTTCCTTAGTTTGAGGATAATATCACCTACCTCTAAGGGGTTTTGTATGGATAAAATGAGAGCATATTGATAAACTGTGCAAACATTAAAGTGCTATGTAAATGCTAGTTATTAAAGTGCTATGTAAATACTAGTCATAGTAGTAGTAGTAATTATTATCATCAGTTAAGAGACACTCGTTACACTTATATTGTTCCAGCTATAAAGCCAAATGTTTTACTATTATTTAACTGTCATATTTGTAGCATGCAGAATCAGACAATTGGGCAGCTACAAGAATGAAAGGTACCAATATCAAGAGGCTTACTTAAGATGCTATCTGTTTCCAGAGAAAGAACTGATAATTAGAAATACGTATAATATGGTTTTACACAAACATACATACATATATATGTCAAATAGTGATCTTCTCTAGTGTGTGGTGTGGAGAAAGGGAGACAGTTTGGAACTTAATATGTAACAAAAAATAAATAAACTTTAAAATTAAAAAAAGTTATTGAACACGAATCAAAGCAAGTAAAAGTTCATTTGAGTAAGAGAGAGGAAGGAAGGAAGGAAGGAAGGAAGGAAGGAAGGAAGGAAGGAAGGAAGGAAGGAAGGAAGGAAGGAAGGAAGGAAGGAGAGGAAGAAGGAAAAAAGAAAGAAGGAAGACACTGAGCAATTTTTTTTCTAATTTTTCCCTCACTAGAATGGCATCCATGTGGTAGCATTCTACTGTTTATTCCATTTTATTTTAAATTATGCTCATATTTTATCAAACTAGTGGATTGTTCTCTCTTACTTACATCAATAGAGTATGGCCTTGTTTCAAAGTCATTGATTACCTGGGGCTTAAATTGAAGGATCTTAAGACCTAGCAGGAGATGTTGTATGGGACTCAGTAATGGAGAACACTACAGGTATGGACACCTGATGTTTAATTTCAGCTTTATGCTTTCTTAGCTGTCATTTAACCATTAAGAGTTCCATAGGTCTTCCATTTATAAAAAAAAAAAAGTTCCTATCTTCCTTTCTATAGTGAATTGAGATTTTCTAATGAAAACATCCATAAAAATAATTTCCTTTTCCAAAACATCAATTCTCATGCTTTATAGTGCAAATCTCATGAGAATAGAAGTTTTCTCATTTTCCTGTGTTGTAGGCTGTTACTTTTTCCAAGAAACACAAAAGGAATAACAAGAAAAGCATTTAAATTCTCTGCATGATCCCTATTGTAAATGAATATAACAAACACAACTGTATAAGAAAATTAACAAAAACATGAATATTGAGATTTTTTTTCAATTTCAAAAAAGTAAAAAATGGACAGTTGTTTATTTCTTGTTTTATCATCACCAGTTAGTCTATTTAAAGCATCAAATAACTGTACTGGATTTGACTCAAACTAACAATATTAATAAAGATAGCCTAAAGAGAAAAGAACTAGACTTAACCTAGTCTCATTTTCCTTTTCTAGGGTGTTGCACACCTAGCTGTGGGGCCTGAATATGCTTCATCACTTTTGTTATTCCCCAACCAATGCTGTTTTGTTCCGTTTTGTTCCCCTGCCATAGTGATTTAATTCAGTCAGGAATTTCAAGAAACATCACACCATATGTAGGTAATTGGATAAGGTTCAATTTTGCAAATAATTGTATTAAACATCTACTATGTGTCAGGTGCTAAGAAAAGTTTGAAGATGAATAAGGTCCCAAGGTCTGTGCCCTTAATAAATACATAACTTGGGAGACATGAATACAAATAAATATGCAATATTCACTATGTGGGATCCATATGGTTTAGTAATATTGAGCTATATCAAAACATGTTAAAGAAATAGAGAGAATTAACATATAGTCTTAAAGAAGAGGCATCAACACCTGTTTTGCTACTACATCCTTTCCACCTGACTTTCAATTTAAACCTTCCATTGTTATTATCTCCTAAAATGGAATGTGAACTCCTGTCATTTGCTTACTTTTCCTTTTGTATCTTTAATACTTTGCAAACATACTTTGGACGAATCTATCCATCCTTCCTTCCTTCCTTCCTTCCTTCTCTATCTCTCTCTGTCTCTCTCTCTTTCTCTCTTTCTTTCCTTCCTTCCTTCAGTATGCAGGAACATTTTTTTGGTTGAACATTAAAATCATTAATTACTAAACAAATTATTTTCATATTTAGTATTTTGACTAAACATCAAGAAGGTATTCGCTACAGCTGCTTAAAAGAATCCAGAAAATACTTCATTTTAAATGATAAATTTGATTTATATAGATTTTTATCAATTAGAAGAGTTGTAGAAGTAGCAATTTGTAGCTTTAAAGGAAAAACAAAATGGGTCAGTAGGGAAAGAAACAACACTGAAAACAAAAGTCTTTAAAACCGTTATTTTCTCAAAATAGCAATCTTCTTTTACATATGGTATCAGGATCTCTACACAGACATACACACAGGCACACACACATACACACACAGAGCAGTTTGGTAGCATAGTTGAAAGAGCTGTGGTCCCAGAGTCAGAAATATTTGAGTTCAAATCTCACCTCTGACACTTATAAGCTGCATGACTTGGGCAAGTCACAACCTCGGTTTGCCTCAATTTTTTCCAACTCTAAAATGGGGATAATAATTGTACCTACCTCCCAGTATTGTTGTGAGGATCAAATGAGATAATAATATCTATAAAAAAGTTCTTAGTATCATGGCTAGAACACAGTAGGCATTACATAAATGCTAGTTGTTGTTATTATATGTGTTTAAAACAGGCATACATCTATGTATATACATACACATACGCATGTATGTGTATGTGCATACAAATACACATATGTATACATATATGTGTGTGCATACATACATGTATATATATACATGTGTGTGTGTGTAATTATAACGGGATCCAGCCAAAGCAGTATTTAGAGTAAAATTTCTGTCTTTAAACTTGCTCATCAATAAAAGACAAAAAGAGTAGATCAATGATTTTGGCATGTACCTAAAAAAGAACTAGAAAAAGAACACATTAAAAATCCCATATTAAATACTAAAATGGACATTGAAAAAAAATTGTACCAATAAATAAAACTAGGAGTTGGTTTTATGAAAATTCAATAAAACAGATAAACCATTGATTAATATGATTTTAAAAAAGAAAGAAAAAAACAAATTATTAGCTTCAAAAATGAAAAGTCCAAATTCACCACCCATGCAGATGACATTAAAGCAATTCTTAGGAGTTATTTCACCAAATTATATGCCAATAAAACTGACAATCTAAGTGAAATGGATGAATATTTAGAAAAAAATATAAACCATCCAAAGTAACAGAAGAGGATATAGAATAATTACAGAACCCTATCCTACAAAAAGAAATTGAACTAGCCATAAATGAACTCCTTAAGAAAAATCCCACAGGACCAGATGGATTCACAAGGGAATTCTTGCAAACATTCAAGGAACAATTAATCCCAATGATATATAAACTATTTGAAAAACTAGGTAGAGGAGTCCTACCCAATCATTTTTATGATGCAAATATAGTTTTGATACTTAAATCAGGTAGATCAAAAACAGGGGAAAATTACAGACTAATTTCCTTAATGAATATTGATGCAAAAAGTTTAAATAAAATACTAGCAAGGAGAATACAACAATATATCACAATGATCATATACTATGTCCAGGTTGGAGTTATACCAAGAATTCAGGTCTGCTTCAATATTGGGAAAACTATCAGCATAACTGCCCATATTAATAACAAAAGCAACAAAAATCATGTAATTACATCAATAAGATCAGAAAAAAACATTTTAGACAAAGTACAATATCCTTTCCTATTTAAAAAAAAAACACTAAAAAGCATAGAAATCAATGGAGCTTTTCTTAAAATGATAATTAACAACTTTCTAAAACCAAGAGCAGACATGATCTGTAATTGTATAAACTTTCTCAATTAGGTCTGGAGTGAAGGAAGGATGCCCATTATCTCCATTTTTATTCAATATTCTACTAGAAATGATAGCTGTAGCAAAAAAAAAAAAAACACAAAAAGAAACAAAGGAACAAATACAGGCAATGAGAAAACTAATCAATCACTCTTTGCAGATCATATGATGGTACACTTAGAGAACTCTAACCCTAACCCATTTTGAATCATGCAAATTCACAGCAGCCTTTGTTCTGAGCATAAAATATGCATACTTTGCCCTGGGTATGCTGTCATGCCCTATACCACCAAAGAACACTGCCAGAAATACCATGACCCAGATTTGACACTATTATATGTTATTGATTGCAATGTTTTTGCTGTACACACAATGTTTTCTGCTCTTACAGAAACATAATAGTTTAATTATGGAAAATAAGGACTTTTAATATTTTCCTACTATCATTCCCCAACAGATATAAAATTAGTATATCTTGTATTGTATTGGGTTAGAATGTTTGATTTTAAAAATTGTTATTATCTCCTTCTTTTATAGAAATATAAGTGTTTAATTGCAACAAGTACAGACAAAAGCTCTTTAATAATATTTCTCCACTATCACCACTGTATGTATATATATATATGAACATCATTTTAAAAATTACGCATAATTAAAATTTCATACACCAAAGCTAGTATTTATTTGAGAAATTATTAGCAATATTTATTTATATTTTATATTTACATTTTAGAACAAAAGTATTTTTCAGTTTTGGATAAGTGTCTAAATTTAGATAAAACAGGTAAAAATACTAATGACAATGCAGCAGAGTCTTTACTACCAGGTTGTAGTAATTGACTAGGAAAAGGAAATATGTCAAATGATTTTTGCAATATGGATTTACTTCTAATGATGATGGTGTGGAAATACTTCTTTGCTTAATTTGTAATGAAGTTTTGGCTGCAGAGAGCATGAAACTAGCCAAACTAAAATGACATCTTAATACTAAGCATGAAATGTACTGCAATAAGGAATATTTTGTACAACTTTTGAAATCTTCAAATGATGAAAAATAATGTTTTGAGAAATTTGTTACTGTCAACAAAAAATATTTACTTGCATCTTAAGAAACTTATTTAATTACAAAACCTAAAAAGCCCTATGTGATAAGAGATCTCATATTACCTACTATTAAAATGTCAGAAATGGTTCATGGGAAAAAGTATGGGCTGAAATAAATAAAATTCCTTTATCAAATGATATCATTTCCAAAAGAATTTCTGAAATTAGTAATGATCAATTCCATCAGATTATTATCAGGTTTAAGAGAAGCCCAAAATTTGCAATTCAGTTAGATTAAACAACTGATGCTTCTAGCATGGCACAGTTGGCACTTTATGTAAGATATGTTTATGAAGGAAGCATACATGAGGAATTATTGTTTTGTTACCCTATAGAAAGGCACAAAAGAGGGTACTATACATACATATATATGCATTTTATATATATATATATATATATATATATATATCTTAAAATCTCTGAATTTTTCACAAATGAAGCTTTACAGTGGAAAAATTTCATTGGAGTCTGTATAGACAGTGCTAAAGCAATGGTGGGCAAGAATCTTGCATTTGTAGCAAAAGTTAAAGCTGGTGGCAATGAACATATTACTTTTACTCACTGCATGATCCATCGGGAGGCACTTGTAGCTAAAAAAAAAATGACCAGTCATATGTTGTGCTTTTCAATACTATCAAAATCATTAATTTCATTAAAAACCATGCCCCCAACAGTGGTTTGTTTTCAAACCTTTGGAAAGACATGGACTCAGATTACAAAAGCTTATTACTACATGCAGAGGTAAGGTGGTTCTCAAGAGAGAAAAGTTTAAACAGATTATTGAAACTGAAAAATGAAGTTGTTATATTTTTGACTGAGCAGAAATCTGATTTTTTTTATTTTTTATAATGATTTATGGCTTTTAAAACTGTGTTATTTGTCAGATATTTTTTGAAAAATTCAATGATTTAAACATGTCACTTCAAAGGAAAAAATTGTGACATTTATGTTAACAGATAAAATTGAAGATTTTACTAAAAAAAGTTAACATATGTAAGAATAAGGTGGAAATGGTTCTTTTAAAATGTTTACAGCTACCGGTGATTTTATAATTGAAAATAACTTTTACAATGACTTAATTATAAAAGTTATAATTGATCATCTGAAGTGCCTGAAGACACAGTTTCAGAAATATGTTCTTTCAAATTCTGATTCTAAAAAACTAAATTTGGTTCGTAAACCATACTCAAATTGAAATCAAAAACGTCAGTCATCTGCTATTGAAAATTCAAGAAGAATTCGCTGAGTTATCAAGTGACACAGGTTTAAAACTTGAGTTTCCTGTAAAATTGTTGAATCAATTTTAGCTTGATATTAGGACAGAATTTCCAACAGTTTCTGAAATGCCTCTAAACATGTTTCTGCCATTTTGTACTATGTATTTATGTGGAGTGGCATTCTCAGCATTGATAATTATAAAATCGAAATATTGATCAACTCTGGAAAAACAGTGAAGATATTCTACATCCTGTAGTATCATACACAAAGATTTAGTTCTTTATGTAAAAATAAACAAGCACATCCATCTCATTAGTAGGCATGTTTGCTTTCATCTCAAAATAAATGATAAAATTATATGCATACCAAAGAATTGTTTTAATATAAATTTCTTTATGATTATTATCAGTAAATGTTTGATTTCTATGCCTGTTTTATATACCTATATACCTTGGGTCACATAAAAATTTCTCAGGTGAGAAGTGGTCACAAGTGGAAAAAATCTAAGAAGCTGAGTAGACTGAGCCAGTATAATACAAATGATGATTCTACCTGTTAATTCATTTATTCATTGCCAGTCAAATAAAATTACAAAAGAATGATTTTATAGAACTAGAAACATGATCATAAAATTTATCTGGAAAAACAAAAAGTCAAGAATATCAGAGAACTAATGAAAAAAAAATGTTAAGGAAAGTAGCCAAGCCATTCCAGATTTCAAACTATATTACAAAGTAGTAATCATCAAAACAATCTTATACTGGCTAAGAAATAGAATGGTAGATCAGTGGAATAGATTAGATAATAATGCACAGTAGTCAATGGCCATAGTATTTTAGTGTTTGATAAAGCCAAAGATCCAAGTTTTTGAGGTAAGTACTCACCATAGCACCATGTTATCATGACAAAAATTGCTGGAACAACTAGAAAGCAGTTTGGCAGAAAGTAGGCACAGACCAACATCTCACATAAACCAAGATAAGCTTAATATAAATACATGATTTAAATATAAAAGGTGATATCAAAAGCAAATTAGGGGATCACGAAATATGTACCTGTCATGTCTATGGATAAGAGAAGAGTTTATGGCCAAACAAAAAAGAATTTCACAGGAAGTAAAATAGATAATTTTGATTAAATCAAATTAAAAAGCTTTCGCATAAACAAAACTAATGCAGCCAAAATTAGAGGAAGAACAGGAAACTGAGGAAACATTATAGCAATATTCTCTGATAAAGGCCTCATTTCTCAAATACATAGGGAACTGAGCAAAATTTATAAAAATATAAGCTATTCCCCAGTTTCCACACTCAAAGGATATGAATAGGTAATTTCCAGAAGAAGAAATTAAAGTTATAGTCACAAAAATATTCTAAATTACTACTGATTTGAGAAATACAAATTTAAAAAAAAAACCTTTCAGATAGCACCTCACATCTATCAGATTGACTCAGATTGACTAACATGACAGAAAGGGAAAATAACAAATGCCATAGGGGATATGAAAAAAAAGAGGGATGCTAATGTACTATTGGTGGAGTTGTGAATTAGTCTAACCATCCTAGAGAATAATTTGGAACTATGACAAAAGAGCTATAAAACTCTTTGCCCCAGCAATATCACTAGTTGGTCTGTATCCCAAAGAGATCAAAGAAAATGGAAAGGACCTATTTATACAAAAATCTTTATAGCAGCTCCTTTTGTGGTGACAAAGAATTGGAAATTGAAAGGACACCCATCAGTTAGAGAATGACCAAACAAGTTGTAGTAGATGATTGTGATGGAATATTTTTGTGCTATAAGCAATGATGAGCAGGATGGTTTCAGAAAAACCTGGGAAGACTTATATGAACTCATATAAACTGAAGTGAGCAGAACCAGGAGACCATCATACACAGTAACAGCAATATTGTTTATTATGTTCACCTGTGACAGACTTAGCTACTCTGATCAAGAAGACCCAAGACAATTCCGAAGTACACATGATGAAAAATCATTTCTACCTCCAGAAAGAGAACTGATGAGCTCTGAATAAAGCATACTTCTTTTTATTCTATTTTTATTATTTTATTTTGTTTCTATTTTCTTTTGCAACCCAGCTAACATATAAATGTTGTTGGTGGTGATTTGTTCTCCAAGAAAACCAATTATCTTAGGAAGGTGATGTGATTTGTGAATGAATTGGATTTGCATGAGGCAGAGCTGTGCAAAGTCATCAGCTTCACTCTCTCTTCAGAGTCATGGGAGTTCAGCGGCAAGACATAGGTCAGGACCACTGGCAATGGCCCCAGATGCAGTGTAAGACCTTGGCCATTTTAAGCTAGGTTTTTCCCAGGTCTCAGTTTCTCTGAGGCAATACCTATTCACTAATTAAAGGCTAGGTACGAACAGAGGCCAAAAATAGCCTAGTTTGTCTTCATAAAAGAATCTGGGAGAGAAAGACCCTCAGAGTTTCTGGCCAGAACAATTCTACTTCCTCTTTCAAAACCTAGCCTTTGAAGGACATTACTGACCTCTGCCAAAACTTTACCCCACCTAGGCCATCTAATCTAAGGGAAACTCCTGCCTATTGTGTTCCACTCAACCAAGGTTGGGTGGAAATAGATCCTTCCTCTAGATAGCCCAAGGCTGAGGTAGTCTGGGTGTAGTGATAATCTCTTTGAGACTCTTTTATAGTCTTCCATGGGAGTCATGATGTCATTCTCCCAGCTCCTCACTGGAGTGAGCCTACTTATCTTTGTAAAGTCTATCGCTCATTAATTGTTAACCAGAGTTGATTGCTACCCTCAGGAACACCCACTCTTCCAAGGGCATATAAACTGTGAGTGCATCACCATGATCTATCTTTGGTCCATGACAAAGAAGGTCAAATGACCTTTTTTTTTTTAATAAAGTGATAGCATTATTAATAAAATGATTAATTATTCGGAAACTATGTCTGTCAAAGAAACATCACAGGCTTGACTACCAATAGTTGGTGAATGAGATCAGACCTATTGGTTGGCAAAGGAAACAATAAACATGAAGTTCATGGGGAGTAGAAAAGGGGGAGTATTTAAAAAGGAGGAAGACTAACTTCTTACAATAGCATTTAAACAAAGTAGTTGCTTAATAAATGTGTTTTTAATGTAATAGAACTGAATCAGATTAGTTTGTCAACATATTGACACCATTTGAACAAACTAAGATTTCTCTCCCCATGCCAAACAACCCCAAAATGATGGATATAATGTATTTTCACTGACAGTTTTAGGAAATGATGATGTCAGTTGGTGTCAATTAAAGTATATTAAAATAAAAAAAAATTATTAGCCTGATGTAGACTTGGCATCAAAATGTCCTGCCTCACACAGGGTTAGCATATTAAGTAAAAATTCTGCTGCCAAGAAACTGTGTTTTGTTTGTTTTTCTGTTTGTTTTTATATGATGGAGAGATCACAGATTTAAAGCTAGAAGGGCCCTCAGGAGATATCGACTTCAGTACTTGCAGTGTACAGATAGGACACTGAGGCTCGGTGAGATTAAATTACTTGACCAAAATCTTGCAAGTAGCAAAGAACAAATGCGTTCTATGAACCCAGATTCTCTGATTCCAGAATCAGTGATCTTTACACTTAAATATTGATTTATTATTATTAGATAGTTCACTGGGTCTGGAATTAGGTAAACCTGAGTTCAAATGTGGCCTCAGACACTCACTAACTGTGTAATCTTGAGGAAGTGACTTAATTTGCCTGCCTCAGTTTGCTCAAATGTAACATGGGAATCATAGTAGCACCCTCCTTAGAGGAAAGTTATAAAAATCAACAGAGAGAATATCTGTAGAGCACTTAGCACAGTGTCTGGCATATAACAGATACTTTATAAATGTCTGTTACCTTCCCATCTATTATTGTTATTAACAACATCTTGAAAAACAAAGCAGATATGGACATTTGTATATAAATAGAACAAAATAGTAGTATTGTATGATGAACATGAACTTTTATTATAATTTAGTTATAGTTCGTGATATCTTTTATTGAAATATTTCACCCTTGATCTTAATTAACATAGCGCATTGTTTTGTATTTTAAATTTCTTTTCATATTCCATTACTTTCTATTGCTTTATTTATGAATAATTTTAAGAGCAAGCTCTTGATTTATAATAACAAAACTCTTGCCTTGAATGTATGAATATTTAGCATGGCATTTGACAAAATTAATGTCATTAATAAAAGTCTTCCAATGACAATATAGTGAATAATATTAATGCAGGCTTTATCATTAACAATATATCAAATTATATGAATTTTGCTACTGTTAGTAGTATTCCTAGGTCAAAGAGTAGGCATAATTTTTAAAAAATTTACCATAGTTTCAGACAGATTTCCCTAATGGTTTTTACCAACTTGTACATCCACTAAGTGCATTGAAGTGCTTGCTTTCCCATAGCTTTCCTCAACATTTGTCATTCTCATTTTCTGTCAATTTTGTTAATCTTAACAATGAAAGATACACTCTTCCAAATTGCTTTAATTTGAACTCCTCTAATTATTCATGAATTGTATCATTTTTCTATAAGATTATGAAAACCTTGGGTTTCTTTTCTAGAAAATTGCTTATCTATGCCTTTTGATCATTTAACCATAAAGAAATGGCTCTTATTCAGAGAAATTTGCAGCAAATATTTTCCCAGTTAATCATCATGTCAATTAAAATTTTGTCTGCATTGATTTTTTTTGTGCAAAAAATTTTGATTTTATATAATCAAAATGGTCCACTTTATTTTCTGTGATCCTACTTAACCCTTGTCTGGTCATCAATTTTATCCCTATACGCATAAGGCAATTTTTTCCTTGAACATCTAATTTCTTTATGATGGCACCTTTTATTTGTCATGTATCCCTATAGAGATGTTCCTAATTTATACTATAAGCTATTAGTCTCTACATAGTTTCTTCTATTACTTTGAAATAATGCTTTTCACTATTCCAGCATTTTCTTTGTCAAATAATGAGTTCTTACCCCACTAATTGGACTCTTCTGGCTTATCAAACACACAGCTAATAGGTTCATTTCCATCTTTATGTTATGTACTTAATCTTTTCCTCTAATGAATCTCTGTTTTTCTTAACCTTACCAAATCATTTTGATGATTTCTACTCTTGTAGTGTAGATTCCAATCTGGTACTACAAACTCCATCCCAAGCAACTTATATTTCTCCAGATATTCAGAAATCATTTTGTAGTTGTGGCAAAATATTTGCTGTGTGTGTCTTAATAGGCAGACTACCAAGTATTTTAATTGTTTTGTAGGTATGTTAAATTTAATTAGCTTTTCTTCTCTTCTTGCTGGTTTTTGGTGGTATTATGCAAAAATACTAATGATTTTTATGCATTTATTTTGCATCATGCAATTTTACTGATTATTATTTCAATTAAGTTTCAGTTCTTTCTCTAGGGTTCTTTAAGCCCACTATCATATAATTTTTTTAAATGTTAATTTTATTTTTTCTGCCCCCAAGCTTATTCCTTCAAATTATGCTATTTTGTCTTATTACTACAGCTAGTACAGCTACTAGTATATCAAATAGTACTATTGACAGTAGCACCAAAAAGAGATGGAATTACAGAATTTGTAAAACTAAAGGGGATATCTATCATTAAAAGTTTCTGTTGTCATGAGCCTTAATGTAAAGAAACTAAGGTATCTCAAAATTTTTATTTTTGTTAATAGTTAGGCTTGAGAATTTTGTTTATCTGTTAATCTGAGGGATATATTTTGGCTTTCACTTT
The DNA here is from genome assembly GCF_011100635.1 of Trichosurus vulpecula. Classification (NCBI taxonomy): domain Eukaryota; kingdom Metazoa; phylum Chordata; class Mammalia; order Diprotodontia; family Phalangeridae; genus Trichosurus; species Trichosurus vulpecula. Next base: position 141,425,567 of record NC_050577.1, on the reverse strand, counting down.
TGAATTGTTATATACAGGAATGCTTACTGATTTCTAGTTAAGTCTCCAACAAATTATATCTCTTCTTCCTATATTGACTTCTGAAATTTGTCACTCTTAATTGGATATGTCCTTAAAAACCTCAGTAACTATTTAGTCCTTAGATCCCAGTGGGTTTGTTCCTCTAACACATAATGGTGTACTTTGTTTATTCATTAATGATTCCTGATAGTCTGACTCAAGGCTCTATATTGGTTCTTCTATTGTAGTTTGTTCATGAAGTTTGGGTGGCCCACTTATCTCATTTTGGCACAGAGATTGTATCTTGATATTTTTTTTCCTTGATTTTGGTATCCTGCTTCTTCCTAAAGTATGTGAACCCTGTTACTGATACATCTTATACTAATCTCTACTTATTCCAACTGTAGCAGCTGGCTATTAAACTCTTGTCTTTCTTCACAAAGAAGTAGGATTTGGCATTAACAGACAGGCCTTTCACTGACTCATCCAAGCAAAAAACTTGCTATGTGGCAGGTCAATTCCTAGTAGATGACTCATTGTATCTATCTCTTATCTTAATCATATTTAGAGAACACACTTTGCTTTGGTCTAGGAATGTCTAAAATAGGAAACAAGTGAGAATAAGTGCTAAGTAGGGCCATAAATATGAAATTGTGGTCTAATAATCATCAACAGGTATGGCAAAGTCTTCTGTTAATATGTATATTTTAAATTCAAAGTATTAATATGTATATTTCAAATTAATATCTAACAAAAATAGGAATACTGAGAAATTCTCAAAGAACTGACCTTTAAACATCTCAAAATGAATAATAAAAGTAAATGTAATGGTCTTTGTTTACAAGATATTAATTTTACCAATGGGTTAGTTGTTAATAACAATTATCTTTTATTAGTTCACTTGGAGTGACCTACACACATCGATAATGCTATAAGTTCAAACTTATTAATGAAATAATACTTGTTAGTGAAAATAAGCCATCTTCCCTCCAAAAAATCCCACAAAACCACAACTGAATAATATAACTTTCCAATAACACATGCAAGGTTTAACAGCCAAATCAGTGTCAGTGATATGATCACCTAGAAGCTCAACAAATATAAGTGATGCTTTCTGATTTAGTAAAATGTCACATCTCATTACTCAGCAACACACTGGAAATGCTAAATTTTAAAATCCTCCTTATTAAAAATAAAATATATAATTATTGTAAAGATTATTTTTTGAAGGTATCCACCAAAATTCATATAATTTCTGTATAAATTAAAGTGCATTCATAGCTCTTGCTATGAGGTGCTTGTGCGGGCCCATCATCATCTGTACCTTCAAGTATGGGATAAAGCAATTCCATTTCCCCACAAGACAGAATTTGGTATAACTATAATTTACATAAACACATTTAGTCTTCTTTTGTCCCTTTTCAAATCCAAATGGATTTGAAACAACAGACATACCTGTCTCAATGAGAGATTAAGTCCCTGTCCTCTCTAATTCGGGATGTCAGCCCAGTCAAAGACAATTTCCAGTCATCTGGTTTCAAAGGAAAGCAATTAATGAAAATATCTCTACAAAATTTTATACTTGATGAACTGTACAGACATTCCTCTAAAGTGTTTAATGCACACATGAGACAGTTCTCACATACATAGATAAGCGCATCTGCAGCTAATTCAATCTTAGAACACACACTGTATATGAAAAAAAAACACTTAAACACCCCAGTAAATGCTTCAGTACTGCCTAGAGGATATAATCTTTTCTCACCTAAATGTAAACTCAGGTCATGATTCACATGAATGAAAATAAAATTAATGAAAATTTAATCTTCATTAAATTATGAATTGAAAAAATCCTTGCAGTTACTATAAAAATCTAGAAAAAATAATACAGGTAAAAATATGACTATACTGTTCAGATTAAGAAAAGACAACCTATTCACCTTTCTTAAGTTTATGGATGAAATGAATAAACAAAGGACCTAATATATTATTGTCAGACAAATCATCAATGTTTCTTGATGAGGACCTGGAGGTGCCTGGAGAGTTACTGAATAAGTTTCTAACAATATTACTATCCTCCTGCCCATCACCAAAAAAAGGTTAAGATAATTTTGAATAATTAGTATGAATAGCAGAAACTAATATTTAGTTTTTTCTATGACATTTTGCTCATAAAAACTTATGGAGATTTTCTAATATAAAGCTGGTGTGATTGGATCTAGGAAGGAAAAACCCATATTGATAAAATTAGACATCATTTGGAGTAAGTAATGTATGCACACTGGTTTTTTTTTTTCTCTGTTCTCTTTCACCATTTGTGGAAACATGTTTCAGCATGTATGTCATCATGCCTTGTCCATATATAGCTAGAGGAATTAAAAAAATAATAAAGGGGTAAAAGATGTTTGTTGAATGAATTTGAATCGTGGTAGACTCAGAATGATTTGCATATTTTGGCAAGGTTTCCAACCCTCCTAACCCATGTGATCTATTGTTCAGACAGATAGACAGATAGATATTGGCATATATTTACACACATATATATTTTTAAAAAGCCACAAATTAAATCCTGAAATAATATATTATTATTAGAAAAATCAGAACTAAATTTTCTATATGTATAGGTTGAGTTTTCTTCATTTTTCACAGCAGTGAAGCTTACGTCTGCACAGGTATCACATATAACAGTGTTGCCCGTAAACTGTGTAAATTTTCTACCTTTGCAACATATGGATACCTACATCATAACTAAATACCTATTTATAGTAAAGTGTTATTCTTGCCAAAACGTAAGTCTGGTAAAAGTGGCCAACACTAGCTCATTAGTTAGAAAGCTAATGGAAAAGCTGCCAACACTTCTTTAGTGTCTAGAAAACAGATCTTTACATGTGCCAAGTCTTCGCTAACTTATTTTTGTAAACACAGGTGTATTAGATTCAAAGGAAGCCAAAAAAGTAAGAAAAGGCATTTAAAAATAAGTATTCATTTGCGACCACGATGAATATGACCTTTCTATTCAAACCTATTACTGGAAATACAGAACCACTTTGTGAACTATTTGCTCCTTTAAATTAACAAAATTTAAATAGGTACTGATGTACCTACTTAATGCATATACTCCTACTTCCATCTGGATGTCCCATTGGTATCTCAAATTCAACATGTTCAAAATGGAGCACATTATCTTTCACTTAATCTTGCCCCTCTTCCATCTTGGTAGTTCTACTGAGAGTGCCACCATCCTTGTAGTTATTCAGGTTTGCAAACTTCAATTCATCATTGACTCTTCCCTTTATCTTAGTTCCCATAATCAATTATTTTCCAGGCATTGTGAATTCTACCTTCATAACATCTTTCTCATTTGGAGGCTTTCATCCATTCACATAATTGCTCTCTACATTCACATCATAATCACTTCTCATTTGGGGTACTAAAATAGCTCCCTATTTGATCCCCCCTGCTTTCAGTATCTGCTCTCTCAAATCTATTGTCCATAGAGCTACCAAAACAATTTTCCTAAAGCACAACATAATCATGTCTTTTCTGCATTCAAAAATGCCACCAGCTCCCTATTACTTCTAAGATAAAATATAAACTTCTCAGACTGCCATTTAAAGCTATGAATAATTTGTCTCAAACCTAACTTTCCAGGGATTTTCATGTTACAATACTTTGGATGATAGTTAAGCATAAAAACAATTCATAATGTCTCTGTCAAGAGGTAAGTAGAATTCCTCATTACTGGTGCTCTGAAATCATGATTGATCACAGGGTTATCATATTCTTCAAGTCATTTGAAATTGTTGATTTTTACAATGTCAGTGTAATAATGTAAATTTTTTCTCCTAGGTCTACTCAACTTACTTGGTATCAGTTCATGCAAGTCTTCCCAGGTTTCTATAAAACCACTAATTTCACCATTTATTATAGCATGATAGCATTCTACTACATTCTGGTACCATAGTTTCTTTAGACATTCTCCAATTTATTGGTATCTTGTTAGTTTCCAGCTCTTTGCTTCCACAAAAGATATGCTACAAATATTTTTTTGTAAATATGAGAGCTTTTATTCTTTTTTCAACTTTATGGGGTATAGAGTTCATTGTCTATGGTACCTTTTTAGCAAGATGTAGTTTCCTTCCTTATCTACTTTATTTGGGTTGATTTTTACTTTTTCTTTGTTTGAGATCAGGACTGCTACCCATGCTTTTTTAAATTCAACTGAAGCCTAAGAGATTCTGCTCCAGTTCCATACCTTTACTCTGTGTGTCTCTTTCTGCTTCAAGTGTGTTTTTTGTAAACAACATTTTGTGGGATTCTGGTTTTTAATCCCCTCTGCTATCTACTTCCATTTTATGGGACAATTCATCCCATTTACATTCACAGTGATGATTACTGTGCATTTCCCTCCATCTTAGTTTTCCTCCTATTTGTCCTCTCTCCTTTCACCCTTTTCCTCCTTGACAGTGTTTTGCTTCTGTCTGCTGACTTCCTAGATCTAGCTTCTCATCTGTTAGTTACTCCTCCCCCTTAATCTCTTTCCCTCCTACTTTCCTGAAGGGTAAGATAGCTTTCTATATTCAATTGATTGTGTATGTTATTCCTTTTTTGAGCCAATATTGATAAGAGTAAGGTTCAAGTGATGCCCATTGCCCATTCTCCTTTCTTTGCCTCCACTGTAATAGGTTTTTCATGTCTCTTCATGTGAAATAATTTACCCCATTTTACCTCTATCTTCCTTCTGTTCCCAGTGTACTCCTCTTTCTCATTCCTTAGTTATTTTTTATATCATTCTCCCAATCCACCTTGTACCCTAACCCTCTGTATATGTATATTCCTCCTAGGTATACTATTTAGTAGTACAATTTTAAGAATTATAAGTATCATTTTCTCATGTAGGGATGTAAACTGTCCAGCTCCAATGAATCCCTTATCTTTTCTTTCCCCTTTTTACCTGTTTATGCTTCTGTTGGGTCTTGATATTGGAGGTCAAATTTTTGGTTTAGTTCGGCTCTTCTCCTCATGAAAGCTTGAAATACTTCTATTTCATTTAATGTCCTTTTTACCATTGAAATATTATGCTTAATTTTGCTTCATAGGTGATAGCTAGCTCCTTTCCCATCTGGAATATCATGTCCCATGACCTCTGATCCTTTAATGTTGCAGCTGCTTTATCCCGTGGAATCCTGATTGTAGCTCCCCAATATCTGAATTGTTTCTTTCTGACCAATTGCAGTATTTTTTCCTTGACCTGATAATTCTGTAATTTGGCTATAATGTTACTTGGAGTTTTTATTTTGGGATCTCTTCCCTGAGGTGATCGGTGGACTCTTTCAATGACTAGTTTTCTCTCTGATTTCAGGATATCAGGGGGAGTTTTCCTTGATAAATTTGTGAAAGATATTGTCCAGGTCCTCCTTTTGATTATGGCTTTCAGGTAGCCCAATCATTCTGACATTGTCTCTCCTGGATCTATTTTAAAGGTTATTGATTCTTGATCTCTCATAGAGTCATTAGCTGCCCTTGCCCAGTTCTAAATTTTAAGATGTTGTTTTCTTCAGTTAGCTTTTGCACTTCCTTTTCCACTTGGCCAATAATACTTTTTTTTTTTTAATGCAATTTATTTATTTAACATATTTGGTTTTCAGCATTGATTTTCACAACAGTTTGAATTACAAATTTTCTCCCCATTTCTACCCTCCCCCCCACTCCAAGATGGCTTATATTCTGGTTGCCCTGTTCCCCAGTCAGCCCTCCCCTCTATCCCCCCCCCTCCCCTCTCATCCCCTTTTCCCTTCCTTTCTTGTAGGGCAAGATAAATTTCTACGCCCCATTGCCTGTGTATCTTATTTTTTAGTTGCATACAAAAACTTTTTTTGTTTTTGAACATCTGATTTTCAAACTTTGAGTTCCAAATTCTCTTCCCTCTTCCCTTCCCACCCACCCTCTCTAAGAAGTTGAGCAATTCAACCTAGGCCACACATGTATTATTATGTATAACCCTTCCACAATACTCATGTTGTGAAAGGCTAACTACATTTTGCTCCTTCCCAACCCATCCCGCTTTATTGAATTTTCTCCCTTGACCCTGTCCCCTTTCCAAAGTGTTTGTTTTGATTACCTCCACCCCCATCTGCCCTCCCCTCCATCATCCCCCCACCTTTTATTTTTTTTTATCTTCCTCCCTCTTCTTTCCTGTGGGGTAAGATACCCAACTGAGTATGTATGGTATTCCCCCTCAGGCCAAATCTGATGAGAGCAAGGTTCACTCATTCCCCCCTCACCTGCCCTCTCCCCTCCTCCCACAGAACTGCTTCCTCTTGCCACCTTTATGCGAGATAATCCACCCCGTTCTATCTCTCCCTATCTCCCTCTCTCAGTATGTTACTCTCTCATCCCTTAATTTCATTTTATTTCTTTTAGATATCTTCCCTTCATCTTCAACTCACCCTGTGTCTGCTCTCTCTCTTTTACATATATATATACATATATACACATATAAACACATATATATATACACATACATACATATACACATAGATATATACATACATACACATTCACTTATATATATACATTAACATATATACATACATATATATATATATGGATATTCCCTTCAACTACCCTAATACTGAGGTCTCATGAATCATACTCATCATCTTTCCATGTAGGAATGTAAACAAAACAGTTCAACTTTAGTAAGTCCCTTGCAATTTCTGTTTCTTGATTACCTTTTTATGCTTCTCTTGATTCTTGTGTTTGAAAGTCATATTTTCTATTCAGTTCTGGTCTTTTCACTGAGAAAGCTTGAAAGTCCTCTATTTTATTGAAAGTCCATATTTTGCCTTGGAACATGATACTCAGTTTTGCTGGGTAGGTGATTCTAGGTTTTAATCCTAGCTCCATTGACCTCCGGAATATCGCATTCCAAGCCCTTCGATCTCTTAATGTAGAAGCTGCCAGATCTTGGGTTATTCTGATTGGGTTTCCACAATACTCAAATTGTTTCTTTCTGGCTGCTTGCAGTATTTGCTCCTTGATCTGGGAGCTCTGGAATTTGGCAACAATATTCCTAGGAGATTTCTTTTTGGGATCTATTTGAGGAGGCGATCGATGGATTCTTTCAATTTCTATTTTGCCCTGTGGCTCTAGAATATCAGGGCAGTTCTCCTTGATAATTTCCTGAAAGATGGTATCTAAGCTCTTTTTTTGATCATGGCTTTCAGGTAGTCCAATAATTTTTAAATTATCTCTCCTGGATCTATTTTCCAGGTCAATGGTTTTTCCAAGGAGATATTTCACATTGTCTTCCATTTTTTCATTCCTCTGGTTCTGTTTTATAATATCCTGATTTCTCATAAAGTCACTAGCTTCCACTTGCTCCAATCTAATTTTTAAAGTAGTATTTTCTTGAGTGGTCTTTTGGACCTCCTTTTCCATTTGGTTAATTCTGCCTTTCAAGGCATTCTTCTCCTCATTGGCTTTTTGGAGCTCTTTTGCCATTTGAGTTAGTCTGTTTTTTAAGGTGTTGTTTTCTTCAGTGTATTTTTCAGTATTTTTTTGGGTCTCCTTTAGCAAGTCATTGACTTGTTTTTCATGGTTTTCTCGCATCGTTCTCATTTCTCTTCCCAATTTTTCCTCTACTTCTCTAACTTGCTTTTCCAAATCCTTTTTGAGTTCTTCTATGGCCTGGGGCCAGTTCATGTTTTTCTTGGAGGCTTTGGTTGTATGCTCTATGACTTTGTTGTCTTCTTTAGGCTGTATGTTTTGGTCTTCTTTGTCACCAAAGAAAGAATCCAAAGTCTGAGACTGAGTCTGGGTGCGTTTTCGCTGCCTGGCCATATTCCCAACCCACTAACTTGACCCTTGAGTTTTTCAGTGGGGTATGACTGCTTGTAGACTTACGAGTTCTATGTTCTACGTTTGGGGGGGAGGTGCCAGCTCTGTCAGAGCCACACTCCTCCTTCCCCAAGGACCCCCAGTCCAGACTGGGCTTAGATCTTCAGCAGGCTGTTGCACTCCTGCTCTGATCCACCACTTAATTCCTCCCACCAAGTGGGCCTGGAGCCGGAAGTAACAACAGCTGTAGCTGCCCCACCTCTGCTGCCCCCGGGGCTGGAAGCCGAACCGGAACCGCGAACTCCTTCCACTCCCGCAGCTTTTCCCACTAACCTTCTCCGCAGTCTTTGGTGTTTGTGGGTCGAGGGGGGACTGATAACTGCCGCAGCTCACATATTCAGGGCGCTAGGGCCCCCTCCGCCCGGCTTCTGGTCTGGATCGTCCACGCCGCTCAGGCTGGGCTCTGCTCCACTCCGTTCTCAGCTCCCAGCTCCGTGCGGGATAGACCTCACCCAGAGACCATCCAGGCTGTCCTGGGCTGGAGCCCTGCTTCCCTCTGCTGTTCTGTGGGTTCTGCCGTTCTAGAATTGGTTCAGAGCCATTTTTTATAGGTTTTTGGAGGGACTCGGGTATGGAGCTCACTCTAGTCAGTGCTTACCAGCCGCCATCTTGGCTCCGCCCCCGGCCAATAATACTTTTTAAGCAGTTGTTTTCTTCTTTCAAGTTGTAGAATTTTTAAAAAATATTTCTCTTGCATCACTTATTTCTTTTTCCAAATTTTCTTCTATCTCTCTTATATGATTTTTAAGCTCTTTTTAAAGCTCTTCCATGAGTTCATTCTGGATCTGAAACCACTTCCCCTTTTTCTTTGGAGTTTTAGCCATAGGAGTTTTGACATTGCTGTCCTCTTCTGTGTTTGCATCTTGGTCATCTTTGTCACCATAATAACTTTCTGTAGTCAGATTCTTCTTTTGTTGTTTTTTGCTCATCTTTTTTGGCCTTTTCCCTCTTTTTTAAATTGGAGACCTGCTCTTATGGCAGAAGGGTCACTGTCTCCAGCTTCTTGTGCCATTGGCTGTAAGCCAGACCTGGCTGTTTATCTGGTGTTGCACTGACATTGCCCTGAGGCCCATGGGGGACCCTCATGTCTGGTGTTACACTGAGGGTTTGGAGTTGGGGGTGGCTGACACTACTGGAGGCTGCAAGGGTCTGGATGCTTACCTGGTGCTGAGAGAGGGTCCTGATGTTTGGGTCTGGTGTGTGTTGAGGCTGGTGGGGTATTTCTGCATTTCTCTGGGGCTACACTGAAGCACGTGGTGGTCTGTTCACTGGTGGCTTCTGTTTACCCAGGGCTATGCTGAAGCAAGTGGCAGTTCTTGGAGCTGGACTCACTGGTTCCCCTGGCTATACTGAAGTATGCGGTGGGCATCCTGGTGGTGGTATTTGCCTTCTCTGTCACATTGGGTCTCAGGATCCCCTGCTGTTTTGCTAAATAGGGCTCACTGCTGACTTGCTGGGTTGCTTCCTGTCCTGGACTATGTTCCCCTTTAACCTGAGTGAGACAGACCTTTCTTGCTGATCTTCAAGTTTCTCGGGCTAAAAAATTGTTTCACCTGGTCTTTTTGCTGGTTCTGCTGTTCCAGAATTTGTTTTAAGACCCCATTTTTTGGTTGTTTGGAGGTGAATATGGGAGAGCTATGGTGATTTACTGCTTACTCTGCCATCTTTAATAGATGCTTTATTGACTGATTCCTCTTATCACTGTGTCAAAAGGTAGGCACAATTTAATAACTGGGGAGGCATAGTTCCAAATTGCTGGATCAAATCATAGCTTCATTAATTGTATATTCATCCATCATTTTTTCCCACAGCCCTTCCAACATTTGTCATTTTCTTTTTATTGTTTATTAACTTTGCCATTTTAATAAGTGCTAGGTGCAAACTCAGAGTTATCTTAATCTATAATTCTCCAATTATTAGTGTTTCAGACCATTTAAAAATATGACAATAAATAACATGGGCATCTTCCCTTGAAAATAATTTATTTATATCCTTTGCTTATTTTTCACTTCATGAATGGATTGATCATTATAGTTTCATACTATTGAGATTTGACTCTTATGTTGCTTTTGTTTTATTTTTTCCATTTACACTGTTGTAGACATTATGAATATTGGTTTCCTAGTTCTACTTATTTCACTTGATGCCAGTTTATCTGTATTGCCATATTTTCAATAATTATTAGAGTCAAAATTTCTGATGACATAGTAATATTCCACTATATTAGGGCATCACAATTCTTATCTGTTTTCCAATTTTATGGGAATTTACTTTGTTCCCAGTATATGTCTCCTTTGTTTCTTGAGGTGTAACACCCTTGCTTCTCCCAACCCCAACTCACACTTAAATTTCCATTTGGATCTCCTAGAGGACTGGTACCACAGTTTCAAGGTATTCTGTGAATTAGTATGGCTAAAAGAAAATTTTAACATGAATGAAAATAATGCCATGAAAATAAGAAAAGGAGTAGTCTATTAGGAAAAATATTTACATAAAATATCTCTGAGAAGGGTCTGATACCAAAGATATATAATGAAATAATACAAATATATAAGACCAAGGACATAACAAAGAGTTATTAAAAGAATTGCAAAGTATTAATAATGGTATAAAAAATTCTTGTAATCCCTAATAATAAAAACATACATACAAATCAAAACAACTGAGGTTTCTGAGAGCAGATAAGCAAACAAAAGAAAATGTTTGGTAGGTTGTAGAATTGCAAGAACACTAATACATTATGGGTGGAGCTGTGACTTAATCAAAGCATTGTGAAAAGCAATTTGGAATTATGCTAGGAACCTCATTAAAACGTCCAAGAGGAATCTCTTTGACCAAGAGATTCTACTGGTAGGTAAAAAACAAAAACCCTACATACACCAATATATTTATAGATTTGTTTTTTTTTCGGTAGTAGCAAAATACTAGAAACAAAGGTGATGTCCTTTAATTGGGGAATAACTAAGCAAAAAAAGAAAAAAGGAGTAAGCATTCAAACAAATGTTCTATGGATTGAATATGACTTTCATATTAGAAGCCATGCTATTATCCTACATATATGATTTTTTAGTAAAAAATATAATATATGATATTTCTACACCATAAATAATGGATAAGAATATCCCTTTTTTTCTTAAATGATAACATAAAAAGTATGTAATTTTACCTTTGACTAGGCATGTGAGAAGCAGTATAGAAGAGTGGAGAGAGAGTTGGCTTCAGAGTCAGGAAAAGCTAGATATTGTATATCTATATAAGCATTTTAACCGTGTGACTCTTGGGAAGTCATCTAGTTTTTATTTTGAGGCAATCATGATTAAGTGACTTGCCCAGGGTCACACAGCTAGTAAGTGTCTAAGGGTAGATTTGAACTCAAAGTCTTCCTGACTCTAGGCCTGGTACTCTATCACACCACCTTGCTGCCTCCATCACCTAATTCTTTAAGATTACAAGTTTACAAAGAAAGTAACAGTCTACATTGGTCAAAAAAGCACCTTACTAGATTCCTTAAAGTGATAAAATCAGAGATACTCTAAATTCTTTTTAAAAAATGATGTCATGTATTACATCATCATGACTTCTGAATTACATGGATCAATTACAACTGATTTAAGAAAAACCACCCAAAAAAGAAAAAAAAACTTTTTTTCTAGATATATACTTATAGTCTTCTTAAAGACTTACTATCACAATAGCAAAATGTGAGTGTGTAACACTTATTTGGCAATCAGGTTAAAGTTTGACTACTACGCAGAAAGACATTGTTGGTATTCAGCTTCTCATGCTGCTAAGGAACATCTATGTTCCCAGTGCTCTTTTTAAAAATACAATAAGAACATTTCTATTATCTTGTGATGTGTAATAAAAAGAAAATTAGCCTGGAAATGTATGATCCGTATTCTCATTCTTCTGGCAGCTATCCTGGTCTATTTTCATTAGTTTCTAAAAACTTGTTTCCATGAATCTCTTCAAAGGTATTCCCTATGGCAAGTTAAAAAAAATCTGATTCCACAACTACACATGAGTTTCTCTGTTTCATTCACTCCTTCCTTCATTCAGCAAATCTCTGTCAAGTATCTATTTACTATTTGCCAGGAATTCTGTTGAGTTTTGGGGAGATATAAAAACGAATAAGATTATAGAGGTAACAAGCTATAAAGAATGCTGAATTTAGAACTAGCCTTTCTGCCCACAGCTCTTCCACTTATTTAAGCAAGTCACATAATCTCATTTTAAATGACTCAACTTCCTCATCTACCACATAAAATGAGGAGGTTGCCTTAGATGGTTTCAAAGGCCCTACAGGATATTGATAATCCTTTGTCTTATTCTGCCCCCATGAAGAATGAGATCTAATGCAAAGGGGCAGGTAGACAATGATGACACTTTCCCTATTTGAAAGAGCTTATAGTCCAGTTAGAGCAATAAGACGCAGAAACAACTTGTATGAAAGGTAGATCAGAGTAAAGTGCCACAAAAGAGACAGAGGGAAAAAAAAAGACTATAAGGGTTCAGAGGAAAAAGATAGCATCTGATTATACGATTCAGGAAAGTCTTCCTGAACGAACTATAATTTGAGCTAGACTTGGAAGAATAAGCTTTCAATAGGTAGATATGGGGTTGAGGACGAGGAGGCAGGGTTTATTCCAGAAAGAGAGAATTATATGAATAAATGTTGGGCAGAAACAGGGAACAAAAATAATACAGAGCATCTTAGTGGGGGGTTTTGGGGCACATTCTTCCAAGAAGTGGTGACCATCCTCTATAATGCACAGCACAAGTGTGGCAGCATAGTTTAATAGAGAGAAGGCCTCAAAATGAGAAAGGAAAGCCCTAGGTTGAAGTACTGCCCCTAACAGGTGAACTATTTGATCTCTCAGGGTCCCAAGCAAAGTCCCCTGCAAAAATAAAGACATTACATCAGGGGATACTGTAGTCAAAGTTAAAGTTGAATAAGTGTGATTTGCAGTGGGTAGGGGAGAAGGAAGGAGGCAGGGAAGGGGAGAGAGAGGGAGAGAGAGAGAGAGAGAGATCAAAGTTTAAGTAGTTCGGCTGGAATGTGGAGAATGTATATGACTAATGGTAGATAAAACTAGGAAAGTAGACTAGGGACCGACAGATCATGAAGGAACCACTAAAAAATTTAGACTATATTCTATGTATAAACAGGTATGTATTGAAATGTATGTATGTATTGAAAAATTTTGAGTAGAGGGGAGACATAACCAGAACTATGCAACTGAATGTGGCAGTGGTTTATAAGGTGAACTGGTGTAATTACAAATTCAAACTAGAGGGTGCATTATGACAATGTGGGTAAGACTAGTGATACTAGGAAAAGAAGGGAGGAAAAGGATATGAAATACTGAAGATGTAGGACTGAAAGAAAATGAAAATACATTTAATGTTTGGAAAAGGAAAAGGAGAAGAGTTAGTGATTATTCTGACTTATTGAGTCTGAATTATTGACAATAAGGTGTTGCCTCTTATAACAACAGAGAAGTCAGAAGAGGAGAGAGGAGTGGGAAGAGATGATAATTATAGTTTGTAATTTATGAATTTGAAGTGGCAGTGGTAGATCTCAGTAGAAATATGGGACTGGAGTTTAGATGAAGTTGGAAATGGAAATCATTAGAACGCCTGATCACCGATTTATAGGTAGAAGGGAACTTAAAAGCCATATATACTGTAAGCTAACTCCCTCATTTTTACATAGGAATAACCAAGACCAACAGACAGTAAATCACTAGGACAAGATCACACAGTAAGTAGCAGTGTTGAGATTCAAATCCAGGTCTTCTGACTTTACAGCTAAGAGGCTTTTAGTCGGAAACATATATTTAGAGGTGATGGCTAAATATGTGGGAATACATTGAATCACGGAGAGAAAGAATAAAGAGTAATAAAGGGCAATGAGTATGACACTGGGGAAATATTTGTATTTAAGGAAGCTGAAAATAGAAAGTCACCGAAGGGAAGAGGGAAGAAATAGACTAAGAGGAAGAAAAAAAGGGCTAGTACAGACAGTGTCATAGAAATCAAAAAGGGAGAGCGTATTAAGGAAGGTGTGGTTGAGAGCATCAGTCTTAGGAAAAAGGTCAAAGAAAATAAGGACTGAGAAAAAGCCAGTAGATTTGCTGCTAAGGAGTGCATTGTAGTTTTGACTACATTTTTGATAGAGTGGTGTCAATGAACATGAATATTTGAAAGTGTGTGGGGAAAAAATCTAAAGATGAGTGGGTTGTTGTTGAAGAATGAAGATAAAAGATCTCATATTGCACCTCTGAGATAAAATGATATTCTGAGGGATACTGAGTTTAATTTTTGGCAGGATTTATAAATTAATATTTTTAAATTTTTTCCCCCACCTCTGCTCCTGATTCTTCAAACTTCTCCCCCATGCCCCGGAAACCACCTCATCCTGCAGCCTCCACCACTGTGGCCTTCTCATCCCAAAAGATCCCTCCCTGTCTGAGCTTCCCTCCTCTCAGTGATGAGTGCCTCCCCAAACTTCCATTTTAAAGGAGTGCCCAGGCAATCAGGCACACTACTTAACTCCTTTCCTGGCTCCTGCCCTGACTCATCAGACTTCTACTCTCCATCTTGAGCCCCACCTCCACTTTTCAATTCCCATTTCCTTCTTATGCATTGTCCTTCTCTATTAGAATGTCAGATCCTTGAGAGCAAAACCTGTTTTTGTTTTTTGTGTATTTTTGCATTTTTATCACTCAACCCATTCCCTGGTGATAGAGTATGCACTTGGAGAAAATATTATACTATTATATTAATAACTAATTATTAATTGGTGACCCACCCTTTTCCTTTTATTTATATTAAGGCCCTACTGCAGAAAATGTCAATCAGTCTCTAAGTGGCATGGCTGACTGATGAGATCACTCCTGATCCTCAAGGAATGTGCTCTTGATGGGATCCCACCCAACTGGGATACCTAATTTCTATATATAATATAAACAGTCTGGGTGAGCCTTTGCCTGAGGGAACAACCCCTGTCTTTGATTCCCTCTACTAGAGTTTAGAGCAACCCAGCCCACAAAGGAGAAAACTAGCTAGAGAGGTCTACATGGAACTGGCTTCCCCTACCCAAATGCCTTAAGGCTACTGAATCTCACGATCAAGCCACTTTCTTATCAGGAGGAGTTGAATACTTTTAGCTTACCTCCTTATTAAATATCCACCAATCAGGGTTGGTTTTCACTTGTCAGGGGAATTCCCTTTTAGAAGAGATTTAAATTATTTAAAGCATTTCAGGATCTCACTTTGGGTCTTTGGTTACCAAGAGAAACCACTAACCATCAATTTATTGATTGCTAGCCAGCCTAATTAATAAATTGATTGTTAATTTCCCAGAAACTCTGTTTTTCACTCATCACAGTACATAATAAATGCTTGTTGATTTAACTTGATTTTTTAGTGCAGAAGATATTTTAGGAGAACAAAAGGCACTATGATCTAGTTTATGATTTATAATCTACCACAACCTTAAACAAATAGTAGACTGTGGGAAAAATACAAATCAGTGGTCCATACTGTTTTTAAAGAAGATTGTTTTCTGCTTATTAGATAAAAATCTACCTAAAATATTTTTAAAAGTTATTTAATGATATCCCTAATGTTGTTTAATCATTCACACCTTACTTAATTTAATACTTGAAATAATGAATCATGTTTTCATAAAGCCTTTGAAAAGACAAAATTAAGAAGCCCAGTGCCAACAGAAAGAAGCTACATGACTTTCCAATAAAGCACTAAGATATCTTCTATTTATATCAGTGAGAAAACAATGCACTCTTTATGGAGCATGAAACAATAGTCCTGATAGTAATTGAAACAGAGTGAAAGCATAGTTATGGGTATATTTTTACATCGCATGCCAGTGACTACAGTAAGAAATATAGTGTGAATTCAGTAAAGAAGAGAAAGCCCCTGGGAATAGAGGGCCAAGTACATTCCATACATCACTGGCAGAATATCATCAGCTGTTAAGACTTTTGCAAAATGTATGTGGTTACTGGGCAGCATTTTCCGTGTGTGAAAAAGGAAAATTTTATGATAAACTTTGGCAGAGAAAACATATTCTGCATGAAATAATTTTTCACACTTCCAAGTTGATGTACATTAATATGCAGAAAAGCACCAGGAAGAACATGATTGTTTCTCATTTTCATGAAACTAAATGTAGCTTAAATTTATCATTTTATGCACATTTTAAAAGTAGTGCTGTTTCTCAGTTCTGGAAAAAGACAAAATGCACTTCATTTGTCATAAAAATCTGGCAAAGCTTCTCTAATTAGGTAAATACTATGGGCTGAGAAGTAATCAACCAATAAATTATAAACTATCATCATCCCAAATTATAGTCATTTTAATTCTTCAAGGAGTGAATATCACGTCAGAATCTAGAAACCAGAAAGGAGGGCCTTCTTCAATGATATGATCTTTTAAAAAGTAACTCAAACACAAATAAGATCTAGATTTTTGGAGTCACAAGGCTAGAAGAGATCACAATTGGTCATTTTCCTTCTTTTAATCATCCTAAACAATTGAGAATTTCTACTTTTTATTTTAAAGATTCTGCAGCAATAAAAATACAATAACAGAATACACTCCAAAGCACTTGAGATTTCATTGGTGTGGGTATAGCCCTCCATTTGTAGAGATTACAACTCTTCCAAGCTTCCTCATTCCAACGACTTCTTTTCCATTTCTTTTGACAAAATATTTGAAAAGGAGCTACCCAGCATGCTAGAAGCCTCTGTCAGAAATACTTAACATGTTTTGATGTTAACCCAGCACTCAGGTCATTTGTTATGCCTGGCTTTTACTACATGACCAGACTGCTCCTTTTTCTATTCTTCCTTAGCCTTGATGATGATACCTTTTACACCACTTCTTTCACTTGGTCAAATATTACAATCTATATAGACTAGTCGTGGAACTTCTGAGATGCAAGCAATTTTTTATTCTTCTGAAATTAAGGTGTTCCACTTTTCATGCAAAGATGAATTCCATTGGTATTAAAAGATGGATTTTGTTAGCAAGAAGTATGGATGAACTAACTCAACAGGTTGCCCATTAAGCTACATTACAACTGCAAGTTATAATAAACTACAAGTTATAAACTGAGCAATAGTCATTCTTCATCTGCTATGGGGGAGTATCTACATAACTCTCTTTGGCATAGTTTAAGGAGCTCTCTGAAGAGGTCTATAATATTCCAAAATTACAAGGAGTCAATACTATGTAATTCATTAGCTGGAGAAGCTCACCATGTACAAGAAATCCTTCCATTTATACTTTCACAGTGTATCATCCATTACACCAGCAAATAGTTTTGAAGACCATGAATCTTCCTGCTTTGTGCTTTATTTAATAATAATAATCAGAGAATGACTGAACAAAGCGATTGAATAAATCTTTTTAACATACCTGGGACATAATTTGTTGGGAAAAAAGCCTCCAAGGCTGCTCTTTGTTCTACTTGTCAAGTTCTTAAAAGAGAAAAGAAAAAGCGTGCAAAACAAATTTTAAAATGGAAGGCTATCATATTTTTTACACCTTTAACTCAATTATGAATATGAAGATGTGGTCTACTTTAAGGATTTTTTAAAATTCAATGTTACCTATGCAACTATCTGGTGAAGTATATAGAGCATTCAGCATAAAGTCAGAATGTCTTCTGTTCAAACTCATCATCAGATACTTAGCTGTGTGACCCTGGGAAAATCATTTCACCTGTCTGTCTCAGTTTCCTCAACTGTAAAATGGGGATAATAATAAATCTACCTCACAAGTTTGTTATTAGGATCAGATGAAATAATGTTTGTAAAGTACTTAGCACAGTGTCTGGCATATAGTAGACATTATATGAACGATTATTCCTTTCTCCCTTAATATGTGCCTAGTCTACTAATATTAAGACTATAGAGGAATAAGAAATAACTCATATTGATCAATAGTTACTGATGTGACTTTTCATGGACTTTTTAATTCTTTTGGAATCATTACCTATTTGAAGAATCTTAAAAAACTTGATCTGTGGGTACCTTCAAAATTTTATCCCTTCTAGATGTGATCACTGGAAGAGGATGTCTTGGGAGCAACAGTCTTTCTCATTCCCCTTTGAAAGTTAACATAGCTTTTCCTTAAAAGGTATTAGAACCATCCTTAAGAATCAACTGGCTCAGGGACCTCAAGTGTCATGATATTGACATCACTTCCTGGTCACCTGAATATAAGACAGGCATGAGGAGCTCCAAACACCTTGGAGGCTTGGCTATGGACCATACTGGAAGTCTTTTTAACTTGGCAAAATCCAGCCAAATAAGGCAACCAGTTGGCATCCCCTTAAGTTACATGTGTCATCTCCACAGTAAGAGGAGAATAGGAATTCTAATCAGTTTTATTTATTTAGCACTTTAAAGCTTACAAAGCATTTTCTTTATGGCAACCTTATAAAGTAGGTAAGTAATACTACACCAATTTTAATGCCAGGGTGATTTGGTCAAAGATGTAGCAGAGCCAGGTCTTAAACTTGGAGTCTCCTGACTCCAAATCTACTATACCAAAAAAGCCTATCATTGTGATGTGCCAGATTTACACATGACCAACCTATTTAGATCCCTTTCATACACTCAGTTGGAAAAAAAAATGCCATGCCAATATGCACATTTTCTTAAAAGTCTAATAAATGTCTCATCCTATAGAAAGTGTGCATTTCCTCTCCTTCTATATAGATTCAGTATTATTCTCAGTAGGATAATTGTATTCCAGAAACATTACAACCTGTCCTTTCAGCCTTTTTTTTCTAGAAGTAGCTTTTGTGCTTTTAATTTTTCTTTGCAAATCTTGCTTTTTACTACTTCAGTGACCTCCTGCGAGCTCTAGCCAAGTTTTTTATACCACTCTTCAATAACAGAACCAGAATTGAAAAGAAGGGTTGGTGACTCACCAATAAGTGGAAACTGAGAAACGATGACAACATCACTCAGAGCAAAATCTTGGAAGTTTATTTTTATACTTGGGAGAATTCATGTCATCTATGGTTTAGATCCCAATTTATGCATATGGGTCTTTTTGATGAGGTTTTTTTTTATTTAAATGTCTGTTTAAAGTAAACACAAACACATTTTTCCAATAGTGAAGAGGCCCCCTGAAAAAGAATACACAGTATCTTTTCTAAATTTGGGGCTAATTATATTGGTAGGACCCCTCTACAGAACAACAGTATATACATACATACACACATACATACATACATACATACATATATATGTATATATACATACTTATATATATATGCTTATATATATATATACATATATATATATATGAGAGATAGAGTGAGAGACGGAGAGACAGACAGAGAGAGGGAGCTAGAAAGAGAGTTAGAGTTTAAGTTGGCATAGCCATGTCCACCCTCACATATGCATATGGCAGGCAGTAGCTTCCACCTTTTCTTTCCTTCAGGATACAAAGGCTAATTTATAAGCCACCAGCTGGCCGAAGTCCATCAAATTGTCACAGCAGAAACCCAGGGGCTTAAGTGGAGGGATTCTGAATTTTCTATCTGCCAGCAGACATTGTCTCCAATGTCCTGCTAAATTTATAATGAAGGAATAAAGGAACTTAGTAAAAGAGACAGTACAAAAAGTGGACAGAGTACCGGACTGAGAAACATGTCCACCTTTCTTCTTTTGTCCCCCACCCCATCACCTCTTCCCCAGCATCACCTCTCTGTCTGAAACAAAGGGCAAAGTCACAGCGGGTGATAAGTAATATCTATTTGTACACAAAGGACTGAAATCAGGATCAAGAGAAATAAAACTTATCATCCAGGATATTAAGTGACAGAAAGTGAGGGTGAACAGCTTCTGATATGGAAAGTAGGAGAGGAGCACAGGGGCTGTGGAATGGGATAAGAGGCTGAGGAGGCTGGAGTCCCTACTGGGGAAACCAATAGATAAACTAGGAGAAAAGAAAGGAGCAGGCCAGGGAGTTGCTCTGCCCTCTTTCTCTTTAACAACACCAATCTTAAGGTTCCCAGTCATGCCACTACGAAGTAATTAAAATAGGAGATAACTACAGCTCATTTTTACAGATGAGGAAACTGAGGCCAGTTTAAATGACTTGCCCAGGCTTTCATGGCTAAGTGTCTGAGCCTACATTTGAATTCAGGTCTTCTTCAGGCACTCTACCTATTGCGCCCCCTAGCTGCCCACGGAAAGTCATATCTGGTGAGATGTTGTTCTAGCATGAGAGAAAAAAGTGCCTGGGGGTGGGAGAAGTGGGGAAGAAGGCTTTAAGAAGGGATAGCAGAAGAGTGCTGTCTGTGTTTGGGTATGTGTGTGATGTTTGTGTGTATGTGTATATATACATATATGTATACATATATATACGTATATATGCATTATATATCTAAATCTATATCTATCTATAGAGCATAGATATATTTACATGTATACCTATAAATATGTATATATCTAGATCTATCTATAAATAGATAGGCCTAGATATATATGGATATAAATTAGGAAAAGAAGAGTAGAGAAAAATTAAAAGTGGTGAGAGTAGTGACTGAAGGCTGAGGTTTGTGGCCACCAGCAACTGGGAGTCTGTTCCTCTAGGTCAGTATATGCAAATAAAAGCTTAAATTATATAAAATATTTTCCTGACATAGAGTTTGCATCACCCAGCTATACAACCTCTCAGGTGGATTTCTGTAACCAACCAATGGGAAGGCCTAAAGTAAAGTACCTCTACCCTGCTAAAATCCTAACACACCATCCAGGACTGTTGTAAGTGAAGAGGTCAGAGTAGAACTAGAGTAGTTTGAGTTGACTATGCCCCCAAGATGGATGGATTCATTTGGACCCAGCTATGGGCCCTTTGGTCAAGAAAAATAAAAAAGATCTTTTTAGGACTTTGGAGAAGAGCTCTTTTGGTCATTGCTTTTAACCTCGTCAGGGGCTTTTCCCTGCTTTTGTCTCACTGTGAAGCACTTTTTAAACTGCCTTGGGAACTGCTTAAAGGACTGGGTGTCTGAATATGTTTTTATTAAAGGACTGATTATTTGAAATCATAGGTTCTAAGTGAGCCAATAGACCAGAACTAGAACCATGGCTTGGACAACAAGCATTTGTTCAACGCCTCCTTGTCCCAGGGACAATGCTAGGTAGTACAGATACAAATAAAAAAGTGTGATAGCTCTTGCCCTCAAAGAACTTACATTCTAATTGGGGGGGTGGGAGGTGGGGGTTGTAACCCATGTGAAGGAACAATGGCCAGGGAAGGGAGCTTGAATTTCAGTAATCACTGCGGACTGTGTAAGCAGCACAGTATAAGATCTTTCTAGTAGGAGGCGTATTAATTGGAACACTGTCCCCAGAACATGAGCAAGAGCAAAAGGCATAAAGGAGTATGTGAATTGCAGGGCAGATAGCAAGATGCCCATGTTAGCTAGGCTCTGGTATAGATCCCCTTTGGAAATTTTTTTCCCACATTACCTACCTTCTTCTACCTGGACACCTGAAGGGGCAGAATGATATTGGCAATAGCTAAAAACAATTCCAGCACAGGAAAGTGAGCAGAACAATTTAAACAACTCTGGTCAACTCAATGACCAGCTGTGAGGAGGACAAATGCTACTCGCTTCTTCACTAAGAGGGCATTGAAATGGACTCAGTATATGGTAACTTATGTTTTTGGATGTGGCCAATGTGAGAATTTGTTTTGCTTGATTATGTATATTTTGTTTTTTGTTTTGTTTTCTTGCAATGTGGATGGGGGGAGGGGAGGTCAGAGAGAGAAAAAAATACATGCTCATTAATTTTTAAAGTAATTTTAAAAGACCCATTTTAAGTGATAAAATAGTAGCAATAATGAGAGAGATGGAATCGTAGGGGAGGAGAAAAAGATAGGTCAGGCCAAGAGAAAGTCCTCTCCCCTAGCTTCTGCCATCTGTGCAAACTGTGTTAAGGAACTATACTACCCCTGCTCAGGAGAGTGGTGATGAATAATAAAGATGCTTTCCATTTTCCCTAAAGTACTGTGGAATTCAACAATATTTCAATTTGTAGTTAAAGGACAATTAAGTGCCTAGCCCAATCTACCTACCACACCTATTGTCCCTTAAAGATACTCGAGGAGACAAACATGAATTTCATAGAAAAGGTGCAAAGAATATTCTCTAGAATTTGACAATAGATTTTTACTCATTAAATGGAGTTCAATTGGTAGCTAAAGCAACTTTCCATTTATGCTAGATAAGTAAGACTAGATGTGAAATGACAGTGAGAAATGCATCAACCAAAGTGTAAATGTCTAAGAAATCTTTGAATACTAAAAGAAAATCTATAAATTCAATGAAAAGCCAATAGTTGCATGAGAATGCCTACCTACTGTGAAAAGTTAGAGGTTCTTCCTGAAAGCAAAATTCTTTCACTGAAAATTGTAAGCCAATACAGTGCAAAGCATTGTAAACCATTTCAGTGGATTTAAAATAGCATGTGGCATAGCAATGCTAATTGTCTTGATAAAATAGCATACATCATCTAGTCCTGGAGTAACAGCAAGCATAGACGTGATTATACAGGGAGAGAACTACCAGAAAAGTAGTTTTGAATGAAAATACTCTGTCTATAAAGGCAGTCCATGGTGGTGAATTTTTGCTAAAGCTAAAAAAAATGTCCATTAAAAATTATAGTACGCAATGTAGGTTGTGTGCCTTTGGGGGAGACGACTTTCAGAATTTGCTAATTGAGTTTCTATAATATGGTCAGGAAAACACTAATTGACATAAAAATAATTTTTTTTACCCTCTCTGTGTGGGACAGAGTTCATGGGGGCTACTTAACTACAATGAGCATGAGGGATGCCATTTTGAATCCAGGCAGCTCAGCCAACAGACTCCACTTCTACTTCAAACCCTAAATAAATTTATGTAATTGTAGACCTATGGAACTACTTCCATGATCTTTGTTTAAAAGGGTTATTCACACTAGAAAAGAGAATGAAGTAAAATTATACCCAGATTGTTAGTATTTCCTAACCCTTAACTCTTACAGGAACAAAATAGATAGTGACCAGCTTCTTCTGCCCTGACTCTGATTTGTACTTAGACCCTTTGAAGATTTATCTGATTTATCAACCTTAGACAAGCCTCCTACCTCTACCTTTTTGGATGTTTTTTTTTTTTTTCCCTCTGACCAGGTTCTAGACTTTAAGCTATATATTCACAAACAAGTCACCCTTGTATATTGGTTGATAATCACCTTTTGATCCACAGCTTTGTATAGTTTTATTCACTTTTCTGGGATTGGTTGTTTTACTCAAGTTGACTTGAATTCTTGGCAAAATCTCTCCCCTCAAGCCATGAGTTTAACTGAAGCCACAGAGGACTATAAATTTCTTTTCTACTGTACCCAACTTTCCAGGTAGGTCAGGATAGAAAATTCACGTTTAGATTTATCTTCAAATTTCATTTACATTTTTGTGGTCTCAAAAAACCTTGGTTTGACTTTTTTCTCCTTTCTACTATTGTTTCTAGGACTCCTTGATAAAATTTCATCTTAGGCAATAACATTTTGCAGCCAAAATTTTCTCTGTGGTTTTCACCCTTACATCATGCTATAATGAAATTTTCTGCTTAAGACTGAGCAATATTTCCCAAGATACAGAGGCACCATAGTATAAAGAGTTGTGTCAAAGAAGGGAGAAATCAAGGAGGACTGTCAGCTCTATAGGTATCTAAGAGAAGATCCAAGCTGATGCCACCAGTGTTCACACCTACTCAAGGATTGAGAGGAATGCAAAGGAAAGGTCTGTTCTTTCCACAAATACCCCTTTTAGTACCTTTTTATCAACAGATACAATAATATCACCTACTGTTTCATTATCCACACATTTCCAGTAAACCTGATTTTGACCAAAAAGAGGCTAGGGTTAACTGGAGCTAAATACAAATTTAAATTTCTGTAGAGAGAATAAACTATCTAAATGTTAGAAATTTTCCTTATTAGGAGCTCAGAGCAATTGTGATTTCATTCATAATCATTTTGTATAAAATAAAATCCCTTAAGCCAAAGAGCAGAAAACCATGTGAAGGAACCATTATGTTGTACCAAGGCTTAAACTGAGACTTCTTATCATAA
Source organism: Trichosurus vulpecula (assembly GCF_011100635.1). Taxonomy (NCBI): domain Eukaryota; kingdom Metazoa; phylum Chordata; class Mammalia; order Diprotodontia; family Phalangeridae; genus Trichosurus; species Trichosurus vulpecula. Next base: position 141,401,496 of record NC_050577.1, on the reverse strand, counting down.
TGGGATATTGCAATTATATCATCTATAGAATGAAAGAGGTTTGGACTAAATGCGCTCTGAGAGCCTTCCCAGCTCTGAGAATCAACTCTTCTATCAACATAGAATCAACTATTCTATATTCAAAAGCCATTTATAAACATATAACTTTATAAGGATAATTGTTTAGTAATCAAGGATACATAATTGTGAATATGGGTACTTCTTCCACAAACACATCATAAAAAACACTTCATCCTGTAGCCAAGGTCACTAGAAACATAGATAAGCTGGTCCTTGGACATACCATCCATTACAAGGACAACACTCTCCACCAGTAAGGCTTCTAAGTGTCTGGGGTCACTTGCTCACCATGAAGAGATATTGGTAGTAGTATTTCAGTAAAAGTTGTAAACATAAAGCACTACATAAATGTGATGCATTAGTAAACTCTAATGCTTTCAGATCAAATTAGAGAGATTAATAGCTATTGTTTCCAATGTCATTCTATCTCCATTTGAGTCTCAATCCTCGCAGTCAACCCTGTATAGACCCAATTCTAAAATTTTCAGACAACTCATATCTAAATTGACATTTTGCTCTTAGGATCATGATAATAAGAAATTGAAAAGCCCTGTTTTATTTTCTAGCCTAGCTACTTGCCAATTCAAGATTGTTCCCTATGGCATCATTTCTGGTCCTGTTTCCAGTCCATTTTTTAGTGTCTCAAAATTAGTGAGATTCCATTACTTCCCAGGAGAGGTATCTTCTTTAAATTGTTGCTTGCTAAAATGAAGGTCTTTTCTAAACTGCATCTTTAGTTGTCTTTCCAATTACTGAGCAGCCCTGTGCATGCTGCTCATAAGGTGATAATTGTTTCTAATGGTCTGTAAACAAACTTCCTTTAAACTATTAACCTTCAGATTCCTCATTGGGAGACTCTAGAAGTCTTCAAGAGATGGATAGTGTTACCCTTATTTCTTTACTGCAACAGAAGCTATGTTAGGGCAGAGATAGTTTTTAAAGAAACTTTTGGGTCTTGGTTTTTTATCTGTAAAAAAAGGAATGGAACCAAAAATGATCCCTTTTGGCTCAAAATCCTATGATCCTGTAGTGGCCTACTGTGCCAATTTAGGGATTGAATCTATCACAAAATGGTGTTCCTTAGAAAGAAAGGAGTGATATCTAATTTTGGATTCCAACTAGCCCGACACAGAAATAATGAATATTTCTTGCCTAATATTTTGAATTTGACTCTGCTTCTCCCTTTTACAGCTAGGATATCACACCAAATAGATACAGAAAATTATAGAATTTTAGAACTAAAAGAGATTATGTACTGAAAGTACCTTATTTTATAGATGAGGAAACAAGGAAAGAGAGAAAATGGCTTGCCTAAAGTCACAGAGCTATTAAATGGCAAAGCTGTAATTCAAACCCATGTCTTCTGACTCCAAGTATAAAGCTCATTTCACTGCATCATTATACCTTTTACTACAAATTTCTACCTCATTATACAGCTCAAAATAACAAAAGGGTAAGCTTAGGAAAGGATCTGATATTTGGATAGCAATGATGTGTTTGAGAGAGCCTTTGACAGATGATAATTTCTTCCTTATAACCTTTTCTCTTCAACTTGCCCTTCTCCCTCTTTATCTCTCTAAGGTTTAAACTTTCAGCAAATACATCTTTCAAGATGTGCACTTTTGAAGGCTATGAGGAAGGACCGTAGAGTTCATCTTGGCCCTCTACAGTGTGCTTGGTTACATGGACTATCTCTGTAAATCCTCCCATTCTTGGCTAAAGCACTGCATGCTTGCTTCTCTGCCAACTAACTAGAACCCTCTGAGAAATATTCCTATTACCTTGGAAAAGTAAGTTTGGCTCAAACATAATCATATCCATAGAGATGCTACTAATCAGTTTTATTCTTTTGATGTCTTTATGTCATTGTTAAAAGAAATTAAGTACAATAAAAAGACTCATCTACTCCCCAAATTTTCTTAGAAGCCACTATTTTTTTAAAAAAATTCCTCAACTACTTGGATACCTATGTCTCCTCTCACTTCTTGCTCTGGCCAAGATCTGAATCACAAATACCAGATTTCAGCATGAAAAGTTTTTTTTTTCTTTGCAGTATTTTTGGCCAGGAAGAAAATCAGAACTGCCAGGAATCTCAAGAGCAAATCTGTTTGTATGAATTCTCTAGCTTGAGGACAAGCATTAAACTTATCATTTTCATGGTGATTATCATTGTCACCCCATCAAATCTGATATTTCTGTTTTGCTTTCATCTTTGTAGCCTGGGTGCCCAGCACAGTGTCTGGTACATGGTAAGTGACGAATAAATGCTTATAGACTGACCTCACAAATGACATTCTTACATTAAGAAAGCCATAAATCCTATTCCAGCTACTTGCTCTTTTAATTTTGAAAAATGAAGCCAGTCTTAATGTGCCAATTTTCCCATCTTTGGGCTGGAAAACATTAAAACTTACCCCTGGCCTCACAAGATTAAAAAAAAATCCATTCAACAAACATTTGTAGATCACTTCTTACAAATTAATAGAAAAAGCATTTATTAAATCTTATTATATTCCAGGTGCTATGGTAAGCACCGGGGATAAAAAACATAAAAATGTGACAGCCCTTGTGTTCAAAAATATTACATATAATTATATATAATATCAAGCAATATTATATATAATTATATTAATTGATAATATAACCATATAATATAATTATACATAATATAATATTATATCATATCATAATATATGAGAAAAAATAAATAGGAGGTGTGCCCCAGGGTAGGACTGTCTGGGGAATATTAAGGATGGTAAGTTGATCCAAAAGGCAGTGAAATCTTACACCTTCCAGAAACTATGGGAGGATGATAGTATTGAATTGATGGCTGTCCCAAAGCTGAATGATCTGTTTTACCGGGCAATGGGTCTGCCCTCACTAAAAGTCTTTGAACAAAACAGGTAGGACTACATAGCCACTGAGTTTATTAACTAGTGTATTAACTAGCAAATGAGACAAGACACATGCAAAAATAACTATAATACAAAACGATATCATGACTCAATTCAATTCAACAGAGATTAATTAGAGATTGAAGTAGCCTCTGTATGCAAGGTACTGTACCAAGCACTGGCTATTCAAAGATAAAAAGAAAGTCTATGCCTTCAAGGACCTTACAAAATATGAGATACCCATAAGTAAGTATGATGAAATTGTGGGGGAGGTATCGGAAGGAACATAAGCATTCAAAGATCAAAGTCAAGCCATTCATTAGTCACAGATTATAACAGTGCAGCAATCCAGTCTGTCAGTACCAAGGACAAGCATGAGTGTTGGCTCAGGTATACAGTGGGATGGGTATCCCAGGTCACAAGCCAGAATACTGAGTCTCTGTCCCTATATATGACTGCTGTTGCTGAGCAGGTTTACAGGGAGACATGGACTAAGTGAGAGGGAAACCTCAGGAGCAGTCAATAAGAAGGCGACCTGATTGCCATCCTCCTTACCAAACTCACGGACCACAAGAGCATTTTGTTTAGGAAAATCTCACATACATTACACACCTGGCCTAGATAAAGTTTACTAAACTGAGTATGATCAGAAGAGTCTTGCATAATTGCCTAAATGAAATAGGTAAAACCACTTATTGGATACACAAGAACTTCTTTGTACATATGCATGTCAATTAGTCATAAACCATGGATTCGCTTCTATTAACTAGGGCTTAGCAATAGGGCAATCTTCATAGTAAGTAACAACAACATATATGGTGGTATATAAATACAAAATATTGCAAAATAATTTTAAGAGGGAAACAGTGCTAAAACTAGGATGAGGTTGAAGAGCAATTAACAAAAGCCTCCCTCTCATAAGAGCTACCACTTTAACTTTGCTTTGAAGGAAGCTACAGATTCTAGGAGGATGTCCTAGGAGGATATTACAAATATGGGGGACCTGGACCACTTGTACAAACGGAGAGATAGAATGTCACCTATGGGGAATAGTTAGCAGGTCAGTTTGATTGAAATGGAGAGTTCAAGAATAGGAGTAATATGAATTAAAACTAGAAGGATAGATAAGAAGAAGATTATGGAAGTCCTCAAATACCAGTCTGAGGAATATATTCTTTATCTTAAAGATAAAAGGAACCCCTGAAAATTTTAAGTGTGTCTATATGCATGTTATGGAGGGACAGTCCCAGGCCCTCTTCTATTCTCCTTTACACTATTTCACTTGACCTCATCAGCTTCCACAGATTCAATGATCATTTCTATATTGATGATTCTCAAATGTTCTTAGCCAGCCCTAGTCTTTCTGCTAGCCTTGCATTTCCAACCATGTATTATATATCTCAAAATGAACATCCTATAGATATCCTAAACTCACCATATCCCAAACTGAACTCATTATATTCACCCCAAACAATCCCTGCTTCTGAACTTCCCTAGTATAGTTGAAGGCCCCCAGACTCTTAACTTAGGTATTATTCATGATTCCTCACTCTCTCTTACCACTACATCATATCCAATGAGATGCTAAAGTCTATTGATTTTACCTTCATAACATCTCTTACATATAATTCTTTCTCTTATCCGACACAGCACACTGGCATAGGCCCCTATCACCTCACACCTAGACTACTGCAAAAGCCTGCTGCTTGGTCTGCCTGTGGAAAGTATCTCCCTATTTCTTTTTTTTTCGTGGTTCAAATCTTGTCTCTGCCTTTTATTTTCTTATTATTGATTTATGTATTTTCTGTTTTCAACATTCACTTTTATAAGTTTTCAATTTTCTCCCCCTCCCTCCCCAAGATCACATGCAATCTGATATGGACTTTATGCACACATTCCTATTAAACACATTTTCACATTAGTCATGTTGCATAGAAGAATTACAATGAATGGGAGAAACCATGAGAAACAAAACAAAAGAAAACAAAAAAGAAAATAGTCTGCTTTCCTCAGCATTCTGACTCCATAGTTCTTTCTCTGGATGTGGATGGCATTTTCCATCATGAGTCCTTTGGTATTAGGTCCTTGCATTGCTGAGAAGGATTAAGTCTCCCAAAATCAGTCCTTGAACACTGTATACAATATTTTCCTGGTTCTGCTCACTTTACTCAGCTTCAGTTTATATAAGTCTTTACAGGTTTTTCTGAAGTCACCCTGTTCATTATTTCTTATAGCACAATAGTATTCCATTACATTCACATACCACCACTTGTTCAGCCATTCCCCAATGGATGGGCATCCCCTCAATTTCCAGTTCTTGGCTACCACAAAAAGAACTGCTACAAATATTTTTGTACATGTGGGTCTTTCCCATTTTTATGATCTCTTTGGGATACAGCCCTAGAAATGGTATTGCTGGGTCAAAGGGTATGCGTATTTTTATAGGGGGCACAGTTCCAAATTGCTCTCCAGAATGGTTGGATAAGCTCACAGCTCCACCAACAACTAATTAGTGTTCCAACTTTCCCACATCTTCTCCAACATTAATAATTTTCCTGTTTTGTCATGTTAGCCAACCTGACAGGTGTGATGTGGCACCGCAGAGGTGTTTTGATTTGCATCTTTCTAATCCATAGTGATTTAGAACATTTTTTCATATGACTATAGATAGCTTTAATTTCTTCCTCTGAAAATTGCCTGTTCATATCCTTTGACCATTTGTCAATTGGGGATCTCTCCCTACTTCTTGCCCATCCTTGACTAACCTATCAAAGTGGTATTTGACCATATCATGCCCCTCTCATTTCCAACCCAAACTCCAATGGCTCTCTCTCACTTCCAGGATCAAATATAATCTTTTCTGTTTGGCATTCAAAATCCTTGAAAATCCCCTTTCTAGTCTTCCTACACCTTACAACTCTTGATAATGTACTCTGTGATTCTGTGACACAGGCCTTCTTGCTATTTCTTGAATAAGACCCTCCATCTACTGACACTGGTCATTTTCTCTGCCTGTCCCCCATGCATTCATTGTTCTGCTTCCTCATCTTTGCCTCTTGGCTCCCATACTTCCTTCAAATTCTATGTAAAATTTAACCATATATAGACAATCTTTCCAATCCTTCCTAATTCTAGTGGCTTCTCTCTGTTGATTATCTATGTATCTGGTACACAGTTTGTTTGTACATAATTATTTACATGTTGTCTCTCCAATAAGATTCCGGGTGCCTCAAGATCCAACATTGCCTTTTGCCTTTGTATTTCCAGTGTTTAGCACAGTGTCCAGCAGCACATAGTAGGCATTTAATAAATATTTATTAATATTGCCTGATTCATTATAAAAGTCTGCCAGTTTTGTACTTGATGTCCTCATTGAAGATACTCATCATCCATGTGAAGAGGAGTCTCTTAAATTTTTTTGCAAAAGAAAATAGGTATATAATGCAGCTGCTATTGATATTCTATCATTTTGGAGGGGAATTAAGAATGTTTGAGATTTTCTCCTGTTTTTTTCCTCTTTCTGATGCTTGTTTATGGAAAGCAATTGATGCCATCCCAACTGGATTACCTCTGTCAAGAATCTCCTTCATGTAAGTTTGGTTCATTTGGTTTTTTCCCATGCTTGCTCTCTGTAGTGCCTTTTTATATCTTTTTATAAACATTTACTGGGCTATGATGTTAGAGTCCAGATGTTGTGGTTCTTATATCCTTAATGGTTAAAAAAACCCAATAACAATAATAATTTGTTATAAAAATCTTTATATATCTCTTCCATTTTTTTTCTTTTTACTCTTCTTCCATCTCTGTCCTGAAATGACTATGATACTATTTTGCTCAAGTGGGCCACTCATCAAACTTTATTAAACTGGTTTCTCTTTTAACTGCTTTTCTATTATTAGGTACTATTTAAACTTTTCAGGTTTCCTTGCTATGGCAATTGAATTATATGTTACACTTCTTTATAAAATTATTATAATTGTGTCAATGTCATCTCTACAGTCATTTTCCCATTTTACACTTCCAATAACTTTTTAAAATAGGTCAGGATAATAAATAATTTTTTTTAAAAAAAGATCAGTTATTTCTGTCCAGTTGGTGATCTGACTATACATAGGTAGCTGATTCAAGTATGAGTCCATTTTAATAAGTCTTTTACTGTCAATTATAATTATAACTGATTTAAGTTTATGATATTATTCAGTGTTCATTATTTCCAAAATGCCTATCAGATTTTTATTTGAAGAAAGAGATTCATTATGTAGATCAGGGCTGTCCAAAATATGGCCCATGGGCCGCATGTGGCCCGCAGTGTGGTTTCATGCAGCCCGCCTGTGGGTTTTAATTTTCACGAGAGAAAAAATAAAATAATCATTTGTATGGAATGCATATTAGATTTTTTTTAATTCCATCACTAATAAATAATCTCATTGATGTTAATTTTCTTTGGTGTTTTTAAGCAGTATTACGGACTGAACATATCACACAGAATTTTCAATCAATCTGTGGGATGCGTTGTCTGTACGATGCAGACTAGTCAGTATGCACCTACCTTTATACTGTTGTGTTGTCACTTTGTTGTTTTGTGTTTGCTTTCACACTTTCACCTGTCCTATTGATGACACTCGTTCCCCCACTTTCCATTAGTGTACTGTATTTTTTATTCTGGGTGAGACCTTTGAATAATTACTTTATTTTAATTCAGCCCTAAGATAACCTAAGGTTGGACAGTCCTGATGTAGAAGCATAAAGCTTCAGTACAGTCAACAAGTCTTTGAGCACCCTCAAATCTTTACTCTTGATCCTATGTTTTTACTATCCTTATTTCTCACATATATATTAAGGTCACCAAGTATCAGCGTGTATGTTCAACTAATTTGGAGAATCTAATAAAGTTTTTTTTTAATATAATTCTTCTACTTTTACATCCTCTGAAACCAAAGAGGGTGAATAAGCCACAAGCACTTTTATCAAAATTGTGATCTTTTAAAAAATATTTATGAGGATTTCAATATGAGACAAACAATTTTCCCATGAAATTATATTTCTTTCCTATTTGCTTGTGACACAATAAAACCAGCCCCTTTCTTTGCCTCTTTTTAAATATGAACCATCCTTTCATTTAACTACAATTTCATTCTTCTGGGATTTTTTACAGTGATACAAAATTGATACAATTCATTTCCTCCAGTAGCTTCTCACTGGACAAGCCCCTCACATATGGATTACTAAGAAACATGTTAAAGTTTACAAGTAGTCTAAAAACCATATGATTCTTTCCCATCTGTAATATTAATTAAGGGGGAACTATTTTACTGTTTTTTCTTTTGGAGCACTTATTTAATCAAGTGCCCTTGATGAGTCTGGCCTTTGTTTCTTTGATTAAATTAGGAGTCTTTGATGACCTCCTTGCCTCAAGGGAAAGGCTGGTTTGCATGGTTTTGAGTGACTTTGACACCAGAGGTTTTTAGGTCATGTGGGTTTGAGTCACACATTGTGACGTCCTTTGACCCTGAACAAGATAAATAAATGCAGAGGTTGGCATTCTCCCTTGGGGCTCTCAGTCACTGGAAGAGTGGTGTGTGACTGGGCAGCCGTTTTAAAAGCCCCCCAGCTTGTAAACCCAGATATTGATGCTTTTCTGGTAACTGTGAATTGTGATTTGGTCTGTTTATATTGTGTATGTTTGTAATTTGTTTGTATTTGCTATGAAGCTCAGGTTGCTGGCTTTTCCTCCTGAACTAAGTGAATGCTATTTGTATGTTGGATTAAAGTAAGATTGTTAACCCCTTAATGTTGCTTTCCTTAGTAAAGCAGATCTAAGAACCTGTGTTAGTGGCCTTCTGTGTGCTGGTTGTTGTTGGTTTTACACGGCCACAGTAGCTGCTAGCAAGACTGTTGCTATACCATCATACTTCCAATATTGCAGATTCGGAAGATAGTGTTTTTTTTTTCTAATTTTATTTGTTTCATGTGTTACCATGTCCAAAGAATCTATCGCAAAATTGCCAACCTACTCGTGATGAACCTCCATTCTTAGCTTGGCTGGTCCTTGGAAAGCATACTCAGTATATTGCCAATACACAGGCAAAACCTTTATTCTATAGTCAAAACTTCCAGTTTAGACTTCACTGGCATACCATTTGAATACCCTTGGTAATCCCCATATCTTCTTTGTCATGTTCTAATCACCAGTAAGATTTTTTTTCTTTCTGTACTTAGAAGAATATATCCAACTTTGATCTTAAAACAATCTTAAAAATAAAGCCTGAGCTAGCAACGCAAATAAATGCCTACATCTATTCATGCATTTGCATAATAAAATCCCAAAGTTCCAAATACACAGCTCCCTTTAATGCTAATATCTTCAAACACTATCACATGATTTACTAACTTTAACAAATTTGGAACTTATAAATTTATGTGGGAAACATCTATAAACTTTTCCTTCTTGCTCAAATTATAATCTTTTTGTTCTACCACCAAACTGGAACCTCTATACACTTAGCTCCTGGGCTAACTCATGAGTGTCTCCCAAAAAAAATGGTTAGGTTTTTAATTGAAACATGTCAGTTTTGCCACACATTGCAGATCTTACTGCTGCAGGCAAAAATAGAAGAATAATGAAAAGCTGATGTTTTCATAATACCTGGAGACACTTTGAGAGTTCTCCCATTACAGAAATGAAAGGCAAACAAAAGCAGGTTAGGATTGAAATGAAGCTAAAACAATGAGGCAGATTTGACTCAATAGTTAACATAATGTTGTTTTATTCCTTCTTTATTCTTAAAATATCATTTTAGAAGTATAACAAAAGGTCAAAAATTGACAATGTGATTGAACTTCATCAGATAAATGTCATGTACAGTTAAATATTTAATGTTACCAGAATTTACTCAATTAATTCAAACTAATAGCATGTCCTCTATGCAAACACAGCCATTTTTCTCTTCCATCAAATAATCAAACATAATAAGATAGATCTTGTATATATTATTTGTGTAAAATAAAATATTTCTGACTATGCTTCAGTTTGAGAATAATCCTCTTGATAGCAGCATAAACGTATGTTCCAGGTACATACTCACTAGTCATATAGACAGCTGAGTCATGATGAGAACTGATGAAGACATTATCAACAGAATAAATGCTTTTACACTTTTAGAAGGAATAAGCTTCCTTTAAAGCCAGCACCATTTTCAATGCACAAAAATCTTTGGATTTTTGTTTTAATCTGGGGGCAACACTGATGAACTCTCCTATTGCATCGCTTCTCTCATACTTGACATATGGTTAACTCAGGTAGGAAAGTATGTTTAAGACATTTACTTCAAAGACGCATAATCGAAATTAATGGTGAAAAATTAGTCAATATTCATTAATGAAGCATCTACTACATGAAGGTCATTGTGCTAAGCTATGGATGTATAAACATGAAAAAAAACCCACAGTTCCTTCCCTCAATGATCTTGCAATCTAATGGAGGAAAACAACCCGTAAAAGAAAGCTGAAAAAGAGGGTTAAGGCAGCGGATATACAGGAATGACGGAAAAACACAAAGGAGTACACAGTAGGGAATGAAAAGATGGCTGGCCTGAGCCAGCCTCCTGAAATGGAGTTGGGGGAGGAGCTCTTCACTCCACTGTCCAATAGAAGGGGGAGAGAGTACTGATGCGGTGTTAGTACCAACGCTGATGTGAGCTGGCAGGATGATAAGGTTCCTGATGGTAAGATTCTGGGGGTGGTGTGGTAATGGGGAGAGCAGGGAGGGAAGATGGAGAAGGCCAAAAGAGTGCAGCCAGGTAGGAAATGAGAAGAAAATATGTTGGGGGGATAAAAGAGACTAGAAGGAATCACTTAATAAAAATGTTTATGACCTGATATCTTTTAATTATGAGCTATGGTCCTTGAGTATATATGAGTCAAATACCTTCACATTTGATTCTTAGGGATGTTTCTAATGCTGAATACAGCCGAACATCCCTACAACACTGGTGTCTAAGAATGGGAATAGCACCCATTTTCAGGAAAATTATATATCAGCAGGTTTTGCTTGTGTCTACTGGATGCATTTTTTGAGGGGGGAAGGCAGGGCAATTGGGGTTGAGTGACTTGCCCAAGGTCATGCAGCTAGTAAACATGTCAAGTGTCTGAGGTCAGATTTGAACTCAGGTCCTCCTGACTCCAGGGCTGATGCTCTATTCACTGTGCCTCCTAGCTGTCCCATTTACTTGATTTATTTTTAATGGAAAATATATAAGCCAGAGTATACCCTAATCTGTATAATAACAAACCACACTATAACACATCCCACTATATTTGAATATTATTTTAAAAAATGAGAAAAGACCAGGAATCAAAAATTTCCTTAGGCTAGAAGTTGCTAATAACAACATCTCAGAGGGAGCTACCTGGTATGAAAGAGAACGGAACAGGAAGGGGCTCTAGAGTCTTGTTTTCTGATTGAACCAGGGCCAAATCTCATTAAAACACATAAAAACTCTGGTCCCAGTTGCCAACTTGTAACTCATGTAGTAACGTAAGAATTTCAAATTGTGAATCTGAACATGCATTCATTGACATCATGGGAGCACAAGTATTTTTTAGTAACAAAGTAGATCAAATCTAATCCAGATAAATATGAGAGTCCATATTTTGCCCTTCTTGGGCTGTGTCAAACTGTACAACATTGCCCTAACAAGGAATTCAGAGCAGGTCAGAAGAACATCTGTCCTGCTGATTTTGTTAGTGTGGATAGGCAGAGGAATTTGCTTTTCTAACACAAATAGAATTTGGAATGCTAAAAACAAATGTGTCTTATTTATTGTGCAATGTTACTACAATAACATGCTCTGTAAATAGTGGCATTTTAAAGCATTTTTTTTTTGTTTCTCCATTTCTTTCTCAGTGCCATAATGCAATGCTCATGGTTTGAGCACTAGACTTCAAATGAGACATCTATTCAGAACATGTTCAGACAAAATGAGTGGTTTCCTTAGTAATGGGGTCTATGTGAAAGCCTCCAGCACAGCCCCTCCCACTAGTCAGGGTTTTCTTTCGGTTTGGTAGTTCACACATAGGCTTTCAAAGAGCATTATACAGCTGGCTAGCATGCCCCAAGTCTTAAATGGATAAACCATTGAATATTCATTGCATTTCTAATTAAATGTACCCTTTATATAAAGGTTAAGGATGTAAGGAATTCGCTAATGGTGAATTTTGTTTTCTGCAACCTATTTACAGAAGAAAAATAAAAACAAAATGATTTTTCTTAAATGAACATGCTGATATCTCACATCAAGATATTATAAAACACATGCTATAGTTGCAATCCAAACTAGCCCTATTTTTCTCCCACCGTGCCAGCAGATTGCTGCTTCTGATGCTTTAATTTACTGCATAGCAATCATCCTTGACAGAGCTTTGAGATATAACTATTATGAAAAGAGTGAATTCTACCCCCTTTGTAATTCCCAAAGTATAAAAAATTAGTCATTTTAGCTAAACTAAATATGTTTCTGTGTATGTATGCGTGTACACACATGTTTCCAGGACAACAGCACAGTACTTAGGAAGAAGAAGCACATCCAATACAGTGACACAATTCTCATTCATCTGGAATATTGACTGTCAATGACAGCCAAATACAGTCAACTAGGTCAGACTAAAAATAATAAAATACAAATACTGTCTTTTTATATTTAATGCTTGTCTTTAAGCTTTCAAATCTGCAGATATTTCCTTACTATATTCAGATCATCCAAAAAAAGAAAACAAAACAGAAGATAAAGAAGTAACTTATTCCTCTTTGTTTAGGTGAGAAAATAGATAGAGCTATGTTATTATTAACATTTCAACAAGGTAGAAAGTCACTATGCTTTCAAACTATGACAAATAATCCATCAAGTAACCAAAACTGAATCTAGATGCACATGCAAATTGGTGGACAACCCAAAAAATCTTAGATTTGAAGGGAAGCAGAATGATGTTATGGTAAGAACCCTCATTCTTGTTTTTGGAAAGAGTGAGAAGCCTGCATTCAATTCCAACTTCATGCACTCAAAATGTGTATGCCAATGAGCAAATCACTTAACCTCTTGAAATCTTAGTTCTTTCATCTGATAAATAACTTACAGGGCTGCTGTAAAGAAAATAAATGAGAAGTGTCTTGGATCTCTATATTGTGGTAGTACACACTATAATCCCAGTTCCCAGGAAAACTGACTGATGGATTGTGTAAGCTTAGGAGTTCTGTGCTGCAGTAGGCTAAAGCAATTAGGTGTCCACACTAAGCATGATACCAGTACTGTTGGAGGCTCAGGAGGAGGGTGCACTGGGCTGCCTAGGAAGGAACGAACTGGTCTAGGTTAGAAACAAAGCACGTTTCAATGCTTCCATGTCAATCAGTAGGGAATTCAAGCCCATGAGTGATCACTAGATATCCAGCATGGGTGAAATGTGGAGAGAAGGAAGGAAGGAAGGAAGGGAGGAAGGGAGGGAGGGAGGGAGGAGTGGTAGCTCACACAGATATATATATATATATATATATATATATATATATATATATATATATATATATAATTCTTATTTTTATTAAACTTACTCACAAATTGTGGCTTCCTGGGCTGTATTACATTTAACAGAGTTATCTGAACAAAATGATTTCTAATGGTAATACCAGACAGGCCAGGCTTCAAGGACATTCACACACTACATTTTGCCTTAATCAATTAAACTATAATTTTTAGTAAAATTGATTTTATTAATCCTAAGTGGTAATGGAGAACATCTGGCCACTATCCTTTATATGATAACACTTCAGATGTTTAAGGTGAGCTATTATGTCACCATCCAGACCTCAATTATCTCCATTTAGGACTTTTATATGTTTCTTATCTTCAGCTTATATTTTATGGTCTTCAACTATCTAGATTTCATATTATAATAACAGTTTTCTCCATATAATTTAACATCTCTGGTTAAAAGGCTCAAAATTCAATGGTGGTTCCTTGCTTTAATCCAAATTTCATCTGCTGATAAAGAAAAAAGATTCAAATGCAATGGGATTTGATGTTCTCCATTTCCAATGAGGTAAGATTTGTACGTGTGATACCCATCACATCACAAGGCAACTGGATAGGTGTTAGCTGGAAAAAATGGTTATTAGACAACTGGTTACTCGGCAAAAGCAGTACTTGACCACTTAAGTATGTTAAATGGAAGTAGTTATCATAAATGCTAGGTCAGAAAAATATCAAAATTAAACAATGTATGAGAAGCAGCCATACTTATTCTTATGGAAATATTCATCAATTGATGCTTCCATTGCCAAGAAGTAACTTGCTTATTAGAATCATTGGCAAAGAGCCTCTGATGCTAATGAGGTAATTCTACAAACTCAACATATCCTCTTGGCTGAAGCATACAATCATCATGAAAAACACTTAGCCTTCACAGTTTGAAATAATCCAAAATTATATGACCCAGGGAACTCCTCTTTCATATTGTTGGTTTCCCACGTTTTATCAACTAGTTATATGAATACGTATGGCTCCTCAAGAGCTCAACCATATAGGTCTTGATTCCAGAAATCATATCAGTATTTCCAGGAAAGTGAAGACCCCTAGGTAGGAGACTTGTTACTATATATTTTCCTGTAGGCATTTGGAAAGAATTAAGGAACTGAATTAATGTGGTCAGAGTACTGTGAGTGGTTGTTGCTGCTGAGAACTAGCACAGAACAGCTATACTGGTGGAGGTCTAAGAGAGTTTCTTGGGCGGGGAGAGCTCTGTCCTTCACCCTCATCTCTGTTCTATGCCCATAGAGGACAGTACTGCTGACAACTCAAATGGAATCCACACTGAAACATACTCTCTTCACTTTTCTTAGTCTCTGTTTCTTCATCTGTAAAAATGGTGTTAATTAACTCTCTTGCTTACTTCACAAGACAGATTGAGACCACACGACTTGAACAAATTTTAGCACATGTGACCCTTTCTCTTCACTCAGGTTACCACCTTAGTTAAGGACCTCATAACCTTGTTTTGCTTATGTTATAGCAAAAGCTTCAAAACTGGACTTCCTGACTCAATCCTCTCACCATTCTATTCCATCCTACACATTGCTGCCAAAGCAGTCTTCCTTTAATTCACATATGACCCTATGATTGTTATATTCAGCCCACTCTAATGACTTCTTCCTGCCTGTAGGATCAAATATAAACTCCTCTACTTGCTTTTTAAACTTACCTAGCCTGGCTCTAACCTCTAGCCTCACTGGGCATTTATTCCTCTCTCACAATCTTATAGTCTGCCAAACTGGCTCCTCTCCATTCCTCACACAAATCTCTCTAACCATCCCATAAGCCTAGAATATACTCCCTCCTTACCCCTACCTCATAGACTCCCTCCCTTCCTTTAATTTGCAACTCAGGCACCATCTTCTACATGATGCCTTTCCTGATCCCCACAACTGTTGGTATCCTCCATCCAAAACTACATTTCATCTAATTACTTTGTGAATATTTATTTTACATATGTGCTATAAATATTATTTTTGTACTGCTTGTATTCCCCATTAGAATGTAAGCTCCTTGTGAGCAGGGATAATTTTTCATGCCTAGCACAGTGCCTGGCACATGGTAGCTATCTAATAATTACATACTAGTTGATTTGGAAAGCCTTTAATATTTAATCGGTAAAGAATAGGGAGCTATTTAATATTTTAATCGAGAGAATAAGGATTGCAGATTTGCTTTGGGGATTTAACCTCATAGGTTTCAGGAAGTTTTTTTTTCCTAGAAAGCAGTACCTTTGTTTTCCTTTTTGGAGTCATAAGAATTACATAGGGTGTCCCGAAAATCTTAGCGAAATTTTAAGCATAACTTAAAATTTTTAGGACCTCCTGTATTTAGAAGAAATAAAATCATTTCTACACACCCCCCCACCATGGCTATGAAAAACACTTCAAACATGGGAATTTAGTTTCTGTTATTTGTTTCTAAAACTTTTTTTAAGAACTGAAAAGATGAGAATCACATTTCCCCAATAAAACAAATCAAATTACAGTAGAAAGGTCAGCAAGGCTAAACAGAGCCTATATACTCTGACAGGCAGGCATACTATATTCACCTTAGAGAGTATCTTTCTAAGATCTTCTGTGATTTTCCTGTAGAAATACATCTTTCTGGTACATTTATTGTCTCAAGCAACATATATTAACCATCTGTAAAGGATAGGAATTTCTTAAACTTATAACAACATAGTACGTTATGGTTAAAAGTTCTAAGGAAAATGTTAGAAGTCCCCAAGAACAATGTCCCTTTAGAGCTAAAGCTTGATTGTCATAATTTCGTGCCACTTCCTGGCCAAGCTAAGAATCCAGTGCTCTGAAAAGAGGAAGGTAAAAAATTATAATTTACATATAGTACAAAATTCACCAATGCATCTCAATATACTTAAGATATAGAATCCATGCTTTTGATCTGTTCCAAAATATTTTATTGATAATTCAAGAAAATCAAATCTCTGCCTCAAATAATGATAAAAACTATTTTCATAGAGAGATACGATACAAAAGAACCTCCACTGTTAACTTTGATTTATATTTTCCAGGAGCATTGATTAATTCATCCTGATCTCATAGGCTCTCTAAATGTGACCAATAACAGGCATCTTTAAGAGAGTTGGTTGAGTAAAGTTCCTTGCCATAGAAGACAATAAAGGTAATTGACCCATACACAATTAAGCCCGTGACCTTGGCCTCATTAGTACCATGCTTAAACCACTAGAATGTAAAGTACAAGCTGAATACCTTCATTAAATATACAATTAAAGGCTTAATACTATAGTCCTCAAGAATTTTCAAAACTTCATTAATAGTTATTTCAAGATGTCTAATCAAGCAGAAAAAGCAGACGAAGTATCGTTTTTATTTAAAAATTAAGCACAAACCTGTAACCTTTTTGTATGCTCTCACATTGCAATAGTCAAAATTAAATATCTGTTTCTTAACCTTCAAAGGCCCTCCAACAATCTCACTCTCCTTATCTAATTATCTTTGTCTTCTATTATACCTAGTTCGAGCTCTGTGTTCCAGCTAGGCAAATCAGCTTTCTGGCCTTCGCAAGATTTATTTGTTCCCATCACCATACCTTCACACATTCCATTTCCCCCCATCTGGAACACCTCTCTGTCAAGTCATGTCTCTCCTGCCCTTTAAAATCCAGCTCAAAATTTATTCATTCAATCAATATATATTGAGCAACTATTATATGCAAGGCACTGTGGAGAAGACAGAGTTGTTTAAGACATCTGTCCCTGTCCTATCCTCTACTAGGAGAAATAAAACATGCAAACAAACAATTATAATCCAAGGTGCTAGATGCTAATATTGATGGCATAGACAAAAAAAAATGGCTTCAGAGGTTGAGCACATTTCCAGCTGGATGATCAAGAATGCATTATGCAACAAGGCCTTAAAGTATGGTTGAAAGTTTAACAAGTAGAGACATACATAGAGCATTCAAGGAATTTTCTAAGTGGAAGTGGGAAAAAAATAATGTGTGCTTATGTGTGAATATACATACCCCCTAGACACATGTCTATATACAAAGCATACTATACACACATAATATATTGGGAATGACACATGCATGTATATATTATATTAAGTATTCTTTTATAACATTATATTCTAACATCATATCATATATTGTGTATTACATTATAATGTATCATATTGAATTGTGTCATATCATGTCATGTGATGTCAGGTTACACATAATGGGAGACAGCACTTTGAGCAACTTGATGTAGCAGAGATTTCACAAAGGACAATATTGAGAAACAAAGGTGGAAATATAGGTAGGGGCTGTATTATGACTGGCCTTGGTTGTCACGTTAAAGAATTTAAACTTAATTTGGTAAAAATGAGCAACTGCTGAAGGTGTTATTATTACTGCTGCTTGTTAAAGCTTGATAATGTATAGGTATATTTTCTTTTTAAATGTGAATTTTATTTTTCATTTCCAATAGCAAGTAGAAGTATTCAATATACGAACAAAAATATAAATATATAACAAGAATGAGCAGGTAAGCTGAAACCAACCAATAAAATACGACTTTATGTCATGCATACATAAGACTTCTATTATTTAGCCATCACTGACTCTGCTCCATAGTATTATGCACACTGTTCTTATTTTCCCAGTCCTTTTCTGAACCTTTTTTTATTGTACTTATATCATGACTTTGTTGCTGTTTTTCCTCACTTAACTGGTTGTAGTTGCATATTTTTCCTTTGTTCTGAGTCACTTCATATACATTTTCACACATTTCCTTGAATGCCTCTCCATCATTCCTTTCAGTGCAGTAATGTGCCACTACATCCATGTACCATAATTCGTTCGGTCATTCCTCAATTGATAACACTGGATTCATTTCCAAATTCTGCCATAACAAAATGCTGCTAGGAATATCTTTTTTTAATACGTGTTTTTTTTTTTGCTTATCCGTAATCTCCTTGAAATATAATCCCAGTAGCTGGGCCACAAGGGTAAAGAGTGAGTATATAGACTTTGTGACTATAAAATTCCACGATGAAGGCTTCTGAGGACAAAAGGAATAGGATTAAAGCAATAGTTTTAAACAAAATATTAATCTAGTGATGCAGTAAAGATTGAGTTAGAGATAGGAGGTAGGAGAGGCAGAATATACTGTTTGATTAATCCAATGTGAAACAAGTACATCAATACATATTTTGAAGAAAAAAGTTGACAGAACTCAGCAGCTAAATGTAAAAGAAGGAAAGAGAGTAGAGGAAGGTAAAAATAACTCCCAAGTTCCGAGCCTAGGTGAATAGAAAAATGATAGCTTAAAAAAAGTCAGTAAGAAAATGTGGTTTAGGGAATTGAGGGGTCTTCCCCTATGTCAAACCACTCAGTCTGATCTATATGTTAGGCTAGCTATTAGGGAGGGTAGTGGAAAGGAAATTTGACATCCCTCTATTGAAACTTGGGCTCCAGGGCCCCAGGAGACATGATTTAAATATCTATGGAGCAAGCAAGCCAGCTTAGTCAGGTACTCTGATGGAGAGACAAGGAGCATGGGTCAGAAGAGTAAAATGATCATAACCACCACTTCTCCACAGACTCCACTGAGGAGCTCAAAAGTCCTGGGAAGATGAGCACCCCATTGACAACTGGTTCTGCTTCCACCCTGGAAGCCTGCAGCTATAATTAAGGTGAGTAATCACTGTGAATAAGGGATTCACCTTCCTTGGCACCACCAACAGCAATTTGGCAATCAACTGCCACTGATGGGAAGATAAGCCCCCAAACTCCTGGAGCAACATCCTCCACACCAATGGCCCTATTTCCAACTCAGACCCCAAAGCCATTGTCTAGGGGAATAACCTCGGTAATAATGAAAACCGGTAATTGCTTCTGCACGTGCTTCAGTCCCAATCTCCTCAGTAGCCACAGCTAGTGAAGATACAATAAAAAAAAAAAAAAACATTCTCACCAACAAAATTACTGGAGTTGTCATATGGTTCAGTATCAGCAATGGATATGATTTTGTTAGTGGAAAGGATGTTGAGGACTATATGTTAACATCTCCTTTGCCACTGCAGCCCAAGAACCAGAGGGCCTTTTGACCTGCATTGTAATTGAAACATACTCCATATGTAATTTCCTCCTTGAAAACAGGGATTGTTTCTGCTATTCTATTTGCATCCTCAGTGCTTAGTACAGTACTTCGCACACAGGAAGAACCTAACTAATTCATCTTATATTCATTCATAGTGTGATTTTCAGGAGGAAAAAAGAAGAGGAGGGTGTTACTGTATTTTAAACTTAACTAGACACAACCCCTAACTCACTAAGTAATCTCGGACAAATCACTTCAACTTTTGGACCTTGGTTTCCGCATCTGTAAAATGATAAGTTTATACGAGATGATGTCTTAGGTTCTTTCTAGCTCCAATATCCTTTAACTCCACAGAAGCCATTGTTTGATAGTAGCTCCCAAAACAGCTGAACTATAGGCTTCCCATGTGAGGGGAGTAGATCATCTTCAGAAGGGCAGAGAAAAAACTGATTCTATCTAGTTCCAACTACCTTTCACTTGCTATCTCCAAAAATACTTGGTTCAGGTACATTAAAAACCCCCCCAACACATTAGCAACATTTATTTACACAAACCATTTGCTATTTATGACTACTACACTTTGTAACAATTAAGTATAAGATTAAATGTTTTAGATGAATTTTGTAAGCTTTATTTCAGTCTAACTAAATTTTTGTTCAGATATGTTCAGTATTCAAAGTTTGTTGCTTAGGAGAAATGTCAACTGCTCACAATTTTTTTAAAGGTAGGAGAGATGTCATAAAGGACTTTGCCTACTAGTCCACTTGACCTTTCAGGGCCTCAGTTTTCATATATATATAAAATGGGCATGATAATAGTACTTATTTTATGGGGGATTTTTATAGATCAAATGAAATAAATTATGTTAAGTATTTTGCAAAACTTAAAATACAATATATAAACTATATTTATCACCATTATTATTGTTATTCCCAACAAATCTCAAAAGGAATAAGGATAGGAACTAGATTTGTGATTTCCTTGATATAGGGAACTCCCAAGTAAGAAACTCCTTCTACCAGTGTCATCTTCTTTGCAACTTACAATCTTAAAGAGTCACCTAGAGCACAACGAGGTTAAATGACTTTCCCAGGGTCATATTGTAAGTTCATGTCAGAGGCCTAGGATTTCCTGGTTTCCAGGCCTGCATTCTATCCATGATGACACAATGCCATTCTAATAACTGGGGGGGCGGAGAGGGGGCAGCGGTAGCTCTGCATGTAAGAGATATTAAATAAACACTGACTGACAAACCCGATTTTTACCAAACAATCAAAATTGTTTATAGGTTATATATAGTCAAGATTTTTTTATTCACATGCAAGTTGGTCATTTTGATAACTGTCCAATGCCACCATCCACTGCCTTCACCCTACTGTCTACTGAATTCCAGGACTCACCTGATAAAAGGGCTGACCAAGTATGTGTGAGTCACAGCAAATTACTTCTGAATTATCTGCCACTTTGCATTATCTATATCAGTGTTCCTTTCCAGTAGAATAGAAAGTCAAGGTTTTACTGTACAATCTTACTGAAAAAAAGTTTTTGTAGCCTACAAGAGAATTGTTGATTGGGCTGGAGATAATTTCAACTCCAGTCTTGAAATCTAAATCTAAAGGAAATAAAGTAGAAAGAATGCTGCTAGCAGTCACAAGAAGCTTTAATGTATACTGTGCACACACCCCCACATACACACCCCTCATCTGTCTCCTTTTGCTCTTTAAAACATTCTCCTTCCTATCTTTAAAATAATGAAGTACTAGGGAAATCACTAGAAGATTATAGACTGAAAGAACTTTAATACTGGGTCTCCCATACTCCACATCTTTGAAGGATGACAAGTAAGTAGAAATGACAGCAGCCACCTCTGCTCTTCCATTTGCTGGAAGCCAGATGAAAAGGACAAAACATTAATGGAAATTCAAGCAACCTTTTAACCTCTAAAGTAGCACAGTCTAACTAGATGCTTAAATATTTCCCAAACAAATTGTATGCTTTTTCTCACTTAGAAATGATAATCGCATATCCCTTAATGTAATCCTGTCGACTTTCATTAGTCCATTCTCTAAAAGAATAAGTAGCCCTCATCAAAACAAATAATGTTGTGCATGAGAACATCTAATAAAATGGGAACTTGATGAAGATTCCACCCAATCTTCTGGAGCTACATTAAACTTGAGAGCTTTTCAGTGCTCTCTAACATCTCAGTGATTCTTAACCCACCACTAAGAATCCAATGGCATTCAATAAATATTAATTGGTGTGGATGAAAAGAAAAACTGATTAACAGATAAAAAAGGTCAAGTTAAGAGACATGCTTTATGGTATCCATTATTAATGAATCACTCATGAATAATCCAATTTATCTGTGAATTCGTAGTTGACAAAAATCCATCCCCCCAGGGTCAATCTCTTGATTTGAGTGCTTCCTCTAACTAAACTCTTCCCTAATTTGTCACAGTTGTTACACAGAAAACTACCAAGCAAAATGTAGTTTTAAATATTTCCTTCCTTGTCTTTAGGCCATGCCTGTATACTACCATCTTCATCCCAGAGCATAAATCCTATTTAAATAATATCTATGGCTGAGAAATTTCTGTCAGTAATATAACAAACATAATTCAATGAAACTCACTAGCATGAACACAACCATAACCAGACAGCCATAAACAGATAATCTAAGTAGCACAGAGCCATACTTAGACAGGACCACTAGGGCTTTATCCCAGGATGCTGATGTGTGTGTGTACAACATTTTTCAGTGGTGACCAAGTCTTCATGACCCCATTTGGGGTTTTCTTGACAAAGATACTGGAGTATCTTTGCCATTTCCTTCTCCAGCTCATTTTGCAGATGAGGAAACTGAGGCGAAGAGGGTCAAGAAACTTGTCCAAGGTCATACAACAAGTAGGTGTCTGAAGCCAGATTTGAACTCACAAAGATAAGTCTTCTTGACTTCACATCCAGCACTATCTGCTGTGCCACATAGCTGCCCCTGAGGGGAATCATAGAGGAGTAGAATGGCATACTCTTACCTAGAGAAATGACAGTGTTGATTTGATTATGATTCCAGTATAGCAGCTGCTGAGTAGCAGTCGAAAGGGGCTGGTGGCGGGGGGGCGGGGGGGGAGTGGCATGTAAAGTAAAGCCTTGCAAGGTACCAGATCAAGATCAGTGGGTGACTGAGGCAACCAACAGACAAGACATTGGGCATGGCATGAAAGTGTTAAGTCCTCCAAGGTTTGATTTCAGGACTGGTTTCTGGGATATACTAGATCTCTGTTCAGAATCAAATAAAGGAATATATGTATAATGTTTTTCAAACGTTAAAACTCTTTTTAAATGTCAGCTGTTAGAATAACAGTATCCTAGTGCAATCCCTCTCATTTTGGATAAGAATAAACTAAGGCCCAGGGAGCTTAAGTGATTTGCCAAAGGTCACACATACAGGAAGCATCAGAGGAAGGATTTGAAGCCAGACCCTCTCTCTCTCTAGAGCCAGTGCTCTTTTCACTGTACCATAACATTATTACCTCACAGAGTAGCTGTGAGAATCGGTTGATTATGTATTCTTTCTAGGGTTCAACTCAAAGCATAGCTGCAAAGACAAAGTTCCTACCTCAGCATTACTCACCTTCTCTAATCCTCACTAATCAAAGGGTGGGGAAGGGCAAAGGCAGGTCTGGGAAGCCAGATTTCCCCATGCTCATTTGGTAACGGCCTTCCTTCTCTCGACTTGGTATAACACTTTGTTTTGTGCCTCTTTTTAATGTACACATGTTGGATCTTTTTGTATTATGCTGTGGCTATCATGTGTCCTTATGATCTCCTATTAAATTGCAAGCTCCATGATCAGAGGGACTCACTCTCATCTCAAAGTTTGTGTTTTCCTTGGTGGATATCATAGTATTTTACTTATAGTAGAAATTTCAATATTTGTTGAAGTGAGTTGAATTGTAAAGCATTATAGAAATTCAACTTGTTATCATTATGAATAATTCTAAATGAGCTGATAATTTTTACAGGGACAATCAAGTGCTGACTATATACAATTGGCAGATAGATGAAAATAGACTGGATAGTGTTTGCTTGATAGAATTTGGGCTTGTTCATGTAACAATTAAAGGGATAAATGGGTCTGGCTTTTAAGACTTTTCCAAGCTAAATCTGAATGGAGGAGGAAAAAATGCCAATTAGTGAATAGAAATATTACTCTGTTCTATATGGACTTTCCTGGATGCTTTCAATATTTCTATTGTAGATGTACAATAGTGGGGATCAGCCAGTGCTTAAGCCTCCACAGAAAACTCGTCCAGACTGGAAATATGGATAATGAATTCAAAATGCCCCCAAGCCAATACATTTTAAAATGGGGAGAGGTATGTGGAGGGGAAGCAAGTATTACAGAAGGTCCCTCAATGAGGTCTCACATATTAGACCATGTGCAGACACTCCCCTGATTCCTCTCAATGCATTTGCTCCAGTTCAAAAGACTGAAGACATTTCTCAACCATACATGACTAAGGGGTTGGCACTATGTTATGACAAAATGTATTGTTATCGTATGAGGAGCCAAAAGGAATAATGGTTCAAGAGATATTAACAGAATGGAGCTTTCATACACCAAGATATTTCACCCTTTTTCTCTCTTCTTTCCGTGGTTGTCCCCCATGCCTGGAATGCCCTCTGTCTTCACCTCTGCCTCTCAGCATCCCAAGTGTCCTCCATGGCTCAGCTCAAGCAACAACTTCTACGTGAATGCTTTCCTGATCCTCTGAGCTGCTATAGCCTTTTCCTCAAATTATTTCATGTCTATTTTAGATGGAGGAGGAAGGGGGAGAGAAGAAGAACAAGAACAAGGAGAAGAAGAAGAGGAAGAAGTCATGGTCATTGTCATCACAGTAACTGTGGTAGTAGTGGTAGTAGTAGTAGTACTAGTAGTAGTAGTAGTAGTAGTAGTAGTAGCAGCAGCATAGCTAACATTTATATAAAACCTTCTATGTACTACTAGCTTTACAAATATTATCTCATTTTATCCTCATAACAACTCTGAGAGGAAGGTGCTCTTATTGTCATTTTACAGATAAGGGAACTGAGGCAAGCACAGGTTAAGTGACTTTTCCAGGATCGCACAAGGACTTAGAGTCTGAGGCCCGTTTTGACCCCAGGTCTTACTGACTCTAGACCCAATACTCTTTGTACTAGGGCACCACCTTGCTGCCTCAGATTTGTATATGCTGTAACATATGGCATCTTGTCTCCCATAGTTAGATCATAAGCTCCTTGAGGTCAGAGTCTATTTCCTCTTTGACTTTATCTCCCTTAGCATGGTTTGTTGAGTGGAGAATTGACTGAATGTTTGTTGGCTGAATGGTTCATTGAACTCACATTTTTGAAGTGGAGTAAGGAGTACACATATTAAAAAACTCAAGAAAAAGCCAGATGCCTTTGCCAGGTGTGCCTAAGTTTAAGAGACTACATTGTTTGAAGGGGTCTTGCACATTGAAAGAACTCAATAATTATTTGTGAATTAGTACATAAATAAATGAAGTGTCTGGCTTTGAGTCAATAGCTATCTGGCTTGGGACTCATTCTAAAAGCAGAGGTATATGTTAGGAGGGTGAATTATGATTTTTTTCATCAAAAGCAAAAGGTTGAAATGCATATGCTTCTACATTTAAGACATGCATCCTTCCTTACAGGAAAGACTTTGATCCAGAGATTCCATTGTCTTCTTTAATTCTATGATCCTAATGAACTGTTACATTCTATCGATGTAGCCTGTTATCATACAACAATACTACTCACTCCTGCAGTCATATTTCCAACTTAAATGAGGAATAATCAAATAGCAGAACCACTATGCAATTCACTAAGCCGATCAGTAACTTTTTACTACATGTCAGCCATCTATCATGCATGGCCCACTCATATTTATTTAGCTTTCTCAGCACATCAACTTGTCTTTCCAAGTCAGCACTGCATTCCTTCAGAGCTCTATTTTTCAAACAGTGCGAGCAACAAAAATTCTGTCATCAACAGACTGAACAACCGTAACCATACAAGAGCGTTGCCTGTCTGGTGTATTAAATTCACTCTTTTTCCCCAGTACAGTTACTGAAATCCTTCTTGCTGACTATATCTCAAATCAGTTGATTCAGCAATTCATAAATCATTCATTCAACAAATATCTGTTTAATATAGAGTTTTGAACAACAAATTCAATTCCAGAAATACATCTGAAGAGCCTATCTATGTGTAAAGTCCAAATTAGAAATATAAAGATGACTAAGCATATATCGCTTAACTTTAAAATGTTAATGACCACACAGCATAAAAGGCAAGTATTCAAAAAAATTATAATTCAAGTTATAATGTGATGGGCCATAAAAGAAGTGGAAATAAAATTACACAGTCCCAGATTTGGAAAATATCTTAGGTCATCTTCACAGCATTCTTGACAATAACTATGTAGACTTACTTTAAATATTATTCCTAATAGGAAGGCACTGTAATTTAGTCAAATCGATAATCAATCAAGAAGCTTTATATGAAATATCTGATACATACTAAAACAGTGTTAAGCACTGGAGATACAAACACAAAAATATAACAAACCTTGCATGCGAGGAATTTATATTCTAATAGATTCACTCATTCCACTTTCAGATGTTCAAATTGTTAGGAAGTTCTTTTAGATGTTGCCAAAAATCTGCCGCTCTCCAACTTTCATCAGTTATTCGTAGTTCAGCCCTCTGGGTCAATAATAGCTTATCCCTCTTCCACAGAAGAGTCCTTCCTTTACTTGGATTAAACTGTCACATTCTACCTAAGTTTTTGTGTTTCTACATTGAACATCCCCAGTTTGTTCAACAGATTCATGGATACTATGATTTTTAGTCTTTTGGTTATTCTTGTGGCTCTACTCTGGACATAGAACAGTTTATTTTTTTAAATTCAGATCTATATTTGTAAAGCACCCTGCAATCCTTAAAGTGTTATATATTATTATTAATCATGATAACGTGAATAATGATATTTCACTGGCATAAGAAATTACCACTGAGACTTCTGTTTACCTATGGATATAGGTACCTGTGCTGCAAGTTAGAGTGCATGAGAATTGCCTGGGCTGTGAAAAAGCAGTGTGACTTTAATTTTTATTTTTAAATGCATTCAATTAAAACTAGATAAACACAATATATTTTCCTATCCTCTCAGATTGTAAGCACATTTTATTTCTACTACCAGAATATCTTCTCTGGCTCAGGAATTAATGAATGAACAAATGAATGGATTTATGAAGTGCTTGGTGTGTTCCAATCACTGTGTTGAGCACTGATGACACAAATTTAAAAAAAAAAGACAGGCCCTGTTCTAAAGGAGCTTACATTCTAATAAAGGCGACAACACATGTGGGAGATTTGTGGACAGTGAATTGAAACAATAGGGTAATCTAATAACAAACCCCTTCCAGATAATGATTTAATTATAATTGTCAGAGAAAGAGATGTGAAAGGAAAGGAGGTGTGGAGGTTAGGTACATGATAGATAGCTGAAAATGATCAGAGTGATAATGAGGACTCATGGTCCCATGAAGTGCAGAGAAAAGTGGCTTAACTCCCTCTGTACTTCCCAAAGTCCTATGATTGGTGTATACTGATGTGCATTCACAAATGAAATGCAGAGCATTGAGAAGACACGTTCCTTTGTCATATTTTCAAACAATCCATTTCAAGCAGTACCATATTCACAAAGGTAGTGTCTAAATAGACACAAAAAGAGGGAACAGAGAGTGCATTTCTTGCTTAAGTCAATTTGATTTGATAATTCTCATGCACTTACATAATTCTAGTAAGTTGTGATAATCAAAGGGATATATGATTTCATTCTTGATTTATAGATGACACTAACAAAAATACTTGATATTTAAACTTGAACATATTTTCCAAAAATCAAGGAGAAATATTTTAACCTTTTTTTCATCAATTATATGTGCAATACCAATCAACCAAAATTAAATCACTAAGCACCAAAGATATAAACTAAAACTTGTTTCCCAAATTATCTTATCACTCTCCACCACTGAACCTGATTCTTTTATAGGATACAGGTTTAGTCCTAGGACTAAGAGCAAAAAGTAATCTTAGATATCACCATTATAAGTCCAATCCTTTCTTTTTACAGATAAATGTTAAGTAGATGTAAATGACATAATGATTTCTTTCACATCAAGGTCACTTTTTAGTCAAAGGATGAATTATTTGAAAATATCTGCATCATTCTCATGACTTCATATACAAATAATCACTTTGGTAAAATTTGCTTTTATTTTTTAAAAGCATAAGTACTTTTTTTTAACATAAATGTGTTTTGTGATTTTTTTCCAGTTTTCCAAAACCACAGTGAAGAGTGTCATTTCAAAATTAAAAAAAAACAAATAAAATAAAGCTCAGCTTATTATAAGTCACAAATGCTTTCTTAAAACAAATCTGGGGGAAATGTCAATTTCTTTTTGTTTTTTTTTTTCCTTTTTAGTCCACTAGAGGGTGGCCTTCCTAAACTAGGTCTGAGATTATGAATTCAGCCTGCTTCTGACCTGTTGATAAACTGATTTTCACATGATATTCTTCTCTACAGTTTGCTTTTCTGACAAAACAATATTTTTAAAAATGTATTCTAATTATTATTGTCTATTTTCAAGCAATCTGTCAGAAAATATGTAGTGTTAAACTTCCATATATTTTGCCCCCTAAATGAGAAATCATGGATTTTCTAAACTTTCCTGAAATATAAAAGCACTTTTTATTATCTATTTTCTATTATGTGTAAAATAAATTCATAGGCATAACAATATATGTATTTATGTTTATATATGTATATATGTGTATGTATGTATATATATCAGATTTGTAATATTTGCCAAAGTACTAGAATCTGCATTCTACACACACACACACACACACACACACACACACACACACACACACACAGTTACAATTGACATTATACCAGAGAGGTAGAACACGACAAATACAACTAGAAATCCAGGTTTTAAAAACATCTTCCTTAATATATGTCAGTGGTGTGAATCGAGGGCTAGAAAACATACAGTGGATTAGGTATATAGGAAAGGGCAATGTTTAAAACAGTAAAAATGAAACAAAACACAGCACTGACAAGAAAATACCTGTGCTACATTAAGTAGGGTGAGTAAAGAACCAAATGCCACCCAGCACAGCTTCAAGCTGTTTTTGTTGAATCAGATCATCCTTTGTTGAACTTCAGAGAGAGGTGCTCAGGTGCTGTACCTATGAGGTGTTCTTTCTGTTTGGGAATCTTTGTAAATATGGTTTTCCTATTTCAGAACTGGAATCTACAGTGTCTCAATGACTGACAACTTTTTTTTCCAATAGAAAACTTGCCCCAAGCCTCCATGCAAAAAGGGGGAGAAGGCAAATGACACCCAGGAAAAAATATGTAAGCTGGTTTCATTTATTTGTGCCCTAAGCAGCAGTGTCATATAACAGACAGGTTGCTGCAGCCAACCAGACTTGAGCAGCTGCGAATGCTACATCTTGGCACTCTGAAACGATTGGCTCCTCTCTGGGGAGTGGAGGGTGTTCAGTTATTAATGACCGCTGAGCAGGCAGCACCATGTCAGTGTGACAACTGATCGGGTGAACGATGCACCACTAACCACCATGGAAACAAGGGGAAGTAAAAGGAGCTAGCAGCATCTCTCTTTCCTGGATCGCAAGCATCCGCCAGTCTGACAGAGAGGCAAAGAGAGCGGCTGGCAAAAGCCTGGGATCTCAAGTGCAGGCTGCTGCTTTCCCTCATGTTGTAGGATATACAGATAGGACTATATATACATGTCTATGCATGCAGTGTCTATTTGTTTATGCTCTGTCTGCACATATACATATGCACCTTTTCACACCCAGGGAAGACTGCAATTCTGTGATTCTCACACCTAAGGAACTAAGGAATCCACAGTCCAGAGACGCAAGAAGTCATCTACTACCCGGAAACTGCATTTGCAGGGTAAGTTTTTTTCTTTTTGTTTTGTTTTGCTTTGCTTTTTAAAAAACAGATATATGTGACTAAGTGCTGTTTATCAAAATTCACTTGGTGCTTGGCTTTGTGCTTCAAACCTCCTGTTGGTATTTTCTTCTTGGCTGCATCTTAATAGGCTTTAGCCTCAAATTTTGCTTCTAGAGAAAAATAAAAATTCAACACTTCCTAGTGGTGCTTGTGGAATTCTCCAACATACATTATACAAGCTAGAAAGCCCATCAAAGGATATGAGAGGGAGAAAGGGAGAGGCAATGATAACGGGAGGAAAAGATTTTTTTTTCCTTCATGTACTTAATGTAATAAGCAAACTACACAGACACTGTCTGGAAAACAACAATAACAACAAAAAAATGGAGCGGAACCCCCACTTCTCACCCCCCCCCCACACACACACCATAGGTGGATTAAGGCAAATGCTGTTATCTATCAAGACCCAAAACCACTGAGCACAGAGGTTGAATGAGCATATCACAATCAATTATTGAATTTCTGCCAGGCTACATCTTAAGGATTGTGGTAAATGATTTCCCTTTAATAACATCTCCTCGCCAGTCAGAAGGGACGGTAAGAATGTCTGATCGCTAATGCAGCTGGTACTGTACAGCCTAGGTAAAAAGGATCCCATGAACCAGAAGAGTTCTCATCTTCTTTGGTAATTAACAGGGTCACAGCAGGTTGGCTCTCTGAAACATTTCCTATTTGAGAAGACTGTTCCAACCAACTGTTATTCTATTCCCTTGGCTCAAATCAAGCTGGAAGGCTCAATTCTATTCTAATGTACTTATTTGAAACAAAACCAATCCGCCTTTTTTTTCTTCAGTGTCAGGTTGTATGAGTAAAACACAACCTTCTTTTTTTGAGGGGTGGGGGAGTGGGAGTTGTGGTGAGGGAGACAAAAAGGAGATGGAGAGTAGGAGGAAAGGAAGAAGTGAGTATTCAAAAATCACCACTCTGAATACATAAAACACTGAGGTAGCTAGCTATAAGCATTACTTGGTGTCTTCTATTTACCCTCTCTAATTTCAGAAGCAATGCCCCTGAGACCAAAACCATGCTCAGTCAAGTCTGTCAACAGCCCTGTAAGAATGATTCATGAAATACAGTGCTTGGTTAATTGATACTTTTAAACCCTGCAAAGGGCACCTAGCTACTTAATGCATGTTTTCAAATAGACAGGACAAATTTAGGATCTTGTAAAAACACTCACTACTCCTTTAATGGATCCTCTACAGACATTAACAATAAGCTAAGTATTGAAATCGGCCTCCTGGAGTGCTTCGATTTTCCCCATCCCCTCACCCACCCGTTACGTTCAATTCACTAAACAGTCAAAGGAAAAGGCTTTATAGAAAAGAAATGGTTTGTTTCTGCAATTGGAATTTCAGAATTTGTATTCTTTTGCAACATAAGGAGAACCTAAGGGACAGTTTCCTCTCAAAGACTGCCACTTTCCCATAAATGTGTCAAAAATCGAGTCACTTTACACTAGGTAAGGCAAGAAGTCAATTAATTCAGGTGACCTTTGTAAATGACGACAATAAAGCAGCTCTGACAATATGCCACTGTCTTCGATTTTCCCTCTGGAAAATGAATGAGCTTAAGAAGAGGTTTCCTGCTCACAGTGAAAAATGAAAGGTGCTGAAGCATTAGCTCTCGATATTGGCAAGCTTAGTTGCTCAGCTTCAAATGCTACGTGCAATCTGTTTTAAAAACAACATGATTTATTATATGGAAGAAAATATACTCCACTTGCTGTTTTGTTATTCATTAAAACTACTGGTTGAGCCACAGAGCAATCCTGATATTTGGTTCAACAAACACCCACTCCTTTTGAGTAGACCTGCAACCTCCTGCTTTTTAAGTCTTGTACAATGTGTGGCACTGCAGTATTGATCCTAGATTATTGTGGACAGCTTTGGGGCACAGTTCTGAATAAACTTTTCACACAAAATGTTTATTCCCCAAGTCTTACTGGCTTTTGTTTTCCAAACCTGCTTCAGGATTGCAATCTATAGCACTTAAGAAGGGCAAAAATCCCTGCTCTCTTTCAATCTTGAGTAATACTCCCATACATATTTCATGCACCACTGACTGCCACAGTGATGTGCCCAATGGATTCTGAAAAATTCATATAACTTCAGACACCCCCATACTTGGTTTGCCCTGGTGAGCAAGGGTGTTTTGTCTGCCAACGACAATGTCAAATGGTAAGGAAGGCAGCAAAATTTGAAGACTTTTCCATAGTCTCTCCCAATAATGTCATGATGACAGAAAAAAAAAAAAATGATTGCCTATCGTGATGGCAGTCTTCGATGGACCAACCTTTCAGAGGTATAGTACGTCATAAGCCGCAAGCCTGGTTAGAATGCCAAATACACACTATGTTGGTATTTTGGCTAGTGGGTAGTGTCCTAATAAATCCTAGGACTTGCTTTGCATGCTGACCCGAGAACATATAACAAAAGGGCCAAATTTGGGATGCCCAGCAGGTATCTGCCTGCTGTATGAATGCTGATTAAGATGATTATTCAAGGCATTTATTTCATTCAAAATGCCCAAATAACAAAAACTCAACACATTGTTGTTGAAAAAGCAGAACCTAAAGATTATCCTTAAACAGTATAGTATTAGTTATGAACTTAAATAACATCATTAATGGAAAATGAAAGATTAAGTGGAGAATGAGTTCCTCTCTTCTTGCCTCAGTAAGGATGTCCCTAATGACCAATTTAAAACAATGTGTTTCCTTTCAATCTGGAAATAGACCATGCAATCAGTAATATTTTTAAATATGCTACATAAATGTGATTCTAACAGTTCAACCACTCTTGTGTCATATACCATGGTACATTAAACTAAATAAAGCAAGTAAACACCAGGAGATATAGCATATACACCTCACGGATACTGTCAGTGAGAAATTCTTCATAAACTTCTATCTATGATGGTGGTTCTACAAAGAATACTTGGGGAAAGTTGACAGTTTGGTAACTGAAAAGAGATCTGTCAGAAACCTTCCTTAACATCTACAATCCCGACACAGTACACACACACACAAACACACACACACACACACACACACACACACACACACCTTCTTTAGTCTTTAATAAAAACAAAGCTATATCTACTGAGGGACCTAGGATGTAATGAGCTAAATAAGAATCATTCCTTCGGCCAAAATTTTGGGATTGCAATATAATATAAAATCAGTTAGCAAATGATTCTGAGAGGTCATTAAAAGCATTATTATGATAGAAAATGAAATATTACTAAACACAAATCTTTGTGAAGAAAGACAATGTGTTCCCTTCCTTACACTGAATTTGCATAATTGACAAATTTGTAAACGTTTAGTTGCTGTTATTATAATTCATCTTTTAAAGTTAGGGTGAGAGTTGCTTTTCTTTTTAAGGCATTCTGAAAAATCTACCCTGGACAGCTTCAATGTGAATAAATTAAAACCTAAAATGTATTCATGAGATCTCTGAATCTTTAAAGTGAATGGCACCTTGAAGATTCTCAAGTTCACTCCTCTCATTTTACATTGGAAGACCGGCACCCAAGGAGGGCCAGTGATTTAATCTGTAGTTGCAAATTTAGTTAGTTGTAGCACCTTGGGTAGCACCTTATTAGGTAGCACCTTATTACACTACACTACCTCCCCAGTATTTGAATGTCAAGCCAAAACACAACTCATTTTCAAAGTCTATGTAGATTCCAGAAAATTAGAGGAAACTTCTATCACTGGAATAAAGCACCCTAATAAATGAGAACTATAAAAATAATAAATTCAATAAGAAGTTATCTCATTTCATAAATTACATAAAGTTGTCCATGGATCCTCAGAATATATCTCAAATGTGGAATCAATTATTTACCTATGTTCCCTTACTTTGAAATAAAGTATTTAACAATTTTACAGACCTTAAAACACTACGCACATGCCACCTACTATTTTTATTAATACTTTAAGAAAATTGGAGTTTGTAAAGCACATAAATCATAGCTATTCAAAGAAGCTACTGGTCCACCATTTTTAGATCGGAGCTCTTTTTCCAGGAGTAGGGATAAGGTTTAATCTCATTACTTTCTTGTATACTTTTCTGTCTAGTTTCACAGAAGTCCTCATATTAAAGGCCATACAGTTCTTCCATAAATAAACCAATATCAATACTCAATGAGTGTAATTTAGTGCTCATTATTAAGACAATAAAAATCTATTGTTACAGAGGGATTTTGTGTAAGCTTGAGGGCTAGTAAGCAACAAGAAAGGTATTGCCTGTTAGCAGTTTTCTTATGACTTTCCGCCTCTTTGTGAATTTTTTAAATGCATTTCTAAATTCCCCACCTGGCATGACATAATTTGGAAGGAAGATATACCTTTTTTAAACACAAAGACACTTCTCAATTATAACCATTATCAAGTTTATTTTATAACATAGCAATAAATATAAATAAACCACATAAAACTGATAATGAACACAAATGCCATGATATAAAGTGGGAACAACACAAAATTCATTTAGTTGCATGCTGTTTGGCTACCAACCATTACAATTTGGATTAAATGAGAAAATACATGGAAAGCACTTTGCAAACCTCAAAACACTGTGTAAATGTTAGCTATTATTATTATAATTATAAACGAATTAGTCAGAATTAAGTTCTTTTTTATGTTTTAAATAAAGGGCATGGCATAGTAGGTAGAAATCTGGCCTCAGAATCAGGATCTTGGTAAAGTCATTTAACTTTAATGTCCCAGGCAAATCTCTAAACTCCAAGTTGCTGAAATTAGTGTCCATCTGCATTGGTAGACAGAGTTTATTTATGAGGAATTCCTGATACAAAAAAAAATCACATCTGGACAAAAATGAAATGATGTTTTCTTTTAGAATTTTAATAGGTACAATTGAGCAATGAACCTGAATTCTGAGGAATTTCATTCCAATTTTCTTAAAGTATTAATGATAATGGGGAAGCTGGGTAGTGTAAATGGCTAGAATACTTGGCCTGGAGTCAGGAAGATCTGAGTTCAAATTTGGCCTCCAACCCTTATTGCTGTATGACCCTGAGCAGGTCACATACTCATGATTGCCTCAGCTCCCCATCTATAAAACGGAGACACACTGGAGAAGGAAATGGCAAAATACTCCAGGGACAGCATCATCTAGAGTTGGACCCAACTGAACAAAAACAACAGTTAATGGTAAACAGCTAGCAATAAGAGCTGATATTCCACATACTAGTTA
Organism: Trichosurus vulpecula; assembly: GCF_011100635.1. Classification (NCBI taxonomy): domain Eukaryota; kingdom Metazoa; phylum Chordata; class Mammalia; order Diprotodontia; family Phalangeridae; genus Trichosurus; species Trichosurus vulpecula. The sequence goes on along the minus strand of NC_050577.1, from coordinate 141,366,563 downwards.
CATGACTTTAAAGTAGTCCCTCAACCTGTCTGGGTCTCAGTGTTCTCATCTGTAAAAAGAACAGGTTGGCTTAGATGGAAGATCCCTTCTAAGCAGAACTCTATGATCCCTTATGGAGAAGTCTGTCAGAAAACAATTTTATTTTATAATTTAGTCTACAACTCTTCTTAATGGAAAAAAAAATGAGTAACATTATATTGATCTACTTGTCCATGGTTTGGTTGTTATTTTTTTTTTCTGGCACTTGCCCATCTGGTGAATAGATTATCAGGCACAGGTCAGAGTAATTTTTATTAAAAAGAGAGCAGAAACTTCTCCATGGTTCGGACCCAAGGGCACACCAACTGATTGGTGAGAAATTGTGATCTATGTATTAAAGGTTCCTGGAGGCGCCAAACAAGTGCTAGCATGACAGCAGCTACATAGTTATAGCCTTCCTGCTTAGGCTGCCTTGAGGAGAAAAATACACATGGTAAGGCTTAGGAGAGGCTAAAACACTGTGAGCAAAACCACTTCAAAATCCATTTTATTCTAAGATTCACCTGAAAAGGGGGAGGAAGGAGTATTGTTGTCATGTCAATAACTATGATGTGGAAAAATAAAGGGAAATCACTAAAAATGTGTTCTAAAATAAAAACACTCATTTTAATTTTAATTAGATTAAGCTGTCTTTGGAAGACCAACTCTTGGGTTCAGAAAAAGTGTAGTGGTGGGGTGAGGTAGGGAAAGAACTCATCAAGTGAACAGGCATTTTTTAAGTACCTGCAATATGTCAGTCTTAGTAGAATAAAAAAAAATTACAATTTTTACAACTTTGCATCAGATACCCAACAGATTCTGAAAATGTTGGCTGGCCACATTATAGGCTTGTACCATCAAGCAACAAGATACAAATCTGAACACCTGCAAAATTATCCTCTCGATAATTGAGTACCTGAGGCCTGAAAAGAAAAAAAAAAAAGGCGTACATGATCTATTAAGTGGGAGACATATTCATCAGAGATCAAGTTCACTAACATATTCACATTAGCCTATTAGCAAGTGACAAACTCATCAATGACCTTTTATTCTATTCCTACAATTTTCTGACTATTCATAAATTCGCAAAGGGTATAATACTTTTGACTTGTTTTTCCTGTAGGTAAATAGACTAGGATAGGAACTATCACTGAGGATTTAATGGGTATAGGGAATTCCAGGGACAGGAATTGCCAACACAGTTTGGTATAATCTTAAAGAGATGCCTAGAGTAGAAATGTCAAAACACAGTCTGAGGGACTCCTGAATGAAGCCTGAAGCAAACAGAATTGGGAAATATTTAACAAAATAAATTAAAATTCAATAAAACATAGATAATATTACATTAAAAGTAAGTCAACATTTTGGATCACAGGGATCCTTCTGTACAGATTACTGGCCCTGTTTCTATTTGAGTTTGACACAACTGGCCTAGATCACTGAGAGGTTAAGTGCCTTGGTGAGGTCTGCAAAGTCATCATATTTCAGACATGAGATTGAACCAAGATCTTTCTGGTGCAGAGGCTAGCTTGCTATCCAGTAAGCCATGATACCTATAATCAGATTAGACTGTGATTACAGAGAATTGTTGTTTTTTTGTTTTTTTGCTCATTCTGGTTCTTGATTATTTTTTGTAAAATTGGTGGAAATAGTCATATGTATGTATATTTTTTAAAATTTCTACTGGGATAAAATCTACTTTCATGAAATCTTTCTACATGCAAACAGAAGTTATAGTTTTCAGGTCTAGAAGATTGAAATTAAATTTCCACCTGATCTGAAGCTTACTTTTCAGAGAAAATCATAATATCACAAATTAAATGGAAGAAATAAGTAGGTAATAGATGTATTCAGCTTTATGAGTCACATTGGTCTTAATATTCTTTGAGCTTCTCTTTTCATCACTGACTTCAAAGAGATATCTCTTTAACTGGTGAGAAAGATAAGTCCTAGGAAAACTGAACTTAGCATAATTTGTTAACAATGTTAGGAGTCTAACCCATAATCCCATCTACTCCAAACTCAATTAATTTCCTCAATGGCTGCAACAGTCATGTAGAAGCAGGAAAATCTTAGACATGGATATTCAATATTTTTAGAACACCACACCCATTAACTTTTCTCATTAGGAATTTAAATAGTCACAGGGTGTGATTTCAATACACACCCAGAGAAATGACATTTTGATTTCTGAAAGGGCAAAAGGGGTTAATGGTATTACACTGTGCTTGCCTCAGGCACCAAGTGAAACAAGGAAAAGAGCTAAAATGGGATTCAGTCTAGCTTGCAATTCTGCAACACAACAGAAAGTGTAGTTAAAGGAAAGGCAAAAGGTGAGACACAGGAAAAGGGAATCAAATCGAATATTGAACACAATTTAGTGTTCTGAGTTCTATTCCTGGAGGTTCTTGAATAAAAGGCCTCTGCACACAAAGTACTATACGATTATGTTACACTAAATTACACTCATAGGATAAGAAAATTTGTTTTGTGAATAACTGAACTGATTCACCTACCAAACATACAGTTTATACTCCTCCCTCTATCTGTCGTTTATCACCCACACGTTTTTTTTTACATCAAACATGTCTCATATTTTAACTGCATGCAAAAATGCCATGAAGTGATACAGCCTTCCCTCCCACATTTTTTTTAAACAGTGGTGTGTCTGACAATTCAGTGCTTCATCAGTCAACTGTTTTACTTTAATGAGTAAGCATATTACCTGACAATTTCCTAATTGAAAGAACTTCCATTTTTTTCATGGTATGAATGGTGTCACATTTTGCTTCCCTTAGACAAAATCATCTGGCATTCATAACCAAGTTAATGTAAGCAAAGAATTTCCAAGGATGGGGAACCTGTGGCCTCAAGGCCATTTTAGTCCTTGGGTGTGGCCTTTTGACTGAGTCCAAGTTTTACAGGACAAATCCTTTTATTAAGGGGATTTGTTCTCTGAAGTTTGGATTCAGTCAAAGGACCTACAGGGCCACATGTGGCCTGGAGGCCACAGGTTACCCATCCATGATACCTTAGAGTCAGATCATATATACTGGCCCATTGCTTTATAGAGAAAGTGATACAGCAGACTACCATGGCCTTCCCGTCCCCCCCACCCCACCCAATATCCTCAAAATGAATGAGTGAAACAATTGAATGAATGAAGCCACTGATCATTTAAATACCATGTGGGACAATCATTCTATTCATATCAAGGTAATATTCACATATGTTATTCAGTTTACAGCATAATAGAAATTTTAATTCAGACTGTCTTCTTTTGCTTACTTTTTTTGAGTTAGAGATGATGAATACTAGTGCATTTTCCTCTACTCCTATCCTTTTCACTTAGTTCTATAGAAAGCTAAATCTAAAAGAAACTCTAGTATTATTCTCTACTTGATTAACTGACAAAACAATTTTTACAGTCCCTTCACAAGTGGCCCTATGAACTGGCAGCTTATATGCTCTTTCTTTCACCATTTTCTATCAAGAAAAGACAAATTCAACATGCTGCTTTACTTGAGGTCATGCAGTACAATCCCTGGTACAAAGGCATAATATATAGTTTAACTCATAGGTCTCCATTTTCGCTCTCCATAACAGTCTCAGTCACTTTGGGTATACCCTTCCCTAGTCATGCATTTTCTCTTAAACAAGGAAGAAATTGCTGACAGTATTTCATCCTACTGTTACCAGGATCTTAAATCCTCAGTGAAGAACACCAAGTCTCCTCAATGTTAATGAGCTTCTAGCTTTGAAAAGAGAATTCATGAGGAATATAACTCATCTTTCAAGTCAAACATGCCTAGGACCAGGTCTATAATTTCAGTATATATAAAGATTCTACCTATTACTAGTGTAAGTAAAAGGTTATTCATCCTTTACTTTGCAGTATTTATTTATATTCCACTACAATTAAACATCTAGATAGCATCATTTACACATCTAGAACAAAACTAGGAAACAGTGAGGTTTTGACAACTAGTCACATAATCACAGAATTTTAGAGCAGAAAGGCACCTACAAAGATCAAAGAATGTTAGAGATGGAAGGGGCCTCAGGGAATCATCTAGTCTAATCTCTTTATTTTACAAATTGCACGAGGGTTTTTTTTTTTAATTTTTAAAGATTTTTTTTTTCTAATGGAGTATCCTAGATTTCTCAGTTGTCTAAGCCAGGATTTAAATAAACAGCAGTTTTCCACACTAGATGTTTGTTGAATTTGAGGGTTTCTAGGTTAGCAACGGCCTTTAAAAGGCCATCAATGGAGCTGTACTACATGAGAAAAATCTGAATGAAGAACTAGAGTAAAAAAATCACTGGACACTTCTGTAATGGAAAATAAAAAGAGAGTAGCTTGAGGTTTATATACCCCATAACTTTTCTTTTCATGCTTAAGATACTGCTTCTTTATTTCAAGTAATTAATCCACTAAAATAAAATACAGATTTAATTCAGTGATTAAAAAGCTAGCACACAATATTAAAAATGGATGCAAATATATGTGTATTTTCACATATCATTTGATGTTTTTTGCTATTTCTTGGGTTAGATAAATAGTTCCTTAAGAATAAATTTGGTGACGATTATGTGTTGTTTACACTTTTCCCCCCAAAATACAATATATACAATACACTGATGCTATGACCATGTGATTCACTAGACATTCCTTTCTGATTAGAGTGATCAATAACTACAAAATGAAATTTTAAGCTCTTCGAGAGTTATAAGAAAACTTACACAGACTACCATATATGCTGATCATTCTGTATGATAATTTAAATAATATAATTTAATTAATTAAATCATAGAAAAGTAATGCAACTAACAACACAAGAATGCATGTTAATTATTAATGGATATCCCCCTTTTAAATATTCTAATAAATCTTGAACCTATGTAGATCATATGATACAGATAGACAAAACCTATTTTTAATTCAGAAATGCATCTCAGAGATTAAGAAGTATATCTCTTTCTAGCACACAGGGAAAAGACTGATGTTTATAGGTTTCTGTATTCTTTTGCCATGAGTATCCTGCAATAGTATGTATATAAACAAGGACTGGGTTTAATTAAATCAACTATCTAGCTAAGCATTCAATTATATTAAAAAATGTTGAATACCCAAGTTCGATTACTCTAATCAGCAATGTAAGAATTTACTTAAATATTTCTTTTTTCAGGGTATGAGATGAAAAAGCTAAGCTTTTCCTAAACTTCCCCTATGCCTTTAACATGTGTATAGGTTTCAATAATCTCTCAATGTCTCAAATGTAGAACCTCTGCCCAAGATCTAGGATCATGGAAATTTATTAAGATTCTTCGGTAGCAGTCATTCACATAGGCTATATACCTCATTAACCAAGTTAATGAATTAAAGTACCATTATTTAATGAGTATAATAGATCACCATTTTCATAATTCTAAAAATTAGCAGACATTCTAGAAGGGAAAGGAAAAACTTGAATTTGTACCTTGAGTTAGTTTCCTCTCCTCTATTAGAATTAAACTTGTAAACAAATGTGTAGCTTAGTACCAGTTTAGCAAAATTGTTAAAACAAGAGAATTGTAGAAAGCTATGCAACAGCATAGCAAGAGCCTCAACCACTTTTATCTAAACATTCTATTGAAATGATTGGAACTGGGGTTCTTTATATTTTGTGTATCACAGACTCCTTAGGCAGTCTGGTGAAGCCTATGAACTCCTTCTTAGAATCATGTTTTTAAAGAAATAAAATAAAATACATGGGATTTCAAGGAAACCATTTATATTAAAGCATTATAAAAACTAAAAAAAAAAATGTTCAGAGACCCAAGATGAAGAAACCTTGATCATGGAGCTCCAGGGTCCTGTGCCATAATGAGAGAATATTAATGTTAAAGATAGGGGCTTTTACTCTATAGTAAGCAGTTTGGAAACAATAAAAACACTATGAAGTGGAAAACCATAGTCTCACAATTAAAGTTACAAAAATTCCAAGGACAATGGGAAAATGTCTAATGAGCATAAGCAGACTGTAACACTTGACCAGGAACAGTTTGAATGTAATGTGGTATAACATTCATTACTTAGGAAATGCATGACCAGAAAAAGAGGCAGGCAACACAGGTTGTGAAGCCATTGAGGGACTATGATTTATATCTGTGGAGAGAATATATGCACCAGAAAAATCATAGATTCTTTCAAAATGTCAACTAAAAGAAGCGACCAACTTATGGCTTTTATTATGTCCCAGAATCATAGATTTCTCCTTGCAAGGGGACTGAGGAGGCTTTCTAGTCTAGATTAACAACTATATGGCCCAGGGTGAGTCATTTAACTTCTAGGCTCAGAGAGGTTAGATGACTTTAGTAGGTCACAGACCTACTAAATTTCAGAGGCAACATTTGAACCCAAGTCATCCCCACTCCAATGTCATCACTTTATCCACTATATCATACTGCCTAAGTCCATAGTATTAAGACTGACTCTTAGGGTAAATACAGAAATAGATAGATAATTGACTCTAGACTAGGACACTCGACTCCTCAAAATGCATTCAAATAAATACAGGCATGCAGGCACACACACACTCACACTTTCTAGTTATAGAAATAAAAGTGTTTAGTTAAGATAAATTTCAAGTATCTTCATTCTGAAGAATATCAAAAGGAGTCATTAAATGCCAATGTTTCCCTTGTTTACTCAAGTGGGACTTATTCCATTTAACAAGCAGTTGTGTTACTGTATGAGTATATTAGAAAAGAGGCTGTCTCCATTTAATTATCCTTCACTTTCATCACTTAGAGTATGAAAAAAATGTAAATAAAGGCTTTTTGCTAAAAGAAAGGAGCACACCATTATGCTTTACTTAATAAACAAATTAAGACTAATCAATTCAGAACATAAAATACAAGGCAATTTGGGAGGGAGGGCATTATCACCTAGGGGTGGTGTGGGGCAAGGAAAGGCTTGGTAGAGCAAGTGGTGATTCAAATGAATCTTGAGGGAAACCAGGGATTCCAAGGAGTGGAGGGGAGGAAGGAGAGCTTTATCAGTAAGGAGGAAGGGAGGGGAAGTCAGTGCAAAGGCACTGACACTTAGACATGGGACATGATGAAGCATCATGTGGGAGAAATAGCAAGGAGGACAATATTGATGACTTTGTAGAGTGAGTAGAGGGGAAGAATATGTAAGAAGACTGGACAGGTAGGAAAGGGACAGGATGTAAAGCCCTCACCCTGCCAAAGTGCTTACAATTGATCCTGGAGGTACTAGGGAGCCACTGAAGTTTATTGAGTGGGGGTGGGGGTAGTAAATGGAATGTATCCTATTACTGTTTTTGGAAAGACTGTCCAATTACTGCTAACTAGGTACTGCCTATCCCTCTCTAGAGAAAAACAAAAACACATTTCCATACCTATCATTCCTTTATACCTGTAGCCTCCCCCAACCAGAATGCAAATGCCTTGAGGTCAGAGATGGTTTCTGTTTTGTATTTCTATTTTTGGTGCTTAGTGAAGTGCCTCATACCTAATAAGAACTTCACAAATACATTTTCATTCATTCATGTCCCTGGAAAGAGAAATGGAAAAGAAATCTACCTGGAAGCAGTTGTCATTAGTCCAAAGTATCCACACATATTAAAAATAGCTATCAAATTATCCCATCACTGTCTTGACAGGTGTAATTGACTACAGGTTGTAAAAGGTACTAAATTTATCGCTAACTCAAACATATTCTACTAATGATGCTTCAGCATTAAAACTGCATGTGATTATTCTTGCCAGGATGCATATTTAGTATTACTTTTACAGATGAAAGGTTCAAGTTTTGTTGTGTTTTGTTTTCTTTTGTTTTCCACTCCTCCAATTGTTTGGTTCATTCTTTGGTATTTGTCCAGCGACAAATTTAGCTTGGCCATATATTTCATGATGCATTTCAGTTTGGAAATTCAAATTACTAACATTCCTTGCTTATGTGAATCTATCTGCTAATCAAGCCTCCATTTTAAAAAGGAGATTACAAAAATATACTTCCTACTCTAAGTTAAACCCATCTTCTCCATGAATACAGCGCTCCCTACGGATTGTGTGTGAAAGCAGCCTGGTTGAGTCAGTCCAGATAAGAGGCATGGATGATGATCAGTTTTAAAGCCTTTAAGAAGATAAGGGTATTCACTCCCCACTGATTTCTGGAGTCTATTTTTCAATTGTCATAAACATACACAATCTTTGGTTTTTTTTTCCTTCCAGCATTCTACTAATATTTGAGTTGATTGGTGGGTGAATCCATGAGTGCTATCTACTCCTAAGAGGTATTTCTCATATACAGATATAATGCCTATGTCTCACACATCTGTGACTTCAAAGTATTGCAAGAAAAGAGCATTGACACCGGCATCAGGGAACCTGTATGCAAATCCTGTCTCTGATGCCACCTGTGTGACCCTGGGCAAGTCACTTAAATTTCTTCTGCCTCATTTTCTTCACTTCTAAAATGAGGGGGTTGGAAGAGATAGCTTGAGAAGCCTCTTCCAGCTCTTGATCTGTGATCCTATGAATAAATAAAAAAAAATTATGCAGGAATCCTTGGGAAGACCACTCAGAAACCATAGCTGAAGAAGAATGCAGAAATTTAACTGAGGTCTAAGTATGGCACAGAACTCATTACAATATATTCGATTTACTACTGGGACAAGTCATTAATTATCCCTGGACCTCATTATGATTCAAAATATGCCCATTTCCAAGTAATTCAATAATTCAAGATGTTAGGAATGCAAACATACATTTTTTTTTCACAGCTAGAAAAGACCTTTGAGATTATTTCCTATAATCCCTTTATTACAGGCCAGACCAGTCAATACAGATTTAGATAGTATAGCCCACCTGCCAGACCACCTTTTTGTCTAAGTACCATCCTAACAATTAAGAACAGATGACAGTTTCTAAATTCAACTGATTGGGAATAAAGGCAGGCTATTTTCTATGAAGGGCTCTCATTTACATAACTCCCTGACTGCTGTGATTTGGCAAGGGCCCAACCTCCTGGGCCCCTGCCAAATGTTATCATCCAGTCACATTTCAAGGTGTAGCTTTATAAATTGGCAGTTTATTTAAAGTAATATGTTTGTTGCTACTGTTAAGCATCATGCATTTTAATTACATAGGATCATAGTGTGTTTTTTTTAATAATTTGTGTTTGAAGGTGACTTTTACCAAAAGGTTACAAACTAAAAAACATTTTAAAAACAAAGTAAATATTAAAACTGAAAGGAAAGCAGATTTGTAAATAGCAGGCTTTAAATATTTTTCAAAGCAGAAACATAAATGCTATATCACTACTAACCTCTCCAAATGCTAGGCAAGCAATTTCTGTGATTCTGGATTAATACCAATATAAGCTGATTCAGTCCTGGACCAAACAACCCTTTAAGGCGCCTAAGTCAAAAAGGTTAACAGGAAGAATAGCTGAAGGACTGACTCATCCCACATTTGTGTTAAATTTGTGGTAAATTCATTTTAATATTCACTTATAAATCCTATTATAAATACAGACAGCTAAAATTAGAGTTATTTCTGTTTTCCCAATTTTAATGACAATAAGAGAGAAAACTGAAGAAAATTGCATATGGTGACTCTGAGTTGATAACTTTTAAAAAGTGACACCATATATTCTACTTTGCTGAAATATTCACTGATGATGTTGACTATTTTTTCATTAGCTTTTGTTTGGTTTGTTTGTTTTTATGAGAAGGGATGTCCAGAGAATTGCCTCTGAGATACTAAAAGTTTAAGTAATTTGCCCAAGGTCATCACATTGACCAAAATTTTCATGGATTTTATTAAAAATGCAAATTGCTTTCTCCTCTTTATTTTATTTTGTTCATTAATCTCATAGGAATGTATATAGTTTAAAAAATTCCTTCAAAACTCTTTATAAGGAGTAGTATTGCGTAATGATTAGTAAACAGTTTCTGAGTCAAAAAGATCTGTTTTTAAGTCCCAGCTTGGATATGTATAGTATCTATAAATGGACAAGACATTTAACCTCTCAGGCCCCTCACCCCCTCCCAGGATTCCCCAAACAATCACAAATTTCTCTAAAACTAAGTTTCAAAGCAGCTGCTGATCTTCATTGGTAAGGGGAATTTCTTTACTGGGAATTCCCCTTATCGATTAAACCATAGCTCCAAATTCCAATCCAACCCTTACAGACACTTACACACAAAAACACATCAAGACTTTATTCTTTCCTTTAAAACACAAACATGTGTCAACTGGCATTGTCTACTATAGTACACTGCCATCTTAGACACTTAAAATCATTAATAATACTAATAAAGAGTACATTTTTTCTCAGCCCCCAAATTTTAAATTTTCCAAAGAAAAAAATTTACATATTATCTTCACTCCTGTAAACTACCTTATCCTAAGATCTTGCCTTCATCACTAGCATACTAACAAAGCAGTTCTGCCACCCTCTATCTGAGCTATAGAAAAATTGGGCCTTTCCTCCTCCTCTACAAAAACATATGCTAATGTTCATGCCTGGAAAGCAAGGCTACTTTAGGTTATATTTAATGATACTTCTTAAATAAACAAAAAATCATATTATTAAGCAAATAAATCAATACAAACTTGTGTTTGTGAAAAGAATCACAAGCGTTCAAACCCTATCTCTTAACTTTTCTCATTCCTCCTCCTCTAATATGAACCAGACAGTCAGCTCTAGACCTTGACCTTAGGGTCTTCTAGATAGTCATGGATTCATATGAAAGAGAACAGGAAGAGAAATAAAGATGTATGGAAAGGGACAAATGGACACAGGAGAACAAGATAAATCGGGGAGAAAAAAAACAAATACTGATACTCTAATAGGGAATAAGAAGTAAAGACAAAAAAAAAGCATAATCATTCACAAAGAATTAGAATTAAACATATAAGCTTCCTATTATTTATTTTTGGCGACCTTATTTTTGCTACTGGAAATTTTGGTGTTGGAAGAATAAGGGTGTTTACATGATACTTTACATGATACATCGCACTTTAAAGGTATGCAAATCATTTATATACATTATCTATTTTTTTTTTACTTCTTCTACCTTCTCCCCCCAAGTGATCCATCACAATTCATGCCCCTTCATATTGGAATCTTAATTACTCCTTCTGTAAACAGAATTTGAAGGCTACAATAACACTTGAGGTCTGAGCATGAGCAAATATATGTTAGCTTCCCTCTCATCTCAATACCAACCTCCACTTTTAGAGTTCAAAATAGCTGCTCAGATGGGGGAAAAGGAAAGTTCAAAATCAGACATTCCACCTTTCAATGCACATCCAAGTTTTAAACCACTGATGCACATTTTTCAGGAAAGGAATAACCTCTATTTCCCTATTTGAAGATAAGTTCTCTAAGTCAAAGAGTTGATTTTAAAGATAACATGATTATATCTTTTGTTCAAATGAGATTTTTAAAAGCCATGTGCTATTCTTTTAAAAACCTTCTCATGACTCTTTTTACTAGAATAAAAACAATAACAAGAAAAGCAACAACAATAATAATTAATGAGAAGGATAAGGATGGCTAACATTTATAAAGGGCTTTCAAATTTGGAAAGATTCTTACATATATTATCTCACTTAATCCTCACAAAAATGCTGTGAAATTGATGGTAACTTAAACCTCCTTTTACACATGAAAAATAAATGGCTTTTTAACCCCCACAGTTCCTATACAATTTAGCAATCATTTCCATAGACTGTTAAGCACCACCTCCACATACATACACACAGTGTGTCCCAAAAGTCTTAGTGCTGTTTTAAGTTTTAATAGCTAAGAGTAAAACTGCAATAAGACTTTTGGGAAACCATATTTAGCTAGGGGCTCCAAAGTCTGATGTAATTTTAAGTTTGTCATGTAGCAAGCCCTTGAAACATCATGCCATATACTCAGAATGTTATCTTTGTGTTAATATTACTGTCTACTACTTTTCACTGGAAAGTTACAGTATTTTAGTTACAATAAGAGTGACAGATTTCTTTGAGCTGGCCTGAGGACCTTATTCACCATTTACAGCTTTGATTTAATAGAAAAGTGCAAAGTTTTTAAACAACTAATTCACAAAAACACGTAAAAACTACAGAATTCCTGAATAATGGGGAATTTTCTCAGCACTCCTCCCCACATTTTTATTGAGGGTAGAATAAAGCTAATAGATTTAAACTAAAAAAAGGGGGTTATTGTAAATAATAGGAATTGCATTATCATGCTGTGTGCCTCTAGAATTTATTTTAATGGAAATTGTAGCATATTCATTTATTTTTCTCCTTAACAACATGGAGAAAGTGAATTTTTAAAGTGAATTGTTTCTTTTGATACAGAGGAAACCATAATGACACTAGATTCAGAAACCCAGATTCAAATCCAACCTCTCATCATTATTACTTGTGTGAGCTTTGGCAATCATTAACTTCCCTGAGTTATGGTTTCCAGTGGACTAGATAGACTCAAAGATCCCTTCCAACTCTTCATCCACATGATTGTGTGAATACAGCAGGGATTCCATGATTACAGCATTGCCTGGATAGATATATAAAAAGAGGCAAAAGACAGTCCTTGCCTTCAAGAAATGTACAATCTAAAGAAGGAAAAAACCTGCAAACAAATAGGTACAAAGCAAATTATGTGTACAGGATGAATAGGAAATAATTATAAAAGGGGAAAGCACTGGAGTTAAGAAGGGTTAGGGAAGACTTCTTGTAGCTGGTGGGATTTTCTTTGGGATATAGAGGAAGCCAACAAGATCAGGAGCCACAGCAAAAGAGGAAGAGCATTACAGGCATGGGGGAGAGCAAGAGAAAATTCCTGGAGCAGAGAGATGGAGTGTCTTTTTTGTGGAACAGCCAGGAGGCCAGTTTCAGTAGATCAAAGAGTAGATGTCATGAAGTAAGATGTAACAAGACAGGAAAGGAAGGAGGGGACTAGGTTATGAAGGGGTTGTAATGCCGAAGACAGCATTTTGTATTTGCTCCGAGAGGAATTTATTGAGTGGGGTGAAGGGGGATTTCATGATTGATTCTGAACTTTAGGAAAATCACTATAGTGGCTTCATGGAGAATAGATTGAAGTAGGGGGAGAACTGAGGAAGGCAAACCCACTAAAAGTCTATTGTTGGAATCAAGGCATGAAGTGATGAGGACATGCATAGAGTGGTGGCAGTGTCAGAGAAGAGAAGAAGACATATTCAAGCGATATTTCTAAGGTGAAATAGGCAGGCCTTGGCAACAGCTTGGATGTAGGAGGTGAGAGATAGTGAGGAACAGTGGATGAAACATAGGTTGTGAGCTTGAGGGATTGGGAGGATCTTCACTGTAAGGGGAAGATGACCAAGAGATGAGGGGGAGAGTTTAGGGGAATTCTGTTTTGGACATATTGAGTTTCAGATATCTACTGGACATCAGGTATCTGAAAGGCAATTGCAAATGTGAGATTAAAGGTCAGCAGAGAAATTGGAGCAAGAAAAACAGATCTGAGAATGATCATCATAGAAATATTGATTAAATCCATTGGAGCTCAGGAGATCACAAAGTGAAGCAATATAGAGGGAGAAGAGAGCCCAGGACAAAACCCTGAGGGACCCCTACAGTTAAAGGGCATGATCTGGAGGAGAGATCAGCAAAGGAGAGAGGAATAGTCAGAGAGGTGGGAGGAAAATCAAGAGAGAATATGATCCAGAAATCTAGACAGAAGACAGTATCAAGGAGGAGTAAAGGACATTGTCAAAGCTTACAGAGACGTCAAGAAGAATGAGGATTGAGAAAAGGCCACTGGATTTAGAAAGCAAAGGATCATTAGTAACTTTGAAGAAAGTAGGTTTAGTAGAATGACAAAGTCAGAAGCCAGATTGTAAAGCATTTAAAAGAGAGTAAGAGGAAAGAAAGTGGAGATATCTGTTGTAGAGGGCCTTTTTGAGGAGTTTCCCTACAAAGAGGGGAAGATATATAGGATAATAGTTAGCAGGGATGGAAGGATCAAGTGAGGGTGTTTTAAGGATAGGAGAGAGATGTGCATTTTGCTGGGAGTAGGAAAGGAGCCAGTAAAGAGGGAGAAATTAAAAATAAGTGAAAGAATGGGGATGACAGAGGTGGCAATCTGCTGGAGAAAGTGGGTTGGGATGGGATGGGATGGGATGGGATGGGATGGGATGACTTAAACAAGTAGAGGGACTGGTAAGAAATAAGGCTACTTCATCTTGTAAGACAGAGGTGAAGGAAGAGAAAGGAACAGAAGGCACCTGAGTGATAGGAGATGAGGAAAAGTGTGAGGTGGGATCTCATGGCAAATGGCCCAAATTTTTTTTTTGTAAAATATGCAGCAAGGTTCTCAGCTGAGAGCATGGAGGGAATGGGAAACAAAGGGGATTTAAGGAGAGATGAAAAGGTTTGGAAGAGCCACTGTAGAGGGTGGGATAGCGAATTGATTAGGGAGGTAGAGGCTGTTTTGCCTAGCAGTAGGGAGGACCTGGTTGAGGTTATATAACATAAATTTGTTCTGGACTTAGTCAGAAGGGTTTTAGAATTTTCTCCATCTTTGTTCAGCAGAACCTATGAATGCAGCGAATGAGAAGAGTAATTAATTCAAGGCTGAGTCTTGACTAGGCGTAATAAGCAATATGGTAGGGGGATAGAGATTCAAATAAGAGGACAGTATACAGTGGAATTGGTTCACCAAGGAGTCAAGAGGGGCAGAAGAAGAAAGAGTGGCTAGTCCAGGGGAATTCCCCTGGGAAATAACTGAAGGGTCAAGGGAGAGGTGAAAAGCCAAAGATTGTGGTCAAATAGAGGGATTTCAAAATTCTTGAATATGGAAGTAGTTCATTTGTGAGTGATGGCAACATCAAGGGTATGGCCACCATTTTGTGTGGCAGAAGTGGGGTGGAGGAGTAGTTTATGGGAGGTGAGTAAGTTGAGGAACTGAGTGGTTAGGATATTTGAGGAAGAATAAATATGTTTGTTGAAGCCCCCTACTATAAAAGCAGGAGTTGGGGAGGAGAGAAATCTTCTAAGCCAATTGAGGAAGGAAAGGGATTGACTTGGAGGTCTGTTGACAATAGCTACCTAGATTTTGATTGGGTGGTAGATATTAATTGCATGAACCTCAAAAGAAGAATGGTTACCGAGTGATGGAGAAAGGGAAAAAAAACCTGAAGTGTCAATATTGAGCACTGCCTCCACCTGTGAGCCAATGGTAATGGGTGAAGGTGCAGTTAGTACTGATAAGGGAGGCTAGAGAGGCTGTGTCAACAAGAGGGAAGCCAGGTTTCAGTAAGAGCTAATAGATGGAAGGAATGGGAAAGGAATAGATTGTTCTTGTCCTTGAGGAGTTTTACAGATTTTCAACATATTGCAGAAACAACTGATCAAATTATAACAAAGGGTGTGTGCAAAATTTCTTGTTTTAGATTGAACACAATGGCTTCATAAAAGACCAGAATATCTTACAACCTCTTTATATTACAAATGTGTACTACAGAATTAATATGCCACCAATTCTTTTATGTGAATCCCTATTTAAGCTTGAATTTGATAATTTGTCAGAATTTTTTTTTAAAAAGCAGTATTATCCCCAAAATTCACAAAATTATATCACTAACCTTCTTTTTCAACCAATCCTTTCCTGAACTGGAAATTAGCCCAGGTAACTTCAGAATTATGTAACACTGAAGTATAGAATCATTATCCAGGACAGTCTACTAAAAACAGGAGATGAGAACTATCCATTATAGAAGTGTACAAATTGATCAAATCAGGCTGCATATGTTACCATTTTCCATGACAACAGTAACTTATTGACTGACAATTTACATCTGGTTTACTCTCTTATTCTGCAAATCACAAAAATGGGTTTCCCTAGCAACTGCCACGTGTTACTTAGCTTGCTAGAGGGAGAAACATACACACATACACACACACACACACACACACACACACAAAGTGCCTTCTAAGAGACAAATACAGCATTTATTTTTATTGTTCCTCCCACCCCAGGAGAAAAGATCTCGTGATAGTGGTTTATTTTCTCATAGCTTTAAAATTGGCTTTCTTTTTCCTTCTGATACCCTTTGCATTTATATTATGCTTTCCACCAATTTGTGTAAAATGGAGAAAAGAAAAAAGAGAGAGGAAAGAGCCACAAATGGAATGGAGACAGATTGTGTAAGTCACAGGTACCTGATGTATCTGATATAACCATTGTCTTTTATTATACATTAACATTTTTTATCATCATTTTATCTAAGTGCATTTTTCCCTCATCCAGACTAAAACCCAATACTTTTGATGCTTACTGAATCCAGGGTTTGGTGTTTTTGTTCTTGTTTTTTTTTTTCCAGATATACCATGCTTACCCAATCTACAACTGTTTTACACACACACACACACACACACACACACCTGAACACTGAAAACACTAAACAGAAAAACTATAGAGTAATATAAAAAGCCCAAGCATATGATTTGCTAAAAGTGAATTTGAGATTATAATAATTATGTTTGAAAATAAATCAATTTCATAAGGAGCCCTACAGCCCACAGTAGATGATAACACAGTCTATTGGAAAGAACATGGGGCTGGAAATCAACAGATAAATTTCACATTGTAAATTTCTTTCTTTTTGACTTAGGAAAACCTATTTAATGCTCTAAAACCATAGCATGGCACAGGGGGAGGAGAGGAGGATATAGGGCCATTCTTGGATTTAGGAAAAGCCCTTGCTCTAAAATATTGTGTGACCATGGGCAAATCAGCTAATCTCTTGGTCACCTTGAGTAACACCCAAAGGAAATGGGTTAAAAATGAGTTACTGATCTGTACTAGTGGAGGAAGTTCCCATACCAAGAGTAGGTCTGAGATAGATAGATGGATAGGTAGATAGATGGATAGGTAGATAGATGGATGGATGGATAGATAGATAGACAGACAGATAGATAAAATAATCTATTGACCTTTTGTTTGAACTGTGTCATATAAAGAAAATACTCAGCTATTACTTCTTGTGAATGCTAGGGAAAAGTGAGATGATATATGTGAAATACTTTGTGAGTATATATACATATATACACATATGTATTTGTTTATGTGTGTATATACATATATATGGATGTATACATATGTGTGTGTGTATAGAGCAACATATCGTCAGAAAAGTTTTCAGAATTGAATATAAAATGGTTCATATGTGAATCAAGTATGTAAAGGTCATTTAAAAGCTGGATTACTTTCCAAAGAAAACAAATTTCTATTTTTGCCAAAACATAATGTTGTTAAAAAGGATGCCCTAGAGGGAAAATGTCCCCCCCCCACCTTTATGGTAAATGCTCTACTTGCTACCATCATTGATATTCAATGAAATCATAATTAGATGTTCTTACTAATTAAAAAATTAAAAAACCTTATCTTTTCATTCAATGTCTTTTCATAGGTGTACTGTACATAAGAATTTTAACAAGAATGGGCGGGGAATTGGCCTCAAAGTCAGAAAGAACTAAGTTCAAGTTGTGCCTGTGTGATCTCCCATATATCACTTAAACTCTCAGTGCTCTAGGCAACTCTCTAAATATTGTTGTCCGTCAATCAATAAGAAGTTATTAAGCTTACTATGTCCTAGACATTGTGCTAAGCACTGGGAATACAAAGAAAGGCCTCCAAACCACTTGCAACTAAAACAACAAAACCTCAGTCTCTGGTCTTGAGGAGCATAATTAGGGAGAAAACACTGAAGATACATACAATATAGGGACCTGAAAGTGGATGGCATGAGCCATTGAGGGGACTGGGAAAAGCTTCCTGAAGAAGGTGGGGTTTGAGCTGAAACTTGAAAGAAGCCAGTGAAACGGAGAGATGGTGAGGGAGCAAAGTATTCTAAATGAATAGAAGAAGGATTGAAATGGGAAAGGGCTTGAATCAAGGAGGCCAGTTAGGATACTATTGCAGTGGTGCAGCTAAAATGAGATTAGGGAATGAACTAGGGTAGTGACTTTGAGTGGATGACACTGAGGTTGCAGGCCTGTATGCGGGAGAATGCGGCTGCCACAGAGTAATGATAAAGTTACCAAGAAGGTGTCCATCCGCTTCAATTGAAGGAAGTTCATTGCCAGGCTCCCCCTTGACCAATGAAATCACAGGCCTGGTTTTAACAGGTTATAAAAGAAAAACAAAAAACAAAAATAGAAACAATAAAAACAACAACAAAAACCACTTAGGAAAAACTCTGAGTATGAAGTGAGAACTTCTTCATTCTGGTCCCAGACTTCAGACACAAGCTATGCTATCTTAAGCAAATCTCTCTGGGCCTCATCTTCCTTTCAGGAACCTCAGAGAGCCTTATATTAGATGATTACAGGATCACAGATGTAGAGCTGGAAAGGACCTCAGATGTCAAGTCCAACCATCTCACTTTACAGATGAGTAAAGTGAGGCTCAAGCATGTCTGGCTCCTTCCCAGGATAAATGGCAGATTTAGAATTTTACCCTTGGCTCCAGGACTCCAAATTTTTCAGTGTCTTTTGATTTTACTTTGCTGTCTCACCTATGTCTAAGATCTATTTCTGCTCTATCAGTCAATGCCATAGTTCCCGAGATCAAAGCTTCAAACAGATACATGAGATATAGAAGATAGATCAAGATAGAGATATATATCACAAATAATAACTATCAATGTACAAAAATCTGATATATTCAGAATACAAATAAATATTCCCTCAAGTCTTGGATATAAAAAAGTGCCTTCTCACCTCTTGTGAACATAACTAAATTAATCTGCTGTTCGATTTAATCATACTAAAGGAATGGAATGAACACACATAGATATTTTTTGGCATTTCCTTAGGCAACAATATAGAGCAATCAATTCTAAAATAATTGGGGAAAATTTGTGTTTTGTTAGAACAGAAAAGCAAAACATTCATTCAACAGTACCACATAGAATCATTTGCTTAATAGCATTTCTAATATGCTATGCATTTATTCAATCTACTTCTTTCTATATTAAAATGCAAAACAATTACATTGGATGTAAATCCTAGTAAAAACAATCAAAGTTTCCATTAAACAAGTAGAAGCAAAGTTAAACTACTATGCAATTTTCAGTATCTCCTAAATAGATAGTACTTACATGCAATTATTCTCTGTGGATATAACATAGAAAGGAAACGTTTAGGGGTTTTGGTTTTGGTTTTTTGCTGATGCTTTTAAAGACAAACATGGAAAAAATATTTTTTTAAAGTAATTTTTAATCATTTTAAATGTATGCCACATGGAAGCAAAGTATAATTAAAAAGTGAGGCCTAGCACAAATAGGACTTTCCTTTGAAAATTCCTTGTGTAAATGACAAATATTCAAAAATTATTCTGCAAGTATGACTAAAGAAGTTTTTGTTACTTTCCTATTATCCCAAAGATCCTTTAAAAGATGCTTTCAACCTTTCATTTTAGGCATATTTGTCATTTCTCCTCCTTGTGCCTTCTCCATTCCAGCCAAAGTGGCCCACTTGTTCCCTATACACGTCATTCATTTCCAGCCTCTCTCTGTGCTTTTGCATATACTGTCCCCTGCACCTGCAACGTCCACACTCCTACCTTCCACATCTTAGGATCTTGAGTTTCCTTCAAGACTTAGCTTGCTTCTACCTACTAAATGAGGCCTTTCCTGATGTCCAAAATTGTTAGTGACTTCTCACAGACCCCAGATTACTTTGAATTTATTTTATATTGATTTTGTATATGTAGAATGCACTTATGTAGAAAGTTAGTTTTTTGACTGGTGAAGAACATTTAGTTTTTTGTCTTTGTATATCTACCCTCTAGCATGGTGCCTTGTAAATAGTAAGTACTTAATAAATGCTTGCTGAATAAATTAACTGAAAGAAATTTAGATACCTTCAATATTTTACTCTTTTGAATCTCTTTCTTCTTCTGCATGAATGTACATATGTGTGTATGTATATATACATGTATATATGCACATAAATTATTCATAAAACACCCATAAATCATATATAACATATATATGCATGTATGTGTGTAAAATCACATAATGACATTAGATGTGTTTATACTGAATATTGACTGGCCCTTGGAACCCTCATATTAGAACAACTTCTGTTCATTAAAATCTCAAAGTGTATATTTTCAAGAAATGACACCAGCATGTATGGAATAAAAAAAAATGTTAAATGAAAGCTACTACGCATTTTAAATTTTACTTTGTTGGAGAGGGAAGGGGGAAAAAGTATGCTTTAATTGGCGAGTAACTGAAGTAATAATTTTAAATATGAGATTCAATAAATGTGTTTCTTGCTCTGATTAAATGTCAAGGCCACAGATTTGTTATTTCATATCTAGTGAGCAATAATTTTGTTAGATAATAATGAACTCCCAAAAATTTATTGGCAACACTCTGTTGCCCATTTCAGAGCTTTGACTCATATTCTATACTTCCATGCCTGCAGATAATACAATTAGTCTGGGGCCATAAAATCTTCCAGACCCAGTTCAAAGCTTTGAGCAAAGCATTTTACTGTCATCCAGTCTCCCTGTACTTTGGGTTCCCAAGCTGAAGATCAGGACTAACAATATTGCCCAGTCTCAGAATAAAAAACATGAAAGTCCATCCTTTTTTGGTTTACATTAATTTCTCCTGTCCTCATTCCTTACCCCAGCCCGGTGTTAGGGTTCAAGGAGTTCTTTAGGAAAAAATCATTCCTAAGGTACCAGTGATAAACAAACTTCCTTCAATCTCATATTTCCTAGAAAATTCTTTCCTCCACTCCAGCACTTAGGCTCATCTCCTAAATTCAATCTCATAGATTGTTGTAGCAATGATTGCTTTCCGTTTCAGCACCATTGGGCTTCTCTCCAACAGCATGAATCAGCTAGAAACAAGCAAGGTCAGACCTCCATCCATACCAAATGTGGAGACCTCAGTGCTCTCTAGACACTGATAAGAACTGAACACTACATTAAGTTTCCACTGTCGATTAGCAAAGCTTGTCAAATTTTTCTCCAAAACTTTTCTCAAGGAAGTTTATGGTTTAATTATCTTGTTGGTAAGATTTCTTTCATCTTACATCTGGGGAGAAAAATGACATTACATTCTTTCAGCAGGAAATTGTGTGAAGACCAACATTTCTAAAATGCCATCAGTTTTATACTCTTTTCTATGTGTAACTATTTTCCAAAAGAAATGATATGAGTTTTTTAAAGTAAACTTAGGACTCAAGTCCTTACCTAACATAATCCCATGACTCAGATCATATCTTTAAACAGCAACTGACAAAGCTTATCTTAAAGTGGAAAGGTGCACACTAGTACGGGCAGAGAGGTCATATCTTCATTAGTTCCACCACAGCAGATTTATTTAAGTCTGTCTCGTAAGGAAGAGATTGTATGGAGTTACTTTTATGATTTTCTTGAGAATAATCCATACTTATTATTGGATTTTTAACCATGCTGTTATTTTAAAGTGGATGTTTGTCACACTTCTGTAGTCTCCAAATAGCAAATATTTCTTCTTGGTATGCCAAGTTTATGTATTGATTTGATAGTCTGTCCACGAGAAGTGATATCAGGCATCTGACATTCATCAACCAGTCCAATACTACTAATGATGTGGATGGTACATTACTTTATTTGTTACATATAATAATGTTGTCATAACTCACAACAAAAAATAAATGTTCACAGAACTAAATAGCATTTGCTCATGACCCCAAAAGATTAAATCTATATATGTTCTTGTTTCTAATAACATTTACTATTTTTAAAGTAACTGCTTTGTTCCACCCCATGCCAGATGATGCATAATTCCTGACTTCAAAGAAACACATTCCATTTTTTTTATTCCATAGTTTTATGCTGCCCTGGTTTCCTCCAAGTCTCAGCCAATACCTCACCATCTGTAAGAAGCCTTTCTCAGCATTCCTTAATCTTAATGCCTTCCCTCTTCCATCCCAATTTAGCCTATATCTTGTTTGAACATCTGTAACATATTATCACCGCTATTAGATCATGAGCTCCTTAACAAGAGGGATTGATATTTTGTTTGTTTGTTGCCTTTCTTTGTATCCTTAATGGTAAATACACTGCACAAAGAGGTGTTTTTTTAAATGCTAGTTGACTGGAATCATTTATATACATGCACATATACATAAACACATTTATATGTGTGTACACACCCACATATATATTACTTACATACATGTACATACGAATCACAACCCCTTTATTACTCTAGGCAACTCTAAAGACGACTCTCTAAGATAAGTCTCTAAATTACTGACAAATTATTATTCTGCATCTGTGGCAGAGGTTTGCACAAATGGATATGAAATTATAGGTCTGCCTTCCCACCTAAAACACATTCAGAAACATACATGCATATGAGACTATACCAGATAAAAATCAGGATAAATAGGGAAATCCATTTAAAGCAATGAAGGATGTTGTAAGTGAAGGCATATGCATAGAAGAAGGAAGGAAAATACCAAGGAACATAGAGAAGTATAGTAGGTCTGTGTAGACCCCATGAAGGGGAGTAATGAGAGATAAGGCCAGAAAAGGAAGTTTAAACAAAATTGTGGAGGACAATGAATGGTTTACATTTTATTTATTATGATGTAATATGGAGCCACTGAAGGTTTTTAATCAGGCATGATTTGAATAATGAAATAGAAAGGAAATCAGCTAGTGGAAAGAAGACAAGAAATATCTTACAGTGGCAGAACTAAGAAGAGATGTGAAACTTAACGGGAGAGCTGAGAAAAGCAAAGGAGAGATAATCTAGATCAGGGGTGGGGAACCTGCAGCTTCAAGGCCACATGTGGCCCTTTAGGTCCTCAAGTGTGGCCCTTTGACTGAATCCAAACTTAAGAGAACAAATCCCCTTAATAAAAGGATTTGTTCTGTAAAACTTGGACTCAGTCAAATGGCTGTTAACCTAGAAGGCTACATGTGGCCTTGAGGACACAGGTTTCTCACCCCTGGTCTAGATCTTGCAATGGCAGGGTGAATAGGACTTGGCAACTCCTAAAGTGTGTGGGGTGGGGAAGAAACAGAGAGAGTGATAACTATAATATTACAAACCTGAGTAACTGGTAGCATAGTGATCCTACCATGAGAAAAAAATGTGTAAGGGCAAGCTTTTGGGGGAAAGATAACGAATTCAATATTGAAGATCTAGGGTTTGAGCTGCAGGCAAGTCATTCAAGTGGAAATGTCAAGCAGGTAGTTGGAAATATGAGACTGAATTTCTGAGGAGAATTTGGAGGTGAAGACAGAAATATAGAAATCAAGTGTAAAGATGTGATAACTAAAACCTCAAAAAAGTATACACGAATAACATCAGAAGGGAGATATAGGGCAAAACTGAACTGCTAATGTCCTAAATGTTTTAGCTATCTCCGTTTACTTAATTATTAAGTATATAATAACATACTTTCATTAATTTAAAAGTGCTTTTAGTGAGAGTACTACTTATTATTTAAAACAATAATGACAAGCAACCTTATTTCATATAGTAGAAGCAAGGTAACATAAATGAGTATGTGAAATATATTTAGTGAGTCACCAAAGTTTTCTTCCCCCAAATTCAGATATTTTCTACTATATCATAAGATTTAATACCTACTATATCATAACTAAGGCCGGATTGTGCGAATATTATCCTTCCTTCCATATTCAGCTAATACCCTAATAGAATGCTATGAAATTTGGGTAGATTGGAGGGGGTTTCATCCCTCTCACTCACTGACATAGGGAACTCCTGGTAAGGAAATGTCTGTATCAATCCATATCAGAAATGGTTCAGCAATTGCAGTCTTAAAACTATAAGTGGAATGTTTAAAGTTTAAATGACTTGCCCAAGGTGGTACAGCTAGTGAATCCAAGAGGCAAGACTTAAATTTAGCTCTAACTGACTCTGGGAAGAACTTTCTATCTGCCTCATCATGGTACATCTCTTTTAAAATAGTAGAAACTTAATAAAATATCTTAAATCAATGTTAATTATTATAAGAGTCGACAAAATATGATGAAAATACAAATGGCCCATGATTCACTAATCTGAGTTCTACTGCCACCATTCCCACTACCTTATACTGCAAATTTAGGCAACTCATAATATTTCTCTAAGCCTCTGTTTCTACATTTCTCAAAGGGATGGCCTGGACTAGATGGTTTCTATGGCACTTTGAAGCTGTAACATTCTAAAAATCTGGACATTTTGAAAAGCAGACAACCAGGCAGATTTGCTAAAATGTAGTGAAAGATAAGATGGGATAGGTAGTTACTGTGACTAGGATACAGAGATCTAAGGAGACTGAATTTTACGCTATAAGCAAAAAGGGGAAAAATCAAAGGTTCTGAGCAGGAGAATATGTTGAGCTGTGGGGCTTTCAGGAACCTTTGTCAAGCTGCAAGATGTAGGAGAAAGGGGAAAGAGACATTAGCAAGAAGAACAGTTATAATGTCTCAGTAATAATCCAGATATTTGACAAATTTCTGAATCACAGAATGTTATCACAATGGAAGACACCTTAGAGGTCATCTAGTTCAAAACTGCCATTTTACAGATAAGGAAAGTGAAGTCTTGAGAGGCTATAACATGCATAAATCATACAGCAATGTGGCAGAAGCAGAATTTGATGCCATATCATCAGCCTCTAAATTCAGGGCTCACTACAGGGCTTCTTAAACTTCTTCAAGTCACCACCCCTCTTCCCATTTTGGCTTGTTGACATTGTGTGGCCTGAGGGCATGTGCAATGCAAAGTGCTCATATTTTATGTTCAGAACCAAGGCTACATTGAAGTTATGCAACGCAACATGGGCAAACGCTGCCAGAAACACCCCTGATTCATTACACATTTGATCTTTAATTAATTTCAGGTCATTGCACATTCAGAAACTTCTACCATTGCCAATTTTTTCATGACCCTATACGGGGTTGCTACCCACAGTTTAAGAAGTTCAGCTAGGACACCGGCTATACAGAGAAGAGGAATGCCCTCCTAAAGTTTACAGGGGGGTGATGGGAGAATCCAGTTTTCTTTTTCACAAGAAGCCCAAATGAAATGTTCTACCCAAAGTGGCTTCAATTCTTACCCTTAGGGAAAAGGAAAGAATCAGGCAAAATAACACATTTGCTCAAATGTTTCTATAAACTCATTGATATGTTTTCTGCAACAAGGGAGATAAAAACCTGTCTGTGCCTGCCCATCTTGTGCAGTTCTGGTACATGTCCTCTGATAAGCTGATCACAGAGGCTCCAACTAATTCCCTGAAAGTCCTGCCTGCTTTCTATATGACACTGTGGATAGAATGCCAACAACGGAATCAAGACTTGAGTTTAAATCTGGAATCAGATGCTTGCTCTCTGTTTGACCCTGGGACAGTCACATAATCTCTGTCTTCCTCAGTTCCATCAACATGGGATAATAATAGCTGCTATCTCCCAGGGTTGTTTCAAGCATCAAATGAGATAAAAATTGTAAAATGCTTAACTCAGTACCTAGAACATAGCAGAGACTTAATGAATGTTTGTTTCTTTTCCTCTTCTCGTCTTTCTTTTCTCTTTTCCTTCCTTTCTCTTTTCCTCACTCCTTCTGCCCTCCACTACTTCCTTTCCTCCTTTCTTTCTTTAAACCCTCCTCCTTTCCTTTTTCTTTTTCCCTCCTTCCCTCGCTTCCTTCCTTCCATCATCCCAAGGAAAGGCTGTCCACCTGCAATGCCCTTCTCTCACACTAAATGGCTAGTCTATCTTCACTTCCTATTACACACTTTCTTGCTGAGATTTTTTACTACTGTTCCTGGAAATTCCTCACTGGTTAAACGGTGCAGCCTGTTCATAACCACTTTAAATGTCCCACTGCCTCTTACATGATATTCATTTTAAATTCCTCAACATCTATTGTATTTCAAATCTTGTAACCATACACCAACGCCAAAAGAACGCTCATCTTAAAAATATGAACTTTGATGTCTATGAGATGGTTTGGATCATAAAAGAAACTTTCTAATCTCCTGAGGCAATTCATTCTGATCTCCTTCTGTTTAATTGTGTCCAACCCAACATGCATCTATCTCAAGTATACATAATGATAGACAAGTTCTATAGGTTGTTCACCAAAATGCATGGACAAGACATTCTTCATCCACTTGGCCTTTACCTGGGTAGCAAAGCCAAGCTCTTTTGAGTAGTTATGAATCTTTGCTAGGAAATTCTACAATGTTCTGGGTCTTGATGATATATATATCAAGATCTCCACAAACAAGCATCTAGAAGAGCATATTATCTGTAGAGAGGATTTGTTCAGTATCAACTCGGCACTAAATCTCTCCATAACAGGGGCAAACATACTTATCTCTGTTTTATGTTTTGTTGATGTTTATGAAATGAAGATCACTGAATATAAGTATTATATAGACAGATAGATTGATAATTGGAGGTATAAAGAAGAATCTTGAGTGATTTTGATATGCTGATAAAAGACACCTTATTGAGGACAGCCTTTGTAGCAGCATTTTGTTCTATCAATTGCATTTTTCATAACTAAATGAAATATATACACAATAAAACATTATATTCACTACATCTTTCAGGTAATTATGAAATGATAACTATGTGGCCCACTGTAGAGTTTTAGTTGCATAATCCTGCTTGCTTCATACCTTCATTGAGATTGCTTTCAATTGTTTTGTAGATAAGCCTCGTTATTGTTTGGTATAGCTGCAAAAACAGGCATCTAAGTATGAATATTGTAGTTCTCTCATTCGCCTTTTTATATCTATTAAGTCAAATATTATCTCTTCCCCTTTAGTATCTTACCTTTCTCAGAAAGCTTGTGAATCCATCAACACCCTCATAGCACTATCGACTCCAGCATGGAACTCCTCTTCTATCTACACTTGATCGATTTCAGTTGCTTTTTTCCTCATTTCTTTTTAGTGCCATGTATATATCTCCTATAAGCATGTCTCAGACTCTGACAATAGAATTCAAGTGTGGTGCCTCTTTTGTCCTTGACAGTGAGAATATCTTATCATATAAATCTTTTTCAGATTTTTTTCCCATTTTTAATCTTTCCATTGTCCTTTTTCCAATGATTGTTTTTCAATGCCTCTAGGATGAATGAGTTGAGTTGGATCTCCTGCTAAACTATCTTAAAAATGGTTTTATCTTTCACTGCTTCTCTTTTCTTTATGAGGTAATACTGCTTTTAATAATCCATCATCTGTCGCCTTAAAATATGACAAACAAGTTCATATTTTAAACTACTGTCATCTTTTTCTGCCACCTCTCTCTGCTTGTCTAGTCAAATGTTTGCTGACTTTTGGCATCCCTTTTAATGTAATTTCTATTGTCACTAATGACTACTTTTTAAAATGATTCAAAATTGAGTTGTTTCAATTATATGCCGTATCTTTTATATCATTAGTAATGTTTTTTTCTGCAAACTCTTATACCCACACATATGTGTACATACACACACACACACACACACATATATATATATACCTATATTTATTTTTTGACCATTCAGTGTTGTTATTTTGCAGAACAGTTGCTATGAGGATGACATAATAATGAGTCCTTTATTATATGTTAATATATAATCTATTTTAATTTTTTTAACTTAGCTGATACTCATCATGTCTAGTACTAAACAAGTCTTTTTTTTTTCTTTGAAGTGTTCAGAATGGAAAGCATGAGGCTTCTATTAAGACTTTGGTCTCCCTGATTTCTTCTTCTTTAATCATGCTTTCTAATATATTTCTCATCAACCTCATATAGTCTCACCTTCACCCAGAAACTGTTGAGTATCAAAGTGCATGGTGATTTGAATTAGAGTCTCTTCTGGTTTCTTTTATAGCAGTAATGTGATGACAGTGGTGAATCCATTCCTTCAATATTATTCCTACTCATTGGACACTTGACAAGGCTCTTATATTTAGGTTTGAAATAATCAAATTATACTTTACATGTAGTCTAAAATTTATTGATTCTTAATGTACTCTGCTCTCCTTTTCACTACTCCATCACTGTCCTTGAAGGAATGGAAAGAGGTCATGAACTGAACTCCATTTTTGTTTGGTTGTTTTATGCATTTCCCTGGCAAATATTTCATCACAAAGTGGTAAATCTACTGGTAATAAGGCTCTCTGTACTTAGCCCCTCCTTGGAAAGTATACTCAGTCTATTGCTGGAACTCTACTCAAATCTTTTTAAGCATGGACCTACCAGACCCTATGCTATGCTGGTACAGCTTTTGAGAATCCAGTCATCTCCCTGATGACTTTGTGGAAGTAAAACAGTGACTTTGTGGAAGTAAAAGGAGGTAAAATGACATTGCCATCATTGACCTTAAGATTATTTCGCTTGCAATCACTACCCAAACTCTTCCTCATGGACAGAGGTGTGAGATAAGAAGATAATTTTTTTCTTGAAAGGTCATACTGTTATTTAAAGGACAGGCAGCTAGCAATGCAAGAGGGCAGTTGCTTCCCCTCCCCCGCCCACAACCATTAGTAATAGTCAATGCTCAGGACTATGGATGTCTTCAGGGAGAAAGAATAGGAGTGACATCAATGGGAATCAAAGGGAATTTCCCAACAACAGGCAACAAGAGAAAGTCACAGTCAAAGGTAGTTTATCAGGGGTATCTGGCACAAAGCACTGATGAAAGCAGAAATAGTGAGAATTAGAGGGGTCCAGTTGTAGGCATCATAAAAGTATTCTGAATATCACAACATGGCAGATGACAATGGGAAGATAGCCAACAGGCTTCTGGAACTACACTAAAATATTTTGGTACCCAGCTAAAGGGACTGGGATTATGAAAAGAATCCCATTCCCTGGGAGGACAGGCAAAAGCAAAGCAGGGCTTGAGACCCAGAATAACTAGGGGGTAGGAAGGTAGAAACTCAGACATTGGGAGAGGTGAAGAGACCCATGTATTGGAACTAGGATATAAGGCAGGGTTTGGTAATACTAGGGTACAGCTATGTGGCACAGTGAAGGGAATGCTTGGCCTACAGACAGGAAGACCTGAGTTCAAATGTAGCTTCAGATACTCAATAACTGTGTTCTTGGGTGAGTAACTTTATTGTTATTGTTGTTGTAACTATTATTATTATTATTTTTATTACAAGGTCAGAAAAGGACCGACTCGGAGAGAGACATGATCCCATTAACCCCAACTATTGTTGTTGTTTTATTATTGGAGTCATTAAAATTATTATCGTTACACGGTCAGCAAAGGACCAGCATGTTGATGAACAAGCAAGGTCTGGTTCCATCGGTTTTCCTTGTCTAGGGACTAAGTAGGCCTTGGAATCTGAACTGAGTCTAAACTGTAGATGAAAAAACGAGTGGTGGAGATTAACTTGCAGAAACAGGAGGCTGGGGATAAGCATGAACGAGGAAGCAAGGTAATCTCTATAAGATTAAGGGCTTTTGAGGTAAAGTGATAGATTGAGTATCAAGTAACTTGGGGTGTGTGTGTGTGTGTGTATTTTCTGTTACAAAATGAGGTTAAAATCCCAACACATTCATATGCTGATAACATACACTATCTTGTCAATCTCAAGATGCATAGATACCTCTTTGTTACTAACTTCTCCTGAAAGCCCATATTTGGCCATTTAAGAGAAGTCAGATTATCAGACAGAAGGCACATGTTAGTGTTATTAATTGCATTAATTCCATATACAAAACATTTTAATAAAATTTAAAAGGTGACAAAACATGATTCAATTTTTTTTCTTGGACTGCAGTTTTTAAAACTTCACTTCTGCATGTAGGCAGGCATGTGATGTATTTCAATAAAAGGAACCCAATCAGTTGCCTAGGAATTGTGCTTTATTTAACATAAGAATTAGAAAATGAACAAAAAACATTTAGGTCCCCATCTCGTTTTCAACATTTGGAGGGACTCATGTAGTTATATAGGAATGACAAAATGTATACATTATGTTCAGTATTTGAGGTATGCAACATATCTTCTATAATGTAATAAAAAGTAGCAGAGCTCTTCCTCTAAATTTCTCGTTGAATGCTAATAGGTAATGTATGTTCTTGCAAACATTAAAATAAGCTCTTGGCTATTTTACAACAGCTGGCAGAGTAAGATTTTGGATACATGCCTGTTCAAAGATCTTTTCGGAAGATTCCATTTGGCTAAAGGGGCAGCCTTAAGAAAGTGAGTTCTCAATCTAGGGTGATCATTAAGAATTCTTTCAAACTGAGTTGTGAAATTGCACTCTCTTTTCACCTAGGTTCTTAGTTTTCACCTCATATTGTGAAGCTTTACTAGGTGACAACTAGGTGCTATGTAACCTGTTGGGAAGAATTCCTTATTATAAATACAGCCTGCAGATAATTAAAGGAATATGTTACTATCTGCTCAGGCTAGGAAAAGTTTCGACTTTTGCATAATGCAATAGCAGCCCTCACTGGATAGAATTGAAATGTGTTTTTAGAGGATAAAATGAGAAATGTTCACTTAAGAATTGGGCTTGAGTTATGGAAAGGCATTTACTTACTGCATGGGATGGAAAAGAGCAAGTAAGTCCTTTACATTCTCATTGGGAAACCCCAGCTACTTTGCACTTGGTGCAACATGATCAAGAAAAATTGATTTAAATTGTATAATGACCCTGCTGTTAAAGCAGTATTTTGTATTCATTCAACTCAGAATTCTTTTTACTTTTATATTTTTCAAATTAATAAGGAAAACTTTCCTTGAAGAATGAAAGTTATTTGTTACATTGATATAATTATTTCCAGTACAATAGTGCAGTGTGTTATAGGCAAACGCACTATAAATCTAGGTTCCAGAAAGTTAAAAATCCAAATTACAAACAAAATATACTCTCCTCTGGCTCTTCAACTACAGAATGACAATAGTTAACACTATTTAGAATGACCCATATTCTATTCCCAATTTTCCAAACATATTTTCTAGTCTTCATCTTTGTCCTGATTTTTCTTTTTTGGATAAAAACAAAATTAAAGTTCTACAGATTTGTAGGGAAGGATTAGCTCATATTAGTCCAAGGAATAAAAAGGACCTGAGTAAAGATTAGTCATTTTCTGTTTCATTTTGCATTAATGATGAACTCAAATCAAATTCATGTAGGTCAACTAAATGTGAAGAAATTGGCAATTTAAAAAAGTTCTAAATAATATAGCTAAAGCATGCTTAATTCTAGGGCCATTTACTCATGTAGCATCTGAGCTGCTATCTCACAGAGAAATGAGCATAAGCATTATGCTTGTATTTTTCTTCCCATCCCCTATCCTCAGCTTGTCCTTTCCTTCATATTTCTTATAATCTACTAAAACTTGCTTTCTCTTTAGCAAGAAAAAAAAACTTGCATTTTTTTTCATTTTAATCAGATTTGCAATTTCATCAATGTAAGGAATTCTTAGGCATATTTTATGTACCACTATTAATTGATTTCATATGATTAGCAACTTAAAGACTGAGTTGCACAGAACACTAAAAGGTTAAGTTACTCGGAGGGGAAACTTGAACCCAAGATGCCCTGATTCTGAGACCAGATTTCCACACACTACCTGATACTGCCTCCCTAGAACTCCCAAAGTATGGATTAGCTAGGTCTAGTTCAATACCTGAATGATATAGTGAAACCTACATTAAATAGAATTAATAATAAAGCAGGCCAAGTGTAGGATCCTGTGACTTAAAGCTAGAAAGACCTTAGGGATCCCATAGTCCATCTTATCCTGTGTGTGTGTGTCTGTGTGTGTGTCTGTGTGTGTGTGTGTGTGTGTGTGTGTGTGTGTGTGTGTGTGTTGGACACTTTTAGCAGTTTCAGAATCATGTTTTTAACTACACAAAATAAATAGGTAGAATTGCAAAAGAAACGAATTATATTGAAACAGAATTTCAAAATATTATTCAAACAAGTTTACATGCCCGAGGTTAAGAACACAGATACGGCCTAATCCCTTCATTTTATAAATGAGGAAACTGAAGCCAAGACAGTTTGAACATTTTGCCCAAGACCCCAAAATAAGTAACACTTGAAATTTGAAAACAGGACTTCAAATTCCAAATCCACTGAAGTATCAAGGGAATTTTAGTTCTCAGTGTCCCTAAACACCTAGAGACAAGCATGCACTAAGTCCTTAGTACATATGCCAGGTCCTGTGCTGAGCACTTAACAAATATTATCTCATTTAATCTTCACAAAAACTCTGAGAGATAGTGCTATTATTATATCCATTATGCAGGCAGAGGTGAAGTGACTTGCCCAAGGTCACACAGCTAGTAAATCTCTAAGGCCAATGTTGAACTCAGATCTTCCTGAGTATAGGCCTAGTACTCTATCCATTGTATCACCTAGTTGAGTTTTCCACATCAAATCATCCTTCAGGAAAATCAGGATTAGTGAGTAACCAGTAGAATTAATAAAATTCTACAAATATAATTTTTGCAAATTTTGCAAAACCCTAAAACTTCCTCTAAGATCTTCTGTATGACATTTAGGAATCTTGTAAATACAATTTCATAATGTATTTTTTTAGGTTTATCAAGTAAGATTTTTTTATAATTCCATTTTAAAGCCTTCTACATAGTCTCTATGACATATGCTTAACAGCATCCTTGTTAAGGGAGATGACAAGAGTCATAGCTTCTATTATGAAAATGAGAAATTAAAGCATGGAAAACAAAGTATGGAAGCCGCTAGTGATATTTTGGGTAGAGAATATAGAAAATACCATCAGCCTGGGTAAAAGCCAACCATCATTTTCAAGTGAAAATTGAAGAACAGTTGCATGTTTTAATAAGATCTTAGATTTAGAGCTAGAAGAGAACTTAATAGTTATCTAGTCCAGCCATCTCATTTTACAGGTGAAGAAACTATGGCCCAAACAGAGTATCTGACTTGGCCAGAGCCACACAGATAGCAAATACAAGAAGAACAAGAAATTGGAACCCCCATACTCTGACGCCAGATAGAGTGGGAAATTGTAAAACTATGCGGGAGAACATTGTGTTAGGATCATATCCCTCTCATAACTATTTGCTCTCAGGAAGATTTTTCTTTTATTTTCAACTAAGAGTCAGAATGATAAGAGGAGGTCTTTTAGTTAAGTTAAATACAAATGCATTTAGGATCATGATTAAGTAAGTTCATTTGGTCAAAGAACATATTTGCATGTTAAATTTAAAAGCATTATGAGAAAAAGCAGGTCTTCTTTGAACAGAGTAATTTTTACTATAACAAGATTTTAAGACAGCCACATACATATGAATATGTCACACTTACAAAATTTAAATGTAAAATATTTGAATATATTTGATAGTAGAAATCCCTCTTATATAGAAAATGTGACCTTTCCATGGCATTGTTAAATTTTTCATTCAAATATATTCTTTGACCAGATGAACTTATTTGATTAGAACTCCATGCGCATTTGTACTTAACCTAATTAACTGCTCTTTTTATTTTTCAGATCCACAGTAAAAACAATACACTAGTAAGTAATAGTATTTTATTTCATAATAGCTGTATACCAATTTTGTAGCATGTACTAAACAGAAAGGAACAATTCAGAGACCATCTACTCCGTCTTGTCAGAATAATATTCTTTTCTCAGATGGAATTTCTAGTTCTCTGTAATATTGAAACTAAAATATTTCTTCATCCCTATATCAATAGTACATCAATGGACTCTTGTCAAGGGGCTTCCTTATCTCCTTCAAAAGCCAATAACTTTTTGTTCTGTCGAACAGAACTACTCAATCAAGAGTTCAAATGTGATGAAGACCTTTTCAATGCTATCTATACTGGGATACAATTTTGTTTCATAAAAAACATCTCTCCTGAGAATAGCAAGAAAGCATTTACTTGGGAGCACCAATAAAAGAAAAGACATATTTTTTCCTGTAATATCTATCTTCCATGTAGTCCCATAATACTACCCTACATTCTGTGGAGACTCCTACTTGTGAAATCTAAGGAGCACTAGGCAAACTTTGGCATGCAGCTCATGTGGAAATCTCTTCTTGTTGCTGTTGTTAAATTTTCATTACTTCCTTTTAATTACAAAATGAAGGTACATTGTGTTCTCAAATTGGGCATCTGACTAACTGAAAAGGAAATGTAGAGTGAAAAATAACAACTTAAAATTATTTAGTTATTTTCCTCAAAGTGTTATACCAGAAATGCCTTATGACTCAGGTTAGGTATGTGTGAGACATGAATTTCCAAATTATTATACTGCAAGATGTGATATGAACTTTGTAAATTGGCATACTCACAGAGGCTTTATCAAGAAATGGAGTAGAAAGCAATTTTTAAAAAAGTACTATGTTAGTATAGGAGGGAGCCAATTTAGGGTGGCATCATCTACTGTATCACTGTATATAAATCACTGTGCTTTACCTTTGCCTGATCAAATGTAGAGAATCTATTACTACTTCTTCTCCCATTAAAAATTAGAATTAACTAACAACCTTGGTTTTAGGCAGGATACCATATTGTAGTCTACTATTCCTCTTAACATAGGGTTCATTTTTTTTATTTAAATTTATTTATTTAACATATTTGGTTTTCAGCATTGATTTTCACAACAGTTTGAATTACAAATTTTCTCCCCATTTCTACCCTCCCCCCCCACTCCAAGATGGCATATATTCTGGTTGCCCTGTTCCCCAGTCAGCCCTCGCCTCTATCACCCCCCTCCCCTCTCATCCCCTTTTCCCTTCCTTTCTTGTAGGGCAAGATAAATTTCTATGCCCCATTGCCTGTGTATCTTATTTTTTAGTTGCATGCAAAAACTTTTTTTTTTGTTTTTGAACATCTGTTTTTAAAACTTTGAGTTCCAAATTCTCTCCCCTCTTCCCTTCCCACCCACCCTCCCTAAGAAGTCGAGCACTTCAACCTAGGCCACGCATGTATCATTATGTATAACCCTTCCATAATACTCATGTTGTGAAAGGCTAACTACATTTTGCTCCTTCCCAACCCATCCCTCTTTATTGAATTTTCTCCCTTGACCTTGTCCCCTTTCCAAAGTGTTTGTTTTGATTACCTCCACCCCCATCTGCCCTCCCCTCCATCATCCCCCCCTTTTATTTTTTTTATCTTCCTCCCTCTTCTTTCCTGTGGGGTAAGATACCCAACTGAGTACGTATGGTATTCCCTCCTCAGGCCAAATCTGATGAGAGCAAGGTTCACTCATTCCCCCCTAACCTGCCCTCTCCCCTCCTCCCACAGAACTGCTTACAAACTATTATCTGGCAGAATCAGTCAAGAAAGAAAGAAAAAGAAAGAGGAGAAAAAAGACAAAGCCAATGAATAAGCAACAAGCAGATACAGAAAAAAAAAACTTTGAAAAGATTTATCAAATATATGCACTTAGAAATCATGTTCTTGACAATAATCCAAATTAGACAAAAATATGCACACAGATATTGCCAAATGAACCAGCTATTCATAAATCTAAATGTAGGACTCTTTAAGATATCAAAACTTACCCTAAGAGACGAATCTAAAAACATCTTCGTAACTTCCACGAATTTGTGCAAGTCAATAAGATATTGGTGATTCTTCATCTAGGAATAATAAATGAATTATAGCTCAGTGGGAAGTGCCTATGTTAATATTTCCCCCTGCCATGTACAAAGCATGACAGTTTCACAGTAAGCAGTGGACACAGCAACAGACAGAAAATCTTTTTGAAGCCACATTGGCAATATGTGCTCCAAAGAAAATCTGAGATACGCAAATTTATCTACTTAGTTGTGCTTTCTTTTTTCAAGTTAATTGCAGAAAAAAATAGAATAATTAAATTTTAAAACTGGAAGGGACCTTGGGAAGCATAAGACCAATCTAATTTTATAGCTAAGAAAACTGAGGACCAGAGAGACCGGACTTGCTCCAGCTCACAAGCTAGGAGCAAAACTGTGACCTAGAAGCCATAGTCTTTATATTATACTGTGATACCATATGCTGTATACTAAAAATAGGATGTCACTCTTAATTTAATCTATAATTCTCTTAAAACCTAAAGCAGCCAATGTGCCTCAGTTTCCCCATTTGAAAAAAAATGGTTACAATGACATAGAAGATAAGCCAGTGTTAAAAACACAGTGAATGAATACTTACTTTTTTGTCCTATAACAGATGGCTAATTGTTGGCATTGTAAAAATAGCAAATAACAAATGAAAAATGAAAGAAAGTAAAAATAAGCCAATCATGCAATCAAAATCCATTGGCTTCTGGAATCAAATTGAATAAGCTACCATAATGCTATCATGACAGCTCCCTATTATACTGAATATTAGTATATTCACTCAGAGACGAAATATAAGCATGGAAGGACGAGGTCGGGTTTGGAAATATCATTTGTTTTGCTAATCATGTACAAAAATCAACTTTACATGTAATGTTATTAATGAAGTGCTCAGTTGAGCAAAAACTATAATTAAAAAGAAATACAAATCAAAATGCTTTTCATAATTAAAATGACAGTATACCCCCAAGCTAGTAATTCATAAGCATGCAGAAATCATTCCAACTGATGTGAAACATTGCCAAGATCTGGACTTCCACTTTCCTCTCTCT
This sequence comes from Trichosurus vulpecula, assembly GCF_011100635.1. NCBI lineage: Eukaryota > Metazoa > Chordata > Mammalia > Diprotodontia > Phalangeridae > Trichosurus > Trichosurus vulpecula. The sequence continues at coordinate 141,329,896 of NC_050577.1, read as the reverse complement.
ACAAAGACAATTATAATTGAATAATTTCTGCTGTGCAAATTATGCAACTTTTTGTAAATACCTCAAAGTTATAAATGTCTTATGTTAGAAATCTAAATCCAAATCTGTTTTCTCCCATGGATTATGGCCATATAGCCCTTTCAATTCTAATAGTGGATTCAGCTACCAAGAAAGAAGTTGAAGTTGCTCCTGCACTAGGCCCATGATGTCATTTCTACTGATGCTGCAGAACTGTTATGAGGAAAGCATTTTGCAAACTATGAGAGCCATACAAAGTGAGCTAATATTTCTAAAACTATTATTTTGTGCCTATCTAAAATTTTGACACAATCCATTTCATTTATCAACTTTACAGTTTTCTTTCTCTGGTTCTGCTAAAATATGTTACGATAATATTATCAATAATAACAACTGACATTTCTGCAGGACCTAACGCCTTAAGAATGTCTTTTCCTACAGTAGCAATATGAAGATGGGATAGCAATAGGAACTGAATTTGGGACTTTGTTAATACAGAAAGTTCCCTCTGCCACTAGAGGTTAGCAGCTTCTTTGAAACTGTTAGTCATAGAAAGATGCCTATAGCAGCAAGAGGTTTAGTGACTTGCCCCAAATCACAGTGCATCAAAAGCAGTGCTTGAACTCAGTTCTTCCTGATTTCAAATCTGGCTTTCTATCTATTGTACTATGTTGCTTCTTACAATAGTGCCATAGAAAGGTCCACAAAACCATAGGACTAAAGGAGGAAATGTGTAAGGCACGTAAGCTGTAATCTAGTCCAAGAACTTCCTTTTGTAGATGTGAAAACTGAGGTTCCAAGAGGTTAAGAGAGTACTGGAGGAGAACAGAAAGGGAGTGGGTCAGGACAAGGCGGAATGGCGAGAGAGAGACAGAGAGACAGAGAGAGAGACAGAGAGAGAGACAGAGACACACAGAGACAGAGAGACAGAAATAGACAGAGATAGAGAAACAGAGACAGAGAGAAAGGAGACGAGAGGAGATGAAACGAAATATTTTGCATGAGTATACAAAATTTCATTCAGTTGATGAAAGGAAAAAAGCTAGCAATTTCAGAAGGCTGAAGAAAAATCAGAGGCTGAAGAGTATCTTTAAAGCAAGGGTTTTTTAACAATTTTTATGTGTCCTGGAACTCCTTGGCAGGTTGGCAAATCTTAAGGATACCTTCTAAGAATAACGTTTTTAAATACATGGAATAAATACAGAGAATAAATACAGAAAATCTCAAAGGAAATCAGTTTTATTGTAATAAAGTTTTTTTAATCATGCAAGTTCATAATACTGAAATCTACCACTGCACTCTGATACCCTTGTTTAAAAGCTAATATCCTTTTCTTACATATATACATTTCTGCATATGGGGGTATATACAGCTATGTATAAATTCCAAATTTCAGTATAAGTATCTGTACAGTGAGGAGAATAAACAAATGAAAATTAAAATAAAATAATAAATACTTTATTAACGTGAAGGCTCTTCAAGGTGACTCTTTTATTACTTTATTTTAACAATATTTCATAGGATTACAAAATGTTAGAGCTGGAAAGGACCTATGTGAAAATGTTTCTTATTTCCTCAACTGTTAGTTCTCTCCCCAACAAACTCCCTTATAATGAATGACTTTACGTAAGTTTATATAAACATGTATTTGCATGTATACATATGTGTATACAAATATATATGTATGTGTGTGTTTGTACCTGTTCTTTCTCTTATCAGAATGTTAGGTCCTTAGAGTAGGGAGAATTCCATTCTTTATATTTGTATCCCTAGATGCTAAAACAATACCTTGCTAAAGCATTTAATAGAGACTTTTTGATTGACTTTAGAGATTACCAAGTGAGAGGATGCCTTCATTTTGGAAATGGGGCAGTGAAGATTTCATGACCCACCCCAAGGTCATATAGAGATTTTGCTAGTGTAGTCCAAAGCTTTTTATAATCGAAAGTGCTACGGTCTCAATCCAAAACTATTATGTCTGCATCACTAGGAAGGTGGATAAAGTGCCAGATTCAGAGTGTGGAACACCGGAGTTCTAATCCTACCTCAGGTGCTGACTAGTTATATGATGCCTGGGGAGCCACCTAACCTCTCAGCTTTCATTTCCTCACCTGTAAAATGAGGATAATAAGTCCTGCTCCACAGGACAACTGTAAGGGTCAAATGAGATGATATGTGTAAAGTGCTATGTACACCTTGGAGTGTTATATAATAATAGCTGCTATTGTTAACAATAATAAAACCACCTGATCAAAAGAGGAAAGGAATTGAGAAAATGGTCCTCCCCAGCTACTTCTGAAGAGGCAATGCTAACATAATTACTACTTTTTTAAATGAAAGGCAACAGCTGCTGCTCATTTTCTTTGAAATCTTTAAATCCTACATACACTAAAATTGCATTTGTAGTCGTTAGGATGTCTAAAATGAAAAAATAATAACGGGCCTATGGTTGACTTTGCCTCCCAACATCATTCCCTGAGAAGAGGGGGCATTTTGGTTCCACCTCAGGTTCAGAGCTACTGTAATTGCAACCTATGGTGGATCCGGGGATAGAATGTGATATGAAGACTGGAGAATGTCCTAAATTGGTCCTAAAGTTCATTGCAAGTTCACTCAGTTCCCAGGTAGTCTTATGGATTAGGTTTGACATTAAAGTAGAGCTAAAATGTGTCATTTGTCAAGGACTTCTGCAGTCATTCTAGTCTTTTATCTATCCCTGGAGTGAATTTCCTATTGGCTAACAGACCTATGACCTCATGAATGGGAATTCTAACAACGCAGAATGGATCCATTCATGTATGTCCAAACTCTTGCCCATGTCCTGATATAAATCCACTAGAGGGAGGACCACCTAATATGATAGGGTTCTCACGAACTTTCCACACAAAAGTACACTATAAATAACATGAAATAAAATTCACCAAATATTTATATTTGTTGCCAAAAGTATTATGTTGAGAACTAAGATTTTATTGTAAATTTGCATTTTTATTTTTTGAGTTGGCAAAAACAGAAAAACCTAGCAAAACTAAATACTAGTCTCTACTGACAGCTCTTTAATTAACTTGACCAAAAGAACCAGTTAATCCCAGCAATTTATGCTCCAAGGTAGATTCTTTTCGTATTTAATAAAGTGACTAAATTATCTGGCTAGCTAACAAATTTATCCTTTATTTTGTTGTGTATGTACTTGAAAATAAACTTAGTTTTACCAGAAGAATAATTGCATATAACTAACCAAAAATTATTTAAAATGCCTTAATCATTCAAATTACATGATTAAAATGCAATATATGAAGTCTTTTTATTAATGAGACAACAGAAAAAATAAACTACATGTTAATAAATTGAGGGGGAAATGAAATCATATATGTGATTTTATGGCTATTTTATTTATTTTAGTTGAGATTCTTTTCTCTTAAATTCCCAGTTTTTAATTTGCCACCATTTAAGAATCACACCTGTCAGACTATTCTGTAAAGTTAACATAAAGAATTTCCTTAAGAATAATAAATTCAAATTCAAACAATGAATTAGAACTTAGGGCTAAAAGAAATACGGATTTCTCCCAGCTTTAATAACCAGGAAAAAGTAAATGGTCTTCAAGTCGACTTATTTACTACAACTATTATGGCATGGTATCCATTCAAATGGTCAACAATACCCAAGGGGTATGAAACCTTCAATTATACTTGAAAAGAAAGCCTGAATCTTACAACAAGGGAATATAAAATCATATAATGGGAAAAGTAAATTCAAATTTTTTACACAAACGAGTTCAGCTAGTAATTTGGTATAGAAGAAAATTGAGCTTCTTAATGTAGTCATGTCAACTCCTTGTCTTCATTAGTTATTGAACTTAGGCCAAAAATGTATCTCTTTTCCACTGATTTTTGAGGGGAAATACCTTTGCTATCCCTAGACTATCATAAAGAACAGTGAAAAAAAACAATGGATCGGTTAAAGGACCTAGGTCTCAGTCCCTGTCCCACTCCTAATCAGCTATGTAATAACTATGGGCCTTGTTTCCTTTATCTATAAAATGGGGATGCTTACTAGATAATCTACTGCAGATCTAAATTCTGTATCAGAATGGGAGATATGCCCCACAGTTGGTTTTGAAAAATTATGATAAAAACACTAGATTTCAAGTATTGAAGTGAATTCTCCTGCTTTCTTCACTACTTCATTTTCTTGGCCTTTTATTTCTAAAGACTGGGAAAGATGACATAGGAACATTTGAATCACTGCTGGTGAAGAGAAAAACTAAAAAAATCTCCTTAAGCAGTAGAAGACAATGTTTGCCATAGGTAACTTTCATATTTAACTCTTTCTAGAAATCATTTTCATTTTTAGGAAACTAGAATATACACAAGTATTAGGTATTCAGTATGATAAAAGAATTCCCAATATTGCTTTCCTGTAATGGCCTCTAATGTGAGACTTTATCTTGTCTTCTTCTCATATAAAACATTTCGAGCCTTTGGCTCTCCCTCAGGCAAAGTCTATGTCTGGGAGCCAAAAAGAGAAATAAAAGATATAGTGAGAAATCCACAAAATAAAAATAGACATATGAATTAGAGAAACTATTCCACCCTTTTAAACCATGTGTTATGTCACTGAATACTCTTATGCAGTTAATAGACATACTCTACAGAACAATGGATCTTACAAACGCTAAGAAAAATATATCTTTCAAACTTTACCTGTCCAAGTGCTACTTGACTAGAAAATCCAGATTTAGTGGTATTAGCTATATTTTTACAATATATTTAAAATCTCTTAGAAAATTTACCTGATTCTCAACGAAGGCATATAAATATTAGTCTGTTGGCTGCTAAATTTGATATTCTATGCCCATCACTGTGATTACTGAATAGTATATAAATACATGCATTTCACTGAGATGCAGATTTTAATAGCTCATGAAAATTCACAAATATTGCCTTAAACCTTTGGCATCATTTAATCATACTTTATTTTTGCTTCCAGTCCACTTAAAAGTGTGCTAGATTCAGAAGTCTAAGATTTGAACACTGGCTCTGCCACTTACTAGCTGTGTGATCTTGGGCAGGTGACTTAAACTCTTTGGGCCTCAGTTTCTCAGCTGTAAAATGAAGAGACTGCCTTAGATGATCCTTCCACTCCAAACTATATGATTCTATGAATCAGATATCTTCAAAATAAGAAGAGGGACAATTGGATATTCTTAAATAATACTATAGGGCCTAGCAATCGAAAAGAACAAATTAACTGGAAAATTAGTTGTTGCTAATCTTTATGAGGGCAAGATTTTATGCAAGGGAAAGAAGGCGGTTTGATGAAAGTGTATACATTTTAAGAGTATACCACTATTTATATCACTCCTCTCACATCTCCCTATTTTTATTTAAAAAGAAAATACAGAATCTTTCTGTAATTTATCCCTTCTTCATAATTTCTTCTCTGGAGGGATGCCATTAGCAGTAGAAACAGAAGCAGCAGCCACAATTTTGAAGTTCTGAAGGCTCTGGATTGGCATGCTGAGTAAAATATTTGTTAACAAAGTATATAGGAGAGAGAATGCTAGTTATATGAACAGATGCAGTATATCCTTTACTAAAAATTTCCTAAGCTTGAAAATGAGTTAAAGGTCTAAATTCTCATCCTATATGCTCAATAAATGGATATGGCCAATAAAGGGAAAAGAAAAGAGAATTCTCACTGATTAAAAAAGGGGATTTAACTGAACATGTTTAATAAAGACCAGAAATAAAATACATGATGTAAAAAGCCCAACCTTATTTTGTTCTGAAATGTTTAATGCTTCACAGTGATGTACACTAAGGCAGAGATAAAAAAAAGATATAAAATGCCTTTTTCCTCTTTTTTTTTCAGTCAATGTTGCAGTCAGGGCTGTTGCCCAGAAAAAGTTCTGAAATGATTGTGATGGCAGAAATTAAGAGACTGTTCTTCTATGAACAAATCTGAAAGGCAGCTTTGTAGGAGCAGCTGTGTTTTGAAAGTACTTCCACCTCTAAATTGCTCCTTGTAAAGTGAACTCTTTTCCCTTTTGCCAGTAGGGCCCACTGCAGTGTAACTGCTACATTTCTACTTTTATCACTGTCTGACCACTGAAGTGGAAAAAGAAAGATTGCCAAAATCTGATGTATTTTTTCCCCTTTTGTCTTTCTGAATCTGTTCTTAGATGTCTGTTACTCCAGTGACGAGAAACAATGTTGAGGGGTATTCATATTCTGTAGGCAACATCAACTCCTAAATATGGTGATGCCCCTTGGTGAGTTGACCCATTGTAGGAGTGCAATTAAAAGAGACCAAATAAAATGAAACTGGCACTGTTTTTAAGAAAACTAGTGTTCTTATAGTCACAAAATCCAAAGAAGCCCAGGATATTAGTAAAAGCAATTAAATGTGGTATATACTCTCTCTCTCTCTCTCTCATCCATAAACATACACACACCCCAAATTTAAGAGAACTTTAGTAATTTACCCAAAGACTTCAAATTCAGTAAGACTTGAATAGATAACATGTAAAGACATGTAACATTATCTTATCAAGGCTAAATCAGTGAACAGTTACTTTTCTTGTTCCATTCCATTAGGCATTTTTTGCATCATAATGGTACAATACAAAAAATGATAGCCATCTATTTAAAAGATCAAAAAGAGAAAATCCTATTTAACAGATCATGAAGAAAACTCATCATCTTATCTGCTCTTCATGTAAATGAAAATTATTTTTACTATATACTTTGTGGAACATTTAGCAATTTTAAAATATATTGTTCTGAATGAACAAGATGAATTCTTCTGGTTTCCTTTTGTTCCTCTGAATTTCCTATCAGAGGATCTGGAATTTCTAAACCAAAAAGTATTCACTTTACTTGCCAAGCATTTCCAGAGATCAGAATGTAGCTTTTTTTAAAAAGATGACTTCAATTGCAAATGAGATTTGTAGTAATACTTAAAATGTAGCAATTTTATAGGAATACCTAATATTTTGAAACAAAATAAATGATCATTTATGTGATATTTATTTTGTTGCTGAGTCTGATTTGTATACGTCATTTACTCAGACCATTGAAAAATATATTTAGTAGCAATAGCCAATTCACCCACATTGGCTTCCTGACCTTTCATCAAAATCTAATTTGGTATTTCTTTTACTATGACATCAAAATACCGGTTGACTTTGAAAATAAGAGAAAAGGGAAATGGAATCTTCTAAAATAATGAAGAGTACCAGATCATTTAAAATTAACTGATTTAGATGACACAACCTGATGACATGAATTCATTTCCATTAAAGTCTCATTTCTATCTTTTTTCTCATCCTTTTAAAAAATTCAACTTGCCTGCCTTTATTGTTTCTTTTATCTTTCTCTCCCTCCCTTTCTTTCTTTCTTTTATTCTTCCTTTCTTTCACTCAGGTCCTCCTGACCTTACTGTTTCTTGAAATAATAATTCTTTCCTAAAGACTTCAGATTTTAAAAATTGCTAATTTTACATTTTAACACTTCATATTTCAACAGGAAATCTAGTTTGGCTTTTAAAAATCATTTTACTTGGTTTTGCCATGTGAATATGAATGACAGAGATTTTAAATAATCATTTCATCTAAAGACACAGGAATTGAGTGATAAATTTTCCAGACTACCTTAAGTGTTTTAAGTTAAATTCTCCTATAATGCATTGTAAAAGTTTCTAATTACTAATGATGTCAACATTTTTAAAACCTAAGGAAAAGGTAACTTGCAAGGTCACAAGATGCTGAGTGCAAAACCCCAATCTATTTTTTAAACGATTAAAATGATCTTTTCATTCTGTAGTGCCTAAATTCTTTCTACATTCATGGGGCTGAAAATTAATCTCCAAAGGGGAAAATTAGTAAATACCCTGAGTTGCTATAAGGAAATTCCAAAATGATTTGCCAAGAAAAGTCACATTTTAGCATCTACATTATCTCATAAACAATGGATGAATGCAACACATCCCAAGTTGGTTTCCTGGAGTAGCATGGAAAGCTCATCTTAGCCAGCTTTTCCTGCATTCTTGTTCCAACTATTAAGTATGAGGCCATAACTACTCACCCTGATACACAAATGGTAACTATAAAGACTTTTGGGACCTTCTGGTATTGTTTCACCCATGGGTTCTCAACAGCTTTTGTGTCATAGATGCATTTGTCAGTCTTTTCAAGTGTATGGGCCTCTTCTCAGAACAATGTTTTTAAATGCATAAAAATATGTATGCTATGAAAGAAACCAAGGGTTGGTGAAAATAAAGGAGTACTTTTCACCATCCAAGTTAATGGATTCCTGTAGTCTCTCCACAGATCCTTTGGAACCCATGCTATAAGCAATAAGTATCTCCATGTAATAAAAAATATTAATCAATGGATATTTATTGGCTAAATAGCATATATTTGTCCCTAAGTACTACTAGGAATGGTCATAGGTGTCAAGGAGCTTCCAAATTAAACAAAATGAAGAGACAAACACATTTAGTCAAAAAAGTTACACAAAATAGTAATCATTTCAACAGGGCTAAATACACCATTATGTTACTAGTGTAATATACACAGGCAAGATCTAATAAACGTAAAATAACACCAAAACACATTTAACTCATTTCAGGAATAGTTTTAAGTTGTCATCCATAAATATCAGCTGACTGAATATAAATATCTTCAGATAACACCAAAAGAACTATAGAGTTAGAAGCAAGAACAGTTCTCTTTTTCATAGACCTTCCAAAATCTGGAGGGGATTTACAAATCCAGCACAGGAAACAAAACTTTATGCCTTCTATCTCTGATGTTGACTCCGTCCAAACATTCTATTAGTGAGAGAAATTCTTAACCTTGCCAGGGACCATGAAATAATCAATATTACAATAAAAATGCTAAATTTCAAACTAGCTTTCCAATCATGCTTTCTATACTGGAGATTTCTCCCAAAAGGCTACAGGGAAACTGGCTTAGAGACCTTTGGATTTACTTACCTGTAGACATTCTGCACCTCAGATTAGGTCAAAATGGGATGGCTATTGGCATAACTACATAAATAACATAATTAGAGATGATAATTATAAAACAAGCAAAGAAACAAATTAAAGGAAAAATTGTCTACTAGACCTGCCAGATACAATAAAAATATACAACATATACAACATTTGCCAAAGACATATTAAAAGGATTTAGTACTTTGTTTTTTTTCATTTGTCTCCCTTAAAGATGATGAAGTAGTCTCTCTGCATGAGAAATTATGCTAATAGAATAACAAAGCTGGAAGGAACCTTGGTGCTATCTAGCAGTTCCCTCATTTTACGAGAGATAGCATCTTATGGTGGAGATACTAATGAGGTCTCTAAAAAACCAGAGACACCTGAGTTTCAATTCCGTTTGAAGCATTGACTAGCTATGTGACCATGGGCAACTCATATAACCAAAATGTAAGAATAATATGTTATCAACTAACAAAGGAAATGGGAAGATCTAATGCTAGTTCAGCCTATATTGTTGTTGTGCTATTGATTTGTCATGTCTGACTCTTCTTGACCCCATTTGTGGTTTTCTTGGCAAAGACTTTGGAGTGGTTTGCTATTTCCTTCTCCAGCTCATTTTACAGATGAGGAAACTGAGGCAAACAGGGCTATGTGGCTTGCCCAGGGTCACACAGCTAGGAGATGTCTGTGTTGAGGCCACATTTGAACTCAGGTCTTCCAGACGCCAGGATTAGCACTCTATCCAATGCACTACCTAGCTACCTAACAACAAACAAAATGCTAGTTTAGTCTACGTAGGATTTAAATCTTGGCAGAAGTGCAGCATAACATAGTGGAAAGAAAGCCAGTCTCAGCCCAGAATACCCAGGTTCAAGTCTTGCCTTTCTGTGATGCTAGACAAGCTATGCAACCTCAGGCTAACCTCTAAGAATAGCTGCTGATCAGCAGAAAAGGGGTTAGTCTCCTTGGAGAAGCCCTGTGCCAATGAAATTACAAGTCCAGTTAAAATATAGAACTAGTGATTGGTGGTGGAGAAAGAATTAAACCTAGACCTGTCTTCCTTATCCATTCGACTAATGCTACCTTTGCTTGGGCTATACCTTCTCCAGTGGAACACTCAACTTTGCCCCAGGTCCCTTGGCTCTGATAGGTCAGCTTTCAATTTAATTTACAGGGGCCAAAGCCTACATATGCCACTTCCTGACAGCTTTAAGCCATGCCACAGCACAAATACTCATTCCTACCTTTCAACTCCCCTTTTATATTTGAGATCTATTTAAAGGAATAAATTTCCCTTTGTGTATTCCTTTCTCCCATAAAAATGGAAGCTCTTTGAGGGCAGGGACTTTATTGCTCATTTTTATTTGTGTTTCTATCACTGAGCATATTCCCTGGCACATAGTGAGAGCTCAGCGAAGAGTCCTATGTAATTATCTACCTATTTCTAGAGACAATGACATAGGTTTAAGATATTTCTTTGAAGATAAAAATAGTGTTTGTCTATCCATAGTAGTCACTTTATGAAATGTATTTATCAATATTAATAAAGCAATTGTGCAGTCTCACATCATCACAATGTTTTCAGTAGGAGAAAAAAGAAGAGACATATAGTAAAATGTTGATTGCTTTAGATCATTGTTTCAAGACAGACTTTGGAATGAAAATAGCTCTTCATTACTATAATAATGATTTGAAGTTATTTAAACCAAAATTGACAGCAGTGTGATTGATTAAAAATAGTATGCCTCAAAAATGTGTTTGTTTTTCAAACATAGCAGCTATAGGAATTACAGCTATGTGTGTCAGATTACTCATGTTTCTGTTAAAAAAAAACAGGAGTATTCATTTGAAGAAGAACCATATAAGTGTGTTTTATTTACATTATAAAGACATCTCAGTGTTAATAAGTAAGATAATACACATAATCTTTGAGTAAAAATAAAACAAGTGGAGGTTACTCTGAATTTTTGCTTTAGAAATCACTGAGAATAAGTCAAATGATTCAGTGTTTGGTGGAGAGACTAGACAAATATGATGACAGTCACTATTACATGACATTTGTGCCTTAGTGATGGGTGACTCAAGAATTACATGAGATATGGGAAAAAAGGAAAGGTGATGAGAATGTAGGGTTGGGAAGGGGTTCAGAGATCAGGTAGCATTTTAGTTGTACTTTAACATATGGGCAGATAAAGAAGGCGAGATTGGATATTCCAGGCATGGGGAGAAACATGAGCAAAGACATGCATTGGGATAGAGTAGAACTACATCTCATGCATGGAATAAAATGAGGTAAGACTTCAAAAGGAAAGGATAGGTACCAGAATAATGTAGGGGAATCTGAATGCCAGGTAAAGGAATTGGGGTCTACTTGGTAGACAAGGGAAAGCTGTGAAGATTTTTAAGTGGAGGAGTGATCAAACCAAATTTATGCACAAAAATATTAATCTGGCAATGCTACACAGGGTGGTTTAGAGGGCTGGAGTAGAAAGTAAAAGAAGAACACAGGCTAGGAGGCAATGTTAGAGCATAGTAATAAGGGTGTGCACTATGATGATGGCAGGGGGAATAATGAGGAAAATGTTTACAAAAGAGGTTTTTGCAAAGGTAGAGTTGAAAGGACTTAGTAATGGATTTGGATAAGAGAGATGAAGGAGAAAATTACAAAAAATTAACCCCTAAGTTATGAACACAGGTCACAGAGTGAATAATTGAGACACAGAGAAATTTTGAGCTCAGAAGGAATGGGCCTAGGGCACAAAGGTCAAGAGATACTTTGAGTTTGAGGTACTAATAGGGTATTAAGTATTACCCTACAGATAGCTGGAGATTGACCCTGGAGCTCAGAAAAGCAGTCCAGAATTATTGTATTAAATTAAAGTGGTAACTATGTACATCAAGGTGGATCTTCAATACTTGGGAAGACATGAGATGGTCAGTGTCCTGTGAGAGCTAAACTTTGAATTAGAAATACCCTAGTTCAAATACTACCTCAGATTCTTACTAGTCAAATGAATTTGGGCAAGTCACTTAATACATCTCTGCCTCAGCTTCATCATCTATAAAACAGAGATAATAGTAGTAGAGGATGGTTGTGATGATCCAATGAGACAATAGATGTGAAAAAAAAACTTTGGAAAGAGAAAATTGCTATATAAATGTTAGGTGTAATTATGCAAAATACTACTTAATAAAAATCTTACAGAAGTAGGGCTATGGAGAGGACAATAGAAAAGCCAATTGAAGATCAATATTCCTTATTCACTGAACTAACATGCCTCTGAACAACTCCAGCATGCCTTAAGAGAATGGTGTCACAGTTTGGCAAGCTGAGTTTGAGACATAATAGGATTATTTAATTGTAGCCAGTAAATTAGCATGTATTAACTTTTACTGTGTGCCAGGCACTGTGCTTTGTGCTTTCTATTGAAAGGATTATTTACTTTTATTCTTTTAGCACAGAAATCAACGAATCCAGCAATTATTAAGAATCTAGTATGTGCACTTAGCTAGACACTGTGATTACAAAGACAAAACAGTCCCTAACCTCAAGGAGTGAACATTTTATTAAGTATACATGTATACATATAAGTGTATTATATATGTGTATATATATACACACACATGTATATATACATACACACATACACACACAAAGTAAACATGAGGTTATTTCAGTGGGGCAGAAGCACTATTAGCTATGGAGTCGAGATAGGTTTTTTGTAAGTGATGGTGCTTGAGTCAGACTATTGAATCTAAGTCTTGGAGGTGAGAGACAGAGTGTCACAGGTACGGAGGACAGAAGGAACACAGTGACATGAGATGGGAATTCTGTATATAATAAAGAACAAGAATGTCAGTTTTGCTGGGAAAGATAAGTGAAACGTGTATATAATGAAAATAGCAAGCATTTATTTTCTTTCATTGCCAAGTTCTTAAAGGATAAAAGCATATTCATTGAAGGGAGTTGTAAAGAGAAAATGTAATATAAAAAAATCAGTACTAGGAATTTTAGAATAGTTAAAAAGTTTGAACTCCTAAGGATTCAAAGGCTCATACAGTCCAAAAATCTAAGCATGGTAAGTTAATATGTGTAACCTTGTGTGCATATTCATTTAACAAACATTTAGCCAATGTTTTGAATATGTGTATCTCTCAGATAGATACATACTAGGTAGATAAAGACGAGTGTATTGCATAAATACACATGCAGGCTTTGACTTCTGATTTTAGACAGAGAACTCTGGTCTGTAAATTCATTCCACCAGTACAGAAATATTTATAATTTATAATCATAGATATTTGCTTGAGTTAGAGAGTAGAAATGAGTTACCCATGGTCACATAGGGAGTATATATCACTGACAGGACTTGAACTCATGTCTTCCTGACTTCTAGAATGATCCTTTATCCATTATGGCACTCTGCCTCTTCAGTAATAAATAAACACCATATGCAAAAAAACTCCTGACCTTATGAGGTAACTCCTGAGAATGGTAGAAAAATATATTAGGGTTTTTCTTTATATTGCCTACCTTCCAGAAGTAGAATAGTCTAGCAACAAACATAAGATATTCATAAAAATAAAATAATAATACCATGTCCTATTTCTATATTCAATTATAAATTATTTAAAGTTGATTTTTTGTTTTTCTCCACAAGGTTAGGCAGTGTGAGCATTATTATGATGTCTATAGATGAGGAAACTGAGGCTCAGAGAAGTGAACAACTTGTCCAGCGTCCTACAGCCAGTAATTGTTAATGCCAAGATTCCAAGTCATCTGCTGACATTGAGTCTAAGACTTCCTTTCCACCAGTTTGTCTCTAGAAAACAGAATACGAAAGTCCAGTAAAAGCAGTAAAACCAAGATGTGACTAGTACAGGGGAAAAGATTATATTGAGAGCTACAAAGTATCAATGCCAAGCTAGGGGCAAACAATCATTTTTAAAAATGATACTTTTTCAATGGTGCCTAAATTAATTAAAAGTCTGCTATGCCTTTTTATACTAATTGTTTCCTTTGCTTAAATTGTAGGTCATGCAGCCATTGTTGCAGACACTAATCAACCATGGGATATGAAATTATTACTCCTAAATAAATGAATTGCTTAATCTCCAATGACCAATTATACATATTCCATCTTCACAAAGTATATCAATTTTATCTCATCAAGGCAATAGTGACCTTCTGTTCTCCAATATGTATGGGATGTTTGGACAATGCATTTGCAGCTTTGACACTCTTTTCCAGGAAGACAAACGTTATATTTCTTTGGTATTTATCATTTGACAAATGCAAGAATTTTCTTTATCAATCAGATCTTATTGAACTTAACAGCAGCTGCTGTGGAATGTTTAAAGGTCCATTGTATTTCTGAAGACTGAGAGCTAAGATGAAGGACATGCCACTCAAAATTCAGGTGCTACTTGGCCTAGCTCTCACTGCATTGGTACAAGCTATAGATAAAAAAGTGGATTGTCCACCATCATGTACATGTGAAATAAGACCTTGGTTTACACCAAGATCCATTTATATGGAAGCCCTTACAGTGGATTGTAATGATTTAGGTCTTTTTAATTTCCCGGACAGATTGCCTGCTGACACACAGATCCTACTGCTGCAGACCAACAATATTGCAAAAATTGAAAACTCGGTAGACTTTCCAGTGAACCTTACTGGCCTGGACTTATCACAAAACAACTTATCCTCAGTCACCAATATTAATGTAAGAAAGATGCCTCAGCTTCTTTCCATCTACCTGGAGGAAAATAAACTTACTGAGCTGCCAGAAAAATGTCTGTCCAGGCTAAACAATTTACAAGAACTCTATATTAATCATAACTTCCTTTCTACCATTTCACCAGGAGCCTTCGTTGGTCTACATAATCTTCTCCGACTTCATCTCAACTCAAATAGATTGCAGATGATCAACAGTAAGTGGTTTGAAGCTATTCCAAATCTAGAGATTCTCATGATTGGAGAAAATCCAATCATCAGAATCAAAGATATGAACTTTAAGCCACTTGTCAATCTGCGCAGTCTGGTTATAGCTAGCATAAACCTCACTGAAATACCAGATAATGCATTGGTTGGCCTGGACAATTTAGAAAGCATCTCATTTTATGATAACAGATTTGTTAAAGTGCCCCATGAGGCTCTTCAAAAGGTAATTAACCTCAAATTTTTGGATCTAAATAAGAATCCTATTAATAGAATACGAAGAGGAGATTTCAGCAACATGTTACATCTAAAAGAGTTGGGGATAAATAATATGCCTGAGTTGATTTCTATAGATAGTCTTGCTATTGACAATTTGCCCGATCTAAGAAAAATAGAAGCTACTAACAATCCTAGATTATCATACATACATCCAAATGCATTCTACAGACTTCCCAAACTTGAATCACTCATGCTCAACAGTAATGCCCTCAGTGCCCTGTACCATGGAACCATTGAGTCCCTGCCTAACCTCAAAGAAATCAGCATACACAGCAATCCCATCAGATGCGACTGTGTTATCCGCTGGATCAATATGAATAAAACCAACATTCGACTGATGGAGCCTGATTCACTGCTTTGTGTGGACCCTCCCGAATTTCAGGGTCAGAATGTTCGGCAAGTACATTTCAGGGAAATGATGGAAATTTGTCTCCCTCTGATTGCCCCTGAAAGTTTTCCTTCTAATATGGATTTAGAAGCTGGGAGCTATGTCTCATTACACTGTAGAGCTACAGCAGAGCCAGAGCCTGAAATCTACTGGATTACACCATCAGGCCACAAGCTCTTGCCTAATACTCTTTCTGACAAGTTTTATGTCCATTCTGAAGGTACATTAGACATAAGTGACATAACTCCAAAGGAAGGTGGTTTATACACTTGCATAGCAACTAACCTGGTTGGTGCTGACTTAAAATCAATTATGATCAAAGTTGACGGTTCTTTTCCCCAGGATAATAATGGATCTTTGAATATTAAGATAAAAGATGTTCAGTCTAATTCAGTTCTGGTATCTTGGAAAGCAAATTCTAAAATTCTTAAATCCAGTGTTAAATGGACTGCTTTTGTTAAAACTGAAAATTCTCATGCTGCCCAAAGTGCTCGAATACCGTCTGATGTCAAGGTATATAATCTCACACATCTGAATCCATCAACTGAATACAAAATTTGTATTGATATCCCTACTATCTACCAACAAAATAAAAAACAATGTATTAATGTCACCACAAAAGGATTGGATCTTGACCTGAATGGTTATGAAAAGAATAACATAACAGCATTCATTGCCTGCCTAGGAGGTCTTCTGGGAGTAATCAGTGTGATATGTCTTTTCAGCTGCATCTCTCAGGAGATGAACTGTGATGCTGGACACAGCTATGTACAGAATTACCTACAGAGGCCAACGTTTGCATTCAGTGAGCTTTATCCTCCTCTATTCAGCCTTTGGGATGCAAGAAAAGAGAAAAGCACAGCACTTGAAGTAAAAGCAACTGTTATAGGTGTGCCAACAAATATGTCTTAAAAATGGCAGTTAAAAAAAAAACTTTCTGTGAAGAAAAGCACAAGACTATAGTTGTGCTAAATAAAAGGGACAGAAGTATTATGCTTTAGAAAGAAGTCTAGACTTCATCAGTGCTGCTGCTGACAATGGAAACATGTATGAGTTCAGCATTTTTAAAAAAGTATTTTAATTAACTGGCTTCAAAGGGTACTGTGGCAACCAAATAAAACAACTTCATTTTCTAGACCTTTCATTTGACTTTTCTGTCTGGAATACAGCTCAAGTGAACAAGAACATTTTCTGTATTTTTTTTAAGTATGTAAGAGTAGTTGAACTGAGCAATACCTTCTCCTGTGTTGCATTACACATATTAGCCACGAGTTTTTGCAGTGACCAGATAAACTTGAATTGGCACGTGGTATAGCAAAATGGACAAATTATGTAGAGTAGACACAGTGAGTATGTGAAACTTTTTTATGAGGAAAAATACATTTTGGATTAAAATCAATTGCTTTTGTCTTGTTTTGTTTCTAAATAAAAACAATTTCTGAGAGATACTATCTGACAAAAATAATCATTTTAACGGCGGATTAAAAAAAACACCATTCTGTTATAATGGAGTTCTGAATTCTAAGGGGAAAACTTTTCATGGGCTATTTAATTACATCTCATGCAAAAAAATATATTTTGTACTTCCATGACATTAAAAAATAGCAGCATAGTGTTTTATATTTTGAATATAGACAAAAATATTCATAAGGGAGTTACATATTTAGAGTACTGTCGCAGAATTATTTCTTTTTCCTTTCCCCTCACAGCAGCTTGAAGACTAGATTTAATTACTAGCCTCAGACAGTGTAAATTCAAGACCTGAGTTAAAGAAAATATTTACTCTTTAGTTGCATCTCAATTCAAGGGTTTTGCTCTATAGAAAATTCTGCCAAATTTTAACAAGGTATTTTCAAAAGATATTTTTTCTCAAAGATATATCCCCTTTGTGATTGTGATGCTAAACGCATAGTATGGTTATATCTCATAAGAATGCACAATTAGTTTAGTTATTTGATATGTTTTCAAATATAACATGGAGAAAGACTTCCCTATTCTGTGGTGTTAATAAAGTAAGATTATACTTTAAAACATAGCTTATAGGTAGTAGACATTTCTTATTCCAAAATCCTTGCTTTTAAATATAAACATTCCTGAAAGAAGTGCAAATTGAATAAAACTATTCCTATGTCCAAAGTTTAAATAATTTGCACAAAAATTTAAGCAATGCCAAAAGGCTAATTAATATTCAAATAGTTAATAATGCTACCTAAGTATTTTTGTGATTAGAATAATATGGAAACAGTATGATGGGGGTAATTTTGACAGTTGTTAAATAAAATTTTAAAATCTGGGTAATTGTTGATCATATCACATAGAACATTCATAATTTAGGTTCAAGAAAAAATTAACTTCTTTTAGGCTTTCTTATTTGTCAAAAATATGTACATCTTCTCCATATCCCTAACACAGGCTAGAATAATGAAAAAAAAAATCTTTGATATAATAAAATACAAGTGCTGCAGACAAAGAGCTTAACTGTGCAAAGTTACAAGGCTTCTGTGTTAATTTTTGCAATGTCTACTCAAAATCAGTTGTTTAACTTTTATAACAGCACACTACTGCATACTGTCAAAATATCTTTGGCCCATAAACATTTACAGAATGGAACTTTTATAATTTTATCTGTCATTAGTAGACATTTGCCTTCCTTACCTCCAAGCTTCTGACACAATGACTTATGCATAATTAATATTTTATATTTATTAAATTAAGCTGAATTAAATTATTGATAGAATGACTGTCTCTAATTAAACCTTAGCTACTTCTGATTATCTGGGAGGTAACTGATAACTCCTTCATTAGAGAAGAGAAAAAGGAGTGTTAATTTTAAACCATTCTGAATTTCAACCTTACAAAATCCATGTTTCTTGAACACATTTTATAACCTGATGAATCACCATCATACATTGGCTGACATTAGAATTTATCAGTGAGACATGCTCATATATCATGAGAGATTTCAACACCACGGACTGAGCTTTTTAGAGCGAGGCTATTTGTCAAAAATACAGGAGCTAAAATATGACCTATTATGATGAAGGTACTGTATAGGTCAGCAAGAATTTGCCTATGTATCTTGTATGTTTGTTTTTTGCACATATCTGCATTGAGAAGTATTTCAGGTAGAGCTCAGAGGGGAGAATCTAATTTATTTTGAGAAATGATTCCATAGAAAAAATGGTATGAAATAAATGCTCTGAAGGAGCACCTAATAGCAAGCACTGAAATGAAAAATTATTTTTGTTTCAGCTGAATAAATACAGCTGTTCATAGTGAACCATAATGCTATTTACTTTGTTTAAAATCTAATCTAAATTGCCATTGAGGGAGAAAATACATTTGTTTCAATAACAAGAATGACATTTAACACTCCCTATGTGACTTACTAAATAAACCTCACACATAAAAATTACCTATGCACTAGTCAAGGTACTCAAAGTATGTAAATGAAAAGAGATTATTCAAATGTGAATTAAGAAGAAAATATAGTACAGAAACACAAAAATTCTCATCAATAACCAATAAAATCTTTAAAGCAATAGGGCTATGTAAATGCTAATTTTTTTGTGACAAGAAAAATGTACAAAATCGTAAAGGATTACATATTTGAGTAGTTCATAATCTAATAAAGTATTCTAATTTCACAATGATAAATGAAATGTATTTAATTTTAAAGAATCATGTCCAATTGAAACAGGAAATAAAATGAAATAACATGACCATCATAACAGCAAAGAAACAATGTTCAATATGCAAATTTTTCATGATTTACTGAGATGACGACAGAATCTATGATGATTTGCAAAGCAGAATATAGATGTATGCTACTAATTACAAATATTTCAAAATAACTGCAAACACACATTCACGTAAATCAAAATATTATAGCCCAGCTTTGAGGGAATGTAGAATAAAACCAGGATATGATAGTATTCCGGCTAAAATTGAATTTGGGCTAAGTGTTAAAAACAGGGACTAAATTTCATCTTGTTTTCCCTTTTATGGGTTTTAATAACCAAAAAACAGGCTGTGGCCTAAACAGACTTTCCTCACTTTATTTTAGTCATTATTGAAATGTATATAACAGTTGTATTTTCTACCAGGAAATGATTCTCAGTTTTTGTTTTAGACAAATCACAAGATTTACAACTTACAGGGTTATCTAGCACCAAAATAGAATTGTTTTTCACAAGATAGATATAAACAACATCATAAATATCAAATTGTGCTAATACCTAGGCCTGTTCATTGATGTATAAGATCAAAATTTAGTCAGATTGAGAAACTTCTTCATCTGATATAATTATCATTAGTTCAATTCAGTATAGACAAGCTACTATGAGATTAAAAGTAATGAAATATGAAATAATATTCTACAAATTGTCAAATAAAATTAGGAAAGAATAACAATTAAATATGAAAAGGTGTCATCCTGCTATATAAAAACAAGTTTAATCACTTTTCCCAAATTGAAAAGGATCTATGTCATTAACATTAATGTTAATATATTATATATTAGTGATGAGGCATGAATAACTACTGAATAATTGTTTCATATGAGAACTCAGAAATAGTAAGTCAATGTCCAGAAAACTAAAGAAAAAATAAAAGTTTAAAAGAATTACTCAAAATGGACAAAAAGATTATCTCACATTTTCCTATTGCTTTTGTAAATGTGGAAATAATTCTAATTTCACAAGATAACACTTTGAGATTTAATCCAGATATTATTTTTTCCAGAAACTATAGGCTATAAGTGGTATTTTAAATGTGATTACATTTTCTTTTATCCTACTTTGCTCTGTCTCACCCTGAGAGATTATACAATGAAAGAATATGTTTTTAGGGTTTTATGTTGTCATTCTAACATTAATCATTCAAAGGGCACAAAGGGCAGCTAGGTGGTGCAGTGGATAGAGTTCCAGGCCTGCAGTGAGGAAGACCTGAATCCAAATCCAGCCTCAGACACTTACTAGCTGTGTGGCCCTGGGCAAGTCACTTAAACCTGGTTGCTTCAATTTCCTTATCTATAAAATGAGCTGGGAAAGAAATGGCAAGAGACTCCAGCATCTTTGCCAAGAAAGCCCCAAATTGGGTCACAAGAGTTGGACACAACCAAAACGACTGAATGACAAATTGTCAAAAGAATATTGAGAGACCTGCAAACTAGGTAGATACCATAGATGGTCTCTCTTTGATAATTTGATTTTCAAGTATATAATGTTATCCTTTACCTTTTTTTTCTCCTTGGTCCTACAATTGCAATTCTTATGATATTTTCCCTTTGTTAACTAGGTTGATGCTTAGGAACATTGTAGCGTTGCCCTGAAATAATATACCCATGTCCAGAATTAGAACTGATTAACTAGAAAATATATCACCAACAACACAGGATTCCATGCAATAGAAGAAAGGCATTCCAGTTTCAACAAAACAGGGGACCCCTTTCATAGAGTAATACAAACCTTATTCAATATTGAGTGTGAAACAAAGAAATGAGTCTTCTCAATTCCTTTTTCTACAGAGTTAAAAAATAACAGTACCAAAGCAAAACAGTTTAGACACAGAAGGTAAAACAGAATTGTTTTAAGTCTTATACAATACCAGTCACAGGCCATCTTTCTAAAATTATAGAAGGATGTTTTAGTAAATGATAAGTGAATTTAAAAGAAGTTATTCTATATAAGGAACTTTGTTAGACTCTGAGGATCCAAAGATGAAAAACAGTATAGTTCAAGTATGTTTTTCTTTACAAGTGATCCAGTGTTCAAATTGGCTGTTGCATCATCCTGAAAGCACCTAGCATTCTCTCATAGATCTTATCATTCCAGGTATTGCTTCATATCTGCTCAAAGAATACAGAGCTCCCTGTGTTGAAAATTCATCCCATGTAGTTTTGAACTTAATGTTTGTAGCTCCTGGCATAATTTGTTGTGCTCTTAACAACATCATATTCTTAACTGCAATATATGCCACCATAGCACTTGAATTTACCACAAAATCTATTCATTATAGACTGTGGGAAGAAAACTTCAAATATCCTCAAATCCAAGTCATTTTTCAACTGAGAAAAATGACAATCCAAAAAGTGAAGTGATTGGTCCAGAAACACTTAATTTATGACAGAGCTCCACATCTCCTGACAGTCATTCTGATACCCTTTTTATGAAACAAGATTTTGTGATATATTTAAATGTATCTCTTTGGAACTATCCTGAAGTTATACTACCTGTATTTCAATGACAGTGACTTAAAGACAAGAGATGATTTATAGTGTGTGTGTGTGTTTACGTATGTATGTATTATGTGTGTGTATATATACATATATACACACACATACATATATACATATATGTGCATGTATGCATGTGTGTGTGTGTGTGTGTGTGTGTGTGTGTAATCATTTTTATAGCCAAAAGAGTTTTGGTTGACTTTAGCGGCCTTTCAAAAGAATGAACTACAATGGAACTTGAAGACAATATAGTGCTGTGTGGTTTTGTATTTATCTTTCCTATCTATAATATATCTCCAAAGAACTAATAGGATTATATGACCATTGTAAGGAAACTTCAACTATTCATTTTAACATATGGTTCTGTGTCTTAAGTTATCGATGGAAAATTCAATTGTGATAGCCATTCATAATGTTTACTAACCTTTGGAACAAGTAATGGAGTCAGCCAAACACATAAATTGATTCTCCTAATCCTTGCATTGCAAGCAACAGAGAGCAATATATAACACCTTTCCTGTCATTTGTGGTACTAGCCTCAAGGCTGTAAAAAGAGTAATAGTTCTTTAGATATCAAAAGTATGATTAAAACGATTATGACCAAACACACCCAAACAGGTCTTCATAAGAACATTATACAATATTATGCATCATGATAAGCTATAGGACCATTTTAAAGGGTCATAAAATAATTCATACACACATAAAGTCAATATATACATATATTCATATATAAATGTGTGCTTATATGCATACACACGCACACACACACACACACACACACATATATATCCTGTTAACATGGTTACTCAGAGAGGTTACTTATTCATATAAGGACTAACAATTGTATTCCTGATGCACAGGAATTGAGAAGCTTCTAAAGAGAACTTCTTACTATTCTCTCGGTCTCTAATAATAATAATACTATAATTGCTGAATATGATATAAATGCATGGGTATAAAACCATATGATCCCTCAGCATAATAATGTATGTATGTATGTATGTATGTATGTCTTTTAGATTTCAAGAATCTGAAGCCATACTTGGAAGAGTATAATACAAGAAATAAAAATACTCGTGTAGGTTTGCTAAATTAAATTTGTATTTATGCAAACACAAATATGTTATTACTTGTAATGGTAATATGACTTGAGATCAAAAACAAATACGTGAGATTAATGGAAGATTACATGGGACACTGATCTTATTCACTCACTAATTCAGGGTGGGTTTTGTTCAGTGTCAGTTCTAAACTTAAAGAAATAGGCTCTCCTTTCATGACTTTCTCTAGTCCTCTACAATCCTGTACTGTACAAACCAGTTATGGGTCATCCCTTGTTCAAAGGAAGTGGGAGGTTATGGTTGGTTTTCAATGAGTTTGGTTATAGAGGTCGATTCCTGGGCCCAGCATGGCCCCAAGATCCTAGATTCAAGGGGATTTGAATTCCCAAGTCAGCTATCAAACTAACCTGATTTCTCAAAAGTCAACATAGGCAGAAAAGTTTCAAAGTAATTCTGAGACCAAATAATCATGAAAAGAAGGAACAGATGCCTTGGAACCTGCCAAGATGGAGCTAAGCCCAAACCAAATAAGCTTCTAGGGATGGAAGGGGCATTCATAAGGTAAAAGGATAATTGTTCATTTTGTTCAGTACTTTAGATTAACTGAACTAAACGAAAATCATTTTAGGCTATGTCATAAATATAAATGTTTAAATTTGAATATTAAAATTATTTACAGGAGAAAATGAGAAGACAATAATTACATAATTAGATGATGAAATATATTTCTCAATTTACTTTACAACTCAGATAAATATTCGATTACGTTTGAGTGTAAGATGTACTACTAGTACATAATACCATTATAATAGCTCAAAACCTAATATCTGAAGTCCACAAATATATAGAATCATGATGTTACATTTGGAAGGGATCACAAAAATAATCAACTTCAATCCTGTCATACTAAAGATTTGGATATTAAGGTCTAGGAAAAATCGATTAACTTCTCAAAGTCATTAAAAAAGCAGGTGAACTGGTATTTGAATCCAGTTCTCTGACTTAAAATTCCATGCTCAAATATTTTTCTTTTTCCACTATGTCATTGTCCTTTTCAAGTGCTACCAAGTAGCAAAACTTACTTCAGGGCAATAAAAGATATATTATAGAAATGACAAGACTAAGTTATTTGCATTTCAAACAACACAAATGTGTGTGTGTGTGTGTGTGTGTGGACACACACACACACACACACACACACACACATACATATATCAATCGAGTTTTGTGTTTAGTTTTAAGTAGGTCATCAAGAGCAACCCCGAGACACTAGTCTTTCAGATTCTCCCCAATGACTTAACAAAATCAAGAAAAAGCAAACAGCCTATTACCTTAGGACTACAAGGCATAATAACTTTTTCCTTCAAGTTTTTTTTTCTTTCTAATCCTTTAACAGGAATGTGAGCATGTTGTATCCTCTCAGCAGAATATAAATTCCTTGACGGCAGGGATTAAAGAATTTTGCACCAGAATATCTGGCACAACCTTATCATTTGCTTGTTTGGTTAAATGATTGAGCTTGTACATAAAATGTTCTTATTAATTACTTGTAATTGCTGCTTACAGAAGTTTAGTTGTATTTTAACTATCACTATCAGAGAGAAAATGGTAGTCACAATCTTTAAGGTCAAGTCAAATTTAAATATCAACCAATACTTATCAAGCACAAATTCTTTGTAATGCAATACTAATTATCCTGCCACTTTCAAGTTTAGGTATTTTTTACATTGACCCTTTACACATCTGTTCTCTTGATCTCAATAACATTTGAAAATGTATAACAGTCATTTCGCTTTTCACCACATGGCCAGAATTTGAGATAATACTGTGGTTATGAAAGCTCTATAATCAATTGTATAGGATATGGATGTTTTGGTACTGTGTTATGTAGGGAACACAATACCCCACGTAGGACTTCCTGTGAATATGCACTGGCCTCTTCAGTCACCATATCTTCATTTATGCTGTTCCCTATTCCAGAAATAGCCTTGTCTCCATTTTCCAGTAGCTGAACTCCTACTCATTCTTTTATGCCCAAGTCAAATTATACCACCAAAAAGACTTTTCATTCCCTTAAACTCCTTATAATATTTTGTTTTATGACTCTTTGATACAATTGTCAGGTATCAATTTGCTTTACATTATATGTCTATGTATGATCAAGTCTATAAGCTCCATCAAAATACTAAATGTCCCAAATGGTGCCTGACAGAAAGTAGGAGCTAAATTTGAATGAATAAATACAAGATGAATTCAATACATTTTATTCCCTTTAAGACTAGATTTGAGAGAAGGTGTTGGGAAGAAGATAGAGACAAAGCAGAGATAAGAGGAGAGGTCTACAGTAGGGCTTCTTAAACTGTGGGTCACAACCCCACAGGGTCTACACTGGCTAGAGTAAGCAAGGAGCAGAAGTTCCCCTGACCAAAACTGTCTTCCTTTGAGCTTAATAAATTTATCATTTTAAAAAATAATCACTATAATTTATTTTTACATCATTATATCTCTCCTCTCAGCAAGTGATCTCTTAAAAAGAGAAAATTAAAAGAGAGGAAAAAAGGCTCATCAACATGATTAAACATCCAACAGCCCCAATGTCACATGCAATGTTCCATACCCATACACACCCATCTCTGCAAAGACAGGAGGAAGATCAGAACCCATAATTCAGATTAACAATAAAATGGGAATTTTGACAGTCGTCAAGGAAGAATGGTATATTGTACATTTCTGTGAGATCAAAGTGGCTCAGACTTTGTTGTCAGTTTGGTGTGTGGGGCTGAGGGGAAATGAAAATTAAAACAGGAAACAGAGCATGGTTTTTGCCTGATAGATTTTCTCCCTAGTTTTCCCTTAGCTATTTAGTTAATTCTGCATTTATTAAACTCTCTTTTTTATGGATAACCATTTTGCTAAAATCATGTAAAGAGATTAAAAAGAACACCAGTGCTAGTTGGAGGAAGAACCACATTAATATTCACTGGAATTCAAGTCAAAAGATGTGGGTCTGGGGCCTGACCTTGTTAGGTGTAAAACCACTGGAAAGACTCTCTACCTCCCTAGGCACTCAGTTTCCTTATATTAAAAATTCTTTCCTGCTTTGGAGTTAAAAATTCCTGTAATCAACCCTTTACCAATTCTTTAAGCTACATGTGTGGAGTGGGGAACTTGAGATTGTGAGAGAATAACATGAGTGCACTGGGTATGAAAGACAGAGGATATGGAGTTGAAAAATTCAAAATGAGGAGCTGGGGAGAGACTAGTATCACAATTAAACTTTATATAATTTGGAATTTTTCCCATGTAGCTGTGTCTCATGTAGTTTGTTGAAACAAGAGAATTACTTTGGAAATAGTCACCTCGGGTTTCCTTAACTCAGATTACTTTTCACAGTC
Organism: Trichosurus vulpecula; assembly: GCF_011100635.1. Classification (NCBI taxonomy): domain Eukaryota; kingdom Metazoa; phylum Chordata; class Mammalia; order Diprotodontia; family Phalangeridae; genus Trichosurus; species Trichosurus vulpecula. The sequence continues at coordinate 141,303,570 of NC_050577.1, read as the reverse complement.
AAGCGCAACATCTTTCCATATTAGTTAACATTTATATGGCACTTTAAAGTTTGCAAAGTGCTTTATATAACTATCTAACATGACTCTCACAACAAACCCCCCGGATAGCTACTATAATTATTCCCATTTTACAAGTGAAAAAACTGAGGCCACACACCAGGTGGCTGACCCAGGATCCAAACTTATGTCATCCTGACTCCAAGTCCAATGCTCTCTACATATTTAGCAGCTCAGATAACCTTCCTCTGCTTAGAAGAGTAGAAAAATGTGGAGATGTCAGACAGAAGACATGCAAATGTCCTCTCCTCAGCTCCTCCCTTTACTTTAAGTCAGTATGACATTATACCATACTTATAGGATTTCCTGATTTAGAACCTTTAAAATGATCATATTTTCCTGCTAATTCTGTAGACCCACTCCCCTACATTCACTTATTAAATAAAGTATTATTAATTAGAGAGAAATTAAAGATAACGTTAAAATCAAATTTTTCCCCTAATTTTAAATAGCATATAGAAGAAAAAGTACCAAGACATTCTGGACACATTTGACATACTAGAAATAACATCATTTTTTGGGAAAACATGTTCCTTTAGCTTTGACTACTAGTCTGGTTCTTCCTCCAGGCACCACTGGTGTTCTTTATAAATCTTTTTTTCATGTCTTCAGGAAACAGAAAGCCATAATATAAAAAGAAGAGAAATTAAGAGCAGAGTTATCTACACATTTAAGGGAAAATTAGGGACAAAAATTTACTAGACAAAGCACATCTTCTGTTTTCTGCTATAATTCATGATTTCCTCAAGCTCTACAGACTAATCTCTTGCGATAATGTCTGAACCATCTTGATATTATGAGTATAGTGCATTTCTGAAGATGAATTATTTAATCTGAGATAAATATCAAATAATTTATTGAACTCTAACACCCTATGTATCTAGCTTGCAATAGCAAAGCTAATACGTAGCTGTAGACAAACCACATGATTTTTTACAGGTTACTAGATCTTATCTAGTTTCCATTATGCACTCCTAAAATGTACCACGTTTTCCACATGGTCTTCTATCAAGACAACATGCACAAGTTCTAGGAACAAAGAGCACTGTTCCTCAAGACCTCAAAGATGATGATCTGATCTTTCTGCACATACTTTCCCAAACATGACTGTATATCCCCCAACATGGGAAATTTACATAGAGGAATAGGGAAAGACATGAACAAAGCTGCCCCAGTGTTTTGGGACAAGCACAAGTTCCAGGTTGGTTACTTAAGAGAGGTTTTTAACCTCTTAAGTTCTCATTCTATAAAAGGAGGAGGTTGGGTGAGAAAGGTGATCTCTAGGCTATCTTCCACTCTAAATCCTAAAAGCTATAATAATAAATTTTATTTGGAAATTTTTACAGATGCTTCAGGGGACAGGTGGATCTATAACCATTCTTAGATATTTTTATAGCTACTTTAGATATTTGCATTTAATTCATCTAATTTTGTTTCCAGATATTTATAGATAATGCTGCCTAAAAAAGTTATAGGTCTTATATATATTATTTACTACACAGATTTCTCTTAAAAAGAACTAAACTTAAACTCAATCCCAAGAGCAAACCAAATCAAACTAAAAAGTTGAGAATTAAGTTGGTCGACAAAGTGGCATTTAGTGGAAAGAGCACTGACTTCCAAGTGAGAGGACGCGGGTTCAAATCACATTTCTGATATTTATTGCCTGTGTGACCTTGGACAAGTTACATAAAATCCTTTGGCCTTAGTCCTCTCACGTGTAAAATGAAGGAACAAGAATTCATGATCTCCAAGGCCCCTTCCAAGTCTGAATATATAATTCTATGATCCTACGTATGACCAATGGGATAAGAACACATTAAATTTCCTTCTCTAGACAGCTTCAGGGATAGGGAAAGACTTATATGAAGAGATATAGAGAGAAGAAAGCAAAACTGAAACGATATACACAGTGACAACAACCATTTAAATTTCAACAAAAGTCAGATGAAATACAATAAACAATGTTGATACTAACATATATGCTAAAGTATATACTCCTCCTTTCTTTTAAGAAGCTAAAAACCATAAAGGATGAGTTCTTTGCTTATTATCAGTTGAAAACAGTTTGTTTTTTTTTTAATTTGTATTTGCTTAATTCTGTTTCGGATGGCAGTTTAATTATCAGTTCATTGGGGTTTAGATCTGGTGTCAAAATTACATTTTTTTAACAAAATAAAATTAAAACAAGTATTGGATTAGATCATCTCTAAGGTTCCTTACAGATTAACAGTACTATGATTATCTTTTAAAAATAATGAGCATTTATTAACTGTTCTATATAAGGTACAGTGCAGGCAATGAAAATATTTTTTTAAATGTGCAGTTCTTGATGTCAAAGAGTTTACATTCTGATCTACACAGTAATATATAATACATGGTAGAAAGTGGTAGTGACAAATTATACTGGGAAAATTTGATTAAGGAGAGAAGACTTTCAAAACTGAACAAAGAAAATTTCCTTTAGGAGGTAGCACTTGAAATGAACCTTAAAAGGAAAGTTATTCAAATGGTGGGGGTGAGCCTATTCAAAAGCAGGAAAACAGTTTGTGCAAATGCAAATGAGCCCTTTTAAAAATGATGAAACTAAGGCCTCCGAGAATTATTTGTACAAAGTCATCAGATGATTGGTCACAGAGCTGGAATTCAAATTCAGATCCTGCAACTACAAGATCAATATTCTTTCCATTGTACCACATGGTCTCCTAAAGATAAGATAAGTTCACTTTCGGACATGTTGATTTGGAGGTGCTTGGCAGTACATCTAGATGGTAATGTTAAACAGACAAATGAAGGTTAGGTACCATAGTTCTTCAGGGGAAAGAGCAGGGCTAAGCAGATGCATGAGGGAATTAGCTCAATAAAGATTATAATATAAGGCATGGGAGCAGATGAAGTTACTGAAGGAGAAGGAACAGAGAGAAAAGAGAAAAGGCCTAGGACAGAAGCCTGTATATATGCACACTTATTGTGTGAAATAGGAAGAAAATGGAATAGTATTACAGATGAGGAGCTTAGGCACATGTTCTGCTGAAGGTAGAATATCACAAATAATAAAAGTCCAACACAATAGATAGATAAATTGGAATTAACAACAAAACATCAATAAACTATAACTATTAATAACAATAACGCCTCGGAGAGCTGCAATGGAGAAACAAACAAATGCATGTTTGAATCCCAACTCTGCCACTTATTAGTTGTGTGACCATGAATAATTAACATACGCTCTCTGAGCCTCAGTGTCTTTATTTCTAAAATTGATAATAAGACCTGTTTTTTCTATTTCATAGGTTTTAGGTGGAGACCAAAACAAACTATGGAAAAGGGTTTATAAACTAACTGTAAGGCTGTCAAGTGGCTTATAAACAGTAATACTGACAGTTTGAATATCTGTTCCTCAATGATGTTGTAGAGGACACTCTTGGGCAAGTATGGATTCAAAGAGGCTTTACTAGCTTTATTTACTGGGGAGGATGTTGGGCAAGTCAGTTAGGCTCTCTGGGCCTCAGTCCCCTACACTGGTAAAATGAAGGATTGGACCAAAAGATCTCTGTGATTTCTAACAACTCTAAATCTATGACCCTAGATACCTTTCAAGAACCTATCAATCCTTATATTCCATGTTTATTCATTTACTGCTTTAGTTTGCAAAATGGTTGCCCTAAAATCACATTGTGGAGACAGTACATACATCATTATCTTCATTTCCAAAGAAAATCTGTCTTCTCTTAAGAGTCTTGCCCAAGATCACACTATCAGAGCCAGAACACAGACACAGGTCTTATGACCCCAAATCCAATGGCTTTTCCCCAATATATAAGATAGCCACATATATCTTTATCAATAATAAAAGGATAAGGACACCAACTTCTCTTTTCTATTATTAGACAGGAAACAAATTCAACATAATCTTTATCAACCAGATCATTTTGCATGCCCAATAAATCTAAACTAAATTTAAGATGGGGAATGCTTATCATTAACAGTGAAAGTTACAATTGTTGACTATGAAAATAAACGGATTTTTCTCTTGAATTTGTCTTTTTAATCTCCTAAGTTCCCATGATCCTAAGGGTAAAGAAAAAGACAAAATGGTTAAACAAGTTAACAGCCCTTAGTTGCTTTGCCAGGCAGACTGAGTTATTAAATACCTTTGGAATTATATATCTTCCCAGCTCAGGAATAGAGGACACTCATGTAAAATCAAGAGTTGAGGGCAGAATTTTCTGCCACAGATGGAGTTTTAAGGATCATTCTTGAAAAGAGGACACACTAAGAAGAGGAGAAAAGAAGATGGTGGTGCTTCCTCCCATATGGCTCTTCCTTGTAGAGGCAATAACAGTGGTGTCAACATCGGAAGTTTGCCTTCTCAAACCCATCCTGCCTCCAGGGAGTGGAAGGATTTTAAAAGCTAAAGCAACAAGGTATAAGACTATTTCTTTTTAAATCACAGATGCTTGCTCAGGTGGCTGGAGCGGGGCAGGGGTGGGGACCAAAGATTCAGAAGAAGTAGCAGTCCTTATCCTCTTAAACTCTTTTAAGATGGATGTGTCTGGCACCTGTTTTGAAGCATGTTTTTTTTTTTTAATTCTGTTATACACTGTAGCTAACTGGTCTATTCTTATTTCTCATAAATACTTGTGATTAACCCTGACCTTTTCATTTCATTGTGTTCCTTTCTTTGCAGAATGAGGGTTTGGGACACCTTGGGGAGCTACACAAAAGAGAAGAATCATTCCTAGGGAAGAGTTGTGATTCCAACCTTCCAGCTCTTTGTTTGAGAGATTTTCCTCTCTACATGAGGACATAATCAGGAGCCATTCAAACGTTGCCTAATTTCCAAGGCAGGAACTTGGGCCTTTAAATCATTAGACCATGAGTCTAAACTTGTAAATCCCAGTCTTTAAACAAACTTTTGAAATAAATCTTAATGATAATGATTCGCTTATCAATTGTTTATATGTTAAGGAATACTTCTAAAATTCTTTAAAGTGATAGGAAGATATTAGAAAAAAATTGGTCTTTAAAGTATTTAATTCATTACACTGAAAATTTATTATTGATTATTACTATCTAGGAAGGATTAGGAAAAAAGCTTTCTAATCTTAAACAAACAAAAATGGAGACCTTTTATTTTATAAAGGCCCTTACTACACAATGGGATCCCACCACCACAACATGCACATATGGAATCTTCAAGTTGCTGTATCAAAGCAGCAAAATCTTGTGGCTATTTCCTCTACATTTTTGAAAGTTCTATTTCATGTGGAAAAATCCTTTAGATTTATTCTGCACTCCCAGATAACAAAGACTAGGATCAATACACTGAATCTACAGAGGCAGATTTCTGCTCAGTGTAATTGAGAAATACTATAAAGTTTTTAATATGATTTACATATACTTTCTGTTATGTTAATGAAAATGGGAAGAAATTCCCATCCATTAATAGGCCCATGTGATCTGCCTGGGTCACATGGAAGCTGGAGTCACATGGAGCCTGTGGTGGGAGGACCTTGCTGAACAGGTGGAGCAGGAAGGGGTGGAGCAGGGAGTGAGTCAGAGCTGGAAGAGAGGTTCTGGGAACTGCAGCTTGGAGAGACAGAAAGCAGGCAGAGCAGCTAGCGTGAGTGAGAGAGGGAGTAATTTTGCTTAAGGGAGCCTGGTTTGTGAGAAGGCCTAACAGAGGGAAGGCTTGGGGATGGTGGTGACCCCTGCATTGCTAATGTGTATAGATTTCTTTGTGGCTCTGATGGATTTGGTTTTCTGGTGTTGAAATAAATGTTTTGGTTCTGTCTTCCATGAAGAGAGTCTGTTATATTTCACAATTCAGAACTATGCCGGCATACTCTTAGCAGCCACAATCACTGTGGGTATCACATTGGCGCAACACTTTCTCATGTAATCTTAACAATATCCCTTTGAGGGCCATGTGTGATTATTTCCATTGTCTCTGTGAGGAAACTGAAAGTCAGAGAGGTTAAATAACTTGTTCAGGGTCATGCAGCTAATAAGTGTCTGAGGTGAGAGATGAAATGAGGTCTTCCGTACAAGGAAAAAATGTCCTACCACTTGGAGCTCTCTAAAGATAGAATGGGCTGTTTTATGAGAAAGGCAGATAAAAAGTGAGTTTTCCAAGAGGCCACGTAGTCCAACCCCTCATTTTATAGATTGGGAAACAGAGGCACAAATGGGCAAAGTGACTTGACAAAGATTTCATAGTGTACAACAAGTAGAAGAACTAGGACCTTTCCTCCTTTCTTCTCTTTTGTTCTCTCTTGCACTTCTATAAGTTACCTCATTACTTTCTATGACACAAGAGGTACCCACAATCTTTGCTGAATCTGACTGCCGGCACTCAGGAATAAGAGCCTGTTGATCTTAATACAAACTAGAACAGTATGTCTCCAAGTATCTTTCATAAAGCATTGAGGGTCCTCTAGATAGTTACAAGAAAGTTTCACATGGTATTAACATCAATGTGTGCAATTTTCCTAGAGCTATAAGTAATTTAAGACACACATAATAAGAAAATAATAAGAGGAGGAAGAAGAGGAGGAGGAACTAACATTTATAGCACTTAGTATGTGTCAAGGTTGTTGTGAGGATCAAAGATAATATTCATAAAATGCATAGCCTGGTACCTGGCACATAATAGGTGATATTAATAATAATAATAATAATAATAATAACCATGTATTTAGTTCAATGTTCCATAAACCTTTTACAAAGTATTTTCTTTCTTTTAGGAAATATTTGTTACTTTGATAAGATAATAATTGCTAGCAACAGACTGCCAATTTCCTACAATTTTTATTCAGTTATTTCAGAACAGTTTAAAAACAGTGCATTTCAACAACATCATGGCTTTTGTTCATTCCATAGCAGTACAAGTGCAGTGTAATCAAGTGTTTGATAGCATCTTTCACAAGGTAGACGAGTCTATCAACACAGCTGCAGTTATTAGTCTTTCCCCCTAAACTGCTAGAGTTGATTTATAAATAAATGTTTACATATTTTTATTCTTTTTTCTGAGTTTTAATCTGAAAATACTGTCTTTTTACTAACTAAAGAAAATGTCTCGTTCAGAAGAGTGTCAGGATGCAAAAAGAGATCATACACTATTGAGTAAGAGAAGGAGAACAAAGCCCAATAGAGTCTAACGTATACCCCAGAAAGAGGGAGAACAAATTCACATATGTACAGAAAGGGAAGAGACAGGATTCAATATCATAATCCAATATCATATACTGCAGGAGAAGATAATACCAGGAGCAAAGATAAGTTCAAACCATGTACCTTGAAGACAAAGATATTTCAATGAGGAGGAAATGATGGAGTCTAAAGAGATCAGTGTAGCTGCACAGGACACTCATTAACAGATTCAGATTCAATGAAACCTGTTGACCAAACGTCAACAAGAATATCTAGGGTGTTATAAGAATAGTACCAGAACACTAACACCCAGAACGTACTAAAGTTGGTAATGCATGCCAAAGACAAAAGAAAATACTAGCTGGTTGATTGGTTGGTTGGTTTGAAAGCTAGCCTGACCATGCCAGAGTAGCAGGAAGAAGTACTATCTAGTTCCTGTGTCAAATATCTTTCACAAAGATCTAGAAAATGCTACAGATTCAATTCTGATCATTAAAGTCAAGAAAAAGTCACAGTAAGTCATTTTTCCAGTCCAGGTCAGCTTCGGGAGATGGAGGAGTCTGTGGAGATTGAAGAAGATGGCTAGCCTGGAACATACCCTTGGAGTCTAATGTCCAGGAATTGAAATATCTTCTAATGTCCAGGAATTGAAAGAGAGCTGAGACTAAACACCAGGGCAGAAACAATCACCAGGCAGGAAGAGATCCCAGAGCATCCTTGAGCTAGTGTAGGCTGCCATCTGGAAGCTCTTCCCCCCACTACCCAGGTGTGGTTCAGACTGAAAGCAAATCTGCCCCTAAGAGAAGCAGAGAAGACAGTTTGCTCATGGGCTCTAACTGTGTATACAGCAAGAAACAAGTTTAAATGCAAACAGTAGTTTTGTAATTCTATACAGTAGTTTTGTAACTCAGTTCTAGTTTCCAGTCCAGGGAGAAGCCAGCAATCAAGTAACCAGGGAAGGAGTCCCAGACCAAAGGGGCGCCTGAAGTTTAGTCATTCTGAACTAGCAGAGCTTCCTAGCTAAAAACTATGCTATGGGCAAGAGGAAGAAGGGCCAAAACCACTGCCAGGACTCAATGCACATAATGGTACTAGACAATGTTTTCACATTAAACTCTTATTTTAACTTTCCATTCCCTTTGAAAGAGAAAAGTCTTTAGCCTGGAGAAAGAGAGAACACAAACAGATTACAGTTAAAAACCAAAGGTGAGTGAGAATATGAGAAGAAGGCACTAGGTACCCTCAATTACTTTATGTCATAAAACCTGACAAATGACATACTAGGTCACTGAAGGCATCAGTAGATTCCTGAGCAGCTGTCAGTGATTTTTAAAGCATTATATAGGATAGAAGTGCTACAGAATTGAGAAATTACAAAGATTTTGTCCAAATTTCCAACAAAAATGGGGAAAATGTCTTCAAACTATAGGCAAATGAGTCTGACTAGAATTTCTTCCAAAATCCTCAAACAAATTAGTGAAGGGATAGTATGACTTATTTAGAAGCAGAAACAGTGATCAATGAAAGTCTGTAGTTTCCTCAGGAACAGGATCTACCAGACTAACTTTCCTCCTCTTGTTGGAAGAATAACTAGGATGATAAAGGAGGGTAATGCCACAGTCATAGCAAAGCATACTTTTAGTAAAGCATTTGAAAAGCCTCTTATGCTTTGCAAACAAAATGTGAAAAATAGGTAGCTGTCTACTAGAATTTATCAGTTTATAAATTCCCTTATGCCATTAGGATTGCTTCTATAATTATCTTTGTATCCCCAGAAGCTAGTACAGTGCCTGGCACAGAGAAGGCTCTTAATACATGCTGTTGTTTGTCCTTGGTTTTTGAAGAGGACCAGTGACATCACAGGGTGATGCCTTGACTTGTATGTGAACTGGATTTAAGTGAGGCAGAGTTGCACAGTTGTCAACCTCACTCTCTCTTCCAGAGTCATCAAAGTCCAGCAGCAAGACAAAAATCAAGATGACTGGTGATGGCCCATGATGCAACAGATGACCTTAGTGTTTTCTATGTCTGATCAAGTTCTAAGTGCTCCATAGCACCTGCTTCAGCCACCTTCATGGCTGTTGCCACAAACTGATCTCATCTGCTTATTCCACCAAAGAAAGTCTTCACACATTTGGAGGAGATATCCTCCCAACTCACTGATGGGTTTTAGCCTTTCAGTTACCCTCAAACTGGTTTAGCCCTTCTGCTGAGACAGTTTTACCATGGTGTGGCGATTGCACAAGCTACAACTTCTTGGAGCCACAGGTGAGAGTTGGGTGAAAACTGGATGAGCAGCCATGCAAAGGGCCTGGCAAATTCTCACACCAGAGGAGCTAGTTCTCGCTGAACATCCCGTATTCCCATAAATACTTGTTGATTGATTGTTATCTCCTTGATAGATAAAGATATAGAAGCTCTGCTTGTCAAATTTTCAGATGATATGAAGAAAAGAATAAAACACATTAGATGAAAAAGTTAGCATCTAAATAGTTCTCAATAGGTTTGAATGATGGGCTGAATCAAACAAGACTGGATGTGAAGTTGTACCCTTGGGTATAAAGAATCCATTTCATGAGTACAAGATAGGAGACTCACGGCTTGATAACTTGATCTGAAAACCCAGCCTTAGTCAAAAATGTGGTATGGTAGACGAAAATGCTAATATTATTCTAAATTGAATTATATGAATATCCAGAAAAAATGATAGTATATTAGGCTCCACATATCTAGAGTACTGTACTGAGTTCTAGGTGCCACATTTTAAGAATTATAACAGTAACACAGAGCACATTGAGAAGCAGGTAAGTAGGATAGTGGAAAGACTACAGATCACACCAAGTGAGGATCATTGATGAAATTTATATTATTTAATATCAATTCAATCTTCACTGGCTTAGGCTAAATCTTTTACTCTTTCACAATCGATTCTCTACTATACTTCCCACTAGATCAGCTCTACAACTTCTCAAGTCAGCTATACTATCCCCTTTATTTATTTTCAAATTAGCCACGTTGCCAAAAAACTAGAAAAATAAACTGAAAGGAAATCATATTGCAATCTGCACTCAAAATTTATCAGTTTTCTGTCTGGAGATTGATATCATTTTTCATCACGAATCTTAGAATTGTAATAGATCATCACATTAATCAGAATAGCTAAGTCTTTCAGTTTATTGTAATTACTATACTGTTGTTACTGTGTACAATGTTCTCCTTTGCTTTATATCAATTCATATAAGTGTTCTCAGGTTCCTCTTTGTGTTTTCTTATAGCACGATAGTATTCCATCATAATCACATGCCATAACATGTTCAGTCACACCCCAAATTAATGGGAATCCCCACAGTTTCCAACATTTTTGCCACCACAAAAATACCTGCAAGAAATATATCTGTACAGAGGTGTCCTTTCCCTTTTTCTTTGATCTCCTTGGGATACAGACTTAGTAGTGGTGCTGTTAGGTCAAAGACTATGTACACTTTTATTAACCTTGAGGCATAGCTCCAAATTGTTCTACAGAATTGCTGGACTAGTTCACAGCCACTCCAACAGGGCATTAGTGAACCTATTTTCCCCAAATCCTTTCTAGAATTTGGCTAAGATCTAAATGGTATGACATGATCCTTCTCAATTGTTTTAATGTTCATTTCTCTAATTATTAGTGAGTTAAAGCATTTTCACATGACTATTGATAGCACTGATTTCTTCTACTAAAAACACTGTTAATATCCTTTAACTATTCAGCAGTTGGGGAATGGCCTTTATTTTTATCAATTTATATAGTGCTCTCTTTCAGCAGAGGACTTCACCTCACGCTTTAATGAAAAATAGTGAAAACATATTGAATGAAAAAATAATCTTTTTCCTTAATTCTACATCTCGAATCCCCTTAATTCTTTCATTCTTTGCTTCATATTCAGAAGAAAAGGTGACCCTCACCTTGAAACACGTAACCCTCTCTTAACTTGTGTCCTTGACACTATCTTACCCCTGTCTCCGAATTGGATGCACACAAGGAGGAAAATATTCACAAACTCCCAACTTTTGTGCCCTGTAATGGCTGGGGGTGGAGGAGTGGAGAGGAAAGGGAGTGAGAGTCCTGGTCTATATTTCAAAATAAAACAGTCTACATGCCAGTTTTGAAATTCTGACCAGTCTAGACATTGGTCATTTATCACCTGGACTACTACAATCACCTTACTAGGCAGGATCTATGCAGTATTTAGAAAAGCATGGGTTTTTTACAAGCTAATTAATAACATCACCATCATAATAACACTGAAAAATAGAAGTTTATACTGAAAGTTAGAAAGAGTATTTCCCTGATCACATATTTTCCTAGACTGATGTCTGACAAGCAGAGACTGGAAAACAGGAAAACAGAAGCAGAATAATTATTTTCCATTAACTTCAATGCTCTTAGAGGCATTTTGGATGCACAGTTCATATAGGCAAAAGCTTTTCAGTCTCAAATAGAAAGAAAATCAGGATCTTTAGGAGGAAAACCTATCAAAAGAGCTCCCAAGTGATCATCCATCCAAGCTATTATTTTTTTAAGCTTAACAGGCTGCAGGACCAGAACCCTAGTGGATCACAGGGTCAGCTGGAAAAGCAAACACTAGAGTGGCTGCAGCTGTCTTTTTTCCATATTTCAGGCCACTAGTCAGAGCTGTAGTAAGCAAAAGTAAACAAAAAAGAACTGTTTGATAGCCCAACTACATTTATTTCCTAGGACAAAGTTACTGGTGTGTTTGTGTGTGTGTGTATGTGTGTGTGTGTGTGTGTGCATGTGTGTGTGTGTGTGTGCATGTGTGTGTGTGTGTGTGACAGAGAGAGAGAGAGAGAGAGAAGAGAGAGAAGAGAGAGAAGAGAGAGAGAGAGAGAGAGAGAGAGAGAGAGAGAGAGAGAGAGAGGAGAGAGGAGAGAGAGAGAGAGAGAAAGAATGCTCTAATCTATCCAAAAGAAACCTGGTGGAAACCAGGCCAATGTTGCCCTTGATCTAAAAATAAAATCCTCATTGTTGTTACCATAAAACTCTTAACTCTTTGACCTAAGAAGGAAACTCTCTATGTCTTCAAATAGACCTATCTGTAAATGTCTGGTCCATTCCACAATGTGAGTTAATTACTAAAAATCAACTTCTGGTTCTGTTTTCGGTTAGAGGCTTTTGTTTTTCTTTAACTTCATTTAGGTCCCTTATGGATTTGATGAGATAATATTTAACTGAAAGCAGCTTATACTTCTTAAAGACTTGACTGTGACAAATTGTTAACCTCTATTTTCTGGGAACTCCTTTTCTAAAGTGGCTGAAAGGATACACAGAGTAAGATGTCAAGAATATGTTATGTAAAGATAAATAAAACAAAGAGTTTTCTTTTGATATATAGAGGTTAATTTTTGTCATAGGATAAAAGGATAAGAAACAAAGGCCCAGAAAGACTAACCAAAAGTCACAAGGTTATAAATGGAAGCATCAATAATTTCTTTCAATTGGTTAATTTATTATATTTGCAGTCAGAAGACATGAGTTCAAATACTGATGGAACTCACAATTTAATGAGAGAGAAACATGTAAACAAATATATATGAACTATATACAGGATATATAGGAAATAATTAACAGAGGAAAGGAGCTAGAATTTAGGGAATAGGGAAGGCTTCTTGCGGAAGTTCTTTAGTTGGGACTTAAAAGAATCCAGGGAGGTCAGTAGTGAGACTGGAGGAAGGGGAGCATTCCAGGCATGGGGAATAGCCAGCAAAAATACTTGGAGCCAAGAGATGGAGGGTCTTGTTTGAGAAACAGCAAGTAATCCAGTGTCACTGGATCAAAGTTATGTGGCAGAAAATAAGGTGTAAGAAGACTAGAAAGGCAGGAAGGATTAGTTTATGAAGGGATTTGAATGCCAAACAGAGTATTTTTTATTTGATCCTGGAGGTTAGAGGGAGCCACTGGAGTTTACTTAGTATAGGGAGGAAGTAAAGGTAGAGAAGGGGTGATATGGTCAGACCTGAGTGTTAGGAAAATCACTTTATTGGCTGAATGTAGGATGAATTTGAGCGAGGAGAGATTTAAGGAATGTAGACACGCCAAGAGGCTATTGCAACAGTATAGGTGATGAGGGACTGCACTACAGTGATGGCAGTGTCAAAAAAGCTGGTATATTCAAGGGATGCTGCACAGATGAAGTCAACATGCCTTGTCAACAGATTGGATATAGAAGTTGGGAGAAATCCAGTAGCATTCCAACGTGCCCCTTTTGTTTGTCAAGTCTCATTTCTACTTCTGACGGGGAAAAGATTGATGGGGTCCTGGAATGAAAGAGTAGTTGACAGGAACATAGATTTGAAGCTGAAGAGGACATTAGAGGCCATAGGGTACAACCCTCTTATTTTACAGTAGAGGGAACTAAGAGAAGTTAAGTGATTTCCCCAGAGTCACAGAGCTGGTGTCTAAGTCAGGATTCAAACTCATGTCCAGCATTCCATCCACCATGTCACCTAAGCACTACTATATCTCAGTTCCACTAACAATATTAATAGTTTTGTTTCTTTTCATAAAAACAAAAAGGAGTAATATGAAATTAAGTTTCACGAATGACTCATTTTGTATTCCATTTACAATAATTTGCATGTTAGCGGAGCCATTTAGATACCATTTAAAAACACTCATTTTTTTTGTTTGAAGGAAACATTTTTTAATCAATGTTTATATGGTTGCTCAATGATTCATTTCATAGTTTCTTAATGGTGGGAAAAAATGTGTTAAACCAGCATCACAATTTTCTATCATGCAAAACAAAACTCACACAAAATGCCAGCATATTTTCTCATATATTTATGAAGAATTTTCTTTTGCATACTCTTAGACCACATTCTTCAGAGTAAGACAATGCAGATGTAATCAAGCTTTCTAAAACTATGAGGCAGGACAAATGATATAGAATAAAAATATTTCAGCTGAGAATTAAAGATATTAAATTATCACCTTAATTTTGGAGTGACGAAGGCACAGTGTCAAAAGTAGTTTGATTTCCACTGTCCCTGATCCTAGTGACAATTCACCATCGCCATACCTGGCTACGGGAAGACAATGCTGATTTTTTAAGAAAGCTTTAAAAATATGAATGAGTCAAGTCACTGTTCTTGTTTCAAGATATACATGATCTCAAAACACAGCAAGGATACAGCAGTAGTCATCACACCTCTAGCTTCCTTTATGATAAAAATACTAGAGAAACATAAATTTCCTCCTGTATATTTGATGCATGTGGATAACAATGTATTGTTATGTGTAATCTGGCTGGATTTGTTCTGCTGGGAGAAATAGGGCTCCTTTCGCCAAAGCCTTTCCCCTGCTTTTGTCTCTTCTACAAAGGCATGACCAGGGTGACAGTCTCATAAAGGAAAAAACCCAAGGCACTGACTTCTTTTTTACTGGCTTGGCCTTCCTCCAGCACAGCCTTTTTCTTGCCCTATATTAACTCGAAGGACCATATGACTAAAGCTAGAGGGAAATACTGTGTTTTTCTGTTTAGTTGTAAAAGCTTTTTTTTTATTGGTAGGATAATATGTAATTTACCAAGTTTCTAACATAACCATTCAGTGTAACTTGTTTTCAATTTTAATAGCCAGATATATAGAAACTAGTGACAAAAAACTCTTCAAATTGCCTGCCCCTTGCTCTGTTAAAAACACAAAATCATGCAAAGTAAATAAAAATAATCCTGAAAAGAGACAGGGCACAAATTCCAAAAAAGTCAAGGAAATAGCACTCCACTGGATACCTTGCTTTTGGAGAGTATATGTACATTGGTACATCTTCCAAATAAGTGTGGTAGAGATTATGCCTTATGAAATATTACCTATTTTCAACTGAATAAAATAATGTAGAATTTTTTATTCTGTGTATGTGTATGTGTTTCATTTTATAGCTGGTATGTATCAATACTTCCAAAAAGAAAGTAAAAGGTACGGTTGTTCTACAATGGCCAGTACAAGGCTCGAAAAAAAATTATTTGGATACTTGCTTAGAACAGCTTCATGTTTTTGAACATTTCAATAAGTACTGGTCTTCAAAAGATAAAACTTCCTGGAGCAAAGGAAACCTGTTCTCACACAGCAGTATCACTTCACTAGAAGGAAATAAAATGCTGACAAGCATGAAACAGATATATTTCAAATGCACAGCCACTAAAACAGTCTAGAGTGACAACTATAAACTTCTTTAGTTGGCATCTTAAAAGACTTATCGATATCACTGTCCTTCTATTAAGCTCTATTGGATTATTACATGGACAAATGAATGAAACCAATGTTTAGGAACACGTTTTTCATCAACATGGATCCATCATGATATTGTAGGAGAGATAGAGAACTGAAAGTAAGGAAATCTAAATTATTTAACTAACAGACTAACCTTGGGGGAAAATACTTAATACTTTAGGGCCTCAGTTTCTTCACCTATAAAATGAACCATTAAGTTTCCTAGTGGGTATAAGATCTTAATGTAGATAAGCCTCGACATTTTGGGATTGTCTCCATTTTTCTATATTCAGGGAAAGTACCTAGAGATTGTACAATTTAATCTAACATGCAGATAGGAGGCATTTCATTATCCTGGTTAAGCACAAAAGTAGCAATTTCAGTGTCAGTGCTGCCCATAGCTAGAATTCCTGAAGGATGCTGGGCAAGAACACCAAACTGACATCACTGAATACACATGGGGATAGATCAGTCATTGCCTAGGACAGAGGGGAAATGAGAAATAGGAAGGTGATACCAGCATAGGAGAAACCAGGATAATACCTCCCTGACAAAAGAGACAATTGAATTCTGGAATCATAACTCCTTCACAATTATTTTAGATGCTTTTATTTATCTTCCCCAGCTATGTCAGCTTCCCACTGTCTCATATATTAGACTACAGTTTTAATTATTATTCAATTTATATGCTAAAGTAACTAAACTTTAAGATCCTTATTTTTAATTAAAGGGAGTTTAGGGATGGGTGGAATGTAACTTATGAAATATCACCTATTTGCAGTTAGAAAAAAAGGATATTTACATTTTGAATTTTAGGCCAGAATTGTGACGGTATAGGAAATTCCCAGTGAGGAAATTTTTTTTGTTGTAATTTGTTAGTAATTTTTCAGTGGTGACCAAGTCTTCATGACCCCTTTGGGGGTTTTCTTGGCAAAGATACTGGAGTGATTTGTCAACTGAGGGAAAGAGGGTTAAGTGAATTGCGCAGAGTCACACAACTAGTAAGCGTCTGAGGTCGAATTCTAACTCAGATCTTCCTCGCTATAGGCCTGACACTCTATTTGCTGCACCACCTAGCTGCCCATTCCTCTACCAAAGCAGATAAACATCTGCTCAGGGATTTAGAATCTTAACAATTTATGTGGGGCAAAGAGAACTGAATCAGTTTGATTAGGGGTAAAGTCAGGAGTAGTCAGTGATAGGATTTGAACCCAGATCTTCTTTCCTTCAAACTCTAGTTCTCTATCCAATCTCCATCAATGGAAGTTAAAATTTGTGATTCCTTTAAAACAAAAATTCTTAAACTTTTTTTGTGTGTGTCATAGATCCCTTTGACAGGCTGGGCTCCTCAGATAATGCTTTTAAATGCATAAATTCAAATATATAAGATTACAAGGGAAACAGATTAGACTGAAATATTTTTAATTCAAAACAAAAATGTTCAAACATCACAGTTTAAGAACCCTTATCTAGAATCGAGAAAGTTGGCTAACACTCCAGAGTCATACCCGAAGTGTTCAAAGCAGGACTTGAGTCCATATGTCCCTACCTCCAACTCCAAAACACTACCTAGTACTTCACATAATTTCATACTAAAATAACATTACGCAATAAAATAATATTGCAATAAAGCGTTGTTACTAAATTTGTATAAAAATAAACTAAAAGGGTGAGACAGATTTCCTTGCTCTAATTTTAGAAATATCTGAAGTTCTTGCAAATGTCACAGTACATCAGAGTGGAAAAAATTTCCATCTGTCTAATCTAAAGGGGTTACTTCATGAGGTTTGCCAAAGAAAGCTGTTGGGGTTCTAAAGAATGGGCTTCTAACTTTCCTCAGAAGCAGTTTCTAAAACCACTCAAATAAATGGTCAAATATCAAAGCTAAGACATTTTTAATAGTCATGAGAAACGTTTCATTATGCTTGCATCAACCTAACTGCTCACAGCCCCAGCTTACACAGGTACAAAATGGTACTTAGGCATATTGGTATAGGAACATACTCTATGTGACTAACAAATTTTTTAAATTAAAAATGATATATAACTTTATACCTAGTGTTCATGAATTTTTTTAATATAAGTTGAGTGTTAGAATTCTAATAAGTATTTTTGCCTTATGGTAAAAATGTTTGTGAGAACGATTTTTAACAGGGATTGTAATAGTTCAATTTAGAATGGACTCAGTCCTCAATTCTTTCACCAAAATCTCCTGGCCTCTAGTCTCTTAGGCAGTGATGTCAAACTCAAAGATAAATGGGGCCCACTAATCTATATATAAGGATCCTTGACTCAATTTCTAAAAGTAATATTATTTATGAAGTATTGAATATTTATTTCATTAAATATTTTCCAATTTCATTTTAATCTGGTTTGGTCTGCACTCAGGAGTGTTGTTGGCCACATACAGTCCATGGATCTACTGGACACCTCCATCTTAGGGTATCAATCTATTCTTCACACCACTGTCAAGATAATCTTTCCAAAGAACAGCTCAAATTCTTTTATCCCATTGCTCAAAAACTTCCAATGGTTCCAAAGTAGCTAAGCAATAAATTGTAAAGATGCAGAATAAAATTCTACCTATAACAACTGACCTATGAAGTACCTCTGCAACAAATACAGTTTGAAAGGTATGAGATTTCTACTTTTTTTTCTTCAGGAGTCAACAATTTATTAAGTACCTTCGTAGAGATATTAAGCTTAGATAATAGGGAGATATCGGCCTTGGGAGAGATACTAAATTTAGATAATAAGGAGATGGCCCTTGAACTCATGGAATTTACAATCTCGCATATACAAAATTCTCCCATATTTAAACATTGAGGGGTAAGGCTTGTGTTAATTGGGTAATTACTTATTCAGAAAGCAGAAAAATGTTTAAGGTTTAAACCTTAACACTTTCATTTGATGCCGTCAAAGAGTAAATTATCCATTAGGAAGTGTAAATCAAGCAAGTAGGCAAGTCACTTTAGACACATTCTATACAGCTAGATAATGGAAGATGTGAAAGTCACTAGGTACCAAGCAGTATAGGCCACATGTTGCTGAACCACATGCCACTGGTCCCCAATGCTAATAACATGGACCACTTAGAGAAATTCTCTGCAATTTTCCTCCGTTTTTATGACGCCCTGAAAACATACGAACAAACAAATTAACTCCTGATTGGGAAGATAACCAAGATTAGTTAATAAATTTTCCCAATGACAAAATGCTATTGATAATTTTGGGGACTCTCTTTTGAAAATCAGAATGAGGTTCTACAAACACACTAGGACTACCAAATACGGAGGAGGGAAGCATTGTGAGATAACAATG
This sequence comes from Trichosurus vulpecula, assembly GCF_011100635.1. NCBI lineage: Eukaryota > Metazoa > Chordata > Mammalia > Diprotodontia > Phalangeridae > Trichosurus > Trichosurus vulpecula. Next base: position 141,284,772 of record NC_050577.1, on the reverse strand, counting down.
AAATACATTTTTCCATTGGAGTCACTTCAAAGAGTCACAGGGCACACAAAGCCTGGGAGCTCCACTAAATTAATAAGCCTGCTGGAAAGCGGTTACATCATCCACATGTTATTCTGTAATACTCTAGCCTCTTTCTCAGTATTCATTGCTCTACTGCTTTTAAAAATAAAAGCAAATCCATACTCAAAACTGCTCCTATTTCAGACTTCCACCTCTAATTCTGCCTTTGCTATTTCTGTCAAAAACTCGCTAATTCTATGTTTGTAACCATGGTATAACCTGTCCCTATTCCCTTGCCCTCATTTTGCCATATCCTTATTCATTAATCTCCCAATACTATGTGTTTCATCTACAAAACATCTCTGAATCTTTCTCCTTTTTAAACTGACAACCACTACTACCACTACTACCACTACAACTTGGATTTAGGTTCCCATCACCTCCACCATGCCTATTGCAACACCTCCTACGCTACTAACTTTATGCATACCTCCTCCCAATCCTTTCCCCCAATTATTTTTCCTTTTTTAGAGGTCTGGTCAAGTATTGCCCAATGAGTAAAACTGATACTCCTTTGCTTAGCATTGAAGGTTTTCCCAAATCTGTCACTGTCTAAATTTTCCAGCTATATCTTCTGTATGACTCCACGCTCTAGCCAAACTGAACTATAACCTATCTTCCAAAGGTATAACGCTTTCCTGGCTCTATGCTTTTGCTTATACTGTTCCCAATGCTTGAAACGATCCTTCCTATGACCTACCACTGTCTCTTGTATGCCTACTCTTCACTTAAGGAATAATCCAAATGCCACTCTTAAATCTTTCCTTGATTCCTTATACTTTATAACATTTTTATAGCTCTCTAATCCACTTGGCATATTTTATGGTACATTATAATTACTCCTGTAGATATATATATATATATATACATATATATATATATATACACATGTATAAATGTGTATATATATATGTATATATATGTGTGTGTGTGTGTGTGTGTATATATACATATATATACATATATATATATCTCCTTACTAAATTATAAGTTCTATGTGGGCAGGTACCAGGTTTTATTTAAATTTCATTTCCCCTAGATCCTAGCATAGTTCCTGATATACTTAACAGGCATTTAATAAATATTCATGGAATTGAATAAATCGTGTATATCTTTGAAAATGTTTTCTAACTACATTGTTAAAGGCTTTTAACTTTTTCACATAGTATTTTATAGTTAAAATGTGAATTCCCATATCCAACTGTGACAGATAAAACAAAATCAAAACAAATTAAACCATAAGTTTAAAACTATATAAAAATAAGACATAGCAATTCAACCTAATTATCAATTATCCTTCATCCGACTTACCCGTTTGAGTTCTACTAACTTTTATTGTTGTTCAATAGTTTCTTCAGTAGCGTCCAACTCTCTGTGACCCCATTTTCTTGGAAAAAATACTGCAGTGCTTTGCCATTTCCTTCTCTAATTCATTCACAAATGAGAAAACTGAGACAAAGAGGTCGAAGCAACTTGCCCAGGGTCACACAAAGTGTCTGAGGCCAAATTTGAACTCAGGAAGTTGAGTCTTCCTGATTCCAGGCCTGGCACTCTATCCACTGCATCACCTAGTACAGCTAAGTTAGTTTACTAACATAAAGTGGCAAATAGCTTTTAATTTGAGATAAGAAACTCATATATTGTATCTATCATCAAAAATATGTCATTGCCACCTACATAATTGCATATTGAAGAAAAAAGTAAAAGTACAACGGCCAGAGTTTACTTTGAGGCTTTTCTTTAGTAAGCAGGTTTTACAAATGACTACAAATGACGTCTATCATGAATTTAAGAATATTTGATTAAAATAATTTATATTAAATGATGAGGTCTCAACATCATTAATAAAGAATAAGTAGCTGGCCCAGTGTGAATAGGACTACAAATTAAAGGGGTCATGTATGTTAATGAGAAAAAGGTCATTTTTCACATGTGGTTTTAAATATAAAAATCTTTTCCTCAGTGATTGAAAATGGGACAATAGACTGTACCTGTAATATGAGGCAGAGATGCCCTCAATTAGGTGACTAATTTTACCAGCCCCAAATCCTTTTATTTTCACTTAACACTGAAATTAATCATTGCAGGAGGAATTGTGTATATGCTTAATGGGCATAAATTTCCCTGGACTGTGGCAATTACTGGAGAGAAAAATAACTACTTAAGATTTAGGACATGTTAAAAACAATTTACATCTTTTCACGTGACTTGAACCATGTTGTCGTACTTTTGTCCAGTTTTCAATTGATTTTTAAAAATTATTTCTGCTTTACAACAAAGACTGCATTACAGGAAAGTTTTTGTAGAGGTCCATAATAGGCTAGGCCTGGCTTAGGCAGAGCTGGTACCTCAGGTCAAGACTGGATACTCATGGAACATTTCAGCAGTTAACCAAACAAGGTTTACTTCACCACAGCATGGAGCTCATAATCAGCAAGGGTGGACCTCAGTTGAATAAACTTTCCTATCTTTGTTGCCCACAATGGCCTGAAGAAACATGAGTGTCATCCTCAACTCTTCACTGTCACTCACAACCATGTATTTAATCTGTTGCCTAATTTTGCCATTTCTACCGTAAAAAAATCTCTCTCATGTCCCATTTCTCTACTCACACAGCCACCAGTCTGGCACAGGCCCACATCATCTCTTGCCTGGAATATTGTGACAGCTGTCTAACTGGTCTCCTTTCCTCAAGGCTTTCACCACTCTGATCCAACTTATATTCACCTGCCACCTTTCCTAAAGTGTAGAGCTGGCCATCTCACCCACCCTGCTGGAGCTCCAATGACTCCCTATTATCCAAAGTATCAAATTTAAAATCCTTTGTTTGACAGTTAAAGATTCTCATGATTTAGCCCCTTTCTATCCTTCCAGTTACTTCTCATACCTTTCCAAACACTCTACATTTGAGCTATACTGGCCTATCTCACAACACTCCATCTTCCATGCTTGGAATGCCCTCCTTCCTCATCTTTGACTCCTCTCTTCCCTTGATTCCTTCAAGACTCAGCTCTAATCTTACCTTCTGTAGGAGGCTTTCTCTGATCTGGGTCCACCCCCATTAATAAGTGCCTCCTCTCTAAGACTGTCCTCCATTTACACTGAATATATTCTTGTATGTACATAGTTATTGCACATTGTCTCCCTCATTAGAATGTGAGCCTCTTGTGAGCAAGGACTGTTTTTGCCTTTCTTTGTACCTGAAATACTTGTCACAAAGCCTAGCATATAATAAATGCTTAATGAATGTTAGTTGACTCATTGACCTACTGAGATATCATGATGAGGGTCCATTTCTTTAATTTTTTTCTTTTTAGTATAAATTTAACAATCATAATCATCACAAACTTCATGATATGGAAATAAGATAAAAAGGGGATTATATAAGAAACTCCAAATTCATTTTTAAAAATCTTGTTTTATGTAATCTTTCAACATTGTTTTCCTCTATATTATTGTGGTCAACATGTAATTTTGTTTTCTCTTAGATCTGCTTATTTTGCCACTAAAATTCATACAAGTCTTCATGTTTCTCTAAATTATTTGTATTCATTATTTCTTACAGCACAATAACATTCTCTTCATATGGTACAATTTGTTCAAAAATTCCCCAGTTGATGGTACTTCCATTATTTCCAATATTTTGCTGCCACAAAAAAAATTCTTCTAAAATATTTTAATATATTTGGTACTTTCTCTTCTATCTTTGAGCTCTTTGGAGTATATGGCTAGTGATGGTATTAATGGATCAATCATACAGTTTAGTGAAGTTAGAGACATAGTTTAAATTTGTTTTCCAGAACAGCTGGACCAACTCGCAACTTCACCAATATTGTTTTTCCTTAGCTTACTTATCCTCAAGGAATCCCTGCAATATTTGTCATTTTCATCTATTATTGTTTTTGCTAATCTGATGTGAGTGGAAAATCATAAATGTTTTAATTTGCATTTCTTTTTATCATAGGTTTTCCTGATTATGTTTTCACGTACTTGTTGGCAACTTGTTTTTCTTACTTTGAAAAGGGCCTGTTTTTATCTTTTGGCCACATCTACCTGGGAATGGCTTTAATTCTTATATTTGTTGCAAAGATATTTTTCCACTATCCTGCTTCTTTGAATTATAACTGCACTTAATTTTGCTCTTTTGAAAGCTTTTTAATGTTGTGTGATTGAAATTGCTCATTGTATTTTCTATGATCACCTCTCTCCCTTGTTTAGTTACAAATTTTTCTGCTTGAAAAGTACTTCCTTATATTTAGGATAATTAGGTCATTTATCAATATGAAGCTTACTATGCTATATGGATTAAGTTGCTAGTCTACACCAAATTTCTGTCAGACTTCTTTACATTTTTTCCCATCAGTTTTGTCAAATAGGCAGTCCTTTATCCAAGTAGTTAGTGTGCTTAAACTATTTTTCTTTTTTTTAACACTACTGATCAACTGCTTTACTAAAACTACTAATCAACTCCAATCAACTGTTCTCTGTGTATCATTTAGCTCATGTATCTATTCACCTTTTCAATTTTCAACTATTACCAAATTATTTTGATAAATGCTACTTGTAGTATAATTTGTGATCATCATTAGTGTGAGGCCCTCTTTTTTCACATTTGTTTCATTATTTCTTTTAAAATATGGTTTTTCTTGAACTTTTCTTCCTCCGAATGAAATCTGTTGTTATTTTGCCTAATTTTACATAACTCCAGAGTAGTTTGATTAATACGGAACTAAATTTGTAACTTTGGTAGTATCAGACTTTGTATTATATTGGCATAGTCAAACTATCAATAATTAATCTCTGTAACTATCTGTCCAATCATTTTACAGTGTTTGGCAGTTATATGTAGTTCATATAACTCATGGGTGCATCTTGGTAAGCTGAATATCAAACATCTGTTTCATTTTATGGAATATCAGAGAAATGGGAAGAGCTTACTCTGAAAAGGTACCTGAAAAAGAATGTATGTTGCAAAATTACTTCTTATAAAATGATTCTGATTTTTTGATGAAGGTTTGATTAGCCTCAGAACCCAAGAGATTCAGTCCATGATACCAAGAAGAGATTGTCCAGGGAACTTCTCAGAACAGAATTTTTATGGTTTATGGTTTCTTGTATAATGTCAGTCTGAAGGATGGAAATGGGAATCAAGATGGAGAGAGTTATGGTATATAACTGGAACTTTGTTGGTCACATCTTTCCTTCTCATATATGTTCTTCTAAGAAAAAGTGGGCTACCATTAAAAGGAATAGGAAATGCTTTCTATATTAGTCCAAACCTATGGAATTTTTTAAAATAAAAGATTAAAAAAGCTTTCTTAATGGTCCAGTGATGATACCATCCACATACTGAAAATTCAATTCAGTTTCTTTACTAATATTTTATTTCATTTAGAAATTTACTTTCCATCACTGTTCAAATTTTCTGTTCATTTATCTACATCAAAGCATACTTTATACTTCTTATCAAAATCAAGGAAGAAATTGAATACTAATTTTCAATTGAATAGCTTTTTATCATTGGCAAAGTATGTTAAAATGTTTAGTAATAATTCATTTGATCCTCTCAGTAACCCTATGAGAAAGTTAATGGAAATACATGGTACTAAATTTATAAATGAGGAAAGTGAGATTCATTTTAGTTTAAAAAAAACTTGCTGACGTTCATTCAGCTAATAAGTGGCAGCAGTGGGACTTGAAGCCAGCATTAATTGTGGGTTTCCACTTTGCTTAGCTAACATCTTTTTCTTCATTTCCTAATAGTTCTAAATCAAGAGCTAACATGGCCACAGAATATTCCATGAGGCAGCCATAGTTGAAGGATGGCTAGGGTATATATTTAACTTCAAAATTACATATCTATTTTCATAATATCCATTCACAATTCTCCAGTACAGCTGCCACTATTATTTCCTAAAGGAAATACAAAAAGAAATTATTTTTGTATCCACCTCACCATTCTTTTTTCTCTCTGTTTTGAAAATTTTCCTACTTCTAAATAGTTGGTATAAAGAGAGAAAATATATTAAGTCCAAGGAAAAGGAGAGAGTTTACATAAATAAAAACAAGGCATATATTTCAGCATCTACAGGAAAAAAAAACCCTCAGTAATTTAATAATGTGAAGTGTATGGAATTTTTCACCATAAACTAAAATCCAATATCTACATGAATCAATGACCAAAATATAAGGCTAGATCAAGGGTCCCCAGTTTTTCATCTCACCTCTGCTAATGATCCTTGTACGATTCCTTAGCAAGCTACTTTACTTAAAGATGATAATAAAGACTGTAAACTAAGGAACCCAAGAGCTATTTTAAGTAATAAGTCACTTTAAATTATAGTCAATTTAAGGTAGTATTTACATTATATATGTAATACATAATATAATACATTTATATGTAATCGTATGTAATCACTTTTAAGTAAACACAAAAATTAACTTTCCCCATAGGTATGGTAGAATCTAATCCAAACCCTAATGCCATTTATCATTTTTCAGGAAAGGATTTATGTTTCCCCACCATGATTTAAAGCTCATATTTCCTAATTACTATAGAGATCCTTAGCAAGCCTCTTGTGGGTCATATTCCTAGGCCAAAGCCATTATCAAACTACCTTGTCAATCCAGATCCTATTTTATTTTCTATGGCAGGCACAGCTTAACCTACAGTGTTTGTATGTTTACAAATGGATATTCCATCCAAGTGTCCCTGATCATATGTGTAAAATCAAGTATAAATAAATAATGAAGTCAAAGGGCAGGAAGATATCATTACCTCCACAAACACAGGGAATATTCACATATAATTCTTCAATGATTACTTATGATTATTGTCATTTGTGACCTACACGCTCTACCACCTTTGCGATAACTGGGCATTACTAGTCACCCTTCCAATACCTGCACACTCTTAAAGAAAACACACACACACACACACAGAAATTACTACCTAGAAATGCATTTAAAATCAAGTAAACTTATGGATGAATTAATTTATTTCACAAAAAAGTTCTCTACTTTACAATATTAGTCCATTAAACAACAAGAAATTAAAAAAAAACACATATGATCATGGCTGAATCAAACTGGCAATGATGACTTGTCAGTTGGTCAACCAGTCAATAAGCATTTATCAAGTGCCTACTATGTGCTAGGCCAGACCTACACAACTTGGCAGTAGGTAGGGGCCAAAATTAAAGTAGACTAAACCTCTTTGGCCTGCTGCAGATAGGTTTTTAGTGGTTCACTTTCCAAGTAAAGGTATAATTAATGATTGAACTATTTCGCACATAAACCACATTAAGAAAAAGGAAATTTCAATTAATATCAATTAATTATACTTATTACCTGAGATTTGTATTCATCACGAAATCACATTAAAAAATTTACTTTGCTAAGTGATCCAATGTTTAATACATTTTTCAGGTTTTCTACTGTTTACATTTATTTACACAGTGAAAATAAATGACTCTCGCTCCTCTCAAACTAGAGACAGACTGATAATGGTTAGTTGCCACGGGTCATGTGACAAAGAGGAGAGAGTGCACAATCGCTGAGCAATCACAACCCACCCCCCAAGTTACGTGACAGGGACAATAGTGACTAGCAGAACACAGGTTAAGCAGGGTATGGACAAAACATTCTACTTTCTTTTACATTCTCTACATTTTTTGTGGTCGGCCAAAATCCCTTGGTGGGCCACAAGCAGCCCACTGGCCATATTTTGTGCAGGCTTGTGCTAGGCACACTATTAGGTTCTAGGAATATAAAGCAAGGCAAAAGACAGTCCTTGCTCTCAAGAAACTCACAGGCTAATGAAGGAGATGACTGGCAAACAAGCAGGGAAAACAAGATATATTTGGATTAAATTGAAGACAAGCTAACAGAGGAAAGGTACTAACATTACAGGGAATTAGGAAAGGCTTCTTGTAAAGACAGAATTTTAGCTGGGACTTGAAGAAAGTCAGGAGGGAAGGATAAGGAAGGAGAGAATTTCAGGCATAGGGGAAAGCCAGTGTAAATGCCCAGAGTCAGGAGATGAAGTGTATTGTATGAAGAATAGCAAGAAGGCATATCGTCACTAGATTACAGAGTAAACAGGGTAGGGGAGCAGGAGGTAATGTATACGAATACTGGGAATGCAGTAAGGGGTAATGGTATAAAGCACTTTGAATGCCAAACAAAGAATTTTATATTTGATCCTGAAGGTAATAGAAAGCTATTGATGTTTATTGAATAGGGACATGACTTGATCAGAACTTAAAGGAAAAGAACAGTTTAGAGGTGAACCCATTCCTCATGGGAGGTAGCAGTGATGACCTGGGAAAGAACTGAAGGGTTGAGGGATTGGAAGTGAAAGTGAGTATTAAGAACAATATTTGGAATTTCTAAACAAAGGGAGAGGTGGAATGACAACAGATGGTGATCATATAAGGGAATTACAGAATTTGTGAACATGAAAGTGGAACATTTATGGGTGATGACAAGATAAAGGGTATGAACATCTCCATATAGCTGAGGTGGGATAAAGGAATAAGTCATAGGTGATAACTAAATTGAAGATCTGGGAAGTTAGTGTGCTTGAGGGAGTAGAATATCCATGCTTAAGTTAAGTTCTCTACTGTAAAGGCAAGAGCTGAGGAGGAGAGAAAAACTGTAAGCCAGGTATTGGACACATTGAGGAAGAAAAGGGGAGTGTCTTGAGAGTTGGAAGGTAACAGCTACCAAAATTTTTACTGGGTGGTAAATACAGATTGAGCAACAAGGTGGCATAATGGATAAGAGTGTCAGCCTTGAAGTCCGGAAGACTCACCTTCCTGAGTTCAAATTTGGCCTCAGATATTTACTAGCTGTGTGACCCTGGACAAATCACTTAACCCTGTTCCTCATCTATAAAATGAGCTGGAGAGGAAATGACAAGCCACTCTAGCATCTCTACCAAGAAAACCCCAAATGGGACCACAGAGAGTAGGATATGACTGAAATGACTGAGCAACAGCAAATAAAGACTAACAAATTTTAAAGGAAAAAAACACTGATGGCGGTAGAGGGCAAGCTTGGAAATGGCGATGATGTACAAGAAGTAATTCAACTTCTCCGACTCAAAGAGAATAAGGGAAAGTGAAACCAGTGCTGGACAGAATAAGCAAGGAGGCTGTGTCATGAGGAATTAGCCAGGTCTCAGTGAATACGAGAGTATCACGGGAGTGAGAGTGAAAATGGCTTAAAATGATATCCAGTCTGTTACATACAGAGCAGGAATTCCAGAAAGCACAATGGCAAGGCTAGCTTTAGAGTGTAAGCTTGAGGAGGGGTTGGATTGAGGAGGATGAGAATAAGGTAGCAGTCAATGACAGAACAGATTATAAGGTCTGAAAAATGATAACCAAGAATTTGGAATCACTGGGTTAGGAACGACAAATGTGGGCAGTTTGTTCATCATTGATTGAGCTATGAATTCAGCTAGGTTATCATATTCCTAAGGGCTCAGCCTAATGATGGGCTCCAATTCTGGCATAAGGCAACTGAGGCAAGGAGACCAACAGGGAGAGACAACAAAATGCTATTTCTTTCTTTTTCCCTCGAGCATTCCAGGCCAGGAGAGAGATGGAAGGAATATGATGGAATGGCATTTCTCTCCTTTCCAGAAAGGCAACAACAAGTGAGACTGGCACATGATCTGCATATATCAATTTGTGTCACTAAAGGCATGCGGTAAAGTAAGGGCTAACAGCCTGATTAATAGCCCAAGTGCTGCACTAGTATCTATTAATTATTATTATAAGGAAAGCTTTTAGTCCATTGGGAAGATCTTCTAAGAACTGAAGAGCATGAATTGGCTTGAAATGGAAGGACTATGCTCACAAATGAGATGAAGGAGCAACTGAAATAGAATAAGTCTACCTGACAAATTATAAGCACCTCATAAAATTAGTCATAAAATAAATGTCATCATAGTGGGATGCTAGCTTTATTGGTCTAGGGAAGAAGGCTACCTGGAATGAGGGACCTAGAAACTGAAAAGATTTGGAAAGGGGTGCTCAAAGACATCTAGGTGGTTCAGTGGACAGAACATTGGTGCTATAGTCAGGAAGATTCAAATTCAAATATAGCCTCAGCCACTCACTAGCTGTGTGACCCTGGGCAAGTCACTTAACCTCTGTTTGCCATAAACCACTGAAGAAGGAAATGACAAATTACTTTGCCAAGAAAACCCCATGGACAGTATGAGCATGCTATGTCCACAGGGTCACAGAGCTGGACATAACTTAACAAAAATAACAACAAAACTCAAAGACAAACTAATCCTATTGAAATAATGGTGTATTTTCCCCCATGCCAGTGCTAGTAAAATTTTATTAGAGGCAACACAGTACAATAAAAGAATACTAGCTCCAGAGACTGAAGACTTGAATTCAGATCCTATCTCTCACATGTACTACCTAAGTCACCTTGGATAAACTTTGCCACCTCACTGGGTCTCAGCTTGCTCATCTGTAAAATGAGAGGGCTGGATTAGATGGCCTCCATCTCTGGATCTATAACCCTGAATTTAGGCTATACTTTTCCTTCTTTTAAATATCAAAGATTTGACAATGGACATGTTGAGGTAGATTGAGTCTCATCAAAAGTAAAGGGAAGAAAACTTTAGCTACAAGATGCTTTCAATTCAATTTGAAATAAATTTATGAAGTACCTCTTCTATATAAAATACTGAGCTTGGTGCTAGGGATAGAAACACTAAAACAAAACCAGATCACAAGAAGTATACATCCTAGTTCTTTCTCCCACTTTTTGTTCAAGACCATGTAATGAGTTTACAAAGGTAACATGGATTACAATACATCTGGATGACTGAATCTAATTGGACATAACAAAGAACAGATAGCAGGCGTATATTCTAAGTTCCTATTAACAGAAACTCCCAATATATACATAGGAATAAAATGGACTACTAAAACAGTAACTGGCAAATGATAAAAGGATCAAGGAATCAAATTGTGCTTAGATAAGAGTTTGTTGACTAAAATGTCTGATTCATTAGCAATGCCTTCTCCTGCTTAGAGCATGGTTAATAATGAATTTGTTTATCAATGATGATAAAGAAATATTTAGGAATCTTTGTCTTTTAAGACCATATTCCTTCGAGATCAGAATATGGTTATACTTATATAGAAATTCCTTCTGAAAAAAAATGTAACATTCAAATCTCAAAGGCAACTTTTTTTAAGTGGTCAATGGTATTGAGGGAAAAATGCTTTTAAAATAATTAGTTACACTATATGCAAATTGGCTTTATTCAGCACCCAAAAGAGTTTTAGAATTCTTGAAAGGTAGTGGGGGAAAAATCATGAAAGGGAAATACTGAAAAAAATATCAATCCCAGGTGCCCAAGATTTCTTCATTAAAAAAAGAAAATCAAAGGGTTAGGAAGGAAAAAGCAGAGTGGTTTGATTGCAATACACCCACATATGAGGGTAATTGTTAAAGCTGACCTATATGTGATGAAAACTAGTGACTCAAAAACCTTGGATAACAGCAAATGTTCCTTTTAATTTTGTAGAATAAGTTGATCTGTCCTATTTCTATTATAATTTCATCTTTTTTTTACAGGAGGCAAAAGACTCCCAATGAGCTTGGACAAAATGTCATATTATTAGTCCTCAAATTCCCCACCAGTCCTCCACAGGATATTACTTTTTTTCTTTCTAGCTCCAAATTGTCCATTCCCTATTTTAGCTTAGGGTATTAATTCCCAGTTTTTCCTACCCTACATACATATGACACACAAAAATCTATATCAAGGACAAAGATACCCTTGATAAGTTTTCATAAAGCTTACTTCAAAGCATTTGAAGATTGGAAGACTAACCAATATCCAAAGATGTTAACAATAATTGTGTTTTGGTGACTAACATCTTCGGTAAAAGCACAGGTAAAGGCACACTACCTATTGTGCCTCAAGTGCTTGCCTAGTAAAGCAGACATAAAATCCCAATATAATATACTTAAATTACAGCCCAAAGTAAGTTAAACATGAAGGAAATCAAGTCAGAGGACTTAGGTTCAAATTCTGCCTGTGACTCTTAATAAGTGACCTTGGACAAGAAGAGCAAATGGAGTAAGTACCCAAGGTTACTCTGTGAAGACAGGGCTGCAGTTTCCTCATCTATAAAAACAAAATGCTTCTATTAGATGACCTCTAATATCCTTCCCAGTTTTAGATCTAGGATCCTAAATCTAGAGACAAAGAAATTTTAAAAGTAAAGCCGTACCTATTCCCTAGCTGTGTTATATCAACTACACTATTATATCTCCCTCTTAAGCAAGTATCTCTTATGATAAGTTACCCATTACCTACAATTTCTGCCTCCTGTCAGTAAGAGTCTTAGGTCAAAGATGGCAAAGGAGAGAGGAGAGAATATGAGATACTATGCTAATTAATAAAAAAATTAAAAGGTTAGCATGACCCAAAGTCTTCCTTCTGAAGTGAACAGTAGTGAAGGAGATGGAACATTTCCAAACGCTTTGATTTAACCTTTTTAAAGTTTGATATGATGGGATTTAAAAAGAGATTCTCAATTGTCCAAAGTATAGGCTAAATAGAATTTTTCCCTCAATTTATTTTCTTATTCCTACATTACCCTCTAGATATAGAGTATAATTCTCTTCCTTTACATTATTAAAGTTGCACTAGAAAATAAACAGCTTTGAAAATCTCAGATTGTATGATGGTTCCAAAATGGCTAAAGAAATTTAATTCCATAATGTGATTTTTTTCTAGATGTCTAGAATATTTCATCCTCCTTTTCACACACATACCCTCACACCTCAAGAGCAAACACCTTACAATCTAGCTTTTAACAAAGAAAGTATCGAAAAGATAATGGAAGTTGGGTGGGAGGAAAGAAAAAAAATAAAGAAAAATGGCATGAAGGGGAAGCAAAACACATCCATAAAACACTTTCCATTTGGTTCAGGCCTCGTGGTTAAAAGCTGAATTCACATTTATCCCCCTAGATTGTGAATAATTCCCTTTATGAGCACGGTAGTCAACTACACACAAAACATAAATCTATCACTTGACCCCACAAGACAAGGGACTACTACTCACTGCAATGTCAGCAATAGGAGAAAGCAGAGGCATTTTAAAATCTAATAGGGATATTGTACCAACAATGCAGGTGAATGTTGTTTTTATTCAGTGAGGAAATCTTTTGGCCAAGAACAGCTTATTTGGATGGTAGGGTTTTCAATAAATGTGAGCATATACTTAGCATTTAATAAAAGAACCGATAAGACAAAAGAAAAGTCTTTTTCAGGAATTTTTGTTATTCTGTCAAAAAAAAGAGTAGTGTTATAATTAGGAAGAATGGACAGGAAAGAAGAGAAACAACTACAAGATTCTAAGATCCTGGAGAGTAGATTTTTTAAAAATACCCTCCACTGCGGGGCGTTTGTCAATCCAGATAGGGAAAAGGGAGAGGTAAAAGGATTCAGGGCACTTGGAGGAGAGAGTGGAAAAGAAAAGGATGAAGTCAACAAAATTTTATAAAACTTCTACTATGTTCCAGGTACTGCGTTGTGTTCTGGGAACACAAAGAAACCACCCTGCTGCCCCATCCCCAAGCCCCTACTCTCAAAGAGTACACAGTCTAGTAATGGGGGAGATAGCATGCCAAACATGCCAAAAATGGTGTACAAAGAAGACATATACATAATAAATTGGAAATAATCTGAGAAAGAAGACATTAACACAAAGGGAGATCTAGAAAGTCTTGTTGTAGAATGTGAGATTTTATCCAGAACTTGAAGGAAGCCAGGTCATAGAAATGAGGGGTGGTGGTGGTGGTGAAGAATTCAAGGCACACCAGAGAGCCAATTAAAATGCAGCTAGAGGATGAAGTGTCTTCATCCAGGAAGAGCCAGGAGAGAGTCAGTGGATCATACAGTGCATAAATGAGGAAAAGGTATAAAAAACTGGAAAGGAAGTAGGTAGCCATGATGGGCTATGAATTCCAACCAGAAGGTTGCAATTTATTGAATAGTGAGATGAAATGGTCAGCCTTGTCCTTTAGAAAGATCAATTTGACAGCTGAATGGAAGATGGACTGGAAAGAGGAAAGACTTGAGGCAGGAAGACCAACCAAAAAGCTATTATAATAGTTCAGGCATGAGGCGACAAGAGCCTGAACCAGGGTGGTGTCAGTGTCAGATGAGAGAAGGGGGCATTTACAAAACTGTGAGGAGTAGAGGATGACACCTAGGTTGTGAGCCTGGGTGACTGAGAGAATGTTGGTGTCTTGAGAATAACAGGAAAGTTAGTGTGAAATTAAAAATTGACACCCCACTTTATTTTGCATTATTTATTAATTGAAAATTGTATCTAATCACTGGAATCAGTACTTATGGATTAGAGTTAGATTTAATTGTAGAGGCCTTAGAGTTTATAAGAATTTAATTTCTCCATTTCTCTGGGCTACAGCCCGGTATCAATCTATCTTACCCTAAAAGGGAGGAGGGATGATGAGTCTACATGGTCATAAGATGTTCTGCCTGTCGTAAGCCTTGCACTGGACCACTCTGGTATAGTAGTTGCCTAACACAGCTCATTCCAGAAGGTGTTAATCAGCTCTGTGTTTTTTCCCATTGCCATAGCTCCTAGAGGTTCTTTTATGTAAATCAGGCCAAATGTAAGCCCACCTCTAACTCTGATACAGGCTAATTACCATGTTAGTTTAGTTTACATCGCCAAACTGTTTTTAGCACGTCATATAGACTATTATATTTTAACTGTTTAAAAAAGGCTTCTCTGGCTGTCAAAGGTATCCTTGGCTATCGAAAAGCTTGGGATCTCATTTTATTGACAATTGCTAGCATTCCTAATAAGCTGATTATGTTCAAAAGCTTGTGCCTCAGTTTCTCTTTATTAGCGATTGTTATTGCAACATTAGGAGAACAGGAGGTTTGAGATAGGAGAAGATAACGGAGTTCAGTATTAGACATATTAAGTTTAAGATGCTTTAGGGACAGTCAATTCAATGTACCCAGCGGGCAGTTTGAGGTGTGTATCTGAAGACTGGGAGAAAGATTAGGGCTGGATAAGTAGATTTGAGGATCATTAAAAAAGAAAAGATAGTTGAATAAGTGGAAACCAATGAAATCACCAAATGAAATAGAATAGTGGAGAAAGAAGAGGGGAGACATGATTGAGCCTTGGGGGAGTCTAATGGGTGAAACCAAGATAAATATACTGAGGAAAAAGTAGTCAGACAGATAGGAAGAGAATGAGGAGAAAGCAGAGTCACAGAAACTTAAAGACAAGAATATCAAGAAGAGGGTGAGTAACAATGTCTAAGGCTGCAAAAAAGGCAAGAAGGATGGAGACTGAGAAAAAACACATTGGATTCAGTGTTAAGGGATCACTTGTAATTATGGAGAAAGCCGTTTCAGTTGAAGTCTGAATATAGACAGTTAAGAAGATTATTTCCAAGAATATAGATAGTTAAGAAGAGAGTAAAAGGGGGCAGGTAGGTGACACAGTGAGTAGAACACTGGCCCTGGAGTCAGGAGGACCTG
Organism: Trichosurus vulpecula; assembly: GCF_011100635.1. Taxonomy (NCBI): domain Eukaryota; kingdom Metazoa; phylum Chordata; class Mammalia; order Diprotodontia; family Phalangeridae; genus Trichosurus; species Trichosurus vulpecula. The sequence continues at coordinate 141,269,130 of NC_050577.1, read as the reverse complement.
AGTTCAAATCCGGCCTCAGACACTTGACACACTTAACTAATTGTGTGACCTTGGGCAAGTCACTTAACACCAATTGCCTTACCTTCCCTCCTCAAAAAAAAGAAGAAAGTAGAGGCAAAAGGTGGGTTTCTTCAAGTCTTACCTAAAATCCCATGCTCTGCAAGAAACTTTCCCATTATCCTTAATGCCAGTGAATTCCCTCTGAGATTATCTCCAATTTATCCTGTGTATATTTTGTTTGTATGTAATTATTTACATGTTGTCTTGCCTGTTAGATTGTGAGCCCCTTGAGGGAATTGTGTATGTATATGCATGCATGTGTATGAATATGTATGTGTGTGTATATACATATATATATATATCCTTTCTTTGTATTCCTGGTGCTTAGCACTTAATATATTTATGTTGATTTGACCTGATTTGATATATTCAAAGTGCTTTGCAAACCTCAGAAGTCCTCTATAAATTTTTTTAATAAGAAAGGTGAAGTTAAAAACACATTTTGCCTATTTCACCAAGGGTTTCTGTTAAAAAAATAAAATTCTATAAAATGATTAGACAAAAGCTAAAAATGTAGAAAGGTTTATTAGAACTTATATCACATTCACTTCTAAGCCATAGGGCAATTTGGTACAGGGGAAAGAATATTGACTATGAAGTCCAAAGACCTGGGTTCAAATCACTTTCAAATCCTACAAACCAGGTGACTTTAGGCTCCTCACATACTCCCTGAGCCTTAATTTCTTCATTTGTAACATAAAAAGAATCAGACTAGTTGACATCAGAGGTCCTTTAAATCTCAAAATCTCACTACATTAACTTGGGAACGTACAAGAGGAATTGCTGCTACTCAGCATATATATATATATATATATATATATATATATATATATATATATATATATATATATATATATATATATATATATATATATATGGGTTTGTAGATAGCCAGGTCACTTAATTTGATGCCTTGCCATTTAATCACTTTTAAAGAGACTTTAAGTATTACACACAACATTTAAAGTACCTATGTGATAATAATATTCTTTTTGTTGATGTAATCTTGTCATCCACAATGACAGAATTTTTATAAGATTTCTGAGGAATAAAATTATTTCAAATATTTCAACCAGGTTTTTTTCAATATGCTTCCAACTCATTTCTTACTTTCATAATTACCCCCATGACAAGGTATGCTAGAAACAAAAATACTCCTCCTACCATCCAAGCCCAGAACTAGCAAAATCTTCTGACCTGTTTGTCTTCATTTTACAATCCACAGAAAACTACACAAATCATTTCTCTTTTCACCACAGTCAAATGAACTCCCAGGCCTGAAAACATAAATCTCCCGCTATCTCTTTTGAGATTTTGTAACAAACCACTCAACTTGACAGAATAAAGTTGGACAAAGTTCCAACTAAGGTTGTTGAGAGTGAGGTTAATAGACCTTGGCTTTAATTCACTTTGTCCCTGTACTGGCTGTACATTGCAAATATTATTTAAGAAAACTAAATAAAAAGGAGTAAGTTTTGGCTATCGTCTTTGTTTTGTTTCATTTCTTCCCCACTGAAAGTTCCAAATTAACTGTTCAAAGCTAATAATACCTTAGAAAGGAGAAAAAAATGATATGCATACACAGAAAGATAGAATGTGTGTATGTATGTACATATGTGTATAGACAATATAGGTGTATCCTTTTTTGTATCTCTGCCATGCATGAATTTCATACATACACACACATGTGTATGCACATATATGTATGTATATGTAAACATGCATACATATACATATACATATACATATACATATACATATATCTATATATGAGATTCACTCATGGCAGAGATACAAACTTTTTCTCATCAACAAAATAGACATATTTGCTCATAAGGAGGACGATTTTGTACTGGTTTTGAGGATATAAAGATGAAATAAGACAAGGACATGTTACCACTTTACCATTCTACTTTATCTTTCACCCTTTTTTTTAAACAAACATATATTTTTTTATTTTATTTTTTGCAGGGGGGAAGGCAGGGCAATTGAGGTTAAGCGACTTGCCCAAGGTCACACAGCTAATAAAGTGTGTCAAGTGTCTGAGGCTGGATTCAAACTCAGGTCCTCCTGACTCCAGGGCTGGTGCTCTACTCACTGCACCACCTAGCTGCCCCTCTTTCACCCTTTTAACAGCCATTTCCTTTCATATTTAACCAATCTGTGAAAAATTCGGTGACAGGAGAACCTATTGAAGAACTTTGAAGAAAATAGCTATATTCAGTGTCACACTTTTCTACAGGGGATGTTTTTGCACAAAAATATGATAATTTTTATTTTTGGATTCATAAATTACTGTCATAGGAAAATGGCAAAAAGAAATCTCAATCTGAAAATGCACTATTTTTTATTTCCTCACAGCATTGATCAATTTTCTGAATCTCTCATATGATTTGCATTTTGATTTGGATTCATTATTAGAACACTAATTTTTAATGATGTTCTTATTCCCCTATACCCCTAACTTTCAAGCAAACGAAGAGTATTTTTTACCAAGTAATGAACATTTATTGCTTAACCTTGGCCAAATTAATGCTATATTTAGAAATTAAGTAACTTATCTTGATCTTGAAATCTAGAAATCAATGAGTTTTCGTGGCTGATAAACAGCAAGCAGAAATACATAGATCAGAAAACTCAACAGCATTTATTGAGTTTTGTTTTTTGTTTTGCATCTGATTTGAAGGGTATTTGCCAGGAGGGATTCACCACAAACAGCTAAATCTGTGTTAAAAATAAGGCTTAGAACTGCTTCCATTTTCCTGATTAAAACTTTATCGGACTCAACGAGCTCTTAAAAGGAAATTGTCATACCACTATTAACCCATAAAATTAGAAATTTCAAACTGAGAGATGTTGAGTTCTGCCTTTTTTAATGTGAATTTTCCATGTTTATAAATATGTTCCTATCAAAGCTAATAATTTCAACTTTTAAAAGATGGTTAATACAGAAAGGTTCTTGACTAATTATCATGGCTTTGGGGAGTTTGAGGGCAGATTAATTTATAAATGTTGTGCTTCTCAGTCATTAAAATTTAAATGCAAGTCATTTATATCTAATTAGTATCATTCATCTATGAACAAACTGGCAATTTTTTTCCCTGAATGGTGTGAAGTCCTCTATAGTATTGAATTCCATGTCATCACTGAAGTATTAGAGAAGTGCTCAGTTTTCTAGTTTGATTTGTAGAATATATTCAATAAAGTTTCTTTACTATGAATGACTCCATAATCATTTGTATTTCTAGTAAGTACTGTCAGAAACATTGCCTTACAGTTAATATTGAACAATGTACAGTCCTTCTAGTCAATGTTGGACATTGACCATCTGATATCTAACCAAGCCTTCTGTCAATTATTCTTAAGAACTACAAATGAATATGTAATTTCTTTTTTATCCAGACATCTCTAGCTAGAGTCCAAACAGCTGGGCTTAATGAAAAAGGTTTTTAATATAGCAAAAGGATAGAAAATATATTGACATTTCATGTCACTGTTTCTCTTTATGTACCACTAGAAAAAAAGAGAAAACTATTACTGGCTAAAACTGCATATGAATGATTTTAAACTTGTAACAAATATATGTTAAAAGTTACATATAGTATGCATACATATGTGTGTATACATATACATATTTTATATTTATATATACATATATGTGTATATGTATGTATACATGCATACATACACACCTAAAATGTATTCACCTTTTAATGAGAACTATATCTTTTCTTTATGGCATCTGCACAGTAAGTGCACAAATCTCCAAAAGGTACCAAACCTAAGACATTGTAAAATCAATTGTTCCCTGAATGACTGCTCATACCCGCTCAGTATGAATTATTGCCTTATTAAGTACCAGGGACTTTTTCCCCCTAACTGCACACCCCATTGTACCAAATCTAGTTAGATGAAGCAGAAACAAATTCATATTTCCTAACACTTATTCAAATTCTTTGGACTAGAAATCACATTGCAGATAGGCTTTAAACATTCTGCTGGATGATTCTCCTAGTCAAATTCCTACTAACAAGTCTCACATGTATCATTACCATTTTTCTCATTTGTATTTAAAAAATACCCCACTAATTTCACAGTACAATGAGTCATTCATTACTTAATCTCTTGTCTCATACAGTCTATTAAAATTAAAGATGAATATGCCCTGTTGTGCTACATTATTGTTTTCAACAGTGTACATTTAATAATAAAAACAATGAAAAATCCTAATTTAAACATTCATGAAAGAAATATTCCTGAAGATCTCATAGCATTCTCTTTTATGGGTTATCCTACACCGAATGGATTCTAATTGGATCCTCATCTTTAGAGGAGTTTGTTTTGTTTTTTGAATAGTGATCTAAGTATATAACTATTAAATTACACCTAGATTCCATAAATAATGCATATATTATTAGCATGTGTTTAGTTTCAGGCAAATACTACCCAAATGAGGAATATTTTATGAAGAAACAGAATTTTATTGTTGATATAAATGGAAGGAAAAGCACTATTTAAAGTTCCATATTTGAAACCATTTTTCACTGTCATGGTTGTATCTGTGTTTAAGACAACGTACAAGAGAGATAACAGACTAAGAAAACTGGCTGTCATTTCTAGATGTTGTGACCAGATATGGGCAACAAACGTCTGCAGGAAGGGATTATGAAGAAGTTACTGATTTTATCTGTTGTTACCTGTTTGGCAATTAAATGTCATCACAACCTGGCCTCAATGCATCTCTCCTTAATACTCCCTTTAACGTACACTATGTTCCAGTTAAATCGGCCTCTGTACTGTTCGTCTTCTATGCCAGGGCACATTTCCCATCCCATTTACAAAGGCTGTCCTCTATACCTGCAAAGATCTTTTCTCATCTTCATCTCTTAAAATCCATAATTTCCTTCAAGGTTCAGCTCATGCACCACGTTCTACATGAATATTCCTCTATATCTGACAGCTTCTATTGCCTTCCTCAAAAAATTATCTTGTGTGCGAGAAAACATACACATGTAGATACATAAATGTATGTATACAGGGAAGTATATGTGTGTTGTCTTCCACTTGGCGGAATGTGACCTTAATCAGAAAAGAGACCATTTCCCTTTTCTTATTGTATACCCAGAATGTAGCATTTAATAAATGTTGATTGATTGTGAGTCACTAACCATTGGTAAAAGGGAACAATAAACTCCTTCTTAGTAATTTTAGTTTTTACTTCACTCTGGGGCAAGTTGCAAAAGAAAAGTTACTGTAAATAGCCTACTGGTAATAACCCAACAAGGGTTGCCAATAAGAATGAATTTCATGAGCCAGGCTTTCAGTTGAACTTCAAATATACTGAAATGCAAGAAAAACTAAATGAAATTCACTATTACAGCTTGTATTGTAAGTCTTTATAAGTATGAAAGGGAAGGCTTAGGTCTTCATATTCAACCTATATAAGTGATGGGTGTTCAAAAAATTCTTTGGTCCCTCTAGAACATTTGTCTAGTAAGTCACTTAGTCAACAAACGTTTGTTAAGTACTATGTCCCATGCACTATGCTAATCTCTAGGGATAAAAAAGAGACAAAAGCAGTCCCTGATTTCAAGGACCCCACATTCTAAAGAGGAGGCACTTTCAACCTGTAAATAACTAGCAGCATGTGTGTGTGAGTGATATACACACACACACACATATATAAATGTATATATAACCTTTACATCTACTGTATGTATACAACAGTTATATATAATTACTATATGATATATATTTAATTATGTAATAGTTATACAATTATTAGTTTGTAATAGTTACTATATACGATATAAATATACATATAAAAGTTATTCAGAGACAGAGAGACAGAAAGAGAGAGAGAGAATGAGTAGATGAAAGATAATCTCAGAGGGAAAACACTAGAGAGGTTTGAGGGAAAGGCTTTCTGCCAAAAGTAAACTTTCAGTTGAGTCTTGAAGGCAATCAGGGAATCTAAGCGGTGAGGGCAAGGGAACTATGCATTAAAGACGGAAAAAAACTGCCAGTGCAAAGGCATAAAGAGGTGACATAAAGTGTGAGATTGACAGAATTGCAAGCAGGCCAATGTAACTAGACCAGAGCAGGAAGTATAAGAAGACTGGAAAATTAGGAAGAGGAAAGGTTACAAGAAGCTTTAAATGTTAAATAAAGTGTTTTATATTTGAACCTAGAAGTAACAGGGAACCACTAGAGTTTGTTGAATAGTGGGGTGACATGGTCACACCTGTACTATTTGAAGTTAATTTTGACAGCTGATTGGGAATGGATTGGAGTGGAGAGAAGCTTGAGACCAAACAGAAGGCTATTATAATAGTCCAGACTAGGGTTATAAGGGTCTTAACTAGGTTTATTGTGATGAAAGTGGATAGAAGAAGACCTAAACAAGAGATATTGTGAAGGTAGAAATTATAAGACTTCACAACAGATTTGATATATGGGGTGAATTTGAATGATGAGTTAAGGATGATACCCAGATTATGGGGCCTAGATTCTTGAGTGCCCCACAGGGAAAGTTGAAGATATAAACATGAAAGACTGTATGACATGGCAGAATAAGCACAGGTTTTGCCATAAGAGGTGAGTTCAAGTTCCACCTGAAACTCTCCCTAACTTGTGTGACCTAATCTCTCTCAACCTAGCTAACACCTGCCATCTTACTTCATGGAGTTGTGAAGTTATTTCATTGGTAGACCTTATAACATGATCTAGATATAATTTATTATCATAATTACAACCATTTTGGCTTCAATGTGATATGCAAATCTGGTAATAAAAGCCACAGAGCTTATGGGGGAAAATGAGGTTAGATGTATAATGCTAAAAATCTTCATTAGTTATACATTGGAAAAAAGATAGAAACTTGACAAAAATGGAAGTACAATTTCATGTACATTAAATGACACTTTACCTGGAAAAAGACCTGGACTTTGCTTTTTGAAGTGAGGAATCAGACTTGTAGTCTTTGAGTTATTGGGAAGTGGTAGGAGGAGGATTATCTTAAATCAGACAGACAGTTGTAACACCAGATGTGGATGGTTGCGACTCGTTGTCCTCATGCCTCTTCCATACTGGCTGAAAATATACATCCAACTTCTGCTGCTTTGCTAAGTCTTGTTCTACATGGTTCTAAACTCATGAGGATGCCACATCCAACTATTTTACTATGTTTAGTGTTACAGTCATTATCTTCAAGCCATTACAAGTGTTTTTTAATAATGCTTAAAACACCTGATAACTGTGATGCGTCAAGCTCTCGTGTAGGCTTCTGGTTTTCTTCAAATTCATCATCTTCTGCTTCCACTTTCCCATCTAACAAAAGCTGTCGCAAGTTTTCTATGGTTAGATCATCAGAATGTCCTGCTCTTCAACATTTTCCTCTTCTATCTCTTCCTACCTAACTTGGTTTTACACAGGTTTGAGAAGTTGAGAAAATTGCTCTGAAGGTTCAAATTCTTCAAAATCATTACTCAAGTCAGGGAGACTTGATTACCACAGGTGAGGAAAGCATTCCTGCGTTACATCATTCTAGGCTTCAACAATGATATCGATGGCTATTTTGATGTTGTCTCTTCTAAAACTCTATAACATTTTCTACATTCTCACCTTCAGTAGCTGTAATTAACATCTCAAATGTTTGCCTTAAAGAGTAAGCATTACATGTCACTATCACAGTACTCAGAGAGGTGGCTTTTGGGGGCAAAAAGACAGGTCTGGTGTATGCATGAACCCTATCAGCTCAATTGGCTGATGCAATTTCTCCACGTAGAAGAGTCCATACAAATCATGATATGTAAAAAAAAAAATAGCCTTAAAGAGACTTCTGAGCATGCATAGGTATTCCATAACTAATTCTAGTCAGCTAAGCCTAATGTGAAGGAAAGGTTCTCTAATAGACTTGAGAAGCAGTCAAAAAGACCTTTCACCAATAGCTAACCTCCTCTTTGCCTCGTCTCCTCATTTGGCTTCATGTGAAACTTTTCACTCATTAATCTGGTGAAAGACAATGCTATATATAGGCCTTTACAGTCTCCTTTTCTCTAATGCCATGTGGCCCTGAGAAACAGGCCAAAAATGAAGACCTCTTTTTTGGGGATGCCTCAGAATGAGGGAAAGCTTGAAAGTCTTTCCCTTTCCAGCATTATTTCTCAACATTGCCATGAGCAAAGGAGTCACCAAGATTCCTTCCAAGAGCAATGAGGCAAAAGACGAGGTGGCTTAAAGCTAGCAGGCAGGCCTTCATGAATGCCTTCAAAGCCAATCAGAGAGCTTCTTCTTCACTGTATGGTTAACTGAATGGATCCAGTTATAGAAAGTCTACTCATGCTCCAGTCTCTCGAAGGCATGCTTATATCATCCTGTTTCTCCCAGAAGAATCGCCTACGTGGAAAAGTTGAATCACCCAGCAAATTGATGAGGCCTGCACCTGTTCTAAATCCTAGTTGTGTAGAAATGTATAAGTATTCCATAAATACTAAGTATTCCTTAGTTTTATACAGAGACGCAAAATAAAGAATTAAAAGTATTCAGCACACAGACGGAAAATTATTTTCTTATCCCAGAAAACGTTTGTTTGTTTTTTATCAGAATATTCAAATTTATTGCTAACTATAGATATATCATCACTATTTTTAATGTTCATAAAATCAAGAACCTAAAAACCTAGAAAAATGTCAAAGAATCTATTCTTTGTAATTTCCAATTCTACCCTTCATAAGTAAGGGTATAATATCGACCCTTTATCACAAAGTTTTATTGACTGCCAATCTAGCCTTGTACAATGCAATTTCCTTCTAAAAGCAAGTTACCTTACAGAACTCAAATGAGACAAGACAATATTTTTATGGCTCTCCTTCTCCTTTGTAGTGTGTTCTCCATGGTTACATGCTGGCTTCACCATCTCTAAACTTCTTTCCAATTTCTTGCCAACTTCTTTCAGGTTTGTTACTTAGTGAACTTTGAGTTGACTTGACAAGACATCCTGTTTATTCTCTTGGATGATAACTTGGATTGTACCATCTGAGGTCCAGGAGGATCTTTCCTTCTTCAGCTATTAATTGAAACTAATCACCTAAACAGAATCGTCCTATTACTGGACTCTATTGGAAGTTAAACACTGCTTGTTGGAGTGTCAGAGTTTTATTTTCCAGTCTTCACCATGATGAGACAGAGCACAGTACAAGAGAAAGAGCACTCAACATTGAACCAGGTTATTGTTAATAATCATATAATTGCTGTCCTATAAATAATTATGACTGGAACAAAGTATAATTTGTCTTAGATGGGAAAGTGTTGCCTAGAAGCAGAGGAATAAATGATCTCTTGAGTGTTTTCTCTATTTGCAGAGTTTCTAAGACTTTTCTAAAATAATTATTTGGAATTATTGGTGATGCAGAATCCATCATACTGAATCTATCTTTTCCTACAATGGCCTATAAGGGAAAGTTGTCTTTAAATGGTTCAAAGATGACTATAACCTTGGCATCAGTTAGTGAATTTCATTCTTCCTAAAATAGCAAAAGAATACACTTCCCAGGTGAAGAGGGTCCAGAAGTTTTTCTGAGTACCAGAAAACTTACTGCTTTCAGTGCTATAGCACTGTGAAATCCTAACCAAAGACAAAAAACAAAACAAAACAAATATAGGATTTATTATTGAAGTTGGATGTGAAATTAATCATTAACTAGTTTAGCCATATAGTTAACATAGTCAGGATAGTAGCTAGCCCTGCATGACTAGATCATTAAGTGGCACTGCTACTGGCATGATTTTCCAGCATTCTTGTTATTTTTATTTTTTAGCAATCAAGTCTTTTCTGATCACACATTCTATTTACAAAGTGGATAATTTTTTATGGTTTTGGTAGGCAGATATAAAAATTCCAGTTTGATTTCATGCAAATGAAACCAGGAAATTATATAATAGTACCACTGCTTTGTGTGTTTGTGTGGCAAAGAAAATTAATTTAGCATTTCCAATTCGTCAGAACAGTCTACCTTTTTTCCTCAGCTACATAACACTGCATATGAAAATAAACCTAATGCCAATGATACGCAGTCAACACAAAAATTCATACAGGTGAGATTTCTAAATTGTGCAATATAATCCATTATAACACTTTCAACTAAACACTGTTGGCTTCATACAGAGAGTAGTGGCAATTAAGCTGGGAGGTAATTATGTGCTTTTACAATTGCAAACTATAATTTAAGAATGAAAAACAGTTATAAAATGCAAATTTAACTTCTTTCCCAAATGCTAATTTTTCAAATCCTGCAGCTTTCTGTTATTTTGTTTCAAAGCCATTTTTGTTAGCATTGGATAGCACATTACAATTTTGCTTCTAAATATGTAAAACTGAATTGTGAGTACCTCAATTAAAATATCAACAAATGTACCCTAATTGTGACACTTTAGGTAACAGAGCTCTATTCAACGTCATGTTCAACTGTGCAAATAGTTGGAAAATATCTGTGATGCAGTGGAAAGAACACTGGACTTTAAGTCAGAAGACTTGGATTCAAATCCTTATTCTCATTAGCTATGTGAATTTAGGAAAAAATCAGCTCAAGGTTATTTATATGGATCTTTAATTTCATCCAGGTGGTTACTCCCTCCAACCATGCAGATCACAATCCGTCCACATCTTCTCATCTCTCATAATTCTTGTCTGTATGCTATTTTTTTCTCCTCAACAGGAGTCTATCCAAAGTGAAAAAGACCAATCTCTTTACTTTGACACATTGTGTAAATAGCAATGGAAGACGTGGGCTGTTCATCATTTATCTCTTGCTCTCAGTACACGACCAAATCACCTTTCCTTTTAGAATTATATCTCTCTGTTGACATCCTTTATTCTTCTTGGGGGCAATTCTTGGTTAATGTCTGCTTATGCCCACTATACACCTCTCATTTGACCTTTGACTAACCTTCCACTTTAATTCTTCACAGACTATTTTATTTCATTATTCATAGCTATGTCACAGCACCAGAAAAATTATTATCTAAAAAAATAGGTCTTATTTTCAAGCAATCGCTTTGGGTAAATAAAACCCATAAAGGCCATAGAATCAAGGTTAATATATGCCTAATTTGATTAGGAGAATTCCTAAAGTAAAAGGACGTAATAAAACATTTCCCCCTACTTAGTGACTCCTTGAGGTCCCTGACTTTATTTAGACAATCAATGGGGCTGATATTAATTTAAAATAAATTATTTGCTACTTTTATCTTTTAAGACACAATTCTAGTATTTAACCCATTCCTTGTGAGCTTATGAATATAAAAGTCAAGCCAAAACATGATGTACATCTACAGCTACTGAAATTGTAAATATGTTTGCTTTTGAATGTAATCATTTCAGGGCAAAAATCCTTCTGACATCATTTTACGAAGCATATTTTGTTGTTGTTAATCTACTAGTGGATGAAGTTATAAGTTAAAATTTAATGACTCATGTTCTGTATCATCAACAATACTGAACTTCACATGTTAACTTGAGTCTACAAATTCCACAAAAATATCAAATTAGCAGAGACATAAAAATTATTCCCTCTGGCAAGTCTCCCCTTCTCCAGATCCTGTCCCTGAATTACATTTGAACTAGTTCAGAAACATTAAACTGGGAACAATCAGCTAATTTGTGACATTGACTAAGCCATTTATGCTCTCTGAACCTCAATTTCCTCATCTGTAAAACAAGAGGTTTGAGGGTAGTGATGGGGAACCTGAGCCCTTGAAGCCACATGTGGCCCTTCAGGTATTCAGGTGGGGCCCTTTGACTACCACACTTGAGAACCTAAAGGCCACATGTGACCTTGAGGCCACAGGTTCCCTATCCCTAGACTAGACTAAAGGTTGTCAATCTAGGGTCTGTGAATTTCTGGGTTTTTTTTAATATCTTGATAATTATATATCAATGTTTCTTTTGTAATACTTTTTTGTTTAGTTTTGTGCATTTGAAGCAATTTTTGAGAAGTCTATATGTTTTACTAGACAGTCAAAGGAATGTGTGACACGCTAAAAACCCCTAATCTAGTCAATTTGTAATCTTTATTTTATTTCTATGTTTCTATGATTCTCCAAATTCAAGTTCTGGTAAAAATTGATTTCTGACCATTCAAAACACTTTTTCCTTTTCATTCTTATCCAAAACATGAAAAAAGAAAGTTAATGCTAATTAAAATCCCTATCAGGGAAAAAAGTTTAATGAGGCAAATTTAACTCAGCTCATAGAAGACAGAATAAATTACATCAAAATAATTATCAAGTATTATATAAACATAAAATATTAAGAAATGATCAATACCATCATTCATTTACCAGATAAATTTTAAAGCTCTATTAATCATCCAGCAGCTTTGTGAATGAGAACTCTTGTTTTGGTGAGCACATAGTAATTAATATTCTAAATACATTTGTAGCTTAGCCCACTACCATTAAATACCAATCTGCTTGAAAGACTGGTAAACAGAACAAAAGATATTTATTATTCTAAAAGATTTCCCTGTTTGTTCTAAAAAGACAGGTTTTACTGTCCCTGGACAGAGTTTGAATAATTCATTCATTTCAGCTTAAACAGTATTTTCACACAAGAAAAATGTGGTTTAAAAAAGAATATTAGTCAAATTATTTTTCTAGTTCAAATATGCTATCAGAACTGCATTTCTGACTTTAAAGAAGAAAATTAATATGAATATAGCATATGGAATAGAGAAGCATCACGGCGCAGGGGAAAACTAGGTCAAGTGGCTTTGTGACCCTGGGTAAGTCAGTTAAAGTATTCTAGGTAATTGTCTAAAACTACAGTCTACAAATTTACCAAGACCCTCCCCCTCCCCCCGACTGGAGAAGTGGTCCCACCTTGCACTGAACTGACACATTAGATTCCTATAGAGAATAATATTGCTCCTACTACTGATGGATCCAAAGCTAGAGAGGCCTACTTTCTCCTCCTTAGCCAGCCAACAATACTGGTGATTCTTATATTGGGCACACTTGCCCCCACCTCCAATACCCAGGCATTATGTCCTGTGCTTTTCTCCCATGAAGCTCACTTGAAACATATTTTAAATAGTTGGTATAGTCTGCTTTAGTAAGGAGTGATCTGCAAATGGAATTTCCACTGTGTAGACATTTCCCTCTTCTCTTGCTTATTCCCACCACCCTCTTTTGTATGAAAGTGCCAGCCATGATAACTCAACTAGTTCTGAGTACAAGAAAAGATGGAAAGACAGAAAATTCATTTCAATTTAGATAAATTTCAATCCCAAACATCTCACTCAGATTGCACTTTGAGTTCATTATGGTTTCATTTGGATACATTTAGTGTGTTCTGGATGTTTTCCTCTCCGATGCAATTTGGAAATTGTTTCACTGCAAAAGGATTTTGATGGTGTATTTTTCAGCAAATCATGTTCGGTGTAGATGAGTGAGTGAATGTGAGCGTGTGTGTGAGTGAGTGAGCGTGTGTGTGTGTGTGTGTGTGTGTGTGTGTGTGTGTGTGTGAATTTAAGCAGACAGAACAAATCAAATACAAAGTTACAAACAATATTATTATTTCTGATTGGCTCTGACTTGGGGGCTTTTAATATTCTGTTACTATACTTTGGCTTTTTCCTATAAGGGTCCCAAACTCATGTATTGGGAAAGCCAAATTCCATAGGGTCCCATTAACTGTGTTGCTTAAGCAAACCATCAGGCAACAACCATACACAGAAGGATTGTATGATAGCCATTTGTATAAGCTGAAAGGTCGGTACTAGTACTGCAAGTACCAGTACCAGGACCATCTGTAGATCATTAAAAAATAAGTTTGCCAGCTTACTTTTCCCTTATGGGAATATATACATAATAACCAAAATTCATTAAATTTTTATATTTTTTCTTCCATGCCAAGTTGGTTTTTTTTTTTGGGTACTTGAATACTATCTAATCCTCACAGTCATTATGAGACAACAAGATTTCAGTCTATGTCTTCCTCTTCCTATCTGTGTGTGACCTTAAAAAGGCCATCTGCCCTTTCTAAGGCTGTTTCCTCTGACACATGGATCATATTCTCATTATCAGCATTCAAGAATTTCAGCCAAAGAAGCACTTTATAAAATAAATATGAGCTTTATTATTACTAATATTATCATTACTATTATTATACTTAGGAAATGTACCTAAAGATAATCTGAAACAGCATTACATATGTTACAAATGAAATTATAAAGGATATTTTCACAAACTCTTTATAAATATGTTTCAAGAGACAACAAAACAAAGCAAGAATTAATCAGTGAAAAATAGTCTGTGTCCTCTAAAACTGGTACTACAAGTTTTGTTGCACCAGGTTTTGTTGTTTTGGTTTTTGCTCATTTTAAAATAAAGCAAACCATTTACTTCTAAATTAGATTCAATAATTTAAAATATATACGTATATGTGCATATGTATATATATATACACATATACATATTTATCTCTATCTCTATCTATCTATATCTATATCTTAGATAGATAGATAGATAGATATCCCAGGAAACTGCATTAGTGCACACTTGTATCTGAATGTTTCTCCTAGGTATACTGGGGCACTAAGTTTTTTTTTTTTGTTTCTTCTCATTGGTTCTTTTAGTTTCTATGGTAAATTATAAATAGATTTACCTTAAAGCTCTTTATGCTGACATTGTACGCTCTTCCCTTCCTCACAGCAAAATCACATGTGTTAGGGTTTTTTCCACCTTCTACTCATCACTCTCTTCAACCTCTCTATAGTATTTGATGTGGCTAAATATATCCCTTTCTTTTTGTATATCTGTTTCTTTGGTTTCAAAGACAATATATTCTTCTAATTCTCCTTTAATTCATAACATTGTAGATTTAGGGCTGGAAGGCATCTCAAAAGTCCACTAGGACAAACCCCCTCATCTTATAAAATTAATTCAGTTCAATTAAATTCAATAAATAGTTATTAAGAAACTAGTAGTGGCAGTACATTGTTCTAGAGGTCATTGGAGATACAAATTCTGTGAGACATTATTTCTAGATCACAAACTAGTAGAAAAATAGGTGTATATAGACAATATACAAATTCTTAGGCTCTTTTACTGGTACTTCAACCTCTTCCTAAGTCCTAAGGTGGGGGGAGGGGAAACATTCTTTATGGTTCTGTCTTTGACGATTTTTTTCCTTTATATTTACTCTCTTGGCAATATCATTTATTCCCATGGGATCGGCTACCACCTCTACCACAGATAACTCCTAAATCTGCATCACCATTCCTGAGTGCTCTACTGACAACCCAACTGATAGCTTTAAAACATTTATAGGACATCTCCACCTGGATGTTCCATTAGGCCTGCAAACTCAACATGTATAAATCAAAGATTTTCTATCATTACACCTACATCTGTTTCTCCTCCAGATTTTACCTTTAAAAAAGATGATGGCACTATTCAATGAACTCCACATGTTCCAAACCTTGAGCAGATCATAGAGTTTATTCATTTGACTCTTCTTTAATCCTCACCTATAATATACAACTTGTCAGCAAATCCTACTGATTTATGATCTATAATATCTCCAAGATCTGTCTTTACTCTCTATTCCTCATGTCACCAATTATTCCTATTGCCACAGTCTGGCCTTACCACTTATCTAAGCTACTATAAATGACATTAAAATAGTAGATTTCCTATTGCTACTCTCTTCTTCTCAAATCTACCCTCTCTCTATTGCTAGATTAATTTCCTAGTGCGGAAATATGATTCCATGACTCTGCTTAAAAATTATCTGGACTTACCAAGTGCCTATTGAGTAAAACTTAAAACACAGTTCCTTAATATCAGCATCAGCATCATTAATACCATCCTCAACAAAAACAACAACATTGTTGTGTTTTAAGGTTCACAAATTATTTTACATAGATTCTTCTCAATTATCCCTTAAACAACTGTATGCTATCATTATACTCATTTTATACATAAAGAAACTGAGGGAGAAAGAGGTTAAGTGACTTGTCCAGAGTCACACAACTACTACAAAAAGTGTCTGAGCCAAAATCTGAACTCAGGTCTTTCTCTTTCCAAGTATAGAACTCTATACCACATCATTCAAAAGTTTGCATCATTCTTCCTTTTCAGCCAGAGATGCCAATTCCCTGAATATTCTTAGGATCTAGTAAAACTGACTATACTTTAGCCCCCCAATATTCCTTGGGCTTTGTTACTTTTTTCTTGCTTTAGTTTTTCTCTATGCTTACAATGTTCTCCTTTCTATTTTTCTAATGCCCACAGTAGGGAACATCCTTTTCTTCATGTACTTCGATAATATATATTTTGCCTATATTTCTTATCTAGCAATGAGATGATAAGAAGGCAGAAAATTTTCATCTCCCATCATAACTGGCTCAATACTTGGCATATATGAGCCTCTTACTGAATATTTTGTTAACTTGCATTGAATTGCATTAGTAGATAAGCTCAAATCTAAAAAGAATTACAGGGAATGATATGATAGTGATTTATAACTATTTATATGCTGTTGAGGAAACACATTAATGAACTGTTGTGCTCTAATACCTAGGCTATATTTCTCAGAGAAATGCATGCATTTATATGCAAAATTCCTGAAAGTTTGCCATAGTATTCTGGGATCTCGCATAAAACACACCAAAATTTCAGAATTAGTTACTAAAAACAAAAAGAAAACTCATTCTCTCAAATTGCAGAATTCAAGTAAAGTCAACAAGCATTCATGAAATTCATAGTATTTTCCATGGATTGTGCTAAGCACTGGAGATACAAGGAAAACAAAAAATAGTTCCTGCCCTCAAGTTGCTTACAATAAAAGAGGAAGAGACAATTTGAAAACAACAACTACTATGTTAGAAGTAGAGAACATTTTAGATAGAAGACACTAACATAATGGGGTAGGCAGGTGACAAAGTGGAAAGGGCTTGGCATCAGGAAGACACATCTTCTTGAGTTCAAATCTGGCCTTAGATACTAGTAGTGTGACCCTGGGCAAGTCACTTATCCCTTTTTGCCTCAGTTTTCTCATCTGTAACATGAGCAGGAGAAGGAAAGGTAAACCACTCCAGTATCTTTGCCAAACAAACTCCAAACAAGATCAGGAAGAGTCAGACATGACCAAAACAACTGAACAATAAAAGAACATAAAGGAAGACTGGAAAACACTATAGGCAGAAGGTAGAATTTTAGCTGGAACTTGAAGGAAATCAGAGAAATTAGAAATTGTACATGACAAATGAGAGAGTTCCATGCAGGGGGACAGCCAATGAAAATGCCTAGAGTTGGAAGACGGAGTATCTATTTCTTATATGCAAGGAAGAACAAGGAAGCTAATATAACTGGATCATAGAACAAAATGTAGGCTGGGGCTAGGTTATTAGAAGATCTAAAAACAAACAAGGGATGTCATATTTAATCCTTGAGGTAATGGGAAGGCAGATGGAGTTGATGCATTAGGAAGATGACATAGATAGAGTAGCATTTAAAAAATTAATTAATTAATTACTTGATCTTTAGTTTTCAATATTCACTTCCACAAGATTTTGAGTTCCAAATTTTCTCCTATCTCTCCCCTTCTTCCACCCCAAGACAGCATGCATTCTGGTTACCCTTTCTCTCAAGCTGCCTCTCCCTCTATTACCTTCCCCTTTTCTTATTCCCTTTCCTTCTATTTCCCTGTAGGCCAAGATAGATTTCTATACACCATTGCCTGCATATCTTATTTCCTAGTTGTATGTAAAAACAATTTCTAACATTCATTTCTAAAACTCTGAGTTCCACATTCTCTCTTTTCCTCCCTCCACACCCACTACCACTGAAAAGGCAAGAAATTCAATATAGGCTATACAGGTGCAGTCATGCAAAACACCTCCATTACAGTCATGTTGTGAAAGGCTAACTATACTTCCTTCCATCCTATCCTGCCCCTCCCCCATTTATTCTATTCTCTCCTTTCACCCTGTCCCTCCTCAAAAGTGTTTGCTTCTGATTAACCCCTCCTTCCATTTGCCTTCCCTTCTATCATCCTCCTCTTATCCCCTGCCCCCCTACTTTCCTGTAGGGTAAGATAGATTTCCATACCCAATTAGTGTGTCTGTTATTCCCTCCTTAAGCCAAGTTTGAAGAGAGTAATGTTCACTCATTCCCTCACACCTCACCCCTCTTCTCCTCCAATGTAAAAGCTTTTTCTTACCTCTTTTATGTGAGATAATTTACCCCATTTTACCTCTTCCTTTCTCCTTCTCCCAGTATATTCCTCTCTCATACCCCTTAATTTTATTTTTAGATATTATCTCTTCATACTCAACTCTATCTGTCTATATCTATTTCCATATCTATATCTATATCTTCACTCCAAAGACCCAAATACTGAGAAACGTCTCATGAGTTACAAATATCATCTTTCCATGTAGCAATGTAAACAGTTCAACTTTAATAAGTCCCTTATGATTTCAATTTCCTGTTTACCTTTTCATGCTTCTCTTGATTCTTGTATTCAAAAGTCAAATTTTCTATTGAGCTCTGGTCTTTTCATCAAGAATGCTTGAAAGTCCTCTATTTCATTGAATGTTCATTTTTCCCCTGAAGTCTTATACTCAGTTTTGTTGGGTAGGTGATTTTTGGTTTTAATTGCAGCTCCTTTGACCTCCAGAATATCATATTCCAAGCCCTCCAATCTCTTAATGTAGAAGCAGCTAAATCTTGTGTTATCCTGATTATGTTTCCACAATACTTGAATTTCTGGCTGCTTGCAATATTTTCTCCTTGACCTGGAAACTCTGGAATTTGACTACAATATTCCTAGGAGTTTTCCTTTTGGGATCTCTTTCAGGAGTTGATCATTAGATTCTTTCCATTTCTATTTTACTCTCTGGTTCTAGGACCCTGGGGAAGTTTTCCTTGATGATTTCTAGGAAGATACTGTCCAGGCTCTTTTTTTGATCATGGCTTTCAGGAACTCCAATAATGTTAAAATTAGCTCTCCTGGATCTGTTTTCCAGGCCAGTTGTTTGTCCAATGAGATATTTCACATTTTCTTCTATTTTTTCATTCTTTTTTTTGTTTTATGATTTCTTGATTTCTCATAAAGTCATTAGCTTCCATTTACTCTATTCTAATTTTTAAGGAATTATTTTCTTCAATGAGCTTTTGGACTTCCTTTTCCATTTGGCCAATTCTGCTTTTTAAGATATTCTTCTCTTCATTGGCTTTTTAGAACTCATTTGCTATTTGGGCTAGTCTATTTTTAAGGTGTTATTTTCTTCAGCATTTTTTAGGTCTCCTTTAGCAAGTTATTGACTCATTTTTCATGATTTTCTTGCATGATTCCAAATTTTTCCTCTACTTCTCTCATTTGATTTTCAAAATCCTTTTTGAACTCTTCCATGGCCTGAGACCAATTAATATTTTTCTTGGAGGCTTTGGATGTAGGAGCTTTGACTTTGTTGTCTTCTCCTGGTTGTATGTTTTGATCTTCCTTGTCACCAAAGTAAGATTCTATAGTCTGATTTTGTCCTCTGTTTGCTCATTTTACCAGCCAATTATTTTACTTTTTAGCTCTGTTAAGGTAGGTCTCTGCTTCCAGTGTGGACAGCATACTGCCCCAAGCCTCAGAAGTTTTGTGAAACTGTTATCAGAGATACTTCCAGGGGCCTGTAAATTTTCAGTTCTTCCAAGCTGATAAAAACAGAAGTCTTTACTCTTCTCCTGGTCTGTGCTCTGGTCTGTCTTTTCTTCCTTGGAATTGTGAGGATTCTCTCTCCACTGCCACCACAAGCTCCACCACGCCAAGTGCTCCTCCTCACCCTAAGCCCACCACCCAAGACCAAGACCCAGATCCAGAACAGGCAAAGCATGAGAATACAGCCTCAGCACAACTAGAAAGATCCCTGAAATCCCCCTCTGATCAGTTGCTCGATCCCCCCACCGTCTGTGGTCTGAGAGCTCTGGAAATGGCCACTGCTGCTGCTGCCACCACCACCCTTGGGCTAGGGCTGGGGCTGGACCTTGCTCCTCTCTCACCCAGGTCTGACAAACCTTTACTACTGACCTTTTAAGTTGTCTTTGGTGTTTGTGGGTCGAGAAGTCTGGAAACTGCCACAGCTGACAGTGATTCAGTCCCCTGAGGCCTGCTCTGGCCCTGTTTTGCTGGTGCAACCCACACTGGCCTGCACTCTTCTCTCAGACTGGTGTAGCAGACCTTTCCTGTTGATCTTCCAGGTTGTCTTGGGCTTGAAATTTGTTTCACTCTGTCATTGGGTGGGTTCTGCTGCTCTAGAATTTCTTTACAGTCATTTTTTACAGGTATTGGAAGAGGTTTGTGGGAGAGCTCAAGCAAGTCACTGCTTTCACTCCACCAATCTTGACTCTGCCCCTTCAACCCTAGACTTGATTTTAAGGAAAGCTGAGTGGAGGAGGGACTGAAGTGGGCTAAGACTTGAGTCAGGAAGGTTAACCAGAAGAATATGACAATAGTCCAGGTATAAGTAATGAATCAAGAAAGCCCCTAAATCAGAGAACCAAAATATTCAGAAAAAGCAGGTGAATTGGTGAGGTTTTGAGTTCAACTGGGAGAAAAGAGCTGCTACTATTCCAGTTTTACTATAAGGGGGTCACAACTCTAAGTAGGTTGGCAAGTACATGAGAGCAAGAGACTAGAGACTATACAACCAAGAGTATAGTAATGTTAGGTAACCTGAATGTAACAACTGTAGAATGCCAGAGTATCACGGTGTCAGAGTAGGCAGTCAGGCTCACAACAACTGACAGGAGTCAGAATTACAAGAAACTCATGACAATAGCGGAAGGAAGGGCAGAACTTAGTGTGAGTGATGAGTAGTCAAAAGGCAACCCAGTAGGAGACATTCTAACTTCTAAACAGCTACCAAAACTTCCTAAAACACAGGTGTGACCATCACTCCCCCATTCAAAAGCCTTCAATGATTGTCATTACCTCAATGGGAAAAAAAAAGGAATTCCTCAGCATGGAATTTAAAACTCTAAACATTCTGACTGCATGCAGACTTTGCAAACATAATTAACATCGTTCCCCTTCAGGTACTCTATGATCCAATGATACTGAACTACGAACTATTCCCCATATTTGATATTTGATATTTCTTTCCCTACCTCCATGCATTTATATAAGTCATCCCCCATGCCCAGAATGCTTTCTCACCATTGCCCTGGCTTAGCATATGTGCCACCTTCTCTGTGAAGCCGGACCTCATCCCCAAAGGGACTAGCATTCTCATCCTCCCCAAAGTATCTTATATTTACTCATTTACATAACAATAACAATGATATTCATAAAATATTTCAAAGCTCTTTGCATGTAATCTCATTTTATCTAAATGTTGTCTCTCCATCCTACCCCCAGAAGTATGTAACTTCCTTGATAGAAAAGCTATTTTCTTGGTTATCATTGTTCTGGCAGATGTTTGTTTGTTTGTTTCTCTCTTGTCATTGTGTGGCCAGCACCTAGCACAATGCCTTGTACATACTGGCTATCTAGAAAACAAGGAAAATGATCAGCTTATTTCTAAATTATAATTCAGTATTTTAGTTACTATGTAGATGTAACCATTATAAAATATTTTCATCCATACGATTTCTGTATGGGAGAGGCAGCATGCCTCTAAAAGTCAGGAAGATCAGGGTTTAAATCCTGCCGCTGATGCATACATGATCTATAAACATGGGCAAGTGACTGAACCTCTCAGGATCCCCGGAAACTCTAAGACTATAAGTCACTGATGGATGGCTTAATACTATTGGTGGAAGGAGTTTGCATACAGAGAGTTTCCCATACCAATGAAATCACAACAACAAACTGTCACTCCTTCCTCTACTCCCATGCCACCAAAAGGAAAAAAAAACACAAGAAAAGAAAGAAATTTTGTAATAGTAAAATTTCTTAGAAAAATAAAATATTCAGAAAATAATATTTGGACCACAGAATCATTAGGATAGTAGAATATAAGAATGTTTCTTTTTCAACTAAGCATTCTTCAGAGTACTGTGGGGACTTGCCCCACGGGGTGTGTGTTTGTGTGTGTGTGTGTGTGTGTGTGTGTGTGTGTGTGTGTGTCCAAAATGTGAGTTCTCCCAAAGCTTACAGCAATGATAACAACATTCTTGAAACTGCCTTAAGTTATGTTGTCTTTTGTGATAACTGCTATGTTCCTTTAAAAAAAAAGTTTTGTGAAGCACAAGCTTGTTTTTTTTATGATAATGAATTAAATTTTGTTTTGAGATTTTCATAATATGGATACTATCCGGGAATAATTAATATCTCCCTGGGGCAGTGTGAAATCAATGTTGGGAATCATTAGTCTGGAGAGACACCACTTGAGGATCCTCATCCGGTAAACATACATGAGCCATTTAAACATTTACCTCTAATGTCCAGAAATGAGAGGCAGATGGAAACTATTTCAATCCAACCATTTAGACATAATTCATTTAAGGTTTGTTGCTCTTCATTTGAAAGTTAACAGCTCAAAATTCCTCTACATCAAAAGAGAAAATTGTAAACCAAAGATTTATTTTTAAAGTCACAGTACATTCAATTGAATGTTTAAGGAATATTTTCATATTTCAGAGACCAAAAGGACTAACTTGCAGATCAAGCCTGGCTTTCCTCTAATCATTGTTTATCCAGGCTTCTCTGTGAAAAAGGAATAATACAAAGCACTGCTAAGTTATGGAAAAGATTGAATGGTATGTTCTGGGTATGATGAACAAAAGGAGCTGACTTTTTCTTAGTTGTCATTGCTTTGAAACATGACCATATCAAAGCAAGTCAAAAAGAAAACACAGGAACAAAACAATCCCCCTTTATAACCTATAAACAGAAGGAAAAATTCATATTGATAGATACAGGAAATGTTGAGACCATTTTTTAAAAAAAGCAATGAAATCATATAAAAACTACAAGCTGAATGTGTTTTCTACACGATGCATTATTTGCTTCCTTAGAAACTCAAGTATTCATCACAGGCCTGGCACTTACATGGAGCCTTTTCAACTTCAAACTCTTTAGGGAAAGAATAAGAGAACTTTAGTAGCTTTATTTTTCATTGGTTTTGACAAGAAGAACTATATGTAATTTATCAATGGATACAGGAAAATCCTACAACACAAATCCTTTTTTCAATCAACTTTTCTGCAATTTGGGGACTTGTACTACATGTTAAAAACACATCTTAAAAGGGCAACTTAGCATTAAATAATTTAATTCTGGTTGAGTGGATGTTCAAGAAAAATTTCCATAGAACTCCTGTGCCTATAATGCATATAAATAGTTTAACTATTTTGATTTTATTATGAGAGAAAGGAAATTGTCACCTGATGATGATTGGTGAAAAACTTTGTACTCCATGTTATAAGGGATGAAAAATATATAATCTCAATAAGGTTCCCAGTAAACAACAACAGATGATCACATTATAAAAGTCTTTAGTGACTCTCCTTATCCAGGAGTGTAGTTTTCTTTTTTTTTTTTCAAAATTTAACATCTAATTTAAGCCACTGTCCTTACTAGCTTTCCTCCTAATGCTCAATATACCTACTATTAGATAAAAGGCAGGTCTATTTATTAAAGCTCAGTTTCTATTAATTAAAGAAAATATTAACAGAGCTAAGGAAATATGGAACTTCTAAAATCATTTGGGACACAACGAATTAGAAATTCAATCTAACAAACCTCTAATGATTGTACAAAAATACGTATAGCATCTTTTTTTGTGGTGGCTAAGAATTGGACATTGAGGGGATGCCCATTAATTGAGGAATCACTGGACAAGATGTGCTATATAGTTGTAATGAAATATTATTGTGCTATAAGAAATGACAAGCAGAATGATTTCAGAAAAACCTGGAAAGATGTACATAAACTGATACAAAGTGAAGTAAGCAGAACCAAGAGAATATTGTACGCATTAAAAGCAGTATTTATACAAAGAAGCACTGTGAATGACTTGGCTATTCTCAGAAATATGATCCAAGAAAATCCGAAAGGACTCATAATGAAAAATTCTAGCTACCTCCAAAGAAAGAACTGATGTTGTCTGAATACAGATTGAAGCATACTATTTTTCATTTTCTTTCTTGTTTTGTTTGTTGTTTGAGTCTTCTTGGACAAAATGACTAATATGGAAATGTTTTACATGGCTGCACAAGTATAATCTATGTCAGATTGCTGTATATGTATATATTTACAAACTCTCTATAACAATATTCCAAGTAATTTCTTGGTAGGTTGGACGCTAACAACTTGAATCAAGGAAAGACTTCTTGTAGGTAAGGATATACTACAACTTGTGCGAGTCATTTCAAAGGCACAGTGGTGGGAGATGAAAAGTACTGTAGGAAAAATGTTGAGTAGGAGAGTTTGACTAGAATTACAGCATGTGGGGGAGAGCAATGTGAAATTAGTCTGGAAATAAAGATTGAGCAAAACAATTAATCCTCTTTTCACTTCTTTTTTGATTGAGATAGATTTTAAGAATCCTACCCCAAGTGTCTAATAGAATACTATTCAGCAAATCCCACCAATTTCAACATTAAATGCACTCTCAGTCAGATACAACAGCCATCATCCATCTGTAGGGATAGAGAAATGATTAGATAAGGAAAAAAATACAACTAAAAAATCAAATTGCTTTTTCTTAGAGGAATTCTTCAGTCGAGTAAGCCCAATTTCTTGTGAAATCTAAGTGGGGTAAATGGGAGTGAAAGTCGTTTACTATCACAGATTCAGATATTAAGAACTGAAAGACCTCAGTGGACATCTAATCCAAACTTCTTATTTTACAGATAAGGAAACTGAGGTCCAAGGATGTTAAAAGTGATCTGCCCATAGCTACACAGCTAGTCAGAATCAAATGAAGGATTTAAATCCATGTCCTCTGACACTAGACCCAGGGCTCTTTCTTTGTGGCTTACAATTAGAAATTCTTCTTAAGTTGTTAATATCCAAAAAAAAATCTGAATATACAGAGAATAATTCAACTGAAAATTTTTAATCCATTTTAAGTTTTCTCAAAAGAAACATCCTATGGAATTGTTGAAAGTCTTAGCAGATTCTTATCTTATTTCCCCAGATTTCATTACAGGCTTATCTTATAGTGCCATGCTTCAGATATTTTATATTCTAACCAAACTGAAATAAAAAGGTTTTTTTTTTCTTTTTCTGTATACACCTCTCTATTCTATCACCTCTATTTATTTGTACATGCTGTTGCCTAGGCTTGGAAGGTAAGGTGTTCCTACCATCATCAAAAATTCTACTGAAATTTTACCCACGATCTAAAGATGAACTCAGAGGATATCTCTTCCATGCAGACACTCCTGATTTCACCATGTCAGTAAGGATCTTTCTCTCACTTAGACTGTGTACTAATATACTTAGCATGTATTACATTGTTTTATTGTTGTTCAGTTCTTTTCAGTCACATCCAACTCTTCATGACCCCATATGGGGTTTGCTTGGCAGAGACAGTAGAGTGGTTTGCCATTTCCTTCTCCAACTTGACAGATGAGGAAACTGAGGCAAACAGGATTAAATGACTT
The DNA here is from genome assembly GCF_011100635.1 of Trichosurus vulpecula. Classification (NCBI taxonomy): domain Eukaryota; kingdom Metazoa; phylum Chordata; class Mammalia; order Diprotodontia; family Phalangeridae; genus Trichosurus; species Trichosurus vulpecula. The sequence goes on along the minus strand of NC_050577.1, from coordinate 141,243,462 downwards.
GCCCAGGATCACACTGCTTGAGGCTAGATTTGAACTCATGAAAATGAGTCTTCCTGACTCCAGGCCAGACTATCAACTTTGCTACCTAATATAATTATTCGTGAATGTGTCATTTATTCAATATAGACTGTAAGATTTATGATGTCAGGAACTGTATCTTGTCTAAACTCTGCATCTCACTTCATGCTTAGTTCACATCTCTCTCTCTCTCTCTCTCTCTCTCTCTCTCTTTCTCTCTCTTTCTCTCTCCCCCCTCCCTCCTTCCTTCTCTCTCTCTCTTTCTCTCTGCCTCTCTCTCTTTCCCTCTCTCTCTGTATACATATACACACACATATAAATATATATATATGTATATATATATGTACATATATACATATATATAAGGCATGGATGTAACATGTAAATGCTTGTTGAGTGTTTGAATTAAAATCATTTAAGAATACTTCAATTCATTAGAATGCTTAGCTTACTGTTCTAGTTAATCGAATTTTCTGTTTTATGTTTAACACCTGGTGATTTTTCTTTCAACATTTATTATTTTTATAAAAAACAGCATTTGTAACATATTAGTGATCCATTTTCCTGCTATAATAATGGTATCACTTTCCAGTGCTGTAGAGCAGAAGGAACAATGACTTGAGAGCCAGGAACCTCCAGCAAGACACAAAACACAAGTTCATCATCTGTACGATCAAGGTGGTGGGCAAGAAGATCTTTGAAAGCCCTTTGCAATGCTAACATTCTGTGATCTTTCTTTGATGATAAAAGCTTGTTGTTTTATTTTGTTTTGTTTTAATTTCAATGGCATCCTGCCTTGGAATGTGAATTATTAGCCTATCAGGCAATAAAATATGCAACCAAGCTATATCCTAAAACTAGCATACACTCCCTTCATGCTAAAGTCCAGAGGTCACCTTGTTTGCTTTTCATTTATCTCCTCTCTTAGAAGTACAGTGAAGCTCACAAGAAGATATGGGAGAATCCATCTCCCTCCCTTTTTCTGCAAAGGTAGGGTCTATGGGGGAAAATAACACATAGAGTATTAGACTTAGTTGCTGTGATAGCTTTGCAGAACTGCTTGCCCCCCTTCCCCTTTTTTATTTTTTATATGAGATGGCTCTCTGAGGAATGGAGGAGGAAGAAATATACTTGTAAATGAAGATGATACAAAAGACAAAGATATTTCTTTGGAGAAAAAGTGAGGGTAGAATATAGGAAATTGAAGGTTCATACCAGTTGAGTTCTGCTTAATTCAGCTTTTGAAATAGTATAAATATATAGTAGTTACACAGCCCTGTAACTTACATGACTTTATTCGATGTAAGAAAGACTTTAAATATTCTACAAATAAAAATGCTACATATGTGAATTGTTTTCTTATTTACCTGTGAGTAAATTGCCTTTCAGGTTAAAAAAAAAAGGTATGAAAACTGATGCCACCAAATAGATTTAAAAGACACTATTTCAACGCTTTTGGGGGCCAGTTCCTAATTTTGAAGAAAAATTATCCAAGTCCGTATATACCAATATCACATCTTGTTTTCATTTTTAGCTACAGAAATGTATCATTTTCTTGGACTTGAACTCTCATTCTATTACTGAGCCCTTACAAACCCACTCAGTTAAACTTTCAAAACATACCTTGTAATCTAAGCCCAAGTTGACACAATTTGGGGTAAATGAGAAAAGGAAAAAGATATAAGCTTATGATAGCTACATGAAATATATGACCTAAATCTTCTTTATACTTATTTGCAAATTTTTAATATCAATGTTACATTCATAGAACTTTAAAAAAAACTAATACTGAAAGTATTAGCCAACTACCTATTGTCTCTATTAAAAAATTTATTGAGAAAAGAACATAACTCACTAATGCATGTACAGGGAGAAAAAAAATGTAGTCCCTGCCCACCAAATTCAAATTACTGATACAATTTTTAAAATATTTTGAAATCAACAGATGCATAGCAAATATTCCCAGAGAAATAATAGAGGCAACAAAGGCATATATACAATAGATTATATTTGATGAGTTATATCCAGTCGGAACAGACTTTCTCCTGATCCATACAAAATCCCGTAAATGTAAAAAATAGATCTCTGATTCAGTATTGATATTGGGGGCAACACAGACTTTTCACTAGATAACAGAATAAAGATCATCTTAAAAGAGTATATCCTTATGCTAAGAATGGGACTACATTTTGTTCCAATAGGCCTGCTGCTAGGTCTTTAGCCCGTGGAGCTCAGTGATAAAAAGAAAAGCCCCACAAACACTAAAATATTTATAGAAGCATTTTTTGTGGTAGAAAAGCAACAGAAACAAAGCAGATGACTACTGTTTGATAAATAGCTAACTGAGTTGTGGTACATGAATATAATGGAGAATTATTGTGCTGTAAGAAATGATGAATAGGATGTATACAGAGAAGTATGGAAAGACTTAAATGAACTGATCTATATAAAGTAGCAGAAAATGGAAAACAATTACACAAAAACTATAAAAGTATGAATGGAAAAGAACTACAAGATTAAACAATTGAAACTAAATGCTGTGAAATTATAATGACCAAGTCTAAACTAGCAGAGAGATGAGAAGACATCTTCCTAACTTCTTTACATATGGAGAAGACTAAAAATGGAACCTTTCCTAAATTGAACCTTTTATAAAATGACAAATTCTTTCAATGGGAAGTTTTGCTGAACATTTCTTCTTCTTTATAATATATATTTGTTATAAAAGATGATTTTTTGAGATACAGCAGGAGGAATAAATTAATAGCTGTATTGATAGTTGAACAAAAGGTATAAATAAAATTTCTTTTTAACAAGGAATGCTTGATAATATTTAGTTAAACCTAATGTTTAGTATATTTATTATTATAAACCCCTTCCACAGAAGGCAATATACTAACTTTTTCACAGACATTAAGAATTTGGACAATAGCCTAAGGCTCTTGCCTTCTTACTACCTATGGGCCATTGAGAGATATAACATAGGCTTGGCAAAGGCATATGAAAGAAATAAACAACTTGTTATGTGAATTCTTGGTTGAGTTCACTTTACAGATCGGTTAGAGAAAATATGAAAATTGGTATTCTCTAATAAGTATGTAAATTGAGCTTGAATACACTAATCAGAATTTTCAAATATATTAGAAAGCAGATTAGGGAAAAAAATGAAAAACTGAAAATAGCATCTCTAGTTCAAAACCTGTATTAGGCCCTTCTTAACTACCAAATGCTAGGAACCCTAAGAAAACAAAACAACTCAATAAACAAAAACATAGTATTTACTATTTTGCACATAAGTATTTGTGTATGTTGTTTCCTCTGGCAAAAAATGCAAGCTTCTTGAAGGCAGGGATTGTTTCACTATTTATGCCTCTATCTATGCCTAGCACACAGAAGGTGCTTAATAAATGCTTAGTGATTGCTTTTTCCTCACAAATTCCAGCATCCTATTAGTCAAAATCTCCCTCTCCTGTTCTGTTCCCCAACAATAAAACAGAATACCCACAGAGGACTTAGTAACATTTTGGTGACTTCTTCCTTTCTTGTGTAGTTTTATTCAGAATGAAGCCCAGATAGAGACTGCTAGTCTTGAAATAAATTAAACTCATAAATGGAGGGAAAAGGCATCTTTAATTTAGATAGAGAGAATAACAAAGTTGGGTCACCCATATATGGGTGTACATGGATGTCCTCCAAGAAAACTTACAGAAAGGTTTTTATACTTTCAGGAGGAAAAAAGGGGATGGGGAGGGTCATATGAGAAGTGAGGCCTGGTCATGAGGCCCTAGCTGCCCTTGGCAATCTTCCAAGCAAGAAAACCCAACTCATTCTGGTTGTTTTTAACTTTCATGATCCCCTTTGCCCTAAACCTCATTAAGAGGGGGCAAGGATAATTTTCGTAGCTGCAGCTAAACTAAGCCAGATCTGTTTACAGGATAAAGCGAGCTAAAGATCCCAAGGTAAGGCCCAGTCCAACCTAGTTGAAAACAAGTGCCTATAGAGTAGGAATGCAACAATATTCCTAGGATTGTTTAGAAGGAGTGGGGTTTTTCTTACTGGCAGGATGGCCTTTTGACAAAGAAGAGAATATTACATTTGATATTAACAATATTAAATTTTCCTATCAAGACCAAAAGAAATGTACCCCTTCTTTTTCCTGTTCTGGCGCAGCTACTCTTAATGCTCCAAATGTAAGATATAATTGCTTCTAAATCATTTTGCATGTGGGCATTATATATCCTTGGGGGAAATAAATTGCAAGATCTGCTTTCTCTTCTCTTCCTTTAATATATTCTACTCTCTTGCCCACTTCCATGCCTGCCAGAATGGTTACTGGTACTACAAATACATATACATCTATGTATATCCATATTATATATAATTCTATACACATCATATGTGATGCTGGTATATTGTAATTTATTTCCCCAGACTTCATTTGCATAAGTAACATACATAATGCATACATTAAGATGAAACATAATTTCCTAAACAATGAAACAGATATTACTCTCATTAAATTGTGTGAAAATACATTAAGTTAACAAAAGTCTGTAACCGCATTTATAGATAATAAAATAAATCTGAGGCTTCTGATTCTAGATTGTTTTTCCTTTCATACATTTACTACAAAATAGGCTTTTTTTAAGCCGTAGAGGAATTGTTCTATTTCTTCATATGAAATTAGATGTTATGCATCATATAATTATAATGGAATTATTATTTTGATCATAATCTTTATTATAATTTGAATTAAAACATTTGGAATCATCTACATATATTTTGCTATGTTGCATCTTTAACATATGTGCGTGCGTGAGTGTGTGTAGTAGATAGTTACATTTATAATAATGTACATACTAATAAATTGCATATATATGTGTATGTATATACTTATATATGTTGGTACCTGTCATCAGGGAAAGTAGAATATACACAATACATACACAAATTAATATGTGTATATGCCTATACATGTAATATGTATATACATAAATACATATGTATAGACAGATAGGTAGGTAGATAGATAGATAGATAGATAGATAGATAGATAGATAGATAGATAGATAGGCAGAGAAATAGATTCTTTTTACATCAGGAGAAATGGAAAATGAAGCAGAAAAAGTCTGTATTATACAGATCATTAAACCTACAAAAGGAAGAAAATCCAAAATCACAAATATGAGAAAGATTTATTTTGTTATCTATAAATGTAGTATCTCTGACATTGTATCACTAAATATATTTTCAAACAATTTAATGAGAGAAATGTCTGTCTCATTGTATGGGAAATTATCTTTCATTTTTAAGAATATATTATATTATTTATGCAAAAGAGATCTTGGGAAAAACATTTTCAGACACTAGTTTCATATTTATACATATAAGAATATATTGTCAAATCTGTATAGTGAAATCTGTTTCCTAATAAATGAACAAAAACAAAATCTCTAGTCTATGTTTTCAAATTAATGGAAAACACAATGAAAGCCAAAACACACCACATAAAAATACTGACAAACTATGGACTCATTTAAACAAAATCCCTTTCTCTTGGCTGCCTTTTATCTTGATAAACTGTTATTACTGACACTATCTGTATCTGGCCAACTCTTACATAACATTGAAGATTTCTAGTGAGTCAATGTGAATTTTAAAAAGTAAGAAAAGAGAGGAGCCCGATATTTTCTTCTTCCCAATGCACTTTTGTTTCTTTTATAACCAAGTCTAATTGTAGAATTTAGTTGACAGTAGCGGAAAGAGTGCTGGAGTCATAAAGACCAGAGTTCAAATCCAGGCTCAATATTCACTATCTATGTGAAGCCTAGGCAAGTCACAACCTCTGCCTCAGTTTCCTCATCTGTAAAATGGAAATAATAACAGAACCTATCTCACAGGGTTTCTGTAAGGATAAAATTAGATAATGTTAGTAAAAAAAAGTACTTTTCAAATCTTAAAACACTTTACAAATTCTAGCTATTGTTGCTATTGCAATTACTATTATTTCTCTGATCCTTTTAAATATACCTTGATAAATTGGCTTGATGATTAAATAAATGGTTATCTATTTATGTTATCCAGCATTTGTGCTTATATTTGTTTTCTCCATAGCTGTCTGCCTTCCCATATTGATTAAAATCTTTACTCTTGGTTAAAACTGATGAAGAAGAAAACCTCTGATGCCCAGCCTCTCCACCGCCCCCCTCGCCCCCCAAAAATTCATGGATTTATTTGGTCATTGATTTCATAAATGGTTTGGCTAATGAGATGGTTCAAACTATTGACTACAATAGACTTTAGAGCAATTACTCATTTCAGTTGCCCAAGATCATTTAGCTAATAAGTAGCAGAACTGAAACTTAGACCAAGGTTTTCATACAACATTTTCACCGGTTTCTACATTATACTATAATGCAGACATGCGCCAATGTTTTGTACACACACACACACACACACTCACCACAACACATCCTCCTATGCAGCAAAAGCTCCTTCCAGTTATAGGTTGTCTTCATCCTCCATGGATCAAAAAATATTTATTTCAATTCTAATGATTGTAATGAGGAGTACAATTCATATTGTACTTCCTAGTGCTTGCATACAGTTCTAAAAACATCTGGTCTAACTAAAATGGCTACACATCCCAATCATATCTGACAATAAAATTCATATATTAACATAACTAAGATATTATCATTCTGAAAATCTTATATGAGAAGCATACTTAATTTTGTATCTATGGACGATTTTAGCATGCTTTAGGTCTCTCTAAACCTAAAAGGGCAGCTAGGTGGTGCAATGTACATCTCAACCTGGAGTCAAGTATTCCTGATTCCAAGTCTGATCTAAAATACTTATTAGCTTTGTGACTCTGGGGAAGTCACTTAACTTCACTATACCTCAGTTTCCCCAGTTGTAAACCGGGGATAATAATAGCACCTAATTCCTAGGGTTTCTGTGAAGATAAAATGAGATAATATTTATAAAGCTGATTCAGCATAGTGCCTGGTACTTAGTAGGTACTTAATAAATGTTTATTCTCTTCCCCCCACCCCCCCCATAATGGAAAATTGTTAAAGCCATGATAGACTTCCAACAACAGACCTTCACAGTTTTAAGCTAGTCATGTTCCTGTAACAGAAAGAGGGCATTCCTGAGAGTTAAAATGACTACACTTAATCTTTGCATAATAAGCAAATCATATTACCATACTATTATTGCTATTGTAATCATCCCATTATTATTGTTCTGTAAAAGTATTTACACTTAGCATTTGCATAATCAGAACATATTAACATATCGCCATTATTACCATCATCTTATTATCATCAGTAAACAATTTATACATACATTAGGTATCCACATAATCAAGTTGCCTTAATAACACGGGGGGGGGGGGGGGAGAGGTGAGGAAAAAATGTTGTTTCACTGTGACTTTCCTTGTGAGAATAACTAATACCTTTCCATACTGAGGAATGTATACATCACTCCCTAATGTCTCTGCACCCAAATTTAAATCCAATTCTGTGGCCCTGAAAAGTTTCTGATCTAGATCAGAGCAAAGCAGGGGCCAGCAAAGACATTTACTGGCATCCTTTACAAAGCTCCTTCTACCTCCTAGTGTCAGCTTTTGTCTCTGCAGGTGGTTTAGTTGTGAGGAGTAAGATTCAATTCAATTCAAAACAACAAGCATTTATTAAGCTCCTAGTATATTTACCAGCACCATGAAAGTAAACATGATGCTTTAATCATGCCAAGTTTGAAGATATTTTCTTTTTTGTTGTTGTTCTTTTCTTTTCTTTGTGTTTTACTTTTTTGACTTCATTCCAGACCTGTGATTTTATTGCTACAGGGAACTCCCAGGGGAGAAATCCCCCTCCACAAAATCAGCAAGTATTCTGCAACTTACAGCATGGGGAACTGAGAAGTTGAGTGATTTGACCAAGGCTATTCTGTTGACATGTGTCAGAAGAGGACTTAAACTCAGGTGTTCTTGATCTCTAGGTTGACTCTTTATCCACTAATCACTGCTCCTTTGAAAGTCTAACAGCATCAGTCAACAAGTATTTATCAAATGCTGACCTTAGCATATGCCAGGCAAAAGGGAAACAGTCCCCTACTCTCTGATATTGTGTTGGAGGAACTAATATCTACATAGAGAAGTATATGTAAAATATACATAAAATAAGGCGAGTCTAATGGGGGAGAGAGACCATAAATTGTGAGGATCAGAAAATGTTATACATCTCTACTCTTCCACCTCTTCAAAGAAAGAACATAAGTACATGTTCTCATATCTTCTTTGGGGTCACTGTTGTTCATCATAATTATATGACATTTGCTTTCTTTCACTGTTGCTTCCCTTTTTCTTTTCTTTGTTACACTTTTCCTTTGCATTGCTATAATCATATAGTAGTCATTATTAATCCTGTTATGCAGACGGAGAAACTAAAACTCATCAAGGTTAAGTGACTTATCTATAGTCACTCAGCTAGTAACCTGTATTTACTTAAACTCTCAGAATATTATAAAAGAATATCAATTCCACATACCTGGCTAGAAATATGACACAAGCTAAGATGAAGAAAGTGAAAGAAGGCTTTCTTGTCATAGCCTGCATATTATTGATTACTTCTCACAGAAAATCCAATACCTATAAATTTCCAGCCGGCTTCCCTGTCACTTTAGATATCATCAAACCTTTCTGCTGTTTAGGACCATTATTGAACAAAAGCCTTCCAACTTCCAATAGTTTCAACAATGAGCATTTTGACTTACACATATTTTTATACATATAAGAAGAGAGGAAATTACAAGGAAGAAAAGCAATATTATAAGGACATACAGAAGGGTTTTTTTTTCTGCATGTGTCTAATGAATCACTAAATGATAAATGCTCGGCATATAGGCATATGGAAACATCTGGCTTCTCAGTTCTTTCTTCATTACTGCCTTCTCCATATTCCCAAATACTAGGGCACTCCCTCCCAAAAGTATCTCCAATTAATTTTGTTTTTATTTACAAATATACATGGTGTCTCACCTGATAGATTGGAAGTTCCCTGAGGATAAGGACCACTTTATATTTTCTTTGTATTCCCTGCACTTAGCAATTTCCGGAACATAGCAGGCACATTAAGAAAGACTTATTATCTGATAGTTTGATTGACTATCTCTCTTCAACTTTCTTTGTATAATACATAGAAAGTCTCCTTAAAACTAGTTCCTGTTCAGTTGCTCACTAATTTCAAGTCCTGAAACTTCTATGGCAAGATAGGTTCAATATAACTTTAGGGCATACACTTTCCATCCGCTTATTCCCTGACAAAATCTGAGCCAAATTAATAATTTGTTTCCTGGATTCCAATCTATATCAAGTATCTGAACAGCACCTTGGGGATCCCGCCTTCAGGACTGAAGTAATATGAGGCCAGATTAACTTCTGAACAGGATTCAGTTTCAGAATAGTAAATATGCTACTTAGCCAGCTACGTCCAACCGATCCTTTTATTCAAAGAAATCATCAGAACCCATGAAGCTAGAGCCAGTAAACCACAGGTATTCAGTAAAGGATCTGACAGTCAACTTAACAAGCCAAGTAGAAAAAAAAGATGATACTTCAGACCTGGGAAATTGAGTACTGTGAAACAATACTGATAGTCACCCAGAGCAGTGGCAAAAGAGTTTGGGGGCAGGGGAAAGAGAGCAATCAATTAGAAAGCCAGATTTGTTTTTAGAAAATAAAAAGATAGAGGGAGAAGACAGGTATCAGGGAATTGTTTTAGGAAACAAACGGAAACAGACTAGAATCAAATGTTATGTTGAATGTATTTAGAAGAGAAGGCATATAAAGAAAAAGTAAGGGAGGCCATATCATTGTCCACAATGTCTCTGTTCTCTTGTGCAGTTTTCTAAATATGCTCAGAAAACAATAATCATCTAAACAATTCAATTTTAATTTGTCCTATAAAATTCCCATATTTTACACACATGATGTAACATTTTTCTCCTGAATTAATGCTCTATGGTACACCATGGAATTTTTTAACATTAGCAAAAGCTTTGTACCTAAAACTTAACACCATGTATATACTTTGTACTTAAGGTATGTTGAGTATTTAATCAGTTTCCTAAAACCGTACATTTTTGGTATACACTTTGAATAAAAATAATTGTGACATATGGAAAGCCTGAGAGACATAATTTCTGGGTAATTAATCATTTTGTTAATTATGGCTAACAAATAACTAACAAAAGGATGGTCATTTGGCTTTCTCTAGTAAAGCAAAGACCTCTCATGGAGGCCTCTTGGCATTTATAAAGCCTTGGAAGAGTGGGTGTTCCCAACAGGTGGGAGTCAACTTTGATTGGTTAACAATAAGAGGATAAATATAATGAGAGGCAGACATTCTAATGAGGGTCTGGGTACATGATTCTGATGATGTTACTCAGGAGACTCATGGCAAGCCAGACTACTTCGACCTCCAGCAATTTATACAGAATGATACCAGTCACGTGGGGTAAGAATTCCACTTAGATTAGATTCTCTTATAAGGAGTTCTGCCCAACTGGGGTAGGAGATTGAATAACATGTACTCCAAAGATTTGGGCAATCTCATCAATCAACAATGTCCTTCAGATGCTGCCTGAATAACCTAAAGGTGTTTATTTCTGAATGAGGAAATAGTAAGGAAAAATACCTGAATCCTCCTCCGGTCCCCCCATATTAATTGCCTATTAATTGCTTATTTCTCTCATAATGAAGTAATTTTCTGCTTAGCCCCATGCTGTCTAAAGATGAAATGCATGATATTTCAAATACACATGGACAAAGTTTTTATGAAATGCATGTTAACATAATGGCAATACAATATTTTCATCCTGTTGGGGAAGTAAACCATTTTATGTATGCTAATGTACACCATTCTAAGAGATATTAGTCATACACCCAATCTTAGTTCTTATTACAAAACAAAAATATGTTGGAAATTCCATAAAGATCAAACTAATTAAGGCGCTTAATTGCCTTGGACTAATTATGGAAATTAGCAAGCACAGTAAGGAAATGACTTTTTAAAAAAACACTTAATATTTTGGGCCACACTTCCTCTGCTTGACTTTACTGTGAGGTACTTGTATAATCTCATTTCTGATATTACAGATACTATCCACAGAGAGATGTTAACCAAAATAACTGCAAATGTCTCAGAGGCTAACTGGAGCAAGCAAGAAACTAGAATAGAGGTTAGAGTCTGGGTGACAGCCCCATAATCAGTATTTCTTTCTCCAGGCTTTCATTAGAATGGTTATTCAGTGTGTTCATTGTAGGTTGTTTTGATGGCTCTGACTGGAGGAGGGGTTTACTATGAGGGGAGAAAACAGAAAAGCTGAAAGCCTGGGAATGTGCTGGCTCCAGCCAGCCCAGCTAGAGCACAAAAGGTTGAATCTTTGACACTTTGTCAGGTATTAATCATTGGATCATAGGCTCACATATTCAGAACTTGAAGGCCAATGAGTAAACCTCCCTTATTTTACAGATGTGGAAACTGAGCCATGGAGAATCTGATTTGCCCAGAGTCACATAGATACTAAGAGTCTGAGGCATGATCTGAGCCCAGGTTTTCCTAACTCCAAGACCAAGGCCCTGTCTACTAACCCAAGCTACTTTTCAAAGGTAAGCAATTAATGTATGAAATGTTAGGCTTTCCTACTTGTTAGAATCCAGTTTGTCAATAACAAACTAATGATTACTTCAAGCCCATACTTGATTACTCCAGTCTTCTCCATTAGAATAATACACTTAAGGCTATTAACCTTATTTTACATATAAGAAAACTAAAGCTTAGAGAGGTTAAGTCACTTGCCCAGGGACTCACAGCTAGTAAATATCTGAAGCAGAATTCAGACACAAATCTTCTTGACTCCAAGTCATCACTCTACCTACTTCACTTTTTTTGCCTTTTTATGTATGTGTTTCCAGTGTCTAGCACAGTACCTGGCATAGAATAACCATTTAATAAATTTTTCTTAACTTCCCTTGACTTGACAAAGCCTCCTGGATTAGATCCATACTCACTCAAAAAACTATTATTTAAATATCCAGCCAAGAAAAGCTTAACAAATAAAGGCAAAGAAGGAGGAATATGCATCCATATAGCATGTTCTATGTGCCAGGCAATATGCTAAACTCATTTAGAAATATCACCTACTTTGATAAATGATACCTGTTGTCTAGATATGCAGTTGGATAGATAGGACATAGAGTTGGCCCTTCAGTCTGTATATCTTGAACATACAGACAGACAGACATAGGATTAAACCCGATATTGAAAAGGAGAATGTGAGGAGAAGAAAAATGGATCAGATTGGATTGTATTTGGGATAGTATGCAGTGCTTTCAATAAGCCCAGCCTTCTCCTTAAGCCCATGGCCTCTTTTTTTGAATTCCATATTTTATTTTTGATTTTTTTTTAGTTGTCAGCACTGCTTTCCACAAGATTTTGAATTACAAATTTTCTCCCCACTGCTACCCTCCCCCCCACTCCAAGATGACCTATATTCTGATTGCCCTGTTCCCTAGTCAGCCCTCCCTTCTGTCACCCCACTCCCCACCCCCCCCACCACCACCACCCCCACCAATCCCCTTACCCCTTACTTTCTTGTAGGGCAAGATAGATTTCTATGGCCCATTGCCTGTATATCTTATTTCCCAGTGGCACGCAAAAACAACTTTTTTTGAGCATCTGCTTTTAAAACTTTGAGTTCCAAATTCTCTCCCCTATTCCCTCCTCATCCAGCCTCCCTAAGAAGGCAAGCAGTTCAACATAGGCCACGCATGTATCATTATGCAAAACACTTACCATAATAGCCATGTTGTGAAAGACTAACTATATTTCCCTCCATCCTATCCTGTCCCCCTTTATTCAATTTTCTCCCTTGATCCTGTCCCTTTTAAAAAGTGTTTGCTTTTGATTATTTCCTCCCCCATCTGCCCTCCCTTCTATCACCCCCCGCTTTTTTATCCCCTTCCCCCTACTTTCCTGTGGCACAAGATATCCAATTCAGTGTGTATAATATTCCCTCCTCAAGTCAAATAAAATGAGAGCAAGATTCACTCATTCCCCCTCTTCTGCCCCCTCTTCCCTTCCATCAGAACTGCTTTGTCTTGCGACTTTTATGTGAGATAATTTACCCCATTCTATCTCTCCGTTTCTCCCTCTCTCAATATATTCCTCTCTCATAGATATCGTCCCTTCATATTCAACTCACCCTGTGCCCTCTGTCTACATATACATACATACATACATACATACATATATATATATATATATATATATATATATATATGTATGCATGTATATTCCCTTCAACTACCCTAATGCTGAGAAGGGTCTCATGAATTACACACATCATCTTTCCATGTAGAAATGTAAACAAAACAGTTCAACTTTGGTAAGTCCCTTATGATTTCTCTTTCTTGTTTACCTTTTCATGCTTCTCTTGATTTTGGTATTTGAAAGTCAAATTTTTTATTCAGCTCTCATCTTTTCTTTGAGAAAGCTTAAAATTTAAATCCTCTATTTTATTGAAAATCCATATTTTGCCTTGGAGCATTATACTCAGTTTTGCTAGGTAGGTGATTCTTGGTTTTAATACTAGCTCCTTTGACCTCTGGAATATCATATTCCAAGCCCTTCAATCCCTTAATGTAGAAGCTGCTAGATCTTGTATTATCCTGATTGTGTTTCCACAATACTCAAATTGTTTCTTTCTGGCTGCTTACAATATTTTCTCCTTCACCTGGGAACTCTGGAATGTGGCAACAATATTCCTTGGAGTTTTCTTTTGGGGATCTTTTTCAGGAGGCAATTGGTGGATTCTTTCAATTTCTATTTTACCCTCCGGTTCTAGAATATCAGGGCAGTTTTCCTTGATAATTTCTGAAAGATGATGTCTAGGATCTTTTTTTCATAATGGCTTTCAGGCAGTCCAATAATTTTTTAAATTATCTCTTGTGAATCTATTCTCCAGGTCAGTGGTTTTTCCAATGAGATATTTCACATTGTCTTCCATTTTTTTCATTCCTTTAGTTCTGTTTTATAATATCTTGATTTCTCATAAATTTACTAACTTCCACTTGCTCCAGTCTAATTTTTAAGGTGGTATTTTCTTCAGTGTCTTTTGGACCTCCTTTTCCATCTGGCTAATTCTGCCTTTCAAGGCATTCTTCTTCTCATTGGCTTTTTTGGAGCTCTTCTGTCATTTGGGTTAGTCTATTTTTTAAGGAGTTATTTTCTGGGTCTCCTTTAGCAAGTCATTGACTTGTTTTTCATTGTTTTTTTTCATCTCTCTCATTTCTCTTCCCAATTTTTCCTCTTAATTGCTTTTCCAAATCCTTTTGGAGCTCTTCCATGGCCTGAGACCAGTTCATGTTTTTCTTGGAGGCTTTTGATGTAGGCTCTTTGACTTTGTTGACTTCTTCTGGCTGTATGTTTTGATCTTCTTTGTCACCAAAAAAAAGATTCTGAAGTCTGAGTCTGAGTCTGAGTCTGTTTTCGCTGCCTGTTCATGTCCCCAGCCAACCACTTGACCCTTGAGTTTTTTTGTCAGGGTATGACTGCTTGTAGAGAGTACTTTGTCCCAAGCTTTAGGGTCCAAGCAATGATGTTTCTAGAGCTATTTCTACACAGCACGCTCTGCCACACCAGTGCTCCTCCTCCCCCAAGAACTGCCAACCAGGACTGTGACCCATATCCAAACAGGGTAAAGCAGATTCTGCAGTCCCACTGTGATCTGCCACTTAATTCCTCCCACCTGGTGGGCCTGGGGCCAGAAGGAACTGCAGCTGGAGCTCTGGAAGCAGCACAGAGCTGCACCATCTCTGCTGCCCCCCGGGGCTGGGCCCAATCATGCACTTCTCTCACTCAGATCCAGCAGTTTTTCCACTAACCTGCTCCGTTGTCTTTGGCATTTGTGGGTTGAAAAGTCTGGTAACTTCCATAGCTCAATGATTCAGGGCCCTATGGCGCGTTCCGCCTGGCTCCTAGTCTGGTTGGTCCAGGTGCAGCCCACGCTGGTCTGCAGTCAGCTCTGCTCCCAGCTCCGTGTGATAGACCCTTCCCAGCAACCATCCAGGCTGTCCTGGGCTACAGCCCTGCTTCCTTTTGCTATTTAATGGGTTCTGCAGCTCTAGAATTTGTTCAGAGCCATTTTTACACATGTTTGGAGGAAACTGGGGGAGAGCTTAAGTGAGGCCCTGCTTTCCAGCTGCCATCTACCCACTCCCTCTTTTTAACAACAACATTTTTCTGGTGATGCTATCTATGAGGTAGAGAAGCATGGACTACCAACAGCCACAGAAGAATTGAGTTGCTGGTCACCCAAAGTGCAGCAGAGAATCATAGATGTGCAAGAGCAGACTTCAGCACATCACAAACAACAATCAGGAAAAGAGAGACCTTATGGTATCTTTACTGGCTAGATAGAGTGCTGGACTGGGAAGAAAGAAAGCTTTGTCTGAAGTCTCCTCTTCGTTAAAATACTGTGCAACAATGGGCAAGTCACATAACCATTTGTGCCTCAGTTTCCACATTGGTATAATCATATTTATAGTATCTACCTCAAAGGGTAGTTGTTGTGAAGTCTGAAGGTGATAATAAATGTGAAGCTATATACAAAAACTTCAGAAAGTGTCACAATAATAACAGTTATAGCTCATCTTTTTAAGTTTTAAGGTTTGTGAAGTGCTTGATTCCCGCAATGACCCTGTTGGTTTGGAGGAAAAAGAGTCTCAATGAAATTAAAGGATTTACATAGTTGGAATTGCAACCATTGAGCCCAAGTACAGCACTCTCTCCATTGGACCATGCTGCCTTTAGTATGGAATTATTGAGTATAATTATTATGATGATTAAGTGTTAGTAACTATTCTAGCAAAGAAAGTTATAACTACAAAAAGAACTGACCTATTGAAATACAAGATGGAGGTGGTGGGTCAGAAAACAATTCATTTTAATTTGTGTGTGTGTGTGTGTGTGTGTGTGTGTGTGCATACTATAAAATCAATATGAGTGACAAGCTAATGTAACATCCTGAAAAGCAATTTTTCTGGGCTTCATTAAAAGAAGCATATCATCCCGGGCCAGGGAGGTGATAATTCTACCGTCCACTGTCCTCATCAAGCCTCATCTGGAAAACCGTGTTAAATCTGGGCAAAGGACTTTGATGGTGGTATGGAGGAGCAAATTCACAGCAAGGTAACATAGGATGGCAAAGAACTTCAAGTTCATGCCACGATGGTTGGTTGAAAGAAATAGTGATGTTTTGCCTGAAAGAGGTTGGACGATATGACATCCTAGGGGTTTTCAAGTACAAAAATGGTAGGTATATGGTAGAGGAATTCAATTTGTTCCATTAGGGCCCAGAAAGCTAGAGTGAAAACAATAGGGAGAAGTTGCAATTAATTTTAGGCTTCTCATAAGGAAAAACTTCCAAGACATGAAGAAACCTGAGATAGGCTAATATATTGTCCTATGGCTAGCAAACACTCTGTTCTACCTCCTTTCAGGGAGTTAAAGGTTACCTAAGCAGAATATACCCTTCCTTTTTACTACTCTCAGTTCCTTCATGTACAGAAAACTTAGTCTGAACCATCCCCATACTTTACTCTGCCCTCCTTTTTAAATGATGCACAATTGTTTGCAAGCCACCCTTCTTATTAGATGTCTTCTTCTCTTGCTCCTTCCACCTTAATGCAATCATAAGACCCTCTTCCCTCAAAAAGATACTACATCATCTCACCACTCACTCCAGCACTTCATGCTCCTTCTCTCAGGTCTACCCTGGTTCCCAGGCCATGAGGAGGAAACTGTTTTCCCATGATATCACTTCTACTTCCTCATTCCATCACCCCCTGCTCTATCCTTAATTTCCTTCTTTTCCCAATGCCAGCCCTGAATTACCATCATCTTTGTTCTCTGGCATAGTTATGGAACTACCAGATGATACTACAGAAGATACATAACTGTGATGATTAGATCCATGACAAATGCATCATTTCTCTTTTTTATTTTATTTTAATTTTTAATTTCAAAGTCTTCCTCTCTCCCTGGTTTCCAATTCCTTCCTACAAATGTACAATTTCTAATCTCAATTGGTCACTCATTACTACATTACAATCCTATTACTCTTTCCTGATGGATTCCTTGTTGCACTTATCAAAGTCTGCTCCAAATATTTTCTTTCCTCTTAAATCCACTTATACTACCCCTTCCCATCTTCCTCTAAGCAGACCAAACTATATCTCATACTTGCTAAAGAAAATTAAAGTCAGAAGATGATACTTGCAACTCTTAAAAATGTGCAAGAAGGAATATATATATATGGACAGAGGGTACTGGTATAAGGTTAATTGGAGGGAATAGCATAAAAATAATTAAGGAATGAGAAAGAGGAGTACACTGGGTCCAGAAGGAAAGGAGAAATAGAATTGGGGAAATCATTTCACATGAAGAGACATGGAAAAACCTATTACAATGAAGGGAAAGGTGGGAGGGTGGGCAATGGGCAGCGCTTGAAGCTTACTCTCATCAGTATTGGCTTAAAGAGGGAATATTATATACAATAAGTTAAATATAGAAATCTATCTTACCTGACAGGAAAGTAGGGGGGAGGATAGTAAGTAAAGGGGGGGGTACTGAGAGAAGAGGGGGAAGACTGGGGGAGGTGGTAGACAGAAGCGAAATACAGTCAAGGAGGGAAAATGTGAAAGGAAAGAGGGGACAGACAGGAGGAAAAATATGATAGAGGGAAATAGACAGTTAGTAATCATAACTATGACTGTGAATGAGATGAACTCTCCCATAAAATGGAAGTGGATAGCAAAGTGGATCAAAAACCAGAATCCTACCATAAGTTGTTTACAAGAAACACACTTGAATCAGAGAGACACACAGAGTAAAGGTAAGGGACTAGAGCTTCAGCTGAAGTAAAAAAAAATCAGGGGTAGCAATCCTGATCTCAGACACAACAAAAGCAAAAATAGAAAAAGAGATATGGAAGGAAATTAGATCTTGCTAAAAGTACCATAGACAATGAAGTAATATCAATACTAAACATATATGCACCAAGTGTTATATCATCCAAATTATTAAAGAAGGAGTTAAATGAGTTATAGAATCATGACCAAACAAGAGATAGAGAGCATTACAAAATGTAAAATAGATAATTTTGATTATATTAAATGAAAAAGCTTTTGCACAAACAAAACCAATGAAACCAAGATTAGAAGGAAAACAGAAAGCTGGAAAACAATCTTTACAGCAAACATCTCTGACAAAGTTCTCATTTCTCAAATACATAGAGAACTGAGTCAAATTTATAAGAATACAAGCCATTTCCAAATTGATAAATGGTCAAAGGATATGAACAGGTAGTTTTCAGATGAAGAAATCAAAGCTATCTATAGGCATATGAAGAAGTGCTCCTAAATCACTTTTGATTAGAGAAATGCAAATTAAAACAACTTTGAGGTACCACCTCACACCTATCATGTTGACTAATTTGAAAAAAAAGGAAAATGATAAATGTTGAGATGATGAAGGAAAATTGGGACACTAATGCACTGTTGGTGGAGTTGTGAATTGATCCACCCATTCTAGGGAGCAATTTGGGACTATACCCAAAGGGCAACCAACCTGTGCAACACTTTTATCCAGCAATACCACTACTAGGGCTGTATTTCAAATAGATCATAAGAAAGAGAAAAAGACCTACATGTGCAAAAATATTTACAGCATCCCCTTTCGCAGTGTTAAAATATTGGAAATTGAGGGGATGCCCACCAACTGGGATGAACAAGCTACGTAATGGAATACTATTGTGCACTAACAAATGATGAACAGGTAGATTTCAGAAAAACATGGAAAGACTTACATGAACTGATGAAAGTTTGAAATAAGCAGAACCAGGAAAATATTGTACATAGTATCAGCAACATTGTGTGATGATCAACTATGAAAGACTCAGCTCTTTTCAACAACACAATAACCCAAGACAAATACAAAGGACTCATGAAGGAAAATATTATCCACATCAAGATAAAGAACTGAAAGTAGATTGAAGCACACTTTTTCACTTACTCTATTCTTCTTCATTGTTTTTCTTTTGACCTGTTTTTTCTTTCACAACTGTGACTGATATGGGAATATATTTTACGTGACAGCAAATGTATAACCTTTATTGAATTGCCTACCATTTTAAGAAGAAGGAAGGGGAGGGAAGGAGAAAAATTTGGAACTTAAAATCTTGTAAAAATGAATGCTAAAAACTTGACACATAATTGGGAAAAATAAATTTAAAATTCAATTAAATTTTTAATAAATTAAAATAAAATTTTAATAAATTAGTTAAAATTAATAAATTTAAATTTTAAATTAAAAAATATTTAGGGAAAAAGAAGATTAAAGTCACCCAATTAGCTCTCTCTTTTCCGCACTTCTGTACCTTAAATCCTTCATTATAATTCCTCATGCTCTCTTCATTTGCTCTACTCTCAGAGTAAAACATGGTCCTTCTATTTGACAGGGACAACTCCTCTATTGATACCTTTGGTTTAGTCTTCTTCCTTCTCATCTGAGAATTTGTCCCTTTCATAATTCTCTCTCTCTCTCTCTCTCTCTCTCTCTCTCTCTCTCTCTCTCTCTCTCTTTCTCTCTCCCCCCCCCCCCCGCCCCGGATCTTTCCATGTTTCTTACAAACACACACAAATCTCTCTCACTTTAAAAATTCTGTGTACTTTTTCATACTTTCATGACTCTTTGTTCCCCTTGTTCTCTGCCTGCCTGTCTAGCCCTTCTTCCTTAGTCTTCTTTGCTGAATGATAATCTATGCTCTGCCCCTTTTGCATGGTTTTACCTTAGGACTCTTGTCTCTTCTTATTCTACTCTTTCTTTTAGCCATCTCATCAAAAACCTTGCGATTAATTATCTCTATAAAGATGATTACAAAGTCTACATATAGTCCACTTCTCTTTATTTGAGCTACAACTCAATATAATCAACTTCCCACAGGACATCTCTACCCAGGTATTCCACAGATACATAGATATGTCAAACTCCATACTTTTCTCCTTTACATCACCACCCCCATTTCTACATATCCTATATAAGGGTATTCATTGGTAGATACTTCATCACTGGTTCAATTTCTGCAACATGACAGCTTGTGGTATATTTAATATACCCCTTATACATATCAGGATAATGCAATGAGAATTACTCATTAGTAGTAAAAGAGCATACCTGGGACTTTAATTTAGTATTTAGTAACCAGCATATTAACCCCTTTAGCATAAACAAGAAAAACAAAAATCCTCACAAATTTGCCACTGTAACATTTGTTCCAAATTGTGGTTAATAATTTAAGGCCCTCATAGTCTGACTCCAACTTAACATTCCATATTTATTTCAAATTACACCCCTTCATGCATTATGTATTCTAATTTACTTGCTATTCTCTGAAGTTGGCATTACATCTCCAGCCTCCATGTTTTTGTATAAGTTGTCTGACTTGCCTGAAATGCACTCTAGCTCTGGGAATCTCAACTCAGATGCCAACTTTTATGGAAAGTCTTTCCAGATACTGCTAGTTGTTGTACGTTCTCTCTCTCTCTCTCTCTCTCTCTCTCTCTCTCTCTCTCTCTATCTATCTATCTCTCTTTACCCTCTCTCTCTCCTCCAAGTACAATTAAACTTTATCTGCAAAATTGGCACATGCTTCCAGTAGAATGTAAACTACATAAGGGCAAAGACTTTTTTTTTTTACTTTGTATTTAAACTTAGTACTGCTATAAATATTTTTGTACATATAAGTTCTTTTTTTTCTTTTTTATGATCTCTTTGGAATACAGATCAACTAGTAGTATTCCTGGATGAAAGGGTATGCACAGTTTGATGGCCCTTTGGGCATAGTTCCAAATTGTTCTCTAGAAATGGTGTATCAGTTCACAACCCTACCAAAAGTGCATTAGTGTCCAAATTTTCCCACATCCTTTCCAACATTTTCCTTTTCTGTCATATTAGCTAATCTGATAGGTGTGAGGTGGTATTTCAGAGTTGTTTTAATCTGCATTTCTCTAATCGATTTTGATTTAGAGCATTTTTATATGACTATATAAAACTTTAATTTATTCTTCCAGAAATAGCCTGTTTATATCTTTTAATCTAACTCAATTCCCTATACATTTGAGAAATTTGGCCTTAATCAGGAGAATTTGCTGTAAAATTTTCCCCTAGTTTCTTGTTTTCTTTCTAATTTTGCCTGTATCGATTTTGTTTGCGCAAAAACTTTTTAATTTGATATAATCAAAATCATCCAGCTTATATCCCATAATGCTCTCTTTTGTTTGTGCATAAATTCTTCCCTTATCTATAAATCTGACAGGCAAAATATTCCATGTTTCTCTAATTGCTTACATCACCCTTTGTCTAAATCATGTACCCATTTCAACCTTATCTCAGTGTGCAGTATGAGATGTTGGTATATACCTATTTTCTGCAAAACTGCTTTCCAGCTTTCTGAGCAATTTTTGTCAAATAGTGATTTTTGCACCAAAATCTTTAATTTTTGGATTTGTCAAATACTTGATTACTGTGGTCATTAACCACTGTTAATTGTGTTCTCATCTAATCCAAGGTAGTGTAAATGGTATAATCCTCATTTTATAGATAAGGAAACTGAAGTTCTGAGATCGTAAGTTGCTTAATCCAATTCACATACCTATCAAGTATGTTCCAAGTCACTACTGTTTAGAGAAATAAAATTTAAGGCAATCCCAGGATTCCATTTCACAGCCACCAGAGTGAGACAGATAACACAAAAAGGGAGGGAAAAGATAGATACGAGAGGGGCTATGGGAAAACATACACATTGATGGACCTGACCTACAACCATTCTGGAAGACAGTCTGGAATTATATACAAAAAGTTACTAAATGGTGAGTATGCTTTGATGAGTTATATCCTTGCTAGGACAATACAGTAAGAACCATGACCAATACAACATATTATTGTTGTTCAATCATTTTCAATTACATTCAACTCTGTGACCCCTTTTGGTGTTTTCTTGGCAAAGATATGGGAGTGGTGTGTCATTTCCTTCTCAAGCGCATTTTAGAGATGAGGAAACTGAGGCAACCAGGGTTACATGACTTGTCCAGGGTTACATTGATAGTAATTGTCTAATGCCAGTTTTGAACTCAGGTATCTGAGTCTTTCTGACTCCAGGCCCAGCATTCTATTCACCATGCCCACCTAGTTGCCTTGTCTGACCAATACAATAACTATTCATGATTCCAGGGGACTGATAATGAAACATAGTATTTTTTTAGAGAGAGGTGATGGGTTTAAATAGGACAGAGTGAGACATTTATTTCAGTATATCCATAACACCCATTAATAGAATTTGTTTTGATTATGCATATTTATTATAAAACATTTGCTTTGCTTTTCATTTAGGTGGGAATGGGAGGAAGGGATAATAGGTTGCTATTTTTTAATAGAGAGGTAGAGGTGCTACAGATGTGAAATGCTGCATACACTTCCAAAGGAGGTCAGTACATTATTAGTTTTGCTGTGTTATAAAAGACCTATTACAAAATGGAAGTAATCAGTAAATGACTATAAACAAAACATATCACTTTAGAGAAGAAAATGGCAAACTACTATAGTATTGGGAAAACTGCAAATGGGGTCATGAAGAGGCAGACATAACTAAAATAACTGAACTACCACCACAGAGCCCAAAAGGAATCTGTACTACAATATAACCCAGTGGTTTTCTTGCCTTTGCTCATATTACCTCAAATGAGGGTAAATGAGCTATTATCCAAGGCAGCCCATCCTAAGTTTTGATAGTTCCAGTTGTTAGGAAGTATTTTTTTCTGACATGAAACCCGCATTTGCCTATTCACACCTTTCTCCTTTTGCTCTTGAATTTGTCTTCTAAGGCCAAATAGAACAAATCGAATCCCCTTTCCACATCTGTTGTTCTGTTGTTCATCCTTCAGTCCTTCATTTTCAAAGAGGACCGAAGACATCTCAACGTGTGGGTCAGGATACAGTGTGTTCAGCTGTGGCTGATCAGTCCAAAACAAGTTTGGAAGGGTCTACCACAGGTCAGGCACGAGTGGTGCATCAGAACATTTGGGAAGGAGATATCCCTTGATCTGCACAGCTCATGTTTCTTTTGTGCTTTGTTCATGGAGTACAGAGCCTTCTTGGACTGCAGGCACAACATGCTGGATGGTCCTGTACCAATCTCCCTTGTCTCACAGTAGACACTAAAATTCTTCAGAGAGACCTTGAAAGTGTCCTTTTACTGCTTCTTCTGACCACCATGGAACCTCGTGCCTTGTTCATGAGAGTTTTTCATAAAACAGTCTTTTAGTAAGCATACATGTGGCATTCAAGCTATGTGGTCAGCCCATCAGAGCTGCACTCTCTGCAGTAGAGTCTGAATGCGTGGCAGTTCAGCTTAAGAGAAGACCTCGGTGTCCCATACCTTTCCACATGATGGACCTTAAATATTTGGAAACAATGAATAGGTCCCCTCCTGAATCTTCTCTTCTCCATCCCTAGTTCCCATGACCAATCCTTATACTGTATGGACTTAAAGGCCTTTCATCATCTTGTTAGCCCTCCTTTGGATCGTCTCCAGCCTAATAATGTCCTTCCTAAGCTACTGAGACAGCTAGGTAGTTGGTATAGTGCTGGGCCTGAAGTCAGGAAGATCTGAGTTCCAATATACCCTCAGATGCTAGCTATAGTGACATTGGGCTAGATATTTATTTCCTCACTTGTAAAGTGGCACCACATCCCAGAGTTGTTGTAAGAATCAAATGAGATAATATTTGTAACATATTCAGTACAGTTCCTGGTATATAGTAGGCACTATATAAAAGCTATCATCATCATCATCATAATCATCATTATGATTCCACATATTCATTCCGACTAGGAAAGGAAGACTATTAACTCCTTATTCCTGGAGGGTATGCCTCTCTTAAAGCAGCCCAATATGTCACATTGCCCAAATTGGATTGTTGCTGATACATGTGGACACCAACTCTGAATAGAAATAATGCGTAATAAAAGAATAAACTGGTCAAACCCCAAGATAAGGAGAAATTTCTCTAGACCATTATGTTTGTAGCCATTGTCCAGTTCCTGTACCATATGGCATCCTGCCTGTCCCAAAGATGCATTCATGCCCTTTTAAGTTCTGCATTAAAACAGGGCAACACAAGCAATAAAGTCTACTTTGCAGTTGTATTTGTTTGAGCTCTGTATGGTAGCTGCAGATATCTCCCATGCTGTGAGTGTTAATGAGACCCTCCATAGGCACTGTTAATACATAAAAGCAATCAGCCATAACTCACAGGCTTTTTCCTTTTGACTATGTCTGACTGTGTTCATTGCATTTAGCAACTAGAAATCAAACTTTTGAGAAAAAAATAAATGCATGTGTTAGATGGTATGAAGAGCCAAGAATCTAAAGAGGAAGAAAAATCTATATATCCTTGCCTCTTCAATCTCCAAAATGTCCTCTAAGGATTTTTGCCTTCTACATGGGGCTTAAACAATGAAATATAAAAATATCAATATGATTATTAACGTACCTATATTACAAGCTCAGGACACATTTTAAAAGGATATTTGCAAGCTAAAGGAAAAAAAAGGATTTTTTTTACTTCTATAATCAAATGTCCAGAATTTTTTTAAACATGGCAAGAGACTAGAACAAACAGTCAGATACTACATCATTTCACAACCACAATTCAGCCACTTTTTTGGTATGTCTTATCTGTAATTCAGTGGACATGTGTTTCATTTAAAACAATGAAGGAAGTAAGTGTAAATACACATGAGTAGTTTAGCATTTTGACACATAGGGATTTGTATACTTTTCTACCAGTAATACAAATGAGGATTAAATTTATAAATCCTCACTGAGAACAAGAAAATATATTTTTAATCACCTTTGAGAGGTATATAGCCTGATCCTACAATGTTTAATTCTAAAAATGTCTTTTCCATTTAGGGGTGTTACAAGAAAGCTAAAGCAGTGAGACTGAAAACGAAGGAACCCTAGAATGCCTTTAAAGACATTTTTCTTACTACTTTCTCAGCCTTATTTAAAAACCAAAAATCTAGTACAGATGTCCCTCAAAACAAAGCAATTCAATATGCAAAAATTAGATTTAGTGGAACATAATTCAGAAAAAAGATTGTAGGATGATTAGCTGCAGTCTGTAAAGGACTTTAGAGGGCATCGAGTCAAACTTCATTTTACAAATGAGGAAATGAGGCCCAGGGAAGTAAAGAGAATTGCCCATAGGTACATATGGTAGTATCTAAGGAGTGATTCAAACCCAGGTCTTTCTGACAAGAGGAGCACTCTCCCTACCATGCCATGTGGCTGCTCATGCCCATTACATTCACTTGAGTAGAATTTTGCATTTCCAGATTATACAATTTTCAGAGGGAAAGCAAATGAACAAATGCGTAGTTCCCTCCTTATACCACTCTCCTCTGAGAAGATATCTTCCAGAAAAGCGCAGAAGTGGGGATACAGAAAAAATAGCCTAAAGTGCCTATAGCTCTGTTATCCTGCAGAAGACCTATGAGTAAAGCAGTAAACCATCTGCCTGTCACAAAACTGTTGCTTGTTGCCAATCACTCAGCTCCTACTCAACAGTGGCTTACTCTCCCTGGTGCTCATCTTGTTTCATGGCTCTCTTCATCACTTTGTCTTTGCTCTCTACCCAAAATACACTGCTTTCTTCTAGTTTTTTTTTAGTATCTAGCTACATGTTTCTAATTTTATAATTTTCTAAATTTATGTATTTTATTTATAAATAAAAAATATTTATTATAATTTATGTGTCGGTGATAGGACAAAGTTCTATAGGCAATAGAGAAATCTTTCTTTAGCCTCAACTTTTCAGGGACCTATCTGCTTCACAGGCTATGAACAAGACCTATATAGCAGGCAAAGTCTGTCTCAGTGGTCCCTTACCTTCATTTTTGGCAAATAAATTTTCCTCTTTTGGCTTTTATTACTGTTATTAAAACGATCTTCCCTCTCCTTTCCCAGGGAACCAATGGTCTTACCTTTCATGTACTTTCTTATCATTCAGAGGAAAATACACTGATAAAATCATTCCATCAATGAGGTTTGAGACTTAATGAGTGACCTTTCTCAGAAATGCTTCTGAGAAAGGAAAAAAGTAGAAACGCTTTATTCCATGAAAAATAGAAGAAAGATAATGTTGTAAATTTAGGGCTCATGAGGGGACAAAAGCTCTTTCTGGTGCTGCTCTACCCTCCTCAACTAAGTTTGCCTTGGATGCAAGAATTTTTAATTATAAGACTGGCGAGGGGTAACCTACCACCTCTCAAGGAAGCCTATTTCACCTTTTGAGAACTCTAAATACTAGGATTTTTTTTCCCTTCATAGCACAATAAAATCTACCACTGAGTTACTTCCATTCATTACTCCCAAGTATTGACTTCTGTTGCCAAACACAATAAATCCAATTCTCCCACCTGCATGGCCAGGCTTCACATAGTCACTTCCTACCTCCCAACCAAGCAGTCATTTTGCCAAGCTAAACCACAATAACAAGAACCATAACAAAATCATTCCTTCAGTTGATCTTCATAAAATGTGGTGTCTTTCACCATCCTATTGGGTTTTCCTCTCTATGTGCTCCTGCTTACCAATGTATCCCTAAAGTATGCTATCCCAGAAATGAACACAACACGCCAGATGTGGTCCTGGACAAGTAATATTAGTAGGACTATAACAGTATGAGCATCATGTCATATCATGTAATAGTATTATTATAGTAGGATTACCCTCTCCTTTTTCTGGGTATTCAGCCATTTTTAATGCTAACTAGAATCACTTTAGTATTTTTTTTTTCTTTTGTTTTGTTCTTTGGCTAACATGGGTGACTGATTTTGGAGTCCACTAGAAGACCTCAGTCCTTTCTTACGTGAACTGCTGATGAGCAAAGCCTCTGCTAGCCTATAAAGTTGGTTTTTAAAACCTTGCATATACAACCTTATGTTTGTACACACTAAGTTAAATGTTACATTCAACCCATTGAAATATATTATTGTGTAATTATATTCAACTATCCTACAGAGATCTTTTGGGGTCAGGGACTGTCATCCAGCACAATGATGACCCCTTCTAACTTCATGTAATTTGCAACTTTGATACATGTCATCTATGTGTTAATTGAAATCAATGATAAAAGCACCACAGAGTATAGAGCTAAGGACAAATCACCGGGTTTCTTACCACTGCACACTTTACCATAAGTTAGCATTAGCCCATTCCTGACTGCTCTTTGGATGTAATCATTCAACCAATTCTCATTCTAAATATCTGCACTATATCTCCTCCTCTCCAAAAGAACAAGATGAGAGACTTCTTTCTTTTTATTTCTCTACATTGGGGGCCGGGGGGAGAACTCCCTATTAAAAACAACGAGATTCAGTTTGGAAGGGAAGTTAAAAGAGGAACATGCCTCAAAAGCAGTGTTCTTACCACATGGTCCTGGAAGTTTATTAAGATTCTACAGCAACAATTATTACTATGAAAAAAAATCATCTCTTTCACTTAAGCTCCTTTTTTTTAAGTGAAAGAGTGAAATACTACCAGTGCCTGCCAGACAGGAAATTAGCTCAACATTAATAACCAGTAAAACTGCACTAACACTTAATAAATAAGGCAGAGTTATTTTCTCAAAAGCTTTCCTTTAATACTTTCAGACTCACTCTGCTCTTGGATGCCACTCTATCTTTCATATTGTTGATAACCTCAGTATAAAAGTGATCAAATAAAAGATGTATTGCCGTGCATTCTAATAAACTCCACAAACACTTCAAGACTCCATCGCATTCTTCACTGAATTGCTAGGACAAAAGGAGACAGGAAGAGAGCACGGTATTTTTAATGCAGAAAAGTTGCCCAAATTGCTATTCCTCGTGGCCTTCAGTGTTCTTGAACTGTTTTAGCTTAAGGTGTTTCTCTTTTTTTCCCCCTGAAGGCTTGCTGCATCCTTTAGGATGAAAGGACACCTTACCAAGCTAAATGCTTACTCAGACAAACTGCTACTACAGATTAGCCTTAATACATCAAGCTCTATGGGTGTATAATTAGGTTTTGTTTACAGGACAATTCTAAGTGTCAAGTTGGAGGTGATGGATATGTTGATGTGATAATTTCAGCTGAATTACCAGTAGAAATTAAAGTAGCCAGTTGTCAGTAAGTCAAAATAAATGGTGATACAGGAATTGTCAGTGGATTTATGTTTTAAAGCACAGTCTCACTCCATTTTTTACACTAAATTAAATGTCTGGCCAGCAGCTAAAAGCACTGATCACTGAGCTAGCAGATATATGTTTTATCATTTCCTTTTATTTCCAGGACAGCATGATGGTTATTATCTTTTATTTCTCTAAGCTTTCTAACTATGTACTCTATTTTTCAAACTCAAGGTAAATACTCTGATAACTAATAAAGTGATTTTTCCCCTCCAAATCCACTAATCACTATTAATTAATTTTTAAAACATGAAATTCTCATAAAATCTCATTAACTAAGACACTAACCTGCTTCATTTATGAACTACTCCCACTTTGAAAATGATAACTTCTTGCCATAAATAAAAAGACAGTTTTTCTTCCATACTTGTCTTCTAACAAAGTCATTTAAAAACAGAAATACACGGAAAGAAGAAACTCATTTGTTCAAAAGATATTTATCAACTACTCATTATTCAAGCACCATGCTTGCTCGGTGCCATGTGGGAATATCAAGATATACAAAACACTCTTTTCTTCAAAAAGCTTATAAAATTAAATAAATAAGGAATGACATAAATCATCTTAAATGATTTGTTGTTACAGAGAAAAAGAGATTTGTTTGGTGGACAGAACATAATGATGCCTGAACAGTTGCCTAAAGCAAACAACAAAGGAGGTATATAGAGCCCATACATTAGGACACACTGTAACAGACATGCAACTAATAAAAGTGAGAAAGATGTATCTAATGACTTAAATATTCAAATACTGTATGTTCATTGAGTAACTAAACATCAATATTTAGGAATAAGAAATTGCTTTTCCAGTTTCTGGACAGAATGTTAGTTGGTTAGGAAAAGGAAGATTCATAGGTAATATAAATTTACACATACACACATACAAAACTATTTTTAGTTCAACATTTGTTCAATTAGATGAACAGGAACCAAACTGAAGGGGAAAAGTGCTGAAAAATGCATCTCTAAAAACTTAGATAACTCAGTTTAAGGCAAATGAAATCTACTACGAAGAAATGTTAAATTTCATTTTAAAAAGAATGCCATGTATATGGATTAATGGTTTACAAATTCATTTTTACTACAAGTAAAACTAGACTGGGCAAATCACTATAAATGTATACTGAATGAAGAAGCCCCACAGAATGAAGCAATAAATAGCATTCACAACCCCTAAGAATTAAGGGAAATTCATTCACTCAACATTTACTGAGCATTCATCATGTGGGAGGCACTACTCAAGGTTCTGTGGGTAATAAAAAATGTATAAAACTCAGCTTTCTCCTTTGAGGAGTTTAAAATCTAGAACAACTGAATCTGAAACAGAGATGTTTAAAGATACTCTATCTCTTTCTTTCCTTTTATTTTTTTTTTGGAGGTGGGGAAGGCAGGGCAATTGGGGTTAAGCTACTTGCCCAAGGTCAAACAGCGAGTAAGTGTGTCATGTGTCAAGCGTCTAAGGCCACATTTGAACTCAGGTCCTCCTGACTCCAGGGCCGGTGGTGCCCTACTCATTGTGCCACCTAGCTATCCCTACCCTATCTCTTTTTTTTGCTTTGTTTCATTTATTAAATATTTTTAGTTTTCAGCATTAATTTTCACAAGAGTTTGAATTACAAATTTTCTACCAATTTCTACCCTCCCCCCCCCACTACAAGATGGCAAATATTCTGATTGCCCCATTCCCCAGTCAGCCCTCCCTTCTGTCACCCCATTTCCCCCATCCCCTTTTCCCTTACTTTCTTGTAGGGCAAGATAGATTTTTATGCCCCATTGCCTGTATATCTTATTTCCTAGTTGCATGCAAAAATTATCTCCCCTCTTCCCTCCCCACCCACCCTCCCTAAGAAAGCAAGCAATTCAACATAGGACACATGTGTATTATTATGCAAAACCCTTCCACAATACTCATGTTGTAAAAGACTAACTTTTTTGCTCCTTCCTATCCTATCCCCCTTTATCCAATTTTCTCCCTTAACCCTGTCCCTTCTCAAGTGTTTACTTTTGATTACCTCCTCCCCCTATCTGACATCCCTTCTATCGTGCCCCCTTTTGTATCTCCTTCCTCCTTATTTCCTGTGGGGTAAGATATCCAATTGAGTGTGTATGTTATTCCCTCCTCAGCTCAAATCCCATGAGAGCAAGATTCACTCATTCCCCCTCACCTGCCCCCTCTTCCCTCCCAACAGAAATGCTTGCTCTTGCCACTTTTATGTGAGATAATTTACCCCATTCTATCTCTCCCTTTCTTCCTTTCTCAATATATTCCTCTCTCATCCCTTAATTTGATTTTATTTTTTTAGATATCATCCCTTCATATTCAACTCACCCTGTGCCCTCTGTCTATATGTATATACATGTACATACGTCTATATATGTATATTCCCTTCAGCTACCCTAATACTGAGGTCTAATGAATTATAGACATCATCTTTCCATGTAGGAATGTAAACAAAACAGTTCAGCTTTAGTATGTCCCTTGTGATTTCTCTTTCTTGTTTACCTTTTCATGCTTCTCTTGATTCTTGTGATTGAAAGTCAAATTTTCTATTCAGCTCTGGTCCTTTCACTGAGAAAGCTAGAAAGTCCTCTATTTTGTTGAAAATCCATATTTTGCCTTGGAGCATGATACTCAGTTTTGCTGGGCAGGTGATTCTTGGTTCTAATCCTAACTCCATTGACCTCCAGAATATCATATTCCAAGCCCTTAGATCCCTGAATGTTGAAGCAGCCAGATCTTGTATTATCCTCATTGTGTTTCCACAATACCCAAATTGTTTCTTTCTGGCTGCTTGCAGTATTTTCTCCTTGATCAGGGAGTTCTGGAATTTGGCGACAACATTCCTAGGAGATTTCTTTTTGGGATCTATTTGGGGAGGCGATCGATGGATTCTTTCAATTTCTATTTTGCCCTGTGGCTCTAGAATATCAGGGCAGTTCTCCTTGATACTTTCTTGAAAGATGATATCTAGGCTCTTCTTTTGATCATGGCTTTCAGGTAGTCCAATAGCTTTTAAATTATATCTCATGGATCTATTTTCCAGGTCAGTGGTTTTCCAATGAGATATTTCACATTGTCTTCCACTTTTTAATTTCTTTGGTTCTGTTTTATAATATCTTGATTTCTCATAAAGTCACTAGCTTCCACTTGCTCCAGTCTAATTTTTAAGGTAGTATTTTCTTCAGTGGTCTTTTGGACCTCCTTTTCCATTTGGCTAATTCTGGCTTTCAAGGCATTCTTCTCCTCATTGCCTTTTTGGAGCTCTTTTGCCATTTGAGTTAGTCTACTTTTTAAGGTGTTGTTTTCTTCAGTATTTTTTGGGTCTCCTCTAGCAAGTCATTGACTTGTTTTTCATGGTTTTCTCACATCATTCTCATTTCTCTTCCCAGTTTTTCCTCTACTTCTCTAATTTGCTTTTCCAAATCCTTTTTGAGCTTTTCCATGGCCTGAGACCAGTTCATGTGTTTTTGGAGGCTTTTGGTGTAGGCTCTTTGACTTTATTGACTTCTTCAGGCTGTATTTTTTGGTCTTCTTTGTCACCAATGAAAGATTCCAAAGTCTGAGTCTGAATCTGAGTCCGTTTTTGCTCCCTGGCCATGTTCCCAGCTGACTACTTGATCCTTGAGTTTTTTGTAGGGGTATGACTGCTTGTACAGTAGAGAGTACTTTGTTCCAATCTTGAGGGGATGCGCTGTTGTTTTCAGCGCTATTTCTATACAGCCAGCTCTGCCACACCAGCACTCCTCCTCCCCCAAGAACCACCAACCCAGACCTGACTCAGATCTTAAGCAGGCTCTATACTCCCACTGTGATTTGCCACTTAATTACTCCCACCAGGTGGGCCTGGGGCTGGAAGGAACTGCAGCTGTAATTCTGTAGCTTCACTACCTCTGCGGTCCCCGGGGCAGTGGCCAAACCATGAACTCCTTTGACTCTGTCCCTGCAGCTTTTCCCACTAACCTTCTCTATTGTCTTTGGTGTTTGTGGGTTGAGAAGTCTGGTAACTGCCACAGCTCACTGTGCTAGGGCCTGTTCCACTGGTCTGGTTGGTCTGGGCACGGCTCATGCTGCGCTCTGCTCCACTCCGCTCCCAGCTCTGTTTGATAGACTTTACCCAGCGACCATCCAGGCTGTCCTGGGCTGGAGCCCTGCTTCCCTCTGCTATTTCGTGGGTTCTGCAGTTCTAGAATTTGTTCAGAACCATATTTTATAGGTGTTTGGAGGGTCCTGGGGGAGACCTTTAGATGAGTCCCTGCTTTCCAGCTGCCATCTTGGCTCCGCCCCTCTATCCTATTTCATTCAAAAGATCTTTAAACAATGGCCAAATACCTGACCTTTAAAAGAGTCACATGGTCACAAAGCACTCTGTATTTTTAAAAATTAATGTAATGCTTCCTTATCTAATATCTCAAGTGATCCCAAATAATTATTACTTTAAATACTACGAATTTGAATACATGCAATATTTCCTGGGATTCAATATTTGCACTAATCAGACTAGCTGTAATGCCAGGAAAACTTTAAGACTTTCAGATAAAATACAGACTCATCTTATTTTAAATACTAGTTTAAATAATATTTTCCTTTAAATCAAAATAATCTCATACCTGGAAGACAATAATACCTAGTTGCTAATAAAAAAAGAAACTTTTTAGCCACATATTCAAAAAGCAGAGTGTAAATTACCATGAAATAAATAAAATAATATACATTCTATATAGTTCTGTATAAATTCAAGTAGTTGGCAGGGCAGTCCATTGAATTAATCCAACTGTACGTGAATCTTGGATGGGCACCACAAGAGAACAATGATTTGGGCCTATAATCAAATAAGAGGACGATATTTGAAAATTGTCATAATACTTTCCAACAGATTCAATTTAGGAAACTTCACAAAGCTTTCAAAGGTCCTAACCTGCTTCCTAGTGTAAAAACCTGTTAGTGAACAGCAATATTTTCTGTGATGCTTGTTCAGTCATTTTCCAGTCATATCAACTCTTCATGACCCCATTTGGGGCTTTCTTGGCAAAGATACTGCAGTGGTTTGCCAGTTCCTTCTCCAGCTCATTTTACAGATGAGCAAACTGAGGCTAACAGGACTAAGTGACTTGCCCAGAGTCACACAGCTAATAAGTGTCTGAGGCCAGATTTGAACTCAGTTTTTCTGATTCTAAGCCCAGCTCACCACCCACCTGCTTGTCAGTGGTTATTTGGCTATACATCATACAACATTACTATCTCTTAAAACAACAACAGAAACAAAATTTCATGTGATCCAAGGAACAATGGGGAAATGCATATTTGAAAATCAGTTTCAGTACATTACTGATGACTTGTATGTAAAAAGTAGGGCAAAAGACACTCTAATGAAGAATGTATGATTGGGGAAAGGGATAGGCTAACCATAAATGAAAAGTCTGATGAAGTGTCTGCATCTTGATCACAAAATGACCACTTCGATGGTATATTTTTTTTCACACTGAAATTCTGTCTTTTGTCCAACAAGTTTCCATATCCTGACATATAATCATGTCACTGCATTCACTAAAAATCATGTTAATTCTCAAATGTGTCCAGCTGTCCACTGAAACTGCTTAAGCCAACAAATATGACAATCATTTTTCAGACATAAACATGCTTGAATTCATTGCTTTTGACACTGAACCTTTCTCCTCCTGTGTACTGTCTCCTACTTTTGTTTTTGTGACACTGCTTTCTCCTTCTCTAGCTTAGTGCTTCCTTTCAACTCATTTGTCACCCATCTCAAGGTTCTATCCTGAGTTCACTGTGGTTCTCTATCATCTCTTTATTGGTGGCTCCTTTTCAGTTTCTTTATGTACTCAATTATGATCTTTACTCAGATGACCCCTAAACCAAAAGCTACAAGTTTCCTCCTGAACCACAGTCCCACATGACCAACCATCTGCCTAATGTCCCTACAATGACTTCAGAGTCAAAATGTCTAAAATGTAATTAATCATCTTTCCTCCAAACTTGTTCTTTATTCTAAACTTGTCCAATGTTATTGAAGACTCTATGATACTTCTAGATACCCAGGTTTGCAATCTTAAAATAATTTTTGAATCTTCCTTGTCCTTTGCCTCATTCCTACCTCCCAACCCACTACCAATTCAATCACTTGTCAAGTCTTATAACCTCTACCTTTAGAATACCCCCTCATACCTGTCTCATTTTCCCTTACACAACCACCACTTTAGTCTAATCCCTCATTAGCATGAAGGATACAATTATGATAGCTTGCTAATTGTTCTTCTTACTCTCCACTCAATCCTCCATATAGGTACTAAAGTAGTCCACTTAGATATATGTCAGAACTTGCCAGTACCCTGCTTATAAGAGTTCAACAGCTCTCTATTGCTTCCACAATAAAACACAAAGTCTTTAGCCTCGTGTTTAAGGCCCTCATATTTTGCTTCCAATCTACATTTACAACCTTGTCTAACTTTACTCTCCTTTCAGAAATGTTACAATCCAGTCAAACTGAACTTGCAGCAATTTTCTGAACTCTATCTACTGCCTTTGAGCATTTGAATGATCAATCCTCTCCTCCTAGAGTGCACTCCTCCCCAACCACTGACTCTCAGAAGCCTTATCTCTCCCTCCTAGAATCTTCCCTGACCTCTTCAATGGTTAATGCTCTCTCAGTTCTCTTCTCAATATTTTCTATGTATTCATTTTTATACGTGGTGTATCCTCATTTCCCAAGTAGCACGTAAGTTCCTAGAGGGTAGGGTCTTTAAATTTTGGGGTTTTTTTTGTTTTTTCCTGGGTTGACAGCTCCTAGAACAACACCTTGCATATAGATGCATATGAGTAAATGAATAGAGCTTAATTTGTCAAATTTCAAGGTTTTATGTAAGACGCTAATTCTTCATTTCTGTCATTAAATTTAGTTATTTTCCACTATTGAGTTTAAATCAATAAAAAATTATTAAGTACTTATTAGGTTTAAGGCCCTGTTCTAGGTGCTGAGTATAAAGCCCCAACAAAACAAAGACCCTGCCCACAAAAATCTTATATTCTCCCATGAAGTTTATAATAAATTTGTTTTGTTTTGTTTAAGTCCTGGAAGTAAAAGAAGGTAATGTGCATGTCCTTTCAGTTTATGTAAGGAGTGAGCAAAAACATTTTGGTAACCATGTTATGGGCAAGTCCCTCATGGGTCCTAAAAGTGAGGATGAACTATTCCTGACACATAAACTAGATAGAAGGTTGAGTGACCACTTCTCAGTCATCACCGTGATTTCCTTCCTTATTTCCACCTTATTTTATGATTAAAAGATATAACTTTACAATGGTAACCCACTCTAAGGATCAACCTCATTCAAAGAAATTAAACTAAAGGAAGATGAGGAACAAAAGGACTGACACATAATTGAAAACACTGAGATTCAAGAATTTTTTTAAAAAAAGCCTTCTGCCCTGGCTTAGAACCTGATTTTGGTATAACTGTGCCTTTCTTCAGCATATGTGCTACCATTCAAAGTTAGAAAAATATATAACAACCACTTTGTCAATAACAAAATATAGTTATATAATAAGCAGCCACCAAACATAACTCAAACTTAATCCTGACTGGGCAGAAAACCAAGAAATAACGCAGCACCAATATCCACAGCAGTAGCCCAATACACTAAAGGAAAAACAATGCTGATATTTTCCCTAAATCTTTGGCACGTAGATAATAAAATAGAAATAAATATCACAAACTGCATCAGTGAACCAGTAAACAGCTCCTTGAAAGAAAATGTGCTGAGATGCTAATGCTATTTCTGTTAAACCTTCCAAAGGTAGTCTTTTTTGATGAAAAAAGTAAAAACAAATGATGAAGATCCTAGACACAGACGGATTGTATTTTAACATCACAGGAAATCAGGTGTTTGGTCAAAATAATAATGGAGTCCTATATGACCTTGGCCAAGCCATTGCCACACTTATGGCCTCAGTTGCAACATCTGTTAAATGAAGGCATTGAACAGGATGATTTCCATCTCTCCCAGGTCTAAATTCAATGAGCCAATGATATATTAAAAAAGGAACTATACAAATAGATTTCTAGAAATAGAGTCTAAAATGAGTCTGGGCCAGTTAATTCATTTTGTTAGTTTACTTTATTTTGATTAGAGTCTACACCCAGTAAAGCCAAGATCACAGGTTTGATCTTGCTATTAGCTATTTAGTTTCCTTTGCAATGAGAGAAAATGTGTGAATTTTATCCTACATCAGCCAGTTCTCAACTACAGCCCTCATAAGGAGCAAAGGAATGTTGATGGATCAGCACAATCCAAAAACAACTCAAAATTCCCTGAGGGCTAATCAGTAGGGTCATTTTCTACATTTAGTCAATCACTGCTTCAGAAAATGTCTGAGCTAGAATAGGCCCTAGAGATCATCTATTCCAATTCCCTCATTTACAGAAAAGGAAACTGAGGCTCTTCGAGAAAAGGTAATTTTTCCAAGATCGTAGAGATAGCAGAGCCAGGATTTAGTATCAGGTCTTCTTAGGCCAAAGCCTTGGCCCTTTCTACTACATCAGCTGCCTCTCTCAGGATCACAAATGGTGTCATTCTAGGAAGCTGAGCTTTGCAGGAATACATTGAATACAGGCTCTATTAATATCAATAAATAATATTGCATTCTAGTTATAAAATCACACAAGCCTAATCAGGCTGAATTTATATGAAGACTGTATTTATAAGCAAGCAGCTTCTGAGAACCAGAGGTTCTCAACTTTTTTTATCTCATAGACCCCTTTTCACAGATATAGACCACCTTCTCATAATAAAGTTTTTAACTGCATGAAATAAAATATATTGGATTACAAATGAAACTAAATTGAAATATAGTTATATATAATGTTTATGTATATATATATATATAACATATATATGCATATATATATGCATATATATATATATATATACACATATATATTTTAAGTTCTTCATCCCCAGGTTAAGAACCCCTGCTATACTGTGTGATTTTTAGCACCTCCCTATCCATCTCAAATACCTCTTACTCCTAAAACCATACTTCGCTCAGAAGTTCCTAATTGTTTATAATGCAATTAGTGATCAATTTTATTCCACAATTAGAAAAAGAAATCTTATTTCTAAACAAGAATGAATTAAATTGGTGGTGAGAAGAACCAGAGAGGAAAGATTTCAGAAGGGGAAACTGGGAGCACAAAACAGAAGGTTCTTGTGGTTCACAATTTGCCAAGGGCTGGATCTCCTTACAAATGTTAGACATGATCAAAGATTTGGATTCTCCAGGATTTAAAATATCTTGCCTTTTGAATGAGACTCGCAGTTTTTAAATATTCCTTACAGTGTTCCTTTAATAACATTTTCTTGGAAATGCAGACGATAAAACTGGGACAAAAAGCTTAACTGTCAAGCCTAACCTTACACAGGAGGTTATACTCTTGGTTTACAGTAAATTAGCTGTATTGTAGACATAGTTTCTAACAAGATTCCCCAGGAAATAGTTAAACATGTAGCAGAGGATCTTACTACCACTCAAATACCACTTGGGAAAAAGAAGCCAACTTGCCTGGCAGTGACACTTTAATGTATTCCTAAAAGCAAAAGCATTGAAGGCACAGAACTCTGTATGCCTTCACACAGACTAGGGTATATTCTAGGTCAGCTTCTAAAGTTGCACAATTTTGGGATCGGTTTATTCCACAAACTTCTAAGGACTAATGAGTGACTGCAAAACAAAAACAGTCTGGGAGAAAAAAAAATCAGTACCCAGATTCCTTCTGTTTAAGTTAAATGAGTTCCATTTCAAATATTTACTGTATCTCAAATGAGTATACCGTACAAAGAGGGTATTCTTTTGGTAAAGTTCCAGTGGCATATTTTCTTGGAAAGGATGCAGTATGAGGCACAGATTAAGTGGTTCTCAGAGTCACTGTTACTGCCCTTTAAGAATTTACTCATCTAGCTTTGGAATAACATTTTGCCCTATTCCTGCTTCAGAGAATCCTTACCACCATCATTGTTCTCAGGAAAAGCTCCAGAACAAACATATAACAAGGAACAATAGTGATAAGAGAGGGAAGTGGAAGGGAACAAGCCTTTATTAAGTGCTTACTATGTGCCAGGCACTGTACTAAGCACTTTCCAAATATTATCTCATTTGATACACACAACAATCCTGGGAAGTAGGTGCTACTATTATCCCCATTTTAGAGAAGAGGAAACTAAGACAAACAGAGGTTAAATAGCTTGCCTGGCGTCATATAGCTAGTATCTGTGGCTAGATTTGAACTCTAGTATTCCTAACCCCAGACTCAACACTTCATCTACCCTGCTACCCAACTGCCACCTAGAGAGACAACAGTGTTTCCCCAGATGTGAAATGGGATGATTTGGAGGAGTACTATTAACTAAATAGCATTCGCTGTGGAGGGTGTCTCCTCCTGACACCTTTTATCTTCTGCACATTGTTTAAGTTTGGAAAGCCATATGCCAAAATTACTTTTCTTCCAGATTTCCTCAAGAGCCAAGAAAGGCAGAGTACTACAAGGAATTCTCTATTACATATGCTAGCATTAAAAATTCCACGTGCATTGTGCATTCTCCAAACTGAAGTAACACCTACTCAGAATTAACTCATACTAAAAATTGTATGACAAAGGTGAACAGAGTTACTGATAATCCCATTTGGGAGATGTTACAAAAGTCATTTACCTGTAGTTTTGGAGTGCAACTTTATTTTAATTTTAATGTGGATATGACAGACATAAAATGTAAACTTCTGGGGGAGGTACAGATTATACAATCAGATTATAAAATACTACACCTTCCTCTGGGATAGACACAGCAGTAGGCAATAAAATGCTTTTATTTCATGGTATTGGTTTTGGTGGCTGAACTCACTGTGAAGGGAAGGGTGATGTAGTTACAAATGGAGAGACTCAAAATGCCTACTTGAATTCAAGTCTGTAAAGAACAGGGAACGTAACGGCTGCCCGTGAGCTGAAGGCTGAACATAGGAACATAAAGGAAGATTATTGGACCACAAGAAACAACAGATTTGAAGAATTCAGGGACATTTTTGTGAGAACAGAGTAGAAACAAAACTACCACAAAAAAGTGGACTGCTGATGAAGATGTCTCTCCTCCTCTCAAAAGAGAGGTATGGGATGAGGCAGAAGGTGTCAAACATGGCCCACGTACTGACTTGTTTTGCCTACCTGAAATTCTTTGCCATGAAGGAGAGTTCTGTTGTTAACAGTTTGATGAATGATTGAGAAGTGAAAGAGATTTTTTTTAAAAAAGAGAAATAAAAGATGTAACTTAAAAATAAAAATAAAAATAATAACAGGGCTGCAAACCCACAAAGGGGCAGTGAAGTGTCATAGTGGATAGATTACTAGGCCTAGAGTCAGGAAGACCTGAGTTCAAATCTAACTTCAGACATTTACTAGCTGTGTGACCCTGTGCAAGTCATTTAACCCTGTTTGCCTCAGTTCCCTCATCTATAAGATAAGCTGGAGAAGGAAATGGCAAAGCATTTCAGTATCTTTGATAATGAATAAATGATTGAATAAACAAACAAACCCAAATGGGGTCATGAAGAGTTGGCCATGAATGAAACTACTGAAAAACAAACCATAAAAGGCATAAAAAATTTCCTACTTTAAAATCTTCAAAGTGGATAACTGATTGTTTTTATAAAAGTAAAACTAAAAATTTTTGAATATTTTTACATTAACACGATTTCCCCCAGTAACTCCGCCCCTTCTCTTCCCAGAGAGTTACCCCACATAATAAGGCAAAAGCAAAAAGAAAAGAGGGAAAAAATAGTCACAATGGATCAATACCTTTAAAAAGTCTGAACATATATGCAATACACTACTATACTCCTCTGCAAAGAAGTAGGATGAGTCTGTCTTCTCACATCTCATCTTCTGAACCATTATTATTCTTTAAAAATTTTGTAACACTCACTTTTTTTGCATTTTTCCATTTCTATTATTGTAATAATTTTGTATATTATTTTCTTGATGTTCTTGCTTTACTCTGCCTGCCTCGGTTCATTTCATGTTTCTCTGAGACAGTTGGTGGCACAGTACATAGAGTGCTGGGTCTAGAATCAGGACTTTCTGAGTTCAAATCTGAAATCAACTGTGTAACCCTGGAAAAGTCACTTCACCTCTGTTTGCCTCAGTTTCCTCAAGTGTAAAATAAAGATAATAATAGCACCTACCTTGCAGTGTTGTTGTGAAGTTCAAATGAGATAATATTTCTAAAAACTACTAAGCATAGTACTTGCACTTAGTAGGTGCTAGGTAAATACTTATTCTATTGTCCTAGTCATCACATTTATCATTTCTTATGGCAGTAATATTCTATTACATTCTGGTACCACAATAAAAACAAGCATTACTTGTACATGTTAGTATTTTTCTGATAGGATTCCCAACACCTGTTTTATATGAATTTAAGGTGAAAAACATGTTTTAGTATATGATAAATCTTACTGAATTAGCAAATAATTGCATCATTGTCCACTGATAATGGAATTGAAAAGCTGAGAAAGGGATCTCAACTATTTTCTTTCAAAGAGTATCTTCTGATTTCACTGAAATCCTATGATTCTTTGTTGGAAATGGTAGAGAAGCTGCTAGGCAGTGGCTATTAGATTGTTTCAAGAGAATAAAGTGTGAAAACTGAGAGTATATTAGTGGTAAATGATCTAAAGATAATACAGTTAAAGCTAGGGTTAGTTAACCTAGATTTAGAGTCTTTACTTTGTAAAATTAGTGCTTTTTGGCAATGGAATTGAGACCTTTTCTTCTTTCCTAGCTCCTAACTCCCCAAGTTCCCATTCAACAAGTATGTCTTCAAGGGGAATTCTAGTTAGGAAGTTTAGAGTATACACTTTCTACTTTGATACCCTACAATTCTATCTGGTAATGGGATTTTATGAACATTCTTACTCAACTGTCTCAGTGCAATCCTTTGGGATTGAAAACCAATAATTAGGGGAGAATTTTAGGTACAGAAGGGAACAATGCTCCCTAAGATCAAGAGAAAAGAATCAAACTTTGTCATCCACATATCTAAACCGATAATTGAGCACTAGAACTCTTTTGATAATGGAGATGGAGAGGTCCTACTTCTTGGGCAGACTTCCCTGAGTATAGGGGTAATGGCCAAAGGAAATAACCTCAGTGAGAAGAATCCAGTATTATAGAGCAAAGCAGAATTTGACAGAGGGGAAATTGTCTCTCCCGCTACATTACTGGGGCGGGGGGAACCTCGGGAAGCATTCCCTTTTGTGGATACAAAGACTACCCAAGAACAGAAAAAGATCCGCTTAGATTAGGGGGGATATAAGGCCTACTATAGAGGACAAATTACTTGGCCACTGACAAGAAAACCTTTAGAAGGTTTTCAGGTGATATTTCCTAGAGGCCAAAGTGGAGGAACCTGTGCAGTCATAAGTACAAAGGCTGAAACTTTGTAAAGTTCTTTGGGAGATAATTGATAATCACAAGATACTTGTTTACTTTCTAAGTTCATTATTGTGAATTCCATTTGGTTTTCTTCAAACTTTTAATAAAATCTGAAATTCTGTGAAATGTACGTTTACAAATAAGGATTTTTGATTCCGTAAAAAAGGGGATACCACAGAGAGATTTTCCCAGATTCTCTGGTCGGAAGACATGAGCAAAGAGAATGAGAATACTTTTTAAAGCTCGCCTAGAATGCAAACAAGAGAACAGAAGGAAGGGCAGAAAAAAACAGACAAGCAGGACAGCTTTGAAGATAAAACATTGAATTTATTATATATTTGAAAAGAAAAGCAAGTCCTATGTAACACAGATTCATGACTTCATATATAATCTTTTTCTGTTCTGAATGGTACCTGGAAATGCTCCTTTTGCTTGTGATTTGTTAAGAATAAAAACATATTTTCTCAAAAGGTATATCGGGGTCCTTTAGGTCAGACATTCTCTGACACAAGAGTTACAATAACATATTGTTTTAAGTCTCAGCAACTAGATCACTCTTGACTTCACCAACTTGTACCTAGCATTTAAGAAAGTTTTTTTTAGCTTTATTGTGTATTACCTACCTATTATTTGAACTGTATTGTACCCATTAACTGATTTCATGTTTCCTAATAAAAGTAACAAAATGATTTTTAAAACATTATTGATCCTCAAAAACTCCTCTTTTTCATGTCAGCCCATTTCTAAACCAGTGCCCTAGAGGATATTTCATTTTGGATTAATAAACAGTCAGATACTGTATCCTCTTCTTTTTATTAATATCATATGGTTCTACTTGCATAACTGCTTTTTTTCTAATTATGTTCTCCCATTGTTCATTCCACATATAATTATTTTTTGTTATATTTCATGTACAGATGCTCTATTTTCTGCCCACTAGGCTTTTTAATAGTATGCACCTTTCACCATTCCATAAATCCCACTTGTAAAGTTTCCTGCTAGAGCACACTAATCAGTATTTCACCTACTCTGGTTTAGACCAATTGAAAAGAATGTCACAAAGAGACAGGAAGACTTGATAATCCTTAAGATATCAAAAGTTTTGGGACTAAAGTATACCCTTCACAAATCTTCAGGGAAAGATTTTCTTTTCCAATTCAACATTCTAACATCTTTGCCACTGACATATTCATAAATATTTATAACTATCTAATCATATATGACTAAATTAGATAGATAAATGATTGTGAAAATATTCATCATTAAATGAGATTTATTGTTTCAAAAGTTAATTTGCTTCCACCAAGGTTAAATATTAAAAAAACTTAAACAATATACAGTACCTCATATGTGGAATATTTTATACCTTTTATAAATCATGTCTCACAATAGCTCAGTAAGGCAGATTCAGTACTATTTCTATCCTTAGACTAGAGATTAAAAAAAACTCACAGAATTCACTTACTTAGCTCAGGGTCACCCATCAAATTCCACAGGAAGGTTCAGGGCTTACAGGCACTGGATTTCAGTCCGTTGTGACATTCTTTAAATATACCACTAAAGTTACACTACAATTTAAATTTTAAATCATACTTCTGAGCTGATTTCCAATTTCTAGGAAATCTTTTTTTCTGAGTATAATCTTAAAGGACACAGGTTAATATATTTCAATGAGCTTTGGAAACAATGAATTTGCTAAAAAGATGAAAAGCAATACTTTTGAAACCCTCATGGTTTAGCTGCATTATTTAAAATATAATACATAACCATCCAGTGTCTATAATGTAAAATATACCCTCTGTAATATATGATAGCAGCACTAGGTAATACAATAA
Source organism: Trichosurus vulpecula (assembly GCF_011100635.1). Classification (NCBI taxonomy): domain Eukaryota; kingdom Metazoa; phylum Chordata; class Mammalia; order Diprotodontia; family Phalangeridae; genus Trichosurus; species Trichosurus vulpecula. The sequence goes on along the minus strand of NC_050577.1, from coordinate 141,199,714 downwards.
AAGTTTGAAGCCTGCATTTATAAGTATAGGAGATTGTAAGGATCTCTCATTAGATCAAATTGACATCATTTAGTTTGAAGCAATTAGTGGAGTAAAAAAAACAAACTCCCATTAATAACTTTAGAATATTAGATTTGCTATTGGGAAAGGATTTGGGGATCCTTGTCTATTCTTTTTCATCTGATAGTTTTATCAATATAGCTGGTAGAAGTAATGACTAATGTTGTCGGCTGCCTCAGATGTATAATTACACTTCATATGTAAAGCTACAAATAATTATATAAAACTGATAAAGCTGTTTTCAAGAAATGCCCTTAAAGAAAGAAAAGTAATATAGTCATCAAACATAAAGGATCAGCAATTTGTTACAAATTTTACATCAAGGTCTTTTTATCAACTGCTCCATGATTATGCTTTTAATATTATAAGTGAACATTTTAAAAAAGAGGCTTGCACTAGATTTGGATGTGACATTTTATTTTAAAGTTTAACAGAAAGGGCTGAATTCAATTTTTTTAAAAGTACATCTAATCCTTGGCCAACTTGCTAAATTCAATTTGTCAAAGTTTACATGGAATGCTGCAATGTGTAACTCTGTTTAGTTTTTTTAATCTAATTTGATCCTACTACTATAGGAGCTTAAATACATAAAGATAATTAATCTTGTAGAACTGAGTCAGCGATGATATATCCTGTAATACTGACCTTTAGTATTATAACACCAGAATCATGGGGATAAAGGTGCTATTTATTCCTTCTTTCAAAAAGCATATTATATTTAGTTCATTTAAGCTCTCAGTATCCTTACCCCATCTCCCACCCTTACAGATAAGATTGAGTTTCCAGAGCAAGAGTACATCTCCTCAGTGTTAGAGGGGTACCCCTAAGAAGCCCTGACTTTCCTTCTCGTATGCTTTCAGTTTGGGCCCCCATCATTATGTTCTTTCCAATATTATCAGATAAGAATCATTTAAGTGAGATAGCTTTAAATAACTTTTAGAAAGGAGTAACAACAGTTGGTTTTTAGAAAAATCTGTGATGCACTCTCAAAAATCCAACTAGAGTGCAAGGGAAAGTAGGCTCAAGTTTAAATAGTACATGGGGGAAAGGGGTAACTCAAAGCACCTAGTTGCTAGAAGTTCTTTTCTCCCACTTGTGAGGTGCTCAGTTTCCCGTAGGCATGTCACACATGCATCCAGTCTGCCCTTGGTTTCTGAAGATGCTGCCTCCAACAAATACTATTCCATGGGGATGATGTTAAGACAATGAAAAGAAGAGATAGGCAGTCCAAAATCCTCTAGACCCTCTGATATCCTTTTTTTGGTCAGGAAGAAGGAGGTATAATACCTGTGCTAAAGTTGGAGCCAAAGCCTTTCTCATTTCTCTCCAATATTCTTCAAGGGTTTTCTGGTTCTCTTTCCCGGCTTTTAACACCCTTCTCATTTCTCTTCATTCAAACGATTTCAAAGACTTTTCATACTTAATCTAATGTTTTTGAATGATCAACACGTGCTGTAACCTAGTTAAGGTATCGATCAGCATTTATTTAGCACCTTTCATCTGCCAGACACTACACTAAGCATATCAAGGTGAAAATGGGGTGGGGTGGCTCCAAAACCACCCCTAAAACTCATAATCAAAATGTGAAAAGCTTGGCAAATTAAGGGAACCATACGTAAAAATGAAAAGGTAAACTTGTTTGTGATCTCCTAAACTTCCCTATTTCTTGCTGAGGGCATTACCAATCTTCCCAGTCCTGTAGGTTCTGACTCTTCACTTTCAATAACCTGACATATCCAATTAGTCAACAATTCTTGTTCTTTCTTCCTCCACAACATCTTTTGTATACAATCTGTTCTGGAATGGACTAGGCAAAACTACTAGTAGTTTAGGGTTGACACTGAAATAAAATGAGACAATAATCAGTCACTCAACACTTAACAGAAGATTTATAGAGCCATAACAGAAGGATATTTAACAAGGACAAGCACTGCAAATCCCCTTGTGCTGACGCAGCTGAGTGAAGCCACTCAGGCCAAATATTTGAGAGTGCTCCAGGACCTCATAGGTGCTTTGTGCTCTGGCAACAGTGGTTTCAACAGTCTGAGTTTTCAGTCAACTGACTCAACCAAATTCTGAGGAACGTTTCACTATCGTGCCTAAAATTTCTCAGGTCTTCAATTCAAACCCCACACGACGGCCAAAGTGATTTTTTCTAAAACTCAAATCTGATCCTATCAGTTCCCTGTGTAACAGACTCCAGTGGCTCTCTATTACCTTTAGGATGCAATAGAAGTTCTTCCACTTCACATTTAAGACCTATAACAACCTAACTCCAACCTACATTTCCAGTATTATTACATACTACTCTTCTTCATCCACATTGCAATATAAACAAACTATCCTTCCCATTATTCTTCCTACATGGAACTCCATCTCCTGTTTCCAGATCTTTGCACTGGCTCCCCTCCCCTCCCCAACCCTTCTTGGAGCATACACCCTCCTCACCTCAATCTCTCAAAATCTTTAGTTTCTTTCAAAGATCAACTCAGGTGCTACTATCTTTACATGAAGCTTTTCCAGTTCCTCCCAATTTTCAGTATCTTCCCTTTAAAAATACTGTGTGTCCATATTGGTACATAGCTATATATGTCCATGTGCCTCACCTAGCTAAACTATCAACTCCCTGAGTGTAGAGACTTTATGTCTTGTTATCTCCATCACCTAGCACAGTAGGCACCCAATAAATGCTTTCTGCTTGATGGAGTAACTATAAATTAGCAGCGTATTAATGATTATTAAGCAATTTTCTTGATAGACGGCCTACTATTTAATCTTTATTTAATAAACATGAGCTTTCTTTTGAGTTTCACGAAATCTCATTAGAGAATTCTTGATGCAGTAATACATTATTTTATATGACCTTGAAGACTAGATATTAATGAGAATGTTGATAAAACATGTCAACTCTTAGTAATGTCCAACAAGCCAGATATTTGTGTCTGTAAATGAACGGAGCAATTAAAAAAGGAGGGAAGGGGCTAATGCAGGGTAATGCAGCAAACTCTTTGAAAAAAATACCTTCTCAGAAAAAAAATTGAATAAAGATAAAATAATCAGAGTTCAAGGCATCATAATTGTGCTTAACATCTCTTTAGCACATGAGGGGATAAACTGAATAACATCAAGAAGGAATTTGGAAAAGTTAGTGAAGCTAATTCAAGGAAATCCTAAAGGGGAGCTAAAAGATAAAGGGATCGTTAAAATTCAATATTAAAATTAATAAACCTAAATATATATACATATATATATATTTCAATTCAACTTTATTTTCTCAGACAGCATAATAAAGAGAGTACCAGATTCAAAACTCAGAAAGACCTGAGTTTGAATTCTCCCTCAAACACTTATTACTGTGTGATCCCGGGCCAATCATTTAACCTCTCTAAACCCCAATTTCCTCATTTGTAAAAGTGATTTAATAATAGCTCTTAACTAAGTGGCAGCTAGGTGGTACAGTGGATGGAGTGCTGGGCCTGGAGTCAAGAAGACTCATCTTCATGAGTTCAAATCTGGCCTCAGACACTTATTAGCTGTGTGACTCTGGGCAAGACACTTAACCCTGTTTGCCTTAGTTTTCTCATATATAAAATGAGCTGGGGAAGGAAATGGCAAATCACTCCAGTATCTTTAGCAGGAAAACTCCAAATGGGCTCACAAAGATTCAGACATGACTGAAAATGACCGGACAACAACGTAACTATCAGGATTATTATGCAAATCAAAAGAGAAAGCATACATAAAGCATTTTGCGAACCTTAAATCACTATATAAATGCTATCTATTAGTATTAGTAGTAGTTATTAGCTTTGAATTGATATGGATATCTACCAGTAAATGAGCCCTAGACTAGAACTCAGAGAACTGGGGTTCAAGACTCATTTCTTCCTCTTAATAACTGGGTAATTGTGTATAAGTTGGCTAACCTCCCAGAGTCTCAGTGTCTTTGTCTGTTAAATAAAAACAAAATTTATACTATCTACCTCAACGGGCTGTTATGAGAAATAAAGATCATACATGCAAAATGATTTGTAAGTATAATGTGCTCTATAAATGCAAACTCTTATGTAAAACAATAATGAAATGAAAGAAAATTCATCAAAGTTTGACTAAATAGAAGAGTTAGACAAATATTATGCAAAAACAGAATAGCAGTTAGTTAATTTTGATGACAACCAGAATTTTAATTTTGATTTTTCTTAATGATTCCCAAAAGTTTTCAACCTGATTATCATATACTCAATTGTATAAAGCATACCAAAGAATCATATAAGGAGACAGACTGAATAGTATTTTTCTGTATGAAATTTTCCTTTTTTTTTCCTCTTTGGAATTTTCAAATAGAATTCTTTGAAAGGAAATGTTACTATACAAAAAAGAGAAATTAATGAAAACTAGCTAGGGCTTTCCTTCACTGGATTGGTCATAGACTAACATCTGAATGGAAACACACAGGGCTAATTGATCTACACAACATTCCTTTAAGGGAAGCTATTATAATAATAACTAGCTTCATTTTGTATAGCACTAAAGGTTGAGAACTACTTTCCTCAAAATAATCATGTGATATAAGTATCATAAGTATCATTAGCCCCATTGGAGAAATGAGGAAACTGAAGCTCAGAGAGTTAAATAACTTGGTCAAGACTATATCTAACATGTATTTTAACTTAAACGTGAATCCATGGCTTCTAATTCTGGGACTGCTTTTTCCCACTACATAATATAATCTCCTAGAGATATCCTCCTCCTTTTTCAATTATTATCTGTGACATCAGCAATTTAATCTCCCAGTCAGTTTCCTCCTATGTGATGCACATAAAATCTAGCTCACGGGGTTGTTAAGAGGATCAAATGAGATAATGTACATAAAGTACCTTGTAAACTTTAAAGCTGTATATGGCAGGTTTTACTATTATTATTAAGGGAGAACTAAGGATTCCAGGGGAGTAAAATAACTTGCCCAAGGTGTCTTGGATAGTGCTCAAGCAACTCCAAATTGGCATCTTAACACTTAAAATAAAGAAATCCTCATATGAATTACAAGGTTTTAAACATGGTTATCTGATATGCCAGTATAACCTGCTGTTTAAATCCACAGAATCTTTTTTGTATTGAATATTTTATCTGCTTTAGGTTTCCCCCTATTAAAAGTAAATCTTGTTTCCTTATATATGAAAAAGATATAAAGATGAAGATATCTTGTACACGTATTTTTAAGTATATGAAATATGCAATGTCTATTTAGAAGGGATTGACAATATTAGGGGAGTAGACATCACCATTAGTTCAGGGCCTATGATGGGATGAAATGAAGCATTCATGTGCCACTGAATAGTTTATTTTCACCTTAATGTTGAAAAGATATACAGTAGCACTAAACTTGGGTAGAGTGCTGACCTTCTTGCCTTATCTCCATGTGGAAACTTATCTGCTTAACAGAGTAGGGTAAGGGATCCAGAAAACCACAAAATCAAACCAACCAAAAAGCCTAGGTGTGACCTTTTATGCCCCTGGGTGATTAAGAAGCCATGTCAACACATCCAGAGGCCAGCGGGAAGCTATATCAAGGGAGACATAGCTTAAATCTTACTCCACTCTTAGGCCAATGAAGTTGTTACTCTGTAGTCTTTCAGGGAAAATCTAACTTAACCTATACGGAGGATGAAGGGAAAGGTAGAAAGGGTACACATCTAGATAGATATTGGTCCAATTATCAGCACTGCTCTGATATTTGGATCTATGTCTTTGTATGTCTTTTCAATTTTGATGCAGTCATAGCTAAATAAGTGCTTTCTTTTATCAGTTTTGAGGTATGATTTCAGGGTTGCAAATGGAATGAAGATTTTTGTGGACTGAACCAAAAAAAAATAAATAAATAAAATGGCTTTGGACTAGGAAAAACCTGACCTAACTTCCAACTTTACCTCTCAAGCAAAAGGAATATCATTTACTATTTCTATTAGTTTGATCTTGATAAATATCTATAAACATTTCCTTTAAGCTATACCACCAAACCCTGAAATAGGCTAGTGAAGGTAATATGGTTCCCATTTTACAGATGAATCTGCTTGATCAGAAATCTACTGAAAGCCTTAACGCCATGATAACATACAGAATTCAGATCCAGGACTTCCCTAAAAATCATTGTAACTGAGCCTTTTGCACAACTCTAGAGCTATCTTTTTCCTGAATTATTCAGTTTATGCATGTGAGTAATTTTAATGTTTCAGGTCTTTTATTTCAATCCTCAAATATTTCCATATTGCAATATTTTTTATTCCAATAACTTTATAAAAAAGAAAAAGAAAAAAGAAATGAAATAAGTTAGATCAGCTATCGCTTAAGTGGAATTTACTTCTTTGCTGTGAAACTACACCTTGGAGGGAACATGAAAGAACAAATGTTGAAGTAAACAGAATAAATAAAATAACATCCAATAAATATGGGAAAGTATTTTAAGCATGAATTATGTAGAAATCCAAGGCTTAAACCATAGGCAACTAAAATAATTTTATTATGACCTATTAAATCAATCAACATTCCTGACCAGAAAAACCACCCCCAACAATTATAAGAAAGAGAAAATATTTCAATCCATTGTATACATATACATATACACACATATATATACATATATATATATGATTTGAGTTATCACCTATAAAAGCAATAGTATAATATAACATACCAATTAGGGAAAACTTTAGGTTTTTTTTCCTTTCACTGATGTTCTATTTAATAAAAGAATTATAAAATAAAACTAATTCAATATCATCATTAACTTGATTTGGGACTTGTTATCATCAGGACCTGCAAACGGCTCAATTCAGGTTTGTAAGCTGACAATGAGAACAGTTGTCCATTAGGGATCATGTTAAAGCCACCAACCTCATTTCAGCAGACCTCATAGAACATATAAATGTGTTGCTAGAAATAGAATGTCACTGGTTTACCCCCTAAGTGAGCCAGCCCCATCAGGAAACTGGGTAGTGGTTTTAATAAAATGGGACTCATAAGTTTTTATTACATTTATAATGAATGCTTTTCAGTTTTATTGGCTCTTTGAAGGAGCAATTTAGTTTGTCTATTAAAACATGACTTTATATCCTTCACAACTTTCAGGTTTCAATTTTATGTTTCTACCACCATAAATATAAATGCAGATACTGAGGTTTTAATAAAGGCATAAAAAGTTCTTTTCACTGATATATAACATTACAGGAAAAAGAGAACAGAAGATTAAAATCTCTTTTCTCGTCTGATTCCTTCTACATCCTTATCACGAAACTCATATTCTCAAAACCTATCACTTGTCACATCAAGTTATGTAATACACTCAGCTACTAATGTATTTGGATTCATGCTGGTGTATTCCCTCAACAGAAAGGACAATGAAACCTCTAAAATGGCAGAGTACTACAGCAGAGAATAGAAGGTCCTTAAACTTAACTGGGTGGGATTTGTCTCAATTTTTTTTATTATATGTGGAATGATCACGTAATATGATAACTAATACTGCTTTTACTTACATAGAGACTCAAAATCATACACATCACAGTACATCACAACACATGATCTATTGAGAACAGAAGTATTTTTTCTCCTTATTTGTATACCAGTAGGAGTAGTAGCTATTAGTGGATGGTGGCATGCACCTACTAATTATCTCTAGTTTATTATGCATAAATATATGTGTGTCTACATATAAATATATCTATACTTCTGTCTACAGTTGTTGTTCAGTCATTTTATACTCATGTTGACTCTTTGTGACCCCACTTGGGGTTTTCTTGGCAAAGATACTGGAGTGGTTTACCATTTACTTCTCCAGCTCATTTTATAGATGAGGAAACTGAGGCAAACAGAGTTAAGTGACTTGCCCAGGGTCTACAACTTTGTATATAGCTGTTTGCCTTTTGTCTCCCCAATTAGATGGTAAGCTCCTTGAGGGCAGAGACTGTTTTTGCTTTCCTTTGTACCCCCAGAAATTAGCAGTCTCTAGCACATAATGATTAATAAATTCTTATTTACTTGACTTGTTGACTTTTTTGTTCCTAACGTATTTTTGTTCTCTGCTTTTAACTTTCCTCTAGGACAAATTACTCTGTGCTAATCCACAGCTAAAGCACTGGCACATATTATATAAATAACTACGGGCACAATTCTTATGTAGTTCTGCCAAAGGAGCAAAAGTATGATACAGTTCCTATGTTCTTAGAAACATGCAGACATATCTGTAACATAAGCATATCATTAAATATACATTGAGATTCTAGCTTCATTGGACTGCTGATAAAAATCACTGGGCTCTGTCATTGTGTCACATCAGAATTCAAAGGCAATTGCTATAATTTCAGGAAAGCAATTCAATACATTTTTTCTATAATTATCTATCATCTACTCAGTGATAATGAAAAGAATGGTACTAGTCGCAAAGTATTACTTTTGAAGAGTGGCTTCTTTATTTATGCAGCTAAACCCAAGTATTGAGAGAAACACAACCCTCCAGAGAAAAAGGAATTTACCTCAAAGAGAATTTAAAAGGTCAACATGTACATGTCAAATAGAGTTTTCATTTCCTTTAATATTGCTGTACTCATTTTCTATGACTTCCAAGTTTTGTAGAAAAAAAATATCAATGCAATATAATGTCCTACACATAGTAGGCACTTCACAAACACTTTTTTGTGTTGAATTAAAAACAAGAGTTGTAAGTTTAAAAAAATCAATGCAATTAAATCCCTTACAAAATGTTAATGTATCTTGATATCAGAGTTACCAACCAAAATGCATGCCCCTTAGTCCCCTTCACTGTCTAACAATTCTCCTATGAATTCTAGTTCCAGGAATCAAATACAACAAAAGTTGTTATGCCTTCATAGCTTCCTCTCATGTAGGCTTCTGCTGCTATGAAAGTGGCTTCCTTCCCCCCAGGGAGGCCTATCATGTAGGCTGATCTATTCCACATACACCAGATTGGGGCAAAGATGAGTGTCCTCACAGTCAGTTTTACTCCTGAACCCAGCCAGCGATTAAAGTTCCTCCACTTTGTAGTAGGTTGCTGTGCTCTAATGATCGACAGTGGAGAGGATATGTAGAATTGACTCTCCTGTACAAAGTAGCTGAAACTGGTAAAATATAGCATCAAATGGAAAGAAAGCCTATGATGCAGGGGAATCTGAGGAAATGGAACTGTTTCTTTTTAGGAATAGGACAAAGGACGTTAATAAGTCATCCCACCATAGGAACTCAGTTGATCCAATATGTGTTGATTAGTAGAGATCTAAAGGAGACTTCTATGCATATGACTTTGTGGTTTAGCTTCAAAGATACCCATGAAGTTGGGCAAACTTAGATTCTGCAAATTTAAGAGCTGATCCCTTGTCCCAAGCCACCAAAATTGATGAGAAGAGTGAGACAACTAAAAAGGTAAGTAGGAAAGGTGAAAGCTGTCTCATATCTATAAAATTAGGAGTAGGAGAGAAGAAAATGGTCCAGTATAGAAATTTTTAATCAATATTCAAGGGAAATTGCTTATAAATGATAATTTTTTTAAAGATTATTTCCTTTTAAGTAACTCTGCTTTTTAAAAAAATGAACTCATGGGAAGAAAATAAACATAGTAATTATACTGATCTAAATATTAATTTTTTAATGAAAAAAGGATTACTATTTGACACAGAGTAAACTGAAGTAATACTGTATGAGAAAAAAAATCTTCAAGAGGCTACCATTCTACCATTCTACCATTAAAAATGGTAGATTTGGATGGAAAACATTGGGAATTTACTATTCATGGGTCAAATGGCTTTCCACCACTATCGTTAATTCAACATGTAAGCTTTAGTTTAAAAAAACTGTTAATGTCATTCAACTTTGAGTGCTCCTGATACATCTGGAAGAAGGTAGAAGGTCCTACATAGCAACTGTCAGCTTTATAACAGGTCATCTTGTCTTAATTATCTCTGTATTTTCTTTTGCAGAAGGAAGGGAGAAAGAAGGAAAGGAAAACAGAGGATAGCAGAGGAAGAGAGAGGAGTGACAGAGGAACAGGCAGATGGACAGGTAGGAAGTGTGCACAAAATGGGCACCAGACTATACCAATGGAATCTCAGTAAGACTGTTATTTCATTGATGGGAGGAGGTCCAAGTGAGGAACTCCCTTTATTAATGGAAGTTGGCAATTTCTTTCCAATTTATAATCTTAGAGATTTCACTAGGGCAATAAGAATTTAAGTAACTTGGAAGCTTGTGTCACAGGGTGACTTGAACCCAGGTCTTCCTGGATCCTTCTCCATCCTCTACATCAGTCGCCTACTTTCCTGAAAAGCTCCCAAACATATGACCTCTCTCAATCATGATTTGCAGTACCTTAGAGATAGCTGAGTGATATGATGGATAGAGTGTTGGCCTTCGAGTAAGGAAGAGAGGAGTTCAAAGGTGCTCAAACATTCATTAGCTATGTGACCTTGAGTAAAGTATTTAACCCCTGGGTTTCCTCAACTGTAAAATGGGGATAATAGGAGCACCTCCCTCAAAAGGTTGTTGTGAGAATCAAATGAGAAAATATTTAAAAAGTGCTTAGCACAGAGCCCGATACATAGGAAGTGCTTAATAAATGCTTATTCCCTTCCTTTGTCTTCCCCTTCCCTTAGAGCTACTACATGTTGTATTCTTATAGAAACTGTTATGAATCAGGGTTGTTGTTTGTCCTTAGTTTTCAAAGAAGACCAATGACATCATAAGAGTCATTTCTTGACTTGTGCAAGAATTGGATTTAAGTAAGAGTTTCACAAAGTCATCAGTCTCACTGTCTCTTGCAGAGTCATCAAAGTCCAGTGGCGAGACAAAAATCAAGATGACCGGAGATGGCCCAGGTTGTAGTGGATGACTTTGGCCTCTTTGATGTCTGACCAAGCTCGAAGCACTCCACAAATGGTTCTTATCCACCTATTCTGACAGAGGGAGTCTTCGTAGGCTTGGGGTGGACATCTCCCTAACTCATTGATAGTTTCGAGGCCTGTCAGTTACCCTCAACCTGGTTTAGCCCGTCTGCTGAGATGGTTTTATCAGGGTGTATTCGATGCGAATACAACAGCTTTTTGGAGTCACAGGTGACATTTAAGGGATCGGTGGACTCCATAGTTGGATAAGCAGGCCTGGAAAGAGCTTCTTGGCAAGCCCACACATCAGAGATGCTAGTTCTCACTCAACACTCTGAAATACGTAATAAAGTAGTTTCAACAGATAAAAGAAACTAACTTAGCAGCCGTGCTCTTAAAACCTAAACATTCCAGAATTCACTCATCTAGGAGGTAAATCATTCATCTATATAATAATCCATCATTTTTTATAATGTTATCTTTCTAGTCGGTGAAAGGATACTGTGTCCTGTCCAAAACATTTCAATGGAGGAAACAAATCCCGTCATAAATGGTTTTGAAATGACTACAGAAAGTCCATAACACTCACTGATGCCGACATCTCACGACGGTCTACTTTAAAATGCAACTTGAAATTCCTTTCCTGTTCAAATAAATTAAAATATGAAGCCCAAGGCAAAGACCAGAAATTTCATTTTAGTTTATAATGAACCCCAAAGCCCTTGCAGTCACCCCTGCATTATGACACATGTGAAAAATTGCTCCTGATTAAAATATAACACCACCTGGTACAACCTTCTATGCAGAGTGGCTGTATAATAAATGTTGGCTGGTTTACTATTACATATGTGTATATGTTTTATATCTATATATCTATGTCTATATCTATACATAAAACAATAAATAAACATGTATTAAGTGCCTATTATGTGCCAGGCACTGTGCTAAAGCACTGGGGATAAAAAAGAGGCAAAATATTGGAAAGGTAGAAAGGAGCTAGGTTATGAAGGGCTTTGAATGCCAAACAACGCATTCTGTATTTGTTCCTGGAGGCAACAGGAAGCCACTGGAGGTTGCTGAATGGGGGGTTGTTGGGGGGGGGGTGACATGATCAGATCTGTGCTTTAGAAAAATCACTTCAGTGGTTTAATGGATCATGGACTAGAGTGAGGAAAGAGTTGAGGTAGGCAGACCCATGAGCAGGCAGCTGCAATAATCCAGGTATAAGGTAATAAGGCTTGCACTGGAGTGGTGGCAGTATAAGAGGAGAGAAGGGGGCTATTCTAGAGATGCTACAAAGGTGGAGTTGACAGGCCTTAGCAACAGCTTACATATAGGGGATGAAAGCTAAAGAGGAATCCAGAATGACTCATAGGCTGTGAACCTGAGTGACTGGGAGGTGTTGCCCTCTGTGGTAAGAGAGATGGTGGCTGAGGGTAGGGGTAGCTAGAGGAAAAGATAATCAGTTCCATTTAGAACACGATGATTTTAAGATGTCTACTGGACATCCATTTGAGATGTCTGAAAAACAGTTAGAAATGTGAGACTGGAGGTCAGCAGAGAGTTTGGGGCAGGACAGGGAGAGTTAAGAATCATCAGCATAGAAATGGTAATTAAATCCATGGGACTTGATAGGATCTCCAAGTGAATATGTATATGTATTATATATATATATATATATATATATATATATATATATATACACACACACACACACATTATACATATATATATACACATTATATATATATACACATGTACACACATATATATATATATATGTGTGTGTATACATGAGTATATATGTTTGTTGAACACACAGGTACATATACACATCTTGGCTTCTTTCCCCATTCTGTACTTATATCTTCAAAGGTGATTTTTTTTCAGTAGTACCACCTAACCTGTCCATTTTTTTTTTGCAGGAGGGAAGGCGGGGCAATTGGGGTTAAGTGACTTGCCCAAGGTCACACAGCTAGTAAGTCTGTCAAGTGTCTGAGGCCACATTTGAACTCAGGTCCTCCTGACTCCAGGGTCAGTGCTCTACTCACTGCACCATGTAGCTGCTCTCTAACCTGTCCATGCTAATCACCTCAGCAAGAAATGAAGGACCCAAACTCATCACTTGTAGACAAGACAAATCAAAAGAACTGCTCTTTTGGTTGGGCACCTATTTTGTCTTTAGGCTTTGCTAGGTAGTTGGTATAATAGCAAGCAAGGTGGGACTTTTTATTCTGCTCTTTTTTTCTTTTTGAAGTTCTAGTTCTTCTCAGCACTAAGGTAATCAAGTGTCTTTGATTAAGACTTGCCTTTGTTTGAATTGAGTCTTTGATTAATCAAGAGTCTTTGATGACCTGCTTAAGTCACAAGAAAGCCTAAGTCACATGAGCTCGAGTCACGTGGTTGTGACACCCTCTGGGGAATGACCCTGAAGAAGTGTATATATACTCTGAGGTTAGCATTTTGCTTTGGGGGCTCACTCACTGGAAGAGCATTCCTGTGATTTTGCCAGATGAGACTCTGGGTAGCCATTAAGGAGCCCCCCTGGCTTTGAAAACCCAGAGGTTGGTGCTTCTCTCTCTGGTAACTAAGTATGTATTGCTATGGACAGATGATTAGAGGCCCTTTCTGCTGATTTGTGTTATTTGCTTTGTTTATATAATTTTTGCTTGTAATTTCTGTTTGTGTTTTCTCTGAAGTAAATTCAGGGTGCTGACCTTTCCTCCTGAACTAAGTGAATGGTATATGTATGTTTAATTAAGGCGAGATTGTAAACCCCTTAAAGTTGCTTTCCTTAGAAAAGCAGATCAAAGAACCTGTGCTGGCAGCCCTCCTGTGTGCTGGTACTGTTGGTCTTGTTGGTCTTACACCTCCACAGCAGCTGCTAGCAGCATTGTGGTTACAGATGTTATAAAAATCAGGCATATGTAGCTACTATTCTTTTCATTTAATTCACCAAAAAATTTACAAAATAGGAGGAAGAAAGATAGTAAATGCATAATACATTCTTACCTTGTGATAGTGCTTTGCTTTAAATTATATCTGTATCAAAGTTAGATTTTATTATCATAGAAGTTACTCAAGAATTGTTGATACAGTAGACACACATATACGATAGCAACGAATATGAAAGCAGAAATTCCCAAATGAATTGCTTGGATGTGTATAAGAAACATCTATTATGACCAACCTTGGATAATAGCCTCCTTTCTTAAATGCAATTTTGATATAATATAAAAATTTCCCTGGACCCTTGCCTTCGAGAAAGCCATCATTAATGTGCAGTTCTGGGCTGGCATTTGCTTTGCTTTATCCTTGCCAATGAGCTATATCGTCATGTTTATCTGTCTCTGACACACCTATGCCATTTCCAGGCTCTAGAAGATATCTTAAAACAGCTGGGAAGAAACCATTCAACTTGTTTTCTCTGAAACACGAGGATTTCTGACATTTATACCATAGGTTTTCAGTGAATCTATTTAATAAGATTGGTTTTTAGACCATCATCTTTTCTGTCAGTCTCTTCTTCACTGAATATTGGTCATCCCAATAATTCCTGGAGTATCCCAAATTAATGCCCACTATTCTCTAGCTGACCACCAACCTACCACAGATGGAATTCAGCCAGACTGTTCACAACACATCTGGCTTTCTTCTTCCAACTGCTCTCAGCTCAGAGGACCCCCTAACAAAATAAACTACCATGAAATGCTAAGGCTCAATCCTTGCTGTTTTATAGCTCCCAATCAGGAAGTAATGCCTTCAAACAGAGTCCATTACGGTGTTTTATTGATGGCATGGATCACACATTTGGTTTTATAAGTTCACCACAAAACATTCAATTTGGCCCTATCGAATCTGCTGATATTTTAACAAGATTTTCCTCAAGATTCTTTGAGGAAACAAAGTGTTTCAAGTTTTTGTGGACATATTTTTATTTTAGATATTTTGGTAAAAAGGTGATAGCAGAATCAGAAACTGCTCTTAATCATATAGCTCACGACTGAGTAGAATGATGAATCAAGGCAATTCCGTAATAAACCTTTTCAACTGTTAGATTTTATGGCTGAGTTATAGCAAAGAGATTTTGCCAATTGATTATGCCCTAGTCTAAAGATCTTATTTTTCACATTCAGGTTATGAAATGTTTGCAATAGTTAGGAAGTCTAGTCACAAAGATCTTCTTTCAAAGGTTCAGAAAGAGGGGAGAGATCATTACTAGATCAAATTATATGCAGAGGAGAAAATAGGATTACAGGTTTTAGACTTCACAGGGAAGCAGGCTGGCTTGGATATGGGAGCAGAAATGAGCAAAAAGAGACATAGCAATTAGAGGTTTAGGTGATATGTGTGTGTGTGTTGTGTGTGTGTGTGTGTGTGTGTGTGTGGGCATATGCCAGGGGCTCAAAGTATACAGGTGTGGGATGATAGAAGTGTTTCTGCGTAAGGAACATGTGGGAAATAAGATAAAAGAACAGTAGAGCTGTCACCCTTTGGAGGTTTTGTGGCAAAGTCTTATTACTATACTTACCTTTACTTTAATAAAAAAAAAACCTGAGATTATAACTGAAGTTCCACAGTTGCTAATATGTTATCATTACTCAAATAATTAGGTTTGGGAGCAAAAGATTTTTTTTAATTAGCTATCTCAAAGCAAGTACCATTATAATCATCTAATTATCCTTTGAGGCAGATTTATGCACAAATACTTTAACCATCCATTGCCTTAGTACCATGAGCCCTGCTTCTGGGTCAAACCCAAAGAAAATAAGCTTGTTTACTGAACAACAGCTTTGATCAGAAAGTACCAAAAATCAGAAGACTGAGATTTAATTTTATTGTCCAGCACTTAGCAAAGAAGTGACTTTCATTAAGTAGTTTTTAATGTTTACCAATGAAGCTAGTTAAAATCAAAAACCAATATGTAATTATAGCTGGTACAAAGTTGGTGAGGCTAGTACTCATTTTCAATATTTTCACTTATCAATAAAAGCTAAAGATATTTATTGGCCTAATTGCAAAAGAAATTTAAAAAATACAACCAATGAATGCTGAGATTGCTCAACAGGGTGATTTTTTTCTGAGATAAAGTGACTTCCTACAATGACCCCAAAGCACCTCTCAATTTTCATTGAAAGAGAGATTTTTTTTCTTTAAAATATAATTTTTGAACATAAAGCACCAATGAATTTCTAAGTTATGGTCCAATTATTTCTTTTCCATACAAATACTGTTGCTCTAAATCCAAATGACCTAATTACTCTTAATTTTGATTATTAGTTTTAGTACTTAGCAGGGAAACAGGCTGGCTGGTCTATGGGAGCAAAGACCAAGTGGAATGAGAAAGGTCACCAAATATATTCCAGTTTTCAGTCTTCTCCACTTGGCTTTCTACCTCCCTCTCCTGTGCTACCTTTTTCCACTCTGTAAGCCTAATCCATAATATTTTCCTTACTCCTCTTGACATTATTCGTAGGGTGTTCCTGACCCTCACTTGGCAAACAGCCTCTCCTCTAGTTTCTAGTGCCTCTTAATGATAATTAATTCAGCTAAAGAAGTTCATAAGGAGAAGTTCATGATGTAAAGAATAAAGGAAATTTATCTTTCCACCTTTGTTCTGAAAATTACAAAAATTAAGCAAAGAACATTATTCCAACTGAGTTATTAGAGTTATCTCTGAAGTTGTCTAACCATCGCCTCATATAGCCATAAGGCTGCAAAAGAGTTTCTTTCAGAAGCTACCTAATCCACCCTGCTGAGTGTGTGAAGCATTCCCTTTCTCTAGACAGATGGGAGGCCCCAATGTTCTTAAGAGAAATTGATTCCATAACTTGTCTTTGTAACCCCATTTGAGTGCCTCCCCACCTTTACGGGCATGAAGTATTCCCCTTGTACCTGTGACTGCTGCAATATATTCTTCTCCTTTTAAGTTTTCAGAAACTTGAGGCACATACATCAAAGCAATACCCCTGCCATGACTATGCCTTACATCTCCTTAACCATACTGTTGTTCCTCCTTAACTGACACTTCTTTAAAATAATGAAGAGAGTAGGTTTAGCTAAAAATAAAAATGTACAAAGCTAGTAATACAAGAATTGATATAAAAGAATAAAAAGTGTATCTTCACATTTAGGTTATACATAAGGAAAGAAATTTAATAGCAATGAAGACATTAGGATAAATTACTAAGGAAAGTGCTGGTGAGACTTCTGAATATTGTATGAGCTTCTGGCCATACTCTATCCCACCAATTGGGGTGAGGAGGAGGGGAAGAAAAACCACTAGTACTTTCTGCATCTTCCTGGCAAGACAGAGGGAGAGAACTAAGAACTGATACACTGTAAACGTATCATACTAATTTTCACAAAATGTCTCCTTCTGATTCATCTGCAGTATTCACACTCTAATTCATTTAGTCAATACATTTTTATCAGGTAACATGTTATGCAAAGTGTTGTGATAGATGTTGTAGAGGAGATAGATAAGACATTATGCTGAACTACCACAGAAGCCTCCTAATGATCTCTCTTGCTTCTAGTCTCTCCCTGCTCTAATTCATGAGACAGGCTAGTAGCAAATTAATCTTATGGGAACGTACAAAGCTCTGATCAGCCCCTTGTTCCAAAGCCTTCCCAAAATCACTGCCTTCTGAATAAAGTCCAAAATCTTTAGGATGGAATACAATGCCCTAAGTGATCAGGCTTTAACCTACCAAACCTGTCTCTTTCCTGCACTCTATGCTCCTGTCAGACTAGGTAATTTGCCATACTCTGAACGTTAACCACTTTTTTATCTGAAATGTACAAAAGCTTCAGTCCCATCTGTCCAGTGCCTTCCTATCAAGTCAAATGTCATCTCCTCCGCTGAGCCTTCCTTAATTCCTACTCTTGTCTTTTTCTGGGCAAACAAAGCACCTTCCTTTTTTCCGCAAAATATTATACCTCTTTTTATAGCCATATATTCATATATATATATACGTATATATATGTATATATATATATGTATATATATATGTATATATATATGTATATATATATACACACACACATACATATGTATATGTGTGTGTGCATGCGTGCGCGCATGTGTATGTGTGTGTGTGTGTGTGTGTGTGTGTGTATAGTTTATCTCTGCTTCTAGACTATAAGCTTCATGAGAGGTGGGATCACCTCCAGGCCCTACACAGCGCATTTGAAACAGTTACTACTTAATAGAATTTTTTTTATATTGATTTGCATTGTTCTTTGTACAAGCTACATCATATTACAGTCCTGAATACCTGAGTTCATATCCCACCTCAGAAATTTACCAGCTGTGTGACCCTGGGCAAATCACTTAACCTCCATTTGGCTCAATGTCCTCAGCTGGTGAATGTGAATAACGATGGCACCTGCCTTCCAAGGCTGTCATAAGGATCCAATGAGATACTATAAAGCTCTTCTCCTTGTGCCTGGCTTACTATATAGTTGGTGGGTTGTTGTCCTTCCTTCTGGAAGAGGACCAAAATGACATCACCATGCTCGAGTTAAGTTTCAATGCGTCTGACTGTGGCTGATCAGATCAACATGAGCTCAGAATGCTCTACCGCAGATCGGGCACAAATAGTTCGTGTGAACATTTGGGGGCGGATACTCAAAATGTGCACATCCTGCATCTCCTTTGAGCTGTTTTAGTTTTGCTTTGCTCAGAGAATAGCACCTTCTCTGATGGGGGGCATGCCATGCTGAGTGGTCCGGTGCCAGTGTTTACCATGTCACACAATCAATTCCAAAATTCTCCACAGAGACCTTGAGAGTATCCTTGTATCGCTTCTTCTGACCACCATGTGAGTGCTTGCCCTGTGTGAGTTCTCCATAAAATAGTCATTTTGGCAAACATACGTTTTGCATTTGAACAACATGGCCAGCCCATCAGAGTTGTGCTCTCTGAAGCAGAGTTTGAATGTTTGGCAGTTTAGCTCAAGTAAGGACCTCAGTATCTGGCACCTTAACCTGTCAGGTGATCTACAGAATCTTCCTAAGACAATTCAAATGGAAGCAATTCAGTTTCCTGGCATGGCGCTGGTAGACTGTCCAGGTTTCAGAGGCATACAACAATGAGGTCAATACAACAGCTCCATAGACGTTCAGTTTGGTAATCAGTCTAATACCTTTTTTCTCCCATAATTCCCCTCGGAGACTCCAAAACACTAAGCTAGCTCTGGCAAAGCATGTGTCAACCTCATTATCGATGTGTACATCCCTAGAAAGTACACTACGCCAAGGTAAGTGAACTTATCCACAGCATTCAAAACTTCTCCATTTGCTGTAACCAGTGGTTCCATGTATGGATGGTGTGATGGTGGCTGATGGAGCACCTGTGTTTTCTTGGTGTTAATTGTTGGACCAAAACTAGCACAAGTAGCAGAGAAGTGATCCATACTTTGTTGCATCTCAGCTTCAGGGGCTGCATTGAGTGCACAATCATCTGCAAACAGAAAATCGTGCGCCAACACTCCCTCTACTTTCATCTTAGCTTGTAGCCTTTTCAAGTTGAAGAATTTACTATCAATGTGGTAGCTGACTTTGATGCTGTGTTCATCCTCATTGAAAGTATTTGACAACATGGCTGAAAACATCATGCTAAAAAGCATAGGAGCAAGCACACAGCCTTGTTTTACTCCACTGGTGACTGGGAAGGCACGAGAGCACTGTCCATTATCTAGAACCCAGGCAAGCATGCTGGTCATAAAACTGATGTACAATGCTAATGAACTTCTCTGGGCAACCAATTTTTTGACAAAATTTTCCATAAGCCCTCAGGACTGACAATATCAGAGGCCTTGGTCAGATCTACAAACGTTGTGTACAGACCTCTGTTCTGCTCCTGGCATTTCTCCTGGAGTTGCTGGGCAGCAAACACCATATTGACCATTCCTCAGTCCTTTCTGAAGCCACGCTGGCTTTCAGGTAGATGACAGTCTTCCAGGTAAAGGATCAGCGTATTAAGAAGGACTCTGGCAAGAATCTTGCCAGCAATCACTAAGAGAGAAACCCCTCTGTGGTTGTCACAGGACAAACTATTTCCTTTATCTTTATAGAGATGGACAATGGAGGCATCCTTGAACATCTGGGGGATAACCTCTTCTTGCCATATAACCGGGAAAATTTCAATCAGCATTTGTATAAGCAATGGACCTCCTATCTTGTAAACCTCAGCTGGAACAGAATCAGCACCAGATGTTTTGCCACATGAAAGGAGCCTAAAGGCATTCAAAACCTGTTCTTCAGTTGGAGCTTCAGACAGGGAGGGACTGACTTCAACCTGAGGTAAACGGTAAATGGTATCAGGATTGCTTGATGATGCTGTTGAGAACACTATGGAAGTGTTCAGCCCATCTCTC
This sequence comes from Trichosurus vulpecula, assembly GCF_011100635.1. Lineage (NCBI taxonomy): Eukaryota > Metazoa > Chordata > Mammalia > Diprotodontia > Phalangeridae > Trichosurus > Trichosurus vulpecula. The sequence goes on along the minus strand of NC_050577.1, from coordinate 141,179,385 downwards.
TAGAATCTTGTCCTTATCACTAATGAATATGGTTCCATCAGTACTGAGTAGTTGAGATACACTATAGGTCTTTGGCCCACAAATAGCCTTCTGGGCATCATAAAAGTGCTTCGTATTATTACTATCAGTAAAAAACTAAATTTCATCCATCTTCTTACTGAGCCAAGAATCCTGCATCTCTCTGTGCTTTTTTTTGTACTTTACTTTTGATGGAATTAAATTCTTCCTTCTTAGAGATGGATGCACTACCCTGCTGGCAAATCCTGTTGAGTTCTCATTTTTCATTTAGCAGCTTCTGAATTTCCCCAACATTTTCATTAAACCAGCCTTGGTGTTTGCGAGTGTTCTGACCCAGAAGAGCAAATGCAGTGTTATACACCAAATCTCTGAAAGCTGCCCACTCCTTTTCTGCTCCACTGTTGTCAACTATGTGTTGACTCAACTTTCCCTCCAAGTTAGCAACAAACTGTTCCCGCTCAGGGATGAGCTCTAATTTATTGTCATTAATTCTTCTGATAGTCATTTTTCCTTGGGGGTGCCACTTTTGCTGAATGTGAACATTTAGCTTGGAAAGGCTAAGTCTATGATCAGTCCAGCACTCTGTATCACACATTGCCTTCATCACTCTCACATCCTGTCCGCTCTCCTTACAATCACACAGTCTATCAAATGTCAATGTTTTCTGCAAGGGTGCATCCATGAAGTTTTATTGCATTTAGGTAAATGGAAGGCAGTGTTGGTGATGAGAAGGTCATAAGACGCACAAGTCTTCAGTAGTAAGTGACCATTGCTGTTGCTGTTTCTAACTCCATTCCTTCTCTAGCATTAAAGTCACCCAGAATTATAAGCTTGCCCTCTTTTGGTACATAGATGATAAGGGTCTCCAGGTCTTCATAAAATTTTTCTTCGACCTCGTCAGGGTTCATCATGGTGGGAGCAGATAAACTGATGATGGTGGCATGACATTTTCCTACAAGTGGTAATCGCATTGTCATGAGCCTGTGGTTCACTCCTTTTGGCAGGCATACAAGCTTGTTGACTAGATTAGTTTTGATTGGAAAACCTAAGACAGCTTCATGGCACTCCCCTTCACTGCAGCCACTCCAGAAAAGGTGTATCTAGTTCCAACTTCAGTAAGCTGGCCTTCATTTGCCAGCCTTGTTTCACTCAGGGCTGTTATTTGGATATGATGTCTGCTGAGTTCTCTTGCAACAAGAGCTTTTCACCTTTCAAATCTACTGGATTTTGTGTTGTTTATAAGTACGTGCATATTCCATGCAGCAATGGTGAGTGGAATTGTCTTTGCAGATGTTTTTGTACATTTTTTTGTGTTTTGACTGCAGAGTGGGATTCCCTGCCTGATGTGGTAATCAGGCCAGGGTTGGGTAAGCAGACAATTTTAGGGCACTTTTTCTAGCCCCTTCTTCACACCAGGAGGTAAGCAGTGAGGTAATTAAAAGGCTGCTCACATACCCAGGGTGCAGTCGAATCTCACTGCTGCTTCCAGTGAGAAATGACCCTATGGCCTGGGCTGCCTGTGTGTAGGATTATGACTACAGCTCCCAGTGTATCCTCACCTGCTGTTTTATCACTTACCTGTTGCCACAGGACTTTGACATAGGTATAATGGTAAAATGGTATGGGTGATGTCTTTTGATTCCTGCATAAATTGGATCTAAGTGAGGCAGAGTTGCATGAAGTTGTTGGGCTCACTCTCTCCTCCAGAGTCATCACAGTCCAGTGGCAGGACAGAATCAAGGTGACTGGTAATGGCTCAAGATTCAGTGGATGACTTTAGTATCTTCGGTGTCTAACCAAGCTCTAAGCACTTCACAATGCCTGCTTCAGCTGCCTTCATGGCCATTGGAACAATTTGTTCTCATCTGCCCATTCTACTGGGGAAGGCTTCACACGCTTGGGGTAGACACCCCTAAATCACCAATGGGTTTGAGACTCCTTGGTTACCCTCAACCTGGTCTACTGAAATAGTTGACTAGAGTGTGGCCACTGTGCATGCTACAGCTTCTTGAAGCCACAGGTGAGAGTTGGGTGGATCAGGTGGACACCAAAGGTGGAAAGCAACCCTGAAAAGGGCTTCATAGCTCTCACACCAGAGGTACCAGTCTTCCCTGAACACATCCCCACACTATATAAATGCTAGCTATTATTACTAAAGGCATAATTATCTTTGTGAAGTTGCAATACTAGTTTAAATGGAAAGGAGACAATGAAGAAAAAAGGAGCCAAAGAGGCAGGGATGGACAATGGAAGGAGCATTAGATCTGAATCAAATGAGCTCAGTTCAAATCTCAGCTCAGCCATTTACATGTGTGTCCTTTGGCAAATCATTTTCACTCTCTGGACCTCAGTTTTATCAAACGTAAAATGTGGGGGTTAGACTGGAATATATCTAGGGGTCCTCTCTAACTTTAAATCTATGAGTCCAAGTATATGGCCACATCAATCCTATGTGATAGATTCAAAGGACATCAGGATGGCCTTTACCAGCACGTGGTCTATATAGCCTGATTACCAGCACAATTGTTGCTTGCACTGGGATCTTCTGTGGCAGTCTGCAGGCAGCAGTTTTAACCAGAATTGACAGAAAGGCACTTTCCTGACTTCAGGCTACTCCCAGTCTACGCACTTCATTTGAAGGCTGAATATGCTTGGAGACATTTTAGATTACCTCTTCACTGCAGTGCCTTTAAGGCTTAACAGCACAGACTGATTCCCACCAGTACTTTTGCCTTGTCAAACACAGCCTTCAGAGCACATTTCTCAAGAGTCAACGGACAATTACGTTTTTAATAAGCAAGCTGATTTTTTCAGGTTTTTCATGCCTTTGTATTTTAATATAGTCATCTAGGCTGTTATTAAAAAATAACCTTGTTATTCCTAAAGAAAGACATTTCAATAGAACTGCTAAACAAGGATTTGTCAGGCACTCTCAATTGAAAAGCTAGAAAGTACAAAAAAGACGTTAAAAACTTCACTGGGAGGGTGAGGGGTGGGGACAAGAAGTAAATCCAGATTTTCCTTTTCCTGAAAGGGGCCTAAAACCATGATTTGGTAATTAAAAAGGATTCCTCCTTAATTAAATATTTTAAAGGTGAAGGATGTTTGAAAACTAAGAGATAAACAGAATGGGAAGCAGGTGGTATGTTTACTACCCAACACATAGCTTGGGTTATGTCTTTATGTGCAAAGTAAAGCCGGAAATGCCTCAATTCTCCACATATGTATAGACAGTATTCATTTAGACCCGCACAACCTGCGGCCTGCCAAATGATTTCGGTGCCCCATGAAAAATGTAGAGGAACACATCCTCTACATTTTTCCTGGACTGCAGGTTGTGCAGTCCTGGTTCAGACTAAGAAACTGAAATTAGAGTCTCTCTCCAATGTTTGCAGGTTATTCTCACTCCTTTAGTCTTTTAAGTAACATCTTGTTAAAAGATGGTACTTATTACATGTGGATGCTTCCTGTCTTGGCTGTTGTGAATATCAGCTACATCTTTCTTCTTCCTCCTGTGGCATACCGCATAACAGAAGAGCACAAAACCACTGCTCACTTTCTAGTTATTCTGGTAAATCTGAAGCAGCCTGATTGAATGGAAAGAGGAATGAACCTCCTTAGAAGGCATACCTTATAGTTCCAGCTCTACCATTAGCCTCAGGCAAGTAGTTTCAATTCTCCTCTTCAACTTTGTCATTTTCAAAGTGAGGTGTTTGCATAGAGGAAGGAAGGAAGGAAGGAAGGAAGGAAGTTAGGAAAGAAGGAAGGAAGGAAGGATTGGAAGAAGGGAGGGAGGGAAGGAGGGAGAGAGTAAGGGAGGGAAGGAGGGAGAGAGAAAGGGAGGGAAGAAGGGGAGGAAAAGAAGGGAAGGAAGGGGAAGAAGGGAAGGAGGGATGGAAGGATGGAGGGAGGGATGGAGGGAAAGCACTTATTAAGTACTTACTGTGTGCCAAAAGCGGCAGTAAGTGCTAGGGATACAAATACAAAATTGCAGATACTTCCTGACTTCAAAGAGCTTTCACTCCAAAGGCAGAGAGAGACAATACATATGGGAGACAGGTTGTCAGGGAGGGCTACCTAGGTTTTACAAAGTTAGCAGAATGGAACACTTCTTCTAGTAGTAATAGCTGTGTTGATTTGATTATGGTTCTAGAACTGGAAAATGGAGGTAGAAGTGGGGGGAGTCTAATGGGAGTAGTAGGAGGTATTTTTCAATTAAGCCTGGAGGCACACCAGGGTGGGAGTTCTGCAACTAAAAGGACTAAGTATTCCAGAGGCTCTGCTGGTGACAAGAGACAGGAGGTGAAAATCTCTAATTGCACTCTAATAGTCCATGAAAACTTCACAGGATGGTGATGAGTCTAATCAAATGTTCTACTCCTGAGCAAACTTCAAGGATAATGTAGGATAGTAATTCAATTTAATAAGTATTCAGGGGTATACAAAACCTTGTACTATTCTAGATGTTACAAAAGGGTCCAAAGACTTTACAGCCTTATTAAGACCAAACTTTCTTCACAAATCAAACAGATACCTCCTGGTGATTAATCTCTCAAAATTCAGCTGGGCCCTTGTCCTCAGATAACAGAATCCCTTTGCTAACCCTACATTCAAAGCCTCTTTGACTTGCTAAGCTATACTAGAATTTGTGCTCTCAATCTGATTTTTGCCTAGTGAGAACAGTAAGACTACTGGCTATTATGAACAAAGCTAGCAACATGACACTGGGGTTGACAGCAGTTTCTATGGAAGGATTCTTACAGTTCGTGCTACACTGGCATGGTCTTCAAGGATGTAGGATGGCACCTCCATATTATGAGGATCCCTCAGAATAGGTCTTCAATAGAGGAATCAGTAATTACAGTGACCAAATGAGTTGTATAGAACATCGTATGCTCATGAGGATGCCAGGATCATAGGTCTGTAGCTGGAAATGAACTAAGAGGCCATCTTGCCCAACACCCTCATTTGGTATATGACTAAAATTAGGCCAGGAGATCTTACCAACCAGAGCTAGCCTGATTTCACGGAAGAGAAAATTCAATACAGGCCAGAGGATTCAAGGAAGGTTTCCAAGGGAGGTGGTTCTTGAGCTAGACCCTAAAGGATGGATAGATTTTAGATAGGCAAGGAGGACTAGGCAACAGAGTAAAGATGGGTAAAACAATATGAAAGCATGAGGAAGGCACTGAGATGGAATTGAACAATTGAATATAATGGGTATAGAAAATAATGGCCTGACTGAACCAGAAAGTTTGTGTTGGGAAGTGGGGCCAAATAATCTTTAAAAAAAAAAAAAGGAAACCAGAGGAGACCTTAAAAGCTCAAGTGAGGAATTTAGAATGTATTCTATTGGCAAAGAAGAACCATTGGAGATATTTGATCAAGGGAGTGACATACTGGTTTTTAGGAAGTGGTATTCAGAACTGATTGGAAAGGGAAGAGACTTCTTATAAAGAGGGATTCTAGGTAATATGTGAATATGAAGTGCCGGTCCTAATTTGGAGAAGTAGAAAGGGAAAGAAAAAGATTAGTGTGAGGGATATTTCAAAGAGAAAAACAACACAACTTTAGAAAAATTTGTATATGCAGGATAAAACCTTACACAAGGATAATTAAAATATCTGTGCTCAAGTGACAGAAAAAAAAATGCTGGTCCAACTGAGAGAGAAAAAAAAAAGGTGCACTGACTGAGAGAAATAAGATCACTGAAAAGTAGAACTAGTTTCTTTGGGGATGATGTTTTTGTTTTTAGTCATTTTTCAGTCATGCCTGTCTGACTCTTCATGACCCCATTTGGGATTTTCCTGGCAAAGGTACTGAAATAGCTTGCCATTTCCTTCTCTTGTTTATTTTATAGATGAGGAAATTGAGACAAACAGGGTTAAGTGACTTGCCCAGGGTCACACAGCTAATAAGTAACTGAAGCTAGACTGGAACTCAGGAAGATGATTCTTCCTGACTCCAGGCCTAGCATTCTATCCAGTGTACCACTTAGCTGCCCTTTAGGAAGTCTTAATTTAGACAGTGAATCTGAGGTGACAGCAAAACATCCATGTGGAAATGCTCTTACCATTTCTTACCTGGACTCCTTCTCATTGATAACCCTGATTCTAGGCCTTCCTTTTCCCAATCCATCTTTTACGTGGCTAACAAACTCATATACCTAATCACAGATCTGACTTTATTCCTCCCTTGCTTGAGGAGCTTCAATGTTTACCTTTTGCCTTTGAGATAAAATACAACATTTTAGCACTTGAAACCCTTCACAATCTGACTCCAGAAGATCTTTTCTCTGCTGATTTGCATTACTTCCTTTTACCACATTATCTGTTCTAGCCAATTGGCCTACCTGCTATTCTCATACATGGAATTTATCTCTTGCTTCCATGATTTACATATAATCCACCCTTTGCTCGGAATGTCCTCCTTTTGTCTCCCTCTTAAAATCCCCAAGTGTCTTTAAGACTCAATTAAATTGCTACCATTTACAGAAGGCCTTTTCTGACAGCTTAGGTGTTACTTCATTTTATATATGTTGTCTTTATGTGTTTATGTGTTATATTCCTCCTGCCAACCCTGGTACAAAATAAGTACCTTCAGGGTAGAAACTGTTTTATTTTTTTTCCCTTACATTTCCAGTCCTTAATAAATCTTTGTTGAACTGAATTGACAGCTCAAAAGGTTGTTGAAAAAAAATTATGATCTTCCACTATTTCTCCACTCATCCTCATTCTCCCAAGTCAGAAAGTCAATTCTAATTGATTAGGGTAGCCAGAACACAAGATTTCTCTTCCAGTCACGCACTGTCACATGCAACAATGGAAACTCTCAACCTGACTTTGTCTAGTGAGAGCAGAGGTAAGAATACTGGCTATAGTGAACACTGCTGGCAACATGACACTGGGGATAAAAGCAGAACCTATGTAAGCATTCTTGTAGTAATGTTAATGGTGCTGTATAGCATACCATGTTAAAATGCCTAAGTCCTTAGAGAGATAAACACAGCACACAGGAGGGCTGCTAGCACAGGTTCACTCTTGATCTGGTCAGACAGGAAAGACAGCTTCAGAGGGGTTAATAATAAGCTTTATCTAGTCTAGCTTTTTTTTCTAACACAGTATTGCTGATGATAAACACAAACTCCTACAGTGTTCCCTAATCACCCTTCTTGCAGGGCCCAGGAAGAAGCAGGGGATGGGAGGGTTCAACTACTCCTACATCTTGATGGAGTTGAGACAGTGAGACAGGCACAATTTGTGCATTCAACTCTAGAGGGTTCCCCTAAATCCCCTCAAGCCTCAATGGGAGCCAGATGAGGCACACATAACATTCCAGCTTGTGTGTTCAATCATAAAGGTTCCCCAACTCAGTGACCCATGCCCACCTGTTTTATAGGGCAACAGACAAAGAAAACATATTGCCAGCAATAGCCTCACAAGTTTATATCACCTCATCCCTATATCTCACTGCACAGTCACAGTGGATGCTTACAGTTTCAGCACACATGTTTATGATATTTATCCTTATAGAATGCTGCGCAAGTGTGGTAGAGATGTTTTGAACCATGAGCCTGGGAAACAGAGATTGTTATGACCATGGATCCTGGGAAACAGAACTCTAAGAAATAATAACAAAAACCCACCTTACACACACTAAAATCCACCTTACACTGAAATTTACATTACTGATAGTCCCTTAAAACAAGGCCCTGACAAGTATTCTTCTTTACTCTAAGATTCACAGATATATTGCTGATTCTTAGCCAGGCATTCAGTATCTGGACTGATATTTTCCTCCAAACATTTACCTTCTGCTTTTTTACCAGGCAAGACATCCTTCACAGGAAATCTAATCCTTGGAGATTCTCTCTCCAGTTCTCTTTCCTATATCCCATCCAGAGATATATTCTTCTGATAAACTTACAAGAGGCATGTTTCTCTCCTGCCTAAATCTATCTGCCAATTAAACTTGCAGCTAATTTACTTTAATTCTTTTAAGAAGCAGGCCCATCTGGTAGTTGACTTAGAAGTTCCTAATGTAACATGATGTGATGGAAATTTTGAGTACTGGCATGGAGTCACAAAATATTGATCCATATCACCGTTCTTATACTATATATTCCTGGGCAAGTCACAACTTACCTGACCTTCAGTTTATTCACTTGTAAAATTGGCATACCTATACCTATGCTACCTACCTGATAAGGCTGTTATGAGAAGAGTGCTTTGGGAAGGCTAAAGTGTTATATAAATATACAATTATTCTTGATTTTATTATTATTATTATTAACAATAATAATAACAAAATAACAGAAACAAAAATATTCCTACTTAAAATTATCAAAACCCTTTTTAAAAGTCAGGATATTCTACCCTATTACTTATATTGTAGTTTTTATTGAACTAACCATTTTTTTCTTTTTAAAATGTAACTTTTTAGTTTACATTTTTCAATTAACAAGCATTAATTTTCTCTCCTTCCCATCCCCACTGAAAACAAAAACAAAGCCCCCGTAACAAAAATGAATAGTCAAGCAAAAGAAGATTCCACACTGGTCGTGCCAAAAAGAAATACCAAAAAATAGAAAAATACCCCAAAACAAATGCTTTCCCCCAAAAAATGTATACCTCCATCTATACTCTGAATCCATCACCTCTGTATCTGGAGGAGGATCCCATAATTTATCATTAGTCCTCGTATTGCGTTTGGTCATTGTGTTGATCAAAATTCCTAAGACCGTAAAACTTATTTTGTCTTACAGTATTATTGTAAAGATTGTTCTCTAGTTTGTTCATTTCTCTTTATATCAGTTCCAAGAATCTTCCCAGGTTTCTCTGAAAAAAAATTCTCTTCATCATTTCTTAAAGCACAATAATATTCTATCACTCATGTGGTAACTTATTCAGCTGTTCCCCAACTAATGGACATCTCTTCAGTTTCCAAATGTTTCCCATCAAAAAAAGTACTGTAAACATTTGTATACATATGGATCCTTTTCCTCTTTGTTCGATCTCTTTAGGGGTATAGACCTAATACTAGTGTCACAGTATCAAAGGGAATCTACAGTTTAATAGCTCTGAGGATATTGAATTAGCCAACATTGACCCACTTCTCAATTAACCAGAATAATTAAGTCAGGGAAAACCTGAATGATTCAATAATACAATTATTAACTTAAGTAGTCAATATCCAAAAATTACCATATATATTTTAGTCACCACTTTTAACTTCCTCCTTCACAAACCATTTGTTTTTCCTTTTAAAGCACCAAAAGTAGCTAAATGGATAGATCTCAGTGAATTTCCCTGATCTTTCAACAGTAGGTAAAAGGGTGCAGAAAGAGACGTGGAATAGGAAGAGGCAAGGAAAGAAAATGGAAGAAGTTTTAATATATTTCAAACTATAATCAGATAATATTTGGTCATAACCATCTTTTTAAATGTAAGTTACATCTTTAATGTTTGCCATTTGGTACCTCAGTCTGAAAGCATAGATGGAGACATATAAAATCAATTTATAAGTTAAACAGCAAAATTCTTGACCTTGCTTCCTCCCCAGCAGGCTCCCTTATCATCCAGTATTTCATCTTTGAGTATCAGTATTCTTTTCCTATAGTTTCATTTTTCTGCTCACTTATAAGAACCAAGAAAGGCAAATTTATTGTACTAACTCCATCAATATTAAATGAAATCAATCTTCCTTTGCTTTATGCAATGTTAACTACATTGTCAGCAGCTATACTACTGTAATCCAAAAGAGGGAAAGAAAGGAAAAAAAGTAAATTTTCTATGAATGCTCAAGTTGTATCTAAATAAAACTTTTACAGATCAACACACTTCGGATCATGCTTCTAGGTTTGTTAACCATTTATTATAGCACATAGCATGTATTGCTGATGGTCAATTAGTGTCTGCTGGATGGATTAATGAACCTGTAAAGTACTTTTTGGATTATTTACATATGAGCAACATAAACATAACATGAGGTAGGACCAAGTCGAGGCCAACTTTCAGTATAAATACCACTATACAGCATGGATCTCTGGTCAGGGGAAATAAAACAAGCTTCTTCAGTTCCTTCAGTGCAAAGAAAAAAAGCATGATAGAAAAGAGGCAACAGCATCCTTTTTACCAGTTTTACCTGTATCCCAGGACCTTCCCATGTAGAGAACTTTCTCCCACCCATATACCTATGGACTTATATAGTCATCTAGCAATGAAAACACTACTGATTTCCATGATTTAGTCACTGGGAAAAATCTACATAAGTGCAATGGGTGACTCTCATAAGAAGCCTAGTCCTTGAGCACAGTGGCCTGGGGCTACAATTTTTCCCGAAGAGGAGGCTGGGGAGCCTGCCTCTGGGACAGTCATGCTGAGATGTAATGGAAGTTCCCTGGAGAAAATTTGGGGCATACTTATTCTGTAACTGGTTCTAATCTTCTAATCTCTTGGTAAAGAGGAGCCTTTTATAAGTGGCTGGAGTGCATTCAAAAGTCGCTAGTCTCACCCTCCTTTCTAGGTCTGACTTCTTCCTCACTGTCCGTGTTCTATTGAAAAAAAGAAAGGGACACCTAGGTGGCACAGTGAGTAAAGCACCAGCACTGAAGTCAGGAGGACCTGAATTCAAATCCAGCCTCAGACACTTTACACACTTACTAGCTGTGTGACCTTGGGCAAGTCACTTAACCTCAATTGCCCTGCCCTCACCCCTCTAAAAACAAAAACAAAAGAAAAAAGAAAAAAAGAGAGCCAGTGCTTTAAGGAGACAGGCCTGAGGCCTTCTCCCTCTTAGACTAACATAGGGGGCCTTGAGTCTTTGCTTTGGTGCATGTTTGCTCATTTTAAGTGAAGGAGGTTAATATGGAGGCTATAGCCTTGTGAGTTTCAAAAGATTAGGAGAATGAGCTACCCAAGCTCCAGCCGTCCCAGAGTAGAGTACAGGACACTGACTTTTGGGAAGAAGCTCAGACTGAGTGTCAAGACACCTTTGTGTGATAATGGTGATGATGATGATGATAGCATTTATATAGTGCCTACTACCCACTGTGCTGAATGCTTTGCAAATATTATCTCATTTGATTCTCACAGCAATCCTGGAAATGGGTGCTATATTTATCTCCATTTTACAGTTGAGGAAGTAGCTAATTAGAGAGGAAACGACTTGTCCAGGGTCACACAGCTAGTACGTGTCTGAGGCCACATTTGAACTCAGGTCTTCTTGACTCCAGCCCCCAGTGCTCTATGCACCCAGAGTTTGGATTAGATGATTCTGAAGGGGTGCGTGTGTGTACGTAAATATGCATACATGTATATGTGTTTGTGTGTATATACGCGTAAATATGTATACATGTGTATGTATATGTAAATATGTTTACACGTGTATAAGTATATGTATATACACATATATATATATACATACTATATATAATTTTGAAGGTGCCAATTATATATATATTATATATATATATATATATATATATATATATATGACCTATAAAATCTATTTGACCCCTTTGGGCCTCAGTTTTATCACCTTTAAAATGATAAGTTTTTATAAGATGATATCAAAAGTGGCTTGCAGCTGTACCATTCTGTATATTCTATGATTATCTGAAAAGACTAACCGCATTTTTCATAATATCTAGCTAATTATGTAACATACAAAAGGAGAACATTTTGACTCAAACATATAGTATCACAGCAAAAAATACTGAGAAAAGATGACTCACAACCTGTGTGTTTCATAGGTCCCCAGGTAATATCAAGAGATCTCAGAGCAAAGATCTTCTATAGAGAATTTCAAGGTGGATATTGTCAAGAGGAGGATAGGGTGAGAAGGGAGACAGGTGTTGATTTGCACCATTAGAAAATATCTACATAAATGAAATGATAAATCCATTGAAGTGTCATAACTTACTGTTCCTATCATGATATACTACAGGTAAAGTCAACTCCTCTAAAACTGTGTAACGGTAAAAATCCTCATGTAACATTACATAATCTAATTCAATCAACAATTTCCAATAAATCAAACATTTACTAAGTGACTACTATGGCCCAGGCACTGAAGCAGGCACTGAATGGAATTTTTATTGACCATCTGCTACGCACAATGCATCATGTTTTACAAAGGCAAGAAAAACATAGTCTTTACTTTCAAAATTTATGTATTATATAGTAGGAAGGATAAGACAAGTATATGAATAACCATAAGACAAAATAGAATAGAGGTTCATATAAAGAAGGTTCAGAAAGTGGAATGAACATATCCAGTTAAGAAGAGTGCAAAAAGATCTATCTTCATGAAAGAAGTAGCATATTGAGCCCTAAATAGGACCGGACACCCAAGGATCTTTGTCCCAGGGCAGGAAATTTAGAGGGTCTGCTGATGAACCACTTGTTTTCTTTTAAAGAAAAGAGAGATGAGGTAGGCAGAATGGAACTGTGGCTAGATGGAACCAGTAACAGTGTGATGAGAGGGAACCTTCCTACCTCCCTGCTATATAAGGGAGAAGGGGAAGAACAGAGAGGGGAAGAGGGGGAGAGAGGTAGATAGTTCTTTGAGAACTTGATCAGGAAGAGGACAAGGCTGGTAGGACTCAATTTCTGACAGGGGAAGAAATGGAACACCCTAAGGACAAGAGGTGGACTGAGAAGCAGCACCCCCTTCCTCTCCCTCACCCACTCCACTCAGCTTGTAGAGGGGGTTGCTTCTAACCTAGGGCTAGGCCTTCCTCTCCCTCACCAACTCCACTCAGCTTGTAGAGGGGGTCGCTTCTGACCTAGGGATAGGAAAGAGGAGGGGGCCAAGTTCAGGGAAGGGATACAATACTGGAGACCCACTGCCTCTCTCTCTTTTAATCCCAATTCTCCAGGTATGCAAATCAAGACAAGGGCAAAAATATCCAGCAAAAGAAAAGAAAATCATTCCGGTACCACAGTTGTCTAAATTTATATAGATCTTTTAGGCCCATCAATTTGTAACAGCAGGGGACAGTGAAAAGTGGCCTGAATGTGGATTCAGAGGATTATGTAGTACCTGTGTTACCTAGGGAAAGTCATTTCAATTCTCTGTACTTTCATCTCTTCCTTTTAACAATTCTATGAGAGGAGGGAAATGGTGCTTTGGCAATCCCAGAATTGATTGCCTTCTTTAGTATTTAAATCCTTTCAAAAGCTCCCTCTAACCTATCTTTCCACACTGCTTTCACAATAGAATTTTCTGGCCAAGCTGACCTACTTGCTATTGACCCATCCCCACCCTCAGTGCATTTGTATAAACTGCTTTGGAAACCCCCTAGCTTCCTATAGAGCTCAGCTCATTTGCCAACTCTTTGAAGAGACCTTTTCCAGTTTTCCCAATTATTAATGCACCCTCCCTTCTTCAAATATCTGTGTTTTACATAGATAGGTAGATAGATGCATACATACATACATACACACACATCTGCATTTTACATACACACACATATATACATATACACATGTACATACATATAGATACTCTATCATTGTGCAATGTCACTATTTCAAAGTGAGATATTACATAGATGGATGATAGAGATATGGATATATAGATATACTGTGCTTACTTAGTGAATATGTATAGCCCTTCAGCAAGAAGAATGTGAGCTCCTTGAGGGCAGGGACTGTCTCACTTTTGTATTTTATCCCCAGCACCTAGTAAGATGGCAGGTTGACGGCAGGGACTTAAGGAATGTTTACCAAATGCTTGATTCCCTAGGGAAGGAAGGAAGCTATAGTTTCTGGGAAATGTCTCTGCCACTCCCATCTCCAGGACTTTTCTTACTCTCAAAATGTTTTCATCCCAAGCTGCTCAAACTTTCCAGGAGGAGTAGGATGGTGGGGATCTTAGTGCCTAGGTATAATTGGAATGCTACTTCCTAAGTCACAAGAATAGGATTCCAGGAGAACTTGCTCTAGAAGGTTGGTGTGCACCAGGGATCCAAGGTAAGGCAAAATGGACAAAGTTCTTTCTATCTCTGATAGTCTGTAACTGTATGAAGTTTGGGTTCCATTTGAGACCATTTCAACTCATTTTCAACTTCAGCAAAAATTAAAGGAGCATCCTGTGACTTTGAGCAATTGCCTTCCACTCTCTGGAGCCTCAATTTCTCTATCTGCAAAATCAAAGTTGAACTAGATGAGGCAACATATTACTTTAAGACAGGTTGCTTAACAGGGGTCTGTGAACTTTCAAAATACACTATGATTGATTATATATGTGAATATTTTTGTGTGTGTATATATATAATATACAACATACGTGACTGTATTTCAATATAATTGATTTCCTTTGTAATCTTATTGTGGTACTGGAAAAATCAGTTACTGTTAGGAACCCCTGAGAAACCCCCTAGCTACTGACAAGCACCCCCAGAAAGAATGGACTCAGATCTCTTCGGCATTTAGCAGATATCCCTGGGGCCCTGTGACTCCTCCAAGGAATGTCAATAGATAGGACCATCCCACTGAAGGATAACCTGGCAGACCCTTTCTGTCTAGCAGATATCCCTGGGGCTCCTTGACTCCACCAAGGAATGTCAATAAGATTATCCCACTTAATGATAACCTGTCAGAATCTTTGATCAGTCAGGACCCTTTGTTCCTGTTCCCACCCCCACCCCACCCCTCCACCCCCCCCACCCCCCCCACCCCACCCCCCCCATGACCTGGCCTGTAAGTTCCAGGAGATAATTAACTTCTGTACCCCCATATGTCCTATAAAAGCCACACCTTCACCCCAACACAGGGCCATTGATTTGGGTAGCAAGACCCCAATGGCCGCTGGCTAATAAATTCTCCATTTAAAACTTATACTCTGTGGTGCGTCTCACTTGCTTCTGGTACAACATTTTGGAGGCCCCAGTGAGATGAGGCGGTATTTCGTGTTACTGCCCTGGAGACACACACAGAATTTTGGACCTCAACAGGGAGTCTCTGCTCCCAATCCACCTTCTCTCACTTCAGAGGGGCGGCTCCTGCGGATTTCTTTTCCTACGACTCTGATGTGGGGTGACGGTCTCAGAGAATGGGCTCTTTGCTGACTTGTCCCTTTTCCGCCTATGGAGAATTCTGGTTTTCAGACCGCTAGAGGTAAGTTTTTCTGTTTTGGGGCTAGCCATTTGGTCTCTGTCAACATGATAACCCCGACGAGGGGTGTTTTCAGATTTGGGGGAAAATTTCGGACGCTATCTTTTCCCATTTTGAGTGTGGGAAGATTGGGGGTCGTATCCTTCAGGGGGAAACCTAGTTTACTTTCTTTCCTCTGAGGGGACTTGTTTAGTCTTCAATTGACCCATGCTATTGGTTTTTTCTGTTTTGTGTTTTGGGGTGTGGAAAGATTGGGGGTCGTTATCCCTAAGAAGGAAATTTCTTTCCTCTGAGGGAATTTGTTTAGTCTTCAATTAACCCACGCTATTGGTTTTTCTGTTTTGTGTTTTGGGGTGTGGGAAGATTGGGGGTCGTTATCCCTAAGAAGGAAATTTCTTTCCTCTGAGGGAATTTGTTTAGCCTTCGATTTCACCCACACTGTATGGTTCTCTGTTTTGTGTTGAGGTGTGAGAGAGATTGGGGTCATATCTCTGAGGAGGAAAATCTTTCCTCTGAGAGGACTTGTTTAGTCTTTGATTTTACCTACACTGTTGGTTCTCTGTCATGTTTTGAATTTGTCAGTGTCCATCTGTCTATGTCAAAATTGTGAAATGTCTATGTTTTGTTAAAAAACATCTGAAACATAGGCAGCCAGAGATTTCAGGCTACAACTAGGGAAACAGACTCCTTTCCCTGTGGTTCCCGTTTGGCTAACGTGGAACTATGGCGGGAATGGGCTAAAATTTTGGCAGATTCTGGTTTTTAAATTGTTAAAAAGTTTGGAAATTGGTTAGTTGAATTTTGGGAGAAAAGACTCCTGAAATTGTAAAGTCATTCCAGGAGCTCACTCTTACTGAAACACCTCCTCCCAACGAATGCCTTCTCGCTAAAAAAACCTCTGTTAAAGTCTTCAGTGGGACTCTCGCATTTGTCTTAGTCCCTGATCACAGTTAGGATGGAATCTTTTCCCTTAGATTCAAGTACAAAACAGGTTCTTTGGGATTAAGCAAAAAGTGAAGTTTGCTTGAATTACAATCATTGAGATCTTTTCACTATTGTTGTCCTGTCTCTGACCGAGCTAGGGCTGCAGTAAATGTTAGAGCAGTTAAATCAAACTCCTCTCCTCCCAGATCAGACTAGAAGAGAATGCAGGAGAACTGTAGGGAAAACTTAAATCACCCTCCCCACCGGGCAAAAGGAGGAGAGGGACAAAAATTCACAGACTGACAGTCAGTCCTGTGCCCCTGGGTACCTTTGTAGCCCGTCCTTGTGGCAAAGTTTTAAAAAGTAAATTTGTGAAAGAGAGAGATAGAAACTTGTATAAAGGAATTTAGGGGAGTTGTAGAATAGCAGCTTGAGATCACCTGGCTAGCCAGGGGCCCATGTGCTGCTCTTAGCTGCCATGTGCTCCTGGCCTCACCCTTCCCCCACCCTCCACATTGAAAGATTACGGGAGCTGAAGCTAAAAGAAACTTGTAAAGAAATAGGGCTGGTTAGTTAGTGCTTGGAAGGGTAGGCTCCTTTGCCTTCAAGGGGCTGCCAGGCCCCACCTAGGGAGGAGCCCTTAGAAAACTGAAAGGGATTTTTCCTTTTATCTGAGACAGCAGGCTGAAGGGGCCCTCTTATCTTCCTTAGGAGTCAAAAAAAATCCTTTTCGGCATTTTTGTATAAGATGAAGCTTGGAAAAGTGGGTGCAAATTAAGTTTCTCTTTCTTTCATAAGTTCACTCATGGCCAGGCAAAAGTTCCTAATACCTGGGCCAGAGGTAGTGTGTGCGGAAAAATATACAGCTAAATAAAGTGTATTTAAGATGTTAATGTATTAATATATGTGATGCATGTATTTATATATTAATGTATTAATATAAAAAACCAGAAGTAATAGGTTCAACAATTCCTATATGTGATAATCTGGAAATGCAATTAATGTCATCTGAAATTTGTTTCTGTATTTCTAAAATTATACTGCATTTCTAACATTCTCTTAGATTGTGTAATTTGAGAAGACCATTATGTGATTTTAATCTGAGTTTGATATATGTGAATTGGATGCTTTTAAAGAATGTGATGAAAAGTTGGTAATTTTAAAAATGTATCTACCTAGACTGAAATGAGTAGTTCAAATTTTACATACATAATAATGTTTAGGGCATCATTACATTTCTATAATACAAAAATATTTTTGCATTAGGTTAAGAAGTTGGACAATTGCTGTAACCTAAGAAATTATTACCTCCAAGTTTGTCTGGAAGTTCAGTTGAAATTGTTCTTGTTATAAATCAACTATTTATACAAAGGCCTTGTTAGGTCCTCTTGTAATCTCTGTCAATTCAGGATACATTGTGAACTGTTAAAATGTGGTTTTATAAATAGTAATCTTTTCTTTTTCAATGCTGAAAGTCTGGGCCTAAGAAATTAAATGTTACCACTAGTGGTTACGAATCAGATTTGATTTGCTTATCCAACTCAGTTAAGATCACTAGATTGGTAATTAATTAGAATCTATTTCAAGTTTAAATACATGATAATTGCTTGTGGTGTACTTATTTCTAAATTTGTTATATTATACAAATTGGTTAACATCGCAATACCTATGCTGCTAGAAAAATAATTTCTTTTATAATTTGGATGTTGTTAGATTAAGAATTGTACTTAATTAAGAAACTGAGGTTGTTAACTGAACCAAGGACATTTGGATATTCAAAGTTTTCAGGGTAGAGGGATTCCTACGGACAAAGCTTTTAAAGTCATGATAGACTTTGTTATTGTGTTGGGTATGTAATTATAAAACTAAGTGTCCTCCACATTACAACACTTTTTGACTAAGGAACTTTGTAATACCTAGGAAATCTGTGCAATATTTAAGAATGAGGACATTTGGCACCAACTAGTTTTTAAGGGTTGATTTGCTTTAAGGAACGAGAAGGAGATAGATGTCTATCATTCTAAAACCTTCTAAATAATTCTCATCAGAAAGGTTTAGTGAATATTCCTTTTTAACAGCAGGATAAAATTTTAAACTGTTTTAAAGAAGAGAAATACTTTTTAAAACGTTATGTAAGGAGGTCTACATTCTTTACTCCTCCCCACCCTTCCTTTAGATAAGAAGACAGAATTTCACCTTAGCCCACCTGTCAGAAGGGAAGAAAGGGGGAGGGGCAGCAATTACTGGAATTTGAGTTTTACTGAAAAGCCTCCAACCTGGCTTCCTAAAAACTGATAAGATTAGACTAAGACTTGAGATGGGTTTTGTCTGGTAGTTTAATTAGTGAAGTCTGCCATCTGATGGGGAAGAACCCACCCTCAGGGGGAGATGAGATGGCAGATCTCTTTAAAAAGTGTTCCTTTCCTTTAGAATGAGTTAACACGAAAAACAAATCCCCTTTTTGTGTGTTTAAGAAGCTGGAATGGGATTCCAGTATACACAGTTATGACAGTAAAAGTACTAACTTGTGAGTTGTTTTGTCTTATGGTTGAAATGTAAAGGAAGACTGAGTAATGGGTTTGAAAGATTTGGAAAGGTAAATTAAGGTTGAGGGAAAATAGGAAAGGCAGATAACAGAGTTTGGGGACAAATGGAAATTAGCTAAGCCTCCCCTGTCCTGAGAATGATAGTTCCAGATGGTATAGGTAAGTTGGAAATAAGTGTGAGGAAGTATTTAGAAGGTGGAAAAGTTATGTAGCTTGATTTGATAATTATTAGCTCAATGAAATTTGGGCAGTCTCATCTGAAGGATATTTATTTGCTATTTAAGATTTTATGGGACTACAATTTAATATTGTTTTAAGCTCTGATTACAGGAATAGGTCACGTGAAGCCAGTAATAGTATAGCAGGCATTACAAGCTGAGAACTTTAAAGGTGGATGTCTGTGCCTGGGAAGCAGTTTTGAAGACGACCTTGGACACGGCCTAAGTAGGATCTTCCTGACTCTATTTCCCAATTCTGCTATCTCCTTTCTGAAAAGGAAAGTCCCCACCTGGTTACTCCTAAGCTCTGCTTTCAGCACCTAGTGGCTATATGATTGGCTATCAGATATGACGCATGCCTGGAATCAAACAGAGCTAAGGAAGTTCTTTCCTTCTGTTAAGATATATTACATTGTCCCTTTCTTTTCTTTCATAGCAAATTTATATTATCAAGAGGTTTTGTAAGCACTATGCTAAATCTGTTAGGTAATAGATGAATATTGAAATATCTCTGAGTTATTATAAAAGGATACAGGTATGAATAGCTTACAATTTTAACCTATGTTCATGGCCAAATAAAACACTGAAAAAATATAGGGATAACATCCTCCAAAAGGAGGAAATGATTAGACAAAGCAAATAAGGCAAAGATGTAATGTGATCAATGGCTAATAGAAGGAAGGGATAGCAAATTTTTGAAAAAGGCAACAGGATCAGATTGATTCCCCTAAGAATTATATACAGATGTGTATGACTGGCTCCAAAATTTATCAATTCTGGAAATTCGAGCTGATAAGTGTGTTTTGGTAATAAGATCTTAAATTTGGATGCTAGCACAAGAAAATTGTATAGGATAGTGGTACAAGTGAAAATATATCTCCTTTGTAAAGTATCTGTAAGTTATATTAAGTTAAAATTGTCCGAGAATTTCTAGATCTGAACTAGAGAAGCAGAACTCTCTTCTACTATCAAGGGACCAGATAACTGCAGTCAGGCATCTGGGATTTAAAAGGGCTGCTTGAATGAACATTGTAAATATGTAACTGTAATTTAAAGTTACTTTGTATACAAAATGTGCAATTAAGTGCTGGAATTAAATCAGAAACATCTTTAGATTTGTTAAGAATGGTTTGTGAACTATTTATAAATGCCATCAAAAAGACATGGCATGGCTAAAAGTTTATGATGTCATACATGGCTGTTAGTAATGATTGCATTACTTTTTATGGTTCATGTTTAAGATTTTTTGGTTATCTAATTTGTAAATGTAAAACATGTGACTTGCAAATCTCTCCCTCTATTGTGAATCATCTAAGTCTGTACCTGACTGAATGTAATTGTGCAGTTTGGTAAATTATGAAAAAAAAACTTTATTGTAATTGTTTGAACTCAGCCCTGTGCGGCTGGGATACTGAACTACTTATTGTATTTGTTTGAACTTAGCCCTGCGTGGCTGGGACCTATGTTGTGTTTTTTTCTCTCAATCATCAAATCACATGCATTCTGGGAGCCCCGTGTGAGGAGTGGACATCTGAGCCTATAGGAGACCTTGCCCTGCGGTTCCAAAGAGCCTGAGAGGGACAGCATCAGATACAGATGGCTTTCTCACAGGATCCAGAACCAGAACCTGAGCAAGACCTGCCTTTTTTTCCCTTCTCAGTCCTTGTGTTCCCAAGACTGTTTACCTGAATTTTAATATTATGTTCCCTCTGCTTGCTTACAATTAGTTTACAATTTCTGCCCATCCCTGGGGATGTCCAAACACAGAAAAGGTAAACCTGATTCCACCTAGGGATTTTAGAACTTTACCCCTGAGGAAGATAGAGGTTTTTCCATACCTTTAATTGGTCGTTAGGCGAAACTTTCAGTTTGCCTTTGACCAAAAGGGGGAAATGTGGAACGTTTTATACCATTTTTTAAATTTCTGGAGTGCAGTCCCCAGGAGGCTCTTTGGGCTTTCCTTGAGTCTTCCAACTAAGTCTGGCCTTCCCCTGGGGCCATCGGCCTAGCGTTATCATTGGGCCAGAATCTCTGCATGAGCCTTGCCCTTTATTGTTACTATCAAAATGCATGCCTTCCCCAGGCTCACCCCTGCTTAGCGTTTTGGTTGGCCCCCTCATTTTACTGCTATGCCCCGTCAGGTCATTCCTTATTTCAAAGATTTGAACACCTCCATAAAAGAAAGTGGGAAATGTGGTACTGGAAAAAATCAGTTACTGTTAGGAACCCCTGAGAAACCCCCTAGCTACTGACAAGCACCCCCAGAAAGAATGGACTCAGATCTCTTCGGCATTTAGCAGATATCCTGGGGCCCTGTGACTCCTCCAAGGAATGTCAATAGATAGGACCATCCCACTGAAGGATAACCTGGCAGACCCTTTCTGTCTAGCAGATATCCCTGGGGCTCCTTGACTCCACCAAGGAATGTCAATAAGATTATCCCACTTAATGATAACCTGTCAGAATCTTTTGATCGGTCAGGACCCTTTGTTCCTGTTCCCCCCACCCTGTGACCTGGCCTGTAAGTTCCAGGAGATAATTAACCTCTGTACCCCGTATGACCTATAAAAGCCACACCTTCACCCCAACATGGGGCCATTGATTTGGGTAGCAAGACCCCAATGGCCGCCGGCTAATAAATTCTCCATTTAAAACTTATACTCTGTGGCGTGTCTCACTCGCTTCTGGTACAACATTATATATTCGACTTTATGAATTTAAAAATATTATTCTAAGAAGGGTGTATAGATATTTCCAAACTGCTAAAGGGGTCTGTTATATGAAAACGGCTAAAAACTCTTGCTTTAAGGCTTGTTTCTTGGGAAGAAGGCAAGGGTGCTTCAAAACTTTTTTTATTTTCTCCCAAAAGCATGCAGACATACATACATACAATATACATATATATTTGTGTTTATAGATACATACATACACATATGGATGTGTGTACACACACACACACACACATATGCTCTAAAAATTAACTATTACCAAGCCCACCTCCCCAGCCCCATCAACCCCATACTAGTTAATCAAGTTTTGGGCATGTTTGAAGACAGCAAATTTTTCATGATAACAAAGCAGTAAATTTAATTTAAATAAGAAACAACCTTATGCCTGTATTCCACTAAAAGGAAATAGGCTTTGCACTTTTTGGGGTTGTTTTCTCTCTAGGTGGTAGGTTCCAAATAAAGGTTCCTTTTGTGCTGCATTCCCTACATTTCATCTTCCAAATCTTAGCATGTGCTATGGCTGTCCCCCAAGCCTGGAATTCTCTCCCTCCTCATCCCCACCTCCTGGCTTCCCTGGCTTCTTTCAAGTCCCAGCTAAAATCCCATTTTCAATGAGAAGCTTTTCCTAATCCTCCCTATTGATTATTTTGAATTTATTCTGCCTATAGCTTGTTTATACATAATTGTTTTGAGAGCAAATATTACTTAATGTTTGTTGACTGGCTGACTTCATTAGTAGTGTTTGACCTAGATGAAACAATTAGCCTCTATAAACATTTATAAAATGAGTATTAGACCTTGGTGAAAAGCCCAGTGCATTAAAAGGATTCCATTGTATTTGAATATAACCATATTCATAATTGATAAAATGTTCTATTGCCACCCTTATAGGTCCACTAATACATGAAAAACGCTTTGTCTCCACTCCAATATGAAAAGCAAATATACCCACTGGCATTATACAATCATAACTTCTTAAGGTTAAAAATTCAGAAATTTTTAATCTAATCTTCTAACAATGTGACTATGCATACCTTTCCTTTCTGCTTCTCCCTGAAAATAAAACAACAAACAAAATACCCGAGGGTATAGATAACATTCACATATCTGATAAAATCCCACCATTAAAGAAGTGATCGGATGATAACACATTAGTTTTTCTTCTCTTTTAGAAACTCCTTTAGCAAAATTCTACTTTGATTCTTCTTAATAAAAACTTAAAAGTTGGCTTCTATACAAAAATCTTGAAGTCATCCTTTTGCTCTCCATACTTCCTATCTGTAAATGTGCTCATCAACTTGTCAACCCAGTTGCCAGAATTTACACTTAATCTCCACTCCTTCTCTGCTGAAATTTGCTCTCACTCCTTAATCGTTTCCTATCTTGATTAGACTAATTTCCTTTTTTATTATCCTCTAGAAATTCATGCTCTCTACATCATTTGGATCCAAAATATGGCCAAAATAATATTTTTAAAACACTGATTTTTTTTCTGATTAAAAATATATATTTTTTATGGATTATTTCTGATAGTATTAATTCACACTTACATAGCAGGTTGATTAGAACCATCCTGTGAGGTAAATAGCATATACATTAGTATCTTCAATTTACAGATGATTAAACTAACTCCAGTAAGCTTAGTGAACTGCTAGCAAGTTGTAGGGGCAACAGTAACCCAGGTCTTCTGATGTTGAATACAGTGTTCCTCCCTACTATCATATTCCCTTTCAACATTGATATTTTCACACTGATATTCCCAAGATTTCCCCCAACATCAAATGAATGAGATCGAAAGTGCCCCTTCTTAAAAACTGACAAGCAGAAAGAAAAATGAAAACAACAGAAAGAAAATATGCAGATTTAAAATTATGTCTTTTTTCTACCCTTAATAATAAGAAGTATTAAGAAGCCTTAAAAATATGTTCTGAACCTATTTGTTCTTAGACTATTTTGTGTAAATTTTAATAAGTTGGCATTAAAACAAATTTTTTTTGATATGATTCCATAGATTCTACTAGCATCTTCTAGGCAAAAGGTAAACAGTTTAGCTTGTCTATTCAGTATGCTAAATATTCAAATATCAAAAGAATGCCAGCTAGGGAAAATAATTTTAGGCAATTGGCCTTTCAACTTCATTATAGTTAATTTTAGTAGCTTGTATCTAGTCTACTTACTAAGAATTCAAAAGCTTACCATGAAACAAAACATTATGCCATACTTTTATTCCCCTATGGAATGAATTCATGAGTAAACATTGGTTCAGTGCTTACCACATAGTAGGCCCTGCACTAAGCCCTGGGATTCAAGAACAAAAGAGACAGTTTCTATGCTCAAGGAGCTTATATTCCAAGAATTGAACAGTAACACATAGGGGAGTGGTCACAAGAGGAAAGTGAGTCATAAAGATGGTGAGAAATCATAAGACAATCAGATGACCCATCCATTTGAGAAATGATGAGTTGGTTTTATTGCTATTCCCAGAGCAAGAGGTAGGGAGTGAGTGGGGCATGAAGATGGCATGAGGAGAAGGAACGCCTATCATGGTGGGAAGGTGTGTTTGAGTAGTAAAGGTTGTCAAGATGTAGTGAGCTTTCAGATTCAGATGTGGCCTGCGGCACAAAGTGTCTGAGGCCTTCTTAACATGGGTTGGTATATTTACAAAAGGTGTCAGCTCCCTTTGTTTAACTTCAGGATAAAACTGAAGAACCTCTGACATCTATAAGCCACTTAGAATTCGTCAGCTGCCTAGACCAAGCTGGTTTTATGAGGTGCAATTATACATGCTGCTTCATTTCTCTGGGCCACATATATAACGTTTGATTGAGTAGGTCCATGAAATAGAACTGTACAACATCAACTCAGTGTGAGATTTCATCAGTTTTCCTAGATTTCCAGAATCCAACACAAGTTGTTTATCTGAACTGAAATAACATTGAACAGGGGAGCCTGTGAGAGAAACATGTATGTCTATATACATAGCATTGCACCAGCAACATCCAAAGTTCATAATTTTCCCTATTTACTAGTGCCCCTGGTAGGCATTCCTTTGAACAGTGAATGTCTTTCTCAACTTATAAATTAATAACGTTTTTTCTTTCATTTAGAAAAAAAGCATGAATATCCCTAGCTTTGTAAATTGTATAGCAAACATCAGTAAATGAGTGAAATGGTCTTTCTTTGACATATCATCTTGTTTGTCAAGGGTACTACACTAATGCATAGTGACATATTTGTTCTTGGGAGCTATATCCACTTCAGACTTGATGGGGAGCTGCATATTGCTTCATCTCCTTTGGCTTTACATCACCTTGTAACTATCCCAGAAAAAGTCTGATGAAAATTTCCAGATGTTCAGTATCTTACTTGTAGCAATTCAATAGTCAATATCTTGTATTTCTTCATGATGTGGACTGTGAGAAAAATCAATACGCAACCATTCAAAAATTGTTTTGCTATGTTCTATTTTTATAACATATTCTATGGGGCAGCTAGGTGGCACAGTGAGTACAGCACTGGCTCTGAAGTCAGGAGGACCTGAGTTCAAATCCGACCTCAGAAACTTGACACATTCACTAGCTGTGTGACCTTGGGCAAGTCACTTAACCCCAACTGCCCTGCCTTCCCCCCTCCAAAAATAAAAAAAAACACAAACATATTTTAAAGAGTCCAGAAATAAGAGAAATATAGATATATATTAGAGGAGAGGAGAGGAGAGAAGGAACTTTGAAAAATGAGAGGAAAAGATCCACAGAGGAAAGGAAGCTTGAGGTGTGAAAGCATTTATGAAATATCAAAGACTTGTGCACTGGAAAAAAGCTTGTATTACACAAGTGTGACATGTTTTTACTAATAAAAAGAACACAAAATATTTGATGCAATATACATGTGTGCTTATGTGATATGTGTATGTGTGTTCTCTGTCAGTTTTGCTTTCTTTCTATTTGAAATAAAGGGGAATATTATTTTGTTCCCCAAAGAGAAAATCTCATACTTAGGAGCAAAGCCCTAGATGCAGCAGTTAGAGTTATTTAGATGACCAATTTCTATCAACTTCCGACTCCTACAGCCTCCGTCAGCCAGAACTAGCAAAATAAGGCAAGATGCTTGCTGTAATTGTGAAAAGCATGACCTTGAGCTGTGCTGTGACACTTTTTCAGGTGTTCGGAATATGGTCTAATTAGACCAGGAAGCCACCAGACTTAATTTAAGCTAAGGTCAAAGAACTAGAGAGTAAAAAGGAGTCATAAGTTTGTGGTTCAGCTGGTATTTGTCTAATTTTGTCTTTACACAGTATTTTTCTAAATGTATAAACATAAGTTTTGGACATTTAATTAATATTAACATCATTATTTTATTTTTTCAAATATTTTTATAGAGAAATGCAAGCATCAGAATTGTGAATTTTACTATCTGTGCTCTCTTATTTGAGAGGTAGTGTGGCATGATTGGTAGAGCCAAGCTCAACGCCAAGAAGACCTGTGTTCAAGTCTGACATTGGCTGGCTGTGTGACCCAGAGCAAGTCACTTAATCTATCAGTGAAATTAGGGATCTAACTCTTTAAGTTTCAGAGATGATGTCAGCTTCCATTGATAGAGGAAGCTTCCTTACCCAGGATTTCTCTACCAATGAAATGGCAGGAGCAGACCCTATCCCTTTCCTAGTTAAATACACCTGGAGGTAGCCTAACCACAGGCCAGTGCCTTACAATATAGTGTCACTAGTAGCATTTGGTAGAATTTCAGGCATGATTCCCAGATTGATATCATGATCTACACCTAGAAGTTACCTTAGAGATCATCTAGTCCAAGACTCTCACTTTTGGATGATGAAACTGAGACCCCAGGCAGAGGGAAGTGATTTCCCCAAGGCCACACATAGAGTAGGTAGTTGAGCCAGTTGAAACTTTTGTTTTCCGATTGCCAAGTCATTTATATTTATGCAGCACTATATTTTCCTGCTGAAAACCGTATCGTAGGTTTACAAAATATGTTTCACACAATAATCCTACGAGGTGGAAAGCACAAGTATCATTTTCCTCAATTTATGAATGAGAAAAACAAGGCTCAGAGGAAGGACTAGCCTGTATCAACAATCCAGCTAGCAGCTGCTGTGAGGGTGTAAAGCCAACAACCACCAGCTCACAGAACACTGTAAGCCCACGTCCTTTTCATCTGCTTTACTAAGGAAAGCAATGTTAAGGGGTTAACAATCTTACTTTAATCCAGCATACAAATATCATTTACTTAGTTCAGGGGACAAAACCAGCACCCTGAATTACAGACCAAATACAATTTGTAGTTATCAGCATCTGAGTGTTCAGCCGGGGAGCTCATTAGAACGGCTGGCCCAGAGTCACACACCACTCCTGCTGTGGTTCAGAGCTCCAAGAAAGAATGCTAACTTTTGAGCTTATATATCCTGTTCAGGGCCTAGAGGGCCCTGACCTCACCCAGGCTGGGCATGGAGAAGTTCCCCACCCCCAATATTACATCAGATACAAATCAATGGCTCCCAATTGTCTCAGTGCTGAGAAATACAAAAACATTCCACTTTATCTGCCCCATTCAAAAAAGGCCTGAATCATTAAAGGTCAACAGCAAAACATCCCACCGTAATTACTATTACATAGC
Source organism: Trichosurus vulpecula (assembly GCF_011100635.1). Classification (NCBI taxonomy): domain Eukaryota; kingdom Metazoa; phylum Chordata; class Mammalia; order Diprotodontia; family Phalangeridae; genus Trichosurus; species Trichosurus vulpecula. The sequence goes on along the minus strand of NC_050577.1, from coordinate 141,152,197 downwards.
CCAAAGTCATTTCGCTGGTAACGGTTAAGAAAGAACTTAGGATAGGTCTCCTGATTCTAAGCCCAGCTCAGTATTCTTTCTATTACAACATAGGTAAGGAAATGACTATCCTTGTAATTGAAATTCCTAAGGAAGTCTGGAAGTACACATACAGAGCCAATGAGACATAAGGAGAACAGAGGATATACAACTTAATAATATGGCCATCAGATGGAAAAACATGACACTGGCATAAATCGGGACACAGGTTAGACTCATGTATAAGCCAGACAACTAAAATGTGATCTCTCCAGAAAAAAAAAAACACAAAGAACACACAACTATTTATATGTATATATGTATGTAAACATATACACACATATGTATATACTGGAAACTAATTTCTTCCCCATTTGGAGAATACAAAAGGCATTTTGTAGCTAAGAAAGTGATAACACAGATAGGTCACCCTCACTTTCCTTACCCATTTTTTCTCTTACTTATTCCTTGGACAGATACTCACTCATTGGCAAAGAATGGAAGCCCTACTGTACAGTGGGATTCACCACTTTGGTCGCTTTTTCTTGCCATCTTTTCTAACTTGTGACAATGGATTCAATAGAGTCCTCCATGAGACTGATTCCTCAGGCCATTTGTCTATAAATCCAAAGCATGAGCCATTAGACAAAGTATAAACTCCTTGGTACAGCAGGCTACCTAGTACACCTTCTCACTGCTTATCCCTAAGAGGTCTCAGGAATATAAGGGAAGGAAAGAGAGCAGTAGAGCAACTATCTCTAAGGAGCTCAGAATGTTACTGAGGACAGTGGCTCTGAATGTGCCCATGAGATAGATCTGTCTTACCTTGGCAGAAAGAATATCTGGAACAGATTCCTCTACCACATAAGTAAGGCAGTGGGATATTGCTGCTATTAATTCTGCTACTACTAAAGAAGTTAGGTTTTAGGAGGGCCTATGGTATTGAAAGTATGATCACTATTTATATACAGATTTTAAATAAACTAGATTTTGGATGGGAAAGTGAGACTAACATAATAAATACGGTTGAAAAAAGTACAAAGATTAAAGGCCAAATGGGTTTATTTCACTGATTTTAAAAGCGATTTGTAAATATGTTCCAACTTACATTCAATTACCATTTTCTAGTCCTTATAATTATTATTACTATAAAGGAAAATTATCTTGACACCTTTTTAGTGGATATATTATGAATTAGCAAAGAGAAAATTATAATTTTCAAGAAAAAAATTTATTTACTGTTAACAATATGGCATGCATGACAAAAACAGAATAATCCTTCTTAGTACATATAAAGCAAATAAAGAAGTTAAAGAAAATATGAAATTAGGAGTTGAAGGGATGAAAGGTAAGAAGAATATATTAAGCAATCAATAACTTAAGAATTTGTCACAAACATATAGAAGCATAAAAAACTGTACTTGGAACTGTGGCATATGCATACTGACAAATTAAACCAGATAATTCCTCTGGATAGGTCATTTTTTAAAAATCAAACTTGTTTTTACTTGGATGTAGGTCAACATCACCTGTTAGAACAACTTAAAAAAAACTGTAGCTCATGTTGAGTTTCAATTGCTTCATTTTAAAAGAGAAAATAAAGGCTTCATAAAATTAAACAAGTTGTATTTTGTGAAGTGCCTGGGATACTGATGAGGCTAGAATTTTTATATTTCTCTGCAACTGCACCACTCGTTGGTTATACGGGTTAGGTATAGCTAACTGTACCAGGATTCCTTTCAGTCATATGATATTTCTATCTCCTGGCTTCCCTGGGTTCTTGTAAGTCACCGCTAAAATCCCGTCTTCTACAGGAAGCCTTTCTCAACCCTTCTTAAGTGCAATGCCTTCCCTCTGTTAAACAGTTCATTTTTATCCAGGATATATCTTGTTTTTCATGTTTGTTTACTTGTTTTGTCTCCCTCATTATATTATGAGCCACACAAAAACTGGAATGATGTACTTGGCACATAGTAGGTGGTTAATAACTGCTTACTGATTGACTGACCTAGAATGATGTATCTTCAGGGTTTGAGGGGAAGAAAGGGGATCAAGTGAGATATCACCCCATCACTGTTGTTTTTAAATATCTAAATCCATCCCAATTCAATTAATTATCTAGTGCATTTATTAAATCCTTACTGCCAGGCTTTCCCCTTTGCATACTCATCTTTAGGATGCCCCAAGCATCCTAGTAGAGGCACCTCGATGGCTTAGTGAACAGAGTGATGGGTCTGAAGTCAGGAAGACTTTAGTTCAAATCCAGCCTCAGATACTTACTAGCTGTGTGACCCTGGACAAGTCACTTAAGCTCTGTTTGCCTTAATCCATTGGAGAAGGAAATGAGAAAGCACTCTAGTATCTTTGTCAAGAAAACCTCATGGGCAGCCTGGTCCACTAGGTCACAAAGAAATGAACACAAATGAATGACTGAACAATGAGCATCCTGGTATGCTATTTTCATCCATCTTCCTTTTTTTCTCCTCCTTCACTATGCATTCATTCAACAAAAATTTAATAAAGACCTATTATAGGCAAGAAATTAAGAGAGACACCAAAAAGGCTTTTCTTGTAAAGGCATGAGTAAAAGGACACAAATGCATATACATAATAACAACTAACCTTTATATAACACTTTTAGGTTTAAAAAGGACATATTAATTTATCTAATTTTATATTCATAATAATCCTCTGAGGTACAAACTTTGTGATTATCCTGATTTTACAGAGAAAGAAACAGTCTGAGAGAGATTAAGCAATTTCTTCATGGTCACACAGCTAGTATGTGTCAGAGATATAATTAGAACTCAGCTCTTTCTGACTCCAACTCTATCCACTTTGCCAGCTAACTGCAACATAAATAGTTACAATACAACAGGCAAAATGTTCTGGGAGTTCAGAGACACAAGGAGGAATGTTTCAACCAAACGCAAGTTACAATTATTTCTGGAATTGACACAAACATTCATCTCAAAAATCAAGTTATTAGAAATTGAAGGATGAGCTATGCAAAGGAAATTATTCTACCATGGGCAGGAAAAATTCTTGGATATGAAATAACAACCAATACTCTGTAGCAGGTTATTTTTCATTACCAAAAAAAGAAAAGAAAAAAAACACAATTTCAGTCACACTGGCTAAAAATCTAAAAATCCTTTAATAAAGGTACAATATTCTTCAGATTTTGTATCCTGAAAAAAAAAAAGAAAACTGTACACAGAAGCAGCAGTATTTCTGTGTTCTTTGCTTTCTTTTCAAAATGATAAGCAATGAAAAAATCCCATTGCCTTGTTCTGCCTTAATTAACTAGCAAAATGTGCAGGCTTCTGCTGTCAAGAGAAGATTTGAATTATAAGCCCAATAATGAATTATTTTTTCCTATTCATCCTTTTCCTATAACAAGCAGTGGATTTTTTTTATTTTTTTTAGCAAGGATGTCATAGTCTTCACAAATAAATACCAAATATAAACAAAAACTCAATGCTAGGGGCCAAACCTCACCAATCTACTTCTAAAGGTTCCCTCTGTTAGGCATTGTACAAGTCTGGTGAATCAATGTTTTACAAGCGCCCTACAATTTTATGCATACCCTTTTAAGCTATACAAAGCATATAAATGTCACAACACTTATGAGAATAAATGTCTTCCCCATGAGATGCCTGCAATGCCAGGATGCATGCACTTATAGGGCTAATGTGCTTTGCTCAATACATTTAATTAAACAAAGATTGGGCTCATAGGGGTGAAGTTTCAGGACTTTTGTCACTTCTTTCCTATCACAATGTTAATGGAGCTATACTGATCAGCCCCCGGGCAGCACAAGGAAAGGTACCCCTGAGATTTTTAAAAGGAATCAAAGAAACTGCTAAAGCTATATACTCTGCTGCAATTAAGCTACCTTTCTGATACTGTAAAATGCATTTTCTTTGACAATATATTTTCATTAAATCAACAAAAGTCACCAAAACCTCAATTGTTCAAAAGTACCCACCAAATCTAAGTTGTATTCTCTGTATACCATACACTATGAATTCAATTAACATCTAAAATGGTGGTTTTCCACATCCCTTTCACCCTGACCAGCACTCATGGCACAGCTAGTTATGTCAGTGTCACAGACCAGTTAACAATGACATGCATCATTTACACTTTCCTGATGGGTTTCTGATGCCACCTGGGTTCCTAGGTTGAGAGGAGCGAGTACAGTGTCCATGTTAGAAAGACATTTATCCTCACAAATTTTTGTTAAAATGGAGATAATAGCTCTACAACCTAGAAGATATTTGGAACCTATGGAAAATATATAAGAAAGCTACCGAATGTCATAAGGAAGGTGGACGGAAAAGATTGAGGCTTGATTTAAAGACTCAACCATTCACATCTATGAAAGGATGTTATAAAAAATTGTGGTAGCTGTTTTCCCCCATGTTTTTTTTTAAATGCACTACCGCTTGAACTGATATAATACAGGTGAGGAATGACTGTTACCTGAATGTTTCCAAGTCCTGTCCTCCCAAGTAGCTAGGTAACTGATTGAATCTTGAAATTTTAATTTTGAAGGTTTAGAATGGTAATCATGTATTGGGCTAGTTAAATCACAGTAGTTTGTTTGTGCCTGTGTTAAAAGGTTTAGAGTAGTGGTCAACAAAATGGAGGCTTTACAACTATAGAGAACCATAGAATGACCCCAAGGGACTTGTGATAAACCAATCAAAGGGTGGAAAGAGAGGTCACATCCCAGTTTTTTTCCAAGATAGCTTAGGCTTGTCTTCAACACAAGTTATAACAGAGGTCACCTTATTTATAATCTTCTGGTTGTAAAAATCAGGCACGGCAAAAACAAACCAAAACAAAACAAATCAAGGAGACAAATATATGGCCAGCAAATGTATTTCTCATTGTCAGTAAAGAAATCTAGCATACAGAGTCTAAATTAAAGAAGGATTCCTTATGAATGGACAGAGCTTTTATGTATTCCTTTTTTGTGGATGATAGCATTCTAGTTGTATCAAGCCCCAAAGCATTGCTAATCCTCATGGTGGAGGTCTATACCAAACTCAAGAGTTTGGCCTAAAATCCATGCAGAAAAAACCAAGTGGCTAAAGAATATTTGTTGTCTAGATGACATGAAGTTGGATGGGTGATTTATAGTAGTGGTGTCAAAAATAAAATAGAAATAAGGGTCACTAAATTGTACCTAAGGATCCCTGCCAGCTGCATATCAACTTAGAAAACCACATATTGGCATTATCTAAGTTCTGCTGTATTTTTATTTATTTTGTTAAATATTTTCCAATTACATTTTAATCAGGTTCAAGCCACAAGCTGCACTCCCAAGTGTTGCAGGCCAAGTATTTGAAACCTCTAATCTCTAATGTTCATCCATCAATGTGTATGTTTGTGTATTTATATGCAAATAGGTATACATATGTATCCACATGTATGTGTGTGTATATATATATATATATACATATACACTTGATATGATGATACATATTATATGTCATTAAATGAACTTTGCAATTTTCCAAAGACAATCAAACTCATTTTCCTTTTAAAGTCCTACCTGTCATATATATGCGTGTATACACACATATCACATGCACATATATATGATGATATACATATTCTGTGCATATGCATGTATATATGGGCAATTGTAAAGTTCTTTTAATGATTGCAAAACTCCAAACTTCTCCCACCTTTTTAAATATTTTAAAAAATATTTTAGTGGTACTATCATACAATTGTATGTCATGAAACACTATGGTCTCCAAAGAATTAAAAATGAGGATCATATATAGGGTAATAGATTTGCATGGTGGGTGTGACCAGGCTCCAACATTTAATAAACCAAAACCTCAAAAACTATAGTAAAGTATCAGGCAAGAAAACGATCAAAAAAGGGAGATAGGCTGGGCACATGGCAAGGGCAAGAGATAACCAGTGGATAACTAATGAATGAATGAATGAATGAATGAATGAATGAATAGCATTCTAATTGCCCAGCATTGTTCTGTGAACTAGGGATACACATACAAATAGTAGATAATCCCTACCCTCTAAGAGCTTATATTCTAGAAGGGAGAGATAATGCATGTAGAATGCTGTTTTGGTTTTGGTCTGAGGAGTCACAGAACAATAGAGCATTCCACTGATCCACTGACGCATTCTTTATAGAGGCAATACTGGTGCTGATATGACTATAGTTCTCAAAGTAAGAGTTAGAAGGGGGAAAGTGAAGGGAAGAGAGACATGGCAGAGTAATAGCAGAAAAGAGCCAGGTAGAGATGAGGATACATGGACACAAGGAGTACAAAGCTGTGTTGCTTATCTCCTTAAACTCAAGGGCATTTATAGGTATCCTTATGTCAGGAGAAAATAAGGAAGGGTCCCAGAACACTTTATTGACCCCCACATAAGAAATTTACAGGAAAATATAGAGAAGATTCACATAGGAAAGGCAAGCATAGATAGATAGGCTGAAATCTACAGAAATCCCTTTGAGTATCTTCTATATATATATAACTATTTTGCTTATGATGAAATTTCAAAAAAAAGTATGCCTTTTCATTTTCATCACAGTAGGATTAATTAGTAGAATATTTATTAAGCACCTATTATGTGCCAGGTATTGTATCAAGCACTAGGTGTTAAAAAAAAAAAAACAAGAAAACATGACAGTTTCTATTCTCAAGAAATATATTCTAATAGGTTAAGACAATGTATAAAAGGGTAACTGCAGAGTGGGGTGGACAGAGGGATGAAGTGAGTACCTGTGAGGGCAAGGCAGTCATTGCAGACATGAAGTGGATCTGAAAGTGGGTAGTGTGGTTAGGACTCATCAAGGTGCCAGGCAGGAACTCATCAATTATTAAGGTGGCCTCACCTTCAAGTGGGCAAAATATGGAGGTGGAACAGACCATAAAGTGAGTAGGCATGTACTGAAATGTACTAGTACATTTGGACCAGTATGCACTAGTACCAGAAATGTACTTGTAGGAACCATGCTATTGAGTAATATTGTTATTTTTGGGGGAGAAAGCTAAAAGTTAAAGGGTGGGAAGATAAGTTATAAACAACAGAATAAGAAACCAATTTCAACCCATAAATTTGTGCCATTTCTAATTTTCCCTTTAGAACTATCAAAGATATACCAAGCAGCAATTAAAAATTCATTCATTCATTCTTCCCCTTAGGGGTTTCATCCAATTCAATTAGCATTTATTAAGTGTCCCAATCTCTTCTCTGAACTTCAGTACTTTATCTCTAATTACTGGCTGAATATCCCCACATGAATGTCCCAGCAACAACTCAAACTTAACAGGTCTAGAAGGGAGTGCATCATCCCCTCCCTCCATGTCTCCATTTCCTCATTTCTGTTGGTAGCATGCACATCTGAAAACTCCAAAGGGATCTCTGACTCTTTGCTCCCTTTCACCACCTACATGCACTACATGCAATCAGTCCCTAAGTCCTGTTAATTTCACTTCAAAGATATTTCTCACACCTCTCCTCTCCACTTTACCTCACCCTGGAATCATCCTACAACAAGTACTTAACAATTTTTGCTTGGAATCCCAGTTACTCATATATCACCTTTCCAATCTGTCCTTTAAAGAGCTGCCAAAACCAGCTTTGGAATGCATTGGTCTGATCAGGTTACTCATCAGCTCAAAAACCTTCAGTAGCCTCCAGATGCCCATAGGGTAAAATGCAGACTCACTAACTTGAAGCTTTAGGCCTTCCAAAATCTGGTTCCGTTAAATCTTATTTCACAACCCTCTTCTTCACAGAATCTGTGTTCCAACCAAACCAGGACACCAGCTGTTCCTTAAAACTGTCATACAACTTCCTACCTCCCCAAAACCACATAGGCTTTACCTTATGCCAAGGAAACATTCTGTCCTAATCTCTGCCTATCTAAATCCTAGGCATGCCTTAAGGTTCATTTTAAATTCAACCTATTTCAAAAAAAACTTCTGAGATCCCTGCCCCCAACTATGCTGAGAGTAGCTCCTCTTTTGTCCTTATAATATTTCAGTTTGCATGATAGTTATTTGTAATAAAAAAGTTAAGCATTTATATAGTACTTTAAGTTTGGCAAAGCATTTTACAAATATTCCATTTTGTCTCCACAATCACCTAGGGAGGTAGGTGCTATACTTATCCCCACATTACAGATGAAGTAATTGAAGTAGACAAAGGATAAGTGACTCTCCCAAGGCCATACAACTAAGTGTCTGGGGCTAGATTTGAACTTGGGTTTTTCAGATTCCAGGCCCAGTGCTATATCCACTCTGTTTGTATACCTATTCTTTATTAGATCTTAAACTCTCTGAGGGCAGAGCTTGTATCTTTTTAATCTCTTATAACTTAGCATGTACCACAATATTCTGGAGAAAAAATGGTCAACCACTCCAGTATCTTTGCCAAGAAAACCCCAAATGGTGTCATGGAGAGTAAGACATAACGGAAAAATGCCAGAACACCACCACCACAATATTTGACACATAGTGTCATACTTACTAGGGGTGTGATGAATTGATTTAAATTAATTCAATTGAAGGCATAAAAAAATAGGAAAAAGAAGCAGGTCTATTGAAGAGGTTTTTTTGTAAATGATGATTGTTAGGGAACCATATGTTTCTAGGGGTGACCGCCGCGGCCCCAAAATACCTACACGCCGGGTCCTGCCGAAAGAATTCGACTCAAGCCTTCTCAGCCAAGGGAAAAGACAAAGTTTATTAGGGATTCACCATAATGGGCTGTCTTAAGAAATCCCCCCCTCCTCCCTTGTGACACCTGTTTCCACAAGTGGGCCAGATTCAACCTACTGAATTAGATTGAATCTGAGCACCTTCATGGAGGCAAGATGGAGATTATATACACAAAGATTGTAGAAGGGATTGAGGGGTGGTCTGGGGTGACTAGAGGAGGGGTTTAGGGAGGGTCTTGAGGGGAAGTCTAAGGAGGACCAGGTGAAGTCAGAGTCCAGGAACCAAGAGAATAGAATTAAGGGCAGGAAGTTCCTGAAGGAATATCAAAGGTTGGGAAGTAACTGAAGGCATGCATATCTAAAGTAACAATAGAGGGAGAGATCTGGGCCCAAAGACAATGTGAGGCTTGTGGCCCTAGGGGAAGGCCAGATCCAGCCGGAAAACTCAGGGACAGCTCAAGGGGGCTCCCAGAGACTGCACTCCAGACTCAAGGGGGTTCCCAGAGACTGTGCCCTCATCACCTATCACCAGAAGGTGTAGACTAGTAGAGGAACTAGAATGTGTACATCAATCACTGTAACAGACAATAAACAGATTGTAAAAATACAAGAAAAGGGGTATAAATCACAGAATAAGAGAATTTTAACAATGGAAAGAACATCTGAGGATACTGAGTTCGAGCTATGCCCCACCAATCAGTTATCCAGCTTTTGCCTGAAAACCTCTAGTGATGAGGAGCCCACAAACTTCTAAGATATCAGATTCTATTTTTGGACAGTTCTGTCAGGAAATTTTTCCATACATTGGGGTGAAATCTATGCCTCTGCTACTTCCATAAATGAAAATAGAGATATCAGAGAAGACTAGATGCAAGAAATGGTTCTAGCCAGAATCTCTGTACTTCCCAGTCAAAAACACCCTTCCCTAGACACCACTCCCTTATACATATCATCTTCCCTTATTGGAATGGAAGCTCTTGAGGGCAGTAACTGTCTTTCTTTTTTTATTTGTTTCCTCAGCACTTAGTTCAGTGCCCTGTGTTCAGGGAGCAGTTAATAAATACTTTTCTCCTCATGTCCAAAGCTGAGCTTTGAAAAATAAAGAGGATTTAAGCAGGTGAAACTAGAGGGTGGCATGTAAGCCTGTGAGGCAGTCAACAATCCAATCATAAGTGTAAAGATGGGAAAGTCTAGAATATATTCAGTGAACCAATAAAATAATTTGGCTAGAAGAAATATGTGGAAGAAATTGTGGAGGGGAAAACACGAGTGAGACTGGCATAACAATGAGGTAAATCTAAGCACACCAAGCTACAAAGGTTTTCTATTGTATTTGGTAGAAAATAGGGAAGCCCTGAGAGACGCAGGAGGCAGCTGTAAACATCCACAGGTTTGGAACTTGAGACAGAGAGTTCCGGGCTGAAAAGCCAGGTTTCAGAGTCATCCCAGTAGAAGTCAAGCTGAAATTAAAAAAATAAATGAATATGCTTTCCTTTCCCCCATCCCTCCCCACACACATATCAAATATTGCTAACAAGTTCTGGCATTAATTTACAAACTAATCAATTCCACAAGCAATTTATGTGCCCAGCACTGTGCTAGGGCTTTCACAACACAAATACAAAGAGTTAAAAAGATCCCTAATCAGAAGGAGCTTACATTCTAATGGGAGAGAAAAGCAATCCAAAATCAGAAGTAAGCTTGGATACAGTGTGGTAAATCCATTCATTATTTGGATAAGGAAAAGAGTGAATGTCCAAAATTTACTAGCTTAAGCTGAATTTGGGGAAGCAGCCAAGCACCAATGGAGAATTTAAAATGTAGTGATTTTCTATGCAAAAAGCTAACCAAAGGAATGATGATCTGAGTTCAGATATTTCCCAGTTTGACTGAGGGGGAATGTCCATAAAGAAACACAGGAAGAAAATGTTTAATTATTTTTAGAACATTCAAACACATTTTGCTATTGTAAACTCCTGAAAACATTTTTCATTAAGTCAAACCATGTACTTCAGCCTTTTGTATTATTAATCTCAGTGCATGATTATAGATTACTCAGTCAATTTTATTTTGTAGCATGCTTAATTATACAGAAAATCTGCATTTTCAGTATTATTTTGCATTTTATAGGCTGTAGGCTTAATTTTAATTGTTCCCTATAGTTCTTCTTTCAGCTTAAAATTTCATACCTGGCCTGATTGCTATTATTTATTTAGGTTAAGAGGTATTAACCTACTTGGTTATACTAGAATTCTAAGCAGTATTTGGCCTTCTTGGAGATCATAGCTCCCATGAAAAGTTACCATTTTTGAGTTTATAAACTTTTTTATCTGCATTACCAGTTTATATCAGCTTTCTACACTATTGATTATGGGAACTTGTTGCACATAACATACAATGTTCTGCATGATCTCTATATCATCAGGTCTGTCAATACCTTGAAAAAAAAAGAAATAAAAAAGGTAAAAAGAATAAATCACTAAATACTTGAATTAGAAAGGACCCAAAAAGACTACATAGTCCTACCCATACTCAAACTATTCTTAAAAACTTCTACCACATGCTAAACAGGACCCCATTCTACTATTGAATGGTTTTCATTATAATGGAATTTTTCCTTACATTAAATCTAAATTTATCTCATTGCAGCTTCATTCCTTTGATCTGAAGTCTGCTCTCTGGGCCAAAGAGAACAAATATAATCCCTCCTTCATGGGATAGCCCTTCAAATACATGATTTCTTCAAATCGTCTTATCTTCTTTGGGCCAAATATACACAGTCCTCATGTGACATGAACTTGAGACCCTGGACTTTCTAGGAGAAGGATTCCTAAATTGGGGCCCACACCCACAACCACAGACAGATCATAGGCAAAGGGGTTTCCACTAACTTGGACAGGGAAAATGACGTCTTTATTTCAATATAATTGAGTTCTTTGTAACCCTATGTATTATTTGATACATTTAGCAGAAGAAATTCTGAGAAAAGGTCCACAGGCTTCACCAAACTGCTAAAGAATACAAAAAAGCTTAAGAATTCATGCTCTAGGATATTAATATCCTTTCTAAAATGTGATGCCCAGAACCAACTAATTATTGTACTTTAGACATAATTTGACTAGGGCAAAGGACAGCAAGACAACTGCCAATCACTTTCCAAGTCTTGGATGTTATTTCTCAGGATAGCTTAAGACTGGAATTTCTTCTGGGCTATTCATATTAAGTTTGAAATCTACTAAAGTCGATGATGATGATGATGATGATGATGATGATGGTGATGATGATGATTTTTGGGGTAAAACAACTATTAAGAGACAGCTAGATGGTGAAGTAGAACACTGGACCTGGATTCAAGAAGACGAGTTCAAATTTGCTCTCAGATAGTTACTAGCTGTGTGAACCTTAACAAGTCACTAAATCTTTGTCTGCCTCAGTTTCTTCATCTATAAAATAGGAATAATAATAGCACCTACCTTCCCAGGTTGTTGTGACCATCAAATGTGATAATATTTATAAACCACTAGGCAAAGTGCCTGTCAAATACTAAGCACAATATAAATACTAGCTATCTTCATTATTATTATCTCACACACACTGCAATGCTTGTTGCAAACATTTGCAAAAAGATTACTATAAAAAGAGTTGTAGTTTAGTTACCAATATATGTTGCCCAATATGGGAAATAAAATTCCACAAAGAATATAAAACTCTTACAACAACATATACTGCAATACTGAGTAGACTGCAATTCAAAGATGAACAAATGAGGATGAGTAAAAATTATTGGAAAAATGGTTCAGGAGTAAGAAACAAGAAAAGCCTAAAGGTCCATAGGTTATTCAAAAGCTCTACCATTTAGATCAAAAATATTTTCTTGAAGAAGAGAGTTGAAAGATGCTGAAGATGGCAAACAGCAAATAACGTTACAAAAAGTATGTATGCTACCAAAAATAATGCTACAAAATTGGTTCTATTTTAGCAGACAGGAAATGGCTGATTACCAATGTGAGAGACCTTTCTAATCCAGCTTTTTATATACAGTTAGATAAGGATTTTTAATTTGGTGTGTGGATGTGTGTGTGGATGTGCATGTGTGTGTTGGCATGCACATGTACGTTTACAGCCCCCTTTAGCAATTTGGTGAAGCTGATGGACCACTTCTCAGAATAATCTTTTTTAAATGAATAAAATAAAATACATAGCATTAAAAAGGAAGCTGATTACACTGAAATACAGTTTTTGAAAATTAATTTAGGATAATTAAATTTAAAAAGACACCAGTTTAAAAACCCTGATTTAAAATATGACTTATTAGAGAAAATATTAAAATCAATACAAGTGGAGAAGCATAAAAACAATACAATTTGGCATGTAATGGAAGCAACTGCAGCCTGACCTATTTAAATAAAATGCTGAAGCCAAAAAAATTGGAAATGGAAAAAAGAATAGGCATCTATTCAGACTATCACTATTTTCTAAGGAACTTTAAGCAATGCAATTCACCTACTTACAGGAGCAGACCAAAAGTCTAGAAAATGCCTAAGCCAGAAAATAACTGATATCTGCTTCAGGGAGACACGCAGTGGGGAAATCGTAAACTCTAGCAGGTGTGCAAATTTGTACTTTGTTTTTAAAATCTTGTCATGTGTATTATCTTTCTATTCAGATAGCCTGTAGTACACTGTGATGTAATATTGTTTCTGTTTCTTCCTCGATCATGCTTCCCCCTTCCAGTGCCTGTATTTCCTTATACGTGTATATTTTCTTAATGCATATGAGCTGGCAATCTGTTTCCTCTTTTACTTGTCTTAATTCTATTTGAAAAATATATGCCCTTCCTGAGCCATATTCTTCTAATGGGGTGGGGGCAGGGGTGGAGGGAGAAGTCTCATCCCACCAAGTCTTAGTGATACCTATAAGATTAATCACTTAATGTTAAGAAATTACTAAGTCATTGTCCTTGTTACTCATACGTTGTCATCTAGGGCAAAAGTTTTATTTTTGGATTTTTGTCTCCTGTGAATTTCTGGGTTTCTCTACTGCTATTCATCTTCCTACACTGTAGCTCCTCTCACTTTAATCTCTGTGGTCCCTTCATAGCCAAAGACACATTTAGGATAAGGAAAAAAAAACAACTATAGGTGTCAGAAACAATTAATTTGCTGTAAATCAATTCTCTGGCATTAATCAGCTATGGTTTGTATATAAATGATGCCATTTGGCATTAGGAAATTTAAACTAAAAAATATACGACTCTCAAATAACCTTTTAAATGGGAATATGTCAAAAGTAACATTGCTACCTGTGGGAATTGACAAATGAAGGAGTTTGGATTAATGAGTTCTGTAATTATTCAAGGAATAATAATACTTTAAAATTTTTAGAGAAAATTACGTATTAAGAGATTAATGTGGACAACAGAAAAAGGAGTAGAGCACATAAAACTCTACTGACTTTATTAAAGCTTTTTTTAAAATCTCTCCTTTAAAAAATCATAATGTTATGGTAGTAGTATTTCATCAAGTTGCTAGCTGTTAATTGAACAAACATTTAAAGACCTATTATATATGATATAATGGGTTTCGCACTGGGGTAAGGGTGAGAATTCAAGGCTATGAGACATGGCACCTGGCTCAAAGGGGCTTATAGTCCAATAGCAGTATAATCGTTTTTATATATCTACTTGTCAAAATGTCTTATAACGTAAGTCAATTTATTTAAGACTTCTATAGGAACCCTTCCCTACTCCATTTCCACTGTTCCATTTCTTCCTTCCTCCATCAGCACCAGAAAAGCAAATGCTTATGTTAATGCAATTGTCACAGAGTGGAATTTGGCATGAAATTTGCCCATTCTGGGATCCATTCAAAGGTATTTAATTACCAGAAGTAATAGGAGAACTACACTATGATCTTACATATTGCATGGCTAGTCATCATAAACATGAAAATGGCATAACAGAAAGACTTCAGTATATTATTATGTATATTATTCAGTAGTTTTACAGCACTGAATAGTCATAAAACATTTTGTTATCTGCCCCCAGACACGCATATGTGTGTGCTACAGGTGATGATCCCAAGACACGGAAAGAATTCAACAAATGCATAGTAATTGCATGGGCGGCATTATAAAATAATAACTGATTCTTTGGACCAAGCTTCATAATATAATTTGTACCCTGAATACCACTAAACGTGACTATAGAACACTAGTGGGTATCATGGGGCACCATTGGCAGGCCAAAGGGATAGACTTAGAAAATGGAAGGAAACAAATGCAGAGGAAAAAACAAAGTAGTAGAAACAAACATAGAAGAAGCAGAGGGAGTAATCACTAATTAAAGCCAGATCAAAGTCTGGATTCCTTGGCTTCTCAATGAGCATTATCTTTTCCCCTTGAGAGAGAGACAGGGCTCATTTCCATGCCAAGGTTTTTTAATATGCCAGGACCTCATCATTATTGTTCTACGGAGATTTGTTTCAGGATTGAGTACTCTCAACCAACCTTACTAGTTTCACAGAAAACACTCCTGTCTGGTTCTAGAACCTACTCCCCACAAACTAATATTGAATCTGAAGATTTACATTCATATGTCCTTCTCCTCAAATATACTATGAACACAGTATTATCTCCAATAGCTGATTCTCAGATTTCCTTCCTTACTCTAAGGATGTTCCTCACTGACCTGATCTCTTACCAGTATTCAACCCCCACTCCACAGGCACACAATCAGTAGTACACTCTGTATATCTGTTTTTAGTTCACTAAATCATTGTGTTCCAGATTTACAAATACACACAGGAATTGGATTGGGTCTCCCCATCTGGTGAACCACATTAAATCACATGAGCATATGTCAGAGATTGAGAGCTGGAAGAGACTTCAGAGGTTGTCTAATCCAAACTCCATCATTTTGCAGATCAGGAAACTGAGGCCCAGAGAGATTAGTGAAAGTCAAAAAGGAAGTGATGGAAGCTGGATTTGAATCCACATCCTAGAACTCCAAAATCCAGCGCTTATTCTAGATTACACAAGAATTTATTGATATTCTACCCAAAATCACCTCATGTTCAATGTTTAAAGAGGTGGATTTACTTATTGTAGGCATAGTAACGTGCCACTAAAATTGTCTTGGAAGACAGTATGAGGTCTGGATAAGTTGAAATAGCTTCATTTAGACTACATAAAAAAGCCTCAACCCAATCTACCTTACCAGTTTTGATTTGTTCTGTTTGCCCCATACTTGGCCAAAAATTATTCCCAAAAATCTAAGATTTAGGAAATAACAAGCAGGACAAATGGGCTTTAATGAAAATCAAGAAGAGATGGGAGAGTAGTATTATATTGCAACCTTGTCTGATTTCCTTTAGGTTTGGTATAAATGGGTCAGCTATTCTTAAAGATAATTAGACCATCAACAAACACTTTTTTTTTCTTGCGGGGAGGGAGGGAGGCAGGGCAATTGGGGTTAAGTGACTTGCCCAAGGTCACACAGCTAGTAAGTGTGTCAAGTATCTGAGGCCAGGATTTGAACTCAGGTACTCCTGACTCCGGGGCTGGTGCTCTACTCACTGTGCCACCTAGCTGCCCCAAATGTAATTACACCTCCCCATAGGAGAATAGAACCCCAGCCTCTCTGGTGACAGGTGGGGATACTGACCACTATACCAATGAGGAAGGTTATCAACAACGATGTGCTAGACACTGGCCTAAGTGCTGAAGGCATGAATACAAAAGTATGATAGTTACTGCTCTTGAAAAGCTTATATCTTACAAACTTTAAATATGTAAGTGGATAAAAGAAATATTTTATTTTAGGAATAGGTTCTTTATTAGATTTAATAAAGATTTACTGGGTGCCTAATATGTGACTTTATCAAAGAGTTATATAACTGGAAAGATAGGTAAACTGGTCATGCAGGGATAATGCTGAACGGCTCATATACTCTGACGTATCTATGAGCTTTTGAAATATCTAAAGGAAGAACCTTAGCACCTTTGGAGGCTACCAACACATTGTGGAAAATTTACAGGAACACATGAACAAGAGGATAGAGGAAGAGAAGGTACAGATGGACTGAGATCTGCATTTGTGTAGGGAAGGGGCACCCACCTTGATGACATCACAGATTCATCAGTTGATTGAAGTGACAAATGTATAATGCATTATATCACACACTGAAAGTGATGCAGATATATGAGTCATGTGGCATGATGCCACAGATTCTGAAACTTGTCTTAAGCTTAGTATCAGGAAAATGAAATAAAAAGGAAACCTAATATTAGTTCTGCCAACAATTATACACTGTTTCTTGAATGGAAAAATCAGTAAACCTTATTGTTTGGTATCATTTACCAAATGGATTCTCAAAGTATGACCATGGTCATCAAGACCCTTTCAGGAGGTCTGCAAGGTCAAAATTATTTTCATAATAATACTAAAATATTTTCATTTATATAAGGGTAAATATGAATAGAAATAGAATTTAGAGTTTTTTGGAGGGAGGGGAAGTCCTTAATAACTTTTAAGAGACAAAAGGTATTCTGAGACCAAAAGGTTTGAGAATCACTGATTTGGACAGACCAAACCATGACCAAATCTAATGGATTCATTGGTATAGGGAATTCCTGCTGTAGAAAATACCTCTTCTATCATATATCCATAATTTAGAGGTAGCAGCTAGGTGGCATGGTGGCAGATCAGGAGTCAGGAAAATATGAGTTCAAGTTCAGCCTCTGATACTTACTAGTTGTGACTTGGGCAACTCACTTAATTTCTTTTTGCCTCAGTTCCCTCATCTGTAAAATAGGGTTAATAATAGCACCTATATCCCAGAGTTATTTTGAGGATGAAATGAGATAATAATTATAAAGTTCTTAGCACAGTGCCTAGGACAAAGTAAGTACTATATAAATGTTATTTATTTGTTGTTGTTGCTCATTATTCATTATTCTTGGGTTGCCTGGAGCACTTAGCAGTTAAGAGACCTGCTCAAGTTCACACAACCCATCTTAGATGGTACCTGAACTCAGGTCTTCCTGACTCCGAGGCTGGTTCTCTATCTATTACAATCATGCTGTTTCTGTCAAATATAAGCATTATAGAATTCTAACTACATTCCTTAGCATTTCTCCTACAGGTTTTCTACTATTCGTTTTACAAGTTCTCTCTCCTATTTTTATTTTTATATTGTCCCAGGACACTAAAACTTGTCAATAAAGATATGGAAACCCTGGAAGGCAAACATTGTATCAAACACTGGCTATGTACAGACTCAAATGTTTCACACTATTACTTAAACTTCATTGTATTTAGGGTCTTCCTGCCTTTTAAAAGATCTTTTGGGAACCAACACTTACCATTTAACAAAGAGGTTTCTATATAAAATTTAGTATTTAATAAGCAAAGACCAATCTATTCCTTGTTCTGAAGAGTTCCCACTGAATACCTGATTCTCAATATATGTTCTTTATAAAATTCTCCATTCCCCAATGATGATGGCAGTAAGTGTTCATTTTTAAAGTGGAAATTTGCTATTCAAGCCTTCTAAAGAATAGTATCTAGGATATTTATAAAAATATATCATAAGATAGTCTTAAGAACTTAACCCAGAACAGTGTTTATATCATTTCAAGAAAATCAATATTTTAGAATAATAGTAGAAGATTTTTCCATTATTGGCCATTTTTCTTGTTATTTGTATTGTGCTATGCTTCTTAGACAATATATTTTGAATTTCAGTAGTATATAGGGATTTCTGAAAGATTTGCACTGAATAAAGACTGAGAAACTGTGTTAAGAGTGACTATCTGATAAAACTATAGACAGAGTAAGGAGGAGGGAAAATCCCTAGTTAGGGATGGCATATCTTATCCTGGTCACTAAAACATCTTCCAAGACACAATTATTTCCTTTAGACAGATGTAAGTGGAAGTGCTTACTGTACTATTCCAGGGAGCAGAAGCCTAATGAAGAATACTCCTTCCTGACTGTCACTGGATAAGGCGTTACGGTTGAAACAGGGATCTTTAGGAGATGGAATAGAAAGTGGAAAAACTGATCTATCACATTTTTGACAAAGTACTTTTCCTTTAGCATCTCCTTTTTTGGAGCTTGTCTATTCCAAAACTTAGAACTGACATAGGGATAAGAGACTATTAGAAAGGGTCTAGATTCTATTCGATGTTCTCACTCCTTTCTCAACTCATTATAATTTAGCTTCTCATTACATCATTCATTGAAATTTGCTTTCTCTTAAGGTTATTCAAGATCTCTGCGATGTTGACTTTTAGTGGTATTTTTTATTCCTCTTTTTTTTTATTCTGCTGCTTTTGACATTGTAAGACCATGCTCTCCTGCTAAAACCTCTCTCCTCTTCACCTATCTGTGACACTGAACTCTCAATGACTGTATTTAAAACTGTCTGGGTCACCATCTGACTTCTACCCTCATATAATTGGCACATCCAAAGTTGTAGCCCTTTTACTCTTCACGCTCTTCCTTGTTGATCTCATTGGCTGACTTGGGTTCAATTATCATCTCCACGCTGATTACTCCCATATCTACATATCCAGCATTAATCTTCATCATGAACCACAGTCTTACATTCTCAATTGCCTGTAAGATATGTCCACCTGGATTTCCCATGGGTATCTCAAACTTAATATAGTTTCCTAAAATACATCATTCCTTCAGACTTCCCTATTTTTTTTTAATTTAAATTTATTTACTTGACATATTTAGTTTTCAGCATTGATTTTCACAATAGTTTGAATTACAAATTTTCTCCCCATTTCTACCCTCCCCCCCACTCCAAGATGGCGTATATTCTGGTTGCCCTGTTCCCCAGTCAGCCCTCCCCTCTATCACCCCCCTCCCCTCTCATCTCCTTTTCCCTTCCTTTCTTGTAGGGCAAGATAAATTTCTATGCCCCATTGCCTGTGTATCTTATTTTTTAATTGCATGCAAAAACTTTTTTTGTTTGTTTTTGAACATCTGATTTTAAAACTTTGAGTTCCAAATTCTCTCCCCTCTTCCCTTCCCACCCACCCTCCCTAAGAAGTCGAGCAATTCAACCTAGGCCACATGTGTATCATTATGTATAACCCTTCCATAATACTCATGTTGTGAAAGACTAACTACATTTTGCTCCTTCCCAACCCATCCCGCTTTATTGAATTTTCTCCCTTGACCCTGTCCCCTTTCCAAAGTGTTTGTTTTTGATTACCTTCACCCCCATCTGCCCTCCCCTCCATCATCCCCCCCCTTTTATTTTTTTTTCTTCCTCCCTCTTCTTTCCTGTGGGGTAAGATACACAACTGAGTATGTATGGTATTCCCTCCTCAGGCCAAATCTGATGAGCACAAGGTTCACTCATTCCCCCCTCACCTGCCCTCTCCCCTCCTCCCACAGAACTGCTTCCTCTTGCCACCTTTATGCAAGATAATCCACCCCATTCTATCTCTCCCTATCTCCCTCTCTCAGTATGATGCTCTCTCATCCCTTAATTTCATTTTATTTCTTTTAGATATCTTCCCTTCATCTTCAACTCACCCTGTGTCACACATATATATACACATAGATATATACATACGTACACATTCACTTATATATATACATAAACATATATATATATATATATATATATATATATATATATATATATATATATGCATATTCCCTTCAGCTACCCTAATACTGAGGTCTCATGAATCATCCATGTCCTCTTTCCATGTAGGAATGTAAACAAAACAGTTCAACTTTAGTAAGTCCCTTGCAATTTCTGTTTCTTGATTACCTTTTCATGCTTCTCTTGATTCTTATGTTTGAAAGTCAAATTTTCTATTCAGTTCTGGTCTTTTCACTGAGAAAGCTTGAAAGTCCTCTATTTTATTGAAAATCCATATTTTGCCTTGGAGCATGATACTCAGTTTTGCTGGGTAGGTGATTCGAGGTTTTAATCCTAGCTCCATTGACCTCCGGAATATCGCATTCCAAGCCCTTCGATCTCTTAATGTAGAAGCTGCCAGATCCTGGGTTATTCTGATTGGGTTTCCACAATACTCAAATTGTTTCTTTCTGGATGCTTGCAGTATTTTCTCCTTGATCTGGGAGCTCTGGAATTTGGCAACAATATTCCTAGGAGATTTCTTTTTGGGATCTATTTGAGGAGGTGATCGATGGATTCTTTCAATTTCTATTTTGCCCCGTGGCTCTAGAATATCAGGGCAGTTCTCCTTCATAATTTCTTGAAAGATGGTATCTAGGCTCTTTTTTTGATCATGGCTTTCAGGTAGTCCAATAATTTTTAAATTATCTCTCCTTGATCTATTTCCCAGGTCAGTGGTTTTTCCAAGGAGATATTTCACATTGTCTTCCATTTTTTCATTCCTTTGGTTCTGTTTTATAATATCCTGGTTTCTCATAAAGTCACTAGCTTCCACTTGCTCCAATCTAATTTTTAAAGTAGTATTTTCTTCAGTGGTCTTTTGGACCTTCTTTTCCATTTGGCTAATTCTGCCTTTCAAGGCATTCTTCTCCTCATTGGCTTTTTGGAGCTCTTTTGCCATTTGAGTTAATCTGTTTTTTAAGGTGTTGTTTTCTTCAGTGTATTTTTCAGTATTTTTTTGGGTCTCCTTTAGCAAGTCATTGACTTGTTTTTCATGGTTTTCTCACATCCTTCTCATTTCTCTTCCCAATTTTTCCTCTACTTCTCTAACTTGCTTTTCCAAATCCTTTTTGAGCTCTTCCATGGCCTGGGACCAGTTCATGTTTTTCTTGGAGGTTTCTGTTGTAGGCTCTTTGACTTTATTAATTTCTTCTGTCTGTATGTTTTGGTCTTCTTTGTCAGCAAAGAAAGAATGCAGAGTCTGAGACTGAATCTCGGTGCGTTTTCGCTGCCTGGCCATAATCCCACCCAACTAACTTGACCTTTGAGTTTTTCAGTGGGGTATGACTGCTTGTAGACTACAGAGTTCTATGTTCCACGTTTGGGGGGGAGGTGCCAGCTCTGCCGCACCAGCACTGCTCCTTCTCCAAGGACCCCCAACCCGAACTGGGCTCAGATCTTCGGCAGGTTGTGCACCCCTGCTCTGATCCGCCACTTAATTCCTCCCACCAGGTGGGCCTGGAGCCAGAAGCAGCAGCAGCAGTAGCTGCCCCACCTCCGCTGCCCCGGGGCTGGAAGCCGAAGGGCGAACTCCTTCCACTCCCGCAGCTTTTCCCACTAACCTTCTCCGTGGTCTTTGGTGTTTGGTGTCTCGTAACTGCCGCAGCTCACTGAATCAGGGCGCTAGGGCCCCCTCCGCCTGGCTTCTGGTCTGGATGTTCCACGCCGCTCAGGCTGGGCTCTGCTCCACTCCGTTCCCAGCTCCCAGCTCCGTGCAGGATAGACCTCACCCTGAGACCATCCAGGCTGTCCTGGGCTGGAGCCCTGCTTCCCTCTGCTGTTCTGTGGGTTCTGCCGTTCTAGAATTGGTTCAGAGCCATTTTTTATAGGTTTTTGGAGCGGCTCGGCAGGGAGCTCAGGCTGGTCCCTGCTTTCCAGCCACCATCTACTTCCCTATTTTTGATGAAGGCACAAACACCCTTCCAGTCCGGTTCAACATTTCACAAACACATTATACTCTTCACCTTCTCTTCATGTAGTTAGAGCAGCTGACAAACTTTGTCAATTCTACCTTCACCTCTCCACATCTGTCCTCATCTGTTCACTAATATAGGTAATGCTCTAGTTTGGGCCTTCATCACATCTCTTTTAGACTATTACAACAGGCTCCAAAATTGAGGTCTCTGGTTCTCGTCATTGTTGCTGCTGTTCAGTCATACAATTACCTGACTCTTCATGACCCTGTGGACCGGAGTACACCGATACAATCCATGCAATTTTTGCTTTTGTTGTTGTTGCTTTGTCAAAGATACTGGAAAGGTTTGCTATTTCCTTCACCAATGGATTAAAGCAAACAAGTTAAGTGACTTTCCCAGGTCACCAGGAAATTTCTGAGGCGGGATTTGAATTCAGGTCTTTCTGACTCCAGGCCCAGTGTTCTATCCACTGAGCCACCTAGCTGCCACCTAGCTGCCTTCTAGGCAAACAGGGGCTAAGCGGCTTATCCAGGGTCATATAGCTAGTAAGCATCTGAGGCCAGATTTGAACTCAGGTCTTCTCTACTCCAGGCCCAACACCCTATCCATGGAGCCATCTAGCTGCCTACAGTTCCAGTCATTAATCTTTCTAATCTATCCTGCACACAGCTACCAAATTAATTTTCATAAAACAAGATACTGACACAACTCTCTCACTTGAATATCTTCCCTTAGGTAAGAATATAAACTCTTTAGCCAGACAATTGAAATTGTTCGTCATGTGGCTATGACCTACCTTCACAAAATTCATACTTTTCCTCACACACTCTTGTGTTGTTATTGTTCAGTTGTATCTGACTCTTTGTGACCCCATGGACCACAGCATTCCAGGGCCTTCTCTTCTCCATTACTTCTCACAGTCTGCCCAAGTTCATGTTCACTGTTTCCACAACACTATCTATCCATCTCATTTTCTGCCACCTCCTTTTCCTTTTGCCTTCAATCTTTCCCAATATCAGAGTCTTTTCCAATGAGTCCCATCTTCTCATTATGTGGCCAAAGTATTTAAGCTTCAGATTCAGTACTTGGCCTTCCAATGAATAATCTGAATTAACTTCTTTAAATATTGACTGATCTGATCTCCTTTGTGTCCAAGGCATGCTCAAAAGTCTTCTCCAGCATCACAATTTGAAAATGTCAGTTTTGTGGCACTCAGCTTTCCTTATAGCCCAACCCTCACAGCCATAGATTGCTACTGGAGTAATAATAGTTTTGATGATATGGGCCTTTGTTGGCAGGGTGATATCTCTGCTTTTTAGTAATGTGGTACAGATTTGTCATAGCTTTCCTTGCAAGAAGCAAGTGTCTTTTAATTTCATGGCTGCAGTCACCATCTGCAGTGATCTTTGAGCCGAAGAATATAAAATCTGACACTGCTTCTATTTCTTCTCCCTCTATCTGCCAGGAAGTGATGGGACCAGTTGCCATAATCTCAGTTTGTTTGTTTTTTAGTGTTAAGTTTCAAGACAGCTTTTCTGCTCTTTTCTTTTACCCTCATCTAGAGGCACCTTAATTCCTCTTCACTTTCTCCCATCAGAGTGGTATCTTCTGCACATCTGAAATTGTTGATATTTTTCCTGGCAAACTCAATTCCGGTTTTTGATTCATTCAGCCTGGCATTTCACATGATGTACTCACATGATGTATAAGTTAAACTAGAAAAGTGACAATATACGGCATTTTTGTACTTCTTTTTCCAATCTTAAACCAATTCATTGTTCTATGTTTGGTTCTAATTATCACTTAAAACAAGTAAGATCATCTAGTACCCCAATCACTTTGAGGACTTGCCACATTGTGTTGTGATCCACACAGTCAAAGGCTTTAGTATATAGTCAATGAGGCAGAGGTAGATCTTTTTCTGGAACTCCCTTTGCTTTCTCCATAATCTAGTGAATGTTCTTAATTTGCTCTCTAGTTCCTCTGCCTCTTCAAAAACCAGCCTTCTCTTCTGGTAATTCTTGGTTCACATATTACTGAAGTCTAGTTTGCAAAATCTTAAGCATAATCTTGATGGCATGTGAAATGAGCACAACTGTTCAGTAATTTGAAAATTCCTTGGCATTGCTCTTCTTCGAGATTGGGATATACAGCGGTCTTTTCCAGGTGAGTGGCCATTGCTGAATTTTCCAAATTTGCTGGCATACTGAGTGCAGCACTTTAACAGCATAATCTTCTAAGATTTTAAATAGCTCAGCTGGAATTTTATCACTTCCTCTAGCCTTCTTGTTAGCAATGCTTCCTAAGGTCCATATGACTTCATTCTCCAGGATGTCTGGCTCCAGATCAGTAACCACACCATGGTGATTACTGTTGATGCTAAGCTCTTTTTAGCTAAACTGTCCTACTAGCTGTTTTATAAAATGAACATTCCTTCTTCTACCTCCATGCATTTGCACAGGCTGTTATCAAAGCCTGGATTGCATTCCCTCCTCACTTCCACATCTCAAATCCTTCACTTCCTTCAAGGAGAAGGTAAGTTTCCAAGTCCTACAAAAGAGCTTTTCAGGATTTCCCAGCCCTTTCCTATGCTATTAAAACTCTCTCCCTTCTGATGTTGCTTTGTACTTTTTTTTCATCAGTACCAAGTCACTTTATAGGGATGTAAATGGTGGTACTTTTTTTGGTACAGATTATGAAAAGGTCAGATAACCAAAATATGCATGCACTGAAAGACAGTAGGAATCACACCCATAGTTCCCCAGGTGTGGAGGAATCAAGGTGAGGCTTAGCTCTCTTTTTCACTGTCTCTAAGGCTGTGCTTGTCAAAAAGATACTCCACCCATTTTATGCAGGTTGGTTATATGATCACCCAGTTGTTTGATGGACTTTACCTGTTCGTCCAGGTAGTGAATTTCAACGAAATCACATAAATGGGGGTCATTCTTGCCAGTTGCCAGCTTGTGCAGTTCCAGTAACTACTGATTGACATTTTTTTTCCAAGTGCTGAGAATACGCCATTGCATTCAGTCCCCTCTCCCAGTCATCTAGGTCTGGTTTCTTGATGTCTTGCAGGAAGATCCAGCCACCCTGTTGGTTCTGGAGTTTCATCAGTTTCTCAGCATGTTCCATCTCCTCCTAGGATTGGTGTGGGAAATACTTGGCAAAGTTCTTCAAAGCCACATCATCCTGGTCAAAGAAGTAAGACCTGAACAGGTAGACGTAGGAGGCATAGAGATCCAGGTTGATCAGCTGGTTGGATGGTGGCCTCTTAGTCCTGGTGGTAGTTCTGCAGCACCTGAGAGGGGGATGAGATGGTCATGGTGGTGTCGATGGAGGAAACTGAGGAGGAGGTAGCTGACCAGGGGCAATGGCCAGGGGCAGCTGAGCAGGCTGGTTAAGTATTGGTTAGTTGAGGTGAAGGTGAAGGTTAGTGATGGCCAAGGGTGGCTCTGCCTGGAATCCAGCAGTGGTTCCCTTCAAGCAATGTTGAAACAGGAAATCGCAACAACTCCCTTTCTCTGGGCTTCTGGCCACTCTCTACTTATTTACTAGTATATGCTGTATTCTCCAAGAGAATGGAAGTTCCTCAAGGATAGGAGCTGCTTCATTTGTGGCTATGTATCACCAACATCTAGCAATTGATGGGATGAATATGGCTATCTTCCTAGAGCTATTAAGTAGTAGAATTCATAGAATCATAACGCTGGAGTCATAAAGGACCTTAAAGGCTAAACATCTATCAGATCCTCATTTGAGGAAACAGAGGCCCAGGAAGATTAAATGACTTGTTTAAGACTCATACAGGTAGGAAATATCAGAGGCAAGATTAAAATCAACTTCCTCTGATTCTAGAGGCAGTAGTCTTTCTACTGTATCACATTGCTTCTCTTGATCCAGCTTTCAGGATCCTATATACCAAGAATAATTTGCTATCAGGGTAGACACCCTCCACTCAAGAAGAGACTTATGATGCATAAATTAAACTTCAGCTTCCCACTGGGAAAAGTCAAGTTGAACTTCTCTTGACTGTACTACTCTTTCTGGCAATTCAGTTCTCTTATCTTCTCATCGATAAAATTATTTCTAAGAGTCCTTTAGCTCTAAATTTGATCATCTTATGGCATTTACTTTGCTATGGAATTTCAGCTTTCACTGGCTTCCTTTAAGTTTGGTAGAAGAGTTTATATTTTGTGTAGAGGCAAAATTGACACTACCAAAAGTATGTTTTAAAAAACATCACAAAACATTTAGAATTACTGGCATATAAGCGAAGTTACAGTTGAATACAGGCTCTGTTCTGAAGGTTACCAATCTTTAAAACAGATTTAATAGAAATTACACTTAGAGAGAGATCTAATAAACTGCTATGACTACCTAAAGTAAAAGGCATTTTTAACTGCTCCAAAGACTTAAAATATGCAGTCTGAAATAAAATATAGAGTTATAAATGCAAAAGCATTTATATCTCACTATATGACCAGGAAATTACTGTTCACATTATAGCACATGAACATACAAAAGTAAATCAATAAATGTTAACATTGCTAATATTCTTTTATCTTCTAATGTCAATGTCATTTCAGGCTTTCATATTTTCATGTGTTTGAAATAATTATTTATCTCTACTCAATTTTTCATTCAATTCTTCTAGTCAATCACCTTTAGGAACTTTATGTGGAGTTCTTCTCAGTAATGACAGCTAATACCTCATTAAAATATTTATGAGTTTTCACTGTCCTTAAAATTGGGGCGGGGGGGGGGGCTTTAAACTTAATTATTAATTATTTCTATTTAAACTGTAATTTCTTTTTAACTCAAAAACTGAGATTATTTTAAAAACCCTTAAGTACCCAGAAGAATCTAGGTGGTTAATGGGTCATATAGTTGATTGAGTCATTAGTAAATTGGGTTTTGACTTGATATCTCCTTTCCTAGCATTAGTGGAAGCTACATGGCAAAGTGAATAGATCACTGGGCATGGAACCAGGAAGATCTGAGTTCAAATCTGGCTTCAGACACTGACTAGCTGTGTGAACCTGGGCAAGTCACTTAACCTCAGTTTGCCTCAGTTTCTTCATCTGTAAAATGAAGATAATAAAAGCATCTACCTGTCAAAGCAGTTGTGAGAATCAAATGAGACAATATTTGTAAAGTGCTTAGCATAGTGCCTGACACATAGTATGCACTCTACAAATGTTAGCTACCAGCATTATTATTATGCCATAAAATCAATGTTTGCTTAATTAAAATCAGAATAGAGACTAATCTATACTCACTCACTGAGTGTATTTAATGCACTGATACTAGAATTTTTTTAAATGATATCTACAGATTTAAAAGGGTTAATTTACATGATAAAAGATTTAACTTGTTCCAAGGGAGCAATTAAGGATGACGAAAAAATAATGGAAGATTTTTCAAGGAGTTCAACTAATGGAGGAACCTGTTCATGATATCATATTAAAATATCATATCATTAATGTAATGCAGGCTTTAACATTTCAATAGGAAACATGTTGATAAGGTGCAATTAGAAGCATTTTTAACTCACTATGGGAAATGACTTACAACTTCTCTCTTAATAGGTGGAAAATTTTACATTACTAAGCTACTTGGGGAAATCCCTAGTCTAAAATCCCAAAGCTTACATAAGCTTCAATGAAATCTCTTAACTCACTGCTGTTTCTCAGCACTTTGATGCAGTTACAGAAAATACCCTGGACAGTGGTGAGCTGGCTTGGACATGGTTTATTTTGAGCTTTATGGAACAGAAAAAAACAGGCTTTAATAATCTTCCTTCCCTACTGACAGTAGATCTTTTTGGACCTCACCAAGTGGAAAACAAATAATGATTTGCTCCAGTGAAAGAGTCTTTATTTGTTATGGTGATGTGGAAAGAGAAATGTGTACCTTGGGGCAGACATTTTAATCATGAAAACAGCAGTCAGTGCTCATTCTTCTTCATTGCTCAACCATTCCTATCACAGATCTACTAAATAAGAAGAATGGTCTTTTGGGTCCACGGTATTCATTTATTTATCAAGTATTAAGGATAACTATATGTATAGAATAAGTCATGGTCCTGGTCCACAAGAAGCTTATGATCTACTTTGGGAGACAAGGCATATATACACACAAAAACTAAGTAATAGTACAAGACATCAACAAAAGACATCTTAGATGGCAATATATGATTAACTGCCAGGTGACAGGTACAGACAATAAGTTATCAGTTCAGAACTAGGAGAGATTGCTGTAGACAGGAATAAACCATGAATGCTTCAGAAATTGGGACTCAGTCAAGGGCTTGAAGGAAGAGTAGAATAGATAAAGAGAATTTGAAAAGGGCATAAGAGGTAGGGAAATGGCATGATCAAGGGTGTAAAAGAAGCAACGCATATCCAGTTTTTATAAGACAGTAAGATCTCAGATTGAAGGAAAGAATCAGCATATTCTTGAGATACATCAAGGCAAGAATTGACAAGATTTGGTGATCTACTGGATATAAAAAAAGAAAAGTAGCAGAAACTAATTACTGATTCAGATTTAAACCTGAGCAACTAACAAAAGAGAAGCTTTTGCAGTATTCCATCTTCGTTAAATATTTACTACATTGGTTTTCGAACTTTCCAATGTTGGAAAATTCATCTGCTGTTTTTCATGGACTGGGATCCAAACCTTTATTCATTGTTTGATTCATCAAGTGTTTGTTAAGTTCCTACAATATACAAAAGGGGATCTGGACATATGATTTCACTGATATAGGGAACTCACAAGTAAGGAAATTCCCTCTAGCAAAATATTCACTTTCTTCGAAATTGATAATCTTAGAGTTGCCTACACCCCAGAGATTAAATGATTTACCCAGTAATGGTTTTAGAGCATTACCATATTGCCTAACATGGAGGCATTTTGTATCCTTCAACCAAGGGAATAGGAATAGCCCTCTGTTTATTGCCTGCATAGTTAGAACAGGTTGTGTCTTTTAAAACTGCCATAGACTGCACACTTTTTCTTGGAAGCTTTCTCCTGATGCTTTCAGAGAGTAAAGATCATGTTTCACCCACGGAACATATATGATAGACTGAACAGGTCAAAGAGGAAAAGAATTTCTTCCTTTATTCTCCCTTGTATCCCTTGGCTCAGGGGATTCTCTTGGATTGGGGGTGTTTTTGCTTCTGTTCTATTTCTTTTTTCTTTGATTTCTCAGATTCATGTTCTGGACAGTGATCTCCACTGCATCCACCTCCCCATCAGACCTACCTGACCCAGGAATTGGAGCCATGGCAACGTTGGAGCCAAGATTCCAGATGAGATGTTGCACCCAGCCAGTCTAGCAGGGAATCCCCAAGATGCCATGGAGTCCATGAATAAAGTCTAAGGTGTATTTTGGACTTGGAATTTAGGACTGTGCTTTATAGGAACTTATGAATCTAATGCCTCCTCAAGACTGAGGTAGTATGGGGGAAGAATTAAGCTCCACATGTTGGCAAATATATTTGTATATTTGTGATTATACCTTTGAAATAAACATGTATCTATAAAGACTAATCTGACAGTTAGTGACTAAATGGAATTAAGATGTAAAGGACCATCCCCTGCACTTGAGGGAACACTACCTGGGAGGGTTGGAGCCTTTTGCAGAGAGCCTAGATACACTCCAATTACCCCTACAGATACCAAAGAACCTTGCTGGAGGGTTGAAATACAACAACTGACTTTTAGCCAGTGAAACCAAGGTTTACAGTAAGGGTTACACAAAGAATACAAAGACAAAACGAAAAAAAAAAAAGATTCATTTACTTCAAGGAGCATATATTTTAATTGGAATATGCATTTATACAGACAATAGAAGACAATTTGAGGAGTAAGAGGTGACCAAAACCCAAGGGATCAGGAAAGGCTTTTTCATTAGGCAATGGCACCTGGGTGAGGCCTTGCTGGGAATCAGAGATTCAAAGAAGGCTGAAAAGTGAGTGTATTCTAAGCATGCAGAGCCATTTGTGCCAAGGCATGGAAGAAGACATGTGATACCAACTTCCTTAACAATAGCAAGTTAGTTTGGTTTCAATATGTATTCTATGAAGTTAAAGTATGTGAAACACTGAAGTTTGGAAAAGTAGCTTGCAAAGTTCTAGTGTGCTAAGAAAATCAAAGGAGAAAAAACAGGAATTTGTTTTGTTAAAAACAAAATGAAATATATCCCCACATTTTTTCTAAATAAAGTATACATCTCAGTTTGAAAATAACTATGGTTGATAGTTCTAGTCTGAAAAGATTCTAAGCAAAACAAGTGCATATTTGATCTTGTTCATTGTACATATAAGGCATGGCAATAAAATGAGACCATCAGTTACATCCATCGGAAACAAAGTATACACATATCAATTTGAGAATAGTTAAAGAAATTAAGTTATTTGATCACAAAGGAATATTAAAGAGCTATATGAAAGGATGAATTGGAGGAATAAAGAGAAGCACAGAAACATACATATGAACTGATGCAAAATGAAGCAAACAGAATCAGGAAAAACTATACATAATGAATATAACAACGTAAATTGAAAGCCTTTTCATTTTACTGAAAATTAATTCTGTGTAATTATAAAAGATAAGCCTAGCTTCAAGTGGTGGGGGGAAGAGTATAAAATGTACCCCCCTCATTTAACAACTGGGCAACTCTGGGTGTTAAACATTGAATATACTATCAGTGGATACATTAATTTATTTTGCTTAACTGTTCCCCTCCCCTTTCTTTTTTTATTCTTTGTTATAAGGGAAGGATCTTTGGGTAAGGAAAGGTTAGTGATATATTTGGAAAGGAAAATGATGTAAAAGTAGAAGATATAAATAAATTACTTTCAAAGAAGAAATCTTTAAAAGAGATTAGTCTAAAATCCAAATTTCAAATATAAAGTATATGAATAATGCCTATTACCCATATAACATGAATCTGGGTGGGCAGTCCATTGATATGAACACGAATAAATATATTTTGAACAGTCATTAATAAACATGGTTCCCCATAACAGATTCACTTTCTTCAAGGACCAGCCCATGTGCCACATCCTCTACAAAATTTTATCTGATTCTCTCCAAGATGAAAATTATTTTCCCCCCTTCAAATTTCCTCATAGCACTTTGGATCTCTCATATCCATTATCACTGCCTAAATTGCCATCATGTTTATTTGGATACATGTACTATTCTCTTCTTCTTAGATTTCAGGCTCCTTGAGGTCAAGGATTATGGAAGGTTTCATCCTTTATTCCCCAGGATTTAGTATAGAGGTTTACACATAAACCACAAAAATGCATATAAAATGTGTGTTGAATTGCACTGATGTCCCTCTCACAGAACTAACATGATAACACGCATTTATCAAGAATATAATATGTATTAATTTGCGTTATACAAACTGATTTTTTCCACACAAATCCTATCTTTTTAAATCATGGAGTGGATTCCCAGTGGCTTTTACAGAAAACAGTAACATATGGTAGTAAAGCTAGAAAGGTAAACTCCTAGCGAGTTGGAAAGACTTTGAATATGGACCGATACAGTCTACCTGTGGTCCATGGACTAGCCTCGATAATTTGGGGATTTATCAGTATAAGATTGGTCATCACAATGAACTATTTTTTTGCCATAGCAACTCATAAAATGTATAAGTTATTATTATCTGCATCAAAGCAGAGGATACACACAGGGATAAAATCATAGCTCTTCCAATCATACAACAAAGCAATGTCTTTATATGTCATATCCCATCATAAATTATGTATTCCATGAAGGCAAGGACCATGCCTCATTTAAACTTGAAGTAACGATAGCTAATATTTATGCAGTACTTTAATGTTTGCAAAATATTTTACATATATTACCTCATGGAGACTCACAACAACAGGAGGTGTATTAATTATTCAGGGAGAATTTATAAAGTGCCTTCTAGTTCCAGGTACTGGGAATACAAAAACAAAAGTAAAATAGTCCCTCTCCCTATGGAGTTTACATTCTATTAAGGGAAACAATATACCTACATAAAAATAAATTCAAAGTATATACAAAATAATTGTACTCCAGATATTATATTTCACAAATGAGGAAACAGAAACTCAGAAAGTTTGTGACTTGCCCATAGTCACACACTACTATCTAGGACAGTGTTCTGCAAAGAAAAAAAAAAATTAGTTTTCCTTTAGTTGAATTATAAAGCCATTAACAGCCACTACCACTTTTTTGAAGTTTACAGGTTAGCTATGTAAGTTTTTCTGTGCAGAGGTGGAGATTAGGAACATGGGACTAAGTATTTTGGATCAAGAGCCATAATAAGGAGCCTCAGGCAATCCAGGAATAGTGGGTTGTACTAACTAGGGGGAAAATAGGAAAGCAGGAACACCAAATTTAAATTTGGGCCTAAGAAAGGGCAATGGAAAGGCACAGAAGATAAGCACTGCCTACTCCCCAATATGTTGCCAAAGTAGTAACGTGGTGCAATTAGCCTAGGCTATGTAGTCACAACAACTTCAAATTTATAACGTTTTGAAGATCTGATTTCTTGCCCTTCAATCAGTATCTCAGCTAAACTGTGAAGAGGAAGAGAAAAGAATGGGGAAAAAGTACAAAAGCTAAAAGCAATACAAAGTGCTTGGGGCGCAAAGATTTTATTGCTGTTTCTTTTTGTAAAACCATTCTAAAGATAACTAGTACCACAAGGCAGAATTCCAGTGGAGCTGGTTTGAAGTAGTGTATTGAAAAGAACACAGAAGCATGCACTGCAACAGAAATCAGCCATATATTTTTTTAAAGTTATGGTTTTAGGCAGTAAAGTACAAAAAGAATGACCAATGTCACAAATTTTTAAAATGAATGAAATCATCTCATCTAGGAAAACACAATTCAGATTAAAACATGTAGGTCACCTTCATAGTACAAAACAGTGCTCCTACTATTCTGTTTTGGATGAGGTAATAATTATGGCTAGCATTTACACAGCACTTTGAGGTGCTAAGCATGTTATCTCTTTTGATCATAAGGAGTATGAGATGCTTATGAGTTGTAAATGAGAGCCAAGAAGGAATGACCTGACTGGTCATCCTTGACTCTTCACTCCACCTCATCCTAAATATCCAGTCAATTGCCAAGTCATGTTGATTCCACCGCTTCAACATATCTTGCATCTATTAATCCCAGGGCTCATCAACCTGACTTTCACAATGGCCTAAATGAGCTTCCTGCGGTCAGTCTCTCCTTTCTCCGATCCATTCTCCATATAGCGGCTGTGATAGTGACAGCTCCTGACAACAAAGACAACATTCTAACCTTGTAGTACGCCATCTCTTGGCCATGAGGAGGGAGGGCAGCACCATTATCTGAACTGTGTTTCAAACAGCTCTGAGTTGTTTCCTTTTAGCGGTCATTTCACTTACACTGCTACATCCTACCATTCCTTTAATTCCTCTGTAGACACACAATACTGGTGCAAAACAGATTTTGTAGCCAACAATAAAGGAAAACTTGGAAATGCTTATTTTCGTATAGACCTAAACTCTTACAGGGAATCCTGATATTTTTTCATGCTGTAGGATCTTTATATTAGACTCATGCCAGAATACAAATACAGAACAGAAAAAAGAAATAAAAACATATCATCAACTTAAATATTGGAACTTAAATACAAAGTAAGAAAGGAAAAAAGCATGTCATGTGCATAGCAGAACATAAGAGAGAATTCAAAATACATAACAATAAATTTTCATTTCAAGAAAGCGTGTGTAATAAATAAAATATTTTGTGTTGAGAATTAACCATCTTTGCTTCCTTGTAAGTTTTCTTTTGTCCTCTGCTGTGCATGTTTTTGTTTTGTTCTTTTTTCCCCTCCTCCCCCACAGGTTACAATTAAATTTGGATATGTTTCTCCACACCTATAGATATATACATACACATATACATATATACATACATATATAGAGATATACTTTCCCAAACAAATTCTACTCCTTATGTTTGTTTTTATCTCATTTCCTATCCCTCCTGCATCCTCTATTTTCCTTCTACCCACTACCTTGCCCTATTACTTGCCCACCGGCCTCCAAGGAACCCTCCCTTATCCTCCCATTCCCATAAATCTAAACACCTTTCCATACCTCCCTTTTACCTATTCCCTCACCCTCCCCTCTAAAGATCCCTCCCTATTCCTTACCATTTTCTTTCTTCTGAATTTAAAAGACTTTCATACTCTTCTAAATATACACACACACATATGTGTATGTTTTTATATACACACACATGTATATATACATATATACATATATATACATATATACATATGTATTGTTCCCTCTTAAACCCATTCCTGATGAAAGTAGGTTACCAGAACCACCAGCCCTCCTCCCCCATCTAATTCCTCTGTATCGGTCCTCTTGCATCTCATTTGTATAAAATAATCACTCTTTTTAGTTGTTCCTAAGTGGTTTTACTTTTTAAATTCATATTATACTCAGGAATTCCCCAATCTTTCTTATGAGCTACCCAATTATTAATAAGAATATTAGACATATGTTTTACATGTTACATATATAAAAAGTAAACAATCTGTCCTTATTGAATCCCTTATAGTCAGTCTTTGCTATGTACCTTATGTTTCTTTTGGCTCTTGAATGTCAAATCTTCTATTAAGTTCAGTTTTTTTTTTAACAAAGTCTTGAAAGTCTGACAGTTGGTCAAATGTACATCTTTTTTTATTCAGGATTATGCTTAACTTTGCAGAGTATGATGTTTTTGGCCAGAGCCCCAGTTCTTTTGCTCTTTGATATACAGTATTCTAAGATCTGCAGTCCTTTGATGTCTCCACTGCTAGGTCTTGTGTGATTCTAATTGTGGCACCATCATATTTAAATTGTTTTATTTTTGTTGCTTTTAATATTTTATCCTTGAGCTGGGATTTTAGAATTTAACTATGATATTCCTCATAGGATCTCTTTTAAGTGGTGATCGATATATTTTTTTCTATTTCTACTTTCCCCTTCTTGTTCTCATGCTTCAGGACATTTTCCTCTAATTATTTCTTATATTATTGTATTAAGATTCTTTTTTGATCATAACTTTCAGTTTGTACAATTATTTTGTTTTTTCTTCTTGATCTATTCTTCAAATCTGTTGTTTTTCTTAGATGTTTCACCTTCTCTTCTATTTTTCTAATTATTCATATTTTAATTATTTCTTAATTTTTTATAATTTTGCTGGCTTCACCTTGCCCAATCCTAATTTTCCAGGTGTCATTTTCTTCCTTAAGATTATGTATTTCCTTTTCTAATTGGTTGACTTTCCTTTCATAATCTTCTTGTCTTTTGTGGATTATTCTTTTTTTTAGGCTTTCCTCCATCTCTGTTATTTGATTTTTAAAGTCTTTTTTAAGATATTCTATCAATTCTTTTTGGGCAGGGGCCCATTTGACGTTACTCTTTGTGGGTTTCTTTACTTCAATATCCTCCTCTGACGATGAACTCCAGTCTTCTCTATTCCTATAATAGTTTTCTATGGTTAGATTCTTTCTCCTTTGCCTGTGCATTTTCAGTCATCATAACTTAATTTTTGTAATCAACTCTAGCCATGGGGTATGGGGAATAGTGCCTCTTATCCCAGATCTTCAGTTCTCCCCTCTATCCTGGAACCAAAGCCAAACCTCCAACCTCCTGTAAGTGCCCATGGCCAGGGGCTTTCTGCCCCACTGCTTCTGTACTCACCAGCATGTGCTGCTTCCTTATGGGCCCTACTGTTGTCTGCCACACAGCTGGGTGTGACATTCCTTGTCAGCAGAGGTCACTGTCTTGAGGTAAAAGTTCCTGTGGCTAGGGCCAAGGAAGACTCTCACACCAAGTATCCCCAGGGCTTTCTGCTTGTTTGTGGCCACCTAGCCTGGAGGTGTTTACTCTTCACAGGGACCACACCTTGTCCTGGGATTCTTCTTCTGATCTTCCTGAATTATCCCAGGAAGACTCCTGTTGTGCCCCTATTCTTATTTATTTTTACCTGCAATTTGTTCACCCTAAGGTTCGATTTTATCTCTTTTGTGGGGGGAAATCTTGAGAGCTTGGAATTCTCTGTCCTACTCTGCCATCTTCCCAAAATCCTCTTTGGGAATCCTGATTTTTGTAAAAGTACATCATCACAACAGTGACAGCTGTTCACAATATACATAATTTTATATCAAATATCCTTTACGAGTGATATATGAATACTGTTTCATAGCAGTCTATGGAATACACATGATATAACTGGAAGAGACACTAAGTACTCATAGGGCACTTATGGCTAATTACCTCCACAAGTGGAGCTTAAAATTAATGACTAATAAATCAGCATTATCTCCTTTTGAGTTAAATACTCACTGAACTAGCAGCATAAGTAAATATTAAAACTGACAATTGTAATCTACCCCCATTAGTACACTGAAATCCAAATAAGAATTATATTGGATTGCTCACACACTATAAGTACAATATTCAGAAGATCACTAGTAAACTGGATATATGTGGGCCAAGAAAAGTGGGTCAGAAAATAACTTATAGTCAATAATTTATACCAAACATTTCATTTGCCATATGGCAAATCTCCCATACCCAGAGGGCTCTCCTTCCACACTCCTGTCTCCTGGAATCTCTAGTTTCCTTCAAGACTGAGTTTAAGCACCACTTGCTATAGGAGGCCCTTCCTATCATCATCTCCTCCCCAAAATAATATCTTCCCCTCGAATGTTATCCTGTATTTAATTTCCCTATGGGGTAGTATAGATCAATATAGCAAACAGAGCACCTGGGATGGCATCTCTCCCTGTTGAAAAATGGGAAGCCACTTCTGGAATAATAGAAGAATCATGATGACACATCAGGGAAATACCTTGGAGAAAATGACTGCATTGATATTTCATGACTGGTTCTGGTTACACACTATAGAGGAGACTCATTGGTTTTAGAGGCACTTAAAAAAAACTGCCATCTTCAAATATTCTGTCCTTGCCTGTTTGGGGTGCAGGGAATCTCATTGATTTCTTCCTTCAGCCATGGTGTCCAGTGAAATGAATCTGACCTTGGAAATTTCAAAAGGTCATTGAGAGTAAGCCACAGGCATCAGAGAAGTGGAGTGTTGCTGGCAGGGCAGCATCAAAAAGGGAGCTGAGAAAAGGACTCATCCAGCAAAGATTCTGCTTTAGAAAATCAACTCAGTTGGACCACTGCTGTGTAGGAATTAAGCTAAACTGGGTCTACCTCATCCCACTCACCGATGATATAGAGGAGAAAATGCTTTGGAGGTGTTGGAAAGAATATTTGTATTTTTTATCTAGTTATACTTTTGAACCAATACTTTTCTGTAAAAGCCAATTGATGCTAATTAGGTGGTTAAATAGAATTGGCTTGCTAGTCACTAGTCACTAAGAATATACCTAGAGGTGATCCAAGCCAATGACAATAGATAAAAACCTTATCCCAAGACTCTCAGGGTACCCTGGAAGCCTGAGGGGGAGATGTAGCCTTCCTGGCCTTCTAAGAGTGAGTGAGAGAATCCATGCCACACCTATATATGTATGCGTTGACCTTCCAGGAGAATGTAAGCTCCTTATAAGGATTGAATTAATGTTTATTGACTGACTGAGAACAGGGACTATTCTTTTTTAGTATCTG
Organism: Trichosurus vulpecula; assembly: GCF_011100635.1. Taxonomy (NCBI): domain Eukaryota; kingdom Metazoa; phylum Chordata; class Mammalia; order Diprotodontia; family Phalangeridae; genus Trichosurus; species Trichosurus vulpecula. The sequence goes on along the minus strand of NC_050577.1, from coordinate 141,114,189 downwards.
TATCCAAAACTTAGCATGGTACCTGACATATAGTTGGTACTTAACAAATTCTTGTCGATTAACTAAGGGCAGCTAGGTGACACCAGGCCTGGAGTCAAGAATACCTATTTTCAAATCTGGCCTCAGACATGTACTACCTGTGTAATCCTGAGCAAGTTACTTAACCTCTGTTTACTCATTTGCAACCTTGGAGATAATAATAGCTCCTACTTTACAGAGAGTTGTTTTGAGAATTAAATGAGACAATAATTGTAAAGCAATTAGCACAGAGTTCGGCACATAATAAGTACTATATAAATATTAGCCATTATTATTCACTAAGGGCCTAGCACAACACACAATTTTGAAGAAAAGAAGGGCATACTAATAATACACTGTTGGTAGAACTGTGAACTGGTCCAGGTTTCCATTCTAGAAAGTAATTTAGAATTGTGCTAAAAAAGTGACTAACATGTCCAAACTCACTGATTCTAAGACCCAACTTCAAATCATGTATATCATATTGAAATTGTCATGCTAAATCTTCTGTGTTTTTCCAATCTCTAACTTTTTTCTAGCTTTCTTTTCCTTCCTTTCTTGCCCCCAATGACCAACTACTTCAATAATACCTTTATGAGACCTGAATCCTGTACCCTCTTGCTCATCTACTGTTCATGCCATAATAACCTACATCATTGAGCAACTCCTACCATCTAGTCCTCCAAAGCTGCCAAACACAATATGAAGAAACTATGTAAACCATGATAACTAGATCCATTAAAATATATGCTATCTATCTTCAACCAGGCCTCTTACTGTAATACAACCATCCTATATTTTTATTACCTCTATCCCATTAACCACAACAACTGTTTCAACACTTCATTTTTTCTCACAGATCTACAACTCCATCCTAACCTCATCACTCTCAGCAAATAGCTTCAACAATATTTTACTGAGAAGATGGAGATTATCTATGAAACGAATTCTCACAAATGCCCTCCTCCACTCCTCTAAGCAATTTAATCTTTCACAAACTCAGTTATATCATCTATAAAATTGGAATAATGGCACCTACCTTTCAGACTTGTTGTAAGGATCAAATGGGAAAATATATATAAAGAGCTCAAATCTATTACTTATTATTGTTAATATGTTCTTCCCTCTCTTAGATTGTAGGCTCCTTAAGAACAGTTTGAGAGTCATTATTATTATCAACATTATTATTAGAATCTTAAATTATTTTTGTCTGCTTAGCACAGTATACTGAATGTGGTAAGACTGTGATAAATGTGGGACTGAATTAAAAAATCTCCCATTTAATTGAACTCAACCCTCAATCTACCATTCTTTTCCCTCCCTTTCACTGACAAACCTCTTGAATCACAGATTATGCCCATGCATTTGACTTCCTTGCCATTTATTTACCTCTTAAATGCCTGAAATCTGTCTTCTGTTTCTTCCCCTCTATTGAAATGAACTCAAAGGTTACCTTCCCAGTACTTTTTCATCATATTAACTCTCTCCTTAGTTATACCAGATAATAATGACTATTCAGTACTTTCCTGAAAGTCTCTATTTTCTTAGTTGCCATGACACTATTCCATCCTGGTTCTCTTATCTCTCTCATTTCATCTCAGCTTCCTGCACTGGCTTTTTTTTCTCTTTTTAACCCCTATGGCTAATATTGCCAAAGATTTAGCAATTGGCAATCTGTTCTAACACACCTGATATCAGGGACAGTGGTCTGGGGTTTTTAATTGTCAAGTATTATACTGATAACTCCAACAACTATATCTGTAGTCCTATCTCTCTTATCACCCTTGTCAAGTCTTTCACCATATTGGAAGGCTTCCTCTTAATGTGATTTAACTTTATCAACTGGCATCTCTTCTAAAAGGTGATATCAAAAATTGGGCAAAAAATTCTGCATGTGGTCTAACAAAAGAATAAGCACCCAGGAAGATCACCTCTCTTACTCTGATTCCCTACTCCTTTTGTTTGTGATGATAATGATTCATATTTCACCTGCAATCTGGCAGACCCCTAGGACTTTTTCACATTAATTGCTTTCTAGCTATGTCTACCATATCCTATGCTTGTACAATTTTATTTTTTTAAAACTCAATTATAATAATTTACATGTATCCCCTTCAATCCCATCTTGTTGGATTCAGCCCACTATTCAAGCCTGTCAGAGTCTTTTAGGATCCCAGTTTTGTTATACAATATATTAGTTTTTCCTTCTAGCTTTGTGTCATGTACAAATTTGTTTGATATGTCATATATGCTTATATAGTATTTATTTTAATTTGATATATGGCAAAATATTTTATCAGGTTATGATTCTATCAAAAAAATTTTCAATTAATATAAATTACTATCTTCTGCCTCTGTTGATAATTTGAACAAATGTCTTATATGTGTCAGTATATTCTACTTCCTTTAAAATGAAGGGGGAAAGGATTCACTCCAGTTAAACATCCTTTAAAAAAAACCTCCTTTACATAATATAAATTCAATTTCTTCAGATTAGAGGAAATTAGACTTTAAAACAAATTAAGGGAATTGTGCAAAGTAATTTGAATTGTAAAAAAAAAAACAAAATGTAGTACATTTAGTGAAATTGTTTCCAAAATCACAAAAACTATAACTTAACAAATCATAGAGTTTAGCTCTAGTGGAACGATAAGGATAGATTATTATACTTCTTTGACTATTTACTTCAATCTGCTTCTGAGTATGAGAAGACTTTGTTCAGAGTAATTCAGAATTATTCAGTAATAACTGTCAAGTTCCTTTTAGTTAACTTTACATCATTTTGCCTGGCTTACTTTAGGTATAAGCCTGTCTTCAGTATTAAGTTTGTGGAGTATACATTTATACTGTCCACAGATCCAAATAGTCAAAATGCTTCAATGATGTAGACTGTTAGCCCAGGTGAGGCAGACACACTCCAACGAATAAAATTTCTGATCTTTTTTGTTTGGGTTCTGGAAGGAGGAAACCAAATTCATGAAAAGATCTGAAGTTAGGGTAAAACCACTTATCCAACTCTCGCCACGAATCCTCTGAAGCTGGACCTTAAAGGACAAAAAGCAGAAATAGGAGTAAAAGGCGGAAATTAGGAGAAGTGATTATTTTCTATCCTTAAGAGAAAAGATACTTCAAGTTCCACATGCAAATATTTTCATCAGTCATGATTAGATCATGATTTTCATTAGTTCATAATCATAATAATGCTTTAATTCTAAAGGAACTTATTATTTCATCCAGAAGGGTATTACCATGGATGCACATCGCAATCACTCTCTGATTTAGTAGACAGTTTTTGAAAGTTTCTGTGGCCAAAAAAAAAATGCATTATTCAGAAGCACTGCCTTGGAACCCAGTATCTTCCTTTCTTCCCTACTGCTATTACTATCAATTATATTTGCCCTCTGATTTGACCAACTAAGTATTTTGAGCAGCTTTTTTTCTGTCTTTGTCCAATGGCTAAAAATTCCACCTGTTTTCTTGATCCTTGTGATTCATAGTCACCTTCAGGGCAAGGAAAAAGCTCTTTTTCCTCTTCTACCTTCCCCACACTCTGAACCCAATTCGATTTAGCCCTAACTCTTTCCAGATTCTATCCTCTGACATCTTCCATTATGCCTAGTAGAATTCCCATCTGTCATTAACAAACCCCTTCCATTCTAAGTTTCTTTCTGCCACTTTCTTTCCATTTTTTAATACTTACACTCATTTTCCTAACAAATGAATATCACTAGGAGGCAAGATGGTGAAGTAAAGGCAGGGATTCACTTGAGCTTTTCCCCACAATCCTCCAAATACATTTAAATAATTACTCAAAACAAATTCTAAAGCAGCAGAATGCACAAGAAGCTGGAAACAACTTTCCAGCCCAAGACAATTGAGAAGGTCAGTGGGAAATGTTTGTTGCACCAGGGTGAGAGAATCACAGCCCAGCACAGGCCCTGCCAGAGCAGAATGGGCCCCAGCAAACTAGGAGCAGGCCACAGGGTGACTGAAGCAATGGAAGCAGTGGCAGATTCCAGACCTTTCAGCCCAAAGATGGCAAGGGGATCTGACAGCAGGGAAGAAGGAGATTCTTGGCTGGCATCAGGGGTAGGCCTCTGTTGCACTGCTTATCCTTGGATCTAAGTTGTAGTCCTGGGTTTTAGTCCTAGTGTGAAGAGGAGTACTATCACAGCAAAGGTTGAAGCTGCAGAGTAACAAGAACCCTGGTCACAGTTGCAGGTTTGAAAAGAGTACTTATGGTCAATCACAAATCAGTACACAATACAGGAGAGTGGTAAACACATCTCTCCCTAGATCATACCTTGGAAGAGCCAAAAACTTACAGGTCCCCAGAATTATCTCTGAAAACTGCTGCACAAAAAGACTGAAGCTTTGGATGGTTTCCCCTCCACTGGGGAAGCAGAGCCCACTTTAGCACAGAGTTAAAAGTCAAGAAAAATAGGCTGAAAAAATAAGCAAATGACAGAAAAAAAATTCTGACCATAGAAAGATACTGTGACAATGTAGATCAAAGTATGCTCAGAAGAAGACTACAAAGTCAAATTTTTGTATGCAAAGCCTCGAAGAAAAATATCAATTGGTCTCAGACTATGGAAGAGCTCACAAAGAACTTTAAAAATCAAGTAAGAGAGGTAGAGGGTAAATTGGGAAGAGAAATGACAGTGATGCAAGAAAACCATGAAAAAAGAGTCAACAGCTTAGTAAAGAAGGCTAAAAAAATACTGAAGAAAATAACGCCTTAAAAACAGAATAGCCCAAACGGCAAAAGAGGCACAAAATACAATGAAGATAAGAATGCCTTGAAAAGCAGAATTGGCCAAATGGAAAAAGATATTCAAAACTTTGCTGAAGAGAAGAACCGCTCAAAAGGTAGAACTGGCCAAATGGAAAACAAAGTACAAAAGCTCACTGAAAAAAATAATTCCTTCACAGTTAAAATTGGACAATGGAAGCCAAAAACTTGAGAAATCAAGAAACAATCAAACAAAATCAAAAGAACGAAAAAAATGGAAGAAAAATCGAAATATCTCAATGGGAGAAAAACACTGACTTTAAAAATAGAAGAAGGTGAGATAATTTAAGAATTATTGCACTACCTAAAAGTCATGATCAAAAAAAGCGTACAGACATCATCCTTCAAGAAGTTATCAAGAAAAACTGCTTTGATATTCTAGTACCAGAAGGTAAAATAGAAATTGAAAAAAATCTACCAATCATTTTCTGAAAGAGATCCCAAAATATAAACTTGCAGGAATATTACAGTCAAATTCCAGACCTCCCAGATAAAGGAGAAAATACTGCAAGCAGCCAAAAAGAAACAATTCGAATAGGGAGCCATAGTCTGGATAACACAAAATTAAGCAGTTTCTACAATAAAGGATTGGAGGGCTTGGAATATGTTATTCCAGGGGACAAAAGAGCCAGGATTACAGGCAAAAATCACCTACCCAGGAAAACTGAGTATAATCCTTCAGGGGGAAAAATGGACACTCAATGAAATAGAGGACTTTCAAACATTCTTGATGAAAAGGCCAAAGCTGAATAGAAAATTTGACTTTCAAATACAAGATGCAAAAGAAGCACAAAAAAAGTGAACAGAAAAGAGAAATATTAAGGAATTTGATAAGGTTAAACTGTTTATATTCCTACATGGGAAAATGATATTTATGACTCCTAAAAACTTTCTCACTATTAGGACAGTTAGAAGGACAGAAAACAGAGGTGTGAGTTGGATGTAATGGTATGATTATCTAAAAAAATAAAATTAAGGGATGAGAAAGAAGAATGTACTGAGAGAAGTGGAAATGTAGAGGTAGAACAGGATAAATTATCTGACATCCTGAAAGATATCTTACAGTGGATGGGAAAATGGAGGAAGTGTGAGGGGAGCACTGAGAAGAATATACACACTCAGGTAGAGAAAACTACCTTACCATAGAGGAAAGTAGAAAGGGAAGGAGAAAGAGAAGGGAGGGGAGGTGATAGAAGGGAGGATAGTTTGGGGAGGTAAAAGTCAGAAGCAAAACACTTTTGAGAATGAACAGTGTAAAAGGAGAGAATAGGATAAGTGGCAAAAATAGAATGGAAGGAAATACATAGTTGGTAATCATTACTGTAAAAAAATTTACAGTGAGTTTCTCTGATAAAGATTTCATTTCTCAAACACATAGAAAACTGACTCAAATTTATAGAAATAAGAGCCATTCATCAATTGTTTAAATAGTCAAAGGATATGAATAGGTGCAGTTGTATACTGATTCAACCATTCTATAGAGCAATTCAGGACTAAGCCCAAAGGGCTATAAAATCATGCATACCCTTTGACAAAGCAATACCACTACTAGATCTATATCCCAAAGAGATAAAAAACAAAGTACAATGACCTGTGTGTACAAAAATATTTACATCAGCTCTTTTAGTGGTGGCAAAGAACTGGAAATTGAGATGCCCATCAATTGGAGAATGGCTGAATAAGTTGTTGTATGTAACTGTGATGGAATACTATTGTGCTTTAAGAAATGATGAGAAGGTCCTCTGAGAAAAACACTGAAAGATTTATATGAACTAGTGCAAAGTGAAATAAGAAGAACCAGAAGATTGTACACTGCAATATTGTATGATAATCTACTATGATTAACATAGCTGTTCTCAACAATATAATGATCCAGGATAATTGTATAGGACTTATGACGAAAGGTGCTATCCCTGGTGCTAATCTCATTAAAGATCTTTCCCACCCATTCAAGAGGTCTCAGGTGGGGCCAGTTGAAAGAGGTTTTTTGTAGGCAGGCCTACACCCTTTACTCACTAGTTGCTAAGCCCGAGGCCTACACTCTTTTGATGATTTGGCGAGAACCCCTCCAGCCCTAAAAAGAGTATATATACCCAGAAGGTAGCCATAGAACTCAGAATCTGCAGAAAATTCATAAGTTGGAATTCAGCCCAAGGAGAAGGAACAGGAACTCAAGAGTCAACAGAGCTGTAGAGAGAGCATGGAGTGGAAAGTGGAAACCAGAGATCTGCGGAGACCAGAGAACTAAGGGAAGAAGAGAACGAAGGCAAGCAGACAGTTAGGATTCCTGAGTGTTTACTGGGAGTCCCCAGCAGGGGGGAAGGTAATAGGAAAACTTGGTTCCCTGCTATAATACTGTGTTATAATTTTCTTGTTGCTACATCGAGATGGGCTTATTGGTTTGGGAATATAATTGCTGTTATATCAAATTGGAGTTATTGGTCTTGGGACTTGATCTTCTGGTGCCTAAATATATCTTACACTTCCTCTGCCTTCTACCTAGAGAGTTTTTCATACTTTTTGATTCCAAACCAATAGTCATGTTCATGGTCATCCTCAAGGTCATGAATCTTGCCTTACTGATATATGCATCTCCAGAAAAAGAACTGGGAGAGCCTAAATGCAGATCAAAGATACATTTTTTTAAATTTTTCTTGGGGTTTTTTCTGTGTTTTCTTTCACCAAATGACTTACATGTAAATCTGTTTTGTATGATTATACAGTGCAACCTAGAAAAAGAATACTACTAGTATAACTCTTCCTCTACCAAATCAAATATCCCCATAGCATTCTTTGAATCTACATGCTACATTTTTTCATGACATTTTTATTACACAACTCTTATTTTCTGTCTACTGTATATAGTTCTTGTCTAATTAAATACCATTTCTTTTTGTTTATATTTCTATACCATAAGACTGATAATAATAATGAACAATTGAGGCCATCTAGCAACTCAAGTACTTCAGCACAGCACTCGGCAAACAGGCAGCTGCCAGCAGCCAGACCACCACAAACTTCACTGTAGACCCAGGAAACACAAAACACCCCACATGCCAGACATAAATACTAGGACCCCAGCTCAGCACCAAATAAGCTGTCAGACTCCTACAGCCTCCAGTAGCACTAGCCACCCACGACTTCACCAACTCAGCATAGTGGCAGACATGACGTTGGGAAAACAGCCTGGGCCCATAGCCACTGGCACAGGAAGCCTGAGACGGTACCCCTTCTACCCCAGGAGCAGAGGTCAAATTAAAAAGAAAGGAAAAAGGACAAAAAAAGATGAGCAAGCAACAAAAACAAAAATAATCTAACCATAGAAAACTATTATGGTGACAGGGAAGATCAAGATGCAAACTCAGAAAAGGATAACAATGTCAAAACACCTATGGGCAAAACTCCAAACAAAAAAGGGAAGTGGTCTCAAACCCAGAAAGAACTCATGGAAGAGCTGAAAAAGTACCTTAAATATCATGTAAGAGAAGTAGAAGAAAAATTGGGAAAAGAAATGAGAGTGATGTAAGAGAATTATGAAAAAAAGTCAACACCTTGGAAAAAACAAACTGCTTAAAAATATAATTGGTCAAATGAAAAAGAAAGCATAAAAGCTAACTGAGGAATACAACTCCTTAAAAGTTAAAATTGGGCAAGTGGAAGCTAATGATTCTATGAGACATCAAGAATCAATTAAACAAATCAAAAGAATGAAAAAATAGAAGAAAATAAAAAATGCCTCATTGGAAAAACAACTGACCTGGAAAACAGATCCAAGAGAGAGAATGCCAGAATCACTGGACTACCTGAAAGCTATAGTCAAAAGGAAGACCTGGGCAGCATCTTTCAAGAAATTATCCAGGAAAACTGCCCCGATATCCTGGAACCAGAGGGGAAAACAGGCATTGAAAGAATCCACCAATCACCCCAGGAAAGAAATTCCAAAATAAACCTCCAAGGAACATTATCAGGTCAAGGAAAAAAAACTGCAAATGGCCAGAAGGAAACAATTTAAACATCAAGGAGCCAAAATCAGAATAACACAGGACTTAGTAGCAGCAACATTAAAGCTTCAGAGGTCATGGAACATGATATTCCAGAAGGCAAAGGAGCTAGGACTAAAACCAAGAATCACCTACCAGGTAAAATTAAGCATATTACTTCAAGGAGGAAAAAAATGGCCATTCCATGAAATAGAAGGATTTCAAATTTTAATTAGGAAAAGACTAGAATTCAACAAAAAAACCCTCAAATGTCAAGACCCAAGAGAAGCCTAAAAAGATAGAAAGGGAAAAGAAAATATAAGTGGTTAAAATAAGCTGAGCTGTCTACATCACTACATGGGAAGATGATACTAGTAATTCTTAAAAATTATACCACTAATAGCAAAGTTAGAAGGATTATACATAGACAGAGGGTACAATCATCAGTGAAAGAACACCAAAATACAAAATCCCAGTAGACCTTTTGCTTCTTACTTCTCACTATAAAATGAGAACAGCTGCTATTTAGAAAGTGCACATGTATTGAGTAATTGAGGCATGGCCTACTCATAGAATAACAACAATTGAAGAATGAGGGGAAGGGATTGCCAACCTTTCAATTGTATTGCTAATAATAACACTACAATGGTAGTTGATCTGCATGTTTGTAAAAGCCCTGCATGAGAATGGGTCAATGGGGAGTAAAATATTTTTTCTTAATGAAGAATGACATAGCCATTCTACACAGGAATTTCACAATTTATTTTTTCAATAATATACATTGTTTTTGTTTTTCAGTTTTTTTAATTTATTTAATATATTTACTTTTCAGCATTGATTTTCACAAGAGTTTGAATTACAAACTTTCTCCCCTTTTCTACCCTCCCGCCCACTCCAAGATGGCGTATATTCTGGTTGCCCCGTTCCCCAGTCAGCCCTCCCTTCTGTCACCCCACTCCCCTCAAATCCCCTTTTCCCTTCCTTTCTTGTAGGGCAAGATAAATTTCTACACCCCACTGCCTGTGTATCTTATTTCCCAGTTGCATGCAAAAACTTTTTTTTGTTGTTTTTGAACATCTGCTTTTAAAACTTTGAGCTCCAAATTCTCTACCTTCTTCCCTCCCCACCGACCCTCCCTAAGAAGGCAAGCAACTCAGCATAGGCCACATGTGTATCATTATGTAAAACCCTTCCACAATCCTCATGTTGTGAAAGACTAACTATATATTGCTCCTTCCTAACCTATCTCCCTTTATTGAATTTTCTCCCTTGACCCTGTCCCTTTTTGAAAGTGTTTGTTTTTGATCACCTCCTCCCCCATCTGCCCTCCCTTCTATCATCCCCCCTTTTTTATTTTCTTCCTCCTTATTTATTGTGGGGTAAGATACCCAATTGAGTGTGTATGATATTCCCTCCTCAGGTCAAATCCAATGAGAGCAAGATTCACTCATTCCCCCTCACCTGCCCCCTATTCCCTACCTACAGAACTGCTTTTTCTTGCCACTTTTATGAGGGATAATTTACCCCATTCTATCTCTCCCTTCCTCCCTCTCTCAGTATATTCCTTTCTCATGCCTTAATTTGATTTTACTTTATTAGATATCATGCCTTCATATTCAACTCACCCTGTGCCCACTCTCTCTCTTTCTCTCTCTCTCTCTCTCTCTCTCTCTCTCTCTCTCTGTATATATGTGTATATGTATATATATACACACACACACAAACATGCATACACACACATATATATACATAACTATATATATATATACACACACCTATATATATATATACACATACCTATATATATGTATGTATATATACATATACACACACATACATATATACATATATACACATATACATAAGCATATTCCCTTCAGCTACCCTAATACTGAGGTCTCATGAATCATACACATCATCTTTCCAAGTAGGAATGTAAACAAAACAGTTCAATTTTAGTAAGTCCCTTGGGATTTCTCTTTCTTGTTTATCTTTTCATGCTTCTTTTGATTCTTGTGTTTGAAAGTCAAATTTTCTATTCAGTTCTGGTCTTTTCACTAAGGAAGCTTGAAAGTCCTCTATTTTGTTGAAAATCCATATGTTGCCTTGGAGAACGATACTCAGCTTTGCTAGGTAGGTGATTCTTGGTTTTAATCCTAGCTCCACTGACCTCCGGGAAAATCGTATTCCAAGCCCTTCGATCCCTTAAGGTAGAAGCTGCTAGATCCTGTGCCATTCTGATTGTGTTTCCACAATACTCAAATTGTTTCTTCCTGGCTGCTTGCAGTATTTTCTCCTTGATCTGGAAGCTCTGGAATTTGGCAACAATGTTCCTAGGAGTTTTCTTTTTGGGATCTTTTTCAGGAGACAATCAGTGGATTCTTTCAATTTCTATTTTGCCCTGTGGCTCTAGAATATCAGAGCAGTTCTCCTTGATAATTTCTTGAAAGATGATATCTAGATTCTTTTTTTGATCATGGCTTTCAGGTAGTCCAATAATTTTTAAATTGTCTCTCCTGGATCTATTTTCCAGGTCAATGGTTTTTCCAATGAGATATTTCGCATTGTCTTCCACTTTTTCATTCCTTTGGTTCTGTTTTATAGTATCTTGATTTCTGATAAAGTCATAGCTTCCACTTGCTCCAATCTAATTTTTAAGGTAGTATTTTCCTCAGTGGTCTTTTGGACTTCTTTTCCATTTGGCTAATTCTGCCTTTCAAGGCATTCTTCTCCTCATTGCCTTTTTGGAGCTCTTTTGCCATTTGAGTTAGTTTATTTTTTAAGGTGTTGTTTTCTTCAGTACTTTTTTCAGTATTTTTTTGGTTCTTCTTTAGCAAGTCACTGACTTGTTTTTCATGGTTTTCTCGCATCCTTCTCATTTCTCTTCCCAATTTTTCCTCTACTTCTCTAACTTGCTTTTCCAAATCCTTTTTGAGCTCTTCCACGGCCTGAGACCAGTTCATGTTTTTCTTGGAGGCTTTTGATGTAGTCTCTTTGACTTTGTTGACTTCTTTAGGCTGTATGCTTTGTTCTTCTTTGTCACCAAAGAAAGATTCCAAAGTCTGAGACTGAATCTGAGTGTGTTTTAGCTGCCTGGCCATGTTCCCAGCCAACTTACTTGACTCTTGAGTTTTCTGTCAGGGTATGACTGCTCGAAGAGTAGAGTACTTTGTTCCAAGACTGAGGGTATGCACTGTTGTTTCCAAAGCTATTTCTATACAGCCAGCTTTGCCACAACAGCACTCTTCCTTCCCCAGGAACTGCCAACCCAGAACTGACGAAAATCGTCAGCAGGCTCTGTACTCCTGCTCTGATCCGACACTTAATTCCTCCCACCAGGTGGGCCTGGGGCTGGAAGCAACTGCAGCTGTAGTTCTGTAGCTGCACCATCCCTGCTACCCCTGGGGCAGTGGCCGAACAGCGAACTCCTTCCGCTCTGTCCCCACAGCTTTTCCCACTAACCTTCTCTGTTGTCTTTGGTGTTTGTGGGTTGAGAAGTCTGGTAACTGCCACAGCTCACTGATTCAGGGCGCTAGGGCCCGCTCCGATCGGCCCCTAGTCTGGTTGGTCCTGCCGCTGCCCATGCTGAGCTCCGCTCCACCCCCCCTCCCAGCTCTGTGCCCGACAGACCCAATCCAGCGACCATCCAGGTGGTCCTGGGCTGGATCCCTGCTTCCCTCTACTATTTTGTGGGTTCCACAGTTCTAAAATTTGTTCAGAGCCATTTTTATAGGTTTTTTGAGGGACCTGGTAGGGAGCTCACGCAAGTCCCTGCTTTCCGGCCACCATATTGGCTCTGCCCCCCAATAATACACATATTAAAAACAATACTGGATTTGGAGTCAAATCTCAACTCTCCTACTGGTCACCTCTTTGACTTTTAGCAAATCGACCTCTTGGAGACTGATTTTCCAGATACAAAATAAGGAAGGTGGATTGGCTTCCAAGGTTCCTTGACAATGTAATAACTGTGACCACTTGATCCTTTGTTTTGATTTTCCTGATGCATAGATTTCTCTATTACTATACTCCAAATTTGGTTTCCATTAAGGAATCTTAAAGAAAATTTGAAATGTACCAACAATACAAAATATAGTATTTCCTTACGGCTGTATAGTCCATGCTGTTTTGATTTCCTCCTTGAATATACTATAATGAACAGTGCTTGCTAGCTGTATTTAAGGTGAATGGAACTGATGATTATCATTAAGTATTCCTCTAACTGGAATAATAGTTTGGTTTTTAATGTAACTTTGTTATTTGATTCAGATATGATTTGAAACATGATTTGAAAATTATTTTCATCCAAAAGGAAAAAAAAGGTTGTTTTTTATTAATGTTACAGATGTTTAAAACCCCCCCTCCTTTTTTTAAGGAAGCAAGGAATTGCAGTCAATTATCAAACACAATTTCGCACCTGTTGTCTGTCATGTTTCAAACCCCTGAGGTGTGAGATTCAGTCAAGGCAAATGAGAATGAAGAAGGCCCAGCTGTTTTTAAAAAAAAAAAAGGAGAAGTGGTTTCATTCTGATATGGTAATTAACAGGAAGAGAAGCACCACAACATGTCATCTCTGTGGCAGTCACATTATTTCATGTTGGAGACGGTTCCACTTCTGTTCAACAAATCTGTGTTGATGTCAAGTCTTTTATGAAAACCAGTACCTGTAGGCTCAGCTATCACGTTAATTTATATTAGTAGTCTGTCCAATTACCTTTGTTAAATTTCCCTCTGAAGCATACAAATCTGATGCTGTCAGAGCAATTAAACACTACTCAGCCCCCACCACCCCGCTCCCATACTGGAACCTCTTCTATACTGCTCTGTTCATCAATATCATATTAGCTAAATGAACAAATTTACTTATGTGTGATTGGACAGCTAATGTATCTTAAATCTAGAGTTGGAAGGGACTTTAGAATGCATCTAGTCCAAACCCTTCATTTTATAAATGAATAAACTGAAGCCCAAAGAGGCCAAGTGGCATGCCTTATCACGCAGGCATCAGAGGTGGAATGTGAACTCAGATCCTCTGACTCCAGAGGTACTGCTCTTTCCACTATGCCACACTGTCTCCAGGAAAGCTTTCAAAATGTGAATTACAAAACACTTCAACATAACATAAAATACTAAATGAGTTAATGACTAAAGAGTACTACAGTGACTTTGCAATCTTTCATTTTATAGCCTTAATCTATTTATTTATATATATATGTATGTGTATATATACACACACACATACATATACACATATATATGCGCATACATACACATATACATGTATACCTACATAGACATGCATGTATATGTATGTGTGCATATATAGATGCACATATATTCACATATATGTATATATATACACACAAACACACACACAAGTATATGGAGACAGACGGACAGACATAGACAAAGGACAGCTAGTGGTGCAGTGGATCGAATGCTGGGCCTGGAATCAGGAAGACCCAATTTAAAATTTGGCCTCAGACACTTACTAGCTGTGTGACCCTGGGCAAGTCACTTAACCCTGTTGGCCTCAGTTTTGTAATCTATAAAATGAGCTGGAGAAGGAAATGGCAAATCATTCCATTATCCTTTCAAAGAAAACCCCAGATGGGATCATAAAGAGTCAGGCATGACTGAAAAGACTGAACAACAAAAATACGTAGACATAAATATAATCATTAAAAATTCTCTGTTTGAAGCATTTCCTCTGTCCAAGAATCCATTAGTAGATTATAAATCATTTCATTAATGTATGCCCATCTATTTGTAACATATTCCTTGCTGTTACAACGATATACTACTTTAGCTACCCTCCATAACATATGAAACTCACTAATATACAATGTTAAACCTCAAAAAAACTGTTAAAGTATAAGGTAATTTTATCAAGAAATTTTTCACTTAAAAGAAAAAAAAAGTTTAATCACCTGTTGCCTTTAAATAGCACATTCAGCTCATGATTAGATTTTCAACCAAAAAAAATGTCCTTTACAGACTACTTGGCAGGGCACACACTTTTATAAGCCATGAGATGTGCCTGCCCAATTTAATTCACAATAGCAGCATCATTTAAGTCAAGGAAGCAACGAATGACTTATTCTCACCTTGTTATGGATTTCTTAGTTGAACACCACAGGTCTAGCCAAATTTATGGTATGCTTATACATCAGTAAAGCTACAGGATATAATTTGATGCTATTTAGCATGATTGCAGACTCTTCCCAGAAAAGCCTCAAGCATCACCGGCATGGTGCAGAAGTTGAATTGCTCACCGAGAGCAAGGTTAATCATCAGAAAGCTGCTGTCGTGGCAGTTTAGATAGCTTGAGACCACAAGATAGCTAACCTTTCTTTAAAAAAGACAGTGCCAGATTTCACTTGGATTCGATGATTCATGGGGCCAAATATTTAAAAACAAAATGAGGTAAATATATTTTAATAGAAGAAAAAACATGTTCGCAAGGCAATGAAAATGGGCCAAGGTATTACTAGCTGCTGGAAGTAACACGTTGTTAAGTTTGAAAATGCCCTAATGTTGAATGTGAAAAAAAAAGATATGTTCCACCTGACCCAACCATAGCAATTGCCCTTAGCCAATCTATGAAATGGCTTTTCTTTCCAAATTGTGAAAAATTATTCACTGAGAAAGTTGTGCATCAAGGAATTAGAAGGGAGAAAAGTTCCAAAACGAATTTTAAAAGTGCCAAAAAGGGAAAAGCCCTTCTTTACCATAAACTTTTGCTGAATATGCTTTAGGAAAATAGAAATGGCAACAAGACAGCAGAACAAGGACAGGGGGATATTGCTCAGTGATCAGTCAGCTTTGCAATAAATCAGTCCCTTTTAGATGCCGTGATTTTAATGTACAGTTGAAGTACATCAGCAAGGAGAGAAATCCAATCTCCTCCAAGATTATTTATGACAAAGCACACCTAACTGAGGTACAATTTGTTTGTGGAATTGCGGTCGTTCCATTTCAACTAAACAATAAATGACTCTACCTTTTACAGCACTAGCTCAGGATATAAAAGAAAACAAGAGCGAGAAGTGTATCACAACAGATAGAATGCTCCATTTTTACACTGATCCAGGAGTTCAGTTAAAGGAGTGAGAGGTAAAGAAAGCCATCTTACAAGCAAGCGACAGATCTGATAGTCTGAAAGCTATAATTTGTCTGGATTCTTCATGTATTTTTTTTTAAATAGGCTGTGCCTCATTTAGTGAGCAATTCACATCACAAAAACCAGGTGGGAAATTTTTAGCAATCCCTTTTCATCCTTAAGTCCTGGTTTTGCATGCTTAGATGTCTGGACACATTATTTTACTGCCTAAAATGTTCTTCCACTTCATTTAGGGCTTGTGACAGAACAAGATCATAATTCATGAAGTAAAAAACACAACAATCAAAGGGGATCAAATAAATTAGAAACATTTCTCAACAAGTGTGTATTTTTGATATGGTACTTTGCTATCTTTCACGGTGGCTCAATTAACAAGATATTCTTTATACCTTTTCTCCACATTATACATCATTTAGTGTTCTGTATTCCTTACTACCCCCCTCCCCGACATCCTGAAGCTATTTGTCATTTTCACTGATTCACATTTTGCCTAAGAAGAAAAAAAAAGAGAAGTTTGCTTAGTTTCTTATGTTACAAATCCCTATTTCATAATCAATGGGAATTTTGGGGCAATCATAATGTCTAAAAGTGAAATGCAATGATATTCAAAGAATTTTCCTGGCTCAGGCTTTTCTTCCTAAATGAATATGAAATAGTTGTTGAAGAAAATGCTAAGAGATCAATAGGTACATATCATGGGGCTAAGAGTGACTATTATGTGTGAGGCATGTGTTACCTGCATAGAAAGATTACCCTTTGCTTTGTCCATTACTAACAACTATGCATTCTCTTCAGATATTGATATAACTTTATACACAAGTGCAGAGTAGAAAATACTCTATTATAAAGCAAAGGCAAGTGTAATACAGTAAAGTTGGATGAAAGTAATGAGTAATGCCCCAAATTGACCTTACTTCTTCCCTCTCCTTTCCAACTCTCAGTTTTGAATTATTCCCCAAACTAACACAAAGATTTTATGTCTTTGAGGGAAGTCAATGCCATAACCTGAAGCATGTTGTCATTTTTTTCCTGTGTTGACAGAGCCTGGTATGTGTCAAGGGGCTTTACAAATATATCCTTTTCCAAGGTGAACAGCACCGAAGGTCAGCTCCCTGGCTCCACATTTTGGTGCTTCATTTGTTCAAGTCCACAAATGATTCCCTGGGAGCAAACTCTCATGGTTGA
The DNA here is from genome assembly GCF_011100635.1 of Trichosurus vulpecula. NCBI lineage: Eukaryota > Metazoa > Chordata > Mammalia > Diprotodontia > Phalangeridae > Trichosurus > Trichosurus vulpecula. The sequence continues at coordinate 141,097,088 of NC_050577.1, read as the reverse complement.
TAAACAGTTTTCCTTCTTCTTTGGATGTAAGGATGATGGCAGAAGTCAGCAACTAATTATACTGGGGGGGAGGGGGATAGAGCTCCCCAAGCTCTTCTTTTTCTAATTAAAATCTTGTACAGATGTGATGCATCTGTAACAGTGATACCCCAAAGTGCATTGTGTAACTCTGAATTCAAGGAAGGATTTGTATGCCAGGAGTTCCAACACTGTAGGGCTCCATCAACAGGACATCCCAGCATCTGTCAACCTGCAACATGATTGGAGAAGAGAAACAGACTGACTTTGATTTACCCAGTTGAGAGGAAACCATTTCTTGGGCTCTTACAAATGACTGCTTCTCAGGTCATTCATGAGTACGAGAGGAGGAAAGTCTCCCCTATATTAGGCCCACATGTAGGACTTAGCATAGGGAGTACGTCTGAATGAGGTGACAGTACAATTAAGCTGGTCAGCCTCAAGGGAAGGGTATATCTGCTAAAAGGGAATGATGAGATATTAAACTTGTATGAGGAATTTATGCTTTTAAATCTAAAGGGCAAAGTTCCAAACACGGCCAAGATAAGCGATAAGTGGGTCCCATGGGGCAGTACTAATCTCTGATATACGTAAAACAATTTGGGCAAAATTGTAATAGCTGACATGTGGTTTGTCCAGAAGAAGTCTAATGGAAATTTATTGTTGTTATTCAATCGTGTCCTACATTTCATGATCTCAGGGACCCTACTATCCGTGGGATTTTCTTGGCAAAGATATTGGAGTGGTTTGCCATTTCCTCCTCCAGCTTATTTTACATATGAGGAAAAGGAGGCCAACAGGGTTAAGTGACTTGCCCAGAGTCACACATCTAGCAAGTGTCCGAGACCAGGTCTGAACTCAGGTCTTCCTTATTCCAGGCCCAGCACTCTATCCACTAAGTCATGTACCTAGCTGCCCTAGTGGAAATGGTCACTGAAAAAGTAAAAAAGGAACAAGTAGGAATGTGAAGGTTTGAAGGACAGAGAAAAGATTAGGAGACATAAGAAAGGGAAGAAAAATAGACCACTGATGACATGGTTCAACTAGACTGGTAGGCTTAGAGCTAATGCAAAATTAGATTGCTGGAGACTTTAAATTTCCATAAGGATATGCTATTTTTTTAGAACCTGTGAGAAACTCAGTTATGATTTGTAATGCTGATATGATACAAAGATAATTATTCAGAGGATAATTTTTCATATCTTTTCAGAGGCATGAACTCATACTTTTCAGCCCTAAACATGAGAAAACTGGTCCTCCCAAGTGCAGTTACAGAAACCTGAGGGACTTGAAGGACATATATAACTTTAATTTAGGACATACCTTCAATGCCTCAAGAAAATTAGATGATAATAACCAAAAGTGATAAAAGTAATTCATAATCTTCAGTAATTGAAAGTGGCCTTACCTTTAATTAGCCCAAACAAGCAATTTTACTGTAATTTCTTTTTAAAATCTCAAGGAAGAGATTATTAACACAGAAAAAAATTTCAAGTTAGTCAATATCAGTTATCATTAATAGTAACAGCAGCTTATATCTATATAGTGTTCTATGTCTTAAAGATTATTTTCCTCACAACAGTCCCACAAGATTAGCAGCACAAGTAGGAACACAGAATTTAGAGCTGAGAGAGCCCTTAGAGATTCTAACTTCTCAATCTCTCCTCTGAGCTTTGAAAGCTAGATACTGCAGTAGAGTGAAGGATTTGGAATCAGGAAAACCTGAGTTCAAATGTAACCTCAGACATTTAGTAGTGATATGACTCTTTACAAGTCAGTGAAGCTCCGCCTGTCTCCCAAATAGGGGTACTAATAGCACCTACCTCCCAGGACTGGTGTGAGAATCAAATGACATGCTATCTATAAAACACTTAGCGCAGTACCTGACAGAGCAGTCATTAAATACGGGATTTTTTCCTTCCTTTCTTTCATTTTTCTATCATCAAATGCCTAATGATATTTCAAACTGTACGTCCTGGTGACATCTCAAACTCAATATGCCCAAAATTGCGCTCATTATGTTTTCCCCCAAAGCCACCTCTCTTCCAAACTTTCCTATTTCTTCTGATTGGCTCCACCATTCTTCCAGTCCCTCATCTGTAACCTTGGCATTATCTTCAGCTCCTTGGTCTCCTCACTCCAGATAGCCAATCAGTTGCCAAATCTTTCCTTTTCTACTTCCACAACATCTCTCCCAATCAACACCTGATCTCTACTCACAAAGCAACCCCTTCATTTCAAGCCCTCATCATGTAACCCTTAGAGTTATGGCAAGTATCCCACTTTGTCTGTCTTGAGTCTCACCCCACTTCATTAAATCATCCACTTGGCTCCCAAAGCGTTTTTTTCCCTTAAATGCAGATCTGACTAATATTCCTCTATTCAATCAAATCTCATTAATTTCTCTAGAATCAAATAGAAATTCTTCTTTTTAAAAGCATTTAAAGCCCTTTACAACCTGGACCAGTCTATATCTCCAAGCTTATTCAACATGATTCTCTCTCCTATACACTGAGATCTAGTCTGTGTGAGCTTCTCTCTATTCTTCACATCTCCTGCCCCTGGGCTTTTTTATTAGCTCCTTCTCATGCCCAGAAGGTTTTCCATCCTCATCTCCTCCTCACAGAATCCCTCTGCAGGTAGAAATACTACCTTATCCCCTCAATTGCTAGTAACCTCTCTCAAATTTAATAAATTCATATTTAACAATTTTTATTTTGTATTCTGTATTAATATATATGATTATGTATATACACATATATACAATTTCTACAATAACATTTTAAAATGAATAATTTTGAAAGATTTAAGAACCTGAATCAATGCAATCATGATTCCCAAGAACCAATAATGAAGAATGCTATCCACCGCTTGATAGAGAAACAATGAACTAAATAGGTAGGATGATGCACAGTTTTGGACTTGACCAATACTGTAATTTGTTTTATGTTCCCATGCAAACTTCTGTAAATGTTTTGTTTCCTTTCCAAGTGAAGGTAAGGGGGAATCAGGAAGAAAAGAAAATAAATGTTTGTTAATTAAAAAAAAAGAAATAAAAGTTCTTTGTGAGTAGGGATGGCTTCATTCATCATATTGAAGTGTAGAGAACATTGCCTTTGTTAGGGTTTTCCCCCCTTTTTGGTCTTTTCATTCTGATGAGAAAGAATCTCATTTGCTCTTGTGGGCTAAGGTTGGGTAGAGGGTAAATCATGGTCACAGCATAGAGATAATCTTGGGTGAAATTGGGACAAGGGAATTGTAGCTAAATGTAATGGTTTAAAAGGTTTTGGTACCACTCAATCTGGGACTGGTAGAATTTTTAAATTGTATTCCTAATTCCTTTAACTTGGTTTTTGTAATTCTGAATTTGTAAATGATTTACTGTATGCAAAGGCAGCTAAGTGACAAAGGAGATAGGGAGCTGAGCCTGGAGTCAGGAAAACAAGTTCAAATCCAGTATCAGACATTTACCAGAGTTGTGACATTGGGTAAATCATTTTAATGTTTGCCTCAGTTTCCTCAACTATAAACTGGGATAGCAGCAACTATCTCACATGATTGGGGTAATGATCAAATGAGATGATATTTGCAAAACTCACTTAGTGCAGTGTCTGGAACGTAGTAGGTATTATATAAGTGCTCATTTTTCTTCCCTACATCTCCCATGTAAAGCATTCAGTCAATCAAAAAGGCTGCATTTCAGTTATAGGTATATTCTCTTTTCTTTTGCAAATGAATTGTGAAACATAACCTTGTCCTCTGATGTGTTTGGCAGATAGAAATAAGAAGAGAAACAAGAAGGAAGAACCAGATTTGAATATACAGTCATGGTGGAAGAAATTTTTGTTGTTCATCATTTTTCAGTCTTGTCCCACTCTTTGTGATCCCATTTGGGTTTATTTGTGTTGTTTTTTTTTCTTTTTTTGCAAAGATATGGAAGTGGTTTTCCATTCCTTCTCCAGCTCATTTTACAGATGAGGAAACTGAGGCAAACAGGGTTAAGTGACTTGCCCAGGGTCATACAACTAGTAAATGTCTGAGGCCAAATTTGAATTCTGGTCTTCCTGACTCCAGAGCCAGCACTCTATTCACTGTACTACCTACCTGCCCCGAGAAGAAATACAATTAGGGATTCATGTAAAATATTTCTGTTCCCAGAGAGCATATTCATGTATTCCTTGTGTTGACCTGAAAGTTTGCTTAAAGGGACAAACAAGCTAGGCGATATGTAAATTCATCTTGTTTATTCCCTTAAAGCTAGCGGAGCTAGCTTACATGTACGTACAAGGAGCCAGAGCATAAGTTCTGACCGTCTGCACAAAGGAATGAGAAGGTTTAAATACATTTTTAGTCCCAACTCAGCATGTCTGTGTTACTCAATCTTATGATCTCCATATCATAAGTAAGGAAGCTCTTAGTTGACAAAACAATTGACAAGGTAGTGTCACTTAGAGTTTATGATCCCAAGATGCAAATGTCTCTAGAATATCAAGATAAGAGAAATCCCACTGTTCTGGCTGCAGACATCCTGTCACCAACAGGAAAGATATCCCTTCTCAATCTTATCTGGTCTTTGAAGTTGATGACACAGAAAGGGGCATTTTTAGAATAGAGCAAAAGTAGTTTGGATGCTTTTGATATTATTGGGGTTCAAATAATCTGAAAGGACTGTAACTTGTCAAAAGCCACTGCTTCTAAAGTCCATGGCCAGAAATCAGTGAACATTTAGACATTATTAAAGAAGAAAGCCTCATTCTCAAGAGAGAGATTCTCTGAACCAATTTCAGAAGGAAATGATATGCCAGTTCATCAAGGCCTAAGACACAGGGCCAGATTCCTCATTCAATGTTTATGTTGTAAAACACTGCTTTAGACCCCACCTAAATAAAAGTCACTTAATATTATTCAAAACTTCTAAGATGCCTAAAGCCTCTTCCAGTAATGAATTTCTAATTTCTATGAAAACCAATACAATGTGTGCATAGTTTTATGGATATCAATAAGATATCCCTCAATCACATAAAATCCAATTAACAAAATAATAAATGCATTAACACTTGTGACAGATTTTTAACAACTTTACTCTGCTGCATCTGAAAGACAAAAAGGCAAAGGAGCCAATTTCCATTCGGGAAATAAAATAAGTAAATAAATAAATAAATTTCTTCTCATTTCACATAAGAGCTAACTCCTCCAAATTCTCTGAATTTAGTCAAAGTCCAGCTAGTCAGTATAAGAAAGTCAAGCAGACCTGCGAATTTGCAAATATGGGTCATAAACACATAGAATAACATTTCTTCATCTTTCTGTCAGTCTCTGCTATACAAATTGGAGAGGAACACAAAAATGTTATTTCACAGATGACAAAACCCTTTAAAAAAGAAATTCTACCAACAAACTGTTGCATTTGAAGTGTTGTTTAATCTCTCAGGTGTATTGTCAGCAGCTAGTTGATTAGATAACTAATGAGCCCAATGTACTAAGGTTTTATTGCAAAATAAAACATTTAGTATTGCTCATATAAAAACTAGCCCTTTCTGTCTCACTGAGGAAGGATTATTTTCACAAACCTTAGTAAAACATGTTTGTGCGTATATGTGCATGCACACTCCTAATAAATGTAATTTGGTCACTATATAATAACATGGATTCTATAAAAATGGCAATGTAAACATTAAAATTTTAAAAATTAAATCTGGGGTTCATATTTTTTTTTGTTTTTTTTTGTTTTTTTTTAATTTAAATTTATTTAACATATTTGGTTTTCAGCATTGATTTTCACAACAGTTTGAATTACAAATTTTCTCCCCATTTCTACCCTCCCCCCCACTCCAAGATGGCTTATATTCTGGTTGCCCTGTTCCCCAGTCAGCCCTCCCCTCTATCACCCCCCTCCCCTCTCATCCCCTTTTCCCTTCCTTTCTTGTAGGGCAAGATAAATTTCTACGCCCCATTGCCTGTGTATCTTATTTTTTAGTTGCATACAAAAACTTTTTTTGTTTTTGAACATCTGATTTTAAAACTTTGAGTTCCAAATTCTCTCCCCTCTTCCCTTCCCACCCACCCTCCCTAAGAAGTCGAGCAATTCAACCTAGGCCACACATGTATTATTATGCATAACCCTTCCACAATACTCATGTTGTGAAAGGCTAACTACATTTTGCTCCTTCCCAACCCATCCCGCTTTAGTGAATTTTCTCCCTTGACCCTGTCCCCTTTCCAAAGTGTTTGTTTTGATTACCTCCACCCCCATCTGCCCTCCCCTCCATCATCTCCCCCCTTTTATTTTTTTTATCTTCCTCCCTCTTCTTTCCTGTGGGGTAAGATACCCAACTGAGTATGTATGGTATTCCCCCTCAGGCCAAATCTGATGAGAGCAAGGTTCACTCATTCCCCCCTCACCTGCCCTCTCCCCTCCTCCCATAGAACTGCTTCCTCTTGCCACCTTTATGCGAGATAATCCACCCCATTCTATCTCTCCCTATCTCCCTCTCTCAGTATGTTGCTCTCTCATCCCTTAATTTTATTTTATTTCTTTTAGATATCTTCCCTTCATCTTCAACTTACCCTGTGTCTGCTCTCTCTCTTTTATATATATATATATATATATATATATATATATATATATATATATATATATATGTATATATATGTATATGTATATATATGTATATATATACACACACATATATAAACACACATATATATACATACATACACATACATACATATACACATAGATATATACATACATATATATTCACCTACATATATACATAAACATATATATACACACACACATATATATATATATATACATATACATATATACATGCATATTCCCTTCAACTACCCTAATACTGAGGTCTCATGAATCATACACATCATCTTTCCATGTAGGAATGTAAACAAAACAGTTCAACTTTAGTAAGTCCCTTGCAATTTCCGTTTCTTGATTACCTTTTCATGCTTCTCTTGATTCTTGTGTTTGAAAGTCAAATTTTCTATTCAGTTCTGGTCTTTTCACTGAGAAAGCTTGAAAGTCCTCTATTTTATTGAAAATCCATATTTTGCCATATTTGCCTCAGTTTTGCTGGGTAGGTGATTCTAGGTTTTAATCCTAGCTCCATTGACCTCCGGAATATCGCATTCCAAGCCCTTCGATCTCTTAATGTAGAAGCTGCCAGATCTTGGATTATTCTGATTGGGTTTCCACAATACTCAAATTGTTTCTTTCTGGCTGCTTGCAGTATTTTCTCCTTGATCTGGGAGCTCTGGATTTTGGCAACAATATTCCTAGGAGATTTCTTTTTGGGATCTATTTGAGGAGGTGATCGATGGATTCTTTCAATTTCTATTTTGCCCTGTGGCTCTAGAATATCAGGGCAGTTCTCCTTGATAATTTCTTGAAAGATGGTATCTAGGCTCTTTTTTTGATCATGGCTTTCAGGTAGTCCAATAATTTTTAAATTATCTCTCCTGGATCTATTTTCCAGGTCAGTGGTTTTTCCAAGGAGATATTTCACATTGTCTTCCATTTTTTCATTCCTTTGGTTCTGTTTTATAATATCCTGATTTCTCATAAAGTTTTTGGAGGGACTCGGGTACGGAGCTCACTCTAGTCCGTGCTTACCAGCCGCCATCTTGGCTCTGCCCCCCCCGGGGTTCATATTTTTAGAAGATATATTTCAAGGCATCTTTCAAAGAATAACTTGTCCAACACTTTTACAGTAAATTCTGTGACAGAAATGATGACAATTCTTTTGAAACAGTTCTTTTAAACTACTTACTGCTCAACAAACCATGTTAATAATATTACCAAATCATATGCTCAGTATTAATATATTGCCTATTTCAGGCAAAGTCTATATTCTGTGAAAGATTTCAATCATTAATACTGTTCGTCATGAGTAATATCCCAGAGTTAAGCCACTTTATTATCATCTCAACTTTGGCCTGTTGAAAGCTTCAGTTTTGTACAGATCTCTTTTTGAATTCACTTGTGACCTAGGTATTAATTCTAGAAGGGGAAGTAGTTGATCCCTTCCTCACAATGTCAATTATAACTACATGAACAAAATAAATGCCAGCTCTGTGGCATCAAGACTTTCTTAGATAAAGGGCTACCCAAGTTCAACAGTAGGCTTGCTGAAAGATGAATTTTTTTTATTTTCCCTTCTGTGCAGTATTTCACGTTCTCATGAGTTTTTAAAATGTATTTAATGTTTTATTTTTCCCAGATACACGTAAAACAATTTGTAGCATTCAACTTTAAAACTTGGAGTTCCAAATTCTCTCCCTTCTTTCCTTCTCCCTTCCCTTCTCCCTGCCCCCATTGAGAAGGCAAACAATTCTTTCTTTTTTTTTTGAAGCGGGGAAGGCAGGGCAATTGGGGTTAAGTGACTTGCCCAAGATCACACAGCTAGTACATGCGTCAAATGTCTGAGGCCAGATTTGAACTCAGGTCCTCCTGACTCCAGGGCCGGTGCTCTACTCACTGTGCCACCTAGCTGCCCCAAAGACAAACAATTCTATATAGGTTATACATGTGTAGTCACATAAAACATTACTATACAAGTCATGTTGTGAAAGAAAACAAAGACCAAAAAAAAAAAACCCTCAAGAAAAATAAAGTAAAAAAAAAAAGCATGCTTCAATCTGTATTAAGATACCATCGGTTCTTTCTCTGGGGATGGATATCACTTTTATCTTAATTCCTTTAGAGTTGAGTTGCATTGTTGTATTGCTGAGAGTAACTCATTCACAGCTAATCATCTTACAATACTGCTGTGATTCTGAACATAGTACATTTCCTTTTGTATCAGCTCATATAAGTCTTTCCAGGTTCTTCTGAGATCATCCTGCTTATCATTTTCATTCCATCATAATCACAAACCACAATTTGTTCAGCCATTCCCCAAATGATGGACATCCCCTCAATTTCCAATTCTTTGCCACCAGAAAAGAGCTGCTATAAAATGTTTTGTATATGCAGGCCCTTTTCCTTTTTTTATCTCTTTTGGGATACATACCTAATACTAGTATAGCTAGGGCAAATGATATGCATGGTTTCATAGCCTAGGGTATGGCTCCATTTGCTCTACAGAATGGTTGGATCAGTTCACAACCCCACCAACAATTCGTTAATGTTTCATTTTTCCCACATCCCCTCCAACACTTGTCATTTTCCTTTTTTGTCTCAGTCAGTCTAGTAGGTATGAGGTAGTGCCTCAGAATTGTTTTAATTTGCATTGCTCCAATCAATAATGAAAGCATTTTTTCATATGGCTATAAATAGCTTTGATTACTTCATCTGAAAACTGTTTGTATCATTTGATCATTTATCAATTGGAGAATGGGTCTTATCTCTATAAATGTGACTCAGTTCTCCATATGTTTGAGAAATGAGGCCTTTATCAGAGAAACTTGCTTCAAAATTTTTTCAGTTACTGTGGCTAACTGTATTTCCCTCCATCCTATCACTTCTCTCCCATTTATTCTATTCTCTTTCCTCTCATGCTGTTGCTCCTCAAAAATGTTTTGCTTCTGACTACTCCCTCCCCCAATCTGCTCTTCCTTCAATCTTCTCTCCCTTCTCTTAACCCCTTCCCCTACTACTTTCATTTAGGGTAAGATAAATTTCTATACCCAAATGAGTGTGCATATTATTCCCTCTTTGAGCTAACTCTGATGAGGGTGAGGTTAATTCACTCCTTCCCCATCTCTCCCCTCTTCCCCTTCACTATAAAATCTTTTTCATGCCTCTTTTATATGAGATAATTTACCCCAATATGCCCCTCCATTTCCCTTTCTCTCAGTACATTCCTCTCACCCCTTAATTTTATTTTTTTAGATATCTTCCCTTCATATTCAACTCACATCTGTGCCCTCTCTCTCTCTCTCTCTCTCTCTCTCTATATATATATATATATATATATATATATATATATACTCCTTCTAATTGCCCTAATAATGAGAAAATTCTTATGAGTTACAAGTATCAACTTCTCAGGTAGGAATGTAAACAGTTTAAGCTTATTAAGTCCCTTATAATTTACCTTTCTTATTTACATTTTAATGCTTCTTTCACATTTTGTATTTGAAAGTCAAAATTTCTATTCAGCTCTGGTCTTTTAAGCAAAAATGCTTGAAAATCCTCTATTTCACTGAATGGCCATTTTTCCCCTGAAGGATTATACTCAGTTTTACTGGGTAGATGATTCTTGGTCGTAATCCTACCTCATTTGCCCTCCAGAATATCAGATTCCAAGCCCTCAGATCCTTTAATATAGAAGCTGCTAAATCTTGTGTTATCCTGACTGTGGCTCCACAATACTTGAATTGTTTCTTTCTGGCTACTTGCACTATTTTCTCCTTGACCTGGGAGGTCTGGGATTTGTCTGTAATATTCCTGGGAGTTTTTATTTGGGACTCTCAGGAAGTGATTGGCAAATTCTTTCAATAACTATTTTACCTTCTGGTTCTAGAATATCAGGGCAGTTTTCCTTGAGAACTTCTTGAAAGATGCTGCCCAGGCTCTTTTTTTGATCATGGCATTCAGGTAGTCCAATAATGTTTAAATTATCTCTCCCAGATCTATTTTCCAAGTCAATTTTTTTCCCCAATGGGATAGTTCACATTGTCTTCTATTTTTTATTCTTTTAGTTTTATTTTTTCTTGATTTCTCATAAAGTCATTAGTTTCCATTTGTTCCATTCCAGTTTTTAAGGAATTACTTTCTTCAGCGAACTTTTGTAACGCCTTTTCCATTTGGCCTAATTCTACTTTTTAAGGAGTATTTTTCTTCAGTGAATTTTTGAGCCTCTTTTTTCCATTTGACCAATTTTGTTTTGTAAGACATTCTTCTCTGCATTGGCCTTTTGTGTCTCTTTTACCATTTGGTTTAATCTGTTTTTTAAGGTGTTATTTTCTTTGGATCGTGTATGTGTGTGTGTATGTGTGTCTCTCCTTTACTCTCCTTTACCAAGCTGTTGACTCCTTTTTCATGATTTTCTTATCTTGCTCTCATTTCTCTTCCCAATTTTTCCTCTGCCTCTCTTACTTGACTTTTAAAATCCTTTTTGAGCTTTTCCATGGCCTGAGACCAATTTCTATTTTTCTTGGAGGCTTTGGATGCAGGAACTTTGACTTATTTATCTTCCTCTAAGTATGTATTTTGATCTTCCTTGTCACCATAGTAACTTTCTATGGTCAGAATTTTTTTCTGTTATTTGTAATTTTACCCCAACTCCAAATTACTCGTGTTGCTTTTGTAGCTTCTCCAAATAGTCAGGGAATGTAACTAGTTGGTAGGTAGGTATGTTTAAAGCTAGATGTAAAATGAGTTGTAGCAATACAACTGGAAGTATCCTACATTTTGTCATAGAATCACAAAGCTTATCATTGGAATTCATTCCAAATCATCAAGCATTAAGCACCTCTTATGTACAGTAGGTCTTGAGAATTTTATATATACATACATACACACACATATACATACACGTGTGTGTATATATGTATGTATGTATGTATGTATGTGTGTGTGTCTAGGTATACATACACCCTTATATATACGTCTAGGTATACATATACATACATACATATATGTGTGTATATAATATATGTATATGTATACACACATGTGTGTATATATGTGTGTATATGTATATATGTATATATATACACATATGTGTGTATACATACATATATGTATATATATGTATATATGTGTGTATGTATGTGTGTGTATATATATACACACATACACACATACATACATACACACATGGTCATGGTCATACAGAACCAGGATTTGGGCTAGTGACCTGTCTTGTATATCATAAAGTCTTCTCATAGAGATGATAATTGAAACCAGGCCGACTGATGAGAACACCAAACCGAAGGGTATTGAGAGAGTAATGAAGAGGACATAGGACAAAACCTTGAGGAACATCCATGATTCAGGGCAGAACATAAATGATGATATAGCAAGGGACATATATATATGAAATCTCATAGAGAGGACCTTAGAGATTATATAGCTCAATTCCTCATTTTACACATGATGAGTAGGATCATAGAGTTAAAGTTAGGGATCTTAGAGGTCATCTAGTTTAATCCTCTCATTTTACAGTTGAGGAAACTGAGGTCTAGAGAGATTAAAGTGACTTGCCCAGTGTCATACAGTAATAAGTAGAAGAACCAGAACTCTAACACAGAATCTCTGACTTCAAAGGACAGCACTCTACTGTAGCCATGCTGGTATTCCCTTGGGAAACCAAAGCATAAAAGGTTGAGTGAATTGCCCTAAGTCATGTAGCTTGAACTGAAACTGGAATGTCAGTTTTCTGATTCCTAGCGTCACATCCTTTATATAATACCTTCTTCAGGACTAGCAGAAAAACATCGAAATTTTAGAGGGTCGCAACATTCTTATGCATGTAATAAGGTATTTTGACTTTTTTTACATTTTCTAGCAAATTTCTTTCAAGTAGCAGTTGTAAAACTAAACAAAAGTTATACCCAGTGTAAATAGTTTCTCTTATGAATGTATTTATTTCTTGGTATTGCTCATCAAGAGCAGCTAGTTTATGCCAGCATAGAGTGCCTGTCAGGCCTGGAGTTCAAATCTGTCCTCAGACAATAGCTGTGTGACCCTGAGCAAGTCACTTAGGCCTGTTTGCTTCAGTACATCATCTGTAAAATGAGCTGAAGGAAATGACAAATACTCCAGCGTCTTTACCAAGAAAACCCCAAATGGGGTCACAAAGAATCAGACATAACTGAAAAACAACCACAAAAAACCACAACAATTGTTTATCTAATCTAGTCATTGATTTACTTTTCTATTTTTAACTAATCCTAGGTAGTTTTGATAATGACTATTTTGTTACAAGATTTGCCATCTAATAGTGCTCTAACCCCTTGAATTCTACTTTTGAAAAATTTACTTAATATGATTGAATCTTTGTTAATTAGTGTGAATTTTATTACTTTCCATATTTTATAAAGTAATCCCTTGATAATTTAATTTGTACAGAACTAAATTATAGAATAACTTAAACAGCACCATACTTTTTATTATGTTGATGCGAGCCTAACATGGACATTTGATATATCTATAATTCAGATTTTCTTTTTTTTTAAACATTATGTCTATAGCTTAGCTCCCATTTAAATGAGTTTTGAAGCAATTTTAAGTAAAATTTCTCTTTCTGTCTTTCCTTCCAGGCCTCTGTCAATATTAATCAGAAATAAACTTGATTTTGCAGCTTTATTTTGTATCCTGATAACTCACTGAAACTGTTGTCTCATTTTTTTCAGTTGATTCTTTAATGTTTTCTAAGTAAACTGCCATGAGCTACTAGAGATAATTTTATGTCCTCTTTACCAATGGTTATTTGCTTTTTTTATTGCCTTATTAATATAATTTGCATTTCTAGGATTATTTCAAATAATAATGGATAAGGGCAGTTTAGTTATTTCATACCTCATCTTATTCAGAATTCTTCTGGTCTTTCCCCATTATAAGTAATTCTAACTCTTGGTTTTGTAGATCCGATAAGTAAGAGATCCTTCAATTCTTTTTTTTTATTAGTATTTTAACAAAAATATGAGCTACATGTCATTGAATTATTTTGATAGGTATTATTCTTTAGTTATTAATATGATTAATTATGCTAATTGTTTACCACTGATGAACTTTGAATTTCTGGTATTAAAATTAGGTCATAACTACTTTTGGGCATATTGATAGAGTCTCCTTGATATTATCTTCAAAATTTTACATCCATTGATTCATTAGTGATGTTACTCTTTAGCTATATCGCTCTACTTCAGCCGTGTGACTCTTGATAAATCATTTAACATTATTAAGGATCAATTTACTTATTGTAAAATTAAGGGGTTGGACTTGATGATTACAAAGATACCTTCCTGCTCTTAGTCTATGACACATATTCATCATAATTCTAACACATCTTTTTTTTTACATTATCTTCAGCTCAATAATTTTCTTCTTGTTCTTTTTTGTTAGATTTATTAAGTTCTGAAAAAGGATGATTAATATCAGTTACAATCACTATCTTCATAGCGATTTTCTACTATACTATTTCCTTGATAATGTCTTCTGGAAATTCTGTATACTATCAACCACTACACCTAGCACTTAGTAAGTACTTAGTATATCTAAGGCAAGTAATTTTGCTAGGTTATGAGGATATAAAGATGAAAATAGTCCCTGTCTCTGAGAAACATATATTATACAGGGTGGCCCAAAAGTCTTAGTGCAGTTTAAAAGTACATTACAATGTTTTTAAGAATACCCTCTATTGAGATACATCATAATTTGAGGAGGGAGAGAAAATTAAAATTAGGAGCTTCAAAAATGGCTTCTTCTAGAAAGTGGCACATAGTTGGATCTTGGAAGAATTTAGGGATTTTTAGAGGTCTAAATGTGGAAGAAATGAATTCCAGGCAGATAAAGAGCCAATACAAATGCACAGAATCTGGTAATAGAGTGCTAAGTTCAGGTACATCATTTTGGTTAGAATGTAGAGTACATGAGGAGAATAATATACAGCGTACCTGAAAGTTAAGGTGGAAACAGATCATAGTGAGCTTTAAATGCCAAGCTTTGGTGTTGATATTCTAGAGTCAACTTTGGTAATCAGCAAAGTTATTTAAGCAGGACAGTGACCTGGTCAGACTTCTACTTTAGAAAGCTTATCATGGCAGGTATGTGAATGATGGATTGGAGAGAAGAGAGAATAATTAGTAGGGTATTGAAGTAATTCAGGGAAGAGTTGGGAAGGGCCTGGAGTAGGATTATAACTATGTGAGTGGAGAGCAAGGGATAAATGATAGGGGTGTTGTGGATGTAAAATTGACAAGATTTGGCAACTAGTGGGATTCTGGGGAAGAAATGAGAAGGAAAGGATAATTCCGAGGTTGTGAGCCTGGATTATTTGAATGATAGTGATGAAGTGTGGAGGAATTGGGGTTTCAGGGGAAGGGAGATAATGAGTTCTATGTTAAACATATTGATTTTGAAATGCCTATAGGAACATGCAGGTGGAGATACCAAGCCTCTCTGCTAATCCCCAATCTTACTTTCTCCAACAGTCTTCCAAACATCTCAAATTTAATGTATAGTAGAGATATTAAACTCAATATGTTCCAAACTGAACCTAATAGACACATGGTCATGGTCATACTTAACCAGGATTTGGGATAGTGACCTGTCTTGTATATCATAAAGTCTTCTCATAGAGATGATAATTGAAACCAGGCCGACTGATGAGAACACCAAACCGAAGGGTATTGAGAGAGTAATGAAGAGGACATAGGACAAAACCTTGAGGAACATCTATGATTCAGGGCAGAACATAAATGATGATATAGCAAGGGACATTGATAAGAAATTGTTTTATTATCTTTAGTTTCTTTTTGAATAATGTAGTTTCTCTGGTTGGCTCTCTTATCAATGTCTATTTTTTTTACTATTTTTTCTTTCCTAAACCCATTATTACAATTCTTTTTTAAGTTCATCTAGAGTTTACTGACTGTTTTTCTAGATCATCATTTCAATTATGCATATTTAGGTTTTAAGTATGTCTTTAGTTTCCAGCTACATTGGGGGGGGATATATTTAGTAATATAGACTACCAGTCTCTTCCTTTTAGTGGATGGCTTTAAGCCATTGATGTTAAGTTGTCCACTAATGGGTATGATTGTCACATTTGTTTTTCCTCTCCAACAAATCCTTATAACATAAATAATTGAATGTACTGATACCTAATAATGTAACATAACACAATGTATTTATTCTCTATATAAAACATATTGGTTTGTAATATATATTTATTGTATATACAATATAGGGATATAGGAATACATGTTATGTAAAATATATTTATTGTATGTACAATATATTGTATTGTATTACCTTGTATGGTTATTTGTTTGTTTAGTGAGATTGGATCTCAATTTCACCCCCTTCCCCGTCTTCTCTTTCTCTCCTTAAGTGTCTTCCTATTCCAAGAAATACTAATTTCTTGATCCATGTTCATTTCTTCTAGCATAATTCTGTTCAGGCTTCCTGCATAGGCTTTACATATATATTTTAGCTTTATTTCTTCAATAGCATTCAAACAATATGACCCTAAAATAAACATTAGCCTTTTCTATGCAGTGTAAACATTGACTTATTACATGATCTTTTCATGCTACATGTACATAGGAGACACAACAAATATTGACTATTTACATTTTGTAGGTTTTTAAAAAGGAATTTGCATATGAAATATCCTAATCACCTCTGCTTTCCTTACTAAGATATTCTTTAATCCTACTAAAAATCTGTCAGTTTTTTTTTTCATAGAGGAATATTCTCAACTTTGAAGAAGATATTATGGGGGGGCAGTGGAAATTATTTCCTTTTGCATTTTGTCATTTGGTATTCCAGCATTTCTTTCATTTTTTTTAAAAAAATAGTTGATAAATAGTGATTGAGGCTGTTTTACCTTGATATTGAAAGAATCTCAGTCTGACTGCTAGCAGTATGTTTTCTTTAACATTGAAGATCTGGAATTTGGTGACTCTCTGATTCAGTGAATTAAGCTCTGATGCATCATGTAGATTTTTTTTCAGCCTATGTATTGTGCAACTATTCTGACTCGGTCCACTACAAGTTTATGTAAAACAACCTAAACTCTACCCTCATTTGACTGGACCATCCTACAATTCCCTTATCAGCTCACTATCCCACTCTCCACAGCAGATCTTCCCAACCTTTTCATCCTTTCTCAGACTTCCTGTGGTTCCCTGTCCATCTCCCCTCTCAGCTGAGAACTTTTGCCTTGTAACATACATTTGCCATGACCTCCCTCTTCTCCCCTCTTCCTCATCTCTTGTCACTTATTTGTGTTCTGCCACTATTTTCTGCTTCACCTGTTCCATTCTCATTTCTGCCCTTTGTGATGAATTTTTTGGGGCAGCCAGGTCGCACAGTGGATAGAGGGCTGGCCCTGGAGTCAGGAGGACTTGAGTTAAAATCTGGCCTCAGACACACCCTAACACTATTTGCCTTAGTTTTCTGATCTGTAAAATGAGCTAGAGAATGAAATGGCAAAACACTTTTGTATCTTTGCCAAGAAAATCCTAAATGGTGTCATGAAGAGTCAGACACAACCGAAATGAATAAACAACGACAAGAGAGCAAACTTCTTGAGAAGGACATATGAGAGGTGCCTACCATTCCTCTCCTCATGGCCTCTTCATAACCCCTATAATCCAGCTTCTGACCTCATCATTCCGCTGAAATTGCTCCATCCAAAGTTACTAATGATCTCCTAATTGCCAAATCAAATGGCCTTTTCTCAATGCTTGCTCTCTTTGACCTTTCTGCAGCCTTTGACAGTGTTGGTCAACCTTTTCTCCTTGATACTCTTTAGTCCTAGGTTTTTCATCATCCTCTTATCATTTGACCATTTCTTTTCAGTCTCCTTTGCTGGATCTTCATCCCATTAACTTTTAGTGTTCCAGAAGACTCTGTCCTTGGCCCACTTCTCTTCTCCCACTGTTCCACTTGGTGATTTCATCAGTTCCCATGGATTTAATTACCTTCTTTATGCTGACAGTTCTAAAATCTACCTATCCTGGCCAAGCCTCTCTGCTAATCCCTGATCTTACTTTCTCCAACGGTCTTCCAAACATCTCAAATTTAATGTATAGTAGAGATATTAAACTCAATATGTTCCAAACTGAACTCGTTATCATCTACCCTAAACTCTCCCCAATTCCAAACTCTCCTGTTACTGTTGGAAGAACCATTATTTTCCCAGTCCGTTAGGCTTCCAACTTAGATGCCGCCTTCTACTCCTCACTATTTGTTACCTCTCACTCATATCCAATCTCTTTCAAGTCCTGATTATTTCACTTCTACAACATCTTTCAAATATGCCCTCTTCTCTCCTTTGATACTACCAACACTCTGGTACAGGCTCTTATCACCTCACACTTGGACTACTGCAACACCCTGCTGATGGGTCTGCCTGCCACAAGTCTCTCTCTACTCTAGTCCTTCCTCCATTCAGCCACCAAAGTGATTTTCCTAAAGCTCAGGTCTGACCATGTCACCCCTATACTCAAACTCCAGTGATTTCCTATCATGTTTAGGATCAAATACAAAATCCTCTCTTTAGCATTCAAAGCCTTTCATAACTTTATTTCCCCCTTTCAATCTTCTTGTACCTTATTGACACGCACTCTTTCATTTAACGACACCGGCTTCCTTGCTATTCCATGAACAAAATACTCCATTTCTCAGCTCTGTGTATTTTCTCTTTTTGTCCTCCCATACCTAGAAAACTCTCGCTCCTCATCTCCATCTCCATCTCCTGGCTTTTCTTATTTCTTACACCTTACACTCTCTCAGAGCTGTCCCATGCCTACTTTAGTACAGTGACAATAACCACCTTTCCTCTTTTCCCACAAGTAGCTCCATCTCCATATTCAGGATGTTTCCACTGGCTAATTGCCACCTCCTGGCTTCCTTGGTTTCCTTTAAGCCTCAGCTAAAATACCACTTTCTACAGGAAGTGTTTCCTAATACCTCTCAATCTAACACTTTTTCTCTATTTAAAAAAAATTATCCTGAAGATAGTTTGTACATAATTATTTGTGTATTGTCTTCCTCATTAGATTGTGAGTTCCTGAAGAGCAGAGACTATCTTTTACCTTTCTTTGTATCCCCACCACTTAACACAGTGCTTGGCACATAGTAGACACCTAATCAATATTTATTGAACGACAGGAGCACAGTCATGCATTGAGTTGGTGTTAGAGCTAGTGCTAGAGCTTGGGTCTGTTTGTTCCTTCATGTGATGTTTGTCGCTGTTGTCGTTTTTCTCCTGCACTGTGATGCCTCTTTGTTTAGTGATATTTCCACCTCTAGTTCCAAGGACTGTTGGAGAGAAAATGAATACATGTGTGTTTATGTGGGAAGCTGACTGTCAACTGAACCATGAGGAAGTGAATCTGCCTTAAATTGTTTTCTCCTAAAATAAACAACATTTTAGAAAATCTATCTCTTTAGACAAGTATTAAATTACTCTGCAGCTCTCTGAAGCTCATAAAGTTGATAATTGTTTTCACCGGTCTGTAAACAAACTTACTTTAACAATTAACCCTTTGTGTATATGAATGACAAACTCAACTAGGAAATTACAGGAGGTATGGCAAAATAAAAGATTAGTTATAGGATAAAACCTGTGGTCCCTGGAAATGTGTGGCCCTCCCAAACTTGTAAAAAGGTATGTATAAGTAGATGCAACAGTAGAAATCAACAGTTAGTACAGGATAAACAAAATGAGACGTATCTATCTATCTGTCTATATATGGGAGTGGTTTGGGTAGAAAGGACTTGTTAGGAATGGAATGGGGAGAGTATTTAATAGAGTGCCTTACATAGAGTACCCATTTATCAGCTCTGGAGGCAGAGGACCTGGGTTCAGATCCCCCATCTGGTGGTAATTACCTGTGTGACCTTGTGGAAATCATTTCACTTCCTTATATCTCATTTTCCTCATGTGTAAAATATAGAATTTGGATTAGGTGGCTTTTTTGAGGTCACTTCTCCCTTTAAATATGTTGCATATCGCTAAGTTTGAAGACAGTCATTGCTAGGTGATCTAAAGGTACCAATTTTAGAGACTTTGTCCTAAGGCATAAAAGGTTTTTTTGATATGTGTTGTTCGAAGAAGTACCCATGCAAACAGTAACAACAAAAACCTCCACTGAACTGAATTATTGAAAGAAGAAGATAAAATGAGTGTAATGGTTTCATAGTGGGCTAAAAGAATGAGCACTTTCCAAATTACCTGTTTTGTAGTTGGGAATTGGTTTTTTACCTGGAAATTTAAATGAACATTTGTGTAAGAACATATTGTTTTTATCTAGGAACTTATTGGATCAGTACATGGAATTAGCAGGATGTACATCCAATCCCTGGCAAGCTTTGTCTCAGATATGTACATTGAATTGAGAGTGCCATTTCGTTAAAACCCTGAAACAAAGACACAGAGAATCATTCATCGTTTGTTAGTCCTTGATGGCTCTGGAAACAGTGACCTTAGTTAATGTTTCGTTATGTTGTGAGAAAAGATATTTTTAAGGAAAGGTGGATGACCTATTAATCTTTTTTTTGTTGATTAGGGCCTGAAAAAGGTAGATTACTTCTCTATGATAAATATACTACTCAAACCATTTTAGCTTTTTGGAATTGCTGTCAAATATAATGAGACTCTAGTGCATGTACAGGACCCATCAATTTCCTAGGATGATGTCCATACATATACCAGACTCCCATGACATTGGCTGTACCAGATAAACCAACAAGATGTTTCATAATTTTCCATAATTCTAATACAGATTGCTTGTTCTCAGATACACTAATAATTATTTAGGGATAGGGAGAGACATGTGATTATATTGGAATTGGGCACTTCGACCTGAAAAAAGCTCCTTCTACTAACTGAGGTTAGTTCCTTCTCTACTACTTATAGTTTTGGGGAGTTGCTTAGGGTTTTGAGAGGTTAAGTCACTATAGTCAAACGTCCCAGAGTCAGTATGTGTCGGAGATGGTACTTGAAACTAAGTCATCTTATCCTGAGGCTAGCTCTACAGCTTCTATGTCACAAGCTTCTTTTTTTTTTAAGTAATAAGCCCTTGGATAGGGTCCACGTGGACCCTTCCTTATACTGGCTTCTCCTCTATAATAAACTGTGCTGATCATGGGGAATAGTAGTACAGGATTTGTAGTCATAGGACCTGGGTTCAAATCACCATCTTTACTATTTACTATTTGTGACTTTGGGCAAGACATTTCACTTTTCCTGGTCTCCATTTCCCCATCTGTAAAATGAGGCATTTGGACAAATTTGTCCCTTGCAGTTAAAAATTTATGATCAAGGGGCCAGTGTATGTATAATCCAATATACATTATAATATAGTTATGGAGATTTATATAAATTGGCCTATTTTGATTTTTCATTTAATTTTCTGTTGCATTTTATTAATATTAGATTTCACCTGTTTTTATAATTATCTTTCATAGTGGAACCAGTATTTGAACTAGAAATGCATAGGTAAAATTCTCTGTATTGAATTTATACACAATCACATCACTGAACCAAAGAGATGGAGAATTCATGATTGATCAAAGGCCCTCCAGCTGCACTGAGAATATCTTTGAAAACTTACACTTCATCTTTTACTAGTTTTCAATCAATTTGCCTTTTTCATTACAAGTGTTTAAATTGCTCTTCTCTGTGGACTGGTTAGCAGTCTGAGGAATGAAATTTAATAGCCCTAGTACCCAGGCCTCTCATTTTGTGTAAATCTGCCTTGTCCAGATAGGTAATGGAAGGAAATGTTAGCTCATAGAAGCTGCCATTCACATAATTAATGATAAAACAAAGCAGACCAAAGTATAGTTGACTTTTAGCTGAATTTGCATTTAGATCAAATCATTTTATGAGGCATTGCTGTAAAGAAAAACTGTCAATGATTATCATTAAAAGAGCTGACTTCAGAGCCAAGTGGAGGCTCCCTGTATCGATAATGAGTAGAGCATTTAGTTGTCATTAAACTATCAATATTCCAAGTAACGTGGCATTTGTTGGGCCCCATGAAAAGAAGATCAATGCTTAATTGTAGAAGATTCAGCCTTAACACTTTCAAATGTCGAGGTGCATGTTGCTTTATGATTGAGCCAATCATGCCTTTGTAAAGAGGGTAAAGGATGCTTGCAGACATGCAAAAAGGTGTTTTCAAAAAAAAGAAAAGGTGATCTGTTTAGTTCTCCTGATAATTATTCAGTGTATTATATGAGTAAATAAGCTGCTTTAAATAAGTCAATAATGAGTTTTTAATGTGTAGAGAATTGAGTCAGTGGGGCAAAGAGAGGTGCAAATCTTAGAAGAATTGCCTTGTGTAATAATTGAAGCATCACTTTGGTAAAATCCCCGCTGCACTAGCTTTTGTTGGACGAAAGAATGCAAGTGTATTAAAAATTAATACTTCAGTGTAATTTGAAACCAGTGCTGCCTGAATTATTATGTGCCAAATTAGGTTGCTGTAAACAATAACAAAATGGGTGACTGTGCAAATGAAAGCACAGAGTTATTTAAACTTGCATTAGCATGTTTAATGAGATGCAGTGAAAGTAGAAAATGTTTAATTTAGTAACGGATGACCTGAATCAATCCATCCTACAGAATGATAGGCTTTGGGGCTAATTTTCTGTAAAGAAAATAACTTAATAATTATTACTTTTAGCATAAAATATGATCTGTTTAATTTTATTCGCTTGCAGTAAGAGAACAGCAGATTTTAGTTGGATATATCTGTGACCTTGGTGAAAGCCACTGACAGACACTGGCAGTGTGGTATATTGGGACGAGCACAGAACTATGAGATAGGAGACCTGGTCTATAATCTTGACTTAATTCAACAAATTGAATTCTATCAACTTTAATTAATTATAAAATCATCATATTCAACCAACAGTTATTATTGCTGCTTATATTTCTTTATTAAGTGCTTGCACAACGTTCTGTTCTAGATGCTAAGGATGATACAAAGTTTATATACAATAGTCTCTGCCCTTTTAAAGCTTTCTTTTATGAGAGAGGATATAACACATAGAGAAGGAAATGTGATATAAAGTAAAACACTAAAAATGCATAAGAAGGGGGGTGGAGCCAAGATGGCGGCTGGTAAGCAGGAACTAGAGTGAGCTCCGTACCCGAGTCCCTCCAAAAACCTATAAAAAATGGCTGTGAACCAATTCTAGAATGGCAGAACCCACAGAACAGCAGAGGGAAGCAGGGCTCCAGCCCAGGACAGCCTGGATGGTCTCTGGGTGAGGTCTACTCCACACGGAGCTGGGAGCTGGGAACGGAGTGGAGCAGAGCCCAGCCTGAGCGGCGTGGAACATCCAGAACAGAAGCCAGGCGGAGGGGGCCCTAGCGCCCTGAATATGTGAGCTGCGGCAGTTATCAGACCCCTCGACCCACAAACACCAAAGACTGCGGAGAAGGTTAGTGGGAAAAGCTGCAGGAGTGGAAGGAGTTCGCAGTTCGGCTTCCAGCCCCAGGGGCAGCGGAGGTGGGGCAGCTACAGCTGTTGTTACTTCCGGCTCCAGGCCCACCTGGTGGGAGGAATTAAGTGGCAGATCAGAGCAGGAGTGCAACAGCCTGCTGAAGATCTAAGCCCAGTCTGGACTGGGGGTTCTTGGGGAAGGAGGAGTGCGGCTCTGACAGAGCTGGCACCTCCCCCCCAAACGTGGAACATAGAACTCGTTAGTCTACAAGCAGTCATACCCCACTGAAAAACTCAAGGGTCAAGTTAGTTGGTTGGGAATATGGCCAGGCAGCGAAAACGTGCCCAGATTCAGTCTCAGACTTTGGATTCTTTCTTTGGTGACAAAGAAGACCAAAACATACAGCCTAAAGAAGACAACAAAGTCATAGAGCCTACAACAAAAGCCTCCAAGAAAAACATGAACTGGCCCCAGGCCATAGAAGAACTCAAAGAGGATTTGGAAAAGCAAGTTAGAGAAGTAGAGGAAAAATTGGGAAGAGAAATGAGAAGGATGCGAGAAAACCATGAAAAACAAGTCAATGACTTGCTAAAGGAGACCCAAAAAAATACTGAAAAATACACTGAGGAAAACAACACCTTAAAAAACAGACTAACTCAAATGGCAAAAGAGCTCCAAAAAGCCAATGAGGAGAAGAATGCCTTGAAAGGCAGAATTAGCCAAATGGAAAAGGAGGTCCAAAAGACCACTGAAGAAAATACTACTTTAAAAATTAGATCGGAGCAAGTGGAAGCTAGTGACTTTATGAGGAATC
This sequence comes from Trichosurus vulpecula, assembly GCF_011100635.1. Taxonomy (NCBI): domain Eukaryota; kingdom Metazoa; phylum Chordata; class Mammalia; order Diprotodontia; family Phalangeridae; genus Trichosurus; species Trichosurus vulpecula. Next base: position 141,073,152 of record NC_050577.1, on the reverse strand, counting down.
AGGATATTATAAAACAGAACCAAAGGAATGAAAAAGTGGAAGACAATGTGAAATATGTCCTTGGAAAAACCACTGACCTGGAAAATAGATCCAGGAGAGATAATTTAAAAATTATTGGACTACCTGAAAGCCATGATCAAAAAAAGAGCCTAGATACTGTCTTTCAAGAAATTATCAAGGAGAACTGCCCTGATATTCTAGAGCCACAGGGCAAAATAGAAATTGAAAGAATCCATCGATCACCTCCTCAAATAGATCCCAAAAAGAAATCTCCTAGGAATATTGTTGCCAAAATCCAGAGCTCCCAGATCAAGGAGAAAATACTGCAAGCAGCCAGAAAGAAACAATTTGAGTATTGTGGAAACCCAATCAGAATAACCCAAGATCTGGCAGCTTCTACATTAAGAGATCGAAGGGCTTGGAATGCGATATTCCGGAGGTCAATGGAGCTAGGATTAAAACCTCGAATCACCTACCCAGCAAAACTGAATATCATGTTCCAAGGCAAAATATGGATTTTCAATAAAATAGAGGACTTTCAAGCTTTCTCAGTGAAAAGACCAGAACTGAATAGAAAATTTGACTTTCAAACACAAGAATCAAGAGAAGCATGAAAAGGTAATCAAGAAACGGAAATTGCAAGGGACTTACTAAAGTTGAACTGTTTTGTTTACATTCCTACATGGAAGATGATGTGTATGATTCATGAGACCTCAGTATTAGGGTAGTTGAAGGGAATATGCATATATATATATGTTTATGTATATATATAAGTGAATGTGAATGTATGTATATATCTATGTGTATATGTAAGTGTATGTATGTATATATATATGTGTGTGTATATATACATATACATATATATATATATGTAAAAGAGAGAGAGCAGACACAGGGTGAGTTGAAGATGAAGGGAAGATATCTAAAAGAAATAAAATGAAATTAAGGGATGAGAGAGCAACATACTGAGAGAGGGAGATAGGGAGAGATAGAATGGGGTGGATTATCTCGCATAAAGGTGGCAAGAGGAAGCAGTTCTGTGGGAGGAGGGGAGAGGGCAGATGAGGGGGGAATGAGTGAACCTTGCTCTCATCAGATTTGGCCTGAGGGGGAATACCATACATACTCAGTTGGGCATCTTACCCCACAGGAAAGAAGAGGGAGGAAGATAAAAAAAATAAAAGGGGGGGATGATGGAGGGGAGGGCAGATGGGGGTGGAGGTAATCAAAACAAACACTTTGGAAAGGGGACAGGGTCAAGGGAGAAAATTCACTAAAGCAGGATGGGTTGGGAAGGAGCAAAATGTAGTTAGCCTTTCACAACATGAGTATTGTGGAAGGGTTATACATAATGATACATGTGTGGCCTAGGTTGAATTGCTTGACTTCTTAGGGAGGGTGGGTGGGAAGGGAAGAGGGGAGAGAATTTGGAACTCAGAGTTTTAAAATCAGATGTTCAAAAACAAAAAAAGTTTTTGTATGCAACTAAAAAATAAGATACACAGGCAATGGGGCGTAGAAATTTATCTTGCCCTACAAGAAAGGAAGGGAAAAGGGGATGAGAGGGGAGGGGGGTGATAGAGGGGAGGGCTGACTGGGGAACAGGGCAACCAGAATATAAGCCATCTTGGAGTGGGGGGGAGGGTAGAAATGGGGAAAAAATTTGTAATTCAAACTGTTGTGAAAATCAATGCTGAAAACCAAATATGTTAAATAAATAAATTTAAATTAAAAAAAAAGTAGGAATGAGGGTTACTAAAGTGGAAAAGTACTTATTAACTCTACAGATCTATTTAATGCCTTCATGTTAACAATACTTCATGTTATTGAATATTTTCCAATTTTCATTTTTACTAGTCCTGTGGCAATTCTCATTAACCACACATGAATTAAAACATCTTTGTATATAAAAAAAAGCATAAGAAAATATTGCAAAGTGTTATATGAAATGATTCAGCTTCACATGCCATCCAATCATCAAGCTATCCACCCATGCCATCTTGTCATCTATTTCTACTATATTCACATACCCTCAGCCTTCCCCCCACATCTTTCTACTTCTTGTTCTATGTAAAATATTCTAATCAATATTACTGTTTCTTCTAGAAATGGCATATTAGTTAATTGCTATATACATCAGGTCAGTCTGACAGTCAGCACTCATTTATTAAGTACTTATTATGTGTCAGATACTGGGCTAAACACTGGACTCTGACTTCACAGACTGGAACTCCCTGCTCTGGCTGTCTCTCATCTAGAAGGATGGTCTTCAATCAGATTGTTCTTCTTTTAACCTTGAGGTCAGGGACTGTCGTTTTCTTATTTGTATTCCCAAGGCTTAGCTCAGTGCCTAGCACGTAAAGAGTACTTAATAATTATCTTTTTCATTATTCATTCATTCTTTAATCAAAGTGAGGGGAAAACAGCAATTGCTGATAGTAGAGGATCAAGGGAAGACTTTATGATTTCAGCAGAAAGTAAGGAAGGCCCTCAGCAAACTGGGCAGATTTGCCTTCTGGAAAACTTGTGGGGAAATACGGACAAGAAACACATAGAATGGACAGACACGAATGAGTTGTGAGAGCTTCCAGATTGACGAGAGCATACTGTTGAGTATATGAGAACTGGGTGAGCAAAGGCATAGATGGAGGAAAACACTTGTATAATGAATAGTATAATGAATAATAACAAGTATGAGACAAAGAGAAAAAGGTAGGATGGTTTTATATTGTAGAGAACCTGGAATTTTAGTCTATAGAGTTTTAACTTTTATTGCTAGAGGAATGACATGACTAGATACACGCATTACAAAAATTAGTCTAACCCTTATATAAATTGTAGACTGAAGCAGGGGAAATAGCGGAGATAAAGAATAGGTAAGGATGTATTACGATAGTCCAGGAATAATGAGGGCCTAGGCTCGCATGCTGGCAGTGGGGATAAAGAGGAAAGGACAGATAGGAGAGATATTCTGTAAATAGAATTAATAGGATCGTATCATATAATTGAATGTGGAGAGACTGGGTATTCATGATGGTGGCACTGAGAAAAAAAGTAAAGACTGACACCAACTTGCAAGTGTGAACTTTATGAAATCACTGTACCCCTTTGGGCCTTGATTTCCGGTTTCCTCAATTTCATTTGCATCTTTCTAGTACTAATATTCTAGGCTCTATGCATCTACAAATGTCTTCCCCGCCATGGGGTAAGGGAGGGACAGAAATATATTTTGCTTCCATTTTGGTTGAGAGGTTTAATAAAAGATTAGCTAAATACCTGGAGATGTATTGATGCTTGCCATTTTGCTTAGAAAACTAACCCTAAAATCTACCCCTTGCAAAATTGCCTATTTCATTCTGGGGAACCACCTTCTTTCTAGTCACTCAGGTTTTCAACCTTGTTGAAATCCTTAAGCCCTCCCTTATATAACTACTCAATGGCCAAATTTTGTCATTTTACCTCAACAGAATCACCTGTTTGCCATTCCTCATTCACACAGCCAGCACCTTGGTTCAGATTCTCATAATCTTTGAGGCTCAGGAATTGTGCTGCATTATATGTGGGACCTTTCTTGGTTCGCCTCTACCCCCTCCCACAGCTGTAAGTCTCTTGCTGCTCCCAAAACATCTTGTGTCTCTTTTTTTTTCTGTGTGTTTTGCTATGTGTAGTCTTCCTAGGCTTGAGTACTCTTAGATTGTCAGCTCCAAAATGGTGGAAACAAATTTCATTTTTATCTTTGTCTTTCTAGTGCCTGGCACAGTGCTTAGTATATAATAAGCACTTAATAAACATTTCTTAATTCACTAAAAACAACAGGCTCCACAAATATATTCTTCCCAAAATGGTCAGCATGGCTTCACAGTATAAATATTGCACAAATCTTTCTTCTCTGGGATGAGGCGATACAAAACACAAGAGTTGTTCAAATGATCCCCATGAAGAACTTTTAAGAATATTATAACATTTCTTAGGTTGTGAATGGCTAAAATGGAAGAAACCCCAGGTCCAAAAAAGACAGATGGAATGAGCCAGAATCCAATAACAGTTTACAAAGTTTATAACTGCATTTATTGTCTGAGAAGAAGAATCTTGCAAGCTGGAGCAGTGTGATAGTATTCACATTTGACCAAAGGGGAGTGGAAAAGGGTGAGTTATATATACATGTCAGGTGGGAAGTAGGGAATGTAGAGATGAAGATATATATAAATACAATAAATTAGAAAGCAGGAGGATTGCTGCTCTTTAGGTAAGCCACGAACCAAGATGTCTGATTCCCCTTAGATAAATCAGAGATGAAGGTGTTTTCTTTTCTCTTTGAGCTGGTCAGGACTGGTTTCAGCTGTTGCATGCATCTTTGAGTTCAGCTATAATTTACTTTGCAAAGAATCACTAGTATGTCAAGCAGCCCTGGGCATCAGAAGTCCTTCTGATTGGCTGGTTATTGTGTCCCTCCATTGTCTGGTTCCACGGTGAAAAAGGGAAACTCTAGCATATTTAATCAGTTAGTACAAGCATTACAGAGCCCATGTTTCACACAAGTGATTTGTGATCCTGTTAATTATTGATCAGATTTCACCTAATTAGTATAGCTCTGAGTCCCATCCCAAAATATTAAAAACAGTATGAGTGAATGCATGAAAATAAGAAGCTGCAATCCATCATTTAAAAATGAAAACTTAAAAAAAATAGACACTGTTGTTACTTGCCTCCAGGGACATAGCTTTTTTGATATAGTCATTTATTTGTGTCTAATGGATTCTAAAAAACAGATGAGAAAGTAGGAGAAAGTGACCTCTGGTATTTTTTACAGTAACCTTTGTATATATTTTTGGAAATGAACTTCTGGTCTCTTTCTTTAGTTTTAGAAATGCTAACTCTGTTTCTCTTTAATAAGTGGATTCTGTTCAAGTTTGAGAGTGGTCCATTTAGGAATATTCATTTTTAAAAGATGAATTATCTGGAGGTTCCACACTTGCCAATTCCTAACTGGTAATTCTCATCAACACTGAGCCTTTAACTCTAACTAGTTTAAGTCCAAAAGAACAGCTTAATTTTTTAATTACTATACAGATGATTTTGAGTGCTCTGTGACTTTGAGAAATACTAAAAAATCTTTTAAATTGAAAACAGCTGCCTAGCATACTACTTTAAACAAGAAAAAGAACTGGAGTGGTTTTTTTTTAAATGAGGTTACTAGCACATTATCCAAATCAGGGGAGCAAAACTTGTTTTTTTTTTTAAACAGTCTTTTATTCCAAGAAGCCTGGCCATGAAGTATTGTGTAAATTTCTAGACTTTAATTTCATTCTCTTAAGAAAAATTTTCCCAGTTTACTCTTTTAAATGGGGAGGCTCCAGTGTATTAGAGTTCATTGTAATGAGTCTGAATAACAGGAAAAGTAAAAGGCATTTATTGTTTTCAGTAATGGCTCCTAGGCTTTGAATAATAAGGGAATGCAGATTTTGTCTTTGTTGCATAAGAGTGTTACTCTGGCTAGACTACAATAGTAGGTGAGGGAAGAGGGGAGGCTAAACATTAAATTTGGGTATGCAATACAAAAGAGAGTTTTTTAATACAAAAGAATCATAATTGTCACATAAAGTGTTCTGGGTATAAATGACTTAAGAACTGGCATACATCATTTTAAGTTGTAGAAACATCACAGAAATGATTTTGCATAAATCAAATAATATTTTAAATGCACAAAGGGAACTTGATCTTTAAAAGAGTCTCAAGGTGACTTTTTTGAGGAAACAGATCATTTTCCAATTGTTTTATAAATCTGGAGTCTTAAAGTCATAGTTTGTTAACTGTCATTTTGTTCATGAAAAATCCCCATGTTAAAAAAGATGTAGGTCAAGATGGTGGAGAAAAAGCAGCAACTCACATGAGCTCTCCCCAAAACCCCAACAAACACCTTTAAATAATGTCATAAAATAATTCCTGAAGCAACAGAACCCGCAAAAGGATGGAGTAAAATAATTTTCCAGCCAGAGGTCAGCAGGAAAGGTCTGTCTCACCTGGATGAGAGTAGAGTACAGTTCAGCAAAGACCCACCACCAGCAAACCAGGAGAAGATGTTGAGAGCCACTGAATCATCATCATCATCAGCAGCAGCAGCAGCAGCAGCAGCAGCAGAGCAACTACAGCTGCTGCTTCCAGAGATCTCAGCCAACAGATGGTAAGGGGGTTGAACAGGTGGTCAGAAGGATATTACAGGGGTCTCTTTGCTAGCACTGAGGCAGGACTCTGTTGCTTTGCCTGTACTTAGATCCGGGTTGCAGTCCTGAGTGGCAGTTCCAGGGGAGGAGAAGTGCTAGCACATCAGAGTTGGCAGCTGTAGTGGAGCAGGGACCCTCCTTACCATTCCAGAACAGGAAAGAGTGCTTGTGTTTGCTCACAGACCAGAGCACAGGCCAGGAGAATAGTAAACATACCTCTCCTTAGGTTATAATAACTTGGAAGAACTGAAAACTTACAGGTTCCTAAAAGTATCTCTGAAAACAGCTACACAAACCACTGAAGATTGGGACAGTACACTCTCTACCGTGGAAGCAGAACCCTACTTTAACAAAGAGTTAAACATCAAGAAATAAGCTGGGAAAATGAGCAAATAACAGAAAAAAATTACTCAGCTTAAATGAAACTAATAAAAATAATTCTGAAGTATTCAGAAATATACAGTTTTTGAGATACATTCAATATCGTTAAACATTTACTAATTCACTCTTGTTTAGCATCGCATCACAGTTAGCATTACGGCTCCTGATCTGTAAGGATAATGGAGAGGGAAGTCTACCATCTGCTTCATTGCCTAGAGCACTGGTCTCCTGAGGTCACTTATTGTGATTATATACACAGCCACAAACGAAAAAGTGGTTCAATGTACTTATTACAGGCCATCAGCTCACACACTCGTCTCCCAATTCTTCCACTTATTTACAGGATGATTTTTGAGCAGAAAACTTTTAATCTTGATATCACTCTTTGACCCAAACTTTTTAAAGAAAGACAATAACAGCCACAACTTTTTCTTCTCAGGTCAGTAGCTCACCTCTCATTTTTTCCCTAAAGACCATTATTCAAGAATAATGCAACTTTATCATCTTTCTAGATCACTAAGGTTTTGGCTGGGTTAATTAGAACATGCTTATAACATAGTTGGCAATTGAAAGGCTAAACAGTAATGTTTCTCTCATGTCAACTGGTTCATGAGACATCACAGAAAAATAGTATCAGTATATACCTTACTTACTATATTACCTTAAAAATTAGTAAATGCTAAAATCTGTTTATGTATGTTTGAAATTATGCTTTATACGTAGGCAGAGGATACAGCTTTGTATGTATGTGAGTTATCTGTGTATGTGTATCTATGTGCGTGGTATCTGTAACTTTAGTTATACCACAATGATTGCTCATCCCCTGAAGTACAGGTCACATCAGTCAATTATTCTGATCCAAATGCCATTACTAATTTCATTGCTTTATATTATAGCTTACCCCCTCGGTTCAAATTGATGCAACATTTTTCAAGTGCCTACTACGTGCAGGACACTATGCAAAATGGTAAAGGAAGTATAAAGACATGGTCCCTCCATTTGTGGAACTTATGGTCTAAAATGGGGATATTTAACTGCAATGCCCATTAATCCATAAAAAATACTTTTAAGAGGTACAAGATAAAATCCTATGCAAGAATCAAGGGAGGAAAAAAGGTTGTTACCAAGGTGAGGTAGAGGTTCCATGGAAGAGAAGACATACTGGAAAAGCAGTTATTTTAATTGGGCCTCCTTAGCAGTCATTCGTTCATAAAATACAGAAATACTTGGGAAGGTAAAGAAGTTTGCTCTTGTCAGTCACCAGAATGTCAGTGACATTTATGTGCATGGAAGACCATCAGATGAAAAAGAAGGAAGGAGCTGAAAAGTAAGGTAGGGGATACCAAAGAAAACTTCACTTAACTTCACAATTTTGCCCTAGGTTGACCCTAACTACAAGGCTCTTTTTTTGGTGCTGCCTTCAATGTGAAAACACTGAAGAATAAAAAGATAAACTTACTGGTTTCAAAAATTCAACCTCTCTAAAAAATGAAAACTTTGACTCTGGAGCTGAGCATGCATTAAACTTCATATTTTGACATAAACTCTGATCTGCACTGATACTTTGTTACAGAGAGGCATTTGTAAACCTTGTCGTTCTTTTACTGCCAATAAAGTAAGCTAAACAATGCACTGTGAGGAAAGCCCCAAGTGCAGGCATGCTAGAGGAGGCACTAGAATATTGTCCTAAAGACAACTGCCTCCCAACTAAGGCAGCAGCTTCACAAACAACTACCAGGACTGGGGTAATAACATCTGGTAACCTTTGGAAAAGTCACTGGAACTGTCAGAGGTACACATGTATTCTGTATTTTATTTTTGAAAGGAGTTATATGGCTGGAAAAAACATACAAGATTTTTACAATGTATCCCAAAAGTACAGCTTTCAATTGCACTAGGATTTTTGGGACACAACATAATTTTTTTTAATTTTCAGAATGTTTTAAATCTATTATTACATTTGATCCTCAATATGACACTTTTAACATTAAAATATTATCCTCATTTTACAGATGAGGAAACTGAGGCTTACCTTCTCTGACATTATTTCTTTATGTGCTCTATACCATCCCTAGGGATACAAAGAAAGGCAAAACCACCTTCTCATCTTTAAGAAGCTTACATTCTAGGGGCAGCTAGGTGGCACAGTAAGTAGAGCACTAGCCCAGGAGTCAGGAGGATCTGAATTCAAATCCAACCTCAGACACTTGACATACTTACTAGCTGAGTGAAATTGGGCAAGTCACTTAACCCCAATTGTCCTGCAAAGATAGACAGATAGAAAGACAAATAGATAGATAGATAGATAGATAGATAGACAGACAGATAAAAGAAGCTTAGAGTCTAATAGGGGAGAGCATCTAGGAACAACTAGGAAGATATGAGATATGTAACCAGAGTAGATGCAATCTGACAGGGAGATATTTAGATGCTGGGCAAACCAAGAAAAATCTTTCTTAAGTAGGTAGCCTTTGAACTTATTCTTGAATCTTGAAAGAAGTCAGGGAAAATTCTGAGGTGGAGGCGATGGGGTCGATCATTCTACAAGAAGACACAGCAAAATCATTCTTTTTTTCAAAACCAATTAAATGTATTTTAAATTCCTTACATAAGTTCTTAGGAACTACATTTTCAAGTATCTTATTACTCTCTGAGAATATTAAATGCTGACTATAAATCATAAATCAAAGTGGTAGTAGGACGTGGCATGGCAAACAGCGCCATGTGTGGAAAAAGTACAAGGACTCGGGTTTGAGGTCCTACCCCAATATTTGCTGGCTCTGGAGCCCTTGCATGAGTTACTTCACATCTCTGAGCCTGGCTTCCCTCAAATAAAGATAGTAATACTTGCATTACTACCCTACAGGGTTGTTACAAGGAAAGTGCTTGGTAAACTAAAAGTGCTATATAAGTGTGAGTTGCTTCAACTTAGTGTGACTTAAGGGAATTGTGACTAGCTTCCACTATACTTTACAAGATCTGAAGATTAAGGTCAACTAATGTACTATGGCACTGAATTCTATTACTTTTAAGTTATCATTACCAACCTCCTTCTATGGTAAATAAACTGTAGGGCTCTTTTAAAGGAACCTCTTCTGCTGATCGCCTTTTCATTTTATCATAATGTTCTGTATTTTCTTGAGGAAAATGACAGAATGCAATTGCAGGACGGAGGAGAGTCTAAATGTATGCCGTTTGTCGCAAGTATAGTATTGTATTTAGCAACCTGAATTCTTTTTATGTGGATGTAATTCATCAATTATCCCATAGATTTGTTACAGTTACAGTTCATTATAAAAGAAATAACATGAGTTTTTTTTCCCCTCACTTTAAATTTTGAAGCACACAGTCAAAAAAAGAAACCTTTTGCTGTTATGTGAGCAAATTAGCTGTCAAATGTGACTTCAAGGAAGGATGCCCAAATAGCATTCTTTTCTCCGTAAGGAGATTTCAAAGAGTAAGGAACTTAATGGAAGTACCTTCCTTCCAGGTACCTTGTGAAACTTTATTTAAATGATTTATAGAACATAAATCTGACCTGATAAGACCCTTATCTAATGATGACACAAGTATTTGCTAGATTATTTTCCCTGCTCATGGATATTTTCCCTCCAGCTCTGGAAAGATAAGAAAACTGGATCTCATTTTATGCATCAAGATAAAATTGTCATCTCTAAAAGATATGACTGTTTACATGACACAGAAATTTTGGTTTTTAAAATCTGAATAAAAGCTGCTATGCTGTCCTTGTACCAACTCCTTCTAACATTTTTAGCATTTTTATTCAAAGACAAGATGGACTGGTATTAAGTAAAGATTATCTAAAATGACAGCAATCATCAGAGATGACTATGTTACTGATTGCCTAAACTGAACTTTTCAGTGTGTAAATCACGATAGGAGTGAACAGGTATGGTGCAATTAGGCTAGCTAACATTTGTAGTAATGGCTTGCCTGGTGCTCCCCATTTATGTACTCGTTTACATTTAGCAGCTGAGCATCTGTAACTCCAACCTACTGAGTCAATCCCATCTTAGACTCCCAGACCAAGACTGACTTTAGGCCAAGAACACATAAGGGGACAGTTGCTCTCTGGCTTAGTCACTGTTATCATGTGGCCCAACCTCTCCTTGGCAATCTAGTTCCCTAGCAACTAGCAATTTTTTTCTGCCTAGTTCAGAGATTACCTTTTGTACTCAATTCTAAGATCAGATTCCTGCCTTCTACTCAAGTTTCTTAGTAGCTAGGTACCTACCTTGGTTCCCTAGAACTGAATCTCTACAAAGTAACTCAGTTTTCCTACAAATGACCTTCTCTGCAGTCCCCAAGGTATAGAAAAGCCTACTCTCATCAATTAGCCACCTCTCCTGTGGCTCACTTGCATGAACAGAGATTCAGAATCTGGGTTTCACTTTTTACCTTTGGCTAGTAGTGCAGTTGTCCAGTGCATTTTTTTCACAAAGGGATCCCAGACTAAGGTCAGTCATTTGAGCTAAACCTCTGCATGGTCAGTATTTAACTAACGAATTCCTGATCTTGTTTCCACATCTGTCAGCCAATCTTTGTCTGACTACAAGTGTTCATTTGTACTTCCAGGCCTGGGCCTTTCCCAATCAAGCTAAGACTGCAGCTAAAACACCTAATGGACTAAGAAGCAACAGACTGAAAAAAAGAGGAGAAGCAGCGGTTGACCCTAAGGATAAATGCAGAGTATACAAAATTAAAAAAAAAACTGTGTACATATAGATATTCCATGACCTATGGCAGTAATCTTTAAAGCAAACTACACCTAAAGTTGTTCTAAAACATGCTCTTATCACTTCCTGGAAAACCTGCAAAAAACTTGATAATGCACATTTTTAATCTACTCTGCCAAAAATACTGGATACTGTACAAAATCATTACTTCCATCTGGCTTCTACCTACACACTGAAGTTGTTCTCATTTGAGCAATTCTTTTCCTCCAGAAGAGATAGTTATATTCAGAGTAAGCCAAACTATGAGCTAATATATCAATTTCAGTTGGTAAAAAATAAGTGACATAGTCATTATATCAAATTTTCTAAAAGGAAAAAATCTTCAATTTCCTGATCTGGAATATATTTTTGAAATGCAAAACATAACTACTGCCTTGGAATAAACAATAAGGCATTCATTTAAAAAACAAGGTAAAAATTGATATGGCATAGTAAACCCTGGAACTATTTTTTAAGATAACTAAAAAGATTTTTAATTATTGGTATTTTACTTTATTATCAATTATAAAAACTTTATTACTACTAATTTGAGCTGATAAATGTAGTTAACAATGGGTAGTCTCAATTTAATGTTTTTTTTCAAATCCCGCCCTTCTGCTTTTTTTTACAAAAAAATAGCACATTGTTAGATTCATTTACACTAATATATTAACAATGCTCCCAAAGCATCATTCACCAATCCCTTAGCATCATAAACTGAAGGTTACCTGCGATGCCAGAGGACTACTGGACTCTTCTCAAGAAGCATTTAACATCACAATTGCAGCTAAACTGCAATTAGCAAATGGACATATATCACTATTGTTATTCTAGTTCTCATTTACTGCTTTGCGACTCTGAATTCAAAGCTTAGTCTTTAAGCAAAAAGACATCTCTTCCAGGAGCAAGGAACAAAGATAGAATAGCTTTTCTTGCCCATTTCCCAGTGGAAAAAAGTAACCACTCTAACAGTTTCAAAAATTAGCAGAGTGCAGAAATGAAAAGATTCCAACAGTTTCCCATCAGTATGTGGAGCACTCACAATGGATCATTTACAGCTCTGTCTGCTTGACATGTCCCAGTTGCAGGTCCCAGAACAGTGGCACTGAGGCACTACTCTGTCTCTCCACATACATTGACATTCTAATCTTGAAATGTGTCAAAAAATTAAGTCTGGCATATTTCCAGGCTATTTGATTCTGTTCATGTTTGGGAAAACGCATTTGCATTGTGTGTATCCACATAAATCCCACGGAAGCTCTGAGAAGAATCTGCTCACAGAGCCTTTCTAAAGCAGTACAGGTCAGTGTGCCTAGAAGTCAGTAAGTCTGCACTGCCCACTAACGGGAGGGCTGTAACAAGACAGTGAGGTACCCCAAATGTCTACGTCCCAAATAATAAAAGTAGAGCTTCCTTACATAAATAGTTTCCAAGTACAAACAAATATTTCTAAGGGGAATAAGCTTGTTGAAAGCAGAGCTTCTGTTCTGATATGAATACTTAATAGGTTTAAGATGAACCCTTCTGAGATTCCATTCCAGCGCTGTCTCTCCACAATTCCTCCCCTATTTCTCCTTGCTGTACACCCCCCCACACACACACAAAGATCTGGAATAGATTAATGGAAAGAAAACAAGTAATCTTACTCAGGAGGCGAATAATTCAGGTGTTGTTTGTTGCCAAATTAGAGGCACCCTCTTGGTCCAGTGCCTATTCACCATTGCCTATTCGTTATCTGTTGACTCAATTGCTGTAATATAACAAACTGAGGCATGAATTTGACATATGTTGCATTACAGTCACACTTTAAAAAATTTTAATGTTATACATTATGTGATAAGGATTTTTTAAATGCATGGACTAACATTTGTTTCAGAATAATGAATCCTTTTCTAGGCCATATAACTGTACAATTTTCATACAATTTTACTAAATTAAAATAATGGGAAAGTGATCCCTCATGGCCTGAATCATTTTAAAGCATTAATTTCTATGCACTCAGGACAACTTTGATAAAGATCTGTATTTTAAGGTTATTTTTCTATAGTTGCTATAACAATCACTTCCTATGACTTTTCATAAACATAAGTAAAGTTAATGTAATGAAAAAGATAACCCTCTGGACCATCTGACATAGCAGCAGAGAAGGAAAGGGAAATGAAAAGGAAAGAAATTTCTTTCATGTTCCTATAAGAACAGTAGGGACTCTGTAAATATTTATTGATATTATTTTATTTGAATAAAAGAACAAAGCTTATAAGGCAGAGTCTACACAGATGCACTTGTGTCACGGGACTCTTTAAAAGTGAAAAAGGAAAACTCCGAATTACTTTTCTTACATCAGTAATTCCTTATAGTTGATTTTCACTTCCAGACAGGTTAATCACAATAAAAACCTACCAAAAATAACATGGTACCCTCAATGTGATACCCCAATACCATTTGACAGAATGTAGACATAGATGCCCTGAAATCTAAAGCAATGGTCAGATGTTATGTCCTCTGATAGACTAGTAATGCTGTTTCTTGTGAAGCTATTTCTTAATATGCCCTCTTCCTCTTCTGCAAAGAAGCCAGTTCAAGGTCCTTCTTCCCTATAAAACATTTCTTAACTAATCCAGTACTATTTGACTACTCTCCTTCTCTGAATCAAATTAATTAACAAATATTTCCTTCATATATACAGAAAATACTCGTACTAAGCCATTAATGGTCCAATTACACTGTTGTAACATTCAAATCAAAATGTTCCATAAATGAAGGGCATTGAAATATTTTTGTATTTTGGATCTCTGTAAAGAACATCTTTATTTGAATAGTTTAGCATCAATTTAATATTTATTAATGGCACTTCACTCCTTTGCAAATATAGAGTCCTCTTTTCTTGTTTCTTTTAAGAGCATTTTATTTTTTTTCTAATTGCATGTAAAGACAATTTTAACATTCAATTTTTTTTTCAATTTTTGAGTTCCAAATTTTCTCCCTTCTTTCCTCCCTTCCTCCCTTCATAAAAATTAAATTATTTGATATAGATTATATAGGTGCAGTCATGTAAAACATATTTCCATATTAATCATGTTGTAAAAGAAAAAACAGAACAAAAGGAAAAAAACACAAAAAACAAAATGAAAATAGTATGTTTCAATCTTCACTCAGGCTCCATCAGTTCTTTCTCTGGATGTGGATAGCATTTTTCATGATGAGTCCTTTGGAATTGTCTTAGATCATTGTATTTCTGAGAAGAGCTAAGTTATTTATAGTTATCATTGCACAATTTTGCTATTACTGTGTAGAATGTCCTCCTGGTTCTGCTCACTTCACTTTGCATCAATTCATGTAAGTCTTTCTAGGTTTTTCTGAAATCCACCTGCTCATCATTTCATATGGCACTAAAATATTAAATAAAAATGATAAAATTGAAAAAAATGTACTACCTTCTCATATCTCATATCTTAGATTGCCTAGTTTCCCTTAAAGCTCAATCAAAATGCCCATGACTATATGACATCTTGTTTTTTATCCAGGCAAATACAAGTGCCTTTCATCAGATATTACTTCAAATTTATTTTGTGCATACTGAACATGTTGCTTCCTCCAACAGACTATAAACTTCTCAAGAGCAAGGATTGTTTTATTTTGTATTTGGTATTGCCAGAACTTAAGACAGTACCTAACATATGTTAGGCAGCTAACAATTGCTTATTGATTGATTGTGCCTATTCTATACCCTGGATTGTGCAAGAATCTATAAGAAATGCTAATAGTATAGGCAGTAACATACGGAACTCATGATATAATTGGAAAAAAGATATTAAAGTACATGAAATTGAGAATAATTAAATGCTAGATTATATAGTATCATAATAGAAGCACAAAAATCTTCAGACAAGTGAAACTGGGAAACATTGAGAAATTGAGAAAACTGAGAAATTGGCAGTTGGGGACAAGGGGTAGATGAAGGCCTTGAAATCCAGGCAGATATATGTATCAAAACAGTATCTTATTCATTTCCCTGACCAACCCTTCCTCTTCTAGTCAGGATAGTAAATTTATAAGTAGCCAGTATATATAGCAGAAAGATTGCAAAAGGGAACCTAGAAGTCATATACAAACCATCCCAAAGATCAAAGGAGAATAATTTGCAACTCATACTACATATTAATCAAAAATCACATCTTGGTAATATTTGCTCAGTCAAGGAAAGCCATCTAAGTTTTGCTGTCTGGGCCCTTTGATCCAATGATATTTTAATCTCAGACAAGCTCCAGACATCCACAGTAAGACTAGCAGAACACCAAATGGTCCTAAAAAAAATTTGAGGTGACATGGATGTGTTAACTTTAAAGTTTTATTGACAACTTGGAGATGATTTGGATATGTTCATGAACAAACCTCAAGGTGGAACAGATAAGAGTTAGTCTGTCCCCCAGAAAACACTCTAAAATGAGACCCCAAACCCCTGCACCCTGAGCACTCTTTGATACCCATCTCGGTCCATGCTGCCAAGTGCTCTGAACTCTAATTCATGGTTGCATGTGGGATTCTCTGAGCCTCCTCACCTCCCCATCTTCTTCCCCATACTGCCTCCCTTCCTATACTGTCCTATCCTTGTCCCCATGCCATTTACTTGTATATTCCTTCTCCACACTTGTCTCTGTACTATCTGTGCTATTTGCCCCAACCAGCTGTGTGCCCTATTAAAGGGAAACTGCAGCCTCACTTCATGCTTTCGTTGTGGTATTTCCCAATAAGTTCCCAAAGAACTGTGCATGCCTACCCTATTTCATAATTTTATAAATTAATTAGCAATTCAAGGAGTTTAGACTTGATTAGATAAGCAAATAAGGAACACTGATAAGTTCTCAATCAGTGTAAGCACATGATGAAAGCAGTGTTTTAGGAACATCAATCTGTCATAACAAAGGCAGGATGAATGGGAGCAAGTAATAATCCCAAGGAAGGGAGTCCAGTTAAGAAGTTTAGACAGAGTCCAAATGAGAGATAACAAAACCTAAACCAGGATGGTGACAATAAGGTGAAAGTTCAAAACTAAGATATATTTTGAAGGAAGAGCCAATAAAGCTTTTGGACAAATTGTTTGAAAGAAGTGAAGAAAAAAGTGAAAAATAATTCCAACGTTTCTGGCTTTGGAGACAAGATTAGTCTTGAGAGCTCCCTAGTTGGTTCGCCACAATTAAGCAGTCGCTTAAACTTGGCCTCGTTCTGCTCAGATGTGTTAATCTAAGGTCAAAGAAAATGTTCCACATTTATGTAGCACCTACAGTGCCTAGCACCACATTAGATACATCAAATGTGAAAATACATGCTTGCTTAATGACTGAACATTCTAACTCTTATCAACTGCGTGTAGTGGCCCTTAATAAATATTTAGTAGACTGAATTGAATTTTTTTTCCTTTAATTTCACTGGCCTATAATTTATATACTTTATTGACTTTTTGTTCCCGATTATTGAGCACATACAGCAAAATGTATGTTTTTTCTGCCCCTTTTTAATATGCAACATTATATTACCAACAGAGAATAGCAGCAAAATTTGATTAAATTTGAGACCCACCTTCATCTGTGACTGGGTGAAAACCATTTACATCTATCTGAAGTCCATGTTAAGCACTGGTGCAGAAGTAAATATATTACGACTAACATTAAAAGATTGTTGTAACTAATTGGAAGAAATTCTGCAGAACTTCGAATATAAGGATAGTAAGTGGATTAGAGCACAATTTAACTATGAAGAATGACTTACAAATATTACAGAAAAGATTATTACCTATTTCCCTTCTACCCAAATATGTTACCTACCTGTCTCTGACAATTAAACTTATTCATAAATACTATTCATAAGTAGTTAATGAATTTTAAACTAGTGAGAGAGCATATAATCTTATTTATATATATATATATATATATATATATATATATATATATATGGAGAGAGAGAAAGAAAGAGAAAGAGAGAGAGAGAGAGAGAGAGAGAGAGAGAGAGAGAGAGAGAGAGAGAGAGAGATTGATTCTTTCTGGTAGAATTTGTTAAATTCAAAATAATTTTAATTGAAATTTAAAAAAAAACACTAACTTGGTTAGTGATTGGAACTAGGTGATTTTAAGGTGTCAGCATCAAGCTGCAATGAGTTAACTCTATTATTTATATCTCATGTATAAAACAAAGGACTCGGACTGAGGTCTAAGGTTCCTTCTAAAAATCTAAAATTGAAATGCAATGTATTTGGTACTAGTCAAAGGTATTCCATCTGTACCAGCTGAGCAAAACAAAACAAAGCAGTAATGACTACTGATATAGGAAATACCAAAATGTCATTGGAGGGAAGGTAAGACAGAGGCATGAAAGCATTTTATTGCCCTGCTGACCTCAGAAAGGGCTTCAAGAATGATCACACAGTCAAAAAAAAAACATACATTAGAAAATGCTACAAAAATGGCTGTAGTTATCAGAAGTGGTCCCCATAAGTGAGTGAAGGAGTCCCAGTAGCACACTTAAGTGTTTCCATTGCTGTTGTTGTTAAACATTTTAGCCCTGCCACTCATTAGAGTCGAGTCATTATATTGTGAGTTCTATAATATTTGTGAGCCCTTTAATATTTACTTTAGACTTCCTACCTCAGGGCAGGGACTCTCTTTTTGACTCTTTTGTGTCCCCAGCACCTACTGCAATTTCTCGCACATAGTAGCCATTTAATCAATTGTTAATTGATTGAATGGTTGATTGAAGTCTGTGGTACATTACTTTAAAGGGTAAAAAAAAACTTTTATAATTTAAATAACTATCATGTAATTGAATTAATTCATAATTTTGTATTGCAGTGCATGTATATAAAAGCACCCATACTGTCATTTCATTTGGAGATAGGATTAAGGAAGTGAGATAGAAATTTTGTGTTAAAATCTAAACTTAAAAAGCTCAAATCTAATCTTTAAAACTTTCTAAGTGATATATATATATATATATACATATACATATGTATATGTATATATATATATATACACATTTACTTAACATATTTCCATATAACAAGTTAAAGGAATTCGAAAAAATAAACTTTCCTGTTGATTTGAAGATTAATGAAGATAATCCAACTATTAAGAAATAAAATCATATAAAATGATGCTATTAGTAAAATATGTATGGAATGTTGGGCATAAAATGCTTTAAGGTCACAAACAGCTATAAGAGAATAAAAATAACTACAGCTGTAGCTTATGAGTTGAGGTGGAGAGTACTTCATGAACTACAACATGAAATGTTTAGCTTTATAAGTGAGGGGAAAGTTAAATTGGCTGCTGTCAGTAAGTAGCTTTTCTGGCAGTGGAAACAGATGGTCACCGGGAGCATAAACCAATTAGCCAAGGCAGTAATAGAATGTGGCCTTGGAACAGAGTAAAACTAATTGGCTCACAACCCCATCAAACTCATGATATTAATTAACTCATGACTCATTAATACCCAGCTTTAACCAACTGCCCACCTAGCTATGAAACCATGAAGGAACAATGCAAACTAGACATCCTTTCAACAAATGTTCACTGAGCACCTGTGAAGTTTAAGACATTGCTCTAGGTACTGTGGAGGGTTATAAAGAAGAATAAGATACATTAACTTTCTCAAAAAAAAATCTTAGAAACAAATGAGGTGGTAAGGCTAAGGTAAATATTAAATAAAATACGAGGCAGTGGCACATGGTGGATACAGGGTAAGGCTGGAACCCAGGATAACCTGGATCAAAGCCCCATCTCTGACATATTCTGGTTGTATGACTCTGAGGAAATAAATTATTTTATCTCTCAGCACTCTAGGCAATGGTGCAAGACTTCAAGTTACAGAGAAAGTGTTTACCTGCATTGGTAGAGGGTGTTTATTCACCTGGAAGTTCTCTATACCCATAAATCATAAAACTAGTCCCTATCTTCTATCCTTAGAAGAAAGCATATATCAAGCGTCATGAAAGAGGTATTAATGGAAGTTACTGGAATTAACAGGGAAGAGAAGTTGCTTCTTGGTGTGAGGCTGAGGAAATAAACCATGAAGAAAGTGGAATCTCAGCCAGCACTTGAAGGATGGATAGAACTTTAAAAGAAAAATTACAGAAGAGTATGCCATGTAGAGGTAATGTAATGTCCTCTTTCTGAGTAATGCAAAATATAGGTCATATCCCAGTAATGGCAAGTATTCCAACTGACTACAGAATGGAATATTTGTAGAACAGTAATTCATAAGGTTACCAAGGTAGATTAGGATCAGATCAAAGAAGTCTTTAAATTTGAACATCATTGCAGGTGTGTGTGTGTGTGTGTGTGTGTAATGGGAAATTATTCAAGGTTTTTGAACAATGGAGCCACATGATAACAACAGTGCTTTAGGAATTGGAATCTGGAAATCAATTTTAAAATTGCAAAAAAAGTGCATTTTTGCATCCTTTTTGATCTGGTAACCTCACTTACTGGATACAAACTCCAAAGAAGACTAAGAGTAACAAAGGTCAAATATGTACAAAAATATTCATAGCTTTCCTATTCCTGGAAGCATAGCAATGAAAAAGGGTGGGTGGAAATAATTGGGGAATAACTGAAAAAACTAATATGAAGTGAAATATTATTGTGAAATAAGAAATTACAAATATGAGGCATTCAGAGAAACATGGGAAAGTTTTACAAATTGATGGAGTGAGGTTAATAAACCCAAAGAACAACATATGCAATGATTATAATGATGTTAATGAAAAGTCCATTCAAAGGAAGTTAGACCTCAAGGAACTGTAAAAATGAGTGAAGATCCTGGAGAAGAGACAATGAAATACACTTGCCTCCTCAGAGCCAAGAGAAATCAGTTCTTGTCAGATGCAGAAACTGTATCTTATGTTTTTTGAAATTGTACCACATATTTTCCCTTAACCGTTCTTTATGTGAGAGAGGCTTCAATTTTAAGGAAGGTAAAGAAAGGTTTGTTGTTTTGTTTTGTTTTTTCTTCAGTAATGAATGTGATATAAAGAAAAAACAGCATTAATAAAATATGCTTTTTGAATTTTCTTAGAAAATAAAAAAAGGAAATACATAAAAAGTAAGGCAGTTTATGGTCATGCTCTACAAAGTAGAACACTTCAAATGATAAGAAAGTGCAAGGTGTAGTCATGCAGGGAAGGGCTACAGTTAGGTGGTGATGAGGGTCACCAGAGTTAAAATGGCAAAGAAATTATGTATTGTATATAGATGATATTTTTAAATCACTTAGGAAAGGAAAAAGAATGCAGTATTTCAAAAAGCTCTAAACACCCGTTGGCTGTATTCTTTCTTAAACTTCTCTGCTACTTTCTCAAATTAGGAGGCTTTGCCAAGTTTTCTTCCAAATATTTTTGTTCAATTAATAAACATTTAGTCTCTCTTTTTCTTACCCTTCTGGCAGTGGAAAAAAAAGAAAAACAAAGCTATGGCAACACATACACATGATCCAACAAAATAAATTCCAGCATTAGCAATCTCCAAAAAATGTCCACGGGTCTCTAGAATCATAGTTGGTCATTGCATTGATCAGAGTTCTTAAGACACTGTCAACTTTTCTAATTAATGCTTACCTGTTGGCTAATATCTGATAATTTTGGAGTTTCACATCCCTATCCCCAAGCACATAATTGCTGCGTGACTAGAATGGGTTCACTTTTGACAAGAAAACAGCTAAGAACAACCACAAAAATAATAGAAATTTAAGTCAGGGAACAAAGCAGATAAGAAAATTGAACAAAATAGGATAATATCCTAGAAGTCAACAAGCAACAAGTATAAGGAAACGGTGTTGTCAACAGATAGAGAAGTTATTAAATGATGGTGGCAGAATAATTCCCTGGATGTCAAAGTGGGGAGCAAGCAGAATGAAGATTGTTCTTGTTCTTCCTGAGAGGTAAGGGAGAGGAAAGAGGAATAGCCTCCACTGGAGATGTTTATGAGGGAATTAATGTCATGAGAAGACCTGATATTTAAAGCCCTCCACAACCTGACTAACTTTAGTTTTAGTTCACATTTTTACTTTCCTGCATTCTTCAGTCTAAGCAGGTCAACCAAATAGTCCTAGAACCCCAAAATTCCATCTCTACCTGGAATACACTATTCTCACCTTGACTTTGTGAGAAACATGCTCACTGTATTTTTATTTTATTGGGGAGGGGGTTGGCAGGACAATTGGGGTTAAGTGACTCACCCAAGGTCACACAGCTAGTATATGTCTCAAGTGTCTGGAGGCCACATTTGAACTCAGGTCCTCCTGACTCCAGGGCCCGTGCTCTACTCACTGCGCCACCTAG
Organism: Trichosurus vulpecula; assembly: GCF_011100635.1. Taxonomy (NCBI): domain Eukaryota; kingdom Metazoa; phylum Chordata; class Mammalia; order Diprotodontia; family Phalangeridae; genus Trichosurus; species Trichosurus vulpecula. Next base: position 141,051,487 of record NC_050577.1, on the reverse strand, counting down.
CTGCCCAACGTGCTCACTCTAAACAAAGAACGAGACTCATTGTGAAGCCAGGAAAATTCTCATTTTTATTTTAGCCAATTATTCTACATTCCTCGTGAACGGGTACCTCCCTTATGGGGAGTACACTTACTCAGACAAATGCCAGCCTTTTTATACTATTTGAATTCAAATCTCCTGCCTTGCCCTCCATTGGCCAGATGTAACCCCCTGAACTGCCCACATCATGCCCCCCTCAAACAGCTCGTTAAGCATACGCACCAGCCTCTAACATTTCACCCCATCAAAAGTCTGGTTCTGTTAGATCACAGCTCTGATTAGAACCAGTCACCTGACTTACCCAGCTAAAGCTGGGGGAAGCACTTTTAATTTTGTGGAAACAAAATGCCTCCTATGGTTTCGCGCAACTTCTTGAGATTCACTAGCTTCCTTTCCTAATCCCTTAGTCACTCCAGTTATTAGCAGACTTTCCTTATTCAAACTGTCTTTTATTTACATGTGTTTATAATTGTTGTATTCCTCTAGCAGAATATAAACCCCTTGAAGGAAGGTGCTGTTTTTGAAACCCTAGTAGCTAACACAGTTGTTGAATTGTTAAATTGAACTGTTCCCCACTTTGCAGTATAGAAAACACTGGCTCTGTACTCAGAGGACTTAAATGCAAGTCCCAAATCTGCCACTTATATTCCATGTGACCTCAAGCAAGTCACTTCTTTCCCGGCCTCAGTTTCCTTATCTGAGGGGATTGGACTAGATGATCTCTGGGGGTGCTCCAGCTCTAAAACTGTGATCTTGAGATCCTGAGAACTTTAAGAGAATGGGAAAATATACCCTCCTTCATTTATGTTTTTAGAGCTCCTAAGTTATTTTTAGTGATCTGACCATTCTTCATCTAAATCTATCCTGTAACCTGACACTTTGATCAGAAGATGTATCATGCAATATATAATAGGCCACAAAAGTGCCACATGTTATTTCAAGGCTAGAACATAAGTTACCAAATAGCTGTAGGGAGACAATGAAAATCAGATTTCAGAATCTCCAAACTATTTGCAATGTAGGTATATGTCCTTGGGCACATACCATTAAACTAAGGTTCTGCCAAATATTGGTTTATCTGATCAGCCATTAGTCATGTTGTCAGCGTACACTGCTTAGGACTCAAAATCCATATGATGAGGCAAAATAGGTCAGCAGGTTTCAAATGTTTTAAAAAAAAGACTTTAAAATTCATTTGGAAAGAATAATCCCATCAACAAAAAGAGAAAATAATATTTGCCTAATTTAAAACTTCACAAACCAATGAAATCGTTTGTGACATAGTTTCTTGTGCTACTTTCAGTTTTTCTTTTAGTAAAAGAAACTAGAAGTAGGGTTCCCCAAAATGCCTGCTTAGGTATATTTGTCACAACTATTAACAACAAGAACTCATATTTTTACAACATTTTAAGGTTTGCAAAATGCTTTGCATACATTAGCTCATTTAAACCTCATAAATAACCTTAAAGGTCAGTACTATTATTATCCCCATTTTATAAATGAGGACTAAAGAGTCAGGCTCTGCCTGGTCCTAAGTACAAAACAGCCACAAAGAGTTCCAAGTTGCCTGATGTTTGGCTGCTGGATCATGACGCAGGCAAGAGAACTTCACTTAGATGAATCAACTTAAGGTATCCTCAGTGCCTAACCTTGTTGAGCATCCTTCTTCTGCTATATGTGAATATTTATTGACAGCTCAATGACCTATGTGTGTGTCACTTTGTTCCACTACTAACCATAAACCACCAGGGGACAGGACTAAATAAGGTCATTCCAGGAGAACAAGTATGGTTGATGGATGTGATCTGTATCATTGGTGGGAACATGTCAATTCATGAGCTCACAGACCTATTTTAGGGTTCTAGCTGCATTCCAGGGGCATTTTTTATTTCCACCCACCTTACATCCTCCACTTTCTTATGGCATTCAGACTTTATTTCCTCAAATGAATAGCATTAGATGGTTAGTTCCTTGAGACCAAGGACTGTCTTTTGCCTCTTTTTGTGCCTACCATGGGCTAGCACTGTAAGCACAGTGCCAGCCCACAGAAGGAGCTTAGTAAATGTTCATTGATTGATTGATGACAGCTTTAGCAGGTTAAAGGGAAATACTTATGGGGTGAAATTGTTATGCTCTTGTTTTCAAAGGCTCCTCCACCAGGACTCACATTCTGGCATAGCCTAAAAATGTTCCCTCAAAAGTTGTCCAGGAAAGGACTGTTTTTGTCAAATGGCATTGCCCTCAAGAACTATGAATGAGCTCCGTACTGAATTTTTACCTTTAAAAATCTGTTGCTGTATATTATTTAGATGTATTCTTATAATACCACATTATTGAAAAAATTGTTTTAAGACAGATAAATACTATTTCAAGGGAGAAGGAAGTTTGATCTTGATAATGCTATACCCAGAGATATAGTTCCCTCAAAGTTGGGATATCACTTTTTAAACTGAATTTATCTAACAAAGACTCTTACAATCAATCATAGTTCAAGTTTTTAAACCATGCAAATTATAGTTATCTGGACTTAAATTTGATGGTACCTCACAGAAACCAAGATGCCCTACTTTTTAGTGTGAAGAGAGCAAAAAGGGGCCAGAAAATATACATTAATATCAAAAGGTGGAAAAAGTAATCTAAAACTTTTTTAAAATGAATCTTGGATAGTTGAATTATTTTGGCTGCTTCATAATGCCATCAAGACAGTATCTAGCTCACCCCCACCCCCCATGAAATCTGACAGATCTACAAAAACAAAACCTGCTCTCACTCTCATGCTCTCTCTCTCCTTATAGAAAGAATTACCCTAGCCTCCCCTTTGGTATTTGGGAAGTTCTTCTTCCACCAGTGCTGCTGTAATTTAAGCCTTTTCCTTATTTTCTTAATCTCAAAGCAGTAAGAGAAAATAGCTCACCACTGCCCATACAATAACCCTCTTACATATATTACTGTACAGGGAAATCAGTCTAGAAGAACAACATCAAAGAGCACAATCAGATTCTGTCCCTACTACTGCCTCTTCTCTAGCTTAAGAAAACACCATTCTATTAGTCATCATGGGATATATTTCCCAAAACCTTTAAAAATAACTTACCTTTTCATATATTCACTCCAGGTTCCACCTAATAAAGTCGTGGTCAGCGATAAAGATTTAAAAATGGATTACTTTATAATTCCTTGTTATATTTAAGTTGTACTATTTATTTATCTTTTGTAGAGGAATTGCCCTCTTTATATCCCCCATGATTGTAAATGATTCTGATGTGTCTATCCACTTTATTATGATCATTTACTATTTTAAAGATTTTTCCAAGATACTAGTTTTCCCATCCCATTTTGGGAGGTTAGTATCACATAGACAATTAAAAAGTTTAATAGCAGGTGGCTGAGAATCTAGAGAAGGAAATTTTTGTTGTTCAGTCATTTCAGTAGTGTCTAACTCTTCATGACCTCATTTGGTGTTTTCTTGGCAAAAGTACTGGAGTGGTTTCCCTTTCCTTTTCCAGTTCATTTTACAGCTCAGGAAACTGAGGCAATCAGAGTTAAGTGATTTTTCTAGGGGCACACAGCTAATAAGTGTCTGAGGCCAGATTGGAACTCAGGGAGATGAGTCTTTCTGCCTTCAGACCCAGTATTCTCTCTACTATACCATCTAGCTGCCCCAGAGAGAGAACATACATATAGTAGAGGGGAAAAAAAAAAACACTGGAATTGAACCTGAGTTCAAAATGAGCTTTGTTATGAGCTTATGAGCTTTGTTAACCCTGGACAAGTCTTTTCAGTTATGAGAACTTCATTTTCCTTTTCTGGAAGGAAAAGGGATAACATCTCACTGACTACCTCCCAGGTTAATATGACATTGAAGAGATACAAGGAAATATTACTTTTTTCAAGGTATGTGCATAATCCCTCCACAAGATATAGTCTATGCCTTCTCATCAAAATATCAAATATAATCATATATTTAAAGTTTTATAACAATTAAATACTTTCTAAATATGATATATAAGTTATAATTTAGCCATGTATAATTCCATTCAATAAATTAAGCCCCTACGCTAAAATATAGTCTCTAGCTACTTGAAAAGCATCCCCCAGAGACAAGCTATCTCCTTTGCACACTAAATGGAAAGTGTGAAGATAAGAGAGGGTTGTAAAGGCAGTCAAGATATAAACCAATGGTAACTTCTCCTAGAAAACATAGCAGTTTTTTTTTTGTTTTTGTTTTTCCTTCTGGTGAGTCACTGTAAATTGACAGTACAGGTCTGTCAACAAGATTTATTAAATACTTATTATATGTGCCAGTTACTATGCTAAGAGTAGGAGATATTTTTTAAAAAAGACAAAAAAATTCCCCAAAATTCCCCTACTTTTTAAAAAGGTAACTTACATACTAATAGGAAAGATAACATGTTTAAAAAACCCTAAAAGTATAGAATATATATGTATATATACATATACACACACACACACAGAGTTGATAGTATGTAATTTGAAAAGGGAAAGTACTAGCAGCTAGGGGACTGGGAAAGAACTCCTGGAGAAGGTGAGATTTGAGGTGATTCTCAAAGGAAGCCAAGGAAACTAAAAGGTGGAAGTTATGGGATTGAGTATTCCAGGCATGGGGGATAGCTGGTACAAAAGCACAGACGTGGCAGATGAAGTGTCTTTTTCAAGGAACAGAAAGCAGAACAATGTGTCAGAATGGTCAATATCGTGTAAGGAAGTAGAGTGTAAGAAGACTAGAAAGGTACGAAAAGATCAGGTTATAAAGTACTTTAAATTCCAAACAGAGGAGTTTATATTGGATCCTGGAGGTAACAGGGAGCAACTAGAACTCATTAAATTGGGGGCGAGGGGGTGACGTGGCTGACCTATATGCTACAGAAAAAAAATCAACTTGGCAGCTAAGTGATGCATGTGCTGAAGCAGGGAGAGACATTAGAAAAATCACTTTGGCAACTGAGTGGAAGACAGATTGGAGTGAGGAGAGACAACTCAGGTAGAACCATTAGAAGGCTACTGCTATAGTCCAGGAAAGAGATAATAAGGGCCTGATCCAGTGTAGTTACTGCATGAGTAGAGAGAAAGGAAACTATTTGAGATATGGTAGAAAGGTAGAAATGAGAGCCTTTGAAATGAATTGGACAGAGGGGTTAACTGAATGTGTTTGTGATGAGTTTGTAGTCTTGGATGACTGGGAAGAAGATGGAGACATCAACAGTATAATAGTGGTATGAAAGGGTTTGGGGGAAAAATAATGAGTTGTTTTGAATATATTGAAATTAAGATTCCTGTAAGATGTCCAGTTTATGATATCTAAAAGACAGTTGGTAATGTGGTACTATATTTTAAGAGAAAGGCTCAGGTGGGATATACCACTGTGGGAATCATAAATGATAAATGAACCCAGGGAAGCTGATAAGATCACCAAATAAGCAAATACTGACCCAAAAAAGGCCCAGGGCAGAACCTTGTAGAACACCCATGGTTAGTGAGTATGATGCATATGGAGAACCACCAAAGGAGGCTGAAAAACAAATGTTGGACAAGATAACAGAGGGAAACCAGGAGAGATCAATGCCATGAAATCCTAGAAAAGGGAATATTTAGGAAGAAATGGTGATCAACTCTGTCAAATGTAGAAAAGAGTTCAGAAAGGTGAGAAGTGAAAAAAGTTATTAAATGTGACAATTAATAGACCACTGGCAAGTGGAAAGAGCAGTTTCAGCGTGCAGAAGAGAATAAGAGGAAGAAGTAGAATGTTGTTTGTAAGTGACGTTCTTGTGGAAAGTGTTATTAGGAAGATAGTGTGCAGGAATGGTGGTATCAAATGATGGCTTTCTTTAAATATAGGGAAGACAGAAGTGTTTGTAGGCATCAGAGTAGAAGTCAATAGATACAGAGAGAACTTGAGACAGCAGAGATAACAGTGAGGGCAATGTGCCAGAAAAGACAGGAGAGAATAAGGATGAAGAGTACATGTAGAAATCTTGACAGACAAGAAAGTCCACCTCTTAACTCAAGAACGGAATGAAAGAAGAAGTGGCAAGAGAGTCTGAACGTGAGAAAAGGAGGAGGAGAGAAGAGCGATGTCTCATGGAATGGCAGCAATTTTTTCAGTAAAGTATAAAGCAAGGTCCCCCCCCAGCTGAGAGGGTGAGGTAGGGGTTTCATGGAGGCTTGAGGAGAGAAGAGAAAGTTTGGAACAGCTGCTCTGGAGAATGAGAGAGTAAACCAGGCAGGGAGGGGTGGAATGATTGCCTTGCTGCAAGGAGTACCCAGCTAAGATTTTTTGCTATTGTTGTGGTTCAGTTGTTTCAATCATGTCCAACTTCTCGTGCCATCACTTTGGGGCTTTCTTGGCAAAGATACCAGAGTGCTTTGCTACTTCTTTCTCCAGTTCATTTTATAGATGAGAAAACTGAGGCAAACAGAGTTTAGTAACTTGCCCAGGGTCATACAGCTAGTAAGTGTCTGAGGTTGGATATGAACTCAAGAAGATTCTTCCAGACTTCAGCCCCAGCGCTCTATCCACTGCACCACCTAGCTAAGATTAAATGACATAAATCAGAATGGACCCAGTCATCAGGATTTCATGATTTCCCCCCAGCTCTGTTAAGCAACACATAAATAAGAGCAAAGGAGATTGATGGTAGGCATAATAGAGGATTGGAGTTGAACAAAGTATGATTGGAGATAGGATAAGATGCTGAGGAATTTGGGAATACCTACCCTTGACATGTCAGGCAAAATAGCCATACACACTGGCTGTGGCAAGGATGGCCAACATGCAAATTCTGTTTTTTCGTGTGTGTGTGTGTGTGTGTGTGTGTGTGTGTGTGTGTGTGTGTACACATGGGTGCTTAGAGGAGAGGATGGATGCAAAAGGAGGAGGTCTAAATCTATGATTTCAACAAAACAGTATGAGTTGAAAACTGTGGACATTTCCCAATGTAGAAACTTCTTTCATGAATGCAGATTGACATCTCATCTTAGAGAGTTGCCCAGGGGACACACAGAGCTTAAATGACTGGCCTGTGGCCAGAAGCAGCACTTGAAGCTGAGTGTTTCTGACTTTAAGGTCAGTCCTCTATATATCATGTGACACTGCCTTTTGTCTGAGCACACATACATCTCTTCAGCCAATAAGAAACTTCACTAAAATCAAGTCATAAGGCAACATCTGATTTAGAAAGGGGGTGGGGGGTGGGGAATGACTCATTTTGCAATGATTAAGCAATAGTGACAAAAATGAACTTCGATGACACTTCTCTGTGGATCAATTATTCAAGTAAAGGTGTTTATAATTCAATTTAATTGAACTGTAATTCTTTTCAAAGACAAAAAAGACAGATCAAAACTTGTCTGCATGTGAAGATTTAAAATCATCCTGACTGGGAGCTAGAATTGTCTTCCTGCCTTGCTTTACACAGGGCAGGAAATTAAAAATTCCTTTTGTCTTAGTCTGAAATTCCTTTATGGCATGAGTCTCTCATCCTCTTGCAGGGTAAGTAGCCTCATCAAGAAAACTGAAAAACTACTTCTCTCACAGGGGGGTTGTGAAGTATCACCTGAAATCTGCACATTACTTATAGATGTGTCTCAAGAAGTGCAATCTAATGATTAGCATTATCACCACTGCATATGTGGTTTACAGGATTTCAAAACAAGGTACGAATATTTCCTTCTATATTGGTATCTGGTGTCATCTTAACAGCAGAAAATTGTATTCACAGCCAACGATAGATTGGAAATAACAATTAAGCAGGAGTCCAGAATCACAGACTTTGGTAACTTTAAGGGACCTCCAAGATCATCTACTACAACCCCCTCAATTTAGAAATGAGAAAATTAAAGTACAGAGTTCAACGACTTGCCCATGAGTATAAAACTTTCTAAATCAAGGTCCCATTCTCTGCAGAGCATATTTGTGCACAAGGAAGATAAATCATGGGATAACCAAGCTGGGACTTCATCAACTAAACCTGATTGAATAAATGAAGTAAGTTCACTTCCAGGCAAGGTAAATTATCTGAAAAAATAAGAAGTCATCAGCAGCCCTTGAAATGCTGAGCCAGGAAAGGCTTACATTTAGAGGTAGTTCTGCAAGTAAATTACAAAATACATGTCTATATTTAAAATCACAAATATAACAAAGCTTATTCTGTTTTTTTTTTAATTCATACAGTTTAAAATAGGCAATTTTGCTCACGGGGCAGAAGAGATTTTAAATCTTGGAGGAAAGGAGTAGAGTGACACAGAGACCCTGTACAAGGTTCACCAATATTTCCTGGCAATTTTATGACATGAAAGTGAGCAAGGCATAGTTCCATATAAATTGCTGATCCTCTGAAATATTCATCATCAGATACAAGTAATATTTAATATCTCTTTAGGTAATTTGTATAAATATATAAATCCAGTCATAATTACTATTCAAATAATATGACAAATGTCAAGATATTAGGAGACATCCTGTTTTTCAGAGCTAAGTCCCAGCAAGCAAGCTGTGACCTGAGCCTGGCATAACAACAATCCTTTGTGCTAACCTTCTGGATGGCAAAATCACATAATTATTGGATTGCTTTGACCAGTACCAGGCATTCTCTGAACTTGGACAAGCATCTGCTGTATCCATGTTCTGGTCATGAGGCCCTGCTATGAATCAAACTTGTTGCATTGTTGCTGTTACCCCTTATTATCCAGCTACAGCTCACTGTGCAGCCATTGGTATAAGCATGGAGATTTGGTCACACTAAAGTGGGACCCCTCACTAGAGGAGGGGCCCCAGTACATGTGTCCTTGCTTGCAAACCCTTTCCCTCACTTTGAAATTAAACCTTTTTTGATTCCGGACTTTCCTGTCATTAGCCTGCTCTGTTTGCCTCAAGCCATCCATAGGTTAGAGGCCGGTTCCATTCAGTTGACAAAACTAAAAAAACAAACAATAAAAAAATCAAAACCCAAGAATGCTTTATTTTAATAATTTTCTCAGTCTTTATTTCACAGTCTGAATGAGTTTGAGTACTTCAAAATCCACTTAAATATTATGTAGGGGAGAATGGACTTCCCAATCAGTGAGAAGATAACGAATATTTTAGCCCACGAAATCATTATGTAAATTGAAGTAGTTTATAGCATAACTCTAATGACATCAAACATCTGTCAAATATGTTTTAAAATGATAACTTAAGTTTTGAAGCTCATGACAGCATATCATACCATATTGTATAAAGTGATGGTTTTGTCTTTTACTAAAAGACTTTCAAGCAATGACCTATACGTCTGTATTACAGTAAATGTCCACCTTACCATCTGCTTATAAATTTCCACTTAAAATTGTGCAGAAAGAGTGATCAAAGACATCAGAAGGGCAAGAGGGTAGAGAATAATATTTATAGAGTACCTACAATATCAAAGTCACTGTGATAAGCATTTTACAAATATTATCTTATTTGATCCTCACAACAACCCCATTTTAGAGATGAGGAAACTGAGGCAAACAGAGGTTAAGTGACTTGCCCAGGGTCACACAGCTAGTAAATGTCTGAGGCTGGATTTAAACTCTGCTGTTCATAACTCCAGACCTAGCACTGGCCTATGTACTCTAGAACTACCCAACTGCCCTATAACAGACTTACTGAGTGAAACATGGAATTGTACACTGTACTACAACTTCAAATACATACTCAAAAAAGTCTCTGAATTATTATGCAAATTTGTAAAAAAAAATAAGACCCTCGTGATAGACCTATAAGAAAGATCATGATATAATAACCTCAAGATTGTTAAGTCATCAGAGGGAAATTAGGATGAATTTAAATATTGTAGTTCAATAAGTCTTCAAAGAGAAATTCTTCAAATCGGTTAGAATAACAGAAATGACTTCAACAGTGAATAAAATAATTTCATTCTGAAGTTAAACCAATATAAATTAATTACTTCAATGAAAACAAAAGAGGCCCCAGACTGACTTTATCAGCAAATATGTTACTTACTTGCTAAAAGGAGAGAGAGATGGCTGTCAATACAGTTCTGGATTAGAAGATAAACTAATCTGTAAAATCATTTGAAGAAGGATGATGGACAATTGTAAATAGTATTATCTAATAAAGCAAAGAGAAGCAGTAGAGGGTAAAACCAGTTTGAAGAAGATCTGGCAACATATCCAACTAAACAAAGTCATCTCAAGGGTATTCATAGATTAAAACAGAAAGAAGAATACAAAAAAGAAAAATAATGGAAAATATTTGCAAAATTATCACAACAAACTCTTTGCTTCATCCTGGATGATCAAATTACTACACTGGGACCGTAACATCCCAATTTTGTTACCTACAGCACTCTGTATTTTTGACACAATCCAAATATTTGTCCCATACTTGTTCCCTTTAAAGACATTTCTATGTGACTTAGTTCATCATTTGGGGAATATATTTACTATCAAAGGCATATAAGATGGGCTCTAACTAACAGGGGATGGGAGTCCCAACTATGCAGGATGGTATATATTAAATTTGATGGTATATTGCCCTGTGTGGGGTTTCTGGATACGTAACATTTGAATAAAGAAATATAGAGACCCTGGCTCCAGGAACAGGTCATCAGACCAATCGATGTGATGGATGCCAGAGGCAGGATTTCAAATAACCTTCCATAAAAAGAATATTTTTTTCAGATTATAATTGGAAAAGCTTATTAGCTACTTTTAAGACAGTAAGAGACCTGAGTAATACATTATTAAGGTCACATTCTGGACTGTGGACACTGCAAGGAAGAATGCTAGACATAGCAAATGACTAGATATGGTAGGAAAAGCTGGGAAGTTTAAGCAATAGAAAAGAAGCATTATTCCATAACCATAAAAATATATTCCCCAATGACTATGTTTGAACAATCTGGCTAGCAGCTTCTGTGGGGGGTATAAGATTCACCCACAGCCAGCACACAGAAAGCTGCCAACAGCACAGGTTCTTCTGATCTGCTTAATTAAAGAAAGCAAGGTGAAGGGGTTGACAAGCTTACTTTTAATTCAGCATTCAAATATCATTCAGTTAGTTCAGAGAAAAAAGCCAGCACCCTGAACTTCGAAACAAAATGCAAACAAATTACAAACATCAACAGACAGACTTTGTCTGATTCAAATCCCAACACATAGTTACCAGAGTTCAACAAAGTTTCAGCATCCGGATTTACAAGCTGGAGGGCTCCTTAGCTACAGCTGCTCAGAGTCTCCTCATCAACACCATCTCCAGAGCCCCGCACAAATGGCTCTGTCCTCCCTTCTTATAGGGCTTCAGACATCAAACATCATCTGAATCACCAGAGCTCAGGCTCTGGTGATTGGTTCTTGAGTTGGCCCCTCCCCTTAGGACCCTGGGAGGTTCACATCCACATGGATTAGTTAACATCTAATGGGGTTTGGGCCTAGGGCTTAGCACCTAGTAAAGCTCACTGAGATAAATTGAGTCACTCAAAGAAAACAAAGGCCATTCTGGTTACACTGTACTAGGAGAGATGAAGGGTATGGTCAGGGTAGGCTGATTATGGATTGGAGGACAACCTAATGGCAGTCATATGGTTCTGGAGAAACTGTGCATCTGGCTAAGATTTAATACTATATTTCTGAGGAAGCAACATAGGGAATAAGAAAGTGAACTGATGAATGCTAGGTTGAGAAAGATGGCAAGTTCTAGATTCCAAAGGGAGGTGACTAGCCCATATGTTTAACACAGGTATTCACTTCTGGGCTGAATTGGCTTTACCCATCCCTGAAGTATTTAGGTGGCAGATTTAAAAGAGGAACTTGAAGTAAAGACTGATTGATTCTAAGGAATGGCATAAGTCCAAACCTATGAAAAGGTAACTAACCAATATAGAAAGAGAAACTTTAGAAACATGATAACAAGAAAAACTGTAACTACTATGAGGAGATGAAAGAAGATTGGGTTCCAGAGAAAAGAAAAGGTGAGAGTTTTTTCAGTAAATTAAAAAAATAAAACAGGGGATTGATGGAATAGAAGTATGGTCATGAGATGCACTGAGCACAAAGACAGCTTTCAATCTGAAATATATAAAATGAAGACAAAAATAGATTAACAATCTATTGAAATTTCAATGAAAAAAGAATCTTTCTTTTTTTTCAGGAAAGCTTGATCTTAAAGGCTCCCAAAGGATATCTGAAATACATCATATGGAGAAGCTCTTTGAAAAGGAATAATAGAGTGGCAGCATCAGAGTAGAGTAAAAAAAATGGTAGATTTGAATTTATAGAAAACGAATAATTCTTGACTCTGTCACTGACTACTTGAATGATCTCAGGCCAGTCAATTTATCTCTCTGGACTCATTTTTCACCATATGTAAAATAAGAAAGACAGACTGGATAGGTGCTTAGGACCCTTCCAGGTATACTCCATGATGCTTCACAGTCCCAATAACGAGAACTCAATCTGGCTACAAACTAATGGAGACAAAGCAGCTTGGCTGAGGAAAGGATTGGGGGGTACAAGCTTACGATCTGTATTGCCATTTATTATTACACATGTTCCTCTAAGATGAACAAAGCTTCGAGAAAGAACAATAAACTTCCTTTGGAGGCAAGGGGAGAGGGAAGAGGGCAACACCAAGGGCTGAATAAAGCTATACCAAATGCCTAAATTTTGAGGAGTCTATATTATAATGCATAATTTTGAGAGCCATGATTACGGAAGAAGCATTCAGCTAATAAGATTGATTTTTACTATTTCATGTCTCTCTCTCAAACTATCTTCTGAATTCATTGAGAATAGGACATATGACACATGGTATGTAAGTAAATATGTGTGTATATACATAGACATGTGTGTATATACCTATATGTGTATACATACGTATGTATATATATACATACACACACACACACACAAACACACACACACACAGACTGCAACCCATCTGTGCCTTCTTGTCCATGTCCACCCACAGATGTCCTAATCACTCTTTGGAGTGACTATGAATCCTCTAGAAGAGGCTCACATGGAGTTTAATTCAATCATTATAATAAGGAGCATCTAGGGGTCCTTGATATCTCTTATAGAAACCTTCTTTCATTTGGACTCTGTACAGGATCTCCTCCATTGCAATGGCAAGTTCTTTTGGTGAGGACAGATCTCCCTATTTTTGACTTGGTTGATGCTTAATCATAGGATCTTGAACAATTACCTCTGTGGGTTTATTTATGATTCTAAATCCAACCTCAGACTTACTAGCCGTATGACTGTATAATTCCCTTAACCTCTCAAAGTCTGTTTTCTCATCTATAAAAGGGATATAATAATGTCATATATTTCAAAGAGTTGTTGTGTAACTCCAATGAGATAATATATGTAAAGTTCTTTGCCAATCTTAAAGCATTGTACAAATGTTAGCTATTATTATTATTAGCTATGATTGACCAAATATTCAAACTGATATGTGATCTCAATGATATGGGAGTTACTTTCAATGATGCAGATACATGGCTATTCTGTGCACTATAGATATATGTTTCATATCAGTTCTCTAGTCTGTATGCTCCATAAGCATAGAAATTCACATAAACCTTGGTATGTGCTTAATAAAGTAAGGGAGCAAAATCTATGATAGCATAAAGTTCTAGAAATTCTAATAATAGCAATAAGGCAAGAGAAAATAATAAAAGTCATAGGTAAATGAAGAGGAGATTAAAACTAACCCTTTCTTCTGACATGATGATTTACTTTAAAAATCCTAGTAAATCAAAGAAACTAATTAAGAACTTTAATACCATCAACAAAGTTGCAGCACACAAAGTAAACCCTCAAAAACCAATAGCATTTCTATATAATAAGAGGAAATATCAATTCACTGTGACTATAAAATGCAAAAAGTTTTGGGAAGTCAATCCACCAACGCATGCTCAATACTTGCATAGATTCAATTACAAAATGCTACTTAAATAAATACCAACTCAAAGAACTGATGTAGTCTGAATGCAGATTGAAGCATACCTTTTTAAAACTTTATTATTCTTAAGGTTTTTGTCTGCTCTCTTTTGCAGCATGGCTAATATGGAAATGTTTTACATGACTGTACATGTATAATTTCTATCAAATTGTTCATCTTCTCAAGATAGAAGAGGGAGGGAGACAATAGAGAACTCAAAATCATTTTTTAAATGTTAAAAATCTTTGTTTATATATAATTGCAAAAAATTAAATGCAAAAAAATAATAAAGGCCAACTCAAATGACCGGAGAAATATTCAGAACTTGTAACTGCCCTAAGCCAATATAATAAAAATGACAATGTCACCTAAACAAATTTACAGAGATAATGCTATGCCAATCTAACTACAAAGGGAATACTTTATACAACTAGACAAAATAATAGAGGAATAAAGCACCCAGAATATCAAGGGGGAAAAATGAAAAAGGTAAGAATGAAAGGGGAATAGCACTCTTAATAGCCTCAAATCATATTACAGATGGATTCCAATTAGTGCCAATAATGAATAATCAGAAGCAGCCATGTCAATCTGAATTAGTACTATTTCAAGTTACAATTATGTAAAACATAGCAATTGGTTATAGCTCAAAGGAAATATGCAGCATGAATTCAAATAATGAGACTACTTCAAGGAATTTATTATTCACACCAATCAGAACCTTGTTGTACAAAGGTACAATCACCAAAACCTTTTGTTACTGATTAAAAAATAGAAGAGTAGATAACAAAAGGAACTGATAAGGCAAGAGAGGAATTATAAATAATTGAACTCAGTAACTCGGGGTTTGATAAAACAAAAAATATAAATCCCTTAGAAAACAAATCCTTATTTGCTGAGGATTGCTAGGGAAATTAGAAAGCAACCTGGCAAAAATTAGACATAGTCCAGTACCTTACACCATATTCCACAAGAAATTCAAACTGGATTATATCAAAGATCATACCATAAAAAAATAAAAGAGAAACAGACCAGATACTTTCCATAGCTATGGGGAGAGGATAAATTCTTAACCAAACAAAGGAGCTATTTACAAAAGACAAAATGGGCAACAATGATTACATAAAATTAAAAAGCTTCTCAACTTCTTAAATAAAATTTAAGCATTCAAGATAAGAAGGAAAGCAGTTAAAGGAGATAAAATATCTCTATGTGTATAAGTTTATAATATCCAATATACATGGATACAAGGATACTCAGAAATAGGTAAGATTAAAAACCTCTCTCTCTCTCTCTCCATATTTTATATATATATATGTGTGTGTGTGTGTGTGTGTGTGTATGTATATATATGCATATATACACATATACACACACATAAATTTTCAAATGAATTGCAAATTAACATCATAAAAGAATGCTCCAAATCACCAATAATAAGAAAAAATGAACATTAAAACAACTCTGAGGCTTCATATCTTACTCAACAAATTGGCAAAGATGACAAAAGACCACAATAATCAGTATTGAAGGGATTTTGGAAAGACAGGAACACTAATATACTGTTGGTGGACTTCTGAATAGTATAGCTATTCTGGAAAGTGATTTGAAATCATGTAAATAAAATGACTGAAATTAAACATCTATTCCCTTTGACCAAGAAATTCTATTTCTGTGCCACTGACAAAAAGAAAGAGTCTATATACATCAAAATGTTTAGAGCTGCACGTTTTGTGGTAGCAGAAAACCATGGAGAAGTAGATGACTATCAACTGGAGAATAGCAAACAAAATACTGTACAAGGTAATCAAATATCTCTGTTTTGTCAGCAATAATGAGCATAATGAATAAAGAGAAACATGGAAAGATTTGCATGACCTGATAGAAAGTAAAATAAGCAGGGCCAGAAAAATCAATATGCATAATAACTACAAAAACAGAAATAATGACAAACACAAAATAATTGAAATTAGGATCAAGCCTGACCTCAGAAAAGAGACTTGGGTAGTCAAGTCCCTAAACCCAAGATACTTTGAAGAGGATAAGGTCCATAGGTATGGGACACTGCATATAATAGAGATTTTTCAATGGGTTAGTGTTTTTCTGAATATTTTTCTCTTCCTTTTCTTTTTTTCAAAATATCTTCTGTTATAACTGATAGCTCTCTGAGAATGACAGAACAAGGAATAGAGGAGGAAATCCAGATGTATAAAAACAAAAGATATAAATACAAGGTGTTAGAAATGAAACTTCTGACTGAAAAGAAATTTAATTTTCATATTTTAAACAAGTTAGAAAAGAAGGAAGAAAATACCTTTCACAACTATGGGTAGGGAAAGAGTTCATGATTAAAAAAGGGAAATAGGAGGTTACAGAAGATAAAGTGAACAACTTTGATTACATCAAATTGTAAAAGTTTTTGCACAAACAAAACCAACTAAGCTATGATGAGAAGAAAAACTATTAATCATACTCAATATCCTGTAGATACTAGTGTTAATCTAGCTTACAAAGATTCCAAATTAAAACATAAAAAAGTATATGCTTCTTGATGAGAAATGAGTTTTAAAAAAAGAATGTCTATATTATTTTGCTGCTGTTTTTCAAATGCCATCTTTCATTATTCAATGAGTAAAACATGATAACATGACTAACAATAATAACACAAAGAAATCTAAAATTCTGTAGATAGAGTAGTCCTAAATTCTAATGTGCATTCATCTTTTAGTTTTTAATTTTGTTCTAGTAAGTTCTCTCAAGGTTTGCTAACTTACCCTTTATATAGAAGGTGTAAATGTTTGAGATGAAAAATCTTTCTCACTAAGAGATCATTCCATCATTACATCTTATCAATTAGTAAATATTAACCACTTAATCTTTACACAACCTTATGAAACCAACAAGGGCTCTTATTCTTTCTTCCAGGTAGACACACTTGCAAATTACAGTAAAAAATGTCACTAGCTATACAAGGAAAAGATTACTCCCCAAAGGAAACCATGGATTAATTTACATATGTTTGCTGCATGCAATCAATCTACTTCTGTATTCAATTTTATAACTCTTTTACTTTTCTTTCTGCTAAGTTATTTGTAATCCCCTTTCCATGAAATGGTATGCAAAGTGAAGATGCCTTGTACTTTGTGAGAATACACTCCAATTTTTGTACAGAAATTACTAAAGGATGATTCTCTCCCTCCCTAAAACTGTGCCTGGTTCATTCTTCAGAAATAATAATGGCATAATATATGAACAGTGGCATAATATTTCAAAACTGAATAGACAGTAGTTGAATATTAACCTGCCCCAAGTCATGGACCTCTCAGAAAATTCTATGATCCTTTTTGAAAAAAAAAAGGATACAAAAATCAATTTCAGCACATTTACTAGGGGTCTTCAGGGATTTCAGGAAGGCTTTCTGTATATACCTCATAATTTCTAGTGCAGTCAAGGAAAAATGGCGGGGGAGCTACTGAACCAACAAACTCTGAAAGAAGACCTTCAAGTCTATGAAAAACAAAAAAAAAAACACAAAACACAAATGAGTCCTTGAGAGTGTTATGACCAGCTCTGCAGAAAAAGGGGAATATAAAAGCCGATCTCATATAATATAGAGATAACTAAATGCATTGAAAAGACTATGAATTCTGATATACTATTTGTTTCACACATTAAAATGAATTAAAGCTGCTAATTGTTCAAAAACCAAGATCATCCTCTGGGAAATGCTGCTGCTAAAACTGAGTTAATAGCCAAAGCTTGTCTGGATTATTATAATGAATTAAACTAATGAGAGGATAAAGATACAGTTAACAGAAGAGAAGCTTTCTTAAAATGCTAACCTTTCCATTTCTATCATATGATTAGAAGGCAATGTGTGATGTTCAAAGTACGTTACAGGAAATAAAAGGCATTCTTGAGGCTTTTGTTTATTCTGAATGTCCTGATATTTTACTGAGGTATCTTTCCCTAGATCTATAAAACTGCCCTGGGAAGTTCTGGCATGGGGAGACATTGATCCTGGAAGTATCAAAAAGTATATTAATTTTCATGTTAATATAAATGAGTTCTTTATATAATCATGAATATGAAAAGGTCTTTATGAAATTGAATACTACATGTTTCCCTCTCTGGTTAGCTACTTTGATGTTTTTGTTTAAAGAACATTCTTATCACAGGTACTGCCTTATTTATTTTGTACCAACAACATCAGTAAATTCCAAAATATGTGTAAATGTCATTAGGTGTTCACAAAAGTGGCCTTGTTGACGGTCAGAGGGATGTGAAATCCTATTTATCCACAAAAGAGCTACTGACTGGGATGCTGAAATGAATGTTCCTCCTGAGAAAGCAATGTACTGTAATTCTAATCTTAAGAGGCCATCTCTACTGCAAATAAGGTAACTAAAAGATGGGAATTCAATATATAAATATGCATCTGATGAATAAATAATATATTTGATCTTTAACCTCTTTGATAGTGGTTTAATTAGAAAAATCTGAAGGTCTTGCTACTTGTTGATCTCTTTACCACTGCTCACATTATTTTCACTCATCTTTTTATTTAAATTTTGTCTCATATATATATATTTATATTTATATATGTTTACATTTATGTCTGTATGTATACATTTCCATTCTATACAGATCTCCTTTTTCGCAAGTTTTCCCCAGAAAAATGCCTGAGCAAATTATGTGTGTTCCCTAGTTATTTGCCTCACTGTTAACACCTTAAATCCCCAAAGTAGGACTTATTGGAGCAGAGATCTAAACCACATAATTGTAGAGTGACAGAATTGGAAGGGACCTCAAAGGTGATATGAGCAACCCTTAACTAAATCACAAATTCCTTCCTTCCCCTCAGACCTATCTCAATCTTATATTAATTAGACAAAAAATATTATATCATATTCTCTTTTTCATTAGGGAAACTCAATTCAAACATTTCCCACCTCAGCTCATATCCTAAAGCATTGGTTTCTGTAAGCTGCCTATGAGTGCTGGGGCTTTGTAAAATGAGACAAATCAGATTCTCATGTGAGCACTAAACCTCATATTATGGCTCATCTACTAATTAGAAGAGATGGCCCTTTGGGGTACAAGAGTGACAGTTACCATTCACCAATTACACTAATCAGTAAGCAAAAGTACCTGCCCAGCAAATTAATATATCCCTGATCTATTTTAACTTAGTTTCTTCATTCCACCCCAACCGCAACCCTACTACAGACATCTGCCAAGAGTGGGTCTGAAACTAGTACTAAGTTATTTCCCATAGATAATTTGATCAAATGACATTAGTAGAAAAAAATTACTATTAGACTTCAAGTAAATTATTCAGGTGTATATATTGTACAAAGAACTTTTTAAAAAATTAGAAACAGATTTTTTTAAGGGGCAGGCAGAACTTCAAGCAGCTCAACACCTGCTCTTATATCTTTCAGATTTTAGAAAGAGACTGAAATAATTCTCCAATAATGTAGAAGATATTTGCATGAATTCTGTCCAAAATAATGACCACATGTGGACAGGTGAATGCTATTACTACTTCATTTCAGAACAGAAGTTAAATAGCAATTGAATAGAGTTATTTATCACAATTTGGTCTTGTCTTTTGATTATGTTCCTTATATGAGGAAAAGTGAAAAAGCTAACCCAGGAGCCAGTAAGAATCTGCTACTGAGGGGGCAGAGCCAAGATGGCAGCTGGAAAGCAGGGACTTACTTAATCTCTCCCCCAAATCCCTCCGAACACCTGTAAAAATGGCTCTGAACAAATTCTAGACCTGCAGAACCCACAAAATATCAGAGGGAAACAGTATCCAGTCCTGGAGAGCCTGGATGGTCACTGGGAAGGGTCTATCGCATGGTGCTGGGAGCACAGCACAGCCCAGCAGTGGGCCACACCAGAACAGACAAGACTGGGAGTCAGAAAGCCAGAACATGCCTTAGGGCCATGAATTATTGAGCTGTGGCAGTTACCAGACTTCTCAACACACAAACACAAAAGAGCAGGTTAGTAAGAAACTGCAGGATCAAGGTGAAAGCAGTCTGGCCCCAACCCTGGGGGTGGCAGAGGTGGTGCAGCAGTGGTGGTGGCAGCAGCAGGAAGCTCCTGAGGCTTCTTCCAGACCTCCAGCATCAGCTGCTTCCAGTCCCTGGCTCACACGGTGGGAAGAATCTAGCAGTGGATCAGAGCAGGAGTGCAAGGAGTACTTTCTCTTGTTTTGTCCTGCTTGGATCTGGATTGTGGTCCTGGTTGGCAGTTCTAGAGGGAGGAGGAGCACTGCTGTGACAGAGCCTGCAGTGATGGTGGAGTAGAAGTAGATCTGAAAACAGCAGTGCTTGGACCCTAAAGCTTGGGACAAAGTACTCTCTACTCTACAAGCAGTTATACCCTGACAAAAAGCTCAAGGGTCAAGTAGTTGGCTGGGAACATGGCCAGGCAGTGAAAACAGACTCAGACTGAAACTCTAGATTCCTTTTTTGGTGACAAAGAATATCAAAACATACAACCAGAAGAAGTCAACAAAGTCAAAGAGCCTACAGCAAGAGCCTCCAAGAAAAATATTAATTGGTCTCAGGCCATGGAAGAGCTCAAAAAGGATTTGGAAATGCAAGTAAGAGAAGTACAGGAAAAACTGGGAAAAGAAATGAGAGTGATGCAAGAAGACCATGAAAAACAAGTCAATGACTTGCTAAAGGAGACCCAAAAAATACTAAAGAAAAGAACACCTTGTGTTGGTAGGCAAAATGGGCTCCTTAGCACTTAGTTCAACAAGTGCCCTTGAATAGTTTGGCTTTTGTTCCATTTGAGTAATTTAGTGTATTTCACTGAGCCTTACTAAGTGCTAAGCCCCAGGCCCAAATCCCTATTAGGTGTAAAACCTATGTGGGTGTGGATTGGCAACTAAGGTGGGGCCCAAGGTGGGGCTAACTCCAGGGAGGGCCTAGTTTACATGTCTGGGACAGCAGAGGCTTTTAGACCACACGAGTTTAAGTCCGCCTCCTTGTGACGATTCTAGGTCACGTGGGTGAGTCGCATGTGTGACTCACCCCTGACGCTGAAAAAGATATAAAAACCAGGGGTTGGCTGTCTGTTCCTTGGAGCTCTCTTACCCATGGCAGTGGTGGCGCATGTGACTGGGCCAGCCCTTGTTCTGAGCTCCCGGGCTGAACCTAGACGTTTGTAACTATGAATTGTATTGGGTCTGTCAGTTTGTAATTTGTTTAAGGGCTCTAGAGATGGTGTTGATGAGGAGACTCTGGGCAGCTGTAGCCAAGGAGCCCTCCAGCTTGTAAACCCAGATGCTGAGACTTTGTTGAACTCTGGGAACTATGTATTGGGATTTGAATCAGACAAGGTCTGTCTGTTGATGTTTCTAATTTGTTTGTATTTTATTCTGAAGTTCAGGGTGCTGGCTTTTTCCTCTGAACTAAGTGAATGATATTTGTATGCTGAATTAAAGTAAGCTTGTCAACCCCTTCACCTTGCTTTCCTTAGTTAAGCAGACCAAAAGAACCTGTGCTGTTGGCAGCTTTCCAGGTGCTGGCTGTGGGTGGATCTTACACCCCCACAGAAGCTGCTAGCCGGATTGTTGAAACACACCTTAAAGAATAGACTAACCCAAATGGCAAAAGAGCTCCAAAAAGCCAATGAGGAGAAGAATGCCTTGAAAGGCAGAATTAGCCAAATTAGCAGCTTCTACATTAAGGGATCAAAGGGCTTGGAATATGATATTCCAGAATCAAGAATCACCTACCCAGCCAAACTGAGTATAATGCTCCAAAACAAAATATGGATTTTCAATAAAATAGAGGACTTTTAAGCTTTCTCAATGAAAAGATCAGAGCTGAATACAAAATTTGACTTTCAAATATAAGAATCAAGAGAAGCATGAAAATGTAAACAAGAAAGAGAAATCATAAGGGTCTTACTAAAGTTGAACTCTTTTGTTTACATTCCTACATGGTAAGATGCTGTATGTAATTCATGAGACTTTTCTAAGTATTAAGGTAGTTGAAGGGAATATACATACATAAATACATACACTCACGTGTGTGTGTATATACATATATATACACACACACACATATATATATATACACACACACATATACATATATACATATATACACACACATACTATATATACACATATATATACATGTATGTGTATGTATATGTATATATATATATATATATATATACATATATATATAGACAGAGGGCACAAGGTGAGTTGAATATGAAGGAATGATATATAAACATAAAATAAAATAAAACAAAATAAAATAAAGGGGTGAAAGAGGAATAGATTGAGAGAGGGAGAAAGGGAGAGATAGAATGGGGTAAATTATCTCACATAAAATTGGCAAGAAAAAGCAGTTCTGTTGGAAGGGAAGAGGGTGCAGGTAAGGGGGAATGAGCGAATCTGGCTCTCATCAGATTTGACTTAAGGAGGGAATAATATACACACTCAATTGGATATCTTACCCCACAGGAAAGTAGGGTGAAGGGGATAAAAGGGGGGAATGATAGAAGGGAGGGCAGAAAGGGGTAGGAGGTAATCAAAAGCAAACACTTTTGAAAAGGGACAGGGAAAAGGGAGAAATCTGAATAAAAGGGAACAGGATAGGATGGAGGGAAATATCACCCATCCCTGAATTGGAATCCACTTACTTATTCCAACTCTGACAGCTGAAATCCTTCCTTTCCTTCCAGCCTCAAATCAGGTTTCACTACCTTTGGGAAATCTTTACTGAGCTCCTCAAGTGAAAATGAATTTGCCTTCTTCTGAGGTCTCACAGTACTTGATTTATACTTCTATTTTGTATAATTATATTCTATTTTTTATTACAGTTGTTTACAGAGCAGCAATGTCATTCTTTCAGAAATGCAGGACAATGATTGCTACTCCAATCCAACCCCTTAGGTCTTATTAGATCAAATTCATATCTGCTCTAGATCTATGCTAATATGTATATGTATATATGTATGCATATATACATTTTTATTTAGAAAATTTAATAGACTTCAAACTTTTTTTTTCTGATTCTAGTCTCTCTTCATTCCGATAGATAGATAGATAAATAGATAGATAGATAGATAGATAGATAGATAGATATAAATATAACAGTACTGGCTAAGTAATCTTCCTAATTAACTACTTTGATATCATCACTCCACTGTTCAAAAAAGTCAGCGTCCTCCAACTATTTACTGAATAAAATTCAAACACCTTAGCCTAGAATTTAAATGTGTTCCCAGCTTGATGTCTACCTCGTTCAACTTTCTCTCTTACTGTTGTCTTCTGTTAATCTTACGTTCCTATCAAAATGGACTACTCAGACTTCTTTTACTGACCCTTCCTGTTTCACTGGTGTATTTTTGCCCAAAACCATCCCCCATCCCTTAATTGGAATTCACTTACTTATTCCAACTCTGACAGCTGAAATCCTTCCTTTCCTTCCAGCCCCAAATTAGGTTTCACTACCTTTGGGAAATCTTTACTGAACTCCTCACATGAAAATGACTTTGCCTTCTTCTGAGGTCTCATACTACTTGATTTATACTTCTATTTTGTATAATTATATTCTATTGTTTTATTATAGTTGTTTACAGAGCAGCAATATCATTCTCTCAGAAATGCAGGACAATGACTGCTAGTCCAATTCAACCCCTTAAGTCTTATTAGATCAAATTCATATCTGCTCTAGATCTATGCTAAGTGACCTGTTAAAGAAAAAAAAGAGACAGTTTTCAAAAAATCATTTTCCTCAACTACATAGAAAGAATTATCTTTTAAAAATAATTACTACAATGCTGACTACATCTCAATGGGCCATTAAAAACTAATTACAATTTTCCCTTGATTAGTTTATTTTATTTATGGTTTACTTTCTTCTAACACTTCTTTCCATGTGCACTATTTCATTTTTCCAGTAAATCACAAACCTTGATCTAGAAGACCAGAAGTTCTGCTTTCCTACTAAAAAGGCATTTTTAAGTTCTTACTAACAAACAAGATATTAAAAATCTGCTATTACTTTAAAGATTTTTTTCCATACTACATATAATTTTGACTTTCTTTCTGCTTACCATCTACAAGAAGCCTACTACTATCAGCCAACATATATCAAGGGAAAAGAATAGTTAGCACATTTTTTTTCTTTTTTGCTACCTTTTTGTCTCTAAAAAGGTACTTCAACATAGTCAACATTCATTCCCAAATTTCTACTTTTTATCACTTAAAAGTAAATAATACAGGACACAGCAGAAAAAAAGTATGAACAACTTGAAATAGTTACAGAACTTACAGAAAAAAAACAAATTACATGCTCAAAGAACAAGAGAAGGGTGAAGATGCAAGCAAATTCATAACTGGAGTTAGAAATTTATGAATGGGTCCCACATGTGCAGAGGGTAATTGATACCTTTGCAATGTGGGATTCATCAGGGAAAATGTATAGCACAAAAACAGCAAAAGACAAGCTAAAAACCTGAAAAGAGAAAAGTAGCAGGTGAAGATTTTGAGAAAAATTGTCCCTGAGTGCATAAATACAGAATTTTGTCGTAATGCTCTTGGAGCCTAAACTGGATTTCAACCAAGAGAGAAATAAAATGAGTACTAGAATATGTAAATGATCTTTGACAGGTAGCACAGTCAAGTCTTTTGAGGATATGAGATACTTGGCAATGACCTATACACCAGTAAGGAACAAAAACAATAATATTTATAAGGTACAAGTCGAGAGAAACATCAGCCATGATCTATAAATAGACAGAAGTAAAGATAAATATTCTAAACTTTTGCTGTTTATTGAATTCTGAAAACAAAACAATTTAACTAGATTTTTTTTCTTCAATCTGATATATCTGTATATTTGAAAACCTCATTCCTTATATTTCTTACATTTAAGTGAGAGAGACCAATTGTTTGCGGTTGATCTTAACTATGCCATGTTAGATTTTAAACATCCTCCAAATAAATGAATGAAAAATCATTTCTTAAGTGTTTATTTGTTGAAAATCATTGTACTAAGGTCTAAGAATACAAAACCAAACAACCGAGTCTTTGCCTTCAAAATGCTTACATTCTAATGGAGGATGAAACATTTAGGAAAGCTGGGGGGTGGGGTAGGAAGGCAAGCTGCAATTGAGTTTTGGAGATGTCAAAGAAGTGGTACTCTTGTTCCAGCTATGGTAAGGTGAAAGCAGAAATAAGTCATTTGAGTATCCTGGGGCCTTAGAATCGTGTCTTGTGTAACAGTGCTCAACAAGAATTAATAAGATAATTTTCAGGAAAAATGACCTTTCCAGATAAAAATCAGAAAGCGAAGTTTATATTTCAAAGTCCTTAAAAAGAAGACAAGAGGAAAATATGGCAGAGTAGGTCAGAAAATTCCAAGCTCTCAAGATTTTCCCCCACAAAAAGAGTTCAAATGCCACTTTAGGGTGAACAAAGTGTGAATGGAGACAAAGAAGAGCGGCACAACCAGGATATTCTTGGTACAATTTGAGAAGATCTGAAGAAAAATTCCAGGACCAGGTCTTGTCCCTGGGAGGAGTAAACACCTCCAGGCTAGGTTCCATTTTAACAACAAGCTGGCAATCCCCTTAAACAACTAGCAGCAAGCCCTGGAGTTAGTTGGTTTGAAAGGCTGCCTTGGCCCCAGCCACTGGAAATTTGCACCCCTGGATAGTGAGGGGAGTTGTGCATTTGAGCCCAAGAAGATTGCATGAACCTCTGCTGACAAGGAACGTCAGACCCAGCTGTACTTCGAAGAGTGGTGGGGGCAAGAAGGAATCAGCACACGCCCGGTGAGTGCAGAAGCAGTGGGGCAGAAAGCCTCTGGCTTTAGGGCACTTGCAGGAGGTTGGAGGTTTGGCTTTGCTTCCAGGCTAGAAGGGAGAAACGAAGATCTGGGGCAAGAGGCACCATTTCCCATACCCCAGGTCTAGAAGTGATTACAAAAATCAAGTTATTACCACAAAAAAATGCACAAGCAAAGGATAAAGAATCCAACCACAGAAACCTATTATGGGAATAGAGATGACTGGGGTTCATATTCAGAAAAGGATATTGAAGTAAAGAAACCTCAAAAGAGTAACGTCAAATGGTCACTTGCCCAAGAAGAATTTATAGAAGATCTTTAAAAAGACTTCAAAAATCAAATGACAGAGATAGAGGAAAAAAAAATAATCCAAGAAAAACAAGAAGGTTATGAAAGGAAAGTCAACCAATTAGAAAAGGAGATCCAGAATCTCAAGGATGAAAATGGCACCTTGAAAATTAGAATTGGGCAAAGTGAAGCCAGTGAAATTATAAGAGATCAAGAAATAAACAAAACATGAATAAAGAAAAAATAGAAAAGTGAAACATCTTATAAGAAAAACACCAGATTTGGAGAATAGACCAAGAAGAGAAAATATAAAAATAACTGAACTAACTGAAAGTCATGATCAAAAAAAGAACCTTGATCCAATAATACAAGAAGTAATTAAAGAAAATTGTCCTGAAGCATTTTAGAACAAGGCAGGGAAGTAGAAATAGAAAAAATCCATCAAACACCACTTAAAAGAGATCCTATGAAGAAAACTCATAGGAGTATCATAGTCAAGTTCCAAAACTCTCAGATCAAGGATAAAATAATAAAAGCATCAAGATTAAAACAATTTAAATATGATGGTGCCTCAATTAGAGTTACACAAGACCTAGCAGCAGATACATTAAAGGACCGCAGGTCTTGAAACACAATATATCAAAGAGCAAAAGATCTGGGGCTCTGGCTGAAAATATCATACCCTTCAAATTTAAGGATTATCTTGAGTGAAAAATGGACATTTGACATACTCTCAGGCTTTCAAAATTTTGTTTAAAAAATTCCTCAACTTAATAGAAGATTCAATATACAAGAACCAAGAGAAACATAAGGTACATACCAAAGACTGAGTATAAGGGATCCATAAGAATTGTCTGTTTACCTTTTATATAACAAAATGTGTGTCTCAAGTTCTTATTAATAATTGTCAAGTTCATAAGAAAAGAGGGGGATAAACCTGACTACGATATGAATTTAAAAAGTAAAAAATTTTAGAAACAGCTAAAAAGAGTAACTATTTCATACAAAAGAGGTGCAAGAGGAAGAAAGGATACAGAGGATTTAGGTGGGGGAGGAGGGCTGGTAGTTCTGGTAACCTACTTTCATGAGGAATGTAAGAAGGAACAATACATATATATTTAGAAGAGTATAAAAGTCTTCTGAATTAAGAAGAAATAAAATGGTAGGGGTATAGAGAGGGGGCAGAGAACGAAGGAGGGATTTTTAGAGGGGAGAATGAGGGAAAAGATAAAAGGGAGGATAGAAGGATGTTTAGATTAATGGGAATGGGAGGATAGCGGAGGGATCCTTGGAGGGGGAAAGGAAAGTAATAGGAGGACAAGGTAGCGAGTAAAAGTAAAGTAGAGAAGGCAGGAGGGATAGGAAACAAGAAATATGCACAAATATAAAAACAAAGATCAGGAGAAGAGTATGTTTGGGAAAGTGTATGTCTATATATGCATGTATATATGTTTAAGTGTATGTATATATCTGTATGTGTATGTATATATCAAGAAACATATCTAAACTCTATTGTAGCCTTCTGGGGGGGTGGGAGGAGAGGAAAAAAGAAAAAAGTTAAAAAGTGCACAGCAGAGAACAAAAGAAAACACAAGGAAGCCAAGAAAAGATGGATAATTCTCAACACAAGGTGTATTATTTATCATACAGCCTTTCTTGAAATGCAAATTTATTGTTACATATTTTGAATCCTCTCATGTTCTGCTATGCACATGACATGCTTTTTTATTTCTTATTTTGTATTTAAGTTTCAATATTTAAGTTTTGATATGTTTTTGTTTCTTTATTCTGTATTTGTGTTCTGGTAAAATAAATTCCAATTTTTTTAATTTTAAAAAATAAAAAAGATAAGAAACACTGGACAAGAAAAAGTGAGGTAAGATTGGGAATTGAAAGAGAGGAGGTAAGTTTTTCAATGTCATAAAGATGAAAGAATAGTAAGAATCGGCAATTGCTTAAAAATATTTTTTCACTGAAAATACAGTATCCTGGAAGCCAAATGCATTTGATAAGGGCTGTAAGGTCCCCCTAATTTTCCCTATCAACGCATTATCTTGTCTTGTCTCCCCAGGTTATCAATAACTTGTCTGGCTAGGATTATTTAAGTTATTTGGAAAAAATGCCAAGAAATTTCTTTGTAAAAGAAGCCATTGCCTACTAAATACCATAAAGGTGGCATCTAAAATTAACTACCTATCATGATTTACCAGTTTAAGTGCCTCCACCCTAGTTATGTAAAATCTTCATAGGAAGGAGGCAGATGAAATAGCTGAGTAAAAGGGAATGTATAGAATATAAAAAAGGCTCTCCCTGGAAAATTTGCCCCTTTAACCACATTAGCTATTAAGTAGCATGTGGTGAGGTGGTTCAATGAATAGAATTCTGGACCTGGAGTTAGGAAGACCTGAGTTCAAATGTGGCCTCAGACACTTACTAGCTGTGTGACCCTGGACAAGTCACTTAACCTCTGACCAACTTGGTTTCCTCATCTGTAAACTAAGGATGATAATAACAGTGCCTACCTCCTAGAGTTGTTTATGAGGATTAAATGAGATATTCGTAAAGTGTGTTGCAAACCTTAAAGTGATATAGAAATTCTAGCTATTATTATTAGTAGTAATAGTTGATTGTAAAAAAAGGTATGAACAAAATATGCGAGTGAATGCCTATATCACAGCCTACATCATCAGAGAGTCAACTAACATTTACAATCCACTAAGCATCTACTACTATGTGCCAGGCACTATGCCAAAATCTAGAAATATGAAGAAAGATTTTTTTTAAAAAGTGTTAAAGTTCCTGCTTTCAAGGAGTTTACAGTTTAATAGAGAAGGGAAGGCAAGGGAATAAACATTCATTAAGAGCCACAGTACCACTAGAACTTGGCTGAGTACTTTAAAACATTATTTCATTTGATCCTCATAACCACCCCATGAGGTAGGTGCTATTATGATATTGTTAGAAAACCAGGACAGTCAAAGGTTAAGTTACTTAACCTCCCTAGTGGAAGAAACAATGCAAACAACTATGTACGAACAAAATATATACAGAATAGATTAGGGGTAATCTCACAGCCACTAAGAATACTTGTTGCTGGATTTAGAAATGGTGGATAGTGGACAAAAAAGGAAAAACAAAAAGCAACCCAAGCATATGAAAAATGCTTCTTGTCCAAACCATTATATGCTTTTGGATGCATAACTCATAGACCTAATAATTAGCCTATATGACTTAGGCAGACACTATAAATGAAGAATGAGCTGGGTCCACAATAGAACAGGAGGAGAGCTAGCTAGACTGCTTTTGAGAAGTCGTGTATTGCTTTAAATGGACCCAGTCTTTTCCCTGAAATAACGGTCCATCTTTTGAACATCAATCCTTCTCTGATGCTGTTGTATACCACAGTCGCCAAAAACTACAATGGTGAGTCATGTAGAATGCAATAGACAGGATCCCAGGGTGTGTGAATAGGCTGTAATATATTGCCACTGAAGAATCACACAAGAGAAACAATGTCATCAGAGAGATGTACGACCAAAAATTAAGATGTCCCAGATGTGTAATAACAGGGAGAGATAACGACTGACTAGCCTATGGGATGACACTGACATTAAATGTTAAGAGAACTAAGGAAAGCCGATGACACGCTGGGTAGACCCCATATGGAGTCATGAGAGGAAATGAACCAAAGTCCCATAGACTTCGAAGGTTTAGAAGGGTTGTGATTTGTCCTGTCAGTAGAGGTACCTTTATCTGTAAGATAATAGATCCCTTGGAGCATCAAGTAACAGGGTAGATTTGAATAATGTCAAGTATAAAAACAGGATTCTAATTTTATGTTTGTCTCTGAGTTTCATATTACATATATGCATGGATGTATATTTATGTATACACACATATGCACACACAAACATACATGTATGTGCAAAATCGACGTGATAATTGGCTAACCTAAAATGTAAATTCCCCGGCCTACAAGGTTCCAAATTTGATTTTCTAGTAATGGAGACATAAGGTTTGAGCTAACTTTCACAATTTGGTCTGGTTATTGGGAAAAGTAAATTTAAATTTGTGCTAAGACCAATTTTGTAGGAGATTTTTAGTAGAAAAGAGGATCTCTTCAAGTGACCTGAATCAGAGAAGCCAATGAGCTGGAAACCGCTCTGAGTCCACACCCAATCAGAGGGCTACATCAGATAGTGTTCCAAGAACCAGACATCTGTATGAGATGAGCATTTTGATCCTTAAGTTGACAATTTTATTTTACTGTTTACTTCTTCTCTTTGAACCTTTTATTTAAAAAGTCTACTTATCAAAGGGAACTGCCCACTTTGATTTTGTCAAAGTGCCCATGGACCTCTTTCCCTTTTCCCCTCACGTCGTTTCCCCTCATATCCCCTTAGTTACCCTTTACGAAGTCTTTGTTATATCATTTAGTGATTCATTGAGGAGACTGAATCTCTCAACTGAATCAAATAAGGGAATGTGAGAAATGATTATTAATAACTCAAGATTTGGGGAGATACAGAGTTCCCCCTTGTTCTAATGCCCTGATTTCAAAAGTTCAGTCTCTTGAAGGATAATACTGATAATGAGAATGAATCCACTCTCCTCTGTCTTGGTCAGACCCCACTCAACTTTACAAGGAATTTAATCCCATTGTGCTCTACACTCAGGTTTGGGAAGAGATAAATCCTTTGAATAGATTGTCTAAGGCTGGGCAACTTAGAAGTAAATGACACAAAGTTTTGAATTGATCCAGCTCTCATAATATTCATTGTCTTATTAATTGTTAACCAGTCAGAATTGATTGTCACCCTCAGGAACATCTCTTCCATTTGAGAGTGCCAATGACCACTTTATTAAAAATGTTAGCATTATTAATAAAATTACTAATTACCTAGAAATTATGTCTCTCAAACTTTTTAAATGCCACAGATTGCAGGTGAGGAAGAACTTTTTTTAGTAAAGGAAGGAAGAAAGAAAAGGAGAGAGGAAGGGAAGGAAGTAAAAAGAGTTTAAAAGTAGAAAAAGAAACTGAAGATATAGGTTTTGAAAGGCTAGAACTTCCCCAAAGACTAGCTATTACACGATAGGGAAAAGTGCTAATCCAGTCTATTGAAAATGAACCTGAGAAAAGCAGAGAGTCATTGGATTTAGTCAGAATGTCACTAGATGGAGAATCAGTGAGGTTTGAGTCTTAGCTTAGCCACTTAATAGCTGGTGATACTGAACAACTCTTATCAATTTCTTGGACTCAGATTACTCATTTCTGGAATGAGGGAAATAATTCAGACAACACATACCCCACAGGGTTTAAATAAGGATCAAATGTGTACAAGATTTTTGTAAACTTTAGAGTTTATGTAAATGTCAGATATTCTTACTTTTTAAAAATAAACTATTAAAGATTTCACAATATTGATATTGAAGCTTATCTATGTTAAAAATGTGGGATTTCCCATTACGAATTCAGCTGTCCCTCCTGTGACATGTCAAAACTGCATAAGGTCAAGACAAAAGAAGCATTTTTTCAGATATACTGCTTATAAAAAGGGTTTGTACAATACTTAAAACTCTTTGTGTTTTTTGCTAAGGAAAAGACTTACAAATTTCTTATTCAATTCAACATTTATTAAATGGCTACTAGAAATATAATTCTGTGCTGAGCGCTGAGAAGAAAAAGATAAAAATAAAACCACTCCTAAACTCAAGGAGCTTATGTTCTGTGGGGAGGAGTAAACGATATATGAAATTTCTCAAAAGTGTAAATGGGAGCAGAGAATCTGTGATAACCATATTTAGGACATGTTATAGGAGCTGTGATGTGAAGGAGTATAATGGCCAGCAAAGTGGGCGTTTTTTGCTGTCTTTTATTTTGGATTGCTTCTCAGCACTAAGGCAATCAAGTGCCTTTGAGTCTTGCCTTTCTTTCAATCAAGAGTCTTTGATTGAATCAGGAGTCTTTGATGATCTGCTTAAGTCACAGGAAGGCCTAGGTCACATGGGTTTCAGTTGCATGGCTGTGACACCCTCTGACCCTGAAGAAATGTATATATACTCTGAGGTAGCATTTTGCTTGGGACTCACTCACTGAAAGAGGGTTGTGTGATTTGACCAGACAAGACTCTGGGTAGCTGTTAAGGAGCTCCCTGGCTTGAAAACCCAGATGTTGGTGCTTCTCTCTCTGGTAACCGTGTATGTATTGCTATGGTGAGGCGGTTAGAAGCTTGTCTGTCGAATTTGTGTTATTTTTCTCTGCTTATAATTCCTGCTGGTAATTTCTGTTTTTATTTTCTCTGAAGTTCAGGGTGCTGACTTTTTTCCCCTGAACTAAGTGAATGATATGTGTATGCATAATTAAAGTGAGATCATAAACCCCTTAAAGTTTCTTTCCTTAGAAAAGCAGATCAAAGAACTTGTGCTAGTAGCCCTCCTGTGTGCTGGTATTATCATGGCCTTATACAGCCACAGTAGCAGCAAGTAGCATTGTTCTTACAAGGAGGAAAGAGATTCTAAGATGGAAGGAAGGAATGGATTCACAAAATGGCCAGTAACGTGCAAAGGTTTCATAAATGGTCACAGATTTTAGTCTGAGAGGCCTTTAGTGTTTCTAAAACATCAGTTATCTCTGATTCACAACAGCAAAACAACAAGCCATATTAGATGAATGAAGTTCATGGTACAAATAATACTGATGAAAATAATAACACGTTAATACTTCAATGGCTGTGACCTCAGTGATACGCACATTTCCTCAATAGTGAAAATCATAACATAGGGATACTTTGTATAGTTTCTGTCCCTGTACTCCCATAAATGCTCCAGAGAGGTTCTATACAATGTAAGGTTTTCTGTTTGTTGTTGTTGCTGTTGCTGTTTGGGGTGGGGGGGAGGATACTTTTATTTTTTAATCATCAAAAGCAGCTTGCCATATTGTCTTCAGTTATAGGTGGAATTAACAATATTGAAATGCAAAAGAGTGGTAAAAGGTCTTGATATCATGCTATATAACTACTGGCTAAAGGAACTTGGGGGTATTTAACTGAGAAGAGAAGGATAACAGAGATATGATAATTATCTTTAAGTAGTTGAAAGATCGCAGAGCACAAATTATATTTGTCCAGCTTAGCCCCAGACGGCAAAACAGGAAGTAGTGTTTGGAAGCTGTAAGAAGCCAAATTTAGGTTTGACATAAGGAAATAATCACTAATAATTAAAGCTATCCAAAAGTAGAATGAGATGCCTTGAGAAATGAAGGATTTGCCCTCCTTAGAAGTTTTGACAATAGCAATATAAATAAAACAATGGAATCAGGCACAATGCCTTTGGTAAACCCCAATGATAAAAAATGATGAAGTTACAAACCCCCTGTTAGGGTAAAGAAACAAGATAGTTTGAACAGTCATTCCTCTTAAAATCATTTTTTTCAATTCTTCCTTTATAGTTGTAGATAAAAGTGACACTGTCTAATAACTGCTTTTTGGGTGAATTAATGTAGAAGCTAAAGAATATTTATTAAACAGTCAATAAAGAATTAATTTCTGGAGTTTTCATAAATATGACTTTTTTCAACCAATATTACTTTTATGGTCTCATCATACAAAAATAAGGAAATTATATGGAGTGAAAGATAACCCTCTATTTAAAAAAAACTTTGAAGCATAATATCATAATGAAAAACTTCTAGGAAAAATCCATGGCAAAACAAAAAGATTCATCAATAATATCTTAATTAATAACAATTTTTTAAATCAACTTTGGAAACTGCTTCCTTACAAAGCACCATTCTTTTCTGCCAGTTAAAAACAAGAAGACTACACAAGAACCATGTTCTATCATAACGAAGAAATAAAAAAGAAAACAAATATCACACCTTAGTTAAACCGCTGTGTAGTGCTACAAAAGCCAAAAGGAATATTATTCCACAGAGTTCACTATGCCTTATTCTACTAAATATAATCTGCTGTCTCATTAATTTAAGCATTGATTTCTAGACTAAAATTCAGAATCCCACATGGAAATGATACATTGGACATAATTTGCTAAGTGCTCAAAAAATTGTTATAAATTTAGTTTTTGAAGAATGAAGAAAAATGCAGAAATTATTTTTGTTTCTTTTAAAATGCAGCACAATACAATTAGCTTTCATTATCTTTAGTTTGTATGAGTAATCTGTCATATTTACAACGAATATTTCATTTGTAAATACCCTAAAATGAATTTTATAGAAAGCAATTAATGATCATTTTAAAAATGTAATCTTTAGGAGAAAAACAAAGACGTAGACTGTAACCCTTCCAGTCTAGTTGAGCATTATAATCAAATGAGCTTAAAGTTACTGAGGAGATGGAAGAAAATTGCTCACTTGTTCAAACTATATTTAACTGATGGAGGCCTCTGGGGCACCATTAGTTAGTTCACTAGAAGCATTCATTTATTAAATGGTATCTTAATAACTTCGAAGTGTTAACTAAGTTCCGTACAGAGTCAATCATCTCTTTCAATTAGTATAACATTCATTATTTTTTCCCAAAGCAAATACCAACCTCAATGTAAAAATTTTAACATAAAGTATATCTGATCCTTTGAACCATTCCTCATCTCCCAGTTCACCTTTCCAACTCAGATTCACTGGCCTTGCTACAATTTCAATACCAGTCTTTTACTATGTTTCCACTACCTTAACTACCTACCTGGAGTGTCTGCTCTGTACAGCCTCCATTATCTAGTTTTTCAACATCCAGTCTTGCTCCAAGCAATAAACCTCTTGCTTTCATGCATCTTTAATCTCTTCCTCTCCTCCAGTTCCTTTCTATCTGCCTACAAACATGATCCCATTAATCCAATCCTACAGAAACACATCTCTCTATCCTTTCGCTCCATCCAGCTACAATAGAAAGCTGCTTGAAAAATTTTCCTATCATAATTGCCAAATCTAAGAAAGAAATGACTAAAAAAGGTTGAAAATGATTTTTATGCATTCCTAACTTCAAGAAATCAATAGTTGAAGTCATGGTTTTGGTAAAAAAATTGATTACAAGTAGGAAAATATTAAGAGATAAGCAAGGAAACTATACCATAATTACACGATACACAAGTCTCTAGCCTCTCCACCCTCTCCCTCTCCCTCTTCTTCTCCCTCCCTTCCTCCTCCCCCCCCTCCTGTGATTGCATTGTTGTAGATAGATCCCAGCAAAAGAACTTCCTCTACCAAAGAGAATGGTATCTTTTCAATGACTTAAAGTCTTAGAGAGCTACCTGGGGGTCACAAGAGGTTAATGACTAAGCTAGAGTCATAGGGTCAATATGTGAGGGACACAGGACTTCAACCCAAATATCTCTCCGTCTCTTTCTCTGTCACTCTGTCTGTCTGTCTCTGTCTCTGTCTCTCTGTCTCTCTCTCTCGCTCACTTTTGTGACATGATGCTTCTTATCTAATTTTATATCTAATATTAAATAAAACGCATAAAATGGCAAAGCAACTAAATTTTTAAAAGAAAATCTAACTAATTTACAAAACATCTATAGATTAAAAACATGAAGTGGGAGATTTTAATATCTTGTTCTTAGCATATAAGTAAAACAGAAACGTAAAAAAGGAAAAGTTCCAGAATTGAATACTGGGAAAAAAAATACCTTTGACAGATAGATGGAAAAAAATAATAGGTTTATTGGACATTTTTTTTTCATTCAAATGTGAATGTGGCAGGAACAAATATCAATCACACTCTTGGACATAAGGAACTTACATAAGAAAATAGAACATTTAAACACCATTTTTATAAACCATACACTTGGAGGGGGGTAAATGTTGTGGCAAGTATGTTGAGAAATCAAATCAGAAACGGATAAAAGGATTTTGTTTCAATTGTGAGAATACAGTTCAGACTATTCGGAGGAGATATAATCAATTGTGGTGAAACAAGTCAGCATGGATTATTGACTTCTTCCCATCACTTTAAGTAGTCAAGAGTAAGTGCAGAAAGAGAGCAGAAGATAGAACTGATCCAGGGTTGAGGACTACCAGGATGGGAACCATAGAAATATAAGGTTGCATGGGATTTAAGTATGGTAAATGATTCCTTGTTGAATAACCTAACTAGACACTCTACATTAGTAAAGGGTAGGTTTAGAAAATATGAAGGAACTGAAGGGTCACAAGCAAGGACAAAGTAGGTTCCAAAGGAGAGAGGTAGTAAAAGTTATGTCAATCAACGAGCACTTATTAAGCATGCTTCTTCTACATGTTGGGTACTGTGCTAAGTGCTAAAGATACAAAGAAATGCAAAAAAAACCCACTGATTGTAGGGAGCTTAAAAATCTAATGGGGAAGACAACATATAAACAACTATGGTCAAACAAGTAATATACAGGATAAACTGGAGAAAACTTCAGAGGGAAGGCACTAATATTAAGAAGAACTGGGAAAGACTTCTTACAAAAGGTAGAACTTTAGCTGAAGCTTGAAGGAAATAAGGGATGCCAGGAGGTAGATATGAAAAGGGAGAGAGCTCCAGGCATGGAAGGCAGCTAGTAAATACGTCTGAAGTCAGGAGATGGAGTGTCATGTTCAAGCAACTTCAAGGAGAACAGTGTCACTTTATCACAGGGTACCTGTTTTGTTGTTGTTTGTCCTTCATATTCCAAGTGAACCATAATAACATCAGGAAGGTGATGCCGTGACTTGCAAGTGAATTGGGTTTAAGTGAGGGAGGGCTGTGCAAAGTCACAGACCTCACTTTCTCCTCCAGAGCCATCTGGGTCCAGTGGCAAGATATAGATCAGGATGACTGGAGATAGCCTTGGATGCAGTGGTGTGAGGCCAGTCATTAAGCGAAAGAACTTTCCCACCCATTCAATAGGCCTCAGGTGGGGCCAACAAAGGAGGCTTGATTAGAGGAAGGCCCACACATTTGTGATGCCAAGCAGTGATTAAAGACCTTTCCCACCCACTCATCAGACCTCAGGTGGGGCCAAAAAGGGAAGCTTGATTGGAGGTTTGTTTGTAGGCAGGCCTACTCCCTTTACCTACTAGGCACTAAGCCTGGCCCACACCCTTTTGCCCATTGGGTGTGAAGCCCTAAAAAGAGTATATACACCCAGAAGGTAGCCATCGAGAACAGAGAGAACTCAGAAGTCAGAAGAGAAGCCGGAATTCTGAGTCAACAGAGCTGCGGAAGAGAGTGCTGAGGAGAGTGGAAACCAGGGAGCTTCAGAGAACAGACAACTGAGGAGGGAGAGAATTCAGGCAAGCAGACAGTTGGGATTCATGAGTGATTGTTTATGGGAAGTCCCTAGCAGGGGGACAGATTACAGGATGACTTGGTTCCTTGTTATAATACTGTGTTATAATTTCCTTGTTGCTGCATTGAGGTGGGCTTACTGGTTTTGGAATATAATTACTGCTATATCAAATTGGAGCTATTGGTCTTGGGATTTTATCCTCTGGAGTCTAAATAAATGTTATACTCCCTCTGCCTTCTACCTAAAGAGTTTTTCATAATTTTCGATTATGAACCAAACAGGCATGTTCATGGTCATCCTTGAGGTCATGAATCTTGCCTTACTGATACAAGTGGAAGACTGCAGAATTTTTAAGCTAAGGTCTTTCCCAGGTCTCAGTTTAACTTAGGTAACACCCATTCAGTGATTAAGGAAAGATAAGAAGTGAGGCAAAGAATGGCCAGCCACTGTGTTAAGTGCTTTACAAATATTATCTCATTTGGTCTTCATAACAACCCTGTGAGGTAGTTGCTATTACAAGT
This sequence comes from Trichosurus vulpecula, assembly GCF_011100635.1. NCBI lineage: Eukaryota > Metazoa > Chordata > Mammalia > Diprotodontia > Phalangeridae > Trichosurus > Trichosurus vulpecula. The sequence goes on along the minus strand of NC_050577.1, from coordinate 141,013,613 downwards.
CCTATTTTACAGCTGAGACAACTCAGGCAAACAGGTGTTAAGTGATTCCTGCAAAGTCATAGTTATTAACTCTCTGAAGCCATATTTAAACTAAGGTCTTTCTGATGCCAGGCCTTGAACCGTAATCCACTCTACCCCTATGATCATAAAATAGTTAATAATGAAGAAGTTAAGGAAAAATATGCTTTTAAAATTGCTTAATATCATGCTTACCTTGAAATTTGGAGGAAAAAATATTTTGGGACTTAATAAATGTCAATTGCAAGTTACTTCCATAAAATGTAATCTATACAGCAAACAATAGAAGTCCAATAGAGCTTTTTTATGGCTTGTTGAGCACTGATTTAACTTATACAGTTGACAGTGTTGTTCTTCAAAAGAATCTTTGCAGACAATTCTAATACATTAAGTTTTAAAATCTATTTGCAATAGTAAACTGAATTATTATTAATTTAAGATTTATTGCTTGCACAAATACTTTTAGTAGTGGATCAAACTTTTGAAATAACAAGGGAATATTGAATAGATAGTACTAAATGTTGCAAATGTTTTCATTGTTACTCATTTTGAGTAACTAAATAGCTATCATTAAAAATCTAAAAATCTGTTTTGTTTTAATAAGTTCTCCTACAAGTAGCAAATAAGTTCATGGATGTTGTTTACTATTCTTTCAATGTAAATTTTCATTTGTCCTAACTATCTCTCTGAATTTGATGAATTATTTCATGACAATATTTACTACTTCACACTTTGATAAGCTATTGTTTCAACTAACTTGTAACCCAAAAGAAAAACCAGTATCTTTTTTTTTATTATTTAGAGTCTTGAAAAGGTAATAAGAATGAATTTATATGTTAGTTTTATGCACTTAAAAATGCAATCGAAAATCCATTCACGATTTTTAAATGTGCATTAAAAAATCACTTTGTACTAAGCATCTATTAGGTGAATAACTTTTAAAGTCAACTTATTCTTAAGTGAAGAAAATTTTAAATGAAGGAGACAGGAAACACACACACACACACACACACACACACACACACACACACCAACCACTCACTAGCAGTATTGTCTTGGTTGAGTCACTTTATTTTGGAGGACTTAGTTACCCAAAATTATGTATCTAGAGCTGAAAAGATCTCAGAGACCATCTACTTCAGTCCTGCCCCCACCTCTGCCATTTTGCCCATGAAGAAACTGAGATATTAGGTGACTTGCTCAAGGTCACACAGGTAGTAAGGATCAGAAATAGGATTTGAATCCAGGTCCTTCCTCTGACTCTAGAGCCAGAGTTCTTCCTATTGTACCATATTCCATTCCCTGGTATGCTTTATTTGTGAAAATAAATCATAATCCTGTTTTTGCCCTAAGGAAGAAGGCTAAACCAAGTGATCATAACGCTATCAGATTTAGAACTAACAAGGAATTAGATCATCTCATTCAACCCTCTTATTTTGCAAATGGGAAACTGAGGCACCAAAGAAACTAAATAATTTATTTGGGGCCACATAAGTAATACTACAAATTCCTGAGTAGGATGGATGGATGGAAAGATAGATTAAAAAAATTCATAATTGTTAACTGTGTAAAAAACACTTGGCTAAGTGTTAGAGATACAAATATAAAACAAAATAACTCCTGTTTTCAAGAGTATACATTCTAATGAAAGAAATAACACATAGAAGGTTTGAGATTCAAATTAGATGGAAATGCCTCAGACTTCTTAAGGTTCAACAGCAAATCAGATGGCAATGCCTCCTCTTTAATACCATCTCCACTAGTCAAATCTTAACACTTTCTGATGTTGAATCATTCGAAGTGCTAAGGGATTTGGTGGCAAGTCCTTTCTTTTCTGGGCTTATAATAGATGTGGCTGCAGCACTTGCAGGTGCAGTATAACTCTACAGAGCTTGCTTTGGAAATGTCTTAGAGAACTGTATTAGAAACATTGCTATTCCTAAAACTTTTGGGTTTTGGGTCCCGGAACAGCTCAACTGGGTCTGTGGAAAGATGGTAGTCAAGGTGTTGGTAGTAGTTGGACTTGTCTGGCACATGCTGCTTTCTGTCTCCCTAAGGATGTCTTGCTACTTCAGTCAAACTGGCTTGCTTGACCTGTTGACAATTTGTTGGCAGTTAATGGGGATGAGTGACCCCTTCAACATATGAGTTGCTTCCTTGGATTATGACTATGAGGATTGGGCTGGAAGCAAGTCTAGCAATCTGGGCACATGCTACAATTCCCATGCCTCCAGTGCTTTTCCTATATGATCTTGGGCATGTTATTTAACTTCTCATTTCTATAATTTCCTCATCTGCCCCTTTCAGCTCTAAATCTATAATCATATGACTCTACACGCTGATGAAAATCATCCCTAAATCAATCATTACGATGTAAAGAGTGGAGAATATATACTTTTCACCTTGTGTTAATTAGATATCTTCCTAGGACCTAAGGTTACCCCTCAAAAGATCAGGATGGGATGGGTATAGGGCACAATATCAATACCAGATATACTTGCTGGAGAATAAGCCTAAGAATATCCTTACATTTTCAGGCCTATGTGAATGATCATTTGTAATCATGTCGTGCACCATGAAGTGCTGAGAGCATTCTTTTCTCAGCCTCACAGAATTCAGAATACAGTTCAGCAGGTGTATAAAGATGACAGTGAACTCATCAATATCCAGCTATGACCCTGATGCTTTATAGCTTAAGGACCTCTAGGCGAGGTGTTTGATGGCAATACAGACGACATAGTTAAAGTCTTCAAAAGCTCCCATAAAACACTCTATAATACCACTGGAAAAGCTTGTAATGATATGTTGTAAGAACATCTTCCTAAACTAATGTGCAGAATTATCATATACTTTTCTAAACATATTAGTGACTTCGTGTTAACATTACTATAAAGTAGAATTTACTACACGGGAAACCTACATTGGACCTCATTTTAAATTATCTTTGATCCCCTATAGATAATAATTTTCTACTAGGATCTCACAAAGACCTTTATTCTGCCCTTATCAAAATCACGTACCAAACTATATGTGACTTATAATTATCTCTGCTTCTTTTTCTACCTACTGGACTATAGACCCTACAAAGGAAGGGGCCATATCTTACTTAAACTCTCTATTTCCTTCACTGCATTGCACAGAGATCTGCCCAAGATAGGCACTTAATACATGCCTGGCTTAATTGAATAAATATATGAAACGTTTTATACTTTTGCTTTGATTTTAAATATGAGGATAAGAATGGTATTTCCATCTCCCTGATGGTATGATGACACCACAGAACATTAATATGGGCTCTGAAATAATAAGTTATATCTAAAAGCCTTGCCTACAACCAAACTTCCACCAATGAAGGCAAATAAATAAGAAGCAAGGAAGATATACCATCTGCTTCCCAGACATTGATTAAAAGAGATATCCATAGGTCAGTAAGTTACTGTTGTGTGACAAAGAGTGGAGGATTCCTCAATCTCATTGGGGTAGATCAGGGCAGGAACAAGGATAGGGTCACTGTTTAACCTGCTTCTGGGAATTTTAGGATATTATTCCCATTTCTAGGTTACATGGGAGAAGGTGAGAAAGCAGTGAGATCCGAAGGAAACAAAACTGGCTCTGGAGTCAGAGCACTTGGTTTCAAATACTCATCTCTAACAATTATTACCTGTATAACTTTGAGCAAATCACTTAAACTCTCTGGGCCTCAGTTTCCTCAAATGGACCCGGAGGTACTTTTCAACTCTGTATCTTAAAGATATTTAAACTATGACAATAACATAGCATAAAAGTAAAAGGGGGCATATGCAGGAGATTTGGAGGGTTTTAAAATTCTAAATGAAATACACTTATTAAGTGCTTACTGTGTGCATAACACTCTGCTGAGTAATGGAGATATAAATAAATAGAAAAGCAAAACAGTCCATTTTCTCAAGGAGCTTATATCCTAATAGAAAGAAAGGACATATACAGGAGGCTGCAAATAAGATGGAAGGGTCCCAGGGTCCTTATGATATAGTGGCAAAGAAGATGGTAATGCATTTTCTTTAATGTTTCTTCCACAGACAAGCCACATCTACTTATGATTTTGAATCCCAAGGTTTTTGTGACAAGAGCTTTCTTTTTCTGGGTCTTCAATAGCCTTGGCTACTGAGGAGACAGGGGCAGTACCACCTACAGAAACAGTTGCCAGGTCACATATTGATAAGATTGACTCCAATAAATAATGGCTATATGGGCCAGGCTGGAACCAGGGCCAATGTCTATGTGCTTTCTCCCATTCATTTTAGCATGATGTTTCAGTGATGTTGTCAGATTCCTTCAATGAAGATGAAAATGGCATCGAGGTCAGGTACCACACTGAGGGTAAACTATTTAAGCTGACAAGACTATAAGCCAAGACTAAAGTGAAGGAAGGGTTAATCTGCAACTTTTTGTTTGCAAATGATTGTACAATCAATATTGCCTCTAAGGCTGAAATTAAACATGGTATGGATATATTCTCTGCTGCTTGTGTTAATTTTGGCCAGATAATCAACATCAAGAAAACAGAGGTTCTCTACCAGCAGCACCACATCATCCATATATGGAACCAACAGTTAACAGCAAATGGAAGAATTTTAAATGCTGTGAATAAGTTCACTTACCTTGGCAGAATACTTTCTAGGGAAGTCCACATAGAAGACATGTTTGACTCACACATTGCTAGAGCTAGCTCAGCATTTGGGAGGCTCTGAAAAAAATGTGTGGGGAAAAAAGAGGTACTAGGTTACCTACCTAACTGAAGGTTTGAATTGTCTTGGGAAAATTTTGAAGTTTACCTGGCAAGATAAGGTACCATACATCAAAATCCTCTCTCAAGGTGAACTGCCAAGCATTCAAACTCTACTGCAGAGAGTACAGCTATATCTGGGCTGGCAATATAGCCCAGGTATCAAATATACATATCTAAAAGACCATTTTATGAAGAACTCACATAAGGCAAGTGCTCACATGGAGGTTAGAAGAAATGATACCAAGACGCTCTCGAGGTCTTTTTAAAAACTTTGGTTATCAATTGTGAGACATGGGAAATGATGGCACAGGACCATCCAGCATGGCGTGCCCACATCAAAGAAGATGCTATGTTCTATAAGCAAAGTAGAATCTCAACAGCACAAAGGAACCATGAGATGGGCATTAAATCTAGAAACATATTAATTTCAAATGTTCAAATGAACTATTTGTGCCCAACATACGTAGGCCCTCTGAGCTCATATTGAACTGATTGGCCACAGTCAAAGACACTGTACCTTGACCCCAACATTGTGATGTCATCAGTCCTCTCTGAGTACAAAGGACAAGGAAGAACTGAGTCAGCTATCTGTTGCTCTGACAATAACAAGAGAGACATCTGCTATCTCCCAGAGTCATATATGTAGGACATGGTAGATAATTTCCCCAGTGATAAAACTTTCCCTGACTTTTAGAGGTTTACAAAACATATAATACTGCCACAATAAACTTGGAAAGCATCACTAGAATTATAAAGTCTCAAGTATTACTAAAGAAATAGTTAATGAAATGGGAGCTATGTTACAAAGAGTCAACATGGCTGTATCATAAACAAGCCACACTCACCCCACTTCCTTGTTTGACAGTTATTGGACTGATAGATCAAGAGAATTCTAATGTAATTTACCTAAATTTTATCAAAACTTTTGACAAATTTTCTTGTTATTTTTTTTCTTTGCTCAGAGGGGAAGAGATGCTAAGCATGACAGTACACACCTGCACTCCCAGCTAAATCAGAGATTGAGGCTAGTGGATCCTTTGAGCTCAGAACTTCTGATCTACAGTAGGCCAAATGTAGTACTGGATACAATAAGTTTGGCACCAATGTGGTGAGCCCCAGAGAAAACAAAGCCATCAAGTCACCAAAGAAAGTACAAACTACCACAGGTCATAAATGGAACAGGTTACACTTCTATTACAATTAATGGTGGGAATGGCCTTGGAGTGGCCACTGCACTTCCAGCCTAGGTAAGATGAGGAGACACACTCTTAAAAAATGAGAGAGATGTGGGCTAAGTGAGGGTACAATTATAGATACACGACTGATTAAATAATCAAACTGAACGAGTAATCATGAATGATATGATTTAGTCTTTGCTTGGTCTGTGTCATTTAAAATTTTTACCAATGATAAAGGTATGAGTGTCATGCTTATCAAATATACAGGTGACACTGAGTTAGGAAGAAAAGCTATCATGTTGGACCACAGGATTCAAAAAGATCTTAACAGATTAAAACATTTAGTCAAATAGAATAAAATGAAATCTCTTAGGGATAAATTCATATATTTTCGTTCATATAAGATGGAGGAAGTATATAGTTAGACATAGGTAAATCTAAAAATTTTTGAGGATTTTAGTGAACTGCAAACTTATAACAGGAATCTAGTATGACCTTACGCCTGATTAAGAGACATTTAGGGTCAAAATTAGAGAGGAGATAGACCTGTTGTACTTGATCCTGGTACCACAACATCTGGCCTACTGTGTTCAATTCTAGGCTCCACATTTTAGTGGGAAAATCAATGTCAGAAAATACTATGAGAAGTGCAACCAGAATGGCCAAGGATTTAAAGTCATGCAATACAAGGATCAGCCAAAGGAACTGAGGAGGTTTATCTTGTAGAAGAGGTTAAAGAAGCTGTCTTCAAGTATCTGCACATCTGTCATGCAAAAGAGGCATCAGACTTGTTCCACAAGGCCCCAGTTGGCAAAACAAAGAGCTATGGGGAGAAGTTACAAAGATTTAGATTTGGTCCTGGTGAAAGGAAACACTTCTTAACAATTAGAGGTATCCAAAAGTGTAACTGGTTGCCTCAGAAGGTATATGATTCCTCCTCCCTGGAGGTTTCCAAGTAAAGACTAGATGACTACTATTCAGGGATGTTTAAGGGGGATCTCTGTTCATGTACAGGTTGGGCTAAATGACCTCTAAGGGCTCTTCCAACTGAGAGATTCTGTGATTCTGATTCCATTGGGAAGAGTACAGATCCCTAATGTGACCAAAAAAGCAGTGCTGAGAGTTTCTTCAGTGTTACTTGCTTCCATAAGAGAAAATCAAACTGAGCTCAGGACCTTATAGTGTGTTTACAATTCCAAGTGAATCCCAGTGAAGACAAGAGAATTGACAATTCTAAAGACCGGATTATGTTAACCTTTAGATTTAATTTAATCAGATTTTCTTCACCACACCAAATAAGCACCTATCCATACTATGAGAGAGTTTTGTTAACACCTTTATCTTCATATTAGTCTACTGCAACCTCTACTGTAAGAAAAATAGACAGTTCAATCATACTGCACTGATTAAGCAGAGAGAATTATTTTTCATTCATTTTAAGAGTACCCAAGAAGCATACAACTGTGTTTACTTTTCTTACTGGAGACAATGCATTCAACAAACTCATTGAATGAAGAATATTATAACTTGATAGGACCTTCAATAGAAGAGAAAATAAAAACTCATCAAGGGTCAAGTGATTGGCCTTAGATCACAAAAGTAATAGTGATTATTTCAACTTGAAACCCTCTGACTCTGAATCCAGACCTCTTTCCACTATACTATAGTATAATGCTGCTATCCTGCATAGTAAATGCAGCATGATACCACAGTATAATGCTTCTCTAAACATAAAAATGAAGGTAATGATTAGAAGATGAAAAGTGACTTTCCTTTTGGTATATCTCTCCTGACATAAACATATGAGCAGATCATTACATCCTGAAGGTAAACAAAATAAACATTTTTTTTTAAAAAACTGAGTTTAAAAATGCAGTTTACTGGGCAACATTCAAAATGAAATCAGCCCTTGTTCAACTTTGTACTTATCTGCAGATAAGAAGTTGCTTAACCACAAACTCCAGTGTACAGTTCTAATTTGAGTTTTCTTTAACAACTTCACCACTCAAAGTCAGATAATGTGACGAAAACTATATGATTAACAATTGATTTCATGTAATAGGGCTTCTAAATTAAAGAGTATTAGAATTGTAAAGTAATTAGTACAGAAAAGGTCAGCATGGTCTTTTCAGTGGTACTGTAAAAGACTAAAAAAAATACTTTCATCCAGTAAGTAAAACAATAAATTTGATTAAAACCAAGAGAATGTTAAGATCTGATTTATTCTTCGAAACTGACATCACCCACCAATTTATTCAGTTCATTCTGTTCAGTGAAGATGACAAATAGTTTCCCTTGGATTCTAAGACTTGTCATAGTGTAGGAAAGGGAGACAAGGCTAGGAGGCTGATCTATGAGAATACAATACAAAGATAATGGCTCCCAGTTTGAGGTTCTTACTTAGAGAAATCTCAGTGAATGTGACTTGGTCTTGCAACCTACTAGAAACAGTAAAAAATAGGAAACAACCCTCTGAACAAAACTCAAAAACATCATTTTATTCCCTGTGGGGGCTGAGCTGTGGCTGGGAATGAGAAATCTACCATGTATCACGGGTTATTTTTATTGTTAGCATATCAGAAACAGTCTATTACTACCCATTTGGGCAAAAAGGATTTTCTACACTATCGCTAGATATTTACACGTTTTCTTCATGAATGACCTTAATTTCAGCATGAAAATAATTATAAAGTAATTCAATTAATTCACTTGTTATAGTAATATAACATGCTAGTGACCAACTTTTGTACCAGTTACAGGAAGCAAAATTTTTTAAAAATTAAAAAAAAAACTGTAAAATGGGGATAAAAAATACCTAGCTCAGAGAGTTCTATGGGGATCAAATCAAATGAGATGATATATGAAAAATGTTTTGTAAACCTTAAAGTTCTATATAAGCATTAGCTATTATTGTTATTAAAAACATAAACCAAGGGAAAATTTTACACAGCTTAGCTAAACAAGATAATATACAATATTATGAAACCATCTAATCAAATGAACATACATTAGTTGTGCTTTAAAAAGACAGGGAACCTTAAAAATCAGACAGTACTCCCCAAATATGTCTACATAAAGGAGAATACTTCAAAATGCAAAGTACAATAACTGTGTCTTCATGCTGCATTTCCATGCTCCAAAGACCATTAAAGAATGGGAAGACAAACTCCAAATAAAAGTTGTAAGATATATTGGCTGTTAGGGGGAAAAGAGAGATGGAGGTGGGGAATAACACAAAGAAAATATAATCAAAAAGAAAATCTATATTGTACATTTTATTTCCTTAGAGTTTAAACTTTTTAGCAGTCTCTGAAAGGTATGTTCTATCACATACATCATAAACACGTATTTTTTTAAAGAATGATAACCAAAAAACAAGAGAAGCATTTTGATGCTGTACTCTTGATAATACTGAAGCTGCTCTCTGGGTATCCTTGCACCTTCAGACTGCAATCCAGAAAAGACAGAATATAGGGGAAAGAAATGGTTTATTTGTTCTTTAAGGGAGGTAGAGGAAGATATGGAGAAGAAATAGGAAAAATGAAAAATCAGAGAAAAGAAGGCAGTCAGGGCCAGCCTGGGGCAAAGCAGTAAAGTGCCTTTTTGATGTAATTTTAGTGGTACAAGGCACTGCTGAATCAAAGAGATCTCACTTCCTTCCCCTCCTTACTTTTTCGTAGGTAAGTAACCATCACTAGTTATTTCTTACAATAAAGCTTTGAAAGAATCTGTGGAAATTCAAATGTTATCTGAGAAGGGCAAAAAATTATTCTGTTATCCTTTTTTTCTTTTTTGGAGGGGGGAAGGCAGGGCAATTGGGGTTAAGTGACTTGCCCAAGGTCACACAGCTAGTAAGCTTAAAGAGTCTGGGGCCAGATTTGAACTGAGGTCCTTCAGACTTCAGGGTCAGTGTTCTATTCACTGGGCCACCTAGCTGTCCCCTATTCCATTATCTTCTGATAAAAATCTCTAGTTTAAACCAGTTTGTTATTCAGGCACTGAAGGCAAGGTTATAAAGAATTTGGACACCAAGACAGGCAAGGATTGAAAAAGTCCACAGCAGAGACCTCTGGGGAGAGGAAGTGGGAAGCTGGAGGGACTCTGGCTATTGAGAAAGGGTAGTGGGGCTCCAAAGGGTTCCTAATATTAAGGAATGGAAGCATGGGAGAAATAACATTTTGCCACAGCAAAACCCTGCCACCAACTCTAGAATCATAGTTTTTGAACTTGAAGGGACATAGAGGCCACCTGGTTCAAGTCCTTCATTTTAGAGATGACAAAGGAACTGAGGTTAAGGGAAATTAAAAGACTTGCCTCGAGTCACCCAGCTAAGAAGTTGTCTAAGGAGGGATTTGAATCCGGGTCTTGCTGACTCTGAGACCAGCATTCTATTCATTACTCCACATTTCTACAAATAGGCAAAAATCTACTTAATATAAATCAATTCCCTTGACTTTTTATAGTTAATATGATGAAAAGCTCAAAAAAAATACCAACAGGTACATTTAATTTTACAATCCAACTTTTCTCTCTAAAAAATGTCTACCTTAGGAAACACTCAAGACCCTAGAAATATTTCAAACTGAAAAGCCTCCTAAGTAAGAAAACAAAAGGATAAGCCTGTCCTCTCACTGTGCTATTTTGTTCAGTGTCATAGAATCATATGGCAACGAATTGCAAAATTCTGGAAAGAAGAATGTACTAAATGATTTCTGAAGGTAGCTGCCCTCAATAAGAATTCTTTCAAAGGGAAGAAATGACCTGGAGTATGGTTAGGTATGACAGATAGGTAGTGGGCCTAATCTTTATCTCCTAATCATGGGGGAGGCCGTAAAAAAAAGCTTATTCCTTTCCTCGCGGCCTAAAAAAACTTATTATGATGTTCTGTTCAAAGTTTCTCACATACATATACACATTACAGAACTTTTTTTAGTATATGAATGAATTTGTGTTTGGGAAATACATTTTTGCAACAATTAAAACATCTCTTAAGAAGAACATTAAGTCCTCACCACTATTACAATTATTATTATTACATAGTAACAACTTGCTTTCTAATCCGTGGTCCTGTCCTTTGTCTTTGCTCAGCTCTGCCTTGCAAATATGGAAAAGCCATGTTAAGTTAACTCATATAATTGCATCCATTCTTTCTACCGCAAACCAACCTATCTATCTTAGTTCAATCTTTCATCCTCTCTTGTTTGGACTACTACAATGAACCTCTAAACTGGTCTCTCTGTCTCGTCTCTTGCCAATTTAGTTGCCCTTACTAAAGCATAGGGCCGAATATATCACTCTCCTGCTCAAGAAACCTGACTGGCTCTCTCTGTTGCCTTGAGGATAAAATATAAATTCAGTTTGATTCTTAAAGCCTGTCATAATCAGGAATAAACCTATTTTGCCAGCACAACGTCTTATCACTCTTTCTCATGTAAAACTAATCTTACTATTTGTTCATAGTACAGAGTATTCTATCTACTGCCAGTCAATGAATTAGCATTTATTAAGGACATACTATGTGCCAGGTATTGTGCTAAGTAATGGAAATCTAAGAAGAGACAAAATATAACTCCCACTTTCAAGGAGCTGACAATGTAAGGGGGAGATAAGCAAACAAATATATGGAAACAAGCTATGTATAGGCTAAATAAGGAATAATTAAAAAGGAGAAGGCACTATCAATCAAACATTTATTAAGCATCTATTATATGCCAGGCACTGTGCTAAGGCACTAGAATTGAGAGCTGTCGAGAACAGGTTCCTGCAGAAGATGGAATTTTAGATGATACTTGAAGAAAGCCAGGGAAGGCAGAGATGATGAGGGAGAATATTACAGGCTTGGGGAATAGCCAGGAAAAATGACCCGAGCCAAGAGATAGACTATCTTTTTGTGGACCGGCACAGCAAGGAAGCCAGTGTCTCGAGATCAAAAAGTACATAGGGGAGTAAGGAATAAGGAGACTCAAAAGGTATGTGATTGAGGGAGGGAGGGAGGCTATGAAGGGTTTTCAACGAAAGATAGGATTTTGTATTTAATCCTTGAGGTGATAAGGATCCACTTAAGTTTACTGAATAGAGGAGTAACATGATAGGAACTGTGCTAAACGTAACTTTGGGAACTGAATGGAAGACTGATTAGAGTAGAGAGAGACTTGAGGCAGGCAGACCCATGAGAAGGCATCTAAGTGATATGACTGAGGAAAAGAGAGCTGATAGTGATCTGACTCAATTATTTCAATAAAATGTAGAAAATAAGAAAAATTCTAAAAATGTGAGGCTAAGTTCTCAGGTGAGATGGTAATGAGAAAAGAGCAATGGATGGTTTAAAGAGGGATGAAAAGGTTTGGAAATGCCACAGTGGAGAGTAAGATAATCAGTTGATAAAAGAGGTATAGGATGGTCTAGCAGTGGTGAGGAACCAGTTGAAGGTAAGTAACATAAATTTGTAGCAGACCCAGTCAAAACAGTTGCATGATTTTCCCCACCTTCATTAAGCAGCACATGTATAGGAATGAAAGCAGTATAAGTCAGGAGTGATCTAAGTCTGAACCATGGCAAGATGTAGTCAGGGATATGATAACAGCGTCAGGGACTCGTTTTACAGATAACACACAGGAGGCACTGGAGTTTTTGGACTCCTGCCTCTAATAGGTTCATTCTTGATCTGCTCAGACAGGAAGAAAAGGAAGACAGCTTCAGAGGGGTTAATAATCTTACTTTTTTCTAGTCTAGTCTTCTCAAGAAGGAAGTGCTAATAATGGGAGCATCAGCTCCTACAGTACTCCCTAATCATCCTTCTCACAGGGGTGGGAGAGAAGGGAGGGCAACTACCCCTACATTTAGATGGGGTCAATCAAGACAGACACAGCTTGTGCGCTCCACTAAATCCCCTCAAGCCTTGATGGAGGCCAGTCAAGACACACACAGATTCCCCTATGGGTTTCCCCACTCACTGACCAGTGCCCACTTGCCTGATAGGGCAACAGACAAAGAAGGCATCTTCCCAACATTAAGTTCACAGGTTAACTTTAGCAATATCATCATTCTGTGCAAGCCAAGCAAATATCAATTATGTCACTCCCATATCTCACAGAGTAGTCACAATAGGACTGTCTATCACTGATTCTAGGAATTACTATCTAGAATCCTTGGGGCTATTCTGGGAGTTATTATCTAATACCTGGAAACTAGACATTGCTATGGTCATGGATCCTGAGAAACTGAACTCTAAAAAGGATAACAAAATCTTCCTCACTTACAGGACTCAACAGAAGAAGACGGTGCAGATTTGAGTTGGTTCACTAAGGTGTTAGGAAGGGGAAAAGAGAAGAGACTAGTTAGTGCAAGAGTAATGGTCTAGGTCACAGGGGTGGGGAACCTATGGCCTCCAGGCCACATGTGGCCCTCTAGGTCCTCAAGTGTAGCCCTTTGACCTAATCCAAACTTCATAGAACAAATCCTCTTAATAAAAGGATTTGTTCTGTGAAACTTGGACTCAGTCGAAAAGCCATACCCAAGGACCTGGAAGGCCACATGTGTCCTCTAGGCTGCAGGTTCCCCACCCTTGGTCTAAGAGAATCCCTTGGGAGGGATTGGAGGTCAACATGTAGACAAAGAATAGCATTTTGCAAGGGAAAGCCAATAGATTATGCTCAGATAAGGGGATTTTTAGAATTCTTTAACATGGAAGTGGTACATTTGTGGGTGATGGCAAGATCAAGAACATGACCATCTATCTTTGTGTGTGGCTAAGGTAGAATTGAGGAACAGAGCATGGGAAGGGAATAGGTTAAGAAACTGAGTAGTTACGGGTTTGATGGAGAGTCAATATGTATATTAAAATCACCTAGTATGATGGGAAGAGTGGGAAAGGAGAAAAAAAAATGTGATCTCCCCAATTGCTAGTGCTATCCTCTATCCAAATTCAAATTACTTTGTATTTACACTCCCTCTGTACTATTTATATACATGCTGTTTTCTTCTGGTAGAATAAAAGTTACTTTGTCATTACTGAACAACTGACTTTGGAACCTGCAAGCCTATGCCAGTAACTCTGGAATTAGGTTTTAGATCACTAAGGATTCAGAAGGAAGGCAGGAAAGAGGGAAGGAAGGAAGGAAGAAAGGGAAAGAAAGCAGACAAGCTAGCTTTATGGAATCTTTGGCTGCATATTCTACTCATTCGTTAAAATAGCTTTTAAGTGATCTGGTTGACAACATGGAGAGGCAAGGTAACTTGGAGTCAATGGAGTCAAAAACCAAAAGTTTTTTGTCTTTATTACCCCCAACACCTGAACCATAGGAGGTGCTCATCATGTTAAAATGGATTATACTGAATATAACAATTTGGCTTAATTATTTTTGAAAGCTTATTTTCTATTAAAATGAATTTGAGGATATTCCAAAGTAATAACTCATCTTGTATAGCACATTAAGCTTTGCAAGGTACTTCCTTCACAACCCCACAAGAGAAATAGTGTGCTTGTATAAGAAATGCATTTTAAAAACAAACAAAATGCCTACATCTAGCTCATTTACAACATTATGCAAAAATGCTTCTTTAGAAATTCAGAACTTGAGAAAACTAACACATGTGAATGGTAGAATGGAACAATTCATGGTCAGAGGAGCTGGGTTACAATTATGTCTTAAGAACTTAATGCATGTGTGGCTTTGAACACTGTCTTAACCTCTCTGGACCACAAGTCCTCATCTGTAAAATGAACAATTTTTAATTAATTGGCCTCGAATGTCTCTTCTTGCTCTAAATCTCTGATCCTTCAAACTCACATACCTCAAGATGAAAACTTGTTTACAAATCAGCAAGCAAATAATGCTGGAAAAGCCCAGAAGTGAGTGCGTAGGTTTCCAAGATTCCACTGGGTCTACAAGAATATAAGCAAAAAAAAAAAAAAAAAAAGGAAAAGAAAGGAAAGAAGGAAGGAAGGAAGGAAGGAAGAAAAAGAAACTCTGGAATCTTCAAAATCCATTTCATTTACATGCTTTTGTTCATGAGGCACTGAACTGTGGTTTTATTTGTCAGAAAAACTGTTAGTCAGTGAGCCAGTAACCATTTAGGAGGCTGCTCTGTTTTAATTAGTTAATGAAAGTTGTAAGAATAAGCAAATGAGTAAATTGCTTGGACATAGACAAGTTATTATGAGACCATATTTGTGCCTTCATTAGTTTTATTACACTCAGCCAAATAAAAATTGATTAAGTTTTATTGATAGGGAAAGATGCCAATGGAAAAGATTGCTGGATTTAAAGCCACAGGACCTGGGTCCAAATCCCTGTACTGCCACTGACTACCTTTATGACTTTACCCACGTCACTTACCCTCTCTGGGCCTCAGTTTCCACATACATAAAATGAAAAGGTTAAACTAGATGACCTCTGAGGTACCTTATGATCTCACTTAGGAATGCATATGTAAACATATATGAAATACAGGTTATCTGTTGGATACTATGAATTCCTCTTTATTAGTTATATTTGCTGAGCTCTTGAGTACTACGTAAGTTTCCAGGAATTTAAGTTGTGTCTGAAATCTGCCTACCTTCATCACCATCTGTTTTCATCATGTGTTTAAAACTGTACTGAAAATGCCATCAGTCTTATTTACTTTCATTAGCATACCATAAAAGTCTCCCTTAGTTTCTTCTTAAGATTCTAAACTGGCATTTTGGCAATAAAAATTGATTACCATAAAATATCACAATTTTTTAAAATCATACAATATATGAAAAATATCTTTTGGGTTGGTAAAAGAAAACTAATAGCTCAGGAAATGAAATAAAAATGAGATTATTTGGTAAGCAATAAGGATTTAAAAATTCATCACAATTCTTTAAAAAATGTACTTCCATTGACTCCAAGTTACCTTGCCTCTTCATGTTGTCATCCAGATCACTTAAAACCTAGTTTGATGCATGAGTAGAATATGCAGCCAAAGATTCCATAAAGCTAGCTTGTCTGCTTTTTTCCTTCCTTCCTTCCTTCCTTAATTTCCTTCCTTCCTTCCTTCTGAATCTTTAGTGATCTAAAACCTAACTCCAGAGATACCTGGCATATGCTTGCAGGTTCCAAAGTCACTTGTTCAATAAACATTTATTAAGAGCCTACTATGTATCAGGCACTGTACTAAGCACAGAGGATACAAAAAGAGGTAAAATGCAGTCTGTTGTCCTCAAGGAGCTCACAATATAATGGGAGAGATAGCTGAAAACAACTGTATACAAATAAGCTATATACAGTATAAGTGAAATAATCAATAGATATAAGGTACTAGAATTAAGAGGGATTGGGAAAGAATTCCTCTAAAAGGTGGGATTAAGCTGAGATTTGAAGGAAGCCAGGAGGTAGAGATGAGGAGAAAGAGTATTCTTGGCATAAGAGAGAAAAAGTGAAAATGTCCAGACTCGAGAGATGGATTGTCTTGTTTGAAGAAAAGGAAGGAGGATGGAGTCAATTGGTTCAAAAAGTATGTGTGGATGTGGGTATGTGGGTGGATGTAAGAAGCCTAGAAAAGTGGGACCCTAGCCAACATGGGGGATAAAGCTGACCTTGGGAATTGATTGGTTCTAGCTCCCCTAACACAGCTTCCTGGTCACTTAAGGGCACATAATACATCATGCAGTCTGGGCTTCTCAGACTTGGTGGATGCCTGAGACCATAGAAATTGTCACATCTTGCTAGATGACTTACTGAATAGACAAGTGTCCATAAGAAAGTAAGGGAGGCCATATGCACCAAAGCTGAAGATAAACGTCACTATCTTCTTACTGCATATTTCTATTGTGTTAGGGCCAAGTAAACCTCCTTTTTTTAAAAAACTATTCAACGAGTACCTCATTCTATCAAAAAATCAAAACTGAACTAAGAAGGTGCTGGCATTAGATCCATATCCAACAATAATGAACTCTATACACGTGGCAGGTTCATTGGTGCAATCAGAAACTTGGGCTCTAATTCAAATTACCACTTACTTTAGAGACAGGCTTATTTAACATTTAGAAAACAGCATTTTTCCTTTTAAAAAATCTTACTTTTTTAGACTATTAATGGTTTTGGTGACACAAAAGGTGTTAGTATCGAGTAAAAATTACACAAGAAGGAATTTCACATAATAGTTAACAAATTCTACATTAATTTATTAGAAAACTACCTGAAAACTGGCAATATATTCAATTTAAAACCAGGCTGTAATTCAAATGGAGTTATCATTCAAGTGAGTTCAGAGAAAATATCTTTCTGCCATACTAAAGAATGACAAAAGTGTAATCCAAGCACATAAGCAGGGTTAGGATAATAAAGATATTATAAAGCAAATTTGAAAACCAACTAAAATGTTGATTTAAGTGAAATTTATCATCAAAATGTGAATTCTATTTTAACATCACCAAGCAAAATAACTTCTACAGGCTGAAATATAATTCTTCTGACATAATTTCTATCCTTGAAGAGCTTGTCTAATTTTCTATTTCTTGGCACTATTGTTCTTTAAAAATAAAGCAATATTTCTTATGCAAGAGTCAATGGTAGAACAAATTATTACCTAAAAAAGAAAATTGTCAAATAATAATGATATAGTCAAAGAATTGTGTGGGAAAGCTGAAGACAGTGTAGCAAAAGTTAAATCATACCCAAGTGTCTGCTATTTGGTTGGTTCGCAATCTGTTAAATTTGACCAAATGTGACTAGTATAATTCTGTTACATCCATAAAATAGGTGGAATTAATATGCAAATTATTATAGCATTTGCGTTGCATGCCATTTCATTAATTTGAATTTACTGACATAACCGTGTATTTTAAATTTATGAGATTCACATAAACCATCCCATAAGAGAATGGAAAATTTATTGAGCTATTCACAAAGAACATAAAACCCAAATAGTTTTGCCCTACAAATACAAGGGGATAAAGTATTTTATACATACAAAACACTACATATATGCTTTACATGTATGTTCTATGATGCCATCCCTCACTCGTGATATATTAATATACTAATGACTTATAGAAGTTGTAGTTCAACTCTAAATGAGGCCTTACCTGAAGCTAAAGTATTAGAGAGAGTTACATTTAATTAGCTATTGCTCTACTGTAAAACATGCTGTATATTAATTCTGTAAAGTGTTTTTGAAATCTATTAAAGAGAAATTTGGGAGCACAAGCTGGGCTGGGCCTTATAGCACCTTTCAAGTCAAATCATATAGGTATTCAACTATTTTACTTCTGTACATATCAGTTCTTATTTTTCACAAATGTTTACTTTCTATTTTTCTATTTCTAGTTACAAATGTTTACTTTGCTTTTTATACAGTGTATACAAACATTTGTAATACCAGAAATACTAAATTCTCTGAAAAATGATACTGAAAAGACAAAATCAGCAATACGATGAACTAATTAATTAAATACCATTATGATGTTAAATATCTAGTTTGTAGCTAAAGGGATTTTTCCACGTGGTTGATTTAAACTAATCAGTTTCACTGAGAGCTATTCTAAAGAAGCATGGACCTCCTATGGACATAGTGGGCTCCCCATTACTGAAGGTCTTCAAGGAAAGCCTGAATGATCACTTGTTTGGTCATTTTGTAGTGAGGATTGTCAGCGAGGGATGAGTTCAATTAGATAATTTCTAATATTCCTTGAAACTGTGAGATTCCGTAACTATGTGGACTCCTTTATAATACATAAAATTTCCTAAGACAACCTATAATAGCTAGCTTCCCATGCTTCATATCTAAATAGAAATAAAGAGCATAAAACTCAATTGTGGAGATTGACATAGATGACAGATTAAGATGAAGCAGTAAAGCCCAGCTCTTTCTTACAACTATTCCAATAAAGACTGAGCAAAAGCTCCAAAGCTACCAGTGATTGGGAAATCCAAGGAGATTCTACCATGAGTCAATTTTCCAGCCCACAGGGAAGTGACCAGTTTTGGCCTTTCAGTTCTATTACTCTGACCCCAGAGCAGGATCTCAGACCAAACCCAGGAAAGAATGATGAGGAAAGGGATAGAATGCCAGGAGTGGGATTACAGTTCTGTCACTCCATGTGTGCAGAGCCTCATAGCTAGCTAGCAGGTTTTGGAGCCAGCAACTATATACTGAAGCTCTATCCAAGAGTAAGTCTTCAGAGTGTTCTGTAGTCTTCTGTACCCAAACTAGGGTACAGAATTTGCAAAGCTCAGTACAGGAGAGCAGTAATCAGACTATGCCCTAGATCAGACAGTTTACAGCCTGCTGAAAGTATGCATCAAGCTAGGCTTAAGGGGCCCCTGAGGTCCTCTAAGAACATAGGAGTCAATGTCCAAAAAACACAGTAGGAATACAGATCAGAACCATGTAAGGTCCCTATATTCTTCTCTAGACATGCACAAATCTTGACTTTCACAAAAAGTTCCAATTTAGGAAGTAAAATTCAAAGAATGAGCAATAAAAAAAGATATCAACAACAATTATAAGATCAGAGTTACCTCCCGGACACAAACACTGAAGAAGCCAATAATGGTAACATTTCTGCAAATAAAACCTCAAAAAAAACATGGGTTGGCCACAAGGTCTACTAGAGTCCCTAGAAGAAATTAAATAAGACTTTAAATGGGAATTTTAAATATGATAAATTAAATGCTAAAAAGCTAAAATGAATTAGAAAAAAAATGAGAATTTTGGAGGAAAGACTTGGAAGGAAAATTAATAACAGTGGAAAAGGTATGAAAACTTAACCCTTGAAATCTAAAATGGACCAAAAAGTAGTTAATGACACCACAAGACAACAAGAAATATTAAAACAATGTAAAAAGACTTTAAAAATACAATTAAATGTGATTTATTTCATATCAATAGCATCTAACCCAAAAAACAAGTCAAGGAGAGATAATATGAAAATTGCAAACACCTGAAAGCCATTACCCCAAAAACAGATCCTAGGTATCCAATTTAAAAAAAAAACTCATTAAGGAAAACTGCCATATGTATTAGAATGAGAGGGCAAGGTGAACACTGTAAAAATCTACTGATGAGCTTCTAAAAGAAACTCCAAAACGAAATCTCCCAGGTATGTCATAGGCAAATCCAGAGCTTCTGGGTCAAAGAAAAGATAGTGCAAGCAATGAAAAGAGAGAGATCAAGTAAGTACTAAGGAGTACATTAATCCACAGTAAAGGATTACAGAAGATTTAGCAGCTGCCACTATAAAAGGAGTGGAGAGCTTGGAGTACAATATTACAAAACACAAAAGAAAAAAGCTTATAACCAAGAATAATTTACCCAGAAAAACTGAGTATAATCCAAAAGGGGGAAAAGGGGATCTTTAATGAAATAGAGGACTTCCAAGTATTCTTAATGAAAAGACTGAAGCTGATTAGATAAAATATAGCTCATTAATCTTTAGAGACTTTAAATATCATATATTCAAATTCCTTTACAGATGTCAGTCATTAAACATTCATTATTACTTTTTTATTAAATTGTAATTTAT
The DNA here is from genome assembly GCF_011100635.1 of Trichosurus vulpecula. NCBI lineage: Eukaryota > Metazoa > Chordata > Mammalia > Diprotodontia > Phalangeridae > Trichosurus > Trichosurus vulpecula. The sequence continues at coordinate 140,993,155 of NC_050577.1, read as the reverse complement.
GATTGTAATTTATTCCACTTTCCTTTGTACTTCATTGTGACTGATGTTTTTACATGGTGGGCTTAAATGAACCATTAAATTCTTGACTTCCCCATATAAACAGATGCTGCAATATTTTTAACAGTCACTGAAATGTACTCTTCAAAAACTATAGCTTTTGCACATTTCTTCGAATAATGTCCATTCTTAAAAATCACAATTAAAAAAAACAAAAAAAGTAAATCAATTAAACACAGGTGTATAGATGAACCCATCACTTACTAAAGGTGGAGAAACCAGTTCATGTTCCTATGATTTGATCAAGGTCAGATATTCTACCTCAATCTAATGGCTCACATGACCATGGCTATCATAAGATCAAAACTTACCTAAATTAGTGCTTTTCCCAAGTAATACACACACCACTGTATATTGTATTATATTATTTTTGTTTAAACCTGTGATTTTCTCCAAGTGGAGAACTTTCTGCTTTGGCAAGTCATCTATATCTTAAAGTCATGTTGTTCAAATGCAAAAGGTACACTTGCCAAAAGACTATTTTATGGAGAACTCATACAAGGTAGGTATTCACATAATGGTCAGAAGAAAGGATACAAGGAAACTCTCAAGGTCTCTCTCAAGAACTTTGGAATTGATTGTGTGACAAAGGAGACACTGGCACAGGACCGCTCAGCATGGTATGCCCACATCAGCTCTATGAGCAAAGCAGAATTTAAACAGCTCAAAGGAAACAGTGTGTACATATTTAGAGTATCCACCACAAATGTTCACAGGGATTATCTGTGCCAGACCTGTGGTAGAGCATTCCAAGCATTCCAAGCTTGTATTGCTCTGATCAGCCACAGTCAGACACATTGAAACTTCACTCTAGCATAGTGATGTCATTCTGGTCCTCTTCAAGAAAGGACAACCAACCAAACATCCAATATCATAAAGTCTAAGAAAGCTATCTGAGATTTTGATGGGTTAAATAACTTCAACATTGTCACACAAGTCTTCTTAATTCCAAAGCTGGTGCTCTATTTAATACTCAGACTGCTTTTCAAATATGAAGCTATTAATAATCATTGTCAGTGTGGTTGGAATTATCTAGCCAAGACTAATAACCCTTTTCATTCTATATAGGTGACAATTCATTCTTTGATTTGCTTTCGTATTCCCTACAATAGCACTTGCTGTTATAGAAGATATTTACCTCTTGCATTCATGGTTAGCCCTAAGTTTTTGTTTTGACTTTGGCAATCCTTTACGTCCTCCCACCTGCACTCTTGACATTCCAGACCCCAAAACCATGCCTTAGCTGTTATCTCATCAGAACTTCCCTCAGAATCAAGGGGCCTTCTCATAAAAGTACCCGGTACCTCCAACTACCCCTGTGTCCTTCTTACTCTGGAATATTCCTCTACCAGGCTGGCCCCCCTTTTCCCACTAATGAGTTCCTCCTGGAGACCCCATTCTGGGGAGGGGTCCAGGCCAGCCAACCTTCATTCCAATCCTACCTCTGCTCATGAATTTCCAGACTTCAAAACCATGCCCTTTTATATACTGTCTTCCCTTCATTAAAAGGTAAGCTTATTGAGGGCTGGAGCTATCTTTCTTTTTGCTTATGTTGTATCCCTAGTGCTTAGCACAGTGCTTGAAACATATTAAGAATTCAATAAATGCTTGTTTGTTTGTTTCTTCCTTCCTTCCTGGGGGAAGAGTTTTGTATGACAGGTTTGTCCTCTCTACTGATATTTCTAAGTAGTAGTAGTGAACTACTATTCTATTTAAAGTTATGCTTCAGACTATCTATAAGGCATTCCTTCTTCTCTTATTATTTGAGATTGCACCAGTTTCCTTTCTAAAAATATAACAATTAAAGCAAAAATAGCTGGTATTTGTTCAGTGGTTTTTATGGCATACAAGGTAGTTTATATTTTTTAATCTTCTTATAAACCTAGGTGAGACAGATAGTAAAAAGCATTATTATACCCATTTTTAAAATAAAGAGCTCAAGACTTGAAAACATATAAGATTCTGATGGTGTGGCACTTAAACATAGTTTGTTTGTTGTTACTGTTTCCCCAAATTCGGTATTCTTTCTCTTATTCTATGGTTGCCTCCTATAAGATAGCATTCATATTTACCTAATTAAAATTATTTACCACAAAGATTAATAGCCTATATTCTCAACCCTACATTTGAAAATTCAAGTTACGTACATAACTACTCCTAGGTCATGAGAATGTAACTAAATATGTTTTTGAACTGTGGTTTTGGGTGATTATAGTGAAGTGGAAGAGCTTTTTATTCATCATGCCACAGTTAGCTGAAGTTACAACTTCCAAAAGGAAAAAATACATTTGGGCATAAAAGGCAACACAATATAGCAGAAACAACACTGAATTATTAGTCAGAACACCCAGAAAAGAAGATCAGACAACACTTCGTCTAACTTTTATTAACAGGCTGAGTTTTATTAAAGTCATTTGATTTTTCTTGGAACTCATTTTAATCTTCTGTAAAATAAAAGAGTTGGGAACAGTTGATCATTAAGGTCCTTTCAAGTAATACTATTCTGTGATTGTACCTCCATATATTTAATTGCTGCTCTGTGTTATAATACAGCCTTTAACACAATGAATAAAAATAATTTGACCTGTTATTATTTCCTAAGAAGTTATTATTGTTATATCTTACAAAGAAACACCTATAGCATTATGTTACTTCAAAACCTATAGTTATTTCAGTAACTACCATAAAAATAATAGCATATGAAACTTGAACATCTAACAGCAACTTGAAGGGTGAAAAAAGTTAAATTTAGAAAAATACATCACACGAAAGCCTACATTTTGAAGCCACAACTTGCAATACAAATACTCTAATTTATTAAACAAACTTACATGGCTAACATAAAAGAAAAGTGTAGTTTAGAAACCAGGAAATCCAGCTCTGATATCTGGTAATTTTTTTTATCTTTTCTAAACATTTGGTCAAGGTGCAGCCTTTTTAAATGATCAAAACCACGAATCAAAAGAAGCTGCATTCAAAGAGGCAAGGTCCATAATATCAAATATCCATGATACACCTAAATTCTTTCCCCAAGAGCTGATTCTTTTTACTAAGCCACAACACCCTCAAAATTAAGGCTGTGGAACAATGACATATTATTGGACATTTTTACAAACTGCTTACTTTTGTTGAATGATTTTCAACTACCCCTCTTTTTATTATGTTATTACTGCCAGTAATTTTGGTTATTTCAGTATTGGTAGATTTAGTTCATCTGGTCCAGATGACTTAAATACATCAGAGGCAACTATGCACTTACAGTCTTACTACCACCTTACTCATCTTGATTATCAGCTGGCTACCTACCTTCAGAGAAAGAACTGATGGAGTCTGAGTACAGACTGAAAAACAATTTTTTCACTTTGTTTTTCTTGCTTTTTTGCAAAATGGCTAATATGGAAATATGTTTCACATGGTTTCATATGTATAATTGATATCACATTTCTTGTCTTTTCAACGGACGGAGGAGGAATGGGAAAGAGGAAGATAATTAGGTACTCAAACATTTTTTAAATGAATGTTGAAATAAAAAAATACTTGTGGGGAGAGAGAAAGGGACTAAGCCTTGGATATAAAGCTTGGGGTTCTTCTCCCCCTCATCTCAAAATGTCAATCAGAAGTTATACTGAGCCTAATCATATCCCCTAGACTAATAATATTTAAGGGAGCAAACAAATATAATTTCAGCCTGGTATCCACTCTCTTTGAGGAGAGTAGAGTGACCTCTGATCCCAACTTCCCAATTCCCTTCCCATCAGGAATTAAAGTCCCCCTTGGAGAAGAGGCTAGAGATGTCTACTCCGCATCATTATGAGTCACAGCGACAACCCCATGCTACATATGGGGGACAGTCACTCCTTATTACACACGGGACTCAGAACACATGGGACCTTGTAATATGGAGCCTCTCTACATTTAGAAAGTTGGGCTCCTCTCCGAGGAGAAAAAGTAAGCGGGCTCAGTGCATTCCTCTTCATACTCCAGATTATCAGGGACCAAAAAATAGTTCTTTCAAAAAATGGAAAGGTTTTTATTTTAATGTAAAAAGGAAAAAAACTGTGGAAGTACTTTAACAGTTAATGTTAAGTCAAGAAACCTGAAATGTTAGAAGAGTAAAGAATGGAAGATTATCACATAGAGAAGGGAATGAACAAATAGGGTAACTGGACGCTTATGGCCAAAAAGGGAAGTATGACTCTTTCTAAAGAGAAGAGAGTTGTATGCTAAGGAAGAAGGTGCTACTTGTTCTCCAAAAAATGACGAAGTCTATCTACTAGTGCCCTCAGATAAGAGATCATCCAGTAAAGAGCAAAGAAGGAAGAGAAGAGCGAGTGGTCATTTGTAACAGGAAGGTTAAAATTACTGAGGCTTGTTGATCTGTTGAAAATAGAAAGGCCTGCTGTCTTTTCAGGGCATCTACCTAAAACATAAGGGAACATGACAGGATTTGCCAAAAGAGAAAATTACTACGCATTTCTAAGGATTCATAAGGCACACATGATGCAGATAGAAAGAAATGAGAAAGCATTGCAAAAGAGTGCAAAGCATTGCAAAAGAGTCTTGGGCAAGAAATTGAAGAATAGAGGACCAGTGACCACTATCTACTGAAGACAATGGAAGAAAAAGAGAAAATCGTATCTGGGAAATGAACAGCTAGAATTTAGATTTCTAAACCTTGACTTAAAATAGAAGGATATTCTAGGTAGAGATGGAGTTCATCTAACGAAAGCAAGGAAAAATACATTTGTCTAACATCTTGAAAATCTAATTAAAAAAAGTATTAAGTGGAAAAAGAAAGGGGGAGGGGAGAGGAAAACTACCTATAAAAAGATTTCATATATGTCAGGAAGTAGCACATAGTTCATTAATTGTTGAAGTTCTTGCAGACACCTCTGTGTCAGTTTTAATAAAATCTGAGATTTTCTTCTTTGCCTTTGATATCCTCCCCTTCCTCACATGCCTTAAAGAATTTGGTCTGACTATCCAACATGGAAATGATTATAAAAATGAAAAGTCTCTACTACCAAGATTATGACATGAAGTTGGGAAAAACACCTATAGAGGTTGTAAACCAGTATGTGTATCTGGGACAAATGGACAAGGACTTAGAGGACAGTAGACTAGAATTCCTGCTGGGAATTACAAAGCTAGTTTAATGAATTGCTTCTTCCAGAAATAAATACCCATCTTTTTAATGCCAACTGTCTACCGATGCTGTAATACAGTTACAAAACACAAATCATAACAATCTTGAAAGAATTAAAAATGAGAATTTTCTGGAAGGTGATGGAGACTGACATGGTAAGTATGAACAGACTGCAAAAAACAATCAATCAGGAATTGGAAGAATATGAGTAAAAGAAGTATCAGAGAAATGTAAGAAGAAAAGATGGGTTGATCCTGTGGCCTGGGCACTGGTACCCTTGATGTTGCAGGTGGAAACAAGAAAGGCATCTAGAACACTGGTAGACTCATGGGAGTACATGGACAAGATTAGCATAACATGGACATGCATAGATGAGTCAATACATAAGCATGTATTAAGTGACTACCAGGTACCAATCACTAGGGCTACAAAGAAAGGTAAAAAAATTTAAATAAAACACATATGCAAAAAAAAAACAGTCCCTACTCTCAAGGAACTCACAGTCTAATCAGGGAGACAACATGAAACTGACATACAATCAAGATATATGAAAGATAAATTAGAGATAATCAAGAAAAATAATGTTCTAGCATTAAGCGGAATCAGGAAAGGCTTTTCTTGTAGAAGATAACATTTTAGCTAAGCTTTGAAGGAAGCCAGGAAAGCTGAGAGGTAGAGATAAAGAAGAATATTCCAGACATATGAAGCAACCAAAGAATGTGTTCAGAATCTGGAGATGGAGTGTCTTGTTCAACATTCCACCAAAGAGGCCAATGGATCTCGGAGTCACTGAATCTCAAATTAATGGGCAGGGAAGTGAGGTGTAAGAAGCCTGGAAAAGGAGGAGGGAGCCATGTGGTGAAGGACTTTGAATGATAAGCAGAGGATTTTATATTTGGTCCTAAAGGTGACAGGGAACCTCCGGAGTTTATCAATCAGGAAGAGGACATAGTCAGATCTTTGCTTTAGGAAGATTAATTTGGCATTTGAGTGAAGGGACTGCAGAAGGGAGAGACTTGAGACAAGAAGACCAAGCAGCAGGCTACTGCAATAGTCAGGCATAGAGGTAATGTGGAAATGTACCAGTGTTGTGGTCTGTCAAAGGAGGGAACATAGTGCATGCAAGAATTTTTATGAAAGTAGAAATGACAGGACTTGGCCACTTGATTGGATGTGGAGGTGAGAAAGAGAGACAGAGAGAGCGAGACAGACAGGGACAGAGAAAGGATGACACCTAGGTTTTGAGCCTGGATGACTGATAGTGATACCCTCGATAATGATGTTAGGAAAGGGGGAAGAGTTTGTGGGGAAATATGAGTTCAGTTTTGGATATGTTAAGTTCAAGATGACTGTGGAACTTCTAGTTTGAGATGTCTAATAGACAGTTGGAGGTGAGAGTCTGCGATGACAAGCAGAGTGTGACTTTTGCCTTTGTTTTTTCTTTAGGAGTTCTTCTCAGCACTAAGGCAGTCAAGTACCTTTGATGAATCTTGCCTTTCAAATGTAATGGCAGGCAAAGGGGACTTTTTCTTGTCTTTTGTTTGAGTGCTTCTCAGCACTAAGGCTAGTGCCTTTTGATTGAGTCTTGCCTTTGTTTCAATCAAGAGTCTTTGAATTGGGAGTCTTTGATGACCTGCTTAAGTCACAAGAAAGCCTAGGTCTGACCCTGAAGAAGCGTGTATATATAATCTGAGGTTAGCATTTTGCTTGGGGCTCTCACTCACTGGAAGAGTGTTGTATGATTTGACCAGATGAGACTCTGGGTAGCCGTTAAGGAGCTCCCCTCCCCCACCTTTGAAAACCCAAATGTTGACACTTCTCTCTCTGGTAACTGTATGTATTGCTATAGTTAGACTATTAGAAGCCTGTCTACTGGTTTGTGTTTATTTGCTCTATTTATATAATGTATGCTTGTAATTTCTGTTTGTATACTCTCTGAAGTTCAGGGTGCTAACTTTTCCCCTGAACTAAGTGAATAATATATGTATGTTTAATTAAAGTGAGATTGTAAACCCCTTAAAGATACTTTCCTTAGAAAAGCAGATCAAAGAACCTGTGCTAGCAGCCCTCCTGTGTGCTCTTGTTGTTGGTCTTGTTTTTGGTCTTTCATCTCCACAGCAGCTGCTGGCAGCGTTGTTGTTCGAAAGTCTGAAAGTCAGCAGAGGGGCTAGGGCTAGATGAGCAGACCTGAGAATCATATGCATTGAGATTATATTTTAAATAATGGAAGCTGATATCACCAAGCGAAATAATACAGAAGAAAAAGCTCCCAAGACAGAAATCTGGGGTACACCCAGCTTTAATAGTGGTGACTTGTACAAACATCTAGCAAAGGAGATTGAGAAGGAGCAGTCAGACAGGTAGGAGGGGAGAACCAAGATAGAACAGAATTATAGAACCTGAAAGAGAAGATAATGTCAAGGGAGATGGTCCGTCAAAAGCTACAGAGAAGTCTAGAAGTATAAGGATTTAAAATAACCATTAGATGTGGCAATTTAGAGATCACTGGTAATTTTGGAGAGAGCAGTTTTGTTTGAATGATGAAATGCAATCTTCATTATTGGAAATCAAGCACCTGGTACAGATGAGCTCTGTTATTAGGAAATTAAATATTGATGATACATGCTGATAACGAGCCAACAGCAGATGTATTTCAGGATTGGAAAAGAGCAAATATTTTCCCAAATTTCAAGAAAGGCAACAAGGGAATCTGCAAACTACAGGTCAGTATTTGGTATCAATATCTAGCAAATTCTAGAACATATTATAAAGAGGTGGTAAGTGAACATCTAAAAAAGAACAGTATTCACAGTCAGCATGGCTTCAAAAAGAACATACTAAATGCAGTTTCCTTTTTTGACAAGGTTGATAAACTTATAGATCAAAAGAATGATGAAGATAGAATTTGACTAGGTTTTAGAAAACATTTGATGACATCTCATGCTATTTTTTATGACAAAGGTAGGCTAGATAACAGTAAATCTAAAAATATTAAGCTGCTGTTATGATTATGAAAGACAAAAACAATCAGTCAATGGTTTGATGATAGTTATGAATGCTGGAGAGATCTAACTTCACCCTGAAAGTGGCTAACTTAGAGCAAAGCTAATAGGTCATATGTGTTGAGACCAATGTACAGAGTGAAATATAATTTAAATATCATAGCAGTTACAATATATTCCTCTAGTAAAGTCATCCTCTGATACTGCATATTGGTATAGTAGTGACCCTGGGTTCTTGAAGGCTCTTGTAGTTGAGCTGAAACCTAGCAATTAACTAAGTTCCAGTCATTTGAGAACAGGCTTAATTTCAGAGAAGTTAATGATCAAAAGATTGGCCATGAAGTGTGTATTTTTTTAGCTAAGGAAACACATTAAAACCTCTTAATAAGTGATAGAAGAATTGCAATCTACATCTCTGGAGGTAAACCGCCCCCAACAATTAAATCACAGTCTTTGAGCTGTTGAAGTATGACAAATATAATAGAAGTCAAAATAGCTGAAAATGAATAGAAAAACACTAGATAGATCAGGTAAGAAACTACCTGGAAAGCAATAAAGTCATTTTTAAAATAGTATAGTTGAAAATGCTTCAGATTTGAGAGCAGAGGTTTTAATTTTAAATCCACCTCTTTATTGATTACTACATGACCTCGGGCAATTCCTTTTACCACTCTGAGCCTTAGTTTCCTTATTTAATAAATGATAGTATTAGACAATTTTTGATCAGGTGGCAGTGGAAAAAGGGCTAGATCTGGATTCAGAGGACCTAAATTCAGTGTCTCTGCTACTTAATACCCATTTAATCCTGGGAAAGTCACTTAACCTGTTTGATTCACAGTTTCGTCATATGTAAAACAAAAGGGTAGGATGAGATGATCTCTAAGGTCCCTTACAGCTCTAAACCTATGACTCAATGATCAAAAAATAAAGTATCCCTTTCCCCAAAACTGAAAAATTAAAATAATAGTTCTACATATATGAGTACCAATACACTCTGCCCCAAGTTTAGTTATCTAAATTAAAGAGATGTTTCTTCTTGGTATAGCTAACAGCTGGATGCTGCAAAGAATAAATGTAAGTATCAACGGGTGGGACATACACAATGCTGACAGGCAAGAAAGAGATGTATATAACTGGGGAACCGATGGAGATAATTACTTGTCACTAAATAGTAGAGTGATTGCAGCAGCAAATCCCCATGTAGTTATTGTATAAATAGCTTCAATATGCCTTTGGACCTACTAAAATACATATCTAAAAGATAAACTAATCTTTTAAAATATTATGATGATTCAGTTATTTAGCAACACAATACAGCAATAGCTAAATGTTAATTTTTTAAAAAGAGGACTTTGTCAGGGTGTCGAGCTATAGTCATTCTTCTAATATGGCTTTTTCTTAATCTCAGTAAAACTTGCTTAGACTTTTTGCTTCATATTATATATAATGCATGTGCATATAGCTTCAAATAAATATTTTTCCTGGTCTTTGGGGACAACTTCCAGTGGATACTTACTTATATTTTACATTCTTAAGCTTAACTATAAAAAGGGAACAATACTTGCTAACTGACAGCATGGTTTTATCAAGGAGAGGTACAGAATTAAACTAATTCTTATTTTTTGACAGGGTTACTAGATTCTTAGGTTAGGGGAATTTTCATATAGGTTACAACAGGCATTTGACAAAGTCATTAATGCTATCCTCAATATACAAGAATGAAAGAAGTAGACTGGATGACATTAGTTATATTCAGAACTGGTTGAATGTTCAGTCCTAAAGATTTGTCATTAATGGGTTGAGAACAACTTGGAAAGGTTACGAATATGGTGAAGCTTTGGTGGAATGCCCTCAAAATAAGCTATTGGCACGGAACTGTGGTGTATTTTTAGCATAGGTTTGGATAATGACATACATGCCACGGATATAAAATTTGGAGAAGACACAAAGCTGAAATAGATAGATATCACAAATTGTAAGGCAGACTCAAGATGCAAAAAGATTTGGAAAAGCTTGAATAACGGACTCTATCTAATGAGGTGGAATTTAAAAAGATATACAAAATTATCCATCTAGGTTTAAAAAAATGGACTTCACAAGTATGAGATAAGTGAAAAAATACCTAGAAAGCAGGTCATGTGGTAAAAAGGGTAGGGTTTTAGGTGACTGCAAAATCAATATGATTCTACCATGTAATATGGCGGACAAAAAAAAGCAAATGTAATCTTGTAATACATCAGGAGAGGCATAGTGTTCAGAATGATGGAAGTGCATCAAGTTCCATTTTACTCTGCCCTCATGTTTCAACAATCTGGCTAGCAGCTGTTGTGGGGGTGAAAGCCCAACAACAAGAACACTACCAGCACACTGCAAAAGCACAGGTTCTTTTGATCTGCTTAACTAAGGAAAGCTACATGAAGGGGTTGACAAGCTTACTTTAATTCAGCATACAAAATATTATTCACTTAGTTCAGGGGGAAAAGCCAGCACCCTGAACTTCAGAACAAAATACAAACAAAGTACAAACATCAACAGACAGACCTTGTCTGATTCAAATCCCAATACATAGTTGCCAGAGTTTAACAAAGTCTCATCATCCTGGTTTATGAGCTGGAGGGCTCCTAGCTACAGCTGCCCGGAGTCTCTGCCTCAGCACCACCACGAGTAAGAGCCCTGCACAAATGGCTCTGTCCTCTCTTCTTATAGGGTTTCAGAAGTCATCAAACGTCATCTGAATGACCAGAACTTAGGCTGCTATGATTGGCTATTGAATTAGCACCACCCCTTAGGACCCTAGGAGGTTCACATCCACATAGGTTAGGTTAACACCTAATAGGGGTTACAGCCTGGGGTTTAGCACTAAGTGAGACTCAATGAAATACACTGAGTTACTCAAAAGGAACAAAGCCAAACTCTTCAAGGGCACTTGTTGAACTAAGTGCTAAGAGCCCATTTTGCTTACCAACACACCTAATCAAACCCAATCTGGAGTAATGTCTTCTAAGCAACGCATTTTACCAAGGGAATTGACAAGGCTGTCCAAAAAAGGAGGGCTAGAAACCATGTCATACAAGAAATGGTTACAGAAATAGAGTATATTTAGGCAGGAAAAGAGCAAAGACATACATGTTCATAGCTTTTAAGTATCTAAAGAGCTGTCATGTAGAAAAGACTCACTCTACCTGGCTCCCAATGTACTGAAGCAGGAATGGTTGGAAGATGCAAAAAGGCAGATTTTGTCACTGTAAAGGAAAACTTGTTTATACTTAAACCTGTCCAAGAGCACAATGGGAGGACTTGTGATGCTGAGGGTTCTCCTTCATATTAGCTCTTCTAGCAAAGGCTGAGTTGCCACTTCTCAGGGAGGCTGTAGAGGGAACTTCTGCGAAGGTATATGTTAAACTAGAGAGCACCTGTGCTGCTTTCCAATACTGAGATTCTTTAATTGGCATAATGCTTTAAAATGAACAAACATTACTTGTGTCTGTCAGAGAATGCATTCAATAAAAGCATAGACAAGGCAGGGTTCTTAAATTTAAAAAAAATTAAAGAGGATATGTTTTACACTTTCTATTTTTCAAAGATACATGGTATCTCATTGGGCACTTGAAGGTATTCTCTGTACCTAAAGGCATGTTCATAACATCTCTCAATAAACTATGACTTTGACCTTTAGGGAAATAAATTCTACTCCTCCTACCCCTCCATCAGGAATACAGTAATCTCCATGACCTACTAAGCAAAAAAGCCCTGGAGAAGCTCAAAAATCCCTGACAGGGAAAATGAGTCACCCTGTTGGAGGGACACTAGCAGTAATAGCCCAAAGCCCCTTTTCTCAGCCACAAGAAGTTTGAATATCAACCACATTCTAGCTTCCCAGGAGTCTTTCCCCCCCACCCCTCTCCCCTACACCATTCACATAAATCAGTACCAATCCTAGATCCAGGAGCTCCTCACTCCAGGCTTCTAATGCCTAAGCCTGCCTAGATACAGGTAAAAACTCTAAAAAAATCATACCAGACTTTATTGGTTTGGGGGAGAGAATGCCCCATTCCTTCTGAGATTCCAATTCCACCTGGAGGTTCAGCAGACCTGTTTCCATCATTCTCCCTGACTGACCTTAGATTTGTATCTCCCCTAAATAGAGCTGGCTTGCTTTACTCATTTTTTTCTGAGCTCCACATTTCCCTGTACTGGACTATTGCTATTCTGAACTGCTCCAAGTCTGTGTTAAGACCTCATCCTTAAAGGACAAGCAAATCACAACTCTTTCATGAAGCCATCCCTGCCTTCTCCAGTGCACAGTTCTCTCTGGAGTCACCAAATTCTATGAGCATTCATTATTATTCTGCTCATTCAGCTTTTAACTATATTCCTTGGTATTGTTATATTTTATTGTTTTTATATGTATATATTTTTACTGCTAACTTTTTACTTCAATGCCTAGGATTTAGTTTTATTTCCTTTTAAATATTTTACACCTGGTACCCTTAAATATTTATTTTAAGAATGTATGAGCATCAGTATCCAATACAAGTTCCTAGGCTTTTATGGTGTAATATCATAATTATATTAGGGTATTTAATATGCAGTTTATTTATAAGCTCTTTAAATCATTAATTACCTTTTCCCACCCACTATGAAATGAGGAAAAATTGACATGTTTGGGGAGCTGTAGCACATTCTATAATGACTAAAATGTTACAAATGATCATACTTCTTTTTTTAAATGATCATATTTCTAATGTTTCAAAATATAAATTAATTATTTTAGACTTAGATAAATCATATAAATGGCACTTCCAGTATAGGATGAAGTTCAAACTAGATAAGTGAAAAGTGGTAGGCTTGTGGAAAATTAGCAAGTATACCATATCCAAGATGATAAGAAACTTGTTTGACACAAATATTATAGAAAAGATCTAGAGACATAATGGATGAGAAGTTTAATATGATTGAGCAATTCGGTGCCTTAATGGAAAGTCGCTTGCTATTTTGATAACAGAATAAAAGGAAAGGACAAGAAAGCAATTCCATGCTTGGTATTGGTTAGACCTTCATTGCAATTTTGAGTTCACATTTGTGAATGAGAGGGCAGCAAAACAGATTAAAGAGCAGGAAAATAGGCCCCTTGAGAAAAGCTTCAAGGGTTTGGGATTACTGGTTAGGGAAATGAAGAAGGCTGAGGGCTGACTTAAGGGCCTTTAAATATGTCAAAGGTAAAATAAGTAGATGTTGATCTTCTGTCCTCTGATAAAATGAGAGGAAAGAAGCACAAATTTTAACAGGAAATACATAAAAGAATTTCTTAAGTGAAAGGGTTGGTAAACTTTTGAAAAGGCTTCTGCTGAAGGCTGAGGAATCTCTAACCTTAAAGTTTTTTAATAAGAGGACAGAAACAGTAAGATCAAGCATCAAGAAAGGATGCCCATTATCACCATTACTATTCAACAGAGTGCTAAAAATGCTAGCTGTAGCAACAAGACCAAAAAAATCATGAGAATAAGCATAAGCAAAGAGAAAATAAAATTATTGCTTTTTGCATATGATGTGATGGTTTACTTAGAGAACCACAGAAAGTCAGCTAAAATATTAATTGCAACAATTAGCAACTTCACCAAAATTGTAGGACATAAAATAAATCCATGTAAATCACAAGAATTTCTCTCTATTACCAACATATTCCACCAGGAAAGAGAGCAAAAGAGATTCCATTTAAAATACCTACATAAAATATAAAATATCTAGAAGTCCACCCACCAAGAAATACACAGAAACTCTATAAACACAATAACAAAACATAAATAAAGACATAAATATTTGGAAATATACTAATTCATGTGCAGGCCAGATCAATATAATAAAAATGGCAATATAATCTAAATTAATTTACTTATTAAGGATTAAACAATCAAAGCACCAAAGAATTGCTTTATAGAACTAGAACAATAGTAATAAAATTAATCTGGGAAAACAAAAGCTCAAGAATATCAAAAGGATTTTTATTTTTTTAGCCTAGCATTTCCAATTCTCAAGATATATTTTAAAGAAGTAATCATCAAAGTAATCTCATACTTGTTATGACATAAAGAGATGAATCAGCAGAACAGATTAGACATACAATATATAGAAGCAAATGAGCACAATAGCTTAGTCTTAGATAAACCCAAAGATCTCAGTTATTGGGGCAAGAACTCACCATTCAACAACAACCAAAAAAACTGTTGGGAAACCTGAAAAGTGACTGTCACAAACTAGGTATAGACCAATATTGCACACAATATACCAAGATAAACTGCAAATGGGTACATGGCTTAGACATAAAGAGTGATAACAAATTAGAGGAATAAGGAAGAAATTACCTGTCATATCTCATATCTATACATAGGAGAAAAGTTTGACTAAACCACAGAAGATAAAATGGATAATTTTGGTTACAAAAAATTATAAAGTTTTTGCACAAACAAAACCAGTGCACAGCTAAAATTAAGAGATTAATGAGATATAGATAAATGGGAAAAATCATTACAAATTTCTCTGATAAAGGTCTCATTTAGAAGATATCAATGGAACTGATTAAATTTTATAAAAATAAAAGCCATTTCTCAATGCATAAATGGTCAAAGTATATGAACAGGCAGATATAAGAAGACAAAATATAAGCAATCATTAGGCATATGAAATAATGCTCTAAATCTCTAATAATTAGAGAAATGCAAATTAATAGAACTTAAGGTTCTACCTCCTCCCTGCCAGATTGACAAAGCTGACAAAAAAGGGAAATGACAAACTATAGAGGGGCTATGGGAAAATGGGTACGTTAATGCAATTCTGGCAGGTCTGTGAATTGATCCAGCCATTCTGGAAAGCCATTAGGAACTACTCACAAAAAAATCTATTAAACTGTGCATACCCTTTGACCCACTGACATAATTTCTAGGTCTATATCCCCAAAGAGATCAAAGAAAGAAGAAAAGGACCCATACACTAACTAACTAGCTAAACAACTCACTCTCTCTCTCTCTCTCTCTCTCTCTCTCTTTCTCTTTCTCTCTCTCTCAAATATATATATATATATGTATATGTGTATGTGTATATATACATACACGTACAAGTGTATATGTATGTGTGCGTATATGTGTATAAACATTAGCTCTCTTTGCAGTGGAAAAGAACTGGAAACTGAGGGGATGGACAACAATTTCAAGAATGGCCGAATAAATATATGAATATAATCATGCTCCAAGAAATGACAGAGGGAGTGGTTTCAGAGAAACCTGGGAAGATTTGTATGAACTGATATGTAGTATCAGAACCAGGAGAATAATGTTTATAATAATGACAATATAGCAAAGACAAACTTTGAAAGTATTAGGGACTCTGATCAACACAATAACCAACCATGATTCTAAAACACCCTAGATTAAACATGTTACCCATATCCTGATAGAAGTGATAGACTCAGTACAGATTGGAATAGTTTCTTTTAGATATAACCAACTGGGAATTTGTTTTGTTTGACCATACGTATTTGTAAGAAGGTATTTTGTTTTTCTTGATTCTCATTTGGGAGGCACAGTGAAGGTGAGAAGGAAAGAAGCCAAATCTTCACTGGAAAAAATAAAATGTAACTTAAAAAAAAGAATAGGAGAGAAAGGTTTATAGGACATGGAGTAGAATGTGAGATAGGAAGAGATGATGGATCTGTTCTTTCATTGTATTAGAGGAGTTGCTGAGAACATTAAGGAATAAGTGACTTGTCCCAAGTTATAACAGCAATGTTACTTGCAGCTACTATGGCTGTGTAAGGCCAATAACACTAGCACACAGGAGGGCTGCTAGCACAGGATCTTTGATCTGCTTTTCTAAGGAAAGCAACTTTAAGGGGTTTACGATCTCACTTTAATTAAACATACATATATCATTCATTTAGTTCAGGGAGAAAAGTCAGCATCCTAAACTTCAGAGAAAACACAAACAGAAATTACAAGCAGAAATTATATAAACAGAACAAATAAACACAAATTAACAGACCGGCTTCTGTCTGACCATAGCAATATGTACATAGTTACCAAAGAGAAAGGCACCAACACCTGGATTTTCAAAGCAGGGGGCTCCTTAACAGCTACCCAGAGTCTCCACACCAACACTCTTCCAATGAGTGAGCCCCAAGCAAAATGCTAACCTCAAAATATATGTACACTTCTTCAGGGTCAGAGAGTGTCATAACCATGGGACTGAAACTCATGATGACCTTCCCATGACTTAACAAGGTCATCAGGGACTCCCGATCAAAGACTCTCAATTGAAAGAAAGGCAAGACTCAAAGGCACTTGATTACCTTAGTGTTGAGAAGCACTCCAAAATGAAAGACAACAAAAAGTCCCATTTTACTTGCCATTACACAAGGTCACACAGCTATTATGTATTTTCAAGTTTTGTGGCTTTTTTTTGGCCTTTGTTTTTCCAGTTCTTAGCACAGTGTCTGGCATATATTAAGTGTTTAATATAGACTGATTGTGCTATAGGTAGAATTTGAAAACAGATTTCCTTTCTATAAGGACAGCCCTCTAACCAATATATTGCATCTAAAAGTAAATGTAAAGTTTCAAAAACAATGTATTTCACATTTCTTGGAGTCACAACAAAAAAGTAGTTTTTGGTACTCAACCATTCTTATACATAAGCTATCAAAAAAGATAAAAGATGGCAAATCAAGAACTGAACTTTCTGCTGAGGTGATTTTGAATCAATTTAACAAACATTTGTTACGTGCCAACTATTTGCATATACTATGATAATTTAGATACATATATTTTTCAATGTTCTCAAGGAGCTTACATTTTACTAGATCTCAGGAATCAATTTTTGTTCTATTTGTACTGTTAGCCACCTAGACAGTGAGTAAGATTTATGAAAGGATCTCTCATTCTTTTCAAGTTCTGCTCTTCCATGGCTATTCTGTGATTGAAAAGGGTATTTTTTCTTAAGTCCTGCTAATTAAGCATGCTCCTATAATAATTTATTCCCATATTAGGAATCAAGAGACTTAGGAAAGATGTCTCAAATAGGAATCAAATTGAGGGTAGAAAGAGTATAGAAGGGGATGAATAAGATTAATCAATAGGAATTACCCTAAGCAATGATCTAGAAAATGGATATGCCCAGATTGTAAGGTCTTAAACTTTACTCGTCTCTCCTAAAGGAGACATTCTCCAAAGCTTTGATTCTATCCCACGTAAAGAGGATCATTCATAATGAGGTAGGTCTTCTATTTATAGGCACTAAGAAGCTGGTATAGCTTCAAGTCTGGAAAAACTACATAAATCTATCATACTATTGGGATTTGACCTTAGTCCTTAGTTCTCTCCCATTTCAATACCACCTCTTGGAACTCTGTTCTCTTCAAGGCTCAGCTCAAATGTCACCACCTTCAGGTGGTCTTTTTCTGATGCTTCTCACTTTTTGTTCCGCCCCCTTCCCCTCCCAGCCCAGCCAAATCACCTTGAACTAGTTTGTATGTAACTTGTAATTGCTTATCTGCTGTTATGTCCCTGATAAAATGTAAGGTCCTTGAGGTCAGGTAACGGCTGTCTCATTTTTTTTGCCTTTGTATCACCAAGACCTGGAACACTGTAGGTTTACTATAAATACTTGCTGATTCAATGTTGGTGAGACAATTCCTCTATTAATATTTGTTTAACAAACTTGGTACTCTTTCATACAAATAGTTCTGTTAACATTTTTATAGTTGAATGTCAAATCTCTAAAACTGTATGGAGAAAATGAATGAACAAATGAAGAAATGAATAAAAAATTTACTAATGTACTACATGTCAAACACTTTGTGAGCTAGGACCACAAATACAAAAGCAAAACAGTACCTTCCTTTAAGGAAATCACCTTCTGGTTGAAAAAAAAAACAACACAAATATAAGAGTGGTAACCAGAAAGGATGTCTGAGTCTCTTGAAAGTATCTAGTTTTGTGTGTAGAAAAATAAAGCTAGTGATTAACACTGCCTTTATAGTCAAAATTGTGATATTAAACCTATTGTAATTACCAAGGGTTAGAAAGTTATCTTGAAATGGAAAGGGGAAAAGGAAGTGTACAACAAAAAATGGCCCTAATGAAGATGAAGCATCATCCATTAAGACCCAGTTAGATATGGGAGTTCTTATACATCAATGCAGCATGGTACCAGGTCAGGAGAAAGATAGGGAATGAGAAAGTAGGAGAGAATTAACTGTTAAATGTATGTCCATTATTATAGCAAAATGAAAATGAACTTGTAAATTTAGAAATTACATCACTCCTTTGATTCACTGAATATAAAAATAAGAAATGCTGACACTTTAGGAGCAAAAACTCCTATGAAATCCCAGCAGTGCTGAAGTGGAGGGAAAAAAGTAATAATCATAAATATGAATTGTAAATTCATTGGTTCACTGAATTTGGTAAATAGAAAACCGGGTTTGAGATTATAAAACTCTATCTGATTTACCTTTTTACACTTGTTCAGAGAGTTTTAAGATGCAGACCTCAAATTAAAAGAGGTTAAAGGCCACCTGAACACTATAAATTGTTGCACAAGAATAAGTTTGTGTGATAGATTTCTCTCCACACCAGGTACCAAAGAATATCATAAGCCTGCTTTCAGATGGAAAGATGGTTTGACAAACACCGTCATTCTTTTTTTACAGATTTTGAATTTTAGTTTGAAAATTATAATTCTTTACAACAAAAATTTATTTAAGTATAACAAGGTGTGAATAATGTGGACGATGGGGGAGGCATTGTATAAAACCATGCATCTCTGTTGTGAACAGCTTAATTTTTTTAAAGTACGTAACAAATTTCACACTATATCCAAAAGTATCCTGCTATTCTGTTTTTTCTGAAATTCTTGCTGCTCTCTTCTATGTATTTTTAAATGCTTTACTGATGAATCTTTCTATTTTTTTCTGCTTTTTTTGGTGCTCTGATCACTATGTCCCCCATAACTCTCCTAGTCAATCCCCCCCTTAAATGAAAAGTTCTCCCTTGTAACAAATATTGTCAAGGTAAGCAAACCCACAAAATGATATTCAGTTTTGATATAACCATTTTTAAAAATCCATTCAACAAAATATTTTATTCATTTACCACATTCAAGGCACTACATTCTATGTTAGAATCTAAAGCTGAAAAACTATTAGTGGCTGCCCTCAAGAAGCTTACAATCTACCAGGATAGCTTGGAAAATGTACATGTTGTGATACAAGTTAGAAAATGATAATGGAAAAATAAAGAACTAATATAAAAATATGTTCCCCAGACATAGTATGTGTACAATAAATGTGTCTGTTACTATGTAGGTATATTTGTGTGTACATATTCCCGTTTAAGCAGACTTAATGTTTAAGCAGTCCCTATGCCATACTGTTTTTTTGTATTTTTATTCACAACATCTAGCAAAATCCCTGGTACACAGTTGGCACTGAATAAATGCTAGCTACTGGATTAGTTTATAAAAGTTCTTTCTATATCCATTGTTGCAGTCATTGTATGTGTGGTTTTCTTGGTTATGTTTACTTATTCTGAATCAGTTCATATAAGTCTTCCTATGCATCTCTGAATTCTTCCTATTCATAATTTGGTATGGTATAACAATATTCTCCTCTATTCACTTACCACAATTTGTTTGCCTATTTCCCAATAAATGGATACTTACTTTGTTTCCAGTTCTATGCAACCACAGAAAGCACTATTAATATGTTGATTTATATTTGAGCTTTCTGTCTTTAATATCCTTGCTTTAATATCTACATCCTTTGCTAGGACTTGTAGAGGACCATCTCTGACATAGTCCATAGTGAGAAGGGTACATGCCAGGTTTTCCTTTAAGCCTGAGCTTGTTGTTCCCTGGGCTGTGTACTCTGGAATGTGGGCTCACCAACTCCCTTCTAACTTCCCCCAGGAAAGTACTGGACAGCATGTGGAGTTCCAGCTATATCTTGATAAAGCCTCCCTAGGCCTCTGCAAGGCAAGATCATCTGAGGTAAGGTCTCTCTGCTAGGCAAGACCATACATAGATAAGTTTTTATCTGCATGGGAAAGAACAGTTATGTTTCAATACAGTTAGCATAGTGTATCTGAGCTACATGGGCTATGTGAGATATGTGATAGGATGTCCCAGTAAAGTAACAAAGCAGTACAACGCTTGGTCCACTTATCTGATTCTATAGAGTGCATAAGTTCCCGCTTCTGCTAAATAAACGGAGTTGTTCTTCACCATCCCACCTGGCCCATGTTTCTTTCACTCTCTCCAGCATCCTGTTGAGCACACACAGTGCCAGCAGCACACACACACAAACAGTGCCACCTCCACTGGTGGCAAGGACTAGCAGTGGGACAGTTGTAGCTACAAGACAGACAACTTAGTCGCTTCTTTTAAAAGCATACTTCAAACTGTTTTCCAAAGTGGTTACATCAATTTACAGCTCTACTAATAGCATTTTTACGCAGTCTCAAGCTTTAATAATATACTAACTAAACCTAATGGAATCATTTAAGGATGAAATTGATTATCAATTCCACATTAGAGAGACTCTGTAAATCACGGGAAAATGAAGCCCTACTATGTTTAGTATCCTGAATTTCTGCTTGAGTTTGAATTACAAGGTATTGGAAATTTATAGAAGTAAAGACTACAAGGCCAGAGGTATTTACTGGAGGATACAAAAAAGTAAGTGGCAATGGGCAGTCCTATGCTCCATACCTATGAGTCCTAAAGTGTCAGCTTTTTGGCTGAATGGAGAATGGATTGGACTGGGGAGCGACCTGAGACAGGCAAACCTACCAGTAGGCTATTGTAATAATCTAGGAATGAGGTGATGAGAGCCTGCACTAGAGTGATGGAAGTATCAGAGGAAAAAAGGGGGGTATATTCAAGAGACGTTGCAAAAATGAAGCTGACAGGCCTTGGAAACAACTTGGCTATGGGGGGATGAGAGACAGTGAGGAATCCAGGATGACTCCTAGTTCTGAACCTTAGCAGCTGGGAGGATGGTGTTGCCCTTTACAGTAATAAGCAAGGCAGGAATAGAGGAAGGGGAAGGGTTTAGGGGAAAGGATAACAAATTTTGTTTTGGATATATTGCATTTAAGATGCTTACTAGACATTTAGTTTGAGATTTCTGGCAATTGGAGATGCAAGATATAGCCAACCTCACAAAGTACAAGTTCCTTTGAGCCCTAGCTCAAAAGCAGTTCATCTGAAAAAAAGATTGGGAAGCATCTGAGCACAGCAAGCTCACTATAAGTCTTACTTGTAGCATGTCCTCTAAAAATCCCAGTTTAACCCTAGACTGCATTGAGAGACAGTGTTCAAGCCTGTAGAGGTCACAGTTGCCCTGGATTTTTGCTCTGGTCAGACCACAGCTGGAGAAGCATATTATGTTCTGGATACCATATTTTAGGAAAGACATTGATATGTAGGATGGCAACCAGAAGAGGCCTAGGGAAAGCACGACTTCAAGATCATGACAAATGAGGATCAGTTGGAAGAAGCTGGGAAGCTTAGCTTACAGAGGGGAAGATTGAGGAAAACATGATAAGTGGATTGAAATATCTGAATGACTATCATGGGGAAGAAGAATACAACTTGTTCTTCATGATCCCAGAAAGCAGGACCAGGAGTGAGTTTCGGAAAATTTAGAGCTATCCCGAAGTTGAAGGGCATACCTCAGGGGGTGGGCGATTCCCTAGCACTAGAGGATTTCAAGCAAAACCTGGATGGCGAGGTAATGGATACAATACAGAAGGGCTTCTTGTCCCATATGGTGTGGGGTAGACACCCTCCTTGGTCCCTTCCAACTTCGGTATCAGTGACCCAAGGAAGAGTGAAATAGCAGCCATCCAAAGTTTGTGAATTCATGTGAGGTTAAAGGGTCTGATGGGTTTAATTTCGAGTCTAAATATATTACATTCTAGTAATAGATACTGTTCTAATCAATAATTTTCAAACTATCAAAAGACACAAAACTAAATGATAATGAACATAATTCAATATTTCTTTATGGTTATAAATGGTTTGAGGCAGAAATTTTGTCTTATTTACTTTTCTTAGTTACAGAACTAAGGAGCACAATGCCATTATAAATCCTCGATGAATATTGGCAGAAATAAATTGGAAGGAATTTCCAAGTGACTCCGGGTCATCAGTATGTATGTCAATTAAGATTGTACTAAGGATGCACTGAAGTGTTATTTAATAAACACTTCTGATTTACAGAATTCAAACAATCAAATTTTAATAAAGAAGATAAATTCCAGTAGAATATTATATCTCAGAAAAGAAGCAAAGCATAAAGTATATTGCCTTTGACTACTACAGGTATTTCCTCCCCCCTCCAGATACGACATGTTACTTTGGATTTTGCTTGTACAAACAATCCTTTCTTCAAACTGGATTACAGTAAGAACACTTACCTCAGAGGAAATTGATAATAAAATCATTATCCACCCAGTACAAACTAATTTTATTACTTTCAGGAAACAAAGGCAACTGAATTATGTGACAGAAATATTAGTTTAAGAGGTCAATGGATGTCAGCATGTATCATTTTACAGTAGGCTCTCGGGGCACAATTCATAAAAAATTATGACACTTAGGCTCATAGGACCAAAGTCATGACTCAGCACCTCAACTCCTTGTTTCAATAGCCCCAAGTTATGCAGCTTGGGAACTTGCATGGTAGCTGTTCTTTGTACTCCCATAATAATTCCTGTCACATGATGGAAAGAAAAAAAGAAGGCAGGTCTAACTCACATCAACAAGAAATAAGGATCTCAAAAGGCATACAAGGGATTTTAGTACATTATTAGATTAAGGTTATGTTCTTTTAGTATTAGAATAAATTTAAGAATGATAAAGAATTACAGAGAAATTGCCAATTAAAACTATGAGTTTGTATTCATTAGATCAGAATGTGTATTTGTTTGGAGATTGGCCAGAAGCCTTGAATGGATCAGAAATAAGGAGTATGACCGGATTAATGATAAATCTCCACCTATGTAAATAAATTTACACATAATTGATTCTGGTAAGGGATAATTGATTGTAAAAGGGGAATCAAGGAAAGAAAGGATTAGGAAGTAGTTCTGTAGCCTTTAGGGTTGGGTTGAATGTTTTATAGGTTCCTTCAAGAAGTACCAAATTAAGTTTGGGGCTTTGATTGCATTTTCTTTGGTGTAAGTGGCAAGTGAATTTGTACCAGATGCTTGCACCATAATTCAAGTTGATCTGTATGAAGTTGAAGAGCAGAATTTACTAGAGAAAGGGAAGGCAATGAAATCTAATAGATTCTGTTTCATAGGTCTCAGAGTCTGTACTCTCCTACAAGATAAAATGTAGCTAATAAATATTTAGATACTTTTAATAATCCCTTCATTTTACAGATGTTAGTCAATAAGCATTTATTACTGCTTTTTATTAAAATTCAGTTTATTATTCATTATTATTTACTATTTGCCAGGCCTGTGGATACAAAGAAAGGCAAAAACTTGTTCCCTGCCCCCAAGAATCTCACAATCTAATGGAAGGGAATATATGCTAACAACTATTACACACTTTTCTTCCTGTCTTCTCTGGCTTTTACATATCTATAGCTATACATCCATATTCATATATACATACATACATATATATTTGTGTGTATGTATTTATATACTGTTTATGTAAGCATATATCTATCTCATTATTTATGTGTATATAAATATATATACACACATATATTGAGAGAGGAAAGATGGGGGAAAGAGAAAGAGAGAGAGAGAGAGAGAGAGAGAGAGAGAGAGAGAGAGAGAGAGAGAGAGAGAGAAGACTAGGAAGGGCCTCCTACAGAAAGGAGGAGCAAGTGAGGAGAGAGAGCCTTCCATGCATAAAGGACAGCCAGTGAAAAAGCAGACTTGGGAGATAAAGTGTCAAGTGAGATGAACGAAAAGAAGGCTGGTTTTAGTGCATAGTAGAGAATATGGAAAAAGGGTAAAGAAATATAGGAAGGGGTAGGGTGGTAAAGAGCTTTAAATGCTAAATTGATGAGGACACTGAATTACCAGAAATATTAAATGACTTGACCATGGTCACAGGGTTACTTATTAGCAGAACAAGAAGTAAAATCATGTAACACATTATATTATTCTATGGTTACTTAAAAAGTTGTTCAATTATAAAATGATGGGTTTTCATGATGTCAAAGGAATTTACAGGAAAAGATATTTTTGTGCACCTTCCTGGTTATTCAAAACTTTTATTTACCCACCCTGATGAATGTTGACTTGCATAATCAGGAAAGACTGCTGATAACTGAGTGTCTGGTCGTTAGTCACATTACTGCAAAAATGGATGAAGAACCATAATAAATGAATCACATTCTAAATATAAACCTCCTTTCAAAAATATCTAGTCAAGCCTCCATGTGTCTGATAACAGTCATATTGTGTTATCAAGCATGTACTGAGATATCAATACAAAAGTGAGAGTTAATGCTACATCTTACTTCTGTCACGCAACTACACAAAATATGCAATATTTTATACATGACCCTACGAACATTAAACTTAAAAAGGAATGGAGAAAAACTTTTGTTTTTTATAAGATATGAAATTCAAATTAACTCTCTGTAATAAGACAATATCTGAAAGTAATTTTTCTGTAACACTATATTCAATAGTAACTTTTGTATTAAACTATAGCAGACCAAAAATGAATCGTTAATATTAGACTTCCAATTGTAGCAACAGTAATATATTTTACTAAATCACTTGGTTTTTTTCAGTCCAAAGGTTCTTTAAAGATTTTTTCACACTTCAAGATTAATGATGTAAGATAATAGCAATTTTTTAAAAATTTATTTATTTATTTTTAGTTTACCACACACAGTTCTACATAATTTTGAGTTCCAGATTTTCTCCCCTCCCTCCCCCCTCTCTCCCCAAGACGGCCTGGAATCTCATATAACTACGATGTATAACTTCGCATTGAATTAATTTATACACTAGTCAAGTTGTGGAGAAGAATTATGACCAATGGAATGAATCATGAGAAAGAAGAAACAGAACAAAAAAAACCCCAAAAACAAAAACAAAAGAGAAGCAAAAAAGGCGAGCATGTAGTGCGTCTCAATCTGTATTCAAACTTCACAGTTCTTTCTCTGGATGAAGATAGCATTCTCCATCGTGAGTCCCCTGGAGTTGTCCTTGCACCTTACGTTGCTGAGAAGAGCAAAGTATGTCAGGGTTGGTCCTCACGAAGTCCATATATCTGTGGTTGTGTACAATGTTCTCCTGGCTCTGCTCTGCTCACTCAGCATTATGTCATGTAGGTTTTTCCAGGTTGTTACGAAGTCCATATCATCCCCATTTCTTATGGCACAATAGTATTCCATTACCTTCATATACCACAGCTTGTTCAGCCATTCCCCAATTGATGGGCATCCCTTTGATTTCCAATTCTTGGTTACCACAAAAAGAGCTGCTATAAATATCCTTGTACATATGGGTCCTTTTCCCGCTTGTGTGATTTCTTTGGGATACAACCCTAGAAGTGGTAATGCTGGGTCAAAGGGTATGAACATTTTTATAGCCCTTTGGGCATAGTTCCAAATTGTTCTCCAAAATGGCTGAATCAGCTCACAACTCCACCAGCAATGTAACAATGTTCCAATTTCCCCACATCCTTTCCAGCATTTATCATTTTCCTGTTTTGTTATTTTAGCCAATCTGACAGGAGAGATGTGGTATCTAAGAGTTGTTTTGATTTGCATTTCTCTAATCAGTAGTGATCCAGAGCATTTTTTCATATGCCTATAGATAGCTTTAATTTCTTCCTCTGAAAACTGCCTGTTCATATCCTTTGACCATTTCTCAACTGGGGAATGGCTTGTGTTCCTATATATTTGGCTCAGTTCCCTGTATATTTTAGAAATGAGGCCTTTATCAGAGATACTAGTTGCAAAGATTTTCTCCCAATTTTCTGCTTCCCTCCTAATTCTTGTTGCATTGGCTTTTTTTGTACAAAAACATTTCAATTTGACATAATCAAAATTATCTATTTTGCATTTTGTAATGCTCTCTATCTCTTGTTGGGTCATGAATTCTTTTCTTTTCCATAAATCTGATAAATATACTATTCCTTGCTCTCCCAAACTACTTATGGTATCGGCCTT
The DNA here is from genome assembly GCF_011100635.1 of Trichosurus vulpecula. Taxonomy (NCBI): domain Eukaryota; kingdom Metazoa; phylum Chordata; class Mammalia; order Diprotodontia; family Phalangeridae; genus Trichosurus; species Trichosurus vulpecula. The sequence continues at coordinate 140,966,742 of NC_050577.1, read as the reverse complement.
TACTCCTAAATCATGAACCCATTTTGACTTTATTTTGGCATATGGTGTAAGATATTGGTCTATGCCCAGTTTCTGCCCTACCATTTTCCAATTTTCCCAACAGTTTTTGTGAAAACATGTGAATTCTATCAAACATTTAAAGAACAACTAATTCCAATACTTTGTAGACTATTTGGGAAAATAGGTGAAGAAGGAGTCCTACCAAATTCTTTTTATGACACAAATATGGTACTAATACCCAAACCAGGTAGAGTCAAAACAGAGAAAGAAAATTATAGACCAATTTTTCTAATGAATATTGATGCAAAAATTTTAAATAAAATATTAGCAAAAAGATTGCAGCAACTCATCACGAGAATAATACACTATGACCAGGTAGGATTTATTCCAGAATGCAAGGCTGGTTCAATATTAGGAAAACTATTAGCATAATTGACCATATCAACAACAAAACTAGCAGAAACCATATGATCATCTCAATAGACGCAGAAAAAGCCTTTGACAAAGTACAACACCCATTCCTATTAAAAACACTAGAAAGCATAGGAATAAGTGTAACTTTCCTTAAAATTATAAATAGCATCTACCTAAAACCATCAACAAGCATTATTTGTAATGGGGATAAACTAGATGCATTCCCAATAAATTCAGGGGTGAAACAAGGATGTCCATTATCACCCCTATTATTCAATTTGGTACTAGAAATGTTAGCTGTAGCAATAAGAGAAGAAAAAGAAATTGAAGGAATTAGAACAGGAAAAGAAGAAACTAAATTATCACTTTTTGCAGATCATATGATGATTTATTTAGAAAATCCTAAAGAATCAAGTAAAAAACTACTTGAAATAATAAACAACTTTAGCAAAGTTGCAGGATATAAAATAAGCCCACATAAATCCTCAGCATTCCTATACATTACTGACAAAGCCCAACAGCAAGAGATAGAAAGAGAAATACCATTCAAAGTTACTGTAGACACTATAAAATATTTGGGAGTCTATTTGCCAAGACAAACCCAGGACCTATATGAATATAACTATGACACACTTTTCACGCGAATAAAATCAGATCTAAATAAATGGAAAAATATCAGTTGCTCATGGTTAGGCCAAGCTAATATAATAAAAATGACAATTTTACCTAAATTAATCTATCTATTCAGTGCCATACCAATCGAACTACCAAAAATTATTTTACTGAGCTGGACAAAATAATAACAAAATTCATCTGGAAAAACAAGAGGTCTAGAATATCTAGGGTATTAATGAAAAGAAATGCTAGAGAAGGTGGCCTAGCGATACCAGATATTGAACCGTACTACAGAGCAGCAGTCATCAAAACTGCCTGGTACTGGTTAAGAAACAGGGGTGTGGATTAGTGGAATAGGATAGGTACACAAGTAGGAGAAATCAACAAGTTTAGCAATCTACTCTTTGATAAACCCAAAGAGGCCAGCTTCTGGGCTAATAATTCATTATTTCACAAAAACTGTTGGGATAATAGCAATTTTATTAATCTTTCTGACCCAAATTTAATGATCAATAAAGAAGGAAAAGAGGAATGAAAAGATAGATGAATGGCGAAAGAAACAAGGGAAGAAAAGCAAAAAAGGAGAGGAGGTAGAGAGAAAAGGGGAGGAGAGGAGAAAGAAACTTGTATTATTAAACATAATACAGTTAACTATTTGAAGCAAATACATTGCTCTATTTTTTAAAATATGAGTAGTTTCTGGATCATATTTTGCTCCATTGTCAAAAAATAAGAACAGAAGAAAATTATATACATTTATGGTTATATTAATCAGAATAAGTCTATAATTTGCCAAAATGTTTTTATGTTCTTGCATTATGCCATATGAATGTTATTTTAAAACACTGAGTTAATACTGGAAGATTTTTCTCGATCCTAATATTTAAATCAGATACGACACCCTCACAAGATGGAAAGGCATAAGGGGTGTCAGTATCAGTGGAGAAAGCATCCAAGTCAATGAAATAACATAGCTATGTAAGTAAACATAAGAGTTCATATACAGTCACACAAGAGCAGTAGAAAAAGTAATGATCAGACTTGGGTTTTAGTACTGGATGAGGTCCTAAGAATCAATGTGACAAACAAACCCATCCTCATATGGAATTCAGATGATGTAGGTACAGATGGTCATGCAACACATGGAACAGGTGGAAGAGCTAGAGGCGTTTAACCTAGAGAAGAGACGCCTTAATGTATTTGAAGTACATATACATGGAAGGATTACACTTGCTCCATCTGCCCTGGTAGGGTGGAATTAGGCATTAGGAACAAATGATGGAAGGTATAAACATATATTCTGTCTAAATATAAGAAAAAAAATTCCTAATTAGAGCTATCCAGAAGTGCAAGGGACTAATTTAGGAGGCAAAGGCTTTGTCCTTATTGAATGACTACTTCCTTACAGGAGGAGACAAATTATCATTTGTCAAAGATGTAGAGAGAATTCCATTTCAGGTACTAGCTGGATTAGACAGTTTGGAAGGTCCATTCCAATTGTGAGAATTTGTAATCATGCATCATTTTTTCTATATATTGTGAGGGAGTTTATTTAGACAATCTCAAAAGACCCTGTGAACTCAAAATTTGTGCGTCTATAATTGTCTGAGTCGACAACAACTGCCTATGTAACACCAGCTTGTCTTTCTTGACTGAGTTCACATTATTCCCTTTTATGCATTCTACACTGTAGACAAACAAGGCTACTTGCTATTACCCACATACAACATACCATTGGCAAACTATTTTACAATTTGTGGTCTTAGACATTTCCCTAGGGACAGTAAGAGTTTAATTGAACTGCCTTGCCCTGATTCTGAGGTTGGCCCTCTGTTTATTAACCCACACTGCCTAGCTGTAACTTGTTAACTTTCTGCTTTATCAAATTCAACTAACCTTTATTAAGTACATACTTATGTTCAGGAATTCGGGGCAGCCTGGCACATAGTGCATAAAATAAATGATATAGACATAGGAAGATCTGGGTTTCCAACTAAAAGAACCTCATTACCCTCATTCAGTTCAAGTTTTTAGGCCTAGAAAAACAAAATTAAAGAGTAATAAAAGAACTGACAAACGTTATTGTAGAGCCACTGTTACTAATTTTTAAAAGATCAGAGAGAACAGGTGAGTTACAATAGCATTAGAGAAGTTCAAATGCTGTCAGGTTATTCACAAAACAGAAGAGGATGGAGTTTGCAAAATATATTCCAGTGAACTTCAATTCCTGGTAGAATTCTTGAATATATTTTTTCAGGTTTGAAACTGTTTTATTTCCTCCATCAAACAGCATAAGACACATATAACCTCAAAGGTAGTATGAGCAAACTTATGAAATCCAAAAATGTCAGCCCAAAACACTCACTATACACTCTCCTAGAGATAAAGGTCTTTTATGGAACTGCTAAAGAGATAATTAGTTCCCATTCACTTCAGAACTATACTTGCAAGTAATGGCATTCACCTTCAAGTCATGGCATCACCTTTCTAGTGTCATGGTTCTTTTTGAGAATAAAAGACAAGTAACAACAACAACCTACTTCCTGAGCAATTCATAGCAATTATATGGAAGGCTGGCGAGGCCCAAATCTCTTGGCCAGCCATGACACAACTTTGGCTCTCCAGTTACAGAACAGTTTTAACGTTGATGCTTTTCTCCAAGAAGCATACTACTAAAACAATCTTCTCCCTCTGAGAGGCTGATACTTGGCTCTCAAAGGCAGAATTTCAAGTAAAGTAACTTGCAAAGCAAGAATTGTTCATTTCTCACAATTACTAGTCAGTGATGTGTTACGAAAAGATGAAAAATGAAGGCAGAAGATGGCACCCAGAATCCTAAAGTAAAACAACCTCAGGTGCCAGGCTGGCTTAGCAAGTACATGTCTCCCACTGCCATGTGCTTCTACTGGAAGCCATCATGGCTGCTAGTCAGTTTGGGAAAGAGAACATCTCCTGACCCCCTTGTTACACTCTATTCTCAAAAGTCAAGAAAGAGAAAGTTCACATAAAAAGTCCCAGTGAGTTTGTGTTCTAGTATTTAAAATTAGAATATCTAAATTCTACAGGGATTCGCCATTGGTTGTAATTATAATTTTTGGTCAAGTAAAAGGAATACATACTCCAAGTATAATTATATAAATATTATATAATGTATATATTGTATAAATAATATAAAATGGAAATAGAGGATGAAAGTTCTAAAGTTTTGAACTTTTAAAATCATGCAGAAGATAAAGTGAACTCATAAAATGTCTGGAAAGGAATAGTTACACTGAATATTAATCCACCTAAGATCAAGCATTTGGTGGGCAGGGGGAAGATTTCTACTTAAATTCAACAGATAAAATTGCTGTTAAACATTTAAAATTGACCCCTTTGTTATAGAAAATGACCTGGGAATTATTTACATTTAAATACAGTCTTATATGTGATCTCATAATCAAAAAATATTCCTGAATTTATCTTATTGACAAGATTCAGACTGGCAGAGAAATTATAGTCATATTCCCAAAAAGAACTTGCATTTTGGAAGGTTATTTCATTTAATTTTTGGAATTGTAGGAATCTTTTTTTATTACCACTTAGCAAAAATGATTTTACAAAAAAATAATTGGCTAGTTTAACAAAACTCATGTCTAATGTATCTTATATTTTATGGTGCTACCAATTTAAACAAAGAATTTATTATATCTCTTCCACTTAAATCTGAATAACAGTTCATACCTTTGACATGGAATATTTGATTTTAGATATTAATCAAAATTCAAACTGATTCAGGGTAAACATGAGAATAGTATATATAGTAAGAAAGACTCATGACTATAAAATGCTATACATGGGAAGCATATATATATATATATATATATATATATATATATATATATATATATATATATATATTATGTGATGCTATCTACTTCAGAAATGTCTCTTTTTTTAGTAATAGTTCATCCATATTATTCTGTGCTTTGCTTTATAGTTTTGTCTTTCCTTTTTGTGAACAAATAACTGGAGACTTATGCTCGAATCTGAGTGTGTTTAACATGACAATATTGAACAAAACTGGTCAATAGAGGTGAGAGAAAAAGAGTCCCAACAACTGTGCCATTACCTTAGCTCATTCTTACACACTATATATCAAGAAGTTCCTCACACAACAATCTGGCAGTCCTGATTCTTGGCAACTAATTATCTGGGAGACTACCCTGGTCCCTATCAACCAGCCAGGATTTCACTGTGTTGTGCCAGCAAGGAGCCAGGACACACATCTAGCTCCACAGGAGGTACCCCTTTTGGACAAAGGTCTACACCAATTACACAGAGTATGGGGTTTCCTGACCATCCTCGCTACACTCTCCCTTCAATAAATATTTATTGTTTCATCAGACCAAAATGGGGTTCTCTGGACACATTGCTACATATTCACAAATTAGTATTGTTCTAGAATATATTGTTGAAAGAATCTAGAAAAGGGAATAGTAATCATTAAGATTTAATGTGGCTTCATTAAGAACAGGTGGTACCAGATTAACCTTTTTCCCCTATTAGTTACTACATGGGTAAATTAAGGAAGTGCTATAGACCTAGTTTACTTAACAGAAGGGTTAATAAAATCTCTCATGCTATTGTGACACAAGTGGACAGATGCAGGCTACACAAGAGTATAATCGGCTAATATGCAGGACATGTAAACTGGTGAGATCCAAAGAGATGTTAATTATGGTTCAATATGGACTTGGAAAGAGGTCCTCAGTTGAGTGCAATCAGAAAACTGGGCTTTAGTCTTGTGCTTTTTAATGTTCTTTTTCAAATTACTTGGATAAAGGAATGGAGGAGACACTTACCAAATTTTTAAATGCCACAAAACTAGGAGAGATAGCTAAAATACTTGAGAATGATAAGGATCCCAAAGGAGCTTAATAATCTAGAATACTGGGCTGAAATAGTAGAATAACATTTAACAGGAATGGACATAAGGCTTTAAACTGGGTTCAGGAAATAAACTTTACAAATTAAGGAGAAATCAAAATGTCTAAAACTGCGCTTTATATTAAAAAGATTTGAGAGTTTTAGTGTACTCCAAGTTCAATATGAGTAAACAGCAGCCTTAAAAAGCCAATGCGATTTTACATGGCACTAAGAAAAGCAGAGTGTCTAGAACTACAGGGTAGGTGGGTAATAGTCCCACTGTACTCTTCTCTGGTCAGATTATAGCTAGTGTATTGTTTTCATCTTTGAGCATCTCATTTTAGAAAGGACACTGATGAGATGGAAAATGTCCAGAGGAGGTTGAAAGGCCTTAGATCATGCCCTACACAGATGGATTGAAGCAACTGGGGATATTTAGTCTAGAGCAGAAAAGACTCAGTGGAAAAATTACAGTCATCTTCAAGCATTTAAGGGCTATCATGGAGAAGAGATAACAGACTTATTCTGCTTGTCTCCAGAGGGTAAACCCAGGAGCAATGGGAAGAAATTGCTAAAGCACAAGTTTAACCTATCTATTAGAAAAAATTCTGACAATCAGAACAATTCAACAATGGAATTGTATGTATTATGATGTAAGGCATTCCCTCTCACTAAATGTCTTTAAGAAAAGGTTAATGCCTACTTGTTGAATATATGTAGAGGAAAATATTTGTTGAAATAAGGGTTGAACTTCATGACCACAATATTCCTTCCAAATTTGCTCTTTTCTTCAATTAATCCCAGAAACATCATATGACTTTCCCAAGGTCATTCAGGTATTAAGTAACAAAGCTGAGACTGGCACCTGGGTTTCCTAAGTACTTTTTCTACTCTAATTCTCAGCATTTAGAGGCAAGCATGGATTACAAAGTGTTTAACTTACATGGGTTCATTTTATGTCTGGTCACCAGAGGCATATTCTGTGGTCCACTGCTCTGCAATAAACAGATGTTTGATTATGCCCTGTGTTACAGAGAACATTAGATTTGTCTTCTGGGTTTTACAGGACATTGATTCCTAATGACCAGATTTAACACTTTAGAAAAATAAGAAAGGCATGAAGCAAATATTGCATGAAAATAAAGCATGCTCTCTGATTATTTGAAAGATTGCAGCTTATGTGCAGGAATATGTTGCCATTACAACCTATGTCTAAATGAACTAGATACAGTTGGAGAAATATACCAGGAAAGAACCTTTAGGAGCAAACCGAATACCCCAAGGACTAAAATGATGTGTTTTTCCATGGAATAATTAGGACAGAGATAATAAAAGTAAAACGTATCCAATAATATCTAGTTAACATGAATTTGCCCTATGGATAAAGTTAATTTTCAGGGCCTTTCAGCCTTTGCTTCTTGACTAAGTCTGACTAAGTAAATGTTAATCACTATGATTTATAGAATGAAATTCATGAGATAGCTATATTCTTTTAGAAAATATGCAGGATGCCAACGAACTATTTCAAACAGGTCCCTAGATGACCATATAATTTAAAGTTAAAATGGCAACATTTACATCTGAAAATAAATGACAGGGAGGTGGGAGGGATATCCATTTCTGCCATCTGCCATCTGACTTCTGACATTCATCTGACAAACTTTCTCTTCTTCTTCCAAGAAATAACTAAAAAATGTTTTCATCAAATATTTCTTTAAATATTCCACTCAATTACCAACTACTCAAATTTGTGAATTGTATTGGGGAACTTTATCGACAACTTTTGCAGGGTTTGGAGAGTTTGCTTCATGAGCTCTGAATTTGGCAGTTTGAGTAAAACGCCATAGCTATATAATGCAAAAAGAAAAATCTCTGCAATTGGAACATAGAATATTTTCCTATTCAGTTATGCTTTTCTCCTTTTTATACCTTATGGTCTAAACGAAGGGTTCTTAATCTTCTTAGTGTCATGGACCCTTTTGGCAGCCTGGTGAAGCCTATAGACCCCTTTCAAAATAACATTCTTAAATGCATAAAATACATTGGATTAAAAAGTATCCAATATATTAAAACTGCTATCAAAGTGTATACGTTTGTGTGTGTATGTGTGTGTGTGTGTGTGTGTGTGTGTGTGTGTGTGTGTGTGTATAATGTATATGTATATATTTCATGGCCTTTAGGTTAAGAAATTCTGCATCCTGAATGGTTGCATCATTTCCCAAACTGGTCCATTATTTCCCAAACTCTGTACTTTTTTGCCTCCTCTTTATGCACAATGTTGTCCCCAATCTCAAATTCCCTTTAGCTTTTCCTGTCCAGTTGCTGCTGATCCTCCAGAGTCCCAGTTCAAATACCATCTCCTACATGGTACCTGTCTTGAACTCATTAGACAGAAATAACCTATCCCTCTTCTGAACCTTTGTACCATTTTGTACCTAAAAGGACAATGGGGCTAGACTGTTCCCCAAAACATTTATGAACACATTTAAATATAACATAACACAGTTTTCCATACAAAAGTACATCACTGATCTATTTTTGGATTTGCTTGTACTATGCAAAATTAATTTATTTCTAAAATTTGCTTCATTCAGACCAAAATGTCATATATACTGAGTCCTATAGGTGTTAAACATAATAAGGTAGATGGAAGACTGTGTGTTTTTTATAATCACAAGTAATATTAAGTTAAACTAATTTGTAAGAGATGAAAGTATAACATAAGTTGATGGGGAAATCATAGTTCTAAATTATTCAACAATAGATGAGTATAGATTTTGATTTAAAATTTAATAAGCTTAGTTAATATAGTTTTTATCAATCTACTGCTGAATATACATTGGGAGAAAAAAATTGATCTTTTTCTTGTAAGATAAGCCATTAAGTCAAAATGAATGAGAATAGCCTTTCTTCTATTATATTGCAGATTACTCCCAGTTCAGAAAGCCAAAAGATGATTGCAATTCACTGTGGAGAACATTTGGTCTCCACTTCCACTTTCATTCCTGATAAAAGTTATTCCTTTTTGATACTTGTAAATTCCAATATTTTCAAGTGCATATTGCAAATATATATTGTTAGATAGGGGCTATGTTACATATAAAGTGAACAGTGAATCCGCTATTTTCTGTTTCTAATTGCCTCATTATTGTGCTCAACTTTCAGTTACATAATTGAAATGAGTGAATACTGACAAGTTGTCCATCTCAATTTTACCCATCTCATACTATATACCCGGTATACAGCACTTCAGATTTTGGGGCCCTATAAATTTCCAGACAGCTGCTGCACTATTGCCTCAATATATTGCATTTGATTTATTAATATTAAAGAGAATGTGATTAAGCTGCCACTTCTGTGGGAAATGAAGCTCAGCTACTTACACATCAGCTGTCTTTAATCCGAAAGATACTTGACAAGATATATTTCCTCAAGCTGCATAAATCCTGTGAAAGAGTTTTTGTGAAACTAAAATCTACTTCTCAAATTATTGCTGGGTCAATAACACAAAAACATCTGGAAAGCCAGGGCCTTGTAATATACAGAGTAATGGACACAGCATCAGCAGCATGGAGATTTGAGACTGAGATTCATCCCTTATTAGAAACATGGCCTTGGACAAGTCACCTTGTCTCTGAGCCTCATGTTCTGGATATATTCATAACAATAGCTTCCATTCTTATTTAGTGTTCTGGAACTTACTAAGTGCTTCCCTTTTCACAATAACCCCATGAAATGAGCAATGTAACTATTATTATCCAAGATGAAGAATTCAAGGCTCAGAAAGGTTTAATGTTGCACCAAGAACTCGGGGTTTTCTTATTCTAAATGTAGTGGTTTTTGACCCTGATGGGATCTTTTGCCTGTTTCTTTTTGTTTTTTGCATCATAAATTTGTTGTGAACATCACAGTATGTAATAAAAGTATAAAAATATGGTTATAAATTGTTTTGTAATTGTAAAGCACTATATGAATATGAGCCACAATTATTGTAAAAAGTGTAAATTCAGTCAATCATCCTGATGTTTGGCAATATCAAGAAAAATGAGTCAGAAGCTATGATTAGATTCTGATTTAACAAGGTGAAAGGTAATGATATCACTGATCCTTTTAAAATATAATATACCAGAACTGTATGATATACTGGAAAGAGTATTGAATTTAGAGTCTTGGGTTCAATTCCCACATCTGACAGTAATGATCTATGTGAACTTGCACAATTCACTCTCTCTCTGTGGCTAGTTCCCTCATAGGTAAAATGAGAACACTATAGTAGACAGCCCCTGTGGTTCTTTCTAGCTCTAGATTTATGATCCTGTGAAACATGAGAAGAGGTGCACGAGGCTGTGCAAGTATTGGTGATAATGGAAATGAAGAAGGGTCAGTACAGTAAGAGAAATAATTATTGGTAGGCCAGTGAAAACAGCTAAGTAAGACTCAGGGTAAATGTGCCATATTATAGCTCTAAACAAGACTACTACCTGAAAAAAAAATGCAAATGCCACTAATATCGCTTCTGAAACTGACCAGCACAAGAAGTGAGAGAAAGAGCCAGGTCCTTTCCAACTTCCATATTCTGTGACCAGGCAGTATTTTCAGGAATAGCTGAGAAATTTAGGTCATAAAACTTCCTTAAAACATTCCCTTGATCTGGACCTGTGTGTTCTACTAATCAATCCAGCAACTGGGAAGGGAGTAGTTGTCAGTGGCCATGTCATATCTATGTCCTCAGTTATCTTGTCAACCTGTCACTGTTCTTCCATAGCCATGAGCTAGACAAATTATATCTAAAGAATAGTCTGTGATCATCCATAACTTAGGTTTAGCAAATAGCTATGTATCTGATTGTGTGAAACAACCATTTTATCTTTAGACTATTTAACCAATGTGGTAAAAAGGAGACAGTAAGAAGGAACACGGACTCTGAAAGAAACTGTGAAAAAATAATTGATAGAGTAGGGCCAACTGTCTAGTGACTTACGTAAGCACTAATCCTGGTGACAAAAACTCCAAATATGTGAGTCCAACGTCCCAGGCATTTGTTATTATCATAGGCAACAAAGAATCTCAAAGGTTGATGGAGGCTATCAAGATTCAGAAACTAATGCAAAGGTTCCACCCTTCTTCCTTATCTCAAACTACCTCAAATATTTTAAAATTATGTAAATACTAAGAGGACACAATTAAAAAAGTGATTAGAGATTGGATTAGTCAAAGTAATTCTTATGGAGTTGTATCTTGTGTTTTGTAGGATAAGACATGTATTGGAACAGAGAAAAGTTGACTGGAAACCACTTAAGTAACAGTCATAATGTAAAGGCCTATAAGGAAGAGTGACCAAAGGATGTGTTATTGTTCAATTATTTCAATTGTGTCTGACTTTCCTTGAACTAATTTGGGGTTTTCTTGGCAAAGATATGGGAGTGGTTTGCCATTTCCTTCTCCAGCTCATTTTACAGATGAGGAACTGAATGAAATGAATGACAAACCCCAAGAGACAGAGTTTCTGGGTAATTAATCATCAATTTATCAATTAGGCTAGCTGGCAATCCACAATTGGTTGGTTGTTTCCCTAAATAATAAAGACCCCCAGTGGAGACCCTGAGAATCTTAAATACCTTTCTAAAAGGGAATGACCCAACAAGTGAAAATCAACCCTGATTGGTGGACATTTAATGAGAAGGTGGGCTAGAAGTCTTCAGTGTCTCCTACTGAAAATGTGGCTTGATGATGAGACTCAGCTCTCTCCAGCAATCTGGACAGGGGAACTCATCTCCATCCAGAGCTTTCTGGATGGTTTTTCTCCTTCATGAGTTGGGTCACCCTAAATCCTAAGGGAGGGGTACAAGGATAGGGGCTCCTTTCCTCAGGGTAAGGATTTGCCCAGACTGGATTATGTTTACTCTAACTTGAAGTAAGGTGTCCTAGTTAGGTGGAGTCCTATCCAATATTGAGGAGTATGTTCCTCTACGGCTAAGAGTAATCTCATCAGTCAGTTATGCCCTTTAGAGGTTGACTTTTCACAGGAACTGGGCCTTGAAAACAGGAGAAAAGCCTGGATTCCAATTTTGTAATTACTTATTAATACAATAGTATAATAACCATATTTTTTACTCATGAGGCAAACAGAGTGAAATGATTTGCCCATAATCACACAACTAGTAAGTGTCTGAAGCCAGATTTGAACTCAAGAAGATAAGTCTTCCTGACTCCAGGCCTGGCACCCTATCTACTGTACCACCTACCTGTCCTTATGCCTATGCCATAAAGATGTCAAACAAACTGAAACAATAGGTATGATGGACAGATAAAGTTGTCAGGTATTTTGTAGATGATCCTGAATTATACTAAAAAAAAATATTTAATTTAATGGACAACAGGAAAGCATTTTCTTAACTAATTCCTTTAGAAATAGAAACAAACACAAATATTTAAAACAACAACAATATTCGATCCAAAAGAAGGATTAACAAGATATGGTGATGGGTTGAATATGTGCCACAAAAACAAAAAAAATGGAAAAAATGACTAGCTTGAGGTAATAATAAGAAAATGAAAGTAAATAACTTCCAATAAGAAAGGTGGAAAGGAATCTTACTTGCAATGGATAGTGTTGAGTTCAGTTTTCAACATGTTAACTCACAGGTAATGGTGAGAGATCAACAATAGTTACATTAAAAAGGCAATTTTAAAAAGTACATTGAATATACTGCAGTCTGCCAGATGTTCTTCAAATGAGATGTTTGCTTAAATTATAGATAACCAAAGGATTATAGATAACCAAGGGAAATTATAGATAACTAAGGGAAGTTCCTAGTTGAACTGAGAATGACCAAGAATCCAGTACATTAAAAATATTATACCTCCAAATCTTATTGATAAAGCTTGTTATACTTCCTTTAACTTTTTCTACCATAAAAATATCTACTTAAAACATTGAAAAACTTGGATAAGAGACAATATGGAAGAACAAAGGGCTATTATCACCTAAATCTATAACCTAGTTAAATTATATTGAATAGAAGGTCTCCACTGAGTTCTATGTAAAACGAATTATCTATTTATATACATTTAATAGTAATGTCAATATTTCTTTAGACTTTCCTACTTCTTTCTAACATGATTTTCCACTCAGAATGTCTAAAACCATATTTGAAAAAGTTTTTCCCTCTTATAGTAGTATTTAATATCACCTGTGTTCACAGTATTTTATATCTCGAATTTTAACCTCTACAGCCACAATAAGACCAGTATTAGCGAGACTCAGCTATATTAGCTAGGACACCTTTTACTATGGTCCTACCCCACACAGGTTAGGAGAGCTCTTTTCCCTAAAAAGTACTCAGAAATAGTCTTTTTTACTTGATTGGGTCTGGGGACTGTGACTTAAGTTGTTAATATGGCTTGGTGGTCTCCTCTATACAAAAGGCCACAAGGAACTATAACTAACCAACTAACTCTCTCTCTCTCTCTCTCTCTCTCTCTCTCTCTCTCTCTCTCTCTCTCCCTCCCTCCCTCCCTCCCTCCCTCCCTCCCTCCCTCTCTCTCTCTCTCTCTCTCTCTCTCTCTCTCTCTCTCTCTCTCTCCCTCTCTCTCTCCCTCCCTCTTTCTCTCTCCCTCCCATTTCTGAACTCCGGCCATTTAGAAGGCAGACAAGGGACACAGATACAAGGAAATTTTTGTTCTCAGTCTGCAGAAACTTATGACATCATAACCTAATTAGAAACTAAATTTGGGACTGAAATATAATTTCTCTGCTGTGAATTTCCAAAATGTGGTTTGGATGTTTCTCAATAAATGATGAAATATTTTAGTGAGTTAAGGGGTAGAATTTGTTTCAAAGAAAAATAAGAATAAAACTTTGTGAAAGGTAAATAGCACTTAGATCTTTTATTCCTCTTTCCTTGAAGAGTGACAGATTTATTATTTTACTGTAATGGAAGAAGTTTAAAGAAAAAGGTCAAAATTTCCAGTTTAAATTCATCTGGTATTTAAGAACTCTCTATTATTAACTCTACAACTGATAATGTTGTTATGGTTGTTAGGGTGGGACTTTTTTTTACTGTTTTCTCTTTTAGAATGCTGAGGAAATCAAGTACCTTTGATAAGTTTTGCCTTTCAAATGTAATGGCAAGCAACATGGACTTTTGTTGTCTTTGTTTTGGAGTGCTTCTCAGCACTAAGGAATCTTTGATTGAATCAAGAGTCTTTGATATCCTGCTTAAGTCACGAGAAGGCCTAAGTCACGTGGGTTTAAGTCACATGGTTGTGATGCCCTTTGACCCTGAAGAAGTATATATAAACTCAGAGTTTAGCATTTTGCCTTTGGGGGCACACTCATCAAAAGAGTGTTGGTGATGAGACTCTGTGTAGCTGTTAAAAGACGGCCCGACTTTGAAAACCTAGATGTTGCTGCTTCCCTCTGGTAACTAGGTATGTAATGTCTTGATCATTCAAAAGCCTGTCTGTTGATCTGTTTGTAATTTTTGTTTGTATTTACTCTGAAGTTCAGGGTGCTGGATTTTCCCCCTGAATTAAGTGAATTATATATGTATATTTAATTAAAGTGAGATTGTTAACCCCTTAAAGTTGCTTTCCTTAGAAAAGCAGATCAAAAAACCTGTGCTAGCAGCCCCTCTGTGTGCTCCTATTGTTGGTCTTTCACTCCCAGAACAGCTGCTAGCAACATTGTTGTTACACATGTAAAGAGAAAAGGCCATTTAAATCTGGTAGCAACTAAAGAGTAAGTAACATTTAACTTAGAAGAATGTCTTAGAAGAATGTTATTGCTGTATTTTCTTCTGTAAATGACATAAAAGAACTTAATTATTTAGGTAAACTAGAAGTAAAGTCTTTCTAAAATCCCAAGGGCAACAATACTATAGCTAACTGGTATTTCTATAATAAAAGCTTGTATCAAATTATAGTGAAAATATTCAATACAGTGAAGATTAGTTTTACAGATAATCTGAGATATGAAAGAGTAGTATCAAATCAGAATATAAAAGAAAAAGGACAGGTGAAGTTTTAAAGGGCTTTAATCAAAGTCCACTGATGGGATATTGAGAAAGGAAGAAAGTTTAAGCAAGTAGGAATGAGAGGAGAATGCTTAGAAAGTTAAAGAAAGTAGTAGTCTATTTGCAATGACTGTGAAGGGAGGTTTTGATCTCATTGAAATAAGAATATGAGAAACTTTATATGGTTACTATTAATAATATGGAAGCTACAGTAATATATTTGCAACATGGAATTATTTGAAGACAGGAAACTAAAATTCTGTCCTTGAAAGACAATTAGAAGGGTATATTTTAGTTGTTGTGTGAGGATTATGAAATCCTCATGGACCCTAAAAGGGGGATAAGAATATAAGACTGCCCCTTTAAATCTTTGGTCATAGACTAACTGAAAGTAGTGGACTCTATTATATGAACTGCGAGCAGGAAATGGTCCTTGGGAAAATTGAGATTCTTTACGATACTATTTGTACACATAAATCTAGATGTGATTTAATTTAATCTAATCTTGTTTTAAGTGAGATGTGTCTTCTTGTTAGGATAATTGGGATGTTTGCCTTTTATAGGCAAACCATAAATTAATGACTTCACCTCTGTTTGCCTCAGTTTCCCAATCTATAAAGAAAATAAATCATAGCACCCACCTTCTAGGATTGTTGTGAAAGTCAAATTATTTGGTGATTGTGAAGTGCTTAACAGAGTGCCTGGCATATGGTACGCATTACATAAATGTTGACTATCATTATTATTTTGTTACTTGAATATAATTATTCCATAATGGATAATTCTAATACTGGGTTATGGATGTGATCAGCATAAAATGCAAAAGGTGATTAGATAGATGATTTTCTATGTAAGATAATTTGAAAATGCACGCCTACAAATTTATGTCATTTAAGTGCCAGTAAGTTTTATTTTCTGTTTTAAACACATGATATTGTATATGTGATTACTGTGTTTTTCAAAAATTTTACTGTCTTATGAGACAAAGTAGTAAGTCTATGCAATTGTTAGATAACATAGAGATAATATATTTAAATTTAATTCCATTCAACAAATATCAAATATTAGAAACAACATAGTTCCTGACCTTGTGGAGTTTAATCTAAAAAGGGAATAAAAAATAAAAATAACTATAATAAAAGTTAAAATATAATCACTACTAGAAGTCAAACAGGGAGAGATTTATTTCAGAATAATACCATTTCTTCATTCTAATCAGGCAAAGAAAAAAAACCTAATTTTCCAGGCTGATCAAGAACTGAAAATAATTTATTAGATTTTCAGTGTATGTTCCATGACAGTGATAAAATTTTCTATCAAGATTATTTAACTCCACAATTGATAGTCAAAAGATATGAAAGGGCAGTTTTCATATGAAGAAATTAAAGCTATCAATAGCTATATGAAGAAATGTTCTAAATCACTGATTAGAGAAATGCAAATCTAATCTGAGATACCATCTCACACCTATCTGATTGTCTAAAATGACAAAAAAGGAAAATGATAAATGTTGGGAAAATGTGGAAAAATTAAAACACTAATATATTGTTGGTGGAGTTGTGAACTGATCCAACCATTCTGGAGAGCAATTTGAAACTATGCTCAAAGTGCTATAAAACTGTGCATACCCTTTCATCTAGCTATACCACTACTAGGTCTGAATCCCAAAGAGATTATTTAAAAAATTGAAAAGGACCCACATGTACAAAAATATTCATAGCAGCTCTTTTTGTGGTAGCAAAGAATTGGAAATTGAGGGGATACCCATCAATTGGGGAATGTCTGGACAAGTTGTGGTATATTAATATAATAGAATACTATTGTGCTATAAAAAATGATGAGCAGGCAGATTTCATAAAAAACTGCACAAACTTGTATGAACTGATTGTGGGTAAAGTGAGCATACTCAGGAGAGCATCGTAACATAGTAACAGCAACACTCTGTGATGACCAACTATGACAGATTTAACCCTTCTCAGCAATACAATGATCCAAGACAATTCCAAAAGACTACTGATGGAAAATTCTCTCCACATCCAGAGAAAAGACTATAGAGTTGCAATGCAGAGTGAAGCATATTATTTCACTTTCTTTTTTTCTTTCATGTAGTTTTTCCCTTTTGTTCTGATTCTTCTTCAACAATATGACTAATGGAAATATCTTTAACATGACTACATGTATAATCTATATCAGATAACTTGCTACCTCAGGGAGGGGAGAAAGGAAGGGAGGGAAGGAGAAAAATTTGGAACTCAAAATCTTATAAAATGAATGTCAAAAACTACCTTTGCATATAATTGGAAAAAGAAAATACTATTAAGAAAAAAAGATTAATTGACTTCTTGAGATAACAAAGTTTAAGGCAGAAATTTAAAATTCAAGCATAAATAAGAAAATTATTATCATCAAAATTTAAGAATATAGACACTGGATCACTACTGATTAGAGAAACGCAAATCAAAACAACTCTTAGATACCACATCTCTCCTGTCAGATTGGCTAAAATAACAAAACAGGAAAATGATAAATGCTGGAAAGGATGTGGGGAAATTGGAACATTCTTGCATTGCTGGTGGAGTTGTGAGCTGATCCAGCCATTTTGGAGAGCAGTTTGGAACTATGCCCAAAGGGCTATAGAAATGTTCATACCCTTTGACCCAGCAATACCACTTCTAGGGTTGTATCCCAAAGAAATCACACAAGCGGGAAAAGGACCCATATGTACAAAAATATTTATAGCAGCTCTTTTTGTGGTAGCTAAGAATTGGAAATCAAAGGGATGCCCATCAATTGGGGAATGGCTGAACAAGCTGTGGTATATGAAGGTGATGGAATACTATTGTGCCATAAGAAATGGGGATGATATGGATTTCATAACAACCTGGAAAAACCTACACAACATAATGCTGAGTGAGCGGAGCAGAGCCAGGAGAACGTTGTGCACAGCCACAGATATATGGATTCCGTGAGGACCAACCCTGACATACTGTGCTTTTCTCAGCAACCTAAGGGGCAAGGACAACTCCAGGGGACTCACGATGGAGAATGCTATCTTCATCCAGAGAAAGAACTGCGAAGTTTGAATACAGATCAAGGCGCACTACATGCTCGCCTTTTTTGCTTCTTTTTTTGTTTTTGTTTTTGGGGTTTTTTTTTTGGTTCTGTCTCTTCTTTCTCATGATTCATTCCATTGGTCAAAATTCTTCTCCACGACTTGACTAGTGCATAAATTAATTCAATGCGAAGTTATACATGACAGTTATATGAGATTCCATGCCGTCTTGGGGAGGGAGGGGAGAAAAACTGGAACTCAAAACCATGTAGAACCGTGTGTGGTAAACTAAAAATAAATAAAGAAATTCAAAAAAAAAAAAGAATATAGACAACAACCTAGCTGAACCCCTCCAAAGTTTACAATAACATCTCAAATTGAATTCTGGAGTGCTAAACCTAACAAAAGTTCAGGGTAAGACATCTTCCCAGCCCAAGACAACTTAGGAAGTCTGCAGGAGAGATATCAGACACTTGTATGGGGGCCAATCTGGCATGCACACAGGGGCAACACTAGCTGTGGGCCTCGGAGGCACCTGCAACAGCAGAAGCTTTTGGGCCTCTCACAGCACAGACAGAAATGGGGTAAGACAACTAGTCAGAAATAGATTACAGAGAATCCTGTACTGGCATAGAGTACACAACCAGGAAAAGTTCAGCAATTCCACTGCCCATGTGAAGTTTCAGGTTGCAGTACCAGGGAGGAGAGAAACATTAATATCTAACTTCAGGGGAATACAGGCTCCTACATAAAGACCAGAGTACAAATCAGGACAGAAGTGACCAAAACTCTCTCAGGATCACACCACATTGGAAGCACCAAAAACTTGCAAAATCCCCAGAATTTGCTCTGAAAATAGCAATGCATTTAAATAGCCTTACGTTTGGGACAGTGCTTCCCTATTCCCAGGTGAGCAGAGCCCAAATGAGCAAACAACAACAAAAAAAGAACCTGACCATGAAAATCTACTATCATGACAGGAAAGATCAAGATACAAACTCAGAAGACAACAACGTGAAAACAGCTACAAGCAAAATGACAAAGAAAAATACGAATTGGACACAAGTCCAACACTAATTTCTGGAAGGGCCAAAAAAGAGATAAAATTGTAGAGGAAAAAAAAGGAAAAGAAATGATGATGATGGAAGAAAAGTACAAAAAGATAATTAATAGCTTGGCAAAAAAAATGTGGAAGAAAATACCTTACAAAACAGAATTGATCATATGGTACAAGGCACAAAAATTCACTGAAGAAAAGAACTCCTTAAAAAAAAGTTGGCCAAATGGAAAAACAGGTACAAAAGGTCATCGAAGAAAATAACTCCTAAAATTCAGAACTGAGCAAGTAGAAGGAAATGACTTGATGAGACATCAGAAAAATAATAAAACAAAGTTAAGAATGAAAAAATAGATGAAAATGTAAAATATCTCATTGGGAAAGAACTGTCCTAGAAAACAGAACAAGGACAGATAATTTAGGAATTACTGGACTACCTGAAAGCCATGATCAAAAAGAGAGCCTAAATATAATATTCCAAGAAATTATCAAGGAAAACTGGACCTATATCTGAAAACTAGCTAATGTGGCACAGTAGATAAAGCACTGGATCTGGAATCAGAAATATCAAAGGTCAAATCTAGTCTTAGACACTTACAATCTGTCTGACCTTGGGCAAGTCACTTAACCCTATTGCTTAGTTTCCTCATTTATAAAATGAGCTGGAGAAGGAAAGAGCAAACCATTACAGTATCTTTGCCAAGAAAATCAACAAACAGGGTTACAAAAATTTGGACACAACTGAAACAACCGAACAACAATGAAATCCTTAAATCAAAGGATAAAATAGAAATTGAAAGAATCCAACAATCATCAACTAAAAGAGATCTAAAATGAAAATTCCCAGGAACATTTGAATATTGCAAACAGCCAGAAAGAAACCATTCAAATATCATGGAGCCACAATCAGGATCACACAAGATTTAGCAACTTCCACATTAATGGAGCATAGTGCTTATAATATGATATTCTGGAAGGCAAAGGAGGTAATATTATAACCCAGAACAAGCAACCCAGCAAAAATGACTTAATCATAAAGACTTGATAAGGTTAAACTGTTTACATTCCTATCTGAGAAGATAATACATTTAACTCCTAAGAACTTTATCATTATTAGGGCAATTAAAAGGATTATCCATAGAAAGAGGACTCAAGAAGAAGTCAATTATGTTGGGATGATGTAGAAAAAATGGAAATGGGATGGATTCACCCATAAAATAGAAGCAGATAGCAGAATAGATTAGAAACCAGAATCCAACAATATATTGTTTATAAGAGATGCATTTGAAACAGAAATATTAATACACTTTAACGCAGAGTTAAAATAAGGATCTGGAGCAGAATCAATTATGTTTTAGAAGATGTATAAAAAGGCAAGGGCAGCAATAATGATCATAAGCAAAAGTAGACCTAATTAAAAGAGATAGTCATGGAAACTACATTTTGCTAAAAGATACACTAGAGAATGAAGTACTATCAATACTAAACATACATGTGCCAAATGGTAGAGCATCCAAATTCTTAAAGGATAGTTAACTGAGTTACAATAAAAACCATATTAGTCAGGGACCTCAACTTTCCTACATAAATCTAACCATGAAATCAATAAGAAATATGTTAAGGAGATGAACTAAATTTTAGAAAAGTTAGATATGATAGACCTCAGTAGAAAATCGAATAGGAATAGAAAGAAGTATACCTTTTTCTCAGCTGTACATTGTCACAAAAGCTGACAATGCATTAAGGCATAAAAACTTCAAAAGGTGCAAAAATTCAGAAATATTAAATGCAATAATATTAAATTCCATAAAAGGCCTTGAAAGAATACAGGGTGTTCCCAAAGTTTGGATACATAGGCAAAAATGCATATTTTCAAGAAATGAAATGAATGAAATTTTCAGCAAGATTTTATTTAACTGGAATATTAACAAATACATCTTCAATATGATTTCCATCATTTGTGATGCAAAGGTTGATGCGCTTTGCAAGATTCATGTGAACTCAATGCAATAACTCCACATTGCCGTCAGTTTTTGCACATTCACTCTTTATGCGTTTACGCATTCAATCAAGTGTGTTAATTCTGTGATTTTCATTGAGTACACCTTCTCCTTTAGCATACCCCAGAAAAAAAGTTGTTGAACAACATAGAGTATTTGGTGAAATGGTTAATGAGATGTTAATGAGATTTCCTATGTGTCTAGACTTTAGGGACACCCTGTAGATTAAAAATTAAAAATTAAATAATCTACTTCAAAAGAATGAGTGGGTCAAAGAACAAATAATACGATGAAATGATACTTTCGTTAAAAAGAATAACAATAATGAGACAACGTATCAAAATTTGTGGAATACAGCTAAAGCAGAACTTGGGGGAAATGTATATCTTCTAAATTCTTACACCATTTTAAAAAAAGAAAGATAAGATCAATGAATTGGGCAGGTGATTAAAAAATTAAAAGACCCCAATTATATACCTAAATGCAAATCCTAAAAATCAAAGATTAATAAAATTGAAGGTTTAAAAACTGTCCCAAGAAAGAAAACTAGGACCTTGTTTTAAGGGGAAAAAACCATAAAATAAACCATTGGTTAATTTGATTTAAAAAAAAAGAAAACAGAAAATCAAATTAAAAGTATCAAAAATAAAAAGGGTGAATGCACCACCAATGAAGATGAAATTAAAGCAATTATTACAAGTCAATTCGCCCAATGATATGTCAATATCTCACAAAGCTAATAAAAACTCACAATCTAAGTGAAATGAATAAATATTGAAAGAAATATAAACACCCAGATTAACAGAAGAAATAGAATACTTAAATAACCCTACCACAGAACAAGAAATTGAACATAAGAACATGTGTTGAGCACAGGAATAAAAGGAGGTTTTCTTCAAATGATAAAGTAGTATATATTTAAAACAAAGAGCAAGAATTATCTGTCTTGAAGATAAGCAAGAAACCTTCACAATAAAATCAAGGATGAAGGAAGGATGAATGTTATCACCACTATTATTCAACATTGTACTAGAAATATTTAATTATAACAATAAGACAAGAAAAAGAAATTGAAGGAAGAAAAAATAGGCAACAAGGAAACAAAACTAACTTTTTTTTTTCAGATGCTATGATGGCATACTTAAAGAACCCTAGAGAATGAACTAAAAAAAAAAATAGTTGAAATAATTAACAACTTTGGTAAAATTGCAAGATATAAAATAAACCCACATAAATCTTCAGCATATCTATATATTACCAACAAAACCCAGAAGAGAGAGTTAGAAAGATAAATTCCATCTAAAATAACTGCAGGCAATATAAAATAATTGGGAGTATACCTCCCAAGACAAACCAAGGAAACATATGAATATAATTACAAAACACTTTTCACACAAATAATGACAGATTTAAACAACTGGAGATATATAATTGCTCACAGGTAGGCCAAGACAATATAATAAAAATGACATTTCTACCTAAATTAATTTATTTATTCAATATCATACCAATCGAACTACAAAAGATTTTATACAGCTAGAAAAAATAACCACAAAATTCATCTAGTAGAAGAAAAGGTGAAAAATATCAAGAAAATCAATGAAAAGAAAAGTTGAAGGCAGCCCAGCAGTACCAGATTTCAAACCATATTACAAAGCAGTAATCATCAAAACAATCTGGTACTGGCTATGAAATAAAGTGCTGGATCAGTAGTATATATTAGTTACAACATACATAGCAGTAAATTGTCATAGTAATTGTGTAATGTCTAGTATTTGATAAACCCAAAGATTTAAGCTTTGAGCACAAGAACTTATTACTGACAAAAATTTCTAGGAAAACTGGAAAATAGTGTGGTAGAAACTAGGAATAGACCAAAATGTTATACCATACATCAATATAAAATCAAAATGGGTCCATGATTTAGACATAAGGCATGATATCATAAGAAAATTCATGGAGTACAGAAAATTTTGCCTGTCAAATTTATGGATATGCAAAGAGTTTGTGACAATCAAGAGAAAAAGATGATAGGAAGTGAAATAAATAATTTCAATTACATGAAATTTTAAAAGTTTCCCACAAACAAAACCAATGCGGCCAAAATTAGAAGGTACACAAGAAACTGGGAAAGAATTTTTATAGCAAGTTTCTCTGAATAAAGGCCTTATTTCTAAAACATATGGGGAACTGATTCAAATTTATAAAATAAGGGCCATTCCCTAATCGATAAATGGCCAGAGAATATGAAGAGGCAGTTTTCAGAAGAAACCAGTTATCTGTAGTCACAGAAAAAAATGCTCTAAATCACTATTGATTAGAGAAATACAAATTATAACACCTCTAAGGTACCTATAAGATAAGTTAACATAACAGAAAAAATAAATAAAATGACAAGTTCTGGAAAGAATGTTGAAAAATAGGGACATTAATGCACTATAAGTAGAATTGGGAACTGATCCAACCATTCTTGAGAACAATTTGGAACCATCCCAAAAGGACTACAAAACTGTGCATTTCCTTTGAACCAGGTATTACTAGGTCTGTATCTCAAAGATATCAAAGAAAAAGAGAAAGGACCTATATGTATAAAAATATTTATAGCAACTTTTTGTGGTGGCAAAGAATTGGAAACTGGGGGGGATACCCATCAATTGACAAATGACTGAACAAGCTGTGGAATACAGAATACCTATAGCATTAGGGTACTATAAAAATGTCAGAAGGGACACTTAGAAAAACCAAGGAAGACATGTATGAATTACTGCAGAGCAAAGCAAGCAGAAATAGAAGATCACTGTACACTGAAACAATGTTGTAATGATAATCAACTGTGAAAGACTGAGCTACTCTGATCAATACACTGATCTCAGACAATTCTGAAGTGCTCATGATGAAGAATGCCTTCCACTTCCTTAGGGAGAACTGATGGACTTGGAATACAAATGGAAGTATAATTTTTTTCATCCTATTTTCTTGCTTTTTTGCAACATGGCTAATATAGAAATGTTTTGCATGCTTTCACATATATAATTGATCTATTGCTTGCCTTCTCAATGGGCAGAGGAGAGGCTAAAATGAGGGAGAAAATTCGGAACTCAAAATTTAAATAAAAAAGAATGTTAAAAATAATATTTTTTTAAAAAGAAAAAAGTATGATCAATTGATACAGCACTTAAAGTTTTTAAATCTCTGTGCTCCTGTATACTTGGACAGTATCTGCGTAAGAAAAAGATACTGATGTAGGCTATACCAAAATTGTATTTATGATTTTATGCTAAATATACATTTTGCAGCGTTTTTTATTCAAAAAGACAATTTGTTAAATTCAAAATACTTTTTAAAATCATGCAGTAAAAATGCCTTTGAGGTAATAAATTGTAAGTGGTGGTGATTAGTCAGAGATTTTTTTCCCCCTGAAAAAATGTTTTCTTAAAATTCCTTTTTATGGGGGCAGCTAGGTGGCGCAGTGAGTACAGCACCAGCCCTGGAGTCAGGAGGACCTGAGTTCAAATCCAGCCTCAGACACTTGACGCTTGTACTAGCTGTGTGATCTTGGGCAAGTCACTTAACCCCAATTGCCCTGCCAAAAAGCAAAAAAAAAAAATTCCTTTTTAAAACTTCCCAGCACAGCATGTGATATAATTTCCTGGTAAGCAATAATAAGGTAGAATTAACTATCCTCAAATGACTACAAAATTAAGTCATCCATATAAGATAAAGATGACCATAAATACCATTAAAAACAGATTAATTTCCATAGCCCCTAACCATGGTAAATGGTCATATTAACAATCCTACGTGCATTCCTTTCAGATGCCAGACTTGTTATTTTACAACTTGAAATCATGTCAGCTAAATGAACTTGTTTGGTTTGAATGTTGCACTTGGCTTTTTATCTATATTACTAAGATTCATCAGCCCTGGCTATTATTTCTGCATATTTTATTAAACCAATTAATGTAATTAAATTCATCGAAGTGATTCTCACTGAGGTGAGCAATACATTTTTAAACTGCTTACCCTTAGGCAACACGTGGCATCATGATGAACTTATACATAAACCAAAACTGAATGCTAACAGATAATATACAACTAATGTTTATTTCTAAGCAGTCATTTGAAAATTATTGCACAGTATTACTTTCATCTTAAAGAAGTGCCTGTAGTCCAATCCCAACATCTAAAACTAAGCATAAATGTTCGGGGATAATCCCTCTACAGATTTTGTTTTTATAATTACATTTTTAAAATTTATGCCTTTTGTTGTTATATTACTCTTATTTCCAATTATACCTCTCCCTACTCCCGCCCCCAATATACCCTTACCCAAGGAGCCATCCCTTGTGATAAAGATTTAAAAGAAAGAAAGTATTTTAACAAAACCAACATATCTATTGAGTCTGACAGTGTATATAACATTCCAAATCTATGATGCCTCACTTTTGCAATGAAAGGAGGGATATGTAATTGTCTCAATTCTTCTACAAGACCAAGAATGGTACTTATTATTGCAGTGATGAGCTTCATTTTTATCATTCTTTCTGTTTACATTATTATAGGCACTGTGTATACAATTTCCCCGATCTTATTAATTTTACTCTATCAATTCATATAATTCTTGACATGCTTCTTTGAATTTATCGTGGTTACAGTTTCTGATGGTACAATAATAGTCCATTATATTGATGTTCCACAATTTGTTTAGCCACTCTCTAATTAATGGAAAGCTAGTTTTATTCTCATTCTTCTAGCCACACACCAAAAAAGTGCTTCTAAGAATATTTGTTTTTGTTTAAATGGTCCCTTTTTGCCCCATTTTTGACATGCTTATAATGACTGCCAAGCAGCGGGATCTGCCTCTGGTGGTTGTAGACAGAGAAAATTCCCTCTGCCCAATGTTACAATACACAGACTTACCACTATGTAGCATTATCTTGGGA
Organism: Trichosurus vulpecula; assembly: GCF_011100635.1. NCBI lineage: Eukaryota > Metazoa > Chordata > Mammalia > Diprotodontia > Phalangeridae > Trichosurus > Trichosurus vulpecula. Next base: position 140,940,736 of record NC_050577.1, on the reverse strand, counting down.
CAAGCTAGGAGGAGCAGTGCATTAACTCTTGCATTTTCTAGATCACAAGAATAATATGCACTTCTTGCTTAGAGGATTAAAATAGGCTGCTAAATGCTTTCCCTTCTTCAAGTTGCTCATCATTCTAGTCCATTCCACACAAAGCTGTTAAAGTAATTTTTTCTTATGTGTAAATCTGAGCATGTGACTCCCCTACTTAAAAAGTTCAGAGAGCTTCTTATTGCCTCTAAGATAAAATTTAAACTATTTAGCTTTTAAGGCCCTACACACCTAACCCCAATAGGTATTTCTATCCTAAATGGACATTACTCCTTCCCATACACTCTGTGGTCCAGCTAAACTGGCCTTCTTTCTGTTCATCACACATGACACTCCATCTCCCACCTCTGTGTGTTTGCCCTGGCCACCCACCCATGACTGGAAAACTCTCCTTTCTTATCTCTACCTCACTAAATCCCTTTCCTCCTTTAAAATACAGCTCAAACACCATCTGCAGGAGGCTTTTCCTAATCCCCTCCACCTGTTAGTGCCCTTCCTTCTAAACTACCTTGAATTTAAATACATGTCTGTATTATTAACTTTTTATTTATACTCTTTCTGTTTTCGAATGTACCCATGTTATGCCCTCCCCCCCCATTAGAACATAGGCTCTTTTAGAGAAAGGACTGTCTTGTTCTTTAGACTTGTGTCTCCAGCACCTCACTAAGACTCACTAGGTCTTCTCTTTCCTGGGCTAATTATCCTCTGTTCCCTTAAATGAACCTCATACAACATGATCTCAATCCCCTTCACCACCCAGATTAATCGTCTCCTAGACTTAGTGTTGTTTGCCATTGTCTTTCCAAACTTTTCAAGGGTTTTCCGAATGCTACCCAAAGGCCCACTGTATCCAGACAAATTCAACGTGTGCTTCGGTGCTCTCTAAAACTGCTATCTACTCATTAAATTTTTTTTCTCATTCTTTGCCAGATCATGTTTTCCATAACAATTACTAGATAGCTACATTTTGCTAGTACAAACTTTTATAAGACAATGAAATGCGTCCTTTCCCCTCCTTTCAGTCAATTCATACAACTACCTTTTTTTTTTTCGAAGCAATTGTAAATGATGGCTTGGAAGCAGCTAGGTGGCTCAGTGGATTGAGCGCTAGGCCTGGAGTCAGAAAGACTTGAGTTCAAATCCAGTCTCAGACACTTAGTGTCCCGTTGGGCAAGTTGCTCACCTTCTATTTGTCTCAGTTACCTCAACTGTAAAATGGGAATAATTATAGCACCTTACCTCACAGGCTTGTTGTGAGGATTAAACGAGATAATATATGTAAAGTGCCTATCACTTAGTAGGCACTATATAAATGTTTATTCCCTTCCCCCCACTTCCTACCTCCCTAATAAGGCCTCTTTTAATGAGTCTGGACCAGATTAGTCACTGTATTATCTCCTCAGCACTTAAGTAAATATTTTAAATATGTATAATAGCTTACATTTTCCAATGTTATTCTTATATACATTCTTGAACATCTTTTATATTTTGCTCCTTCTTGCCTATTATTGAAAAGACAAGGTACCACGTGTTATTTTGTTTTATCTACACAAAACCAAAAAAACCAATAATAATAGGGAACATGCATAGATCATATTATGGCCTGCAAACTTATATACCTACAAAAATTTTTAAAATAAAATTTTATATTTAATAATATAATATAATTTAATAACAAAAATAAATGTAAATTATATACAAATCCTACTTCATCATCACAATAATTCTTTGTGGTAAGGACCATTATGACTCCCATTTTACATATAAGTAAAGTAAGGTTAAAAGAGCTGAAGTGACCTTCCCAAGGTTACAAGCCTAGTAATGTCACAGCTGAAATTTAAAAAACATTTTCTACTGATTCTTTATTATTACTTTGGAAACACCATACTAATTCTTCATCAAATAAAGGAAAATACTAGAGAATATATCACCTGGGTGAATCACCCACATAAATCTGACTTGTCCTGAGCTGTGTAGCCATTTCAAAGATTTTGTCTTCATAATGTACAAGTCAACACTGTAATTATAGACCAGTCTATTTAACATCAGACAACTTTGAAGTTCCTCGAACAGATCATCAAGCAATCAATTTTCAGTCATTCTAATAGCTAACACAATGTGACAGCAACCAAAATGGATTTATAATGTGTGAAACATGACTGAGTAGAAGACCATAAAGATATGGGAAATGAAAGCACTGTATAAAAGCAGCCTTCAGAGGAGGAATCAAATTGTGGTGAATAGGCAGGGACTCACCTGAGCTCTCCCCCAAACTCCTCTAAATCCTTCAATTAATGCCTCAAAACAAGTTCTAGAGTTGCAGAACCCACAACAGGAAGGAATAAACAATTTTCCAGTCCAAGACAACTTAGAAGGTCAATAGGAAAGGATTGTCAATAGAAAAGGACTGTTGTACCAGAGTGAGAGTGGAGCACAGTTCAGCACAGGCCACGCCTATGCAGGCTGGGCCCCAGCAAACCAGGAGCAAAACTTTGGGGCAACAGAATCAATGGTGGCAGGGGCAGTTCCCCAAACCTCTCAACCCAGAGTTGGTAAGGAGGTCAAACAACTGCTCAGAAGGAATTACAGGGGTCCCTTCACTGGCACAGGAGGCAGGACTCCGTTACATTGTCGATACTTGAATATGAATCTCAGTCCCAGAGCAAGGAGAAGCACTAGCACAGCAGAGCTTACAGGCCCAGGGGAGCATGGATCCTGTTGCAGTCCCAGGGTAGAAAGTTCTGCTTGTGGTCACTCACAGACTGGTGTACAATACAAGAAAGTAGTAAACACACCTTTCCCTAGATCATACCACCTTGGAAGAATCAAAAACTTTATAGGTTCTCAGAATTACCTCTGAAAAGAGCTGCACAAAAAAACCTGAAGCTTGGGACTGTGACCCTCCACTCCAGAAGCAGAGCCCTCCTTTAGCATAGATTTAAAAGTTGAGAAAAAGGCTGGGAAATGAGCAAATAGCAGAAAAAGATCCTAACTACAGAAAGTTACTATGGTAACATGGAAGCTCAAAATACAAACTCAGAAGTCAATAAAGTCAAAACGCCCACACCAAAAGCCCCAAAGAAAAATATGAATTGGCCTCAGTCCATGGAAGAGCTCAAAAATGGATTTTAAAAATCAAGTAAGAGAGAGAAGAAAAAGGGGGAAGGGAAATGAGAGTGATGCAAGAAAATCATAAAAAAATGAGTCAGCATCTTGATAAAGGAGATACAAAAAATACCGAAGAAAACACCTTAAAAAACAAAATAGGCCAAATGGCAAAAGAGACACAAGAATCCTCATTTTTTTGTTCTTATTGTCCATCCTTCACCCTCAAAGTGAGACCAATGACATCAGAAGGGTTATTCTTTACTTGCAAGTGAATTAGATTTAAGAGAGGAAAGGCTGTGAAAGTTATGAGCCCCACTCTCTCCAGAGTTGTGGGAGTATGGTGGCAAGACATAGGTCAGGGCAACTGGCAATGGCCCAAGATACAGTGGCCCAAGACCTTTAACTAAAGTCTCCAATGAAGAGAAGAACTACTTAAAATCAGAATTGGCCAAATGGCAAAAGATTCACTGAAGAAAATAACTCCTTAAAAAGTAGAATTGGCCAAATAGAAAAGTAGATACAGAAGCTCACTGAAGAAAATAACTCCTTAAAAAATTGGAATGGAGCAAATGGAAGCTGATGACTCAATGGAACATCAAGAAAGAGTCAAACAAAATAAAAAAATAAAAAATAAGAAAAGTGAAATATTTCATTGGAAAAACAATGGACCTAGAAAATAGACTGAGAGATAATTTAAGAATCATTGGACTATGTGAAAACCACGATCAAAAAAGAGCCTAGATATCATCTTTCAAGAAATTATCAAGGAAAACTGTGCTGATATTCTAGAACCAGAGGGCGAAAAAGAAGTTGAAAGAATCCACAAATCAACTCCTGAAAGAGATTCCTAAATGTAAACTCTCCAGGAATGTTATAGCCAAATTTCAGAGCTCCCAGGTCAAGGAGAAAATATTGCAAGCATACAAAAAGAAACAATTCAATATTGTGGAACCACAGTTGAGATAATACAAGATATAGCAGTTTCTACATTAAAGAATCATAGGGCTTAGAATATGATATTCTGGAGGGTAAAAGAGCTAGGATTACAACCAAGAAATCCCCTACCTAGCAAAACTGAGTACAATCCTTCAGGACAAAAAAGAGGAATTTCAATGAAACAAAGGACTTTCAAGCATTCCTGATGAAAAGACCAAAGTTGAATAGAAAATGACTTTCAAATACAAGACTCAAGAGAAGCATAAAAAGGTAAACAGGAAAGAGAAATCATAAGGGATTCAACATGATTAAACAGTTTACATTCCAACATGGGGAATGATACTTGTAACTCCTAAAAACGTTCTTATTATTATGGCAATTAAAAGGTATATACATAGACAGAGGGCATAGGTATGAGTTAAATATGATGGAATGATTATCTAAAGAAATAAAATAAAGAAGTGAGAAAAAAGAATGTACTGAGAAAAGGGGAAAGGGAGAGGTAGAATAGGGTAGATTATCTGACATAAAAGAGGCCCAAAAGGTATTTTAGGGCGAAGGGGAAGATGAGCAAAGGGAAAGGGAGCACATGAACATTAATCTCATTGAAATTGGCTCAAAGAATGAATAACAGACACACACACACACACACACACACACACACACACACGTGAAGAAATCTATCTTACCACACAGGAAAGTATGGTGAAGTGAAGTGAAGTGAAGTGAAAGTGAGGGGAAGAGGACAGACAAGAGAAAAAGGGTGAAAGAAGGGAGGGCAGATGGGTGGAGGTAAAAGTCACGAGCAAAACACTTTTGAGAATGGACAGGGTGAAAGGAGAAAGAGAATAGGATGAACGGGGGAGGAAAGGAAAGAGAGAAACACATAGTGGGTAATCATTACTGTGAAAAAAATGTTTACAGCAAGTTTCTTTGATGAAGACCTCACTTCTCAAATATATAGGAAACTGAGTCAAATTTATAGAAATGTCATTCCTTAATTGATAAATTGTCAAAGCATATGAACTGGCAGTATTCAGACAAAGTTATCAAAGTTATCTATACTCATATGAAAAATGCTCTAAATCACTACTGATTAGGAAAATTTTAAATTAAAACAACTCTGAGTTTCCACCATACACCTGTCAGATTGGCTAATAGGACAGAAGAGGAAAATGAAAAAATATTGGAGGGGATATGGGGAAATTAAACATTAATGCACTGCTGGTGAAGTTGCATACTGATTCAACCACTCTGGAGAGCAATCTGGAACTATGCCCAAAGGGTTATAAAACCATGCATACCCTTTGACCAAGCAATACCTATTAGGTCTGTATCCCAAAAAGATAAAAAAAACACAAAGGAAAAGGACCTACAGGTACAAAAATATAGCAGCTCTTTTAGTGATGGCAAAGAATTTGAAACTGAAGGGATGTCCATCAATTGGGGAATGGCTGAACAAATTGTTGTATATGGTTGTAATGAAACACTATTGTGTTATAAATGACAAGCAAGATGCTCTCAGAAAAACCTGGAAAGATTCACAAGAATTATGCAAAGTGAAATGAGCAGAACCAGGAGAGCATTTACAACAGCAATATTGTGTGATGATCTACTGTGAATAATTCAGCTATTCTCAACAATACAATGATCCAAGACAATTTTGAAGGACTTATGATGAAAGGTGCTGTCTATCTCCAGAGAAAGAACAGGTAGAGCCTGAATACAGATCAAAGATATTTTTCTTTACTTTACTTTTCTTGTGGTTTTTTGTCTGTGTTTTCTTTCACAGCATGACTTACATGGAAATATGTTTTGCATGACTACACACATATAACCTATGTCAAACTTATCACCTTCTCAGTGGGAGTGGAGGAGCAGAGAAGGATGGAATAGTATTTGGAACTCGAAATTTGAAAAAAGTATCAAATTTGTATTCACATGTAATTGGGAAAATATTAAATTCTTAAAAAGTGGCCTTCATAAAGATTATAAATTCCATTCAATATATAATTGATTTCATCAATTACATACATATGTATGTAGAAAGATAATTGGTTTATGTATTATAATCAAATAACAAACTATTCTAAATTTAGGCAGATTCATACCTAATCCAGGAAAGATATTAATGGTTCACTGTCAACATAAAACCATATACTGAATAATTTTCTAGGAATGTTCAATTTTAAAATCAGTGTTATTCAGAATCTTTATTAATTACTTAAATATAAAAATTGGAATTCATTGACTGAAAATGACATTTGATCAAGAGGATTAAAAAGAGTATAATTTTAAATGACCAGTATTAATTATATAATTGGTTTATAAAAGCCAGATGAACTGCAGCATGGACTAATGCTGTTTTTGTTTGTCCTTCATGCTGGAAGAGAACCAAAGTGAAATCACTATGTCAGGTCAATGTACCTCGTGTCCAGCTCTGATTGATTATACCAATACAAGCTCAGAAGGCTTTCCCACAGGTCAGGCACAAACAGTCCTCGTGACCATTTGAGAGGGAGATGTCTCTAAATTTGCACATCTCACATTTCTTATGATCTAACTTCTTCTTGCCATATAACCCAAAAGATTTCAGTCAGCTTTTATATAAACAGTAGACTCCCCTGCCTTGTAAATCTCTGCTGGAATGGAACCAGCACGAAGAGCTTTGCCACATGAGGGGACTACAGTTGGAAGTTCAGAGAGAGAAGGACTGACTTTGATCTGAGGTAAATGGTCAATGGCTTTAGCATGGATCGATTTCACTCTTTTGAGAACACGATGGAACTGTTCATCTCATCTCTCCAGGATCATGCTCTTATCATGATCAGTGTGGCTCCATCAGAGCTGAGTAACTGAGATGTCCCAAAAGTCTATGTCCTATGAATAGCCTTCAGGTCATCATAAAAATGCTTTGGATTGTTACTATCAGTGCAAAACTGAATTTCATTTGCCTTTTTTACCAAGCTAAGAATCCTGTATCTCTCTAATCTTTGCTTGCACTTTACTTTTGAAGGACTTAAAAAATGACCTTTTTAGAGATGGATGAACAATGCTGCTGGGAGATGCTGTACAATTCTTGTTTTTCATTCAATAGTTTCTGAATTTCCCCTTCATTTCCATAAAACCAATTCTGGTGTTTGCAAGTGTTCTGGCCCAGATTAGAAAATGCAGTGCTGTACACCAGATCTTTGAAAGCTGACCACTCCTTTTCTGTTCCACTGTTACCAACAGTACTTTGGCTCAGCTTTCCCTCCAAGTCAGTAACAAACTATTCACACATGGAAAAGCACTCTAATTTGTTGACACTCTCTTCTGACAGTTATCATCCCATGGGGCCACCACTTTTGTTGAATGCCAGAGTTTAGCTTGGAGAGGATATCTATGATCATTCCAGCACTGTGTCACACATTGCCTTCTTCCCTTTCACATCCTGTATGTCTCTTCTCCTTACAATGTCATACTCTATTAAATGCCAATATTTGCTGCAAGAGTGAATCTATTAAGTCTTGTTGCTTTTAGGTAAATGGAAAACAGTGTTGATAATGAAGTCATGAGATACACAAGTCTTCAACAGTAAGTTACTGCTGCTATTGCTGTTTCCAACTCTATTCCTCCAAAGGACTCCCTGCCACATCCCATAGCCTGTGACTACTCTAACACTAAAGTCACTGAGACTTACAAGTCTGTCCTCTTTCAGCACAATGATGATGATGGTCTCTGGGTCTTCATAAAATTTTTCTTTCACCTCATCAGGGTTCTTCATGGTGGGAGCATAAACACAGTAGTGGCATGGTGCTTTCCTGCAAGTGGTAATCACATTATCATAAGCCTGTTGTTGAATCCTTTACTGGATTATATTTGACTGTAAAACCTATGCTGGCTTCATAGCACTCCCCATCACTGCAAGCCCTCCAGAAAAAAATGCATACCCAGATCTGACTTCAGTAACCTGGCCTTCATTTGCCATCCATGTTTTTACTCAGGGCTGCTATTTGGATGTGATACCTGCTGGGTTCTCTTCCAATAAGAACTATTCATCCTTCAGTCCTGCTGGCTTTCTTGTCTATAAGTGTGTACACATTCTATGTAACAATGATTGAGTGGAATCATCTTAGCAAAAGTTTTTGTACATTTTTTTATGTTTTGACCACAGGGTGGGCTCCCCATCTGCGGTGGTAAGTGGGCCAGGGCTAAGTGAAGCAGACAATTGTTAGGACACCTTTTCTAACACCTTCCTCATGCCAAGAGGTAACCAGTGTGGTTCTTAAGAAGGCTGCTCAGACACCCAGAGGGCTGCCAAATCCCACTGTTGCTTTAGTACGGTGAGAAAATGACCCTGTGGCTGGGCCACCTGCATAGTGTTATGCCTACAGCGTCCACAGTATCCATGCCTTTTGCTTCATCACTAGCCTGTTACCACAGGACTTCAAGGTAGCTAAAATAGTAACAGAATAAAATAATTTTTAAAAAGTTGAATAGTAAAATAAGAAAATTATTGAATAGTGAAATAAAAAAATAATGAAATAATAAAATGGTATAGGTGATGTCTTTTGACTTGCTCTTAAATTGGATTTAAGCACGAAGTTGTCAGCCTCACTGTTTCATCCAGAATCATCAGATCCTAGGGGTAAGACAAAAATCAAGATGACTGGTGATGTCTCCAGGTGCAGTGGATGACCTTGGCATCTCTGGTGTCTGACCAAGCTCTAAGCACTCCACAGCACCTGCTTCTGCCACCTTCATAGCCAGTTAAAACAAAATGTTCACATCTACCTATTCCACCTGGGTAGTCTCCATGTGCTCGGCGTAGACACCCCCAAGGAGAATGAGGCCATTCGGTTAACCTCAACCAGGTTTAGCCCAACTACCAAGACAGTGTTACTGGGGTGTAGCCACTGTGCATGCTACAGCTTCTTGGAGCCCCTTGGGCAGCAGGGGGACACCAAAAGTGGATGAGCAGCCCTCACACCAAAGGTACTAACCTCCCTAAATACCTAGTCCATCCCAGCATAGACAAATAAAAAGTCAGACTTAGAAAAAAATATTAATTGCTGGAAAACAACATCCCTTTTCATCCTTTCTCAAACCTCCCACAATTCCTCTTCTCCCACCCATTCACCTGAGAACCTTACCTCACATTTCAATTAAAAAATTGAGGACCAAGACCTCCCTCTTCTCTCCTCCTCAAATGCCTTCCAAAACTATGGCCTCCTTAGCCTCTGTGTCACATAAAGTTGTGGCCCTTATCCTTGCTAAGTCAAATGCAGTACACACACAAATGATCCTATTACATGCCATCTTCTCCAGAATTTTACTTTTGCTATCATCCCTATTCTCTTGTAGTCTACTGGATGCATCCCTGCTAAATACTAATATGTCCAAGTTTCCCCTTCCCTCAGAAAACCCTTGCTTGATCCACTCATCCACACTAGCTATTATTTCATATCCCTCTTTCCTTTTATGGTTAACTTTATTGATGATTCTATCTATAATACAAGTCTCTACTTTCTTCTCATTGTCTTCCTAACTCTCTACTATCTAGCTTCTCACATCATTTTTCAATCAACACTACTTTCTTCAAAGGTGATATCTCAATTGCCAAATCTAATGGCCTTCTCAGTCCTCATCCTTCTTGACCTCTCTGCAGCCTCTGACACTGCCAATCACCTTCTCCTCCTTGATATTTTCTTCTCTCTAGGGTTTTATGACACTTTTAATTTTGCTTTTTCCTGTTTTATGACTCCTCAGTGTACTTTTCTGGATCTTCATCCAGGTCATACCCATTAATGATGGTCATCCCACAAGAGTATGCTGGGTCCTCTTCTCCCTCTAGACTATTTCACCTGATGATCTTCATCAGTTCCCATGAATTTAATTTTCATTTCTATGCAGATGATTTACAGTTCAATTTATCTAGCCCTAGCCTCTTTGCTGATCTTGCAGTCTTGTATCACCAACTATTAACTGGACATCTTGAACTGATTTTTCCATAGATGTCTTGAACTCAACATGTCCAAAACTGAACTCATCTTTTTCCCTAAATCCTCCCCTTTACCTAACTTCTCTATTACTATTAAGGGTACCACTATCTGCCCAGTCACCCAGACTCACAACTTTAGTACCATCCTCAACAACTCATTCTCTTTCACCTTCTTAATGATTTCACCTTCACACCATCTCTCCCAGATGCTTTTTCCTCTCCTCTGACACTACCACCACTCAGGTCCAGACTCTCATCAAATCACTCTTGGAATTAGAATAGAATTCTTAACTCTTAGGCAGTACAAAAACAGGTGATAGGCCGGATTTGATCTGCAGGCTAAGTTTCCTAACCCTGCTCTAAATGATCCAGTGACCAGTAAGACCATACACTACTTAAGAAAGTGAATCATATGCTACTAACATTCTTGCTACAAATAAAATCAGAATATATAAAAAAGCTGAAGCTAAATGGAAAGTCAGCTCACAGATATTCCTTAGAAAGGTAAATAAAATAATTGGTAGCATCAGTTTCATCACACGCCTAAAATACTAGAAAAATTATAATTCATGCAATTAAGCTATCTCACCTTACAACACTCAGGATCTTTAAGATCTAGCAATGAAAGAAACCAAAGGGTGGTAGCTTACTCAGAAGCTTCACACTAGTATACATCTTTCAAAAACAGAGATGGCACTGGGTATGGTGAGTACTGGATGATAAGCCCCCAAAACAAAGTTTACCACATCTTAATAAACCAAAAATTATTGATTACCAATAAAGAAGTTATTTAGTTAATAAGTATTTAGTGTCTATTATGTACCAAGTACTATGCTTAGCACTAGAGTAATTTTTTAATCATTGGATCACAGCAGGGTAGAACTTTATCACAGTCTAACCTCCCACCCCATCCCGTTTTTCATATGAGGAACCTGACACTCAGAAAGTTGAGATGATTTGCCAAAGTTCACATAGAAATCAGCGGAAGCACATTCAGATCCAGGTACTCTGACCCCAAGGGCTCTTTTCACTATGCTACATTGTCTCCCAATCACACGGCTTAGGTCAGCAAAGGAGAAAAAGGGAAGCAAGGTAACTTGGAGTGGAGAGAGAGAGAAATGGGGCGGAGAGTTTTCCATCGCACTGAGAAGAGGTTAGTACAGGTATGATGGAAAGCAAGGAATCAGCAGCAAAGAGAATAGAGGTGAAGAGAAAAGTGTGTGCTGAGAAGGAACTATTTTACTCTATAGGTTCACAATGAAAAAATCAATGCTCTTGAATAATGGTAGGGGTAGGAGGCGGAATTGACCATACTCTGAAAAGATATATTGAGTGCCAGGCTTCTACAACGCAGTGGAGCCACTGGAGGAGGACATGTGGTGTTTCCTACATACTCCCCAAACTAACTTATTTGGAAGAGGGCTATTCAAGGCAGAATGATAGACTGTTCTCATACCAGTGGTGATTACACCAATTTATTTAGTTCCGGGAAAGCTAGATATTACAATACATTATAACAAGATGATATTGTACTACAGTAAGTGATTTACATTTCAGAAGGTTTGGGCAAAGTTGCTGATTCAAGTAAGCAATGAACAGTTGTCATTTGGTTCTTTTTATCCCTCGCCTTAGTTATCTGTGCATTGGCATAATTTCTTGGGGATTTCTTTCTGTTAGGCATGCAACTTTGATGTGAGGTAGAGCAGGATGTCCTGTGCAATTGGACTGAGAGCAATACAGAATGTAGGAGAAAGGATTGCTGTGCTTCTTCTGTACATGAGTGTGAACTTTAGTACAACCTATCTTTCTCAAGTCGCAGAGAGAACTAGCCTGGAATGCACCATGATCCCAGACTCTAAAAACTTGTGCATTATTGTCAGAATTCTTCAGTCTTTCAGAATTGTTCATTTTTACAATACCGATGTTACAGTGTAAATTGTTCTAGTTCTGCTCACTCTACTCTGCATCAGTTCATTAAAGTCTCCCCAGGTTTCTCTGAAACCATCCTCTTTGTCATTTGCAGTAAAGATTATTCCATTTCGTTTCTCTGTCATGATTTGTTCAGTCATTCCCTAATCTGTGGATACCCATTTAATTTCCAGCTTTTTGCCATGACAAGAAGAGCTTCTATAAATATGATTGTACATATAGAACTTGTTCCCTTTTCTTTTATCTAATGTGGGTACAAGCCTAGCTGGAGTATCACTACCATCATTCCAGGTGATTGATGAAGAACATTACTGACCTCATGAAAGAGAGAGGATGTACTACCATGAAGAATAAGAAATACATTTTTTGCATGTAGCTAATGGAGATATCGGTTTTGCTTAACTATGCTTAAATGAAACAAGGGTTCTGTTTTTCCTTCCTTTCTTCATTCCTTCCTTTGGGGGGGGGTGGGAAGAAGAAAAATAATGCTTTATACTTGAAAAAAAATTTAAGTATGAGATAGGACTTTCCCTGCTGTCATCGTACAGGCTTCATTGGGTAGTATAAGAAGTGGTGGAGCCAAGATTAGAAATCAAGTCTGGCACTTTTCTAGATGTAGTCTTTATATTTTATCACATACTTGGAGAAGCGAAAGAAGAATGAGAGAAGAGCAAATAAAAAGATTAAAGCAAGAGAACTGAGATAATTTATTCTGAAAAAGGCGATTCTGTAACACTGCTAATAGAGAGCTATAAAAAGAGGACTGACAGCCATCTCTCTTGCATAATTTAGTCCAAACTTACCTTCAGCTAAGGACACGGAACCAATCACTTCTGAAAGTTCTCTCTGGAACCATGATTCTTTTAATTACGTCTCATTATTTAGACTGCAACTTTAAGCAAAAAAGAAATTATTTCACTGACATAAGAAACCTATAATCTAGACAGTTTTTTTCAGTATGATTCCAAATAATTTGATCTCATAACTTATAGTTGTGCTACAGTATTTATAAATTGGAATATTTTTGAATAATTAGGATAGCTCTGTTTTAATAACTTTGTTGTAATAATTTTTTGTAAAGGAAAGAATCTTTTGTTATTGAGAATAATAATTCTGATTTAACTATTTTTAAAGTAAAACTATTTTTTTTTTGATTCTGAAATCCAAATCAAGGTTTGTTTTCATTGTATATGCGTGTTTCATTCCTCATCCCCACACTGGGGGAAAAATCCAGTTATATTAAACCTCACATTCTAAAATTACCAACATAATTTTATAGGCATATTCCCAACAACGTGGCACCAAGGACACTTTTAAATAATGTCATTAATATTTTACAACACCCCCCCGCCCCCGAGTGGTGCATGAGTATAATTCTGCTACTAGGGGAGGCTGAGGCTGGCAGATCTCTTTGAGCTTGAGAATTCTAAGCTACAAGGTTATGGTTAAACCTGATCCACACCATTTCCTAAATAACGAGCCCTTAGGGGGCACCAGGTAGCAAAATGTAACCAAATCAGGGCAGAGCCAAGATAGCAGCTGGAAAGGAGGGACTAGCATGAGCTCCATGCCAAGCCCCTACAAAAACCTATAAAAAAAAGGCTCTGAACCAATTCTAGAACTGCAGAACTCACAAAATAGCAGAGGGAAGCAGGGCTCCACCCCAGGAGAACCTGGATGGTCTCTAGGTGAGGTCTATCCCACACGGAGCTGGGAGCAGAGCAGAGCAGAGCCCAGCATGGGTGGTACCGACCAAACAGACCAGGAGCCGGGCGGAGCAGGCTCTAGCGCCCTGAATCAGTGAGCTGCAGCAGTTACCAGACTTCTCAACCCACAAACACCAAAGACAATAGAGGAGGTTAGTGGGAAAACCTGCTGGGGACAGAGTTATAAAGGAGTTCATGGTTCGGCCACCACCCCGGGGGCAGAGGAGGTGGGGCAGCTACAGAACTACAGCTGCAGTTCCTTCCAGCCCCAGGCCCACCTGGTGGGAGGAATTAAGTGGCAGATCAGAGCAGGAGTGAAGAGCCTGCTGAAGATCTAAGTCCAGTCCGGGTTGGGGGTTCCTGGGGAAGGAGGAGTGCTGGTATGGCAGAGCTGGTGCATGCCCCCAGGCTTGGAACATAATTCTCTTAACTCTACAAGCAGTCGTACCCTGATGAAAAACTCAAGGGTCAAGTTAGTTGGCTGGGGATATGGCCAGGCAGTGAAAACACACCCAGATTCAATCTTAGACTCTGTAATCTTTCTTTGGTGACAAAAAAGACCAAAACATACAGCCAGAAGAAGTCAACAAAGTCAAAGAGCCTACAACAAAAGCCTCCAAGAAAAACATGAACTGGTCTCAGGCCACGGAAGAGCTCAAAAAGGATTTTGAAAAGCAAGTTAGAGAAGTAGAGGAAAAACTGGGAAGAGAAATGAGAAGGATGCAAGAAAACCATGAAAAACAAGTCAATGACTTGCTAAAGGAGACCTAAAAAAATACTGAAAAATATACTGAAGAAAACAACACCTTAAAAAATAGACTAACTCAAATGGCAAAAGAGTTCCAAAAAGCCAATGAGGAGAGGAATGCCTTGAAAGGCAGAATTAGCCAAATGGAAAAGGAGGTGCAAAAGAGCACTGAAGAAAATACTACCTTAAAAATTAGATTGGAGCAAGTGGAAGCTAGTGACTTGATGAGAAATCAAGATATTATATAACAGAACCAAAGGAATGAAAAAATGGAAGACAATGTGAAATATCTCATTGGAAAAACCACTGACCTGGAAAATAGATCCAGGAGAGATAATTTAAAAATTATTGGACTACCTGAAAGCCATGATCAAAAAAAGAGCTTAGACATCATCTTTCAAGAGATTATCAAGGAGAACTGCCCTGATATTCTAGAGCCACAGGGCAAAATAGAAATTGAAAGAATCCACCGATCACCTCCTCAAATAGATCCCAAAAAGAAATCTCCTAGGCATATTGTCCCCCAATTCCTGAGCTCCCAGATCAAGGAGAAAATACTGCAAGCAGCCAGAAAGAAACAATTTGAGTACTGTGGAAACACAATCAGAATAACCCAAGATCTAGAAACTTCTACATTAAGAGATCGAAGGGCTTGGAATACGATATTCCGGAGGTCAATGGAGCTAGGACTAAAACCAAGAATCACCTACCCAGCAAAACTGAGTATCATACTCCAAGGTACAATGTGGACTTTTAATAAAATAGAGGACTTTCAAGCTTTCTCAGTGAAAAGACCAGAACTGAATACAAAATTTGACTTTCAAACACAAGAATCAAGAGAAGCATGAAAAGGTAATCAAGAAAAAGAACAAGAAAAAGAAATTGCAAGGGACGTACTAAAGTTGAACTGTTTTGATGTGTATGATTCTTGAGACCTCAGTATTAGGGTAGCTGAAGTGAATGTGCAGATATATATATATATATATATATATATATATATATATATATATATATATATATACACATACACACACATATATATATAAAAACATATATATCTTTATGTATATATGTATATGTGAGTGTGTATGTATGTGTGTGTGTGTGTGTGTGTGTGTGTGTGTATATAGAAAAAGAGAGAGAGAGAAAGAGAGAGAGAGAGAGAGAGCGGACACAGGGTGAGTTGAAGATGAAGGGAAGATATCTAAAAGAAATAAAATCAAATTAAAGGATGAGAGAGGAATATGTTGAGAGAGGGATATAGGGAGAGATAGAATGGGGTAAATTATCTTGCATAAAAGTGGCAAGATAAAGCAGTTCTGTAGGAAGAGAAGAGGGGGCAGGTGAGGAGGAATGAGTGAATCTTGCTCTCATCAAATTTGACCTGAGGAGGTAATACCATACATACTCATTTGGGTATCTTACCCCACAGGAAAAAAAGGAGGAAGAAGATAAAAAAAGGGGGGGATGATAGAAGGGAGGGCAGATGGGGGTGGAGGTAATCAAAAACAAACACTTTTGAAAGAGGACAGGGCCAAGGGAGAAAATTCAATAAAGAGGGACAGGTTGGGAAGGAGCAAAATATAGTTACTCTTTCACAACATGAGTATTGTGGAAGAGTTATACATAATGATACACATGTGGCCTATGTTGAATTGCTTGACTTCTTAGGGAAGGTGGGTGGGAAGGGAAGAGGGGAGAGAATTTGGAACTCAAAGTTTTAAAAACAGATGTTCAAAAACAAAAAAAAAGTTTTTGCATGCAACTAGAAAATAAGATACACAGGCAAGGGGGCGTAGAAATTTATCTTGCCCTACAAGAAAGGAAGGGAAAAGGGAATGGGAGGGGAGTGGGGTGACAGAAGGGAGGGCTGACTGGGGAACAGGGCAACCAGAATATACACCATCTTAGAGGGGGGAATGGTAGAAATGGGGAGAAAATTTGTAATTCAAACTCTTGTGAAAATCAATGCTGAAAACTAAATAAATAAAGATTAAAAAAAATGTAACCAAATCATAAAAAAAAGATCAAAGCTTTCTTGTTTAATCAGCAGTGGGATCAGGCCCATGAATGACCACTGTGCTTCCACCCTAGGAAATATAAAGAGACACAATGTCTGTCTCTGTGTATGTCTCTCTCTATGTGTCTTTATGTTTGTGCATGTTTCTCTGTCTCTCCTTCTTTCTCTTTCTGTAGGTCTTTATATATGAAAATATGTATATATGTATATGTATGTTTATATGTACAGGTACATATATATTTTTAACTCCCAGTAATTTTGAAAAAAATCTTGCTAAAATGTTGATCGCCAATTCCTTATTATTTTTAGAAAATAGCCTAAGTTTTCTACCATTACCCTTCCTTAACTCCATTCTTCTCCATGTAGCTCGACCCTATAATGCCTTCCTAGGACCTCCCTATTTGGTTCTTCCTGAATCTGCATCCCAACTTCTAGAACTCTCGCTTTTCTCCTAATGGGTCCCCTACATTAGAATCTCTGTAATAACTGTGCTCAATTATTCCACATATCCAGGATATTGACATTTTCTATCACATTCAACTCTAACTCCTCTTGGTTGTCCTATATCTTCTCTGTCTGACTTCCCTCTACTCTTCTTGCCTCAGGACACCTTATCTACTTTGGACGATGAGTGCCTTATATCTCTAGTCATCAAACATATCCGTTCCAATACATACCAGCAGCCTTATCCCTCAACTTAATCCAGATCCTGATCCAGATCCATTCTACCCAAAGTTCCTTCCCATTCCTACACCCTATCTGTTCTCTTCTGCCATACATACTCTTCTGAACTCAGGTCAATTTCCTGATTTCTGTTTGTGCTGTGCCATTTTTCAATTATGAGATGAACTGCTTACTCAAACATATAAGAAAAACAGGATCCAAATCAAACTAATCTAAATTTAGGACACTGGTGGCAGAGAGAACTGAAATATATCTCCAAAGGCTATGTCACCACCTTACTACTAGGACAGTAATTATTAAAGCATTATGTGTAATAGCAGTTGTGATGGTACTGAAAAGAAACATTTTAAAATTGCATTTTTTTTAAAAAAATCTAAAATTAATACAATCATTTGACACTGCCAGATTTCCATAGTTAACTGTGTGATAAATAATATGTCATATCAAATTATGTTTCCTGAACTTATTATTAGATTTGTGCTATAAAAATTAAGGTATTTTTGAAGGTTAAATCATTTTTTTGAATTCCATATTTTATTATTTAGTATTTTTTAGTTTTCAACATGGATTTCCACAAGATTTTGAGTTGCAAATTGTCTTCCCATTTCTACATTCCCCCCACTCCAAGATGGCATATATTCTGATGACCCCATTTCCCAGTCAGCCCTCCCTTATGTCACCCCACTCTCCCCCCCCATCCTCTTTCCCCTTACGTTCTTGTAGGGCAAGATAGTTTTCTATGCCCCACTGCCAGTATATCTTACTTCCCAGTTGCATGCAAAATCAACTTTTTTTTGAGGACCTGATTTTAAAACTCTGAGTTCCAAATTCTCTCCCCTCTTCCCTCCCCACCCACCCTCCCTAAGAAGGCAAGCAATTCAACATATGCCACACATCTATCATTATGTAAAACACTTCCACAATACTCATGTCTTTCAGACTAACTATATTTCCCTCCATCCTATCCTGTCCCCCTTTATTCACTTTTCTCCCTTGACCCTGTCCCTTTTCAAAAGTGTTTGCTTTTGATTACCTCTTCCCCCTATCTGCCCACCCTTCTACCATCCCCCCTTTTTATCTCCTTCCCCTACTTTCCTGTGGAGTAAGATACCCAATTGAGTGTGTATGTAATTCTCTCCTGAAGTCAAATCCGATGACAGCAACATTCACTCATTCCCCCTCACCTGCCCCCTCTTCCCTTCCAACAGAACTGCTTTTTCTTGCCACTTTTATGTGAGCTAATTTACCCCATTCTATCTCTCCTTTCCTCCCTCTCTCACTATATTCCTCTTTCACCCCTTTATTTGATTTTTAGATATCATCCCTTCATATTGAACTCACCCTGTGCCCTCTTGTCTAAAGATATATGTATATTCCCTTCAGCTACCCTAATACTGAGGTCTCATGAATTAAACCCATCATCTTTCCATGTAGGAATGTAAACAAAAGAGTTCAACTTTAGTAAGTCCCTTGTAATTTCTATTTCTTGTTTACGTTTTCATCCTTCTCTTGATGCTTGTGTTTGAAAGTCAAATTTTCTATTCTGCTCTGGTTTTTTCACTGAGAAAGCTTAAAAGTCCTCTATTTTATTGAAAGTCCATATTTTGCCTTGGAGCATGATACTCAGTTTTGCTGGGTAGGTGATTCTTGGTTTTAATCCTAGCTCCATTGACCTCTGGAATATCATTATTCCAAGCCCTTCAGTCCCTTAATATGGAAGCTTCTAGATCTTGTGTTATCCTGATTGTGTTTCCACAGTACTCAAATTGTTTCTTTCTGGCTGCTTGTAGTATTTTCTCCTTGATCTGGGAACTCTGGAATTTGGCGACAATATTCCTAAGAGTTTTCTTTTTGGGATCTTTTTCAAGAGTCAATCAGTGGATTCTTTCAATTTCTATTTTACCCTCCTGTTCTAGAATATCAGGGTAGTTCTCCTTGATAATTTCTTGAAAGATGATGTCTTAGCTCTTTTTTTGATCATGGCTTTCAGATAGTCCAATAATTTTTAAATTATCTCTCCTGGATCTATTTTCCAGGTGAGTGGTTTTTTAAATGAGATATTTCACATTGTCTTCCATTTTTTCATTTCTTTGGTTCTGTTTTATAATATCTTGATTTCTCATCAAGTCACTAGCTTCCACTTGCTCCAATCTAATTTTTAAGGTAGTATTTTCTTCAGTGGTCTTTTGGACCTCCTCTTCCATTTGGCTAATTCTGCCTTTCAAGGCATTCTTCTCCTCACTGGCTTTTGGGAGCTCTTTTGCCATTTGAATTAGTCTATTTTTAAGGAGTTATTTTCTTCAGTATTTTTGAGGTCTCCTTTAGCAAATCATTGACTTGTTTTTCATGGTTTTCTTGCATCACTCTCATTTCTCTTCCCAGTTTTTCCTCTACTTCTTTTACTTGCTTTTCCAAATCCTTTTTGAGCTCTTCCATGGTCTGAGACCAACTCATATTTTTCTTAGAGGCTTTTGATGTAGGCTCTTTGACTTTGTTGACTTATAGCTGTATGTTTTGATCTTCTTCACTACCAAAAAAAATTCTAAAGTTTGAGTCTGAATCTGAGTCTGTTTTTGCTGCCTGTTCATATTCCCAGCCAACTACTTGACCCTTGAGCTTTCTGTCAGGGTATGACTGCTTGTAGAGTAGAGAGTACTTTTCTCAAGCTTTAGGGGCTCTGCTGCTGTTTTCAGAGCTACTTCTACACAGCAAGCTCTGCCACACCAGTGTTCTTCCTCCCCCAAGAACCACCAACCAAGACCAAGCCCCAGATCCAAGCAGGGCAAAGCAGGCTCTGCCCTCCTGCTCTGATCCACCTCTTAATTCCTCCCACTGGGTGGGCCTGGGGCCAGAAGCAACCGCAGCTGGAGATCTAGAAGCAGCCGCAGAGGTGCACCACCTCCACCACCCCCGGGGGCTGGGGCCAACCACACACTCCTCTCACTACGATCCAGCAGTTTTTCCACTAACCTGCTTTTTGTCTTTGGTGTTTGTGGGCTGAGAAATCTGGTAACTGCCACAGCTCAATGACTCAGGGCCCTATGGCCTGTTCCACCTGGCTCCCAGTCTGATTAGTCCTGCCATGGCCCATAGCTGGGCTGTGCTCTGCTCTGCTCCCAGCTCCATGCCACAGACTCTTCCAAGCGACCATCCAGCCTGTTCTGTGCAGCAGCCCTGCTTCCCTCTGCTATTTTGTGGGTTCTTCAGCTCTAGAATTTGTTCAGAGCCATTTTACAGGTGTTTGGAGGGACCTGGGGGAGAGCTTAAGCAGGTCCCTTGGCCAAAATTAAGGCATTTAAAGAGCATTTAAGTGTAGGTCATAGAATTTAGAGCCATAAAGGGACAGTAAGATGACCAAAACTAGTAGTTCTCATACTTTTTTAGCTTTTGACCTTAATGGACACACTCCATTGTATATGTTTAATACAACGCATGATATATACTTTTTAAGAACCACTGGTCTACTTGTACAGAAACTGAGGGCCAGACAGGTTCAGGGATTTATCCAAATTTAAGGTGGTTGTACACAGCAGGACCAAGATTCAAACCCAGGCTAGAAGTTCAAAACTTTCCATGACACTTAACCACTTCTACTATACTAATCATTACCCAGAATATAATTTTTGTGTAACAGTAAATGATTTAGCAAGTTCAATAAATTCTGAATGAGAAGACCCCTGTAACAACAATGTTGCTAGCAGCTACTGTGTCTGTGTAAAGCCAATGACACCAGCACACACAAAGGCTGCCAGCACAGGTTCTTTGATCTGCTTTTCTAAGGAAAGCATCTTTAAGGGGTTAGCAATCTCACTTTAGTCAAACATATATATATAATTCACTTAGTTCAAGGGGAAAAGATCAGCCCCGTGAACTTCAGGGCAAACACAAACAGAAATTACAAGCATACATTATAAACTGAGCAAATAACACAAATAAGTCTATCCACAGCAATATATAGTTACCAGAGAAACACCAACATCTGGGTTATCAAAGTGGTGGGGGAGCTGTTTCAACAGCTTGCCCAGAGTCTTGTCACCCATGCTCTTTTAATGAGTGTGCCCCCAGTGGCAAAATGCCAACTTCACAGCTCTTATACCCGGTTCAGGACCCTAAGGGCTGGGGCCAACTTAGCGTTTAGGGTGCGGGAAAGTTCCTCAATCTCTAGCACCACATCATATACAAATCAACGACTCCTGATTGTCTCAGTGCTGAGAAACACTCCAAACCAAAAAGATTCCACTTTACTTGCCCCATTCAAACAAAGGCCAGATTCATTAAAGGCACTTGCTAGCCTTAGCATCCCAAAAGAGAAAACAAAAAAGTATCACCCTAATTACCATTACAACCCCTTACTTTTCTTGTTGCTCAATTTTTTGTAAATTAAATTCAGTTTGAAATTAATATCCAGCAATGGACTTTGTATAATTTTGAACTGTAATCTGCTCTGCTTCATGAAAGATTTAGAAGAAAAAAGATGGGTATTTGAAACCGTTCAAGTTCTGAAACATTGTCTGATATCATGAATATCATGAATATTTCATCTATTGAAAAGATTTTTATGCTTATTGCTTTCAGAAATTCCACATTATAATGCTTTCTTCTACCTGCCTGTGACAGAGATCATCACTATCTCTGTAAAGCTGCTCATTTCATGCCACACTAGAGAAGCTATTGGATTTCCTACTACTTAGCAGCCAATCCTAACACTCAAACAAGAAATCCTAACAGAAATATACAAGATTACAGAGAAGGCAGTCATACTGCATGGAATTAAAATATCATAGTTTCTAAAAGGTATCACCTGACTAAGGTGTGAGATTTACTATATGACTAAAACTGTAGAGCTAGAAACAAGAAACAAGCTCATCAACTGGTCTGAAACCATGATATTAACAATTTATCGGTCTCTTTTCTGATATAAATAATGTTCATGAATAAAGCACCTCTGACATAAATTCCTTACACTCAAATGCATTAGAAAGCCTAGTAGATCAAAATGAAAATTTGACACATCTTTCCATGCTCAAAAAAAGAAGGGAACAATAAAAGAGTCTAAAAGGATGGAAACATGCCAAATGATCAGCAGTGAGTTTAGTTTGGTGCCAATCTATGACATTTAAGAATTTAGCTACATTTCTATTATAATTTTTTCTCTTTTCCCCCCATTTTTTGGGCAAAATTCAAATATTCTCTACAGTAGAAGGAAAATAAGTTCTTAGCAAATTGAAGGAATCTGGTAGGCTATGGACTTTCAATATTCACTTAGTTAAGAAAACATTAGTTTAGAAAAAAATCTGGTACACTCTTTGTTCAAATATATTATTTCTAACTACCCACAATTATCTTTTCTACATTGTGGGGGTTAGGGGCACAGCACCCCCACGATCTGGAAAATCCACATAAAATTTTATTTTGTACCAGAGAAGTCTGAATTTTTTGTTTTTTCTTGTATGGTGAGTTTACAATCCCGTATTGTAAAATTTGGGTTAAGCATTTGGTCATAGGCTATGTGTAGGTTAAGTAAAAATACTAGACCTTGTGTGTAGTCTGCTGGCTTTCATGTTCTTTTTGCAAACTTTAACTTTTACTTATTTTAACTTTAAAAAAGAAGTTGTGTATATTTGTGGTATTAAAAGATAAAATGTGTTGGTATTCTACAATACTTTTCATATATTTTATGCATTCTTGAATTTCTAAACTTTTTTGTGTCATCTGCTAGCCTTTGCGTATCATCTGTGGCTTCTGTGAAACTCCCTAAAATTACCCATTTAATTTCTTATACTGACTTGTGATGTATCAAATCTGTGATGGGGAAAGTCAAAATTAATGTTTCAGTCTATTGTATCAGACATTTCTTAAGAAATTAAGAATATTCACCTTACATTAATTTTGAATGCTGAAATATAATTTCTTTTAGCTAATTATCTGGGATTGTTACTTTAATATGGTTAAATGTGTCTTATATTTGGTGTAATCAAATTTTCTGTACAACATTTCTGTACACACAGAAATGGAACTCAAGGTACCAAACAAAAACAAATTTATAAATGAAATTAAAAACTACAATTGTTTTTAAAATAGGAAAATTCTCAAAAAATATAGGTACTTCTAATAAGAGTTCACATTTATGTATATGGTTAAATGTCTACGAAGAATTTTCTTCATAATAACCCTAGGATCACCCATCTATAGCTGGAAGGAATATTAGAGGATTTCTACTATAACCCCCTCATTTTATAGATAAGTAAAGAGAGGCTCAGAAAGGGTGACTTATCCAAGATAACACAGGTAGTAACACAGTGGCAGACCCAAGATTTGAATTCTAGTTTTGTGCCTACAAGTTCAGCATTCTTTTTCATTGTACTAATTATTCTATAAGGTATCCATCATTTTATCGGTGAGGAGTTAAGGTTTGGAGAAACTTGATGACTTGTCTAAGGTTACAAATCTATTAAGAATGATACCTTGAACCTGAACCCAGATCTTCTAACCAGAAAGTCCCATTGCTCTTTGCATAACTCCCCCTTTATATAACTTTTGTACATCTCAAAAGTGTTATAGATTTTTATTTAAACTACTAATTCGAGCTAAGTATATTTGTATTTGTAGAAACCAGCTTTCTATATAATTTCACATGATTATTCCAGATCTCAAAGTAGGAAACCAAAGGTAGATCATCATTGTTGGAGTACAATGGATTCTAACACATGGCTCCCCTCTCCTCACCTGATACATGTTTCACTCTTAAGAATTTTGCTTCTCAGAATCCCTTCTGGTACTTGAGGTATGATGGTCCTATCCTCATGGATGATCCTTCTGCATTTCAGATGTATCATTTGACTATCTCAAAATAACCTTCTATCATCTACTGAAGGTATTCAACACTCAGCCCTTTCACCTATTCTAGTCCAACCCTGAGTCAAGCCCCTAGTGAAACTGGACTGACCCCTAACCCTACCATGGGTGGGATATTGTTAAGTGTTTTACTAAAATTTGAATGTAACATCTATAAAGTTTCCCTAATCTATTAGTCTTTCCATATCTTTCCCAGGACTATACTCAGTGAATACTAAAAACAACAACAATCAAAAAAACCATAAATATCATTTGTGCTCAGTCTCTTCAAGAGAAGAGGATATTTGTAAATCATTGTGCCAGTACAAGGTACCTATCCATTAAGATCATAAATTATTTAGCATCTGCTATGTGTACAATTTCCTTTTTATAGCTGGATCAACATAGTACAAAAAGCACTGAACTGGATATTTGGAATCCTGAATTTGAGGCTCAAATAATCCTTTAGCTAAATCTGAAACTTCTCTGGCCTTTGGTTTCCTCATCTGTAAATGGAGGGAGTAGGGCTAAATGATTGCTCTCTTCCCTTCTAATTCTAAAACATGAGTCCCTAAATAATAAGGCCCAAGGAGACTAAAATCAATATGCACCTTCATTTAGCCATCTGGCACACAGGTGACATTCACTAAAGATTAGTAATAATATCCATCTTTAAATTAATGATCCTATATATTCTATGTTAATGTAATTTACTGTCATTTCCAACATATGAAAACTAATGAAAACTCAAGCAATTTTGGACTGTTGCCTTAGAAGGATGGCAACACTTATAAGATTTAGCTCTAGTTACAAAAAAAATGTGCTATGAACCCATATTATTGAAAGACAAAATAAAACATCTTCAAATATTCATCACTTCATTTCCTAGTACTAAGTACTCCTGAAAGGTGTTGTTTCCCATGTTTCAAACCAATCCACAAGCACATCCAGGACTCACATTAAAGTTAAAAGTTAGAAAGAACAAACCATTCATTTTTATATAACATTTCATTGATGACTTGTTAGGCATGTTTTGCGCCCACATCCTCCTGTGTATAAAATTGATCCGTTCACTTACTGAGGGATATATTCATAACAGGAATATGATTTCGATTTTTCTGGGAGGCCTAAAATAGCTAGTGTCAAAGTCAGCCAAAATTCATTTTTTAACTGGCAATAACTATAGATTTATGAGTGTCTGAAAATCTGAATGTTTGAGCTAGAGGTCAGACTATGAGGCCAAAAAGCTGTTTTCATAGTGTGTAAAACCAAAGATGTCTATAAAAGTAGAGTTTAGTGAATTCTATAAAAATTCCCACTTTTACACTAAAAATGCTGGAAAAGTTAAAAAAAAAAGTATCACCAAATATGATGACAGATATTAACCAAGCCAATATGCAGCATTGGACAGACCACTGAACATGTTATGTGTCCAACATTAGCAATAACTAATTATAAAATCCTAGGCAAGAAACTTAACCTTTTTCACACCTAGTTTATCTATAAAACAAGGGAGTTAGATTTAAATTATCTAAAATGTTCTTTCTATTTCTAAAACAATTATTCTATTATTCATTGAGTTTATAATACGGTCCAAACATGCTTGAACACAATTTGGAACAATACCTCAAAAGCCACTAAACTCTGCATACCCTTGACCCAGTGTAGCAATGCCACTATTAAGAGCATTTCACTAATGAGGTCAAACATGGAAAGAAAGGATCTAATGGAGGACAAATATTTGTACCAATATTTTTTTTAATAGAAAAGAGGTTGAAATAAAATTCATGAAGTTGGGAGATGGATGAACTAATTATGATATATGAATGTAATGGAGTATTACTTCATTTCCTTCAACTGAATACACAAATTCTCACATTCTATATGAATGTAATAGAATACTATTGTGCCATCAAAATCAAATGAATATGACAGATTCATAGAGCATTGGGAAAGCTTTAATAAATTTACACAAAGGGGCAGCTAGATGGCGCAGTGAGTAAAGCACTGGCCTTGGAGCCAGGAGGACCTGAGTTCAAATCTGGCCTCAGACACTTGACACATGTACTAGCTGTGTGGCCTTGGGCTAGTCACTTAACCCCAATTGCCCTGCCTTCCCCCCCCAAAAAAAAGAATGTGTTAAAAAAAAATAAATTTACACAAAGTAAAATGAGCAGAAGCAGATCAATTTACACAACAGCGACATAAAGGAAAACACTTGTAAAGGCCTTCGGAACTCTGATCAATGCAATGGCTAATTAGAATTTCAGATGATGAATCATGCCTACCACCCCTTGGAAGAGAAGTAGAAGGCCACAGGTGTGGAATGAGACATATATCTTTTGATATGGATAATGAATTGACTTGATTTGCCTAGCTATGTTTATTTGTTATACTTGTCACTTATAATGATATATTTTTTCAAAGAAAGAGGAACGAATAAGCGTAAATAAAATATTAAAAATGCAATTAAAAAAATGAAAGTGCTCAAAAGAGATGCGAATGATTAGGTTGATTTTGTTACCCTTAGGTTAAATCTAACACACTTTAGAACTGTATGTAACAAAAACATAATTTCAAACAAAGTGTTTTTGTTTTCTTTTGCATTTTGAAGTATACATGTTCACTGATGTGTGTTAATTTCATAATAACAAAGAATTTTTTAAACATATGGAAAGTAAAAAATCTAAAATATATGTGGTTTCTTCTCTCATGAATCTTTTATAAAAATCAGATTTGAGCAGAGATGTTTACTAATGATAGCTTGCTGTTGCCTTCCCATTCTACATCCTCCTTACCCTAGCTCCTTGTCTTCCACTGGATGATCTGGAGATGTGACAGTCAACATGTCTTCTTATGTATTCATATATACAGCTCTGTTGTTAAAGGATTAAAGATGATAAATATTTAAATGCATCTAAACTTCAACCCACAAAGAAAATCCAATTAATGGCCAAAACTTATGTAAGCGTAGGTCAAAATCACCCCCACTTAGCACTGTTGCCTTGACTAGGTCAAAACTAACCGTGAGTGTCCAACAGGGTTCTGTCTTAGGCTCTTTTCTCTTCTCCCTCTATGCTATTTCATGTGGTCATCTCATCAGCTTTAATTACTATCTCTATGCTGTTGATTCTTAAATCTACCAATCCTGCCCCAGTTTCTCTGCTGACCTCCAATCCTGCATCTCCAACTCCTTTTCAGACACCTCAAAATGGAAGCCCAATAAACATACTAAACTCACGTCTAAAATAGAATGCATTATCTTTCTCCCTAAATCCTTTCCCCACTCTTGCTTTCCTTATTACTAGAGATAGCATCGGTATCCTCCCAGTTCCTCAGGCAGCAACATGGGAATCACCCTTGACTCTTCACTATCTCTCACTCCCTATATTTGTTGTCAGGCCTGTTGATTTCACCTCTGCATCTCTAACATAAGATCCCTCTTCTCCTTTGACACTATGACTTACTTTGATGAAGGCCCTCGACACTTGCACTATTATTGCAATAATCTATGGATAGGTCTTCCCACTTGAAGTCTCTCCCCACACCAATCCATCCTCCAATCAGGCACCAAAGTGATTTTCCTGAAGCACAGGTCTAACTACGTCACTCCTCTACTCAATAAACTCCAGAAGCTCTAAACTCATATTGAGTGAATAAGATCATTGGGAAATGATATTTTCAAGTCTTTTTATCCCTATGAAATCTATAAAACCAAGGTCTTCCAATACTCATAATTAATGGAACATTTTTGCAAGATTACCTAAAATTCCCCCATGGGCTTTCAGTTTGGTATGAAAATTTTCTTTTCTCTCTCCATAAACATAACATTTGAGGTTCTATAGCAACCTCAGGCAAATTTCATTTCAGAGATGAGTAAAATTCATGCCTGTGTTGATCTATAAACTATATGGTATAGAAACACAAATATGATCCCTAAAATCTTAGCCCTTTCAGATATTCCACTTCTCTGGCTGGTATATTTTATTCTTCTTGGTCTTACAGCATAAATTTTCAATGACAGGGCTTCTGAGTAAGAACTATATGTTATAGCTCTTTATGAAATTAATTGACCGATACATAATAAAATAAAAGAATACTGAACTGGAGAGAGAGTAGTTCTATGAACCATGTTCAAAATCAGTATTCAGAGATAGAGCCAAGAAGAAAGAGAAAACATAGGGACTTGCCTGAGATCTTCCCAAATTCCCCTCCAAACAACTTTAAATGAAGACCTCAAAACAAATTGTGGAGCAGCAAACCCCACAAAAAGACAGGATGAAGCAATTTCCTAGAACAAGATAACTTAAAAGCTTGGCAGGAAAAGTCTGTCATTGGGGTAAGCATGAAGTGCAGTCTAACACAGGCAGCCCCCACCCCACCCCCACATAGAACAGTAGCAGGCCTTGGGGGCAACTGAATCAGCAGTAGTGGCTTCAAGATCTCTCAGCCCACAAATAGTAAGAGGGTCAGACAATTGGACAGAAGGAGATTACAGGGGTCCCTCTGCTGGCACTGGATGCAGGACTGTTGCATTACCCATGTGCAGACCTGGGGCAAAGTTCTGGGTCACAGACCCAGGCCACAAACCCGGGATGATGAGAAGCACTAACATACTGGAGTTTGCTGATGCAAGAGAGCAGGGACTCTGGTCATAAGCCCAGGGTGGAAAAGAGTGCTCAAAGGACAGATAAAAGGCCAAAAGAGCAGTATACACACCTTTCCTTAGATAGTACCACCTTGGAAGAAAGCTTATAGACTCCCTAAATGAGCTCTGAAAACAGATACATAAAAAACCTAAAACTAGGGACAGTACCCTCTCTACCACAGAAGCAGAGCCCAACTTTAACAAAAAATCAAAAGCCAAGAAATAATAAGCAAACCACACCAACAAACAAGATCCTGACCATAGAAAGTTACTATGGTGAAAGGAAAAACCAAAGACAAACTCAGAAAAAGACAACAAAATGAAAAATGTTAAATCAACTTATAAAAAAGAGTTGAAAAAGCAGTCAGCCAATAAACAGTAATTAGGCACCTACAATGTGTCAGGTGCTGTGCCAAGCATTGGGGATACAAAAAAAAAGCAAAAGATAGTCTCTACCCTTTAAGAGCACACAATCGAATAAGGAAAACAAAAATGTATGCTATACCCTTCTTAACAGGGTATTGCTAATGCCTTCTACAGGTGTTAGCAACAGAGGTCAGTTGCTATTTTGTATAGAAGCCGGGAATTTGGGGAGGTGGCTATATAGCTTTACAACTAGAATCCAAAAACAGAATATCTCCCTATAACCTAATACTGAAACTTATAGCTGTGGGATTTATTGTACTTTCTTGTTCTTTAAATAAAAGTTTGCTATAGTTTCTGTTTGATATAAAAAAAAGAATATTTACTGTCCCCTATAATGGACATGTGCCATGCATACCATATGCACAGCTACTTATGAATGAGTAATGTATGACAGCATTTTAAAATTTTTAATTTTTATTTTAATATTTAATAATTAACAAGCAATTTTACCAATTACTTGTAAAAACAATTTTAACATTCATTTTAAAAATTCTCTCCCTCCCTCCCTTCCCCCAACTCATTGGGAAGGCAAGAAATTTGATATAGGTTATACATGTGCAGTCATGCATGACATACTTCTGTATTTGCCATGTTGAAGAAGAAAATGCAGACAAAAAAACATCAAGAAAAATAAAATAAATAAAATCATACTTCAATCAATACATTCAGACTCTATCACATCTTTCTCTGGAGATGGATAGCATGTTTCATCATAAGTTCTTCAGAATTGTTGTGGATCACTGTATTGCTAAGAAAAGCTAAATCAGGGGTGGGGACCTGTGGCCTCCAAGCTACATATGGCCTTCTAGGTCCTTGGGTGTGGCCTTTTCACTGAGTCCAAGTTTTACAGAACAAATCCTTTTATCAAGGGGATTTGTTCTATGAAGTTTGAATTTAGTCAAAGGGTAGCACTTGAAGACCTAGAAGGCCACAAGTGGCCTAGAGGCTGCAGGTTCTCCACCCCTGAGCTAAGTCATTCATAGTTGAATTGTACAGTATTGCTATTAGTGTGTACAGTGTTCTTCTGGTTCTTCTCATTTCACTTTGTATGAATTCATGTAAGTCTTTATGGGTTTTTCTGAGAGCATCTTGCTTATCATTCCTTGCAGTACAATAGTATTCCATCACAATCACATAACACAATTTATTCAGCCATTTCCCAACCGATATGCATCCTCTCAATTTTCAATTCTTTGCTACCACAAAAAGAGCAGCTATAAATAATTTTGTGCATATGGGTCCTTTTGCTTATAAGTTGATTCTAAATAGTCAACTTAAAAATGAATCAGTCCAGAAACATTTAATAAGCAATTACTATGTGCCAGGCACTGGAAATTCAAAAAGTGGAGAAAGATAACACCTGCCCTCAAGGAACTTATAATCTAATGGGGAAGACAACAGACAAATATATGCAGAGGGGTGTGTGTGTGTGTGTGTGTGTGTGTGTGTGTGTGTGTGTGTAAGAAGAACAGAAAGATAGGAGGTGGTTAGGTTATAAAGAAATTCAAATGCCAAACAGAGGATCTCATCCAGGAAGCACTAGGGAGCTATTGGAGTTTATGGATAAGGATTGGAGAGGAGTTTATGGAGAGAGGATTGGTAATATGGTCCTACTCGTGCTTTAAAAAATCACTGTGGTGGCTGAATGGAGGATGGACTGGAGTGGGAAAGAGACTTTGGGTGGTCAGACCCACCATCATGTTACTAAAATAGTGAAGGCATGAGGTGATAAAAATATTCACCAAAGTAGTGGCTGTGTCAGAGGAGAGAAAGGGGCATATACAAGACATGTTGCAAAGGTAAAATCTATAAGTCTTGGCAACAGATTGCAGATGGAGGGTGAGAGATAGTGAGCAAGTGAGAATGACAACTGGGTTTGAGAGCCTGATGAACTAGAAGGATAGTATTGCTCTCTAGATTTAGAATGTATAGGGAAGTTAGAAGGGCGAAAGGTCTGGGGGGAAAGAAAATTATTTCAATTTTGGACATGCTGAGTTTAAGATGTCTTACTGGACATCCATTTCAAGATGCATGAAAAGCAATTGGAGATCAAAACTGGGAATCAGCAGTGAGGCTGGAGCAGGATCAGTAGATTTGAGAAGCACCAGCAAAGGGATGGCAATTAATCCATGGAAGTGGATGAGATCAAGAAGTGAAGTAGAATAGGGAGAGAAGAGAAGATAGCCCAGGTCAGAGCCCTGTGGGACATCTACAGTTAGAGGGCATGCTCTGAATGATGATCTAACAAAGGAGACTGAGAAGGAGTGTCCAGTTAGATAGGAAAAAGAACCATGAAACAATGATGCCCTGAAAACTTAGAAATAAAAAGTATCAAGGAAGAGAGGGTGATCAACAGAGCCAAAGGTTGTAGAGGTTGAGGAGAATAAATATCAAAAGTTACTGAATTTGCCAATTAAGAGATCACTGAGAGCAATTTTGATGGAATAATGTCAGAAGTTAGTTTGTAAGGGGTTAAGAAGAGAGTGAGAGTAAATAGAGTGGAGGTGCCTATTTTAGGCAACTCTTTTGAGGAGCGCAGCTACAAAATATAGGTTGAGAGTTATTAGGGATGGAAGGATCAAGTGAGGTTTTTTTTCAAGTTGAGGGAGACACGGACGTATCTGAAGGTAATAAGGAATGAGTCTGTAGATATTGACTAAAAATAAGATGACAGAGGGGGCACTGTATTGGAAGGGACTTTAGGAACACAATTTCCTTGTAAAATGGGGCTCTCTAGATTTCATTTCATTATAAAAATCATCAGGTAAATATACATTTGAATACCCATAATAGCTTGTCCAAGAAGATTTTTATTGCAGATTTAGTGGGGTTTTTTGTCATTAATGTGCATGAGACTACCAGATATAATTCTCACTATTCCTAATAGAAGCTACGCTCATAAATTCTGGCACAATGATACATTTAAAGAAAAAACTCTTCCTAGATATTTAATTCTGTGATGTGCTATACAACAGCCAAAGAAAAGCACATAATTCTACATACCATACATTTAAAAAATCTAGTTGCTTCCTAATTAAATGTTATCCAAACTGTCTGTCTTCACAGTGGGATATTTTAATATGAAGAAAATATTGTAATGAGGATACAGACAGGCCACAAATGTCTCCATAATGAATTTGCAAGATTTTGAGGCATATTTAAGGTTATGAAATTCTCACTGATACTCTATTCTTCCAAGTGTTACAGAAGAAGTAAATATATATTTAATAGTCATATACATAAACACAGTAAAATCAACTCCTGGCTACCTATGGATTTTCACACTGTCACTGATGTTGTCACCGACTAAGTTTATCTCCACTCTTGGTAAAGGTAAACAGTCTCTTGATTTAATGCAAAGGGAATTGGAATATATAGTCCTTTATGTCATAGTAGTTATCTATCTCTATGTCCCTATTAACACCCTAGGGATATTGTGAGGACAGAGGAAAACTCCTCTCTGGCTCTTCACAATTCCCAGAACTGAATGGGGATTATGAGGAAGCTCTGTTAGATTTTTACAGTATCACTTCTTTAATTTGAATTCTGGATTCCCATAACAAAGACAATTGTGTTTTCTTCCTCTTCTGTCTTCTCCTCTTTAATCCTTTCTTTTCTTACCTATTCATTCCCTTTTCCTCAAAAAAGGATGGCCTAATGAATCAGTACTGACAAAGGAAAGGATAGAGAAAAATGATGCTCAGACAGACCACCAAAGGGGAAAGAACCTCTACTACCTCCCACCATGTCTTTTGCTGATATTCAGAAGTATATCATAACCTGTAGAATACTGTGATACTTAGAAAAGAAGGGAATGAAATATAACCACTCACTTGATATGGTAGGTAAGGACCTAAGTAAAAGAATTTCAGTGACTTCCAATTCCAAAGAATTAATTGGTTCATTACAAAATAATCAGTGTCATCATAGAAAAATGCAGGGAAAAATATAGCAAACCTGATCAGCCAAAGACAAAAATATTTTTGTCTATCATTCCTCTTCCAAAAATCTAATCTCTAGGACATAATACATTTATTAATGTGGAAGAAAGTAATAAAAATCATTTATCTTTAACTTTCTTTTGTCTGTCAAGGTGTAATTTAGTCCAGGTTTATTGTCCACTAAACACTGTTTCATTCTTCCATTCCTATATATAAGATTAATTTGTTACTTTCAGTAGTACAAAGAAACTCAGTTTATAAATTCCCTGCCACATGGATAAAAATCGACAAATATTTATCAATTTGTTACTAGGTCCTCGGTTCAAATCCTAGCACTACTACTGACTGCCTGAGTAAGTAAATTCACCTATTGGAGCTTTGTCTTCATCAGCTATATGAAGGGATTGGACTAGATGACTTCTTGGGCCCTTTACAACTGTAAATTTATGATCTTGTAATTGTATGTGCTGTTGCAAGTGAAATTCAACAAAGGTAGAGTAAGGCACATTTTCTCCAAGCAATATAATAGTTTATTAACTGGGCACAAACCAATTAATAAAGCAGATCTAATGGCTGCCTCGGTTAGCCAAAGGGCCTGAAATAGATGGTCAGCTCCCCTTTTGTAGGTTTTGGAAAGTACAAAACAAAGAACAGAACAGGGGAGGTGAAGAAATTATACAATTGGCTATAGGGTTGGTGACATCATAGGGGTGAGGACAACATGACTGGTTATATAGCTGAGGCATGGGGAACAATGATTGGTTAGAAATTAGGAATGAAGGGCCAACAACAATCCTCTCCTTCCCTCCTGTAACTCAGAAATGTTCATTGTTTCAGTCTACCTACAAGGGCACAGATAGTGAACCAGACATCCCTGAATGGAGTGGGCCAGACTCCTTAGTGTCCAGCCATATCTCCCAAGGATAACATTTCTCTGAGGCAAGAACAGAATAGTGATTAGCAGGAGAACTGGCTTTCTAAACTTAATTCATTACAGGCCAGCTGAATTTCTGAACTAAGTTCAGAGACACAGAACCATGACTTGGGCAGTTACAGCACTCAGCTCCATACAAGATAATGGAAATGATCCAACATTCCCTTTTCTGAACAGTGATTATAAACTAAATAGGGAGAAGAGACAAAGATTAATATGTCATAGTGGAAAGAGTACTTGACTTGGAGTCAGAAATTGTTGTTCAGTCATTCAGCCACGTTTGTGACCCCATGGATCATATCACGCAATACTGTCTGTGGGGTTTTCTTGGCAAAGATACTGGA
Organism: Trichosurus vulpecula; assembly: GCF_011100635.1. Classification (NCBI taxonomy): domain Eukaryota; kingdom Metazoa; phylum Chordata; class Mammalia; order Diprotodontia; family Phalangeridae; genus Trichosurus; species Trichosurus vulpecula. The sequence continues at coordinate 140,906,456 of NC_050577.1, read as the reverse complement.
GTGGTTTGCCATTTCTTTCTACAGTGGATTAAGGCCAATAGAGATTATTTGACTTGCCCAGGGTCCCACAGCTTGTAAGTGTCTGAAGCTCAATGTGAACTCAGGTCTTCCTGACTCCAAGCCCAGCACTGTTATCCACTGAGCTACCTGAATGGGTTCAAATCTAGCTCTGCTCCTTCATACTTGTATGATCTTAAGCAAATCATTTAACCTCTCTTCAGTTTCTTCATCAATAAAATTAGGGGTTTGGAAATTATTTCCAAGACCCTTTCTAGTAGAACCACATGCTAAGATACTATGATAAACACGAAAAAAAAATAGTGAGAGGCAGAATAGACAAGTGGCCAGAGAACTGACTTAGAGTCAAATAAGACCTAGTCCTGTCTCTGACATCTTGGCTATAGGATCCATCTGAAAGCCATTTAAACTCTCAGTATATCACAAGCAAATATCTAGCACTAGAAAGTGTAGGGTAGACACTAATCTGCATTAGTAGAATTTCTTCAATGAAATCACAGGTACGATCCAAAACAAAATCAGAACAAGCAAAAAAGGATCAATAAATGGATCAATACAATAAAAATTTATCACCCCTATGGAAAAAATGTCAACATATGCTCTATTTATAATATTATTACTTGTGTTCTTTTTCATAAAAGTGGCTTGGAAATTTGGTTTATATGTCTAAGGATGACTAATTTTGCTGTGATATGAATGGATTCTTAAATTGAAGAAAACAAGGAATCTGTCCTAGGAAATCCCATAGAGATCAGTCCATGAACAAGTAAATAGGAAAGGATGCTCAGACAGAATGAATACCACATTCACTAACTTGCTGACATACTGCAAGAAGCCAAACTAGTATGCTAAGACTACATGACAAAAACATACCCTTTGTTGCTTTTAACAGCTCTTTAGCTCAGAGTAGACAATAAGAGAGGAAGCAGTACAAAGGTAAATGCTGAACAACCAGATCTACAAAGATACATGTATATGTATGTATTTATGTGTGGAGATGGGTATGTACAAATACATACACACACACACACACACACACACACACACACACACACACACTGACAGGATAAAAAAGACTTTGAAACTGGCTCCCAATCTGAAAGTTCTACTAATGTTCATCATTCAATTATCACTTCATCAGCATCTGTTCTCTGCACAACATGGAGGTAGATTTTATTCCAAAATATATTATTTGCTATCAGAGCTGATAATCTAGTTGGATCTTATAAACATTAACCCCATATTCCCACGTCACTTTTGGTAGGCCAAAACATAATCGTCTCAATATATCTGATCTAAAAGTTCCCTTAATTCATTTCCTAGAAAAATCCTTTCTATGATTATTAAAACAAATGTAACATGCTATGACTAAACCATGGGAGAGCTAGCAAAAGGTGGTAGCTAGGATACAAAGCTTAATCCAGAATTTGTATAGGAGATGACTATAAAACTGCCAGAATTCAATGTAATATAGATAGATAAATAGATAGACAGACAGACAGACATATATACTGTATGGGGATACATATGTACATATAATTATGTATATAATATATAATTATTATTAACATTTTTCCATCATTTTCTTAAGCCTAGAAGATAATCAATGAAACAATAAATTAAGCACTGGTTTGTAGCACTTGCATGTTTCCTACTCTCCTGTTTTGAGCTGGCTCCAACACAGCCCTGAAGAGACAGGACTGCAATGTTGCCTGCCTTGCAGGCTCTGAGGCTGTCTTGGTTATCAGAAAGGGAAGTGGAGATGGAAGGTGAAGTTAAAAAAAAGGAAGCTATTTGGAGGAGATACAGGAATGGAGGAATAAAGAGGAAAGATGAGAAAATGAGGTAGAGAAAGCAGGGTGGGGGAAGGGAGATAAGAATGTATTAGAGATGGTAGAAGAACATGGAAATGAAAAACTATTTGAGAAGTAGAAGACAAAAGATGAGGTAGAAAAGAAGATAAATGAGAAGAGATGTGTTAAAGATCACCTTTCCTGTTTCAGTTATACAACAAGTACTGCCATTTCTAAAGCTATCTTATAGTAGAGATTTTAATTTAACTGCTTTTCTTGACAATTTCTGCTACTACTGGAGGCAAATGAATTCGTGAGGATTAAGGACAAAAAGAATATATGCCTTTGGGGTGGGGTTCTAATACTAAAGAAAACAAAACAAGTTGAGATATGATCTTACATATTTTACACCAAGTTAACTTCTTTGATGAATGTGATGATTCATAAACTGTACTTACCCCAAAACCCCTAAGCACATCTGGAGTTGTATAAGTACACAACAGCAAAAAAATGGAAACATCTTTAAAAAAGAGAATTCACTTATGGTAGAAAGCATGCACGCTTCAAATAACATTACTGACTTAAATGAAAGTTTCATATCATTCTCTAAGTCATTCAATTACACAAAGAAACTATAAAGTAGTAATAATACGAGGATATATAATTTTGCCATGGCCTTGCCTATTTTTACTATTTATGGTGAAGGCTCATTATATCCACTCAACGTTAAATACTTGGTATAGAGCACCTAAAAAACTCAAACACTTCTATCAGTCATTTCAAGTTACTTTAATGAGCACTGCTTTTAGCAATCTGAGCAAAGAATAAACTTTTTAAATTGTTCTTATGCTATCATTTTAAAGCAGCATCACTGTTTGAAACTGAATACATATTAATGTATACTAAAAATGTGATTATTGTTTTGCATAATTATGATTCCACCAACTGCTCTTTCAAAAACCCAACTTGTATAACTTATAGTCTTACTTATTCTCAAAAGTAGTGTCCCAAGGTGGGAAACTGTTAGACTCATGGATAGCTTACTTCATGAAGTCCATTTCATTTAATCTTACAATTTTATCATTGATTCATTTACTTGATACAGTACAATGGTCTTTTTTTCCTTGTCTCAGTCCACAGAAAGGCTATCCATCTAATTCTTATCAAGTTAAAACCCAAGAATAGATGGCACAGTGAGTAGAGCACCGGCCCTGGAGTCAGGAGGACCTGAGTTCAAATCCATCCTCAGACACTTGACACTTGTACTAGCTGTGTGACCTTGGGCAAGTCACTTAACCCCAGCTGCCCTGCCAAAAAGCAAAAAAAAAAAAAAAACCCCAAGAACAGTTAGAGTCTGAGAGGGCAACAAGTGGGACATACAAGAAGAGGTGTTGGTTATAAACCAAGGCTATCAAGGTCCTGAAATTAACAGTTGGTACCTGAAACCATATTCAATTCCAGCTTTTCAGCCCATGTAAAAGGCAGCATCAGGGTAATCTCCTATAGAAATGCTAGATTAAGCACTGCATCCTAACTGCAATCTTTTGGTACCTATTTCTCATGATTCAGTCACTGCATGTTTTATTTGTTTTTATAATCATAGAACAAATTTATTTTCTAGTAAATAAAATAATGGAGCTTCCATATCAGACATAGAGAGAAGATTATGTTTTAGCCTATCAAAAATGACGTGGCAATGTGGGGTTAATGTTTATAAGATTCAACCAGATCTTCAGCTTCTTGATAGCAAATCACATATTTTAGAATAAAATTTACCTCCATGTTGTGCAGAGAACAGAAGATGATAAAGTAATAATTGAATGGTGAACATTAATAGAGCTTGGAAATTTTGACAATTTCAAAGTACTTCTATTTACCTATTGGTATAAGCTCAGTCTTCCTGGGATGGTGCTTGGTTTCATTTAGTATTACGATACACAGAGAAAAAAAAAGGTTTCAACATTTACATGTGTTCTTGATTTCCCCCCAAATAGCAAACCAATGTTTCCCTGCAGGTGGAAAGGTCTAACAGAAAGAAAACCATGTTGATAGGGAGAGAGAAATTCTAGTCATTTAACCTTTTAACCATGAGATGCATGGCTACCATTTTCATTCTGAAATTTGGGGAAAGGGGAAATTACCCTCAATTCATCATTTTTTTGAGATCTTACAATGGATAACAAAAGGAAAGAGGAGAAGAAAAGGAGGAAAAGAACGGGAAGGATGGGGAAAAGGCAGGAGGAAAATAAGTGGAAGAGAAAAAAAGTAGGTGAGGATGTGGGAGAAAGAAGAGGGATGGTGCCTTAAAATAAAGATAGAAAGAAACCACTAGAGAGTGGTCCTAATATTGCCCCAGTACATTCTGCTTCATGGTTGCCCCTCCCCGCTTCTCAGAAGTGGCTTAACAAAAAACAATTACCCTAACCAGGGGTAGGGAACCCGTAAGCCTGGAGGCCACATGTGGCCCTCTAGGTCCTCAAGGGCAGCCCTTTGACTGAATCCACACTTCACAGAACAAATCCCCTTAATAAAAGGATTTGTTTTGTAAAACCCGGACTTAGCCAAAAGGCCTCACCCGAGGACCTAGGCCACATATGACCTTGAGGCCACAGGTTTCCCACCCCTGCAAGCCTAGCTGAACCATGACTAGGCAAAAAAAAAAAGTTCCCCCTGCAAAAAAAAAATGTGTAGGCTTTCTGGAATTTGCCTAGTTCCTACCTAGTATGAAAAGAGAGTCCTTGGACCCAAAAGGGGCTTTTCACCCAGACAACTCAGCTGCCTCCTTTGAGAGGGGCCATCCAGGAAATCCTTTCCTCCATATCCTCTATGCCTCAAATGACTAAGTCCCCTGCTCATCATAACTGCTCTCAGTTTCACCCATACTGTTCATTCGATTTACCCACTGAGCTGTATTCAACTAGAAGCTGTAATCACTAAAAAGAACTTTGCCCATCTGATGCCTCACTCATTCTAGAATAAGTTCTAAACTGAAAAAGAGAGGATGAAGACAATGGGAAATAAGGAAAGGAAGCCAGGGAGGAGGAAGGGGCCTCCCCTAAATAATTGTTCCAATTGTTCTTCATGGCATGGAAATGATCCAAGATCCTCAAAGTCAGGGTCAAACAAACCGTGAGCTCAGCCAGGCCTCGTCAAGCTATAAAGGCTTGGGTATAACCCTAAAGTGTGCCTGTCATCTGAGGGTCAGCCAATCTAAACTCATCTTCAGAGGACTGCCCACCAGGTGATGGACTATTTTGGCCACTGCAACTCATGAAATCATCTGTGTACTAAGATATGATTAGGGGGTCAGTGTGACTCAATCAAGGACTACCTGAATGGAAAAAAAACTGGACATCCTTAAAGTACTGAAATAATAATATATAATTTATATAGTGCTTTAAGGTTTACAAAGATCTTTATAAATATTATTTCATTTGATCCTCATAATAACCCTGGAAGACAGGGGCTATTATTATGATCATTTTACAGATAGGAAATGAAACAGACAGAGGTTAAGTGACTTGCCCAGGGTCACACAGTTAATATATATCTAAGAAAGGGTTTGAATTCGGATCTTCCTGGATCCACATCCAGTACTCCATCCACTGAGCCATCTACAAATGACAATAACCACATTTCCATACTACTTTACATTTTACAAAATGTTTTCTTCATACTCTGTCATGTAACACAGTTTAAATATCATTATCCTCATTTTACAAAACAGGAAACTAAGACTTAAACACATTAAGTCATTTATCCAGTGCTACTCTACTAGAACATGTCAAAACCAAGACCCAACCACAGTTTTTCTGACTCAATGTCCAACATGCTTTCCATTATACTACATGACAAAGATGATTATGTTTATAACATTTTTTAATCTCACTTCCTTTCCTACAAGAATCTATCAACAAAATATAATATACCCAAGAAGGAAAGGGAAAGTATACAACCGCATGTAAAGAAGAGTAGAAAATAATGGATGGAAAAAAGAATTTAAAAAAAAAAGACAAAGCAATGGGGGGAAATTAGCAGCTCTATTCAAATAACTGAAAGGACTACCATGTAGAATAGAAGAACCGTTCCATGGAAGGAGTAATTGTGTGTACCAAAAGCAACATTCAATAAATCATGAAAAAGATACAAAATACGAAGAGGAGTCGGGCAGGTTGTGTAGCCAGAGCAAAGCAAAAAGATGGACAGATCCATTCAAATGCATGTGATGGCAACAGATCTAAAGGAAGGCTTACAGTAGCACACTGTGTAGTCCTCCCATAAGAGGATAATAAAAGTTTCAAAAAATGATGACTTGAAAGGGTTACAATCTGCACCATGGGCAGAGATCACAGATCCATTAAAGTAATCATGAACTCAAAACGACCTAGTAGCTATCTCTTTCTGAAAATATCTCAACACCAAAGTGCAAGAGAATACAGAGACAAGTAAAAATAAAGGAAGAAAAGAGCTGGTGATCTTCTGGATGTTCTCCAAAAAAAAAAAAAAGTTAACATATTTCCATTGATGTATTCTTTTATCTCCCCAGCAAAAGGAAAATAAGTGTTATCTTCATAAAATTTATTCATTCATTCAATAAACATATATTGCATCCAGGTAAAAATTCTAAGACTTTATGTGTTTAAGCACCTACTGTTCATCAAACATCGTACTAATAGCCAGTCAATCTAATAGAAATATAAGGCATAGTATTTCCCTTAAGGAACTATGATAATCCAGCTAAAAACAGTCATCTGAAAATTGTGAAATTTAAGACAAAATACAGTGAATCATAATTGTAGTAATCCTTTTTACCAGATCAACATGTCAGAGAATATAGCCTTAATTTTTACTATTTAAATTATATATCAATAATTATATTTTAAATATTTTGCATAGCCAACAAATCAATTATTTCCAAAACAGCACAATAAGGAAACATCAGATTTCTATTCTTCCTGCTATATGTAAACCTACAAAATTGATTTTTTTTCCAGTGGTGTGGCAAAGGTGAATTCAAATTTATTCAGGCTAGCTGACTGATATAACTGAAAACTTTAAAAACCCAACAATGAAATGGAGTAACCTTCCTGTATTCTGATTATTCATCATGAAAAACAGAGCTCTGGTTTGCTAAGCCAGAAAAATAATAAAGAACATAATAGTGCTATAGATACTTTCTACAAGTTGAAATTGCTAGGTAGAAAAGTGAAGTACCTAAATGGTATTACGGATAGAGTACTAGACTGAGAGTGTAGAAGACCAGAGTTCAAATCTTGCCTGAAGCACTCATTATTTAGCTAGTCGTTTCACTGCTTCATGCCTCAGCTTCCCTCTATGTAAAATCAGAGGTTTGATTCAATATCCTCTAAGGTTCTTTCTGGCTCTAAACCTATGATCATAACACTGACAATGTATCTCTTTTTGTGTCTATGTACTTAATTAAAATTATATTTATAGAAGTAGTAATGAGGAAGTTTTGAAGGTAAGATTACTTTTTAAAAATAATTTTTTTATAAAAAGATAAGATAAATTACTTTGTTACTAGGTCTAGCACAAAGTAGATAATAAACAAATACCTGTTTTTTTTTTTTGGTTACTGTTACAGAAAAAAATTGAAAAACTTTCTCTGAAATCTCACTGTGATGCCAAGTAATCTCAATGGAAGTAAGACAAAAAGTTTATGATGACAGTTATATACTTCCACAGCTGAATTCGATTTAGGCTGATACAGAAACATAAATAATACTATAGTCAAAGATTTTCTTGTTGAGAGTCCTTAAATTATGTATTCGTAATGTAAGATTATAGTTGCAATAGGTATTTAAGTATATCATTTAAAAATTGGTCAGAATATTTACATAGTGAAATAAGATTTTATAACATAACATGTTTGAGTACCTATACTTAGAATTACACACATACATATTTCACTACATATAAAACTAGTTAATCAATCAATAAATGTGATAAGTAACCATGTTTAAAGTCAAATGGGAATACTATTCTATTATCTCTACCAAAAATTCAATATCTAAAAGTTTTTAAGTTCACCAAAGTTAGGACTGAAAAATATCAAAATAGTACACATTATCGAGTTCTACACGATGAAACTTCTCTACCTATAAGGAGGTGTGAAGGTAAGAGATGTTAGTTTACATAAAATGCCTCAATGGAGCATGGGAATGAAATGAAGATCAACTGAGAAGTTCTGGCAACTGCTAGCAAGAGGGCATTGTCTTTCAGGAGAGGTTATTCCAACTTCCTCCAGGCAGAATAAGAAGGGCAACAGGGCAAAGGTGAGACAAAAGTCAGTCTAACTGGCTTAGAAAGTGACAGAGCCTATGGTCCTCAGACAGAAGTGGACCAAGGGCACCTCTAAAGAGAGAGGTTTGTCACATTTTGAAGACATCATGGTCCTCTTTGCTATAATGTGCTTGCTGTATCTTTGGTGTAAGAAACCTCATTCATAAAGAGTTAGTAATAAGGTGACTTCAATGTGAAAAATAATCTGAACCAGACAGATCTAACCCACACCGTAACACATTTCTACATCAAGGGGATGAAGGAGCCAATATCACCAAGATCGTAGGCTCACAAACTAGGAGCCAAAAGGGACCATGGAAGCCAACAAACCCAAGTTCCACTTTTTATAGATCAGGAACAATCTTTCAGCGTCCTTCTAGATCACACTCAGATCATATATGGAACACTACAAACATCTGCAAGTGTGGAAAAGCAACAATAGACACAAAACTCTACCAGCTAAGAACAGCAGAAGGCACTATCTCCTAAGCCACCCATAAAAGAGGGCATCAACAGTCAGCTATGTGCCAGGCACAATGCTAAGTCCTAGAGAAAGAAAGGCAAAGTCCCTGCTCCCAAAGTTCTCAGTCTAATGGGGAAGACAACATTCAAACAACTATGTACAAACAAGATATATTCAGAACAAATTAGAGATAATTAATAGTGGGAACACTAGAATTAAGAGGTATATGGAAAAGATTCCTATAGAAGGTAATATTCTAGCTGGGACTTGAAGGAAGCCAGGATGTAGGGAATAGGAGGGACAGTGTTCCAGACATGTGGCACAGCCAGAAAAGATGTCCAGAGTCTGGAGATGGGGTGTCTTGTGTGAGTAACAGCAAGGAGGCCAGAGGCACTAGATCACAGAGAAAGTAGGAGGGTATAAGATGTAAGAAGACTGGAAAGACAGGAAGGGGCAAGTTATGAAGAGCTTTGAAGGCCAGTAAATGTTATATTTGATCCTAGATGTGACAGGGAGCCATTGCAGTTTACTGATTAAGTTACACAGCCAGACTTGTGCTTTAGGACACTAACAAGTGAGTAGAGAATGGAGTAGGGTGAGGGAAAAACTTGTGGCAGGCAGAACAATTAGCAGGCTATTTCAATAGTCCAGGTGTGAGGTGATGACAGTGTTAGGATAGAAAAGTGAGCATATGTTGTTTGTCCTTTATTCTTGGAAGAGAGCATGACATCAGGGAGGTAATGCCATGACATGTAAGTGAATTAGATTTAAGTGAGGGAGGGCTGTACAAAACCACCAACCTCACTTTCTCCTCTGGAATCATCTGGGTCCAGTGGGGAGTGTAGTAGCAATTAGATTTGAAGATTTTTCCCATCCATTAATAGGCCATGTGACCTGTTTATGTCACAGGAGGCCTAAGTTACATGTGGTGGGAGGAGCTTCCTGACAGGAAAAGGAAGTTATGTCACAGGAAATGCTGAGAGAGAGAAAGATGTGATGGCTGCCAATGGCCGCCCTCGTGATTGTTAGAACTGAACAGGCTGACTTAGCTGTACTGTGAGTTTGTTTTGGGGAAGACCCCATTAGGGGCTGGGAGAGGTTTCAGGATGGTGACACTCCATGTTGTGATATTCTGTATTGAATATTTTAGGTTACTTGCTGTTGTGATGAAATAGACTAACTGGCTGTGGGAGCTGAGCATTGCTTGTGGGATATGGTTCTCTGGTGTCTGAATGAATGTTATACTTCTTCTACCTTCTATATGGAGAGTCTCGTGTACTTTGCCATACAGAACTACATAGACATTTTGACAATTATCATCTACGTTGTTATTATTGCTTTACTGTTTTATTTGGAGACTAGGAAGTTGGGATCACAAGGTATAAGGTCTCTATTTAGAGGTAGAAGGGCTTTAGAAGAAGAAACGGTTGTCCCAGGATAGGAGGATGTAACTTATTACTCCATTGCAAGGGAATGGTCTAAGGGCACTAGTCTTTGTGAGGACTGGAAGCAGAAGCTACAGAGTGGAAAACCCAGAGATTTGGAGCTATGCCTCAGAGAGGTTACTGTTGAGCCAGGAATGGGGACCACAAGAGCAATCTCTAGACGAGGATGGATTTTACTCACAGCCTATCATATTGTATGTGAACACAGAGAGAGACTATTACGAGAAAGGAATCAGGCATTTGCTGAAAGATCTGATAATTCAAGTGAAAATGTTTCTCCTATACCACAGCAAGATGGAGAAACTCGGGTGGCAGAACAGCAGGAAGTTAACAGCCTTGTTATAAATTCAGCTAGAAGGCAGAGGGAGGCAAGGAGGTCAAGGGTGCACCTCAGTTCAGCCAAGGTCGAGCCTAGCAGGCAGTCTGGTTACCATGGTAACAGGGGCAGAGAATCTAGACAGGAGGATGTGTCAGAACCTCTGGCATGAGGTGATACTTTGTGGCATGCTACTTCTAAGCCACCACTGAATGTTACAATATCACACCACAGTTTTCAAAGAGAAGTGCTCCCCATGCAGTGGAGGCGACAGGAAACACAAGATCATACTACTCAGTTTAGGGAGATTTGGGAGGATTTTACACAGCAGGAAATCACAGATGTCTTGAGTAAGTTCACCTAGAGAATGGGAGACTCGTTAATATCTTGGATGGTGAGAATCAGTGATGAAGGGGCCGCAGGAGTGTCTGTAGATTCTGTGGATCGTATGAGATTCATCAGTATTAGAACTCTTTTGTACAGCAAGCTTTTAGGGATTATCATTCACAAAGAACTAGTCAATCAACCAATTTGTTGGCTCTGGCTGCGATAGGCTGTAAAGAGGAATGTCCTGTTGATACCCTGCAGCCTATTGCAGATAGACCCTGGTATTCAATTAGGGACTGTACGAGAAAGTTAAAGAAGTGATGAAGACTGCTATTATGTTGGGGATCGCCAAAGTTTATTATGAAACTCCCTTGGGAGTGTCTCATAGGAATTTGATCATTAAGACAGCACCCCCACTCATAAACATGTGATTCTGACTCTTCTGATTGTAGAAGTAGGGAACCCTCTTTCAGAGATGCTGGATAAGATTTCAAAGTTAAGTGACTTAGGAGACTGGGGAAATAAGTTCCCTCAGGAAAGAAGGATACATAGCCAACAGATTCAACGTCCAATGAGTAGAGTGACAAAGAAAGGAATGTTTACTGCTCTAATGAAAGCAGGGGTAGATTTTAGAAGAACAGATGGTATTCCAACTAATGATCTGTACAAAATGTACCAAGATAAGGGGCTTAATATCAAATGGAAAAGAGAAGTGAGAACTGCCCCTACAAATCCTACAGATCTTGAACCCTTGTATCCAAGTGAGACACACCTTCAAGAAGACTAGGGAATAGGCCAAGCCCCAGGTCAGATTAAATAAACACAGAGACAGGATTACAGACCCCATACTAATCTGACTATATGTTAGAAGAATGGATCAAGTACTATAACGAGGGCATTGATAGACACTGGGGCACAGGCCAACTTGATTTATGGAAATCCTCACAAATTTAAGCATGGAACTCCTATTACCATCACAGGACTAGGAGGGGCTGAAATATCAGCCAAACAAGGGAAACTGATGATGAAAATTGGACAATTGCCTAAGAAAGAATATACCGTGGTCATTGTACCCATTTCTGAATATATCATTGGAACAGACATATTGAAAGGCAGGAATCTGAATTTGCCTGAGGGGAGATATCAATTTGCAGTAAGGAAGATGGGAATTAATACAGTTTTGGTGGGAAGTAAAGATGGACCCAATTACTTTACCTGAAACTTCTAAAGTAACTACTTTGAAGCAGTATTGTGTGTCAGGTGGGCAAGATGAAATTGCCAATACTATAAAGGAATATGTTGAAGCAGAAGTGTTAGTACCTATAATCATTCAATGGAATAACCCTGTATGGCCAGTACGAAAGTCAAATGGAATGTGGAGAATGAAAGTGGACTGCATATTGGGCTTTGGTAGAGATTGAACAACTGATTCTGGGCAATGAAGTGATATTAAGGCCTGGAATCCTAATTATGACTTGGGTAATGTGTACCCCAGTATCCCACAGAATTGGACATGCGCAAGAGGCTAGCATAATTAAATGGAAATGGTATATTCAGAATAGATCGAAGACAGGCAAAAGTGGAGTTTCTGCTCTACATGAACCTATCACAAGCATCGATATTGACAAAAATGAAAAAGCACCTGAACCAAGGCAACAGTTGGTACAATCCTTGGTAAAATGGAATGATGGCTATGATGGACTGAAAAAAGAACAGAAGAAACATGCATGGTTTACAATGGAACAGCAAAATATTTGGGCCATAAAAGACACTAGAAAGCAGTAGCCTATAATCCATGTACTAAGAGAACTTTGGAAAGTATTGCGATATGTGGAAGTAGTCAATATGCTGACCTTATGGCAGTACATCAAGCTATTTAAAACAGAGAAAGGAGAATGGTGTCATATATTCACTGATTCGTGGGTAGTAGCTAATGGGTTAGCTACACGGATGCCAATGTGGAAAAATCAAAATTGGGAAATTCATGGTAAACAAGTTTGGGGCAAAGAACTATGGGAAGATATATGGGACATATCTTTGGTTAAGTAATTTGTCGGTTTTTTCATGTAGACGCTCACATGCCCCTCACTACACTAGAACCTGAGTACAATGCACATGCTGATCAACTAGCAAAGATGGCAACCGAACATACTATCCCTGCTTTGACACCAACTGATGAGCTGGTACTAGCAAAACGGGTCCACCAAATGGCTGTACATTTAGGGGTCCAGGCCACATACCGGTGGGCACAAGATGGAGGTATTAGTATCTCTTATTAGTTGTTTTAGCAAGTAACAGAGGAATGTCATTTATGTCAATTGGAAAAGGAACAAACTGTCCCTCAGGTAGTAACTGGAGGAATAGCAAGGGGGAAAGTTTCAGCCCAGATTTGGCAGATAGATTATATTAGACCACTACCCCAACTACTACTTGTGTTGACAACTATTCAGGTGTACTAGTGGCTTGCCCTCAAAAGAATGCAACCCAGAAAAACACCTGTAAAACTCTAAATATTATAAGTCTATATTATGGAACGCCAATGCAAATTCAAAGTGACAATGGGTCATATTTCAAAGGTAATGAAATGAAGAGATATTATGTATTAAAAATATAGAGTTGATATATCATATTCCATATTATCCACAAGCATCTGGATTGATAGAAAGAATGAATGGATTGTTGAAAGAACAGTTAAGAAAGTTAAGTTCTAATAATTCTTATCAACATTGGAAGGATAATTTGTTCACTGCTTTATGTAATTTGAATAATAGACCATTAGGAGGAGGAAGTACACCTCTAGCCAGAATGACAACCCCAAATCTGCAAATTAGAAAACAGCAAACCATAAGATCCAAAATATTGAGTATTGGACTGTGAGGAAGGATGTCAGGATATGATTCACGTTGTTTAGAGAACTTTTGGTTGGATAGAAAAGAGATAAGAAAAATCTCTACTGGGATATGTATGAGAATCCCTAAGAATCATTTTGGACAGATAGTACCTAAAGGAGGAATACATGTACTGGCTGAAGAGATAGATTCTAGTTATCAAGGAGAAATTTTTGTGACACTCCAGTATTTAGGTGAAGAACCTATACAGTTATGTGAAAATGATAGAATAGTTCAGCTGATTATCATTCCTTGAGAAACAATACCTCTTGAAAACTGACCCTCCTTCCAAAATAACTATCAGAGGAAAGGAAGGATTTGGTTCTACTGATAGAATTAAATTAAGAGCTAAACTCTGGGTAAAATGAAAGCCTGACAATGTTCCAAAGGCTGCAGAAATTACAGCATATGGTAAAGACAATACTGTAACAGTAGTCTACCTAGGAGAAAATGGTTATGAAACTGTATCTTTGACTCATGTATTCTATCGTGAATGAGGCTATGACAGTCTTTTTGTTTCTTTTTTGACTTTTGTCTCTTAAATTTGTTTGTGAGATTTGTTTCTTGCAGGCACAGTACCATCCACCTGCAGATGTATGATCGCTTAAGCCAGATGTCACCCTCTGATGTGTTCAGATGTCACCTCTGGACCTGTCCACGACTGTGATGTGTCATCCCTGGACCTGGTGTCAACTGAATTCCAGATGCCAGCTTGCTAAAAACTGACCTCTCAAATAGGATTCTTAATCTCTTGGGGCAGGGACAGCTTTACATCCATTTTCAGCAAGAAGAAGCTTTGGAGGACTAGATCTTCTTCCCTTACCTCAAGATTCTAAGCCCCATTCATTCGAGGGGGGAATGACAACATTGTTTTATATACTTATCTTATCTTGTCCCTGTTATATTGTTGTTTAAAGTTCTGTTGACACCAATTATCCCAAAATTCCCATTGCCCTATGTAATGGATAAGAAAGAACTTGGAGCCAAATTTAGTAGCAATTAGATTTGAAGATCTTTCCCACCCATTAATAGGCCATGTGATCTGTTTATGTCACAGGAAATCTAAGTTATATGTGGTGAAAGGAGCTCCCTGACAGAAAAAGGAAGTTATGTCACAGGAAATGCTGAGAGGGAGAAAGATACTATGGCTGCTTATGGCTGCTAATGGCTGCCCTTGTGATTGTCAGAACTGAACAGGCTGACTTAGCTGCATTGTGAGTTTGTTTTGGGGAAGGCTACAGCAGGGGCTGGGAGAAGTTTCAGGATACTGAGGCTCCCTGTTGTGATATTCTGTATTGAATGTTTTGGGTTGTGGGATATGGTTCTCTGGTGTCTAAATAAATGGTTTACTTCTTCTACCTTCTATGTGGAGAGTCTCATATACTTTGCCATACAGAACGACATAGGCATTTGACAATTACCATCTACATTGTTATTATTGCTTTACTATTTCAGGAAGATACAGATTAGGATGATTGGAGATGGCCCTAGATGCAGTGGGAGACCTTGGGGTTTTTAAGCTAAGGTCTTAAACAGGTCTCAGATTGAGACAACCCCATTCGGTCATCAAGACTAGGTAAGAAATGACGCAGAGAATGGCCTCTTCACCTAATGAAAAAAAAATCAATGTGGGAGGGGAAGACTCTCAGAGTGTCTGGTCAAAAAAGAAATAATTGCTATTTATATTCACCCTGAGCAATCTGGGCCCAAACAATGACCAAGTGGGGCCTGGTCTGGGATCTACTGTTAGCCAATCAATGAGAGCCAGAGTGATTTGGGTTAAAGGCATAGTTCCTAAGAAAAAAAGCTTTTATGGATCAAAATTTACATTCATTTGGGCAGATCACCCACAGTTTAGGGCATGATACCCTCCTTGGACACAGAGAAGGGAAAGCAAGCAATCAAGAAAGAGAAATTAGCAAGGTAACAACAGGCTTTGGCAACAGATTGAATATGTCAGGGGAGAGAGAGTAAGCAGTCAAGGATAATGGGTTGGTTGTGAGCCTGAGTGACTGGAAGAATGGTGGTAAGTTAGGAAAAAATGTGGGTTTGGGGACAAAGATAATGATTTCAGTTTTGGATATGCCGAGTTCAAAATATTTTTGGTACATCGAGTTCAAGATGTTCCATACTGGAGCTGCAAAGCTGGAAATGTGCAGATAAGTTAGGGATGGATAAGTAGACTTGAAAATCAACAACATAAAGAATTATCTTTATGTTGTTGATCTTGAATCCATGGGAGCTGATAAGATCTCCAGCTGAAACAGCATAAAAGGAAAAAAGGAGAGGACTCAGAAGAGAGCCTTGAGGAACACCCATGGTTAATGAGTATAACATAGAAGATGATCCAGCAAAGAAGACTGAGGAGTGGTCAGGCAGGAAGAGAATCCGGACAGAACCATGTCATGAAAACCTAGAAAAAGGAGAACTCCAAGGACAAGAAGGTGATTGACAGTGTCCAAAAGGAAGTATAATACGTCAATATGAAATGGAGTTTCTAGTAAAAATATTCTTCTATAAGCAAGAGCCTAGAAGTTTAATAACAAGTGATTAGAAGTTAATCAGAGGTCACACACAATTTCACATCAAATGTTTCCTTAAATGATGCATTCATAATATTAAACTGTTTATGGTTCTCATTTTGGGTACAACCTGATCATTTAGTGTGATGAGTTCTTTAAATAGAGAAGAATATTAAGAATTAATGGGATAAAAGTCACAAGTTAAATTAGTGGGAGACAGTGAAATAGGTGCATTGCAAACTTATCTCTGTGAGAATTCCTCAATACTGTTTAGCATGGAAGAATTTAAATTGTTAAATTTTCTTGTGTTTTGTTGTTATTGTTTGTTTGGTTGGTTCTCACAAAGAAAATGATATCTAATTGTTGTACTTAAGTGTTACAAAGGTACTTTATATTACTATACATTTTTCTGAAACCGTACATGTCAAGTTAATATCCTGCCAAGAGAGTCTATAAATACTTTTTTAAAGAAAATCTTCAATAGACAATTTTAGTGAAGCTAATTTTCTTGGAGAAACCTTAAATAACCAATTATATACTTATTGACTTCAGGTACATGGCTGAAGCCAAATAATGATCTTTTGTCAAGATATGACTGATATATTTACACGGCTTCTGACAGTATGATACATTCAAAATGGAAGAAAAGCAAAACCACAAACAGTGAAGAAGTGAAAGCAGTAGACCAGTCTACTTTTTCATTTTTCTTCCTTTAAAATAGGAGTTCTATGAAATTTAGCTTCTTGAATGGCTAGTCTAATACACAGCTGCTTGTTATTAAGCAGCAGACTTGTAATCAATACCTTTACTAACAGCTATTCCCCTGACTCTCTTAAAAAATAAGCACAATGTTATGTGGGATGAAAAACACCCAATTAGGTTTTCCTGGACCAATTTAGCTTGTCGAGCTATTGAATATTTTGACAATAAATA
The DNA here is from genome assembly GCF_011100635.1 of Trichosurus vulpecula. Taxonomy (NCBI): domain Eukaryota; kingdom Metazoa; phylum Chordata; class Mammalia; order Diprotodontia; family Phalangeridae; genus Trichosurus; species Trichosurus vulpecula. The sequence continues at coordinate 140,889,448 of NC_050577.1, read as the reverse complement.
TATTCACACTACTGGGTTTGTGAGAGAAAAAATTAGTCCTTTAATTAGCAGTAAAACCCGTTCAGAAATCAGCCATCTGGTTTGCCTCTGGTATATTGTAAGATTGTATCAAGTCATCAGAAATTTAAAATGCTAGGAATAAATTACTGACCTCAGAGGACAAAATTCATCTCACCAACACTAACAAAAAGAAAAAAAAACAACTCATTTTTCATGAAAGCACTTGAGTTGATACCAAATGAGGAAAATCAAGCATTTTTCTTACTACCACAACCTGACTGTTTATTACCAGAATGAGAGAATAAATCTGGACTCCTTTTTATGAAACAAGTATATCTGGGAATAAGAAAATGTGATGTATTTAAAGGTATGTTTATACGTAAACTGACCTAGAAGTATTTCCAGGCTTGGTATCTGGTTAATCTAAACCACTCAGAGCAGCTATGGATTTCAAGGCATATGGAGTTCTTTCACATACTATATATAGGTAACTCTCCCAGTCTGCTAATTTTTTATTATAAGATGCTATAATGGATTTCTGTAGTCAATTATTAGTCAATTATTAGAGTGTAAGCTCCATAAAGGGAGATGTCCACATTTTACCTGAGCTCTGGAGCTCCTCCCCAGTGCCTACCAGTGTGCTTTACATCTAGAACATTTCTTCTGGTTACCAGTGATTCAAAGATGATTCCGAAGTTGTGACTACTGCTAGGTAAAAACATGGTCCAGATAGGTGCAATAATTTGTTCCAGACAACAAAGGTAGAAGTAGCAGAGGTATGATTTGAACATGGGCCCACTGACTCAATAGTGAGTGTTCATTTGACAACATCATGTTTTTTCTCTCTTTTCCTTATACAGAGATTTATTGAGAGCTTACTAGGTACCTAGCCCTGTGAATATTTATGTAGACGTGTGTGTGTGTGTGCATGAGGAAGAAAAAGAATACAATCACAATATTTAGCCTGTGAGAGAATGACTGTGCATGTGTTCGTGTGTATCACTTTATATACATACAAATACGTATGGGATGATAAGAAAAAATGCCAGAATATTATAAAGGCTGGGATGAACAAGGAAAGAGGCAGAAGAAGAGGTTTTTGTTTGTTTTTAGACAGTCTAGAAGGAAAATAAAGAAAACATGTCTGCCTTCATCCCCTGTGCCCTAGGCAAATAAATACAATTCAAAAAAGTTCCTACTAGAGCCCAGTTCTTGGGTCAGGACCAGTGGATTTGTGAGTTTAGAGAACTCCTGGTGGGAAAAATCCCTCTACCAAAGCAGACTAGCAACTGTTCTGCAATTTATAGTCTGAAAGAGCTGTCCAGGGCACCTGAGAAGTTGAGATTAATTTGTCAAAGGTCACACAGTCACAAGGGTAAGAGATAAGAACTGAACCCACATATTTCCGACTCCAAGACTGATCCACCACTCTGATCTTCTTCTTACACCAACAATACAAAGTTAAAACTGAAAATCTTTCCTGCTCCAAGTTTAGATGCTATACGGTCCCTTTAACTTCCCATTACTTCCTTTTCCCCTCCAACATACATACTCTTTATCTCCACAAACTCACCACTCTGGCCTCTTCAATTTTCATGATTGCCAAGAATAAGTGAAGCCATATAAAGTCTTAGTTCATAAGAGCTTATATGTACCTTAACAGGCAAAATTCTGTATAAAATTTGTATAAACTTCTACAGGAAATATTCCTTACACAAAAAAGAACGGGTTCATCCCCTTGTTTCACAAACAAGGCATCAAAGACTTTGTTGATCTGTGGGCAATTAGAGCAATGCACCAAACATGAGGGCATAGTAGGCCACTACCTCCCTGTCAACCATGCATTGGTATTTGCTGGTTATGCTGATCTGAAGCACAAGGAACCTATTCAACAATAGACCCTACACCCATATGTCATCCTCAAAGGGTAGAAGAGAATGCTATTATTTGTATTTCTTGGTCACAAACCACAAGAATAAAAGAACTGTTTTCAGAAATGATGAGGTTGCTGCAGATAACATTTACCGAGAGGATTTGAGGCTTTTTGTGACATAAAGTGCAGAGTACTTTGAGGATGGTTACAGATGCAATGGCACAGAAAAGGCTTTTAACTTTGGCTCATTGCCTCTGACCACCCCTGCCTATGTCCTAAATTATAACCTCTCAAAGCTACAGATCCTATAAAACTAGCTTTTCTTAGTATCATCACCCAAAATAAGTACATTTTCTTGCCTCAAAATAAAAGGACAAAATTATAGGACTCAATAACTGTCTACATTATTACATGCAGATAAATACAACTCAACAAAGACTGTTTTATCCTAATAGCTATTGCTTGTTGCTACCAAGAAATATGTCAAGACTGAAAGCAATTTGAAATGTGCCTTAATAATATCTTATTCAGAACCAGTTTGAAATTCAGAAATATACAGCACATATTGCTTCAATATTAATACTGGACTTTATACAATGCAATCTTTGCCTCACTAAGAAATCTTACCCCTCACTTCTTCATGATGATAGCAACTAAAAGCCTATAGGATGTATTTTTGACCTGACAATTACCTTTTGAGACATCTCAGGTCATATGCTCTCTGAAAAACTGGAATCAACCTTCAAAACTTTTTTTTTATCCAATGGAAAAGTAGTAACGTAAAGAAATAAGCATAATGGAATTAATGAAAAAAGTGGGAAGGAAAGAGGAGCCCAGCAGTTCTAGATCTCAAACTATACTGGAAAGCCTTAACCATCAAAAAATTAGTACTGCACTAGAAATAAAAAAGATTGATCAATGGAATAGATTAGGCATGCAATATATGAAAGCAAACAAGGACATTAGTCTACTGTTTGATAAATCCAAATATCCCAGTTATTGAGACAAGCCACTATTTGACAAAAACTACTGGGAAAACTAGAACACATTCTAAGAGAAACTAGGTATAGACTAATTACTCACATCATATACAAAGCCAAGCTCCAAAATGGTACATCATTTAGACAAAAAAATAAACAAATTAGGGGGAAGTAGGAGAAATTGCCAGTCAGATCTATGAATAGAGGAAGAGCTCATGACCAAACAAGAGACAGAGAGGTTCACAGGAGATAAAATGGAAAATTTTGATTATATAAAGTTAAATTTGTTTTGTATAAACAAACCAGTGGAATTAAAATAAGAAGAGAAGGAAAACTGGGAAGAAAAATTCCTTGCAGCAAGTTTCTCTAATAAAAGTTTCATTTCTAAGATACACTGGGAAGAAAGTCAAACTTATAAGAAAAAGAAATATTTCCCAAATGATAAATTGTCAGAGGATATGAATAGGTAGTTTTCCTAAGGAAGAAATCCAAGTAATAGATGTATAAAAACCATTCTAAATTACTAATAATTAGAGAAATTAAAACTCTGAAGCACTACTCAATACCCATCATACTGGTAAAGTTGACCAAAAAAAGGAAAATGACAAATGTTAAAGGGACTGTAAGAAAACAGGTATATCAATGCTCTGTTGGCGGAGTTGTGAATTGGTTCATCCATTCTGGAAACCAACTTGGATCTATACCCCAAAAGCTGTTAACACTGTGCATATCCATCGACCACTATAATTCTATACCCTAAAGATATCAAGAAAGAGGAAAAAGGCCCATATATTCAAAAATATTTGTATCAACCCTTTTTGTGGAGACAAAGAATTAGAAATTGAGGGGGTAACTAACAAGTGGTGAATAGCTGAACAAGTGATGGTATATAAAATTACAGAGTACCTTGTGCAAATTTTTAAAAAATGATGAAGGAAATGGATTCAGAGAAACCTGGGAAACTGTATGAACTTATACAGAGCGAAATAAGCAAAACCAGAAGAAAAATTTATGCAATAACAATGCTATAAAGATAAACAACTTGGAAAGACTCAGAAATTCTGATCAACACTACGACCAACCACAGTTCCTTTGGACTCATGATGAAACATGCTACTCATTTCCATAAAGATGACAGACTCAGTGGAGAGAGAGAGAGAGAGAGAGAGAGAGAGAGAGAGAGAGAGAGAGAGAGAGAGAGAGAGAGAAAGAGAGAGAGAGAGAGAGAGAGAGAGAGAGAGAGAGAGAGAGAGAAAGAGAGAGAGAGAGAGAGAGAGAGAGAGAGAGAGAGAGAGAGAGAGAGAGAGAGAGAGAGACAGGAATTGTTGAATTGTTAATGCCGGAATTTTGTTTAACTATATGTGGTAGTAGCAGTTTTCCGTTGTATGCTTTCTCAATGAAGAGGAGAAAGTGAGAGAAAATTTAGAACTGAAAATTAAATTAAAGAAATAGGCAATGCAGCAAAAGATTAGACCAATATATTTATCTAACATTAACTTAAGAATCTTCAAGAAGTTCTGCTTGTCTACCCTTAGCATTTTGTAGTTGCAATACCTCTAAAACCACATATGAAGATTAAATAAGGCCATAAATAGAGCTTTCGACTATAGCATACTGAAAAATGGAAGTATTATGTCATGCTTGATAAAGCACCTTGCAAATGAAAAGTGATGAATTTTAACAAATATTAAAAGATTAAATGAAAGCATTATTTCGAATCTTTAAGGAAACATTAAAATTTAGAATTATTGAAATAAGAAAAAGCCCTACCTTTGTTTCTTAATAAAGCATATCCAGTAGGCAGCTGTGGGCACTAGATAGAGTACAGTGCCTGGTGTCAGGAAGACTAATCTTTGTGAGTTCAAATCTGACCTCAGACACTTACTAGCTGTGTGACCTGGGGCAAGTTACTTAACCCTGTTTGCCTCAGTTTCCTCATCTGTAAAATAAGCTGACGAAAGAAATGGCAAACCACTCCAATATCTTTGCCAAGAAAACCCCAAATGGGTTCACGAAAAGTCAGACACATCTGAAACAAATGAACAACAATAAAGTAGGGGGCTGCATTTTTGAATGTTGGCTTCCTTTTCTTCTCACACTAAAGAACACTATTCTTCTTTGATTTTTTTAAACTAAATTCTCTCTCCAACTTTTTTCCATTCATGTTCTTAAGCTGAGAGTTGTTTTGTTTTGGTTTTTTACTTTCCTCTTTCCATGTTTGTAAAATATAAAGATGAACATTGTTTAAACAACAAATTTACCTCTCATGGTCCATTAGATCCTGCTGTTGGATCCTGCCATGAAATTGAAATGAAACAAAATGATTTCCACGGCAATAGACAATAATCTAGTAAATACAAAATTCTGACTTAGCAGGATCACAAAACAAGAGAATATGCCAGGATAATAGCCCTACCCAATTTTAAGTTTTTCATGTAGATTATCAAACATAAAAGTTTTAAACTCTGAAATTAATGTATTTGACAGGCTTAGAAAGAAAATTCACATTTAAACAGAATGTATATGAAGAGTTAAAAAGAAACTGACCCTAATATTCATTGAGTTTTTTGGATTAGCCTTCACATTTACAGATGGAATCCAGTCTGGGGCTGTTAAACTGATTGACATTTTGTAATCTGTAATTCCAAGATTTTACGAAACTTTGTATGACCATTATCCATTATATTGTGAAGTATAATAGTGAACTATGGAATTTTTATTTTGCTATTAAATAAAAATCATAACTTTAACCCAAGTATAGTAAATAGTAGAATGGTACATACTGTCTCTCATACCTTTCCCTTCTTTGCTATCCCTACTACTAACACTATAGTTCTAATTCATTACTTCCTGTCTGGACTATTGCATTAGATTGCTAATCCTATCCCCATCTCCAATGACTTTCTTCTCCAATCCATTACACACACACAACTACCAGAAAAGTCTTCTAAAGCGTAACTCTGATCATAATATTCCTCTACACAGAAATCTTTGATGGTCTCTTAATGTTTAATGAACTATATCTAGATTCCTTACCTGGCATTCAAAGCCATGAATATTGCTTTCTAATTTGAGCTTCCAGATTTAGCTCTCATTCATCTTCTTCAATATCCTCTGCTCCAGCCAAACTAAAAATTTTTGCTCTTCCCAAAACAAGCCCCAGCATTATTCACATCATGTGTTATTCATGCTTTCTTTCTCAACAGACTAGAATAATGGGTTATAACTCTAATAAGAGGAATTCTGCTTCAGCTTCAATCTTTGATTTCATTGGCATGGGTTCCTCTTCTATCGATACAGATTAAAAATCATCCAAACACTTGTGTACCTATTTATGAATTGCTCTGGCAAAAAAAGAATTATCATTCAGTGGCAAATTTCTGGTAATGAGCCTCTACAACTTCACAAGTCTGGATCTTGGATGCCAATTCACTGCTGGTCCCCTACTTAAGCTTTTTTGAGGATGTTAGGATTAGAACACCATTTATTTTCCTGGTACAGCTTTAAAGAACCAATAGTCACACCTCATATATGCCAGCACGATAAGGCATAGGAACTGGACTTTAGTGGAGGAAGATAAAATTTAATGCGGAAAAATGTGCATATGGGTTCAAAAGATTCACTGCACCATTACAGGAGAGAGGAATATAAGACAATATATGTGAAAATGACCTAGGAGGTCTGACAAGGACTGCAAGCTCAATATAAATCAGTAGTGCAATATGACAGGTGATATTGCCAAGTTCTGAACAAGACAGGTAATAGTATTCTGCTTTGATAGACTATATCAAGAGGATACCAAGAGGATGCTGACTGGTGGAAACAATATCCTGACCCCTTGCAAGTTAGGCTAGTTTCTCCTTAAAAAATATTGATACCATCCTCAAGACTTCAGTGGCTCGGGGGACTAAAATCTCAGACTTTTAACATCATTTCCTCATGTTATACATTTGAATACAAAACAGCCACTAGGAGCTCCAGGCGCTCTCTCTGAAGCTCAGTTAGTAGATCACATCAGAAAAATTCAGAAAAGGAAGCTTCATTCAGCTGAATCAATTCAAAGTACCAAATCTCCTCCTAAAATGCTTATCCTTATTGAATATCCTTTTCCTCCTATGGTTAAATACATATCTTTATGTTAACTATTGAATGATCTATGAGTGTCTCATTTGGCCCTAAGAGCTAACCTAAAATACCAAGGTACTGGTCTGATTCTGGACCAACCTCTCTCCTAACAAGGCTACTTCTTGGTTCTCCAAGCCTTCCCCTGGGAACGTATTGTACAACGATCACTGTTGTATTGGGTAGAGGGGCAGATTAGTTCTCGATTACAGTAAATAATGGATTATAGTATGCCTGCCTTTTGCCACTGTTCATGCCAGTTCCCACTCTTCTGACCCTGTGCTGGCACTGCCTCTGGAGCACACATCCCTGCCCGCTGACTAATGATTCCATTGTTAGAGCTCATATCTGTCCCCAATACATATAACCACTGGGGCCTGAATCCTTGCCTACAGGCCCCTAGCCACTGCCACGAAATCCCACATCTGTGCCTGTTGCCATTCTGACCCCTGCTCAGAGCCACAAGGGCCCATGTTTGTGCCCACTGCTTCTGGGTCCCAATTCTCTGTCCCCTCTCCACTCTAATTGAGTCAATTGTTACACACTCTATGTTGAGACAAAACAACTGTCACTGCTGGGGCCTGATTCTTTTTTCCCTATGCAGAGCATTATTCTGCAAGAATACTGCAGATGCTGCTTCTGCTACGGCCTGATTCTTCCCTCCTCTGTTGAGGTCCAGGTTATGAAGGAGAGAGTGTCATCATCTCTCCTGGCTCGTCCAACACATTAATGAGGTCAGGGACTGTCATACAGGATGACTCTGGGAACTCCAAAGATTTAGGCTGATTATGCCAGGGCTTAGAGTCCCTTAACTACCAGTGGTCAACCTCAATAATTTTGTTAGTCAATAAGCATTTAGTAAGTACCTATTATGTTCCAGGGACTGTGATAAGCACTGCGGATATTAAAAGATCCAAAAGACAGTCCCTGCCCTCAAGGAGATCTAAATCTAATGAGGAAGACAACAAGAAAACAAATACAGACAAACAAGTTCTATACAGGATGAGCAGGAAATAATTAAAAGAGAGAAGTCACTAGAATTAAGAGGGGTTGGGAAAGGCTTCCCGTAGAAGATAGGATTTTAGTTGGGATGGAAGTATGTCAAGAGACAGAGATGAGGATGGAGAATATTCTAGACATGAGGGACTGACAAAGAAAATGCCTAGACACAAGAAAGAGAGTGCTTTGTTTCTGAAACAGCCAAGAGACCAGTGTTACTGGATCGAAGAGTATATGGCAGGGAATAAGAATATAAGACTAGAAAAGTAGAGAAGCTAGATATGAAGGGTTCTGAATACCAAGCAGAGGAGTTTTATTTTGATCCTGGAAGCTATTGGGAGGCACTGTAGTTTACTGAGTAGGGAAGTATCATGGTCAAATCTGCCTTTTAGGAAAATCATTTTGGTTGCTTAAGGGAGAATGGACTGGAGTGGGGAGAGACTTGAGGCAGGCAGACCTATAAGCAAGCCTCAAAGCTTGAGGTGATAGCAATAGAGCGGTGGTGATGGAGTCCTAATAGAGTTGCCCCCAGCCCCAATATTCTAATTTCATTATAGCCCACTGTACCTACCTACCCCCCACCCCACTAATGTCCTAATTTATGCCTCACTAGTGTGTCACTAAACTCCTAGTTCCCAAAGAAACATAAACCCAGCATTGTCCCATAGAAACCCTTTCCCGTGACCAGACAGGACCACAATAACTAGCCAACCAGAGGACACCACCACCAGGATGTAGAACAGGATGTTTGACCACCTAACCGTAGAAGGGGCCCATCCTAAGATAATACCTTCACAGTTCCACTGAGGCTAGGACCCCTCCTCCATTACCTAATCCCTTAACAAACTCTTCCTGTCTTTTTAATATTAATCATATTCCTATATTCTGTTCAAATTTTGATTATGTAATCAGCATCATATTCACTATAAAATTGTATGTCTTGCCTTACTGAAGCTGCTAGTTCTTCTAGGGGACTTAGCCACTCAGCACAGCATGAAACCTCAAAACTATAATAAATCTTTCCAACTGGCTTGAAGTCCACCTGAATCTTTTTAATTCTTTAGAGACGTCCCACCACAACTCTACCTGAACCTCATCAGCAGGAGTATCAGAGAAGAGAAGGTGGTATATTCTAGAAATGTTTTGAATGTGAAATTGGCAGGCCTTGGGAATAGCTTGGATATGGGGGATGAGAGACAGTGAGGAATTGAGGATGACACCTAGGTTGTGAGAAGCTGGAGTATGATGTTGATGTCACCAGTAATATGGAAGTTAGGATGAGAGTGTATTTAGGGAGAAAAGATAATGAATTCAGTTTTGGACATGTTTGGCTTAAGATATCTTAATGGACATCCCATTTGAGATATCCAAAAGGTTGCTGGAGATACAAGATTGCTAATTAGCAGAGAGAGAGAGAGAGAGAGAGAGAGAGAGAGCGAGAGAGAGAGAGAGAGAGAGAGAGAGAGAGGCTGGAGTAAGCTAGGTAGATTTGAGAGTCATCAACATAGTTAACATAATTAAATCCATGGGAGCTGATGAGATTACCAAGTAATGTAGTACAGAAGGAGAAGAAAAAAAGGGCAGAACCCTGTGGAATACCTAGGGTTAGAGAATGTGATCTAGATGAGAATCCAACAAAGATTAATATGGAGCCATCAAATAGGTAGGATGAGAACCAGGAGAGAAAACCTAAACAAAAGAGTGTCAAGGAGGAAAGCGTGATCAACAATGTCAAAGACTGTAGAAAGTTTGAGGAGACTAAGGACTGAATAAAAGCCAATGGATTTGCCAACTAAGAGATCACTGGTAACAAATTAATTTAGTCTTAGTCTTTCTCATGTATAAAGTGGGAAAATAATGCTTATATAACTTATACCACAGGGTTTCTGTGAAGAATATGCTTTTCATACCTTAATGGTTTATGAACATTTGAATTACTGTTGTTTAAAGATAAGAGAGGCAGTGGGACAAAGAAAAGACAGTATCAAAAGTGGAAAGCCCTCATTTCAAGTCCTGTTTCTCATAGCATACTGATTAGAGGACCCTGAATAAGTAACTTATCTAGGCAACTCTAAGCCTGTTGCAAAATGCTTACTGATCTTCACTAATAAAAGGAGCTTCCTGTAAATGAAATAGCAAATCTGAGTAATTAAATAAGATACTTAAAGTGGTGTTTCAAATCATAAAACACATGTAAATGAGTTATTACTATCATATTAAATCAATTAGTGGTGGAAAATATGTTCAAACCTAATTTTAAAGACCAGATTTAAGTAAATCAATAGGATTCCAAGATTAGACAATATCAATACCGAAAATTCACTTCAAGGGTATGAGGAGGTTACTGTGCACAATGTCCTGTCCTACTCACTTCACTTTTCATCAGTTCACATAGGTCTTGCCATGTTTCTCTGACACATCCCACCTTGTTACTTCCCACACCACAACAGTATTCCATCACAATCATATACTGCAACTTTTTCAGCCATTCCCCAAATGATGAGCATCCCCTTGATTTTGAATTCTTTGCCACCACAAAAAAGTTGCTATAAATATTTTGCACCTATATTGGTCTTTTTCCTTTTTCTATGATCTCTTTGGGAGTACTTTAGACTTGTTTTAATTTGCCTTTCTGTACTTACTACCTCACATCTATCAGAAGCGACAAATACTTGAGAGGATGAGGAAAAACAAAAGCTACACTAATGAACTGTTGGTGAACTCTAAGGAACTTGTCCAAAAGTTCTGGAGAACAATTTGGAACTAGGTCCAAAGGACTATAAAACTGGGCCTACCTCTTGACCCACCAATACCACTACTAGATCTGTATCCCAAAGAGATCAAAGTGATTTAGAGTATTTTTTTATATGACTAGAGACAGTTTTGATTTCTACTTCTGAAAAGTGCCTGTTTATATCCTTTGACCAGTAATCAATTGGGGAATAGTTCTTATTTTTATAAATTTGACTCAATTCTATATTCCACACATATTTGAGAATTGAAACCTTTATCAAAGAAAGTTTCTTTAAAATTTCTGATATTACTTTATTGTCTGTGGTACCTTTTAGCAAAGTAGAGTTTCCCTGATTGTGCCTTTTAATTAAGTCTATTTTTGCTTTTCCACCGTGTGAGACCATGAAAAAGACCCTGTCTTTGTTTGGTTCAGTTGAAGCACATTAGATTCTGCTGCAGCCCTTCCTTTTAACTCTGTGTGTGTCTTTCTGTTTGAAGTGTATCTCTTATAAACAACATATTGTTGGATTCTGCTTTCTAATCCATTCTGCTATGTGCTTCTGTTTTATGGGCGAGCTCATCCTATTCACAGTCACAGTTAAGATTGTTGTGTATTTCCCTCCATACCATTTTCTTCTACTTTGTCTTCTCTTTCTCTTTTTATCCTGTCCCTACTCAAAAGTCTATTTTGTTTCTAACTACTGTCTCCTTTAATCTGTCCTTCCTTTTATCTTCTCCCCCCTTCTTTCTCTTAGCCCCTTCCCCTCCTATTTCCTTATCAGGGAAGCTACATTTCTACATACAAATGAGTGTGTGTGTGTGTGTGTGTGTGTGTGTGTGTATGTGTGTGTGTGTGTATGTGTGTGTGTGTGTGTTTCCCTCTCTAAACCAATTCTGATGACTGAGGTTCGAGCATGGCCTGCCACCCCACTCCCCAAGTTTTCCCCTCCACTGAAAAACTCTTCCTTGCGAGTCTCTCTTATTTGAAAAACTTTTCCCCATTCTATTTCTCCCTTCCCCTTCTCCCAGCGCATCACTCTTCTTACTCCTTTTTTGATGATCATTCCAAAATAACTCACTCACATCAACTCTTTTTAACTGCTTTAATAATGATAAAGTTCTTAGGAGTTACATGCATCATCTTCCCACACAGGAATATAAACAGTTTGATATTATTGAGAGTCTTGTGATTACTCTTTGATGTTTACCTTTTTGTCTAGGGGAACTTTGTTTTTAAGAAGGAGGGGAAATCCTTAGCTTGTCTTCAGTCTTGTGTTTAAATGTCAACTTTTCTATTCAGCTTGGGAGCTTGAACCCCAGCACTCCTCTCTGTCCTGGAACTGTGTTCCAGAACTGCATATGGGCAACAGAGTAGCCAAAAAATACCAGCTATACCCAGTGGCAGTGAAGGACCCACTGTAATCTCTTTCTGACCAGTTATCAGACCCCATTACTACCTCTAGGCTGAGAGCTCCTAAAGCTGCTGTTGCTCCTATGGGCAATGTTGCTGCTGGCTCTGGAGAGTCCACCACTCTACTGTTATAAACTTCTCCTGTCAACATACTAAGTTTTCTTAGGTCAGAAAAAAAAATCTCACCCTGACCTTTTGTTGGCTCTGCCACTCCAAAATTTGATTTAAGGTGTTATTTTAAAGTTGTTTAGAGGGGAATGTTGAGCATTCAGCTGTGCTGACTCTAATCTGCCAGCTTAGTCTACCCCCTGGCAGGGTCAGCCTTTTAAAATGACATAATAAGCACAGAAGAGTCAGGCTGGCTGTTACAAGAATTACAAAGAAACTGACATTTGAGAGTCTTTTATTCTTGAGATGCTTAAGTCTATTGTCAAAAGGGCAGAAACAACAAGAGGAGACATGTGTAGTCAACCTCAGATACATAAACGTATATGAACGTGTGTTTTTTTGAAAACTGAAACTTCAACCTAATGTTGACAAAATTGAGAGCTAAAAGTGTTCAAAAAAACTGCATGTTAGGCACAAGTGTGATGATTGAAGTTAGTTTACTGTTAATAATATTATAAATCCATTTTTATCTTTTAAGATTTAAATTTCTTTCTGGACTAACAAAACATTCTTTTCCTCCCAAAAATATCCCTAGCAATGCCACCACCACCCACCACCACACCAGGGGCAGAATGCCACCTGGCAGCAAGCAGTTTTGTTGCTGTTCACCATTTCAGTGCTACACCAAACACCTACACTCAGCCTTCCTCCCAACCCTCTACAATTGCAAATGTAGTACCAAAACCTCTCTGGTATAACAGTGCTAACAACAATCTCCCATTACAAGTCAGTCTTCCTTGACTGCTCCCTGGGAAGAGGGGCTGTTACTTGGCTGTCTTAACCTAGGATAATTTGGCTTATACTAGCAAAATCATGGGATCACAGGCACTCTGGCTCCATTCCTTGGCATTCCCTAATGTCTCTATACCCCACTATTTATGATTGGCTATTTATTTTTCCTAGTGGTGTCTGGTCCACAAAACTAAAAGAACTGCACTTTATATCTGAGGGCTCCTATGTCCAGCACACTTTCCTTAACTTTTTTCTTGTACCCTAATGAAAAGCAGCTCATTGCTAATGAGTACTATATTTTTGAGCTCTGCCCCAGGCCTTCCTTTAGTGTTGTACCAGAAAAGGAAGGTTGCTGACTCTGTATCTTCCTTTTTTTATTTCTTCATCTGGGGCAGAGGCATCTGCTAGGGATTTCCCCTCCTTATAAACAAAGTTCCCCTGGACAAAAGAGGCTGGTCCTTTTCTCCAGGTTACCTTGATTCCAAGCTCTAGCTGTTGCAACATAGTTGGAGAGGGGGAGTAGACTGAAGGCTTGTCCCTACAGGTGAGGTTCAAGTAAGGTGCACTGATCTAACATCTAGTTGAAAAATGAATTGTGCTGTCTAAGCTACAGCTGCTCAAACACTACCCCAATATTAAGGCACCTTCTGCATCAATGGAATTCAAGACCAATCCTGCTAGATCTGCCTTTTTCTTGTGGCCATTTGCACCAATTAATCAATCAACAAGGATTTATTTACCTACTATGTGCCAGGCATGATGTTAGGCACTCAGTATGCAAACACAAAAAAAGTGAAATTGTCCCTGACCTCACACAGCTGATTAGAAAGAGAGCATGAGTATATATGAATACATTTATAATTTACATACACATATACATATTACATATAGGCTTTTCATCAATAGAGGTACACATCACTTCTCTGCTAAACTGTGAAAAACATCACTTCATGAGGCACCAGAATTAATCAGGACTGATGAATGTCAGGTCTTCTCTGACCCCAAGAAAATGCTCCCTCAAGTGGAAACAGGGGATAAGTCTTTACCAGACCTTTCAAACAGCTTTTTCTTCAACCTGCAGATTTCTTCTAAAGCTGCTTGCTCCCTGCTTCACCAAAATGGGTAAACAGGGTGCCCACATTAGGAACATAGGCCTGGCTTGGGGAATCCTTGCTTGACTATGGTCTCTACCTAACGAACACTTAAGAGCATGCCCCTTGCCTATTTTAATATTTCCCTCATGTAGTCCTTAGATTCTTTCTAATCCTAAAATCACCCCCCTTTTTCCTCTCCTCTGTATAGGGGTTCCTAACCTGGAATCCAGATACCCAAGGGGTCCATGATTAGTTTCTGGGGGGGAGGGGTTCCATGAACTTGGATGAGAAAAAATATACCTTTATTTTCACTAGCAGTTAACTGAAAGTTAGGATTTCCTTGAAGTATTTAAAAATATTACTCTGGAAAGAGGTCTATAGACTTCATCAAAGTGAAGTCTATGGTCAAAGGGATCAATGACCCAATAAAGGTTAAGAACTCCTGATCTAGATGGTCATTCAATTGCATGGTCATTGTCACCAATGACATTAAATCTCCAGACATAGACTGCCCTGCTTGGTGGTCCTCTAAATACTCACTCTGTCCCTTCCATAAATCTCTGTGGGCCCCCATTCCTTAACCTAGATGGGTCTCAGCTAATGGAATCTGTCAATATAAGTCAACAATTTGCCCCCTGCCACTCCATTGTAGGTCCTACATAGTTGTCAATACAGCCTAATTGCATTGTGGGTACTCACCCAAAAAAAGAGCAGAGGACATCCTTCCTTCATCATACTGCCTATTTCAGGACAGGCCCTACTAATCTCTCGATAACAACAGCCACTCATTCTTGATCGAAGTTTTAAGGTTGCAATAGAAACAGTAGTTAACTGACAAAAAAAATCCAGTAGACACTTCTACTACCCTTCAAATACAAGAAAAGAGGTGAAACTAGAATGGACTCAGGTGGAGGTAACATTCTTGAACCCAGAAGAACTGCAGGAAAGGCTAATGGTAACAAAGCACCCGCAACCTAATGCTGGTAGTAACAGCCTGCAGATTTCATATCAATGTAGTGTTCGCACAAAACTACTGGTCTTTGACAAATGACCAAGACTCATACATTCAAATAAATGTATTTCCCTTCCCCACATGGCTGTATCTTATTCAGATGATCTGGGTTTGCTCAAAACATTATTCAAACTTCTTTTCTGTGACTACCTTTAGAGCCAATTACCATACACTAGAAAATCAGGTTCTGTGTACAACCATACCTTTTCTTTCCTCAGCATGATGACTAATCTGAATAAAAATCATTCACAATTAAATAACTTTCCAGTTTAGAGGAAAACAAATTTTTCTCATAAATATTATATGAGATAGTTAATACCACAAGTATTATTTCTTCATTTTCAGATGAGAAAACAGGCATAGGGATATAGATTGACTTGCCCAACGTCAGCGAAGGTGTGAGACAGCCAGAACTGGAGCCTAACGTTTCATAACCTCAGCCCAGTGTTCTTTCCTCTATACCAAACTGCCTTACTCACCAAAACAGCCTCCAAATGAATTCTGGGTATTTCTAAATGCCAAATTGGTTCTTAAAGGATAAATTTCTGTCACCCCTTAGGCTTATTCAAAAGAACATGCCAAAAGCCCTGATGGTAACTCAAAATTAGTAGTTCCAAAATTACTTTGAGTAATGGCAGCACCATGGAAATAAGTATGTGGCCTCCCAAAGTGACTGTTTGGAAGTGGAGGGCAATCATTTGGAAGTCTATGCTGTAGTATATTTATTACTAAAGCAATCATAACATCATGGTGAATTTGCAAGTAACCTTTTATACACTGGAATTCTATCATGTATCCAAAGTCAAAAGACAAAGTCAAAGCCTGTACAGGGTGCTTGGAATTGATTTTTAGGCAGAAATATGATGAAGGAAAGAGATCTATTTTAGCAGAAAACAGCAGAAAGGGATTATATAAGTAAGGTCAGAAGAAGGAGCCACCTAATCATATAGTTCAGAAATCACTACTACACATCCAAACAATGCACAGAACTTCCCAAATGCTGCCTCTGGAATCTTCCTCAAACTCTCCTAGAGTCTCAAATTTAAATAACATTTTACTAATGTGATATGCACTCTTATACAGAACTGAATTATCACAAATATTCTTACACAGACTTGAATTATACAGCTGAATTCAAATAATCTTAAGGAAATGGAAAATAATATTTACTATTTTAAGTAATATATTATGTATGTAGAAACACAGAGCCATATAAACAGCAATATTTGTAGTATAATTACATATGCTATTTTCACAAGGATTGGTCCCAGTTTGTCTAAAAGGCTGAGAATATGTTCATCCTGGGCTTCTTTACTTCATTTCTCTCTATTTGTCCTGTTCACTTATACATGATATTTTCCTTCAGTATTAATAGTAACTTTATAAGACACATTTTTAGAAAAAGAAAAAATACATTCCTAATCACACTTATTTTCTTCTCCTAGAGCAAAAGAAAGGGTAGAGGGCATGGGAAACCAAGAACAAACTCTGGCACATGCTCCCCTTTCATTGAAGCTCTCCTCCAGGTACCCATTTTTCCTTATTCCCAAGCACTGCATTTGGTCAGCACATTAAAGAAAAAAAGACACTAAGGAAATTGAATGAATTGATGAAAGTCGTGTTCAAGGACTGGGTTGAGAGGATTCAGGGATTCCACTCATAACCCAATTGGATAGACTTCTCAACTCAAAGGTTTTTTTATTTACTTCAAGTATTTCACATTATCAACTAACTACAAAAGAGAAAGAAATTTGTTAAAGAGTTCAATATACTAGGGTAGAGAATGAGTTATACATATATTTTTGGAAAAGGCCAATGCAAGATCTTTTTATTAGTTGACATGTATGTTTATTATTAAGGTTGTTTTATCTTCTTTTCCAATGGGGAGGATAGGTGGGTAGGAGTTAAATAAATATTCATTAATTAAATAAATAAAATTTAATTTAAAAGAGAGCTCCATGGTTAGAATTACTGAAAATGGTTTTAATCAATTACTCCTTTATAAATAGAGGCATTATTTCACATGTTATACAAGACACAATTTTTCTTCCAATTATCTAAAGATTTTTGTGAAATTTCTGTAGTTACATGCAGACCTATAACAACAATGTTGCTAGCAGCTGTTTTGAGGGTGAAGACCAACAACAAGAGCACACATAAGGGCTACTAGCACAGGTCCTTTGATCTGCTTTTCTAAGGAAAGCAACTTTGAGGGGTTAATAATCTTACTTTAAACATACACATACCATTCACTTAGTGAAGTGGGAAAAGCCAGGACCCTGAACTTCAAAGCAAATACAAAGAGAAATTACCAAAAGATCAAAAGACAGGCTTTTATCTGTCTGACCAAATCACAATAGACACATAGTTACCAGAGAGAAGTACTAACATCTGGGTTTTCAAAGCCAGGGGGCTCTTAACAAAGACTACCCAGAGTCTCATCTGGTCAAATCACACCACACTCTTCCAATGAATGAGAGCCCAAAAACAAAACACCAACCTCAGAGCTCATATACAAGTCTCAGGATCCTGGGGCGCTTGATTATCTCAGTGCTGAGAAGCACTCAAACAAAAAACAGCAGAGGTCCCATTTTGCTTGCCATTACATTTGAAAGGCAAGACTCATAAAACGTGTGTGATTGCCTTAGCATTCCAAAAGAGAAAACAGTAAAATAAAAAAGTCCTACCCTACTTACCATAAAAAGCCCTTAAAATATGTTCCTGTCCCAATCACAAAGAAAATATAGAAATGTACATTTTAAATATAATTTTTCCAAACTAAAAAAGAAACCAAAATTGAAGAAATAACAGAAAATATTATACCATAGCAAAAAGGCTACTCTCAGTCTTATTTTTTGCCAAATCATACAATCATTTCAAAAGGAAGACTATTTTTCCTTTTGTTGAGAGTCTACAAGATAATCAATGTTCTAATGAAAAATATAATATGGCCACAAATTTGCTTAGTGGTAAGAAAATTATGAAAACAAATACTGCACAGCCTCCTGGCATTATCATTGTATACGTACCTACATGCATACATGTATGTATATGTACATGTACACATATATGTGTGTACATATACATACACATGTGCATACGTGTATGTATAAATTTATTTGTTGTATTGCTGAGTGGTTTTGTTTTTCTCCTATTCGAAATTCAATTGTAATCTTTAGTGGAATTTATTCTCTCAAGTCCAAAAGAATTCAAAAGAGCTTAAAACAGGCTCAATGCTGTCATATTCTCAAACAGCTTCAATTAGTCACTATTTCTGAGAATCTGGACATCCACCTGGAAAGTCTGTTGTTCAATTTTATTTGAACCTCAATCCTAATTGTTAAATTTTGATACATGAGCTTGTTTTTAGAATACTCTGAAATAGATGACAAAGGAGTAAATTTTAACAAAATGCTACTGTAAGTCTATTATCAATTACTATTCTGCTGCATTTTCATTTATACTGAGTAAAGAATAACAAAAAGTAACAACAACAAAGGTCCATACATAATGTTAACATTCTCAATTTAAACAAAAAAATCATTCTTTTTAAAATATGTATTTCCAAGCAGTAGGTATTGTTTCATCCATACACATATACACACATATACATATATGTATTATTTATATGCTACATTATATTATACTGTATCATATTATTTCCATTAAATGTGGACTTGACCATTTTTCCAGACCATGGACCTAAGAATTAATATCCTATCTTCACAACAGGCAATATCACAAATGTTTCCATGATCAATAAGATATCTAACATGATTGTTTATTAAGAAAGGAAGAGAGAAATGGAGGGAAGAAAAAAGGAAGGAAAGAAGAGAGGAAGGAAGGAGACACGTATTTCTTAAGTGCCTACTATGTGCTAAGCACTTTACAAATATTATCTCACTTGAACCTCACAACAACCTGGGAGATAGGTGATAATTATTATTCCTATTTTACAGTTGAGGAAACTGAGGCAGACAGAAGTTAAGTGACTCGCCCAGGAAGCAAAGATTAATATCTTAACTTTACACAGAAGAAAATAAATAGATTTTTAATCTTTTGAGAAATAGGCTTTTAGGTTGTAGAGTTATCAATATACAATGGTCAGTTGATGCATTTTAACAAACTAAACACAGGACAATTTACAAAAAATGTAATATTAAGTATGTACATGAGTTAGCACTTGAATTGCTAATTTCCACGGTAAAAATATCAGATCTGTCACCCTTTATGTGTTTTAATTTAAAAAATAATGAGGGTTAGAGTATTATATTAGATGGAGAACTTGGTTCAAACAGGTTCAACTCCTGCCTTCAACACATACTGGCTTTGTGATCCTGGGCAAATCACTTTAGCCTACTAGGCAACTCTCTAAGACTTCACTGGTAAAGTCCTGCTTCCAAAGGAATCACAGGTCAGATCCAAAGTAAACACACTTCCTCCTTACTGCCACTCTTCAGAATCTTTGGTTTGCTTCTGCTGAAGCTACCTTCACAAAGCCTTTCCTGTTCATCCTAGTAACTGGTGCACTCCCTCCCCGAACTCCCTTGTCATCATATGTGTGTGTATATCATAAAAATTCTTATGGTATGGACATGCTATCTCTCCCTCCAACCCCAGTCCTCCTCACTCCCTTTTAAGAATATAAGTTCTTGCCTACTGTTTCACTTTTCTTTTTGTTTCCCTAATGCTTAACACGGTCTTTGGCACTTAATACATGCAGATAGTATACACTTAATAAATGCAGATTCATTGCTTGGTTGATTGGTTATGGTCAACCCTAACAAAAACTGTGAAGAAAAATCAGGCCATGTTTATTCTCCCTGCCCCTGAACCACAATTTCTAACCTTTGTTCTCCCTTACTCTTTTTTGATAAGGCAATGCTTCAGATAAGAGGGAAGACTTTGATTCTGGACCTGCTCCTGTTACTACTAACTAGCTATGTGACCTTGATGAGTCATTAGCCACATCTGGAAAACAGGATGTAAGGACTAGATAATCTGTAAAATATTTTCTGCTACTACACTTCTATAAACTTACCCCTATCATCTTCATAAAGCCCTCTGGCTGCCACAGTCTCCCCTGTGAAAGGCCAACAAGCTCTAATTTCCCCAGAATTTATTTTTTTCCATAAACCCTGAAAAAACTTATAATTCCTAGTTTAAATTACCTCAAGGTCTTGTTAACTAGCCAGATAATTACATAATGTTACATTAAATGTTACATTCCCTGTACATTCCCATTCTTACCCCCAAGTTCCAAATAATCACATTTTCAAATGAGATCAACAAGCATATTTTTAAGTCCCTACTTTTTACTGGATGCTGTACTAGACACTTGGAATAAAAATGAAAAAATAGTCAAATGTTCTCTTTCTTAAATGATCTTATACTTTATCAAGAAAAACAACACATACGAATACAGGTAAAAATATTAAACACACTGACAATAAATTTTTTTAAAAATTTAGGGGCAGCTGATATTCTAGAGACAGACGACAAAAGAGAAATTGAAAGAATCCACAGATCACCTCCTCAAAAAGATCCAAAAAAGAAAACTCCTAGGAATATTGTCACCAAATTCCAGAGCTCCCAGGTCAAGGAGAAAATACTGCAAGCAGCCAGAAAGAAACAATTTGAGTATTGTGGAAACACAATCAGAATAACACAAGATCTAGCAGCTTCTACATTAAGGGATCGAAGGGCCTGGACTATGATATTCCAGAGGTCAGTGGAGCTAAGATTAAAACCAAGAATCACCTACCCAACAAAACTGAGTATCATGCTCCAAGGCAAAATATGGACTTTCAATAAAAGAGAGGACTTTCAAGCTTTCTCAGTGAAAAGATCAGAGCTGAATAGAAAATTTGACTTTCAAACACAAGAATCAAGAGAAGCATGAAAAGCTAAACAAGAAAGAGAAACCACAAGGGACTTACTAAAGTTGAACTGTTTTGTTTACATTCCTACATGGAAAGATGATGAGTATGATTCATGAGACCTCAGTATTAGCGTAGCTGAAGGGAATATGCATATATATATCTATAGATATATAGATATATATACACACACATACATATATATATAAATATGTGTATATGTACGTATATATGTATGTGTGTGTGTATATATATATATATATAGATAGATAGATAGATATAGATAGAGGGCACAGAGTTAGTTGAATATGAAGGGATGATATCTAAAAAAATAAAATCAATTAAGGGATAAGAGAGGAATATATTGGGAGAGGGAGAAAGAGAGAGATAGAATGGGGTAAATTATCTCACATAAAAATGGCAAGAAAAAGGAGTTCTGTAGGAAGGGAAGAGGGGGCAGGTGAGGGGGAATGAGTGAATCTTGCTCTCATCAGATTTGACCTGAGGAGGGAATACCATACACACTCAATAGGGTATCTTACCCCAAAGGAAAGAAGGAGGAATAAGATAAAAAAGGGGGATAATAAAAGGGAGGGCAGATAGGCAGAGGAGGTAATTAAAAACAAACCCTTTCAAAAAGGGACAGGGTCAAGGGAGAAAATTCAATAAAGGGGGATAGGTTAGGAAGGAGCAAAATATAGTTAGTCTTTTACTACATGAGTATTGTGGAAGGGTTTTACATAATGATATTCATGTGGCCTATGTTGAATTGCTTGCCTTCTCAGGGAGGGTGGGTGGGGAGGGAAGAGGGGAGATAATATGGAACTCAAAGTTTTTAAAACAGATGTTCAAAAACAAAAAAAGTAAAAATGTAGGGGCAGACAGGGAACACCAACAACAGAGGGAATCAAAAGAGGCCTTTTGGAAGAGGTAGCATTTGAGCCACCTCTTACTGAGGTGAACTAGGGATCCCATGAAATAGAGGTAAGGAAGGATATTCCAGGCATGGGGTCAGCTTGTGTAAGGCATGCATGAAGGAAATGGATATTGCATATGGGGAATGGTAAGTATACCAGTTGGGCTAAAAAGTTCATGAGGGGGAGTAATGTATAATCAACTTGAAAAGATAGAATCAGATTGGAAATTCCTTAAAAGTTTATTTTTCTTTTAATATAATGAACTTGACAAACATCAACAAAAGGAAAAAGATAACTATATACGAAATCATTAATCTTTTTTTATATAGAGCTTTTCTTTTTAAGAATGTAATAAATTTAACAATCCCTGGCTTGTTTGCATTGCTTTCTGAACTATTTTATGCTCTCTTCTGTATATTTTTGTAGTATTAATGTGATCAAAGATCTTCCCCATCCATTCAATAGGCCTCAGATGGGCCTAGGTGGGAAAGCTTGATTATATCTTTGTTTGTAAGTAAGCCTAAAGTCCCTACTTACTAGGAGCTAAGCCAAATGTGTGCACGAAGCCCTCAGGACCCTAAGGGCTGTTGCTAAGGCCAGAGCCAGTGGTATGCACACTGAGTTCTAGTCAATCATGAATTCAGCCAATCAGAGACCAGCTAGGACTGCATAAAAGCAGAGCCCAAAATATTGGAGGATAGCAGATTTGAAGAGGAGACGAGAATTAAAGAGAAACAGAACTGAGAGCAACAGTACTGAGAGCAGCAGAACTGAGAGGAAGACACTGAAGCAGCAGATGTCAAGAGGGCTCTGAAGAACAGACACTGAGAGAACCAGCATAGGCAGAGCTGCAGAAGAGACTGCCGAGTAGAGAGTTAGGATTTGCGAGTGACTATTTACACGAAAGCCCTAGCAGGGGTGAAGGTTACAGGATGACTTGGTTCCTTGCTACAATACTACATTATAGTTTCTTTGTTACAACATTGAGGTGGGCTTACTGGTTTTGGAATATAATTGCTACTATACTGAATTGGGGGTATCGGTTCTTGGATTTGATCCTCTGGAGTCTAAATAAATTTTATACTTCCTCTGCCTTCCACATAGGGAGTTTTTCATACTTTGCGATTCCAAACCATTCAGGCATGTTCATGCATCCTCGAGGTCATGAATCTTGCCTTAGTGACAGAATCTTTTAAATGTTTTTTGAGAGTCTTTTTTTTTTTTGCACATACTGTCACTACCTACCTACTCCCTTCTACAACAGTCCCCCTCAAAAATGAGAGCCCTCCCTTGTAATAATGAATTGTCAAGCAAAACAAATTCACACATTGGCTATGTCTAAAAATGCATAACTGGTTTACCTCTAGCTCAACACCTCTCCGTCAAAGGATAAGAAGCATTTGTAATCAGTATTCTGAAGTCATAATTGGTCACTATAGGGATCAAAGTTCTGAACTCATTCAAAGTAGTTCATCTTGATGTTCTTGTAGCCATTGAATAAATTGGTTTTTCCCATATCATTCTGTATCAGAGGCCTACTGACTCCCTCATATTCAATATTTAATACAGTTCAATAATCTTCCATTTAAATACATATACCATAAATCTGTTCAGGCATTCCCCAACTAATGAGTACCCATTTTATCTTTAGTCTTTTCCTGTAACACAAAAGACCTGCCACAGATATTTCTTTGTACATGTGGAGACTTTGCCTTTGTCTTCGGCTTCTTTGGAATATACGTTTGTTTGGTCAAGAATTCTTCTCCATTAATAGCTATGAAAGGTGACCTAAACTAGGGGGGACAGAGCCAAGATGGCGGCCGGAAAGCAGGGACTAGCGTGACCTCCCTGCCGAGTCCCTCCAAAAACCTATAAAAAATGGCTCTGAACTAATTCTAGAATGGCAGAACCCACAAAACAGTAGAGGGAAGCAGGGCTCCAGCCCAGGACAGCCTGGATGGTCCCTGGGTGAGGTCTATCCCACACGGAGCTGGGAGCCGGAAGGGGAGTGGAGCAGAGCCCAGTGTGAGCGGCGCGGACCAACCAGACCAGGAGCCGGGCGGAATGTACCCTACCACCCTGAATCAGTGAGCTGCAGCAATTACCAGACTTCTAAACCCACAAACACCAAAGACAACAGAGAAGGTTAGTGGGAAAAGCTGCAGGAGTGGAAGGAGTTCACAGTTCGGCCACTGCCCCCGGGGCAGCGGAGGTGGGACAACTATAGTTGTTGTTGCTTCCGGCCCCAGGCCCACCTGGTGGGAGGAATTAAGTGGCAGATCAGAGCAGGAGTGCACAGCCTGCTGAAGATCTAAGCCCAGTCTGGGTTGGGGGTTCTTGGGGAAGGAGGAGTGCTGGTGTGGCAGAGCTGGCACATCCCCCCCAAACTTGGAAGATAGAACTCTTTAGTCTACAAGCAGTCATACCCCGCTGAAAAACTTAAGGGTCAAGTTAGTTGGTTGGGAATATGGCCAGGCAGCGAAAACACACCCAGATTCAGTTTCAGACTTTGGATTCTTTCTTTGGTGACAAAGAAGATCAAAACAAACAGCCTAAAGAAGTCAACAAAGTGCAAGAGCCTACACCAAAAGCCTCCAAGAAAAACATGAACTGGTCTCAGGCCATGGAAGAGCTCAAAAAGGATTTGGAAAAGCAAGTTAGAGAAGTAGAGGAAAAATTGGGAAGAGAAATGAGAAGGATGCGAGAAAACCATGAAAAACAAGTCAATGACTTGCTAAAGGAGACCCCAAAAAATACGGAAAAATACACTGAAGGAAACAACACCTTAAAAAACAGACTAACTCAAATGGCAAAAGAGTTCCAAAAAGCCAATGAGGAGAAGAATGCCTTGAAAGGCAGAATTAGCCAAATGGAAAAGGAGGTCCAAAAGACCACTGAAGAAAATACTACTTTAAAAATTAGATTGGAGCAAGTGGAAGCTAGTGACTTGATGAGAAAACAAGATATTATAAAACAGAACCAAAGGAATGAAAAAATGGAAGACAATGTCAAATATCTCATTGGAAAAACCACTGACCTGGAAAATAGATCCTGGAGAGATAATTTAAAAATTATTGGACTACCTGAAAGCCATGATCAAAAAAAGAGCCTAGATATCATCTTTCAAGAAATTATCAAGGAGAACTGCCCTGAGATTCTAGAGCCACAGGGCAAAATAGAAATTGAAAGAATCCACAGATCCCCTCCTCAAATAGATCCCAAAAAGAAATTTCCTAGGAATATTGTCGCCAAATTCCAGAGCTCCCAGATCAAGGAGAAAATACTGCAAGCAGCCAGAAAGAAACAATTTGAGTATTGTGGAAACATAATCATAATAACCCCAGATCTGGCAGCTTCTACATTAAGATATCGAAGGGCTTGGAATACGATATTCCGGAGGTCAATGGAGCTAGGATTAAAACCAAGAATTACCTACCCAGCAAAACTGAGTATCATGCTCCAAGGCAAAATATGGACTTTCAATAAAAGAGAGGATTTTCAAGCTTTCTCAGGGAAAAGACCAGAACTGAATAGAAAATTTGACTTTCAAACACAAGAATCAAGAGAAGCATGAAAAGGTAATCAAGAAACAGAAATTGCAAGGGACTTACTAAAGTTGAACTGTTTTGTTTACATTCCTACATGGAAAGATGACATGTATGATTCATGAGACCTCAATATTAGGGTAGCTGAAGGGAATATGTATGTGTATATATGTGTGTGTGTGTTTATGTATATATGTAATTGAATGTGTATGTATCTATGTGTGTGTGTGTGTATATATATATATATATATATATATATATATATATATACACATAAAAGAGAGAGAGCAGACACAGGGTGAGTTGAAGATGAAGGGAAGATATCTAAAAGAAATAAAATCAAATTAAGGGATGAGAGAGCAACATACTGAGGGAGATAGGGAGAGACAGAATGGGGTGGATTATCTCGCATAAAGGTGGCAAGAGGAAGCAGTTCTGTGGGAGGAGGGGAGAGGGCATGTGAGGGGGGAATGAGTGAATCTTGCTCTCATCAGATTTGGCCTGAGGAGGGAATACCATACATACCCAATTGGGTATCTTACCCCACAGGAAAGAAGAGGGAGGAAGATTAAAAAAGGGGGGGGATGATGGAGGGGAGGGCAGATGGGGGTGGAGGTAATCAAAAACAAACACCTTTGAAAGGGGACAGGGTCAAGGGAGAAAATTCAATAAAGAGGGATGGGTTGGGAAGGAGCAAAATATAGTTAGTCTTTCACAACATGAGTATTGTGGAAGGGTTATACATAATGATACACATGTGGCCTACGTTGAATTGCTTGACTTCTTGGGGAGGGTGGGTGGGAAGGGAGGAGGGGGGAGAATTTGGAACTCAAAGTTTTTAAAAACAAATGTTCAAAAA
The DNA here is from genome assembly GCF_011100635.1 of Trichosurus vulpecula. Lineage (NCBI taxonomy): Eukaryota > Metazoa > Chordata > Mammalia > Diprotodontia > Phalangeridae > Trichosurus > Trichosurus vulpecula. Next base: position 140,863,124 of record NC_050577.1, on the reverse strand, counting down.
CAAAAAAAAATTTTTTTGTATGCAACTAGAAAATAAGATACACAGGCAATGGGGTGTAGAAATTTATCTTGCCCTACAAGAAAGGAAGGGAAAAGAGGATGGGAGGGGAGTGGGATGATAGAGGGGAGGGCTGACTGGGGAACAGGGCAACCAGAATATAAGCCATCTCAGAGTGAGGGAGGGAGGGTAGAAATGGGGAGAAAATTTGTAATTCAAACTCTTGTGAAAACCAATGCTGAAAACTAAATATGTTAAATAAATAAATTAAATTTAAAAAATAATAAAAAAAATAGCTATGAAAGGTATTACATTCCCAGAGAGATAAGTAGATAGATAGTTATCAATATAGTTATAGATAAATGATAAGCTTTATAACTATGTGAGAAATCCAATTGGGAGTTCATTGTGGTATATGGAGTGAAACAGTAACTTAAGCCTAATTTCTCTCAGACTGTTTCCCAATTTACCCAGCAATTTTTACTAAAAAATGAGTTCTTATTCTAGTAGTTGGTGTCCTTTGATTTACGGGGCACTATGCTACTACGGGCAATTGTTTCTAGATCTTGTATTACTAATCTGCTTGACTAACCAATTTTTCTTTCTTTTTAATCAGTAACAAACAGTTTTAATGATAACCAATTTGTAGTGTGGTTTGAAATTTGATACTGCTAGGCACCTTTCCTTCACGTTTTTTCTTTCATTATTTCCCTTGAGATTCTTGATGGTTCCTTCTGGATAAATTTTGCAATTGTTTTTATGGTCAAATAAAATAAGTCTTTAATAGGTTCATGTGGCACTGAATTCATAAAATGATCTAGATAATAGTCATTTCTATTATAATCATGAGTAATTACTATCTCTCCAATTATGTCTTCCTTTATTCCCATAAAGAGTATATTATGGTTGTAGTCATTTAATTCCTCCTCATGTCTTGGTAAGTAGATTCCCAGATATTTATGCTTTCTGTAATTATTCTGAATGTAATTTGGTCTTCTGTCTATTCCTGCTGGGTTGTTAGTGAATAAATTACAGTTTATTTTATATCCTGCTAATTTACGCAAGTTATTATTTCAATTAATTTGGCTGACCCTCTAGAGTTCTCTAAGTAAACCATCACAGCATCTGCAAAAAGTGATTTATTTTGTTTTTTCTTTGCATAAGTGATTAAGGGTTTTAAATTCTAAACAGAAGAGTTTGTTTTGTCTTTGAGGCAAAAGGGAGCCACTGAAGCTTCATAAGCAGAAAGGTATATGATCAGATCTGAGCTTAGAAATATCAATGGGGAAACTCTGTGAAGGATGGATTGGAGAGTGGATAGGCTGGATGATAGCAAGCCCATTGGATGGTGATTGCAGTGATTCAGGTGGAAAGTGGTAAGGACTTCAACTAGGGTGATGACTTTGTGAATAAAAAGAAAGGGAGAGGTGAGAGAAATGTTGTAGAAGTAGAATTGGTAAGACTTTATAACTCATCATATTGGCTTTTTAATTTTAATTTTTAAAAAAGTTTGATACCCTAACCCAAAGCTGTGAGTAACATGAGAATTTCAGATACTTTGACAGGAAAAGACTTGGATACTCTTCAAATTATGGCAGTAGGCAAATGTCTGCTCTTTCAATAAGTCCTGCAAAGGAAATGCACATCATCCAAAAATAAAGTTTATATTTTCTGTTTGGGAATAGTAAACTAGCCTACTAATCATGTGCTTAGCATGTGACACTACACTAAGCACAGCACTATACTAAGTGCTGGGGATACAAAGAAAGGCAAAAGACAGTCTCTATTCTCATAGAACTAATGGTCTAATGGAGGAGATAACATGCAAACAGACTATGTACAAATAAGATATCAGAATAAGTTAGAGATAATCAATAGAGGAAAGGCACTAAAATTAAAGGGGAACAGGAAAGGTATCTTTAGGTGGGACTTTAGCTGAGACATGAAGAAAACCAGGGAAGCTAGGAAATGGAGACAGAGAGGGACAGTGTTGCATGAATGGGAGATACCCAATGAAACTATTCAGTCAGGAAATGTAGTATCTTATGCAAGGAAAAGTATAGAAGCCAGTATCACTGGGTAACAGAACAAATGGGAAAGTATAAGGTATAGGAAGACTGGAATGGTAACAAGAGGCAGATTATGAAGGATTTTATAAGTTAAACAGAGGGTTTTATATTTGATTCAGGAGGTGACAGGGAGACACCGAAGTAGAATGAATGGAGGTGGGAGGTGTAACACAATTAAACTTGTACTTTAGGAAGATCAATTTGACAGATGAATGGAATTGGAATTGGAGTGGGGAAAGGCTTGCAGCAAAGAGATCAACTAGCAGGCTATGACAGTAATACAGAAATGAGAGGATGATAGACCGAAACAGAGTTTTAGCAATATCAGAGGAAAGAAAGGAGCAACTACAAGAGGGGTTGTGAGAGTAGAAAGGACAAGACTTGGCAAATGATTGGACATGGCGTGTGAGAGAGTGATAAGTCAAGGAAAATACTGTCATGAGCTTGCTTGACTAGGAGGAGGAGAGTACTCTCCAAAACAATAGGGAAGTTAGGAAAGTAAAAAGGTTTTGGGGAAAAGACAGTGAGCTCAATTTTAGACAAGTTAATTTTAAGATGTCCATGAGACATCCAGTTCAAGATTCCAATAAGAAAGTTGGAGATGTGAGACAGTTAGGTCAGCAGAGAGGTTGACTGGATAAGTAGATTTGAGAACAATCAGCATACCTATGATAAATGAATCTATATAAGCTGATGAGATCACCAAATGGAAGAGTATATAGCAAGAATAACCAGAACAGAGTCCTGCAGGACAACCACAATTATATAACAGGTATACCCTGGATAAAGATCCAGCAACAAAGGATGAGGACTGAGAAAAGATCTTTAGTTTTGGTGATTAAGACAGCACTGTTTACTTTTGAGAAAGAAAATTTAGTTGAGTAATGAGGTCACAAGCCATACTGCAGAGAGCTAAAAGGGAAATAAGAGGGAAACAGGTGGATATGTTGATTGCAGTCAGCCCTTCTCAAGGAGTTTTGTCATAAAAGGGAGAAGAAATATAGGATGAGAAGTGGAGGTGATAGATAAATAAAGTCAGTGTTTTCTAAGGATGCAGGAAACTTAAGCATATTTGTAGAAAATAGGGAAGCAGCCAGTAGACAGGGAGAGATTGAAAGTAATTAAAATAAAAGGGAGAATCTCCTGGAAAAGACAGGATAGAATGGAATGACTTGTGCTTGTAGAAAGAAGAGCCACCTCTTCTTGTAAAACAAGATTGTAAAGGGGGAGAAAGAATTTGGAGGAAGAGATGTTAGTGATGTGAAACAAGGAGGTGAGAAAAGGAGATCTTGGTGAATAGCCTCAATTTATTTGCCAGTGACACTTACAAACCGTATGACCACACATCAGTTGCTCGTGGATAGGCCAAGGTAATATAATAAAAATGACAATTCTAATTAATTTACTTACTCAGTGCCAAACTAATCTTACTACCAAAAAATTATTTTATAGAGCTAGAAAAAAATAATATCCAAATTCATCTGGAAGAACAAAAGATCCAGAATATCAAGGGAATTAATGAAAAGAAATGCTAGGGAAGGTAAGCTAACCACATCAGATCTTAAATTGCATTACAAATACAATTATTAATAATTATTAATAAATAATACAATTATTAATAAATTTAAAAAGTAGAGGGGTAGATCAGTGGAATAGGGTAGGTACACAAGTCACAGTAGTCAATGATTGTAGCAATCTACTGTTTGATAAACCCAAAGACCCCAATTTCTGGGATAAGAACCCATTATTTGACAAAAACTGCTGGGAAAATTAGAAAATACTATGGCAGAAACTAGGCATAGATCAACATCTGACACCATATACCAAAATAAAGTCCAAATGGGCACACAATTTAGATATAAAGGCTAATACTATAAACAAATTAGGGAAGCAAGGAATAGTTTATCTGTCAGATTCATGGAGAATGGAGGGATGTATGACCAAACAAGAGAGAGAGAACATTATAAAATCCAAAATGGATGATTTTGATTACATTCAATTGAAAAGTTTTTGCACAAACAAAGCCAATGCAACCAAGATTAGGAGGGAAGCAGAACACTGGGAAAGAATTTTTACAACTAGTGTCTCTGATAAAAGCCTCATTAATAAAATATATAGAGAACTGAGTCAAATTTACAAGAATACAAGTCATTCCCCCATTGATAAATGGTCAAAGGATATGAATAGGCAGTTTTAAGTGGAAGAAATTAAAGCTATCTATACTCACATGAAAAAATGCTCCAAATCACTATTGATTAGAGATATGCAAATCAAAACAACTCTGAGGTACCACATCATCCCATCAGATTGGCTAACATGACAAAATAAGAAAATGACAAATGTTGGAGAAGATGTGGGAAAGTTGGAACACTAGTTCATGGTTGGCAGAGCTGTGAGCTGATCCAACCATCCTGGAGAGCAATTTGGAACTATGCCCAAAGGGCTATAAAAATCTGCATACCCTTTGGCCCAGCAATATCACTTCTAGGACTGTATCCCAAAGAGACCATAAAAATGGAAAAGGTCCCATACATACAAAAATATTTATAGCAGCTCTCTTTGTAGTGGGAGGATGCCTATTATTTGGGGAACGGCCAAACAAGTTGTAGTATATGAATGTAATGGAATACTATTGTGCTATAAGAAATGATGAACAGGTGGACTTCAGAAAAACCTGGAAAGATTTATATGAACTGATGCTGAGTGAGGTGAGCAGAACCAGGAGAACGTTGTATATAGTAACCATCACAGTGTGTGGTGACTGATTTTGATAGACTTAGCCCTTCTCAGCAATGCAAGGACCTAAAACAATTCCAAAGGACTTATGATGGAAAATGCTATCCACATCCAGAGAAATAACTATGGAGTCAGAATGCAGAATGAAACAGAATATTTTCTTTTTTGTTTTATTTTTTTCTCATGGTTTCCCTTATTCATCATAATTCTTCTATGCAACAAGATTAATGTAAAAATGTATTTAACACTAATTTATGTGTAGAGCCCGTGTCAGATTGCATGTCATCTTGGGGAGGGAGGAGGGAGAGAGGGGAAGAAAATTTAAAACTTAGGGAAGTGAATGTTGAAAACTAAAAATAAATTAATAAAAAAATAAAATGAGACACTTTAAAAGGTTACTAATAATAACAAAAGTTAAGTAGCACTTGTACTTATTTTTCTTTTGGTTCCACATTCATATTTTCAAAAGGCTCATTTGGGTGGGACTTTTAAAATATATTCTGTTTAAGGATGATCATTTGTCAGCAATGCTAAAAAAAAGGAATTCTTCCTTCAGTTACTACTTTACCTAGAGGTCAAGAACCTCTGAGGTTCTGCAATTCTAAATGGTTATCCAAAGGAATTCAATGAAAGAACAAAGATTAGTGATCCATTATTCAATATTCCAATATTTAGATGGAAGGGGAGGAAAAGAATGAGCATTTATATAGTGCCTAATAGGTGCCATGCACTATCCTAAGAGCTTTACAAATGTTATCTCATTTGTGAGGTAGGTGCTGTTATTATCCCCATTTTACAATTATGGAAACTGAGGCAAACAGATGTTAAATGACTTGATCAGACTCACGCAGCCAGTAAGTTTCTAAAGCTAGATTTGAACTAAGGTCTTCCTGACTCCAGTGTACCATCCGGAAAGGAACCTCAGGTTCTTTAAAGTGGAATGAAAACGTGACGCAAACTTTAGAGTAATAGTAGAAGGAAAAGCAAGGCAGGACACCTCATTCAGAATATAAGCTTCCAAATAAGTCTTCCCTCATTTAGTTCATCCCTAAAGACACTGGTAATATACATAAATGTGTGTGTGTGTATGTGTGTGTGTGTGTGTGTATGTGTATGTGTATGTGTGTGTGTGTGTGTGTGTATAAAGTAAACCTTCAGTTACGTTCATGTCTTATTTCCCTATACTAACACAATAATAATATACTTTTACATACATCTTTCCTAACAACCATTCACTAAGGCAGGTGACACAAGCATACACATGCCTACTTTATAGATGAAGATCTATAAAAAGGAATAAGGAAACAGGGATGAGAAAAACTGCTTGTTGTTACACTGCTAGTAGGAGTCAGAGTCAGGATGAAATCAGGCATTCTAACACTGAGTATCCTTTGTCCAAGTCCATTTGTGATAGGACCAATATCCTAACCCCTGCCCCTATATGTTAGACCGGTTTTTTTCAGACGAGGAGTTGTTTGTTTGTTTCTTTAAAGGTAGTGAAACCATCCTTGGTAACTGATTGGCCCAGGGGACCAAAGGCTCAGGCTATTGACATCACTTTCTTGTTACCTAAGTACAATGCAACCACGAGATGCTCATCCCAAAAAGACGCTAAGCTTAGCTGAACCAACTTGAGGTGTCCCAAATGCAAATCTTTGTGGATATCCTATATTAGTGGTCTATCTCCTTTTGTCTGACCTATTCATTTTGTTCCAGTATCTAACCAAAACTACCAGTGGGTTGGCCTGAGTTAGAACACAAAATGTTCTTGCTTTTTCACTATGTTGCCTCTCAATATTCTTTTACAGGCAAGTTATAATCCTCACTTTAGTACCCACAAAAAAACAATAATTTTCCCCCAATGAAATACATTTAGTTAGGGTGTTCCTCCCATATAAAATGTTTTTACCTACTGAGCTTTAGCTAAATTCCTCAAGTTCCTATTCAAGTTCCATTTCCCCCATAAACCTTTTTCCCAACTATTTTTGGTACGTACTGATTTCTCCCATCTCTATCACACGGTCATACTGCTCATTTAAGGATGTTGTACATCTTGTCCTAAATATGTCCACTTATTTCCTTAATATAATTCTTCTTTCCAAATACACAGTAAGCTCCTTGATGTCAGATACTTTGTTTCTTCTTTTGTATCCCTCAGAACGTTTACAATAATGTTGGGACTATAAAAGTGATGGTTAACCTTTAAGGTTTGCTTTATATTTTACAAGGGGGTGTATCAGTAAAGCAAGATTCATGACCTTAAGGATGACCATGAACATGCCTGAATGGTTCGGAATCTCGAAGTATAAGAAATTCTCTAGGTAGAAGGCAGAGGAAGTATAACATTTATTTAGACACAAGAGAATCCAATACCAGGACCAGTAATTCCAATTTCATATAGTAGGAACGATATTCCAAAGCCAGTAAGCCCACCTCAATGTAGCAACAAGGAAATTATAACACAATATTATAGCAAGGAGCCAAGTCACCCTATAACCTTCCCCCCAGCTAGGGCCTACATACCAATTGGTAAACAATCACTCACGAATCCTAACTCTCCACTCAGCACTCTCTTCTGCAGCTCTGTAGACTCCAAGTTCCTGCTCTTTCTCCTTAGGCTAAATTCTGATTCCTCTGTCTCTTGCTGCCTCAATACCTTCTTGATGTTTGCTTCTGAATCTCACCGGTCAGTTCCACTACTCTCAGCTCTAGGGTCTCTTTTTATATAGTCCTAGCCAGCATCTGATTGACTAGAACATACCATTGTCTCTAGTCTTAGCAACTCCCCTTAGGTCCCTGAGGGCTTCACCCCTACACAGGTTTAATTAGCAAAAGAGTGTGGGCCTAAGGCCTCACACCTAGTTAGTGAAAGGGTATGGGTGGGCCTGCCTCTAATCAGGCCTCCCTTTGTTGGCCCCACCTGAGGCCTATTCAATGGGTGGGAAAAATCTTTCACTTACTGATTGGTATATAGCATAGTGGATAAAGAAGTGCCAGGCCTGGAATCCAAAAAACCTGGTTTCAAATCTAGTCACAGACACTTACTAGCTGCGTGACCCTGAGCAAGTCACTTAACCCTAGTTGCCTCAGTTCCTCATCTGTAAAATGAGCTGGAGAAGGAAACAGCAAACCACTCTGGTATCTTTGCCAAGAAAATCACCAAAAGGGGTCAAACCCACCCCCACCAGCCTAAACACTGCCTGGTCATGGCAGAAGGGCTTACACGGCTCAATGAAACCATGAGCTGATCCATGATTATTCCATGAAGGATTATCCAAGACAGACAGGTCATAGTGGAGAGTTCTGACAAAGGATGATCCACTGGAGAAGAAAATGGCAAAACACTCCAGTATCTTTGCCAAGAAAACCCCATGGATGGTCTTCAAATGATAGAAGAGATAATATTAGAAGATGAGCCCGTCAGGTGAGCTAATTACTTATTATTTTATTATTATTTATTATTTTATGCATTGTATATAAATATCTCAGGCTATGAGTTTTACTGCTGGCTCTGTTCAATGATATTGACTATGGGGAATACTGATCTCCATCACTAATGTTCATGTATTATATTTAATTTTCTTTATGATAATCATATTAGCAAAATATGTGTATGCAGTTTTCTCATTTCCCTATCATTTTCACTTTAATTTATTTGACCAGATTCACAAAGCTCTAGGAAAACGTATTTTCACCTGCTCTTGCTTCCAAGTCCATCATTCCTATATTTTACATCATGGCCTTGTTTAAAAATCTTTTTTTATGTACCATATTCCTGGGAAGCCGTTTGCATCTGAAACCTACATTTCTCTACTGAAACCCCTACCTTTAATTGGGTACAAAAATGAGGGGTACTATGTGTATAATTTTAGGCTATCAGTTTCTTGTCTAGCACTCTGTAATCCTTAACAATCATTTCTGGGTTCCTTCTGGTAGTGTCATTTTTCTTCACCCAAATAACCGAGAATGGATAGAGGCTATCAAAATTGAGAAGGATGAGGTAGTTATCCATCGTGCCCTGGTACATGACACACACCTTAGGAAGCCAGAAGACCTTTCTATTGCTTATGCCAAGTCAAAAAATAGCAGGTAAGAGTCACCATTACAACTTTTTTCCTTGATCCCCTGATTGTAATTAGATGATTCTCTCCACACCATCATTCAATGGAACAAAAAAAAAAAACCTGTTTTCAACTCAGTTCCATCATTTCTAATGCCAATAACATACATTATATTCTCCATTTACCTTCCTTAGAATATGTTCTTAACTATGGAAAAAATATATAAATATCTTCCTAAATTGCTTCCAACCTAGCCACTATTTTCAAACGGAATAGGAAAAAAATTAATCTGAGAAGAAAGCTGGCATGCCAAGGTTTCCAGCTTTAGTAAAGATAAAATTTTAAATGACAATTGATAAGATATAGGAATAAAAGGTTCCAAGGAAATGTCTGATTGACTATTGGCAATGAGTTTAAGCAATGCTGCTATAATGAAAATGAAATTTTATTAATTATCTCATTTAAAACAATAGTACATTGAACTATTTGACAAAAAGTAATTGTATTCAAAATGCCAGCAGAAAATAATGAATAGCTATCGTGAATACCAAAAATTAATCTTTAATACAAATAATCTTCAAAAGCTTTTCAGAGACTTTATGCTTTGAGCTTCATCGGAAAATGCGTTTAGTAGATTACTGATCCCCCACTCCCAATACAAGAATCACTATAACATAATGGTAATTAATTATAACATAACGATGACTTTTATCAATAGAAACAAAGTTGATCCCAAGTCTGCTACCAAAATTTAACCAGAAATAGACTGGGAAGAGGGAGAAGAGATGAAGAGAGGAGAGATAAGAGTATAGCAGCTCTATTCTTGGCCCATCTGGAAGAATTTAAATGTTGTAAGAAACAGTATAGTATATAGTGGAAAGATCACTGTACTTCAAATTAGAAAAAGAAAGCTGGATTTGAATTCTGCCTTCAACATCAGTTAGCTGTGTGTATGGTTAAATCACTTAATGTCTAAGTGCACTGATTGCTTCATTTGTGAGGAGGAAAAGGATAATTAAACCCATTCCAGAGTTGTGAGGAATAAATTATATGACATTTACATATGTCACGTAATGATGATCCTTACAGGGGAAAAGAAAACTTCATTCATATGAAGGGACTAAAATATTACAAATAAATTTCATTCTAAAACCTCAAATTTTAATAGTTGTAAAAGCTGTATCACGAAATCCAAAATTACCCATACTACCAGTTCCCAAAAGGAATGTCAATTGGTATTTGTAGATTAATTCAATGACCTCAAATAATATGAGTTTCTCATCCAAAATGGGCAATGTGGAAAGTGAAGAATCTGTCTTTGCTGTCTGGACTCTGAAAAGCAAACAATGGAGAGATCTAAATGACTACTTCAATGAGCATGTTAAGCTCCATTGCTGCCTATAACATGAGAATGAGGGAAAAAAACTAATGCAGGAGATGAAGCATACTCTACCTAAAGTTCAAAGTGAGCTGAATAAGGTAATGTGCCCAATCAGCTATCTTCCTGACCTGATGAGACACTAAAAGCTTAAGGAAATTTCTCGATTTTTTGAAATTATCAATGTCTTAGTGTGCTTTATATGTGCTTATATTAGTCACTTAGTAAAAAGAATTTGAAATTATGTCTTCTTTTATTCACTGTGAGAAGGTGTTGAAAAGTATAACTGCCTACAGTTCTTTTCCTTTGCTATTACTTTCCACTGAGTAAAAAGTTTTCCTGGAATGTCAGATTCAGACTACCTAGAAATTCAACATAAAACACATAAGCACATCTCTACTATCTAAACAATTAGTAAAGCTATATTTTGTTATGGGGGGTAAGCTGCTATCTCTTTAGCCATTTATTAAATGTTAATACACGATATTGATAAAAATGTAAAACTTTTTCAAAGTTAACTTTCAAAGATGTGGATTAGTTTATGAGATTCAACATTCTAATTACTAAATCAGCAGTTCTCAAACTATGGTCTGGAAGACCCTACCCTTTCATCTCATCCATAAGGTCAAAATTATTTTCATAATAATACTAAGGTTTTAATTTTTAATATAGTAAATATTACTACATATAACTTATGTAAATAAAAGTTCATTTTTTTAAGAGTCTAAAGAGGTCTTGAGATAAAAAAGGTTAAGAACAGCTGTGACTAGAAGATGATAATGAATTATACTTTTCAAGCTTTGGCATAGCCAGGGAACAGCACAGAGATTGGAATATTATATATCTATATTTTACTGAAACAGATTATTTAAGACAATAAATGCAACACCTGATATAACAAGCCATACTATTTAATGTAATGTGGTATACCATGAAACTAGATTCCACCAATGTAAATTTAAATCGAAATTAACTTTCACTTGCTGGACTCTGCCAAATACGCAAGAACACTTCCAGAGTAATGATTTCCTTTGCTCTGAATAACTAATGTACTTAAGTCATAACACATCTTTCCACATCTGCCAAATAATAATTTTCTTTTCTTTAAAATTTAAGATTTGATTACTTGTACATTTTAATGAAAACCTTTAAACAATAAAAAGTTTTGTAAAAAAAAAAAAGATATGTGTAATCTATACTTTTTTCTCTTCTTTATATTTTTGGAAGCAATCAGGGTTAAGTGATTTTCCCAGGGTCACACGGCTAGTAAGTGATTAGATACTTTTTAAAAACAAAATGAATCTCAAAGAGAAGAATTCTATACCAAGGCATTTAGTAATAAACTCTTCTTGTTCCTGTAAGGCAGCTACATATCACAGTGGAGAAAGCTCTACACATGGAATCATGAAAACATGAGTTCAAAATCTGCCTTAGACACTTAACCAGCAATGCGGTCCTAAGCAAACCACTTAATCTCTTTTAGCCTCAGTTTGACCAAGTATAAAATGGAACTAATAATCCCTACCTCACAAGGCTGTTGTGACTATCAAGAGATAATATATGTAAATAGCTTTGCAAGCCTTAAAGTGCTGGATAAACTCTAGCTTGTCGTTGCTGTTATTTTTATTTTTATTAAAAAGGCAGCTGGGGAAAGATTTGAGAATTCTGATCGATGTAATGAGCAACTCAGTTCTAGAGGACTCATAATGAAACATGTTATCTTCCTCCTACCAGGCAGGTGACAGACTCAGAGTGCAAAATTGGACATGTGTGTTTTACACATGGCCAAGGAAAAAACTTCATTCCCTTGATGATGCTTATTTGTTACACAGGTTTTGCTTTTGTTTTTGTTTTTTTGTTTGATTTTCCCAATGTGGAGATGGAGATGGTAGTAAGGAAAAAAGTGAAATTATGAAATTACATTTAAATATGAAAATTATATGAAAATATGAAATTATATTTAAAAAATTAAAGTTTGGGCAGCAGAGCGCGCTGAGCTTGAGGCAGTTCCCCATGCCATGGGGGGCTGGAGGCTGTTGGCCCCCTGCAGTTGAGGGGCTATGGGCCCGGGCCAGCGGGGGCTGCAGGCCACACTTCAGCCTCATTGTGAGATGCACCCATGGGGCCAGTTCTACCTGCTGGCATGAATATCTGTCTGAAGAAAATTAGGAGTTTCTTAAATAGTTAACTGCTGAAGAGTACATGGCCCAAACAGTAAGTAAACTGTGTCCTCTGAAAGATGAACCATGGCCCATATATCCTTGGGAGCCAGGTTCCTCAAGAGTTGGTCTTATTGCAGCAAAACTGGGCATGATGCGTTTATGGGCCAAGGATGGTAAAAAACATGTTGTCACATTACTTCAGGCACAAGACCGTCATGTCCTAAAATATACCCCAAAGGAAGAATATCAGAGGAATCGAGGAACCCTAATAGGAGGAGGAAAGACTGTATCACATTTCTCTAAATCTTAATCATTAATGAAAATGTACAGAGACGTGGGAGTGCCACCAAAGCAGAAATTCTCATCATTTCCTGTGACCGATAGTGCTATAATTAAACAAAGCACTCCTCTGTATGCTGCTCACTTCCACCCTGGACAGTACGTGGATGTCACAGCCAAAACGATTGGCAAAGGTTTTCAAGGAGTCATGAAAAGGTGGGGATTTAAAGGACAGCCCGCCACTCATGGTTAGACCAAAACCCACAGAAGACCTGGAGCAATAGCAACTGCGGACATTGCCAGAGTTTGGCCTGGAAAGAAAATGCTTGGCAAAATTGGGTAACATATATTGAACAGAATTTGGACTAAAGGTGTGCAGAAAAAACACAAAATACAACATAATCTATGTGAATGGCTCTGTGCCTGGACATAAGAATTGCTTAGTAAAGATCTGGGATTCTTCCTTGCCTCCCTATAAAGACTACGCCAAAACTTTATCATTTCCTACTTATTTTCCTGATCATGAAAATGGAGAGGAACTACCAGAAGATGTATATGCTGTTGATGTTTATCAGCCCAGTGAACCTTCTATCACATACCCTTAACATCCCTGCACATGGCAGACTCTCATTTTCTCTGGACGTCACAGCTAGAACAACATGCCAGTGGAACCCCCTCCCCTTTTTTCCCCAGTCTCACTAGTAGCACGTTGGGCCCTTTGTGTCAAGTGAACGACTCAACTTGAACTGTTAAATCATGGTATTAAGTAGATATGATTTATGGTTGAATTTTAAGCTGAGCAGCAATTGGCATATTAAAAATCTTTTTTTATAAAAAAATTAAAGTGTTAGCTCTAGACACTTAAAGACAATTATTACTATAATCCTCTTTATTATTACACATGAATCAATTAATTTTTCTTAGTGTGATATAGGATATTTTGCTGTAACTCTTGCATCAGCTATACATTTCCAATAAAGAGATCAATATTTATTTGCATGTATAGAAACTTATAAAATTTAGAGAGTTTATAATTGTGTTGGCAATCAAAATGGGCTCTTAGCACTTAGATCAACCAAGTGCCCTTGAAGAATTTGGCCTTTATTTCCTTGATTAAATTAGGAGTCCTTGATGACCTCCTTGCCTCAAGGGAAAGCCTAGTTTACATGGGTTTGAGTGACATTTTGTGACATCAGAGGCTTTTAGACCACGTGGGTTTAAGTCGCATCTTTTTGACCATTTTAGGTCATGTGGGTGAGTCTCATGTGTGACTCACCCTTGACCCTGAAAAAGATATAAAACCAGGGGTTGGCTTTCTCTATTTCGGAGCTCTGACCCACAGCAGGAGTGCTGCGTGACTCTGGGCCAGCCCTTGTCGAGCTCCTGGCTGAACTCAGATATTGGTAACTATGAATTGTACTTGGTCTGTCTATTGATGTTTGTAATTTGTTTGTATTTGCTCTGAAGTTCAGGGTGCTGGATTTTTCCCCTGAACTAAGTGAATGATATTTGTATGCTGGATTAAAGTAAACTTGTCAACCCCTTCATGTTGCTTTCCTTAGTAAAGCAGATCAAAAGAACCTGGGCTTGCAGCGTTCTGTGAGCTGGTTGTTGGTTTTACACCCCCAACAGCAGCTGTTAGCTGAATTGTTGCAACAATAATGTTGGGGAGTTTGAATTGGATAATAATGATAAACTCCCTATGTCTAGACAGAGAAAGGCTAATAATAATTATCATAGCTATTATTATAATAATACAAAGATACTGAATCTAGACATTGGGAAGCCAAAAAATATGTAATTAAAGTTAGTGTTGTTATCTGCTTTTCCGTGTCTAGACCCATAGTCTTTGTTATACTATTATTGGAATTATCACTGATATTATTAAAATATGCAGTCCAAAGCCATAAAGACTAAAATATCTATATTTCACTCTTGCATATCTATATCTTTTCAGTTATTATTGTTCAGCTGTTTTTCAACTGTGTCTGACTCTTTGTGGTGCCTTTTGGGATTTTCTTGGCAAAGATACTGGAGTGGTTTGAAATTTCCTTCTCCAGCTTATTTTACAGATGAGGAAACAGACCAACAGGGTTAAGTGACTTGTTCAGGGTCACACAGCTAGTATCTGGGGCCAGATTTGAAATCAAGAAGATCAGTCTTCCCAACTCCAGGCCCAGCACTTTTATTCCACTGCACCACTTAACCTAACTGCACAGTTTGTAACTGTATCTATACACAAATATATTGGAAACACCCACATATAATATATGTGAACCTAGAACTAAAAGAAAAAGCCTGGATCATAGTCAGAAAAAATTCAATTCAGTCATATACTTAAAAGAGTACCCTATGCTCTGTCCTGTCTGATTTGCTTTATTTTCCCTGTATACAACATTCTATTTCCTGCCTCCATCCCATTATACCTTCTGTCCCCTATGCCTAGAATGGTTTTCCTCCTCTTTTCCTCTTATAATCCAAAGTTTCCTATGACACCTATCCTTTAAAGACCTTTCCTGATTCCTCCAGTTATTTACCCTCCTCCAAATTTTTACATATATGTATATATATGGTTGCTGTGTATGTATTATATATGTGTATATAAGTGTGTGTATGTATGTATCCATGTCAGTGTGTTGCATCCACCTGGAAAAATCCAAGTTCTCTGAGGTATTCTCTTTTATATCTGTATCATATATATAAATATATGTGTATGTATATGTGCGTATATATGTACATTACATATATACATATTCCACGAGTGGCACATAATAGGCATTTCATAAATGTTTCTTAGCTAATTAATTGATCTTGAAATGCTGGGGAAAAATTATATAAACCTATATTCTGAAATATTTGAAAATATCAAAATAATGTAATGTGATTCACATATAAAGATGACAATCCTGAATCACCATAAGAAGCATATCAACTTAGAGTTGTTTTTCAAGTAGCTGCAAAAGATTTGGGATAATGATATCTCTACATTCTTGCTCAATCCTCCATAAAACCATAAATACACATTCAAGACAACTTAGACATATGTAAGTTTTCAATGGCCAAAAAAGATGGAGAGTGTCTAACTTGTAACTCTTAAATGAACCAAATCTTCACATGATTAACCCCATGATATGACCAACTGAGCTAATATATGTACGACAGCCCAAATACAGAAAATCTGCCATGATTACACGACCAATTTTCTAAAGTGATCAAGCATTATAATATTAAAAAATGTAACATATTTATATGCTACATATATATATATATATATATGAAACTAAGAACAGAAAAGACTGGTCTGGTGGTGGATTCACATACATAATTCTCATATAACCACATATTAAAAAAATTACAGGAAAGACCCTAATCAAAAATATTTATGTGACTTCTGGTGCCAGGATGACAGAGTGAGGAAGGAACCCTCTGAACCTCTCCCAAATTTTCCTTGAATCAACCAGAACACCACCTCAGAATTGATCTAGGAGAAGGGAACCAGCTTACAAGCCTGGTAAGAAACGTGTGTCTCACTGGGGTGGGAGTGGAATGAGGTCCAAGTATAGCACCAGCAGCCAGTCTGACAGCTGAGGCCTGCAGCAAGGCTTCAAGCCAGGGGCAAATGACTAGCAAGCCATCACCCTCCTGCAAACCAACAGCACCCTAGGCAAGTGCTTCTCAGCAAGGCCCCAGCCCAGAGACCCTGCCTCCAGGGAAGCATGGACCTCATTGCTGACCAGTAGTGACTGGCCAACCTGTTTCCATAGAGACCCTGTTTCCACAGCAACCCAGCAACAGGACCCAACCCCTGGGGCCCACCAGCAACAAGATCCTTCCTAGAGGGATGGCTAGCAGAAAGACTCTGTTACTACAGCAATCCAACAGAAAGGCCCCACACCTGGAGAAGGCCAGCAGCTAAACCCCACAACCAAGAGAGGCCAACAGGGACACCCCACCCCCCAACACAAGCCAGAAGAGAAGCCTAACTCCAGAGAAAGCAAGCAGCTAAGCCTTGAAGCCCAGTGAAAGCCAGCAGTAAGAACTAGAGCTCCAACACAAAGAGCTGGGGCCAGCATAGGACCAAAGCCCAACTCTCACATAAAAAAACAAGTCACATAAAAAAGGCAGAAAAATGAGCAAAAAGCAACAAAAAAGACCTTGACTACAGAAAATTACTATGGTGACAGAGAGGATCAAGGCATAAACTGAGAAGAGAACAATAGTGTTGAAATGGCTATATATGAAGCCTCAAAAAATGTAATTTGGTTTCAGGCCCAAAAAGAATTCCTGGAAGATGCAAGAATCAAGAGAAGCAAGAAAAAGTAAACAGGAAGGACAGATCATAAGGGACTTACTAAAATTGAACTGTTTTGTTTACATTCCTACATAGAAAGATGATATTTGTAACTAATAAGACCTTTCTCAGTACTGGGGTAGTTGAAGGGAATATACATACATATATGTATATATGTATATATATATATATATATATACACACACATATATATATGTACATATATATGTGTATATGTATATATAGACAACTTACAAGGTGACTTGAATGTGAAGGGATGATATCTAAAAGGATAAAATTAAGGGGTGAGAGAGGAATATATTGGGAGAGGGAGAAAGGGAAAGGTAGAATGAAGTAGATTATCTCATATAAAAGTGGCAGGAGAAAGATGTTGTAATGGAAGGGAAGAGGGGGTACATGAGGGGGAATGAGTGAACCTTACTCTCGTCGGATTTGGCTAAGGGAGGGAATAATGTACACATTCAATTGGGTATCTTACCCTACAGAAAAATAGGGGGGAGGGGGTAAAAGGGGGATGATAGAAGGAAGGGCTGATTGGGGGAGTAGGTAATCAAAAGCAAATACTTTTGAAAAGGGACAGGGTCAAAGGAGAAAATTAAATAAAGGGGGACAGGATAGTACAGAGGGAAATATAGTTAGTCTTTCACAACATGACTATTACGTTAGTGTTTCACATAATGATACAGGTATAACCTATATTGAATTGCTTGCCTTCTCAAGGAGGGTGGGTGGGGAGGGATGAAGGAAAAGAATTTGAAACTCAAAATTTTAAAAACAAATGTTAAAAGTTGTTCTTACATGTAACTGGGAAATAATACATACAGGCAATGGAATATAGAAATCTATCTTGCCCTACAAGAAAGTAAGAGGGAAGGGGGGAAGGGGGGAATAGAGTGATAGAAGGGAGGGCAGACTGGAGAAAGAGGAAATCAGAATACATGCCATCTTGGGGTGGGGGGAGGGTAAAGATGGGGAGAAAATTTGTAACTCAAAATCTTGTGGAAATGAATGTTGAAAACTAAAAATAAATTTAAAAAATAAAAATAAATTTAAAAAGAATTCCTTGAAGAGATTAAAAAGGATTTTAAAAAGCAAACAAGAGAAGTAGAAGAAAAATTGGGAAAAGAAATCAGAGTAATGCAAGAGAATCATGAAAAAAGAGTCAATAGCATGAGAAAAGATATACAAAAATTTATTGAGGAAAATGATTCCCTAATAAATAGAACTGGCTAAATGGAAAAGGAAGTACAAAAGCTCCCTGAAGGAAATAATTCCTTAAAAATTAGAATTGAACAAGTACAAACTAGTAACTATGAGACATCAAGATACAATAAGACAAAATCAAAATCATAAAAAGAAATGGAAGAAAATGTGAAATTTCTCACGGGAAAAACAACTGACCTAGAAAATATATCCAGGAGAGATAATATAAGAATTATTGGACTATCTGAAAGCCATGATCAAAAAAAAAAAAAAAGCCTGGACAGCACCTTTCAAGAAATCATCAAAGAAAACTGTCCTGTTATATTAGAACCAAAGGGCAAAATGAAATTGAAAGAATCCACTGATCACTACCTGAAAGAGTTCCGAAAATAAAAACTAGGAACATCTTAGAAAATTCCAGAGCTCACAGAACAAGCAGAAATTATTGCAAGCAGCCAAAAAGAAACAATTCAAATATGGTGGAGCTATACTCAGGATTACACAGGACTTGGAAGCTTCCACATTAAAGAACTAGAGGGCATGGAATATGATATACTGAAAGGAAAAGGTGCTAGGATTACAACTAAGGATCAGGTAACCAACAAAACTGAATATAATCTTTCAGGGGGAAAAATGGACATTTAACAAAAGAGAGGGCTCTCAAGCATTTCTAATTAAGACCAGAGCTGAATAAAAAATATGACCTCCAAATACAAGACTAAAGAGAAACATAAACAGGTAAAAAAAAAAGAATCAACAGAGAGAAAACATAAGACATTGAATAAGGTTAAAGTATTTATATTTCTATATGGCAAGATGATATTTGTAACTTAACTTTATCATTTATTTATTTATTTATTATTATATTATTATATTATTATTTATTTATTATTTATTATTATATTATTATATTATTATTTATTTATTATTATATTATTATTATTATTATATTATTATTTATTTATTTATTACTATAAGAGCAATTAGAAGAACTATATACAGACAGGGGGTGTGGATATAGGGTGACTTCTGGGTTGATTACCCCACCTCCAAATAAAGGGGTGAGAAAGAAAATTGCACTAGAAAAAGGAGGGGAGAGATTGAATAGGGTAAATTATCCCATATAAAAGAGGTATTAAGAACTATTATAATGGAGGGGAAGAGGGATGGGGGTGGGGGGTGGACAAAACTTAAATCTTACTCTAATCTAAATTGTCTCACAGAGGGAATAGCATATACACTGCATCAGTTGGATGTAGAAATCTATCTTACCTGGCATAAACGGGTAGGAAATGGGATGGAGAGAAAGACACAGATAGTAAGCATAACTGT
This sequence comes from Trichosurus vulpecula, assembly GCF_011100635.1. Taxonomy (NCBI): domain Eukaryota; kingdom Metazoa; phylum Chordata; class Mammalia; order Diprotodontia; family Phalangeridae; genus Trichosurus; species Trichosurus vulpecula. The sequence goes on along the minus strand of NC_050577.1, from coordinate 140,843,595 downwards.
GAATGTGAATGGGATGAACTCTTCCATAAAATGAAGGCAGATAGCAAATGGATTAAAAACCATAATCCTACAATATGTTGTTTACAAGAAACACATTTGAAACAGAGGGATACACACAGGGTAAAGGTAAAAGGCTAGAATAGAATATATTATATTTCAGCTGAAGTAAAAAAAAAAGCAGGGGTAACAATCCTAATTTCAGACAAAGCAAAAGCAAAAATAGATCTAATCAAAAGAGATAAGGAAGGAAACTATATCCTACTAAAAGGCACCATAGACAATGAAGTAATATCATTACTAAACATATATGCACCAAGTGGTACAGCACCCAAATTCTTAGAGGAGAAGTTAAGGAAGCTGCAAGTAGAAACAGACAACAAAACTATACTACTGGGGGATCTCAACTTCTCCCTCCCTGAACTTGGTAAGTCTAACCTCAAAATAAACAAGAAAGAAGTTAAAGAGGTGAATAGAATTTTAGAAAAGGTAAATATGATAGATCTCTGGAGAAAAGTGAATGGGAAAGGAAAAGACTATACCTTTTTCTCAGTGGTACATGGCACATAGACAATAACTGACCATGTACTAGGGCATAAAAACCTCACAATCCAGTGTGGAAAGGCAGAAATAGTCAATGCATCTTTATCAGATCATGATGCAGTAAAAATTATATGTAATAAAGGGCCATGGAAAGATAGACTAAAAATTAATTGGAAAATAAATAATTTCAACCTAAAGAATGAGTGGGCCAAAGAACAAATCCTAAAAACAATAACTTCATTCAAGAGAATGATGATAATGAGACAACATACCAAAGCTTATGGGATGCAGTGAAAGTGGTTCTTAGGGGAAGTTGTATGTCTCTGAATGCTTACATGAATAAAATAGAGAAAGAGGAGATCAATGAATTGGGCATGTAAGTGAAAAAGCTAGAAAAATAACAAATTGAAAATCCCCAATTAAATTAAAAATTAAAAATACTGAAAACTAAAGGAGAGATTAATAAAACTTAAATTAAGAAAACTACTGAACTAATAAGTAAAACTAAGAGCTGGTTTTATGAAAAAAAACAATAAAATTAACAAACCTTTGGTCAATTTGATTTAAAAAAGAAAAAAATGAAAACGGTGAATTCACCTCCAATGAAGAGAAAATTAAATCAATAATTAGGAATTATTTTGCCCAACTGTATGCCCATAAATTTGAAAATCTTAGGGAAATGAATGAATATTTACAAAAAAATATTGCCCAGATGAACAGAAGAGGAAATAAAATGCTTAAATAACCCCACCTAAGAAAAAGAAATTGAAAAAGCCATCAATGAACTACCTAAGAAAAAATCTCGAGGGCCATATGGATTTACAAATGAATTCTATCAAACACTTAAAGAACAGTTAATTTCAACGCTTTATAGACTATTTGCTAAAACAGGTGAAGAAGAAGTCCTACCAAATTCTTTTTATGACACACAAATGTAGTACTGATACCTAAACCAGGAAGAGCCAAAACAGAGAAAGAAAACTATAGCCCAATTTCCCTAATGAATATAGATGCAAAAAAGGTTAAATAAAATATTAGCAAAAAGATTACAGCAAATTATTACAAGAATAATACACTATGACCAGGTAGGATTTATCCCAGGAATGCAAAGCTGGTTCAATATAAGGAAAACAATCAGCATAACTGATCATATCAACAACAAAACTAACAGAAACCATACTGTTAGGGGCGCTCTGGACCTAGTCCCCCCGAGAGGGTAGTGAGACGCCAGGGAGTCTGGACCTGCTGACGTGGCAATGCCTGTGTGGCTTCCGGCACTTCAGCACTGGGGCGGCTCTTACTGGAGGAGCTCCACCCTCGGGGAGGAACGGGGGAGGAGCCAACCCGGAACACCCTGGTAGGATAGATAAGGCGTGCCCCAGAGAGGGTGTGGAGGAGTTTTCTGAGATTTCTGGTAGGCCATGCAATAAAGCTGCTGCTTGTTCATTCCGGTGTACTGCCTGGTGATTCTCCTCTCGCATCCCCCGAGAGGAGCCGGAGACGTCCGAAGACCCGAGGGCAGGGTAAGTGGTAGGCGGTGGTCGGCGGGGTCGGGGTGCAGCCCCCGACAGCTGGCGCCAAACGTGGGGCTTGACCAGTGAGGCCGCTCCTGCTCCCCATATATGGGGGAGCGGAAGACCAGGCAGCCTCAAGGGACAGGTAGAGCCCTTGGGAAGGATGGGACAAAAGGTCCGTAAAGCCCGTGTTGAGCCGGAGGACAAAGGCGTACTCGCCTGCCAGATCTACAAGGTCTGTAAGGAGCAAGGCGTTAGAATTCATATAAGGACATGTAGAGAGTGGGTGGAGAAGATCCGGGTGGTCAGCCCGTGGCTGGAGCACACCGGGGTGGATCTGCCCATCTCCGCGGCAGGCGGAGTGCTTAGGAACTGCCACGGATCAGGCCACATTCATAAGAATCATATACAAGATGGCCAAGATCAGGGGTGTACAATCACTCCCCGAATTACAGATGTGGCTACCGGAACAGAGCAAGAGGAGGAATTTGCACACTGGGTAGACTCCAAGGACAAGATACCAGAAAAAGGCAACTTAGAATATGATCCGGAGGAAAGAATGAAGTCTCCTTTAGCCCCTCCCCCAACTCCTCACATTATATGAAAGTTTTGAAGAAGTTAGTAAGAGATAGCTGTCTCCTAAACAACTGGAAGAGACCAGCCAGCGATCTGCCTCTGATCATCTTAAAAGCAGGGTCTCCAAGACCCCAATAAAGCATGGCACCTGGCCTCCGTTACATCAGAGGGCCAAGCAATTTGTGCATAGGATTCAAAAATCCTCTCTGTGTTTTTTGTCTCTGTGTCTGTGTGCTGTATCTGTGTTTCTGTGTGTGTGTAATCTGACACCCTGTAATGTCCACTATCTCTTTCTCTCCCTCCCTGACTCCAGTCTCTTCAGAGGAGCGGGAGGGCGGGGAAAATGTCTTCTTGTTTAACGGTTTATAGTTGTTGGAAATAATGCTCTTTCTTTCTCCCTTCATCCCAAATCTGGCCAATTTGGGATGTGAGGAGAGATAAGAAAGGAGGCGGGGACCTTTTCCCTGAAATTCAAATGTGTTACTCCTGATTTGATGCTTAAGATAAAGTCAGAATTTCTCATACCATTTGGCACTAAGGCAAATTCGGAAAATGCATGAATCTCTACTAAAGAGACACTTTGAGCTCCCCAGTATGAGGAGAAAGGGACATGGTACCACTGGATCTTTTCCAGAGTCCCACTCACCTTAGACTGGCAAATTCAAAGTTCTCACTTCCAAAAAGGTTTTTAAGGAATAAACACAGAAGTAAAATTTACTCGAGAAAAAATTAGAACCATTAAGATTTTGATTTAGCAGATTCTGTTAACCATAGGTAATCTGGTGAAGTATATGAAACCTTTTTCAAAATAATAATACACGTATGAATGTGAAGAAAAATCAGTTTATATGACAAAAGATATTCTGTATCCCCCTCCAATCCGTAGACTCCTTGGGGGGTTAAGAATTCCAGCTCTATGTCAGAAGTATATACAAAGATGTTTTAATTCCTGTGTGGTGAATGAGAATCACCATGAGACTAGTATAGATAAAAAGTTGGAAAATATTTAATGACATAACGGTATTAAATCTATAGAGTTAATAAGTACTTTTCAATATACAACTACAGAGATCCTTATGTGCAATTTAGTGACCCTCATTCCTGTTTGAATTTGAAACAAGTGGTTTAAAGCTTCCAAAACAGAGAAATGAAAGCCAAACGTGAAAGCCAATCTGAACATAGTGTACCCAAAAGACTGTTACTGTAGTCCTGAGAAACAAAAATACTTCTTCGGATAGGAATTATCTCCATAGATATGACCCAGTCCGCCTGGATGAAAACATTTCTAGCTCGCTATGCTTTTCCTACATTTGCTACTTGGAAAGTTTAAAGGGTGGTTCGGCTGCCAATATACAATAGGGGGTTGGCTTCTTTTCCGAATAATTGCCCAGTGTACAAGCTGCTTTTTCTTATTTAGGCCCTTTTATTACGCAATGCTTTGTTACTTTACTTACTGGAACATCTTTGATACTTTACGGGGACATCCTGCCTCGTGCCTCACGTAGCTCATACAGCTCTGATACCATTTTGCAACATGCCCGAGCATTCCCATGCCCCCGTAGATACTGTGGGACGGTATCCCCCTTTGTTCCCATACCCCTACAGAAACATCTTGCAACGGTCCTAAGGCCCAAGGCCCTTGGAACCGCAAGGATTCTGCTATTTGGCTGTGACACCGGGACCAGTTTAGAGTAGAGGATGAAAGATGTTTAATTGAATCCCTTATGTATGTGAGTCCTATTCTCATAAAACAAAAAGGGGGAGTGGCGGGTAGGCTGACCCATGCGCAGCTCGCTACAGCTACCTTTACTGCACAGCTACCTTTACTGCCAATTTTTTGGCGGGTAGGCTGACCCATGCACAGCTCGCTACAGCTACCTTTACTGCACAGCTACCTTTACTGCCAATTTTTTATTTTTTGGATTTCGTGATGATGGCCTCACGCCCGTGCTAAAATATTATGCTGGGCGCCGGTGTGGACAACAGGACCCAGACCAAAAGGAGACACCACCGACTACATGCCTTCAAGGCAGCACGGTCTGGTGGAAAGATGAGAAAGGGGTGTGGCACAGGCCGGGAAGGGTCGTAATCAGAGGGAGAGGGTATCTTTGTGTCTCCACAGATGGCGCCACAGGAGAACAAATCTGGGTGCCCATCCGCCGGGTCCGTGAGGTTGCGCCCCCGTCGACGCCCCAGGGGACGGAGGCCGCGACGGAAGGACAGGACCGTCTGGAGAAAGACAGCAGCCTTCAACAACACCCTTAGCTGCCTGCTTGTCATGCTCCAGTTGGCGACCCCGTCCACAGCTGCTCCCACTATCTTGCCACCCCTGGCAGTGAATCCCACGCACTGGGCCATTACCCCAAATATCCTGATGTTCCAGTTGGTGACCTGGAGCCATGGGGCACTTCCGCTTCTGGTGCCCAGCAATGTGTCCATCATCACTGGCGGATCTGGGAGGCCCATCCTGTCTGTGTAACCCCTATTCCCTACAATGCCTCCCAGTAGGCACAATTAGAGACACTTCTTATAACACTGCCACTAATTTCACAACTGAACTGCATATGCTAGATGAGGTCATTGCGGCCATACAGAATGCCACTATACACTTCAATAACGACTGGGAAAAGAACTATAACAACGCCAAAGACTGGTGGGACACTCTTAGTCTTCACCAATTACTCCAATGGGCCTCCATTGGGGGAATTTTCCTCGTACTTGCCCTTCTCATCTGTTTGTGCCTGCCCTGCCTGATTTCTTGTATGTTTGGGGTATTGCGCCGCTCCTTAGAGGCTGTGAAAGCCGATGTCATAAAACAAAAAGGGGGAGTTGTTAGGGGCGCTCTGGACCTAGTCCCCCCGAGAGGGTAGTGAGACGCCAGGGAGTCTGGACCTGCTGACGTGGCAATGTCTGTGTGGCTTCCGGCACTTCAGCACTGGGGCGGCTCTTACTGGAGGAGCTCCACCCTCGGGGAGGAACGGGGGAGGAGCCAACCCGGAACACCCTGGTAGGATAGATAAGGCGTGCCCCAGAGAGGGTGTGGAGGAGTTTTCTGAGATTTCTGGTAGGCCATGCAATAAAGCTGCTGCTTGTTCATTCCGGTGTACAGCCTGGTGATTCTCCTCTCGCATCCCCCGAGAGGAGCCGGAGACGTCCGAAGACCCGAGGGCAGGGTAAGTGGTAGGCGGTGGTCAGCGGGGTCGGGGTGCAGCCCCCGACACCATATGATTATCTCAATAGATGCAGAAAAAGCTCTTGACAAAATACAATACCCATTCCTATTGAAAACTCTAGAGAGCACAGGAATAAATGGAGCCTTCCTGAAAAGTGATAAGTAGAATCTACCTAAAACCATCAGCAAACATTATATGTAATGGGGATAAGCTAGATGCATTTCCAATAAGATTGGGGGTGAAACAAGAATGTCCATTATCATCACTGCTATTCAATATGGTACTAGAAATGCTAGCTTTAGCAATAAGAGAAGAAAAAGAAATTGAAGGAATTAGAACAGGCAAAGAAGAAACTAAGTTCTCACTCTTTGCAGAGGATATGATGATGTACTTAAGACAATTCTAGAGAATCAAGTAAAAAAACACTTGAAATAAGAAATAAGCAAAGTTTCAGGATATAAAAAAACCCACATAAATCCTCGGTATTCCTATATATTACTCATGAAGCTCAACAGCAAGAGATAGAAAGAGAAATTCCATTTAAAGTTACTGTAGATATTATAAAAAATATTTCAGAATCTACCTGCCAAAACAAACCCAGGACCTATATGAACACAATTATAAAACACTGTTCACACAAATAAAATCAGATCTAAAAAACTGGAAAAACATCAGTAGCTCATGGGGTAGGCCAAGCTAACATAATAAAAATGACAATTTTACCTAAATTAATTTATTTATTTAGTGCCATACCAATCAAACTACCAAAAAAATATTTTACAGAGCTGGATAAAATAATAACTAAATTCATCTGGAAGAACAAAAGGTCCAGAATATCAAGGGAATTAATGAAAAGAAATGCTAGGGAAGGTGACCTAGCCATACTGGATCTTAAACTGTATTATAAAGCAGCAGTCACCAAAACTACTTGGTAGTGGCTAAGAAACAGTGTGGTGGATCAGTGGAATAGATTAGGTACACAAGACACAATATGCAATGACTATAGTAATCTACTGTTTGATAAACCCAGAGACTCCAGCTTCTGGGATAAGAACTCACTATTTGACAAAAAGTACTGGCCTAATTTCTAAAATATACAGAAAAATGAGTCAATTTTATAAGAATATAAGTCATTCCCCAACTGATGGTCAAAGGATATGAACAGATGAAGAAATTAAAGATATCTATAGTCATATGAAAAAAATGCTCTAAACCACTATTGACTAGAGAAATGCAAATTAATGCAAATCTTAGGTACCACATCTCTCCCATCAGATTGGCTAACATGACAAAATAGGAAAAATACAAATGCTGCAGAAGATATGGGAAAATTGGAACACTAATGTATTGTTGGTGGAGTTGTGAACTGATCCAATCATTCTGGAAAGCAAACTGGAACTCTGCCCAAAGGGCTATAAAAATATGCATACCCTTTGACTCAGCAATACCACTTCTAGGACTGTATCTCAAAGAGATCATAGAAATGGGTAAAGGACCCATAAGTACAAAAATATTTATAGCAGCTCTTTTTGTGGTGGCAAAGAATTCGAAATCAAGGGGACGCCCATCAATTGCGGAATGGCTAAACAAGTTGTGGTATATGAATGTAATGGAATACTATTGTGCTATAAGAAATGAGGAACATGCAGACTTCATAATAACTTGGAAAGACTTACATGAACTGATGTTGAGTGAGGGGACCAGAACCAGCAGAACATTGTACACAATTACAGACACATTTTATCTGTGATGACTAACTTTGATAGACTTGGTTCTTCTCAGCAATGCAAGGTTCAAAGAAAACTCCAAAAGACTCATGATGAAAAAAGCGATCCACATCCAGAGAAAGAATTATGAAGATTGAAGCAAACTATTTGCTCTCCCTTTTTTCATTTTGTTTCTTGTTTTTTGTGGTTCATTCCATTGGTTATAATTCTTCTTTACAACTAGACTATTGTGAAAATGTTAGTGTGAAAGTTTATGTAGAACCTATATCAGATTGCATGACATCTTGGATGGGGAAGAGGGAAAAGAGGGAGGGAGAGAAAATTTAGAACTCAAAAACTTGTAGAACTGAATGTTGTAAACTAAAAATAATGAAATTTAAAAGGAAAAAAATAAAGTAAAACTGAATTCAAAAAAAAGAAAAGAAATCCATCTTACCTTAAACAGAAGTAAAAAGGGACAGGGATCACAGAAGGGGGAGGGAGAACTGATAAGATGGAAAATATATTGAGGAAGGCAGTGATCAGAAGTAAAACACTTGGGAGGAAGAAAAAGCTGGGAGATAACAAAGAGAGGGGGCTAAACAAGCAAAAAATAGCATGGAGGGAAATGTACAATTAGTTATCATAACTACAAATGTGAATGGGATGAACACACCCATAAAAGAGAAGCAGATAACCGAATGGATTAAAAACCAGAATCCTACAATATGTTTTGCAGAAGAAACACATTTGATGCAGAAACCTAAAGACAGGGTAAAGGTAAGGGGCTAGAGCAGTATTTATTATGCTTCAGCTGAAGCAAAGAAAGCAAGGGTAGCAATCATGATCTCAGACAGAGCAAAACAAAAATAGATCTAATTAAAAGATATAAAGAAGGAAACTCTTGCTGAAAGGTACTATAGATGATGAAGTCTAATCAATAGTAAATACATATGCACCAATTGGTATAGCATTATCTCAACAGTTTCAGAAAAAGTCTTTGACAAAATATAGCACCCATTCCTATTAAAAACACTAGAGAGCACAGGAATAAATGGAGTTTAACTTAAAATGACAAGTGCTATTTATCTAAAACCATCAGCAAGCATTATCTGTAATAGGGACAAGCTAGAAGGCTTCCCAAATAAGATCAAGGGTGAAGCAAGAATGCCCATCATCACCTCTATTACTTAATATTCTACTAAAAATGTTAGCTACAGGCATAAGAGAAGAAAAAGAAATTAAAGGAATTAGAATAGGCAATAAGGAAACAAAAGTATCATTATGTGCAGATGACATAATGTTATACTTGGAAAATCCTAGAGAATCAACTAAAAATCACTAGAAATTATTAGCAACTTTAGCAAAGTTGCAGGATTATCAAGGGAATCAATGGAAAAAAGTGCACAAAAAGGTGGTCTAGCTGTACCAGATCTCAAACTGTATTATAAAGTAGTAATCATCAAAGCAATCTGGTACTGGCTAAGAAATAGAAAGGTGGGTCAATGCAATAAGTTAGGTAAAAATTACATTATAGTAAATGACAATAGTAATCTAGTAAATGAAAAACCCAAAGATCCAAGCATCGTTTGACAAAAACTGCTGGAAAACAATATAGCAGAAACTAGGTATAGATCAACATGTCACACTGTATAACAAGACAAGGTTAAAATGGGCATATGGTTTACACATAAAGGGTAACACCATAAGCAAATTAAGAGAGCATAGAATAGTTGATATGTCAGAGCTATGCATAATGGAAGAATTTAGGACCAAAGAAGACATAGAGAGCATTACAAAATGTAAAGTAGATAACTTTGATTATATAAAATCAAAAAGGGTTTGTACAAACAAAACCAATGCAAACAAAATTATAATGAAAGCAGAAAACAGGGGGTGGTGATTTTGCAAAAAAAGTATCTCTGATAAAGGCCTCACTTCTCAAATATATAAAGAACTGAGTCAAATTTATAAAAATAAAAGTCATTCACCATTAACAAATGGTCAAAGGATATGAATAGGCAGTTTTTGACAAAGAAATCAAAGCTATCTATAGTCATATAAAAATGCTCTGAATCACTATTGATCAAATAAATGCAAATTAAAACAAATCTGAGATACCACCACACACCTATCAGACTGGCTAATATGACTGTATGTTGGAGAGGATATGGGAAAACTGGGACACTAATGCACTGTTGGTGGAGTTGTGAACTCATCCAACCATTCTGGAGAGCAATTTGGAACTATGGCCAAAGGGCTATAAAACTATACCCTATACCCTTTGATCCAGGAATACCACTGGTAGAGCTATATCCCAAAGCCATCCCCAAAAAGGGAAAATGACCTATTGTACAAAACGATTCATAGCACCTCTTTTTTTGGTGGCTAAGAATTAAAATCAAAGGGATGCCCATCAATTGGGGAATGGCTAAACAAGCTGTGGTATATGGTTGTAATGGAATATTATTCTACTATAAAAAATGACAAGCAAAATGATTTCAGAAAAACCTAGAAAGATCTACCTGAACTGATGTATAGTGAAGTCAACAGAACCAGGAGAACATTGTACGCAGTAACAGCAATATTGTTCAATGAAAAACTGTGAATGACTTAGCTATTCTCAGCAATACAATGATCCAAAACAATCCTAAAGGACTAATGATGAAGCATACTATCCACCTCCAGAAAAAGAACTGATATTGATTTAATCCTTACTAAATTATGCTATTTCTCACTTTCTTTCATTTTTTTCTTTTATTGGAGCTTTCTTGTACAAAATGACTAATACAAAAATGTTTTATATAATTGCACATGTAAAACCTACATCTGATTGCTTAGCATCCCAGGGAGGGGGGAGGGAATGTATGGAGGGATAGAATTTGGAACTCAAAAGTTTAAATAAAAATGTTTAAAAAATGGGGGGGGGGCGGAATACTTATATGTGTACATGCGCACACACATACACACACACGCACACATACACAAATATGTATGCATATCTACATATGTTTACTTACAGACATACCAAAGGACGCACAAAAAAACATGCTGTAGTGTGTCATCCCCTCCAACATCCAACATTTTCCTTTTTTATCATATTAGCCACTTTGATAGTTGTGAGGTGGTATCGCAGAGTTGTTTTAATTTGCATTTCTCTGATCAATAGTGATTTAGAGGATTTTTTCATATAACTATAGATAGCTTTGATTTCTTTGTCAAAAATTGGCTGTTCATATCTTTTGACCATTTATTAATTGTGAACGACTTGTATTTTTATAAATTTTACTCAGTACAAACTGCAGACACATCATTGTTCATGTAACCAATAAGCACAATGGATGACAGTGTGCTTTATCTCCTCAGTAAGAAAATTCAATTACAAAATTCACATTATAGTAAACCAATAAAATTGAAAAATTTTGAGAAACTAGTAATTTGTATGATTTTCCCATCTATCAGGAAAATAACCTACAATTTAGAAACAGCTCTAGATATGAACACTGATGGATAAATCACCTTGTACACTTGTTAAGAATGTTAGAGGAAAATAAGAGGATTTACATGAATGCACACTAATACTTTATTATGTGACACCAGTGTTTTTAATATTTTAAAACTTCAGCACCCCATTTAATACCTTGACTATACAGGAGACTATACGTAACTAAAGCAACATTCACCTTCAGTATTGTACAGAAGACAGGCTGGAAAACCAGCATCAGCACTTTCTGTCTAAGTGATATATTGACACAATACTGAAATAGCGACTCTGGCCAAAAATATGCCATTTATAACTAAGAAGAAATGTTTCTAAATGCTGATAAGCTTCTGCCTGTTAAAATATATTGCATGAAAATATTTCTCCTCTAAATGCTTCTTCTACTGTTATTAGATAGCTGAGTCATTAACCTATATTCCTAATTTGATGATTAAAAGCTTTCTTTTACATAGATCATAACAGTTTTGATATGTATATTTCAGATATGCACATAAAGAACTAGAAATCATTTGTCATTTTTAAAGCAAAATATGCCACTCTAAAACAGAAAATCAATTTTCATCCTTAATTTTCTTAGAATGTAAGTGTCTGCCTAGAAAGCAATACATCAACGGTAAATTTATGACTCAATACAGATATCGGCCCGTAGCTAAGAATTTGCAGATCTATATAACCAAGCACATTAAACAGTCCTCCCGGGTAACATATAACCAGAAATAACTCTCATAATTCAGCATGCACTCTAGGAAGAGCTATTACCACAGCATGTATTTTGGGGGCCCAATCCATTTTTAAAAGAAGTTATATATATTGCCAATGTAATGAATGAAATCACAAATCTTATAAATTTTAAATCACCTAAAAGATATTTTTTCACCTTTGTATGGAAACTAAGTGCTATGTGTTTAAATTTTTTTTGAAAAATTAAATGGTTTTATCTACTACATCCATGTTCCATGAAATCTATGGAAATACAAAGTTTTATAATATGAACAGTATCTTCTTAGAACAACCAGATTCAATTTACATACTCAGATGAACTCAATTCACTGGAAGTGGGGGAAGAGATATTGAAATAATTAAAGAAAACAATGTGGTTCTGCACAAAGAATGCAAAATTTGTAATCAGAAGACCTAAGCTCAAATCCTAACTCTGCTAGTTACTATGTGACCTTGGGAAAATCATTTAACTTTGCTGGACCACAGTTTCCACATCCAAACTCATCTATAAGGTACTTCCCAACTCTAAATGAGTCATATTATATTACCTCTATATCTAATTTAAGTAAATTTACTGGGGTCATAGAGCTAGCGAATTTTCATGCCAGAATTCAAATCCAGGACTTTTCAACAAATTTACAAAGCAGAAAGTGGAAATTAAGTCTGTTGTCACTGTGACAATCTACTAAGGTCAACAAATATAACTAGATATATTTTTTGAATATTCTAAGCTAATTGAACTGATCTTAAACAATGAATTGTTAACTCTTACATATGGCTGGCATGCCATTCACTCCATTACTCTCTCTGTTCCACTCCTGATACTATAGACTTTTTTACCATGACACAGAATGTCTTCTCACTGAAGTTCACTTTCCCCTTACTCAGATTGGTTGGCTCCTTTCAGAATCTCCAATTTAGCAAAAATGCCCAGGCAGGCCATGGGTACTCATTAATTCCTCTTGGCTTACTTTTCACCTTCCTTTTATATACCGTCTCCCCTCATCAGAATGTAAAGCCCCCAAAGCCTGGGACTGGCTTTATTTATGTTTATATTTCCAACATCTAGCATAGTGACTAGCATATAAGAAATGTTTAACAAACACTCACTGATTCTCAATTATTACAATAAATGCAAATTCAATTATTTTATTATTGTAGTTAGTTTTTAAGAGGACATTCTTAAGAGAGAAGATAGAGGGCCAGCCTCAAAATCAAGAAGACAAATGAATTAGTTATTTCCAGCTAATAAATGCTAAAATGCACTTGTTCTTAACATTTGTATGTTATTACACATTTTCAGTGTCTTAATACCAGAGATCATGAAGATTCTGCATTGTAATTTCCACTGTAAACAGCTCAGGTTTAGACAATATAGTGCTCTTGTGTTGTATATTTAAGAATAAAGCCATTTTATTTTTGCAGCTCTTTATTTGTTAATGGTAAAATGATCTGAGTTGGTTATATTAGGATGAATAAAAATTTTAAAGGCCCCAAAATAATGATTTGCCTTTGGCATCTCTGACACCAAATCACTTGATTTTACAGTACCCTAATCTTCCAAGTTGCAGAACAGTTGTTTATCTCCATTGGTAGGAGGAGTTCTTTTACCAGAAATTCCCTATATCAACGACATTATCTTTGTTGTTGTTCAGTCATTTTCCAGTCCTGTCTGACTCTTCATGACCCCATTAGGGGTTTTCTTGGCAAAGATACTGTCATGGTCTGCCATTTCCTTCTCCAGATCATTTTATAGATGAGGAAACTGAGGCAAACAGGTGACTTCTTTAAGTGACTTAACTAGAGTCACACAGCTGCTAAGTATTTGAGGAGAGATTTGAACTCAAGAAGAGAAGTCTTCCTGACTCCAGGTCTAGCACTCTATCTACTGCACCACCTAGCTGCCCAATGAAATGACAGATCTGGACAAAACATATTATTATTAAAACAAATATACAGAGATTTAGTATATGATAGCAAGTAAAATGCATTGATAAATCCTTTAGACGGCTACAAGCATTAATAATACTCATGATTTGTGAAAATGTTATAAAGTAATGAAACTGTAATGTGATTTTAATATTACTATTCTTGAATAACTTTTCATCAGAATATTAAAGCACAGTCAGGCCAGTTGTCCAACCTACTGATCAAGACTATGGTGTTACATATACAACACTCAGTAATTACATAGAAACCGAAGAAACTGGTCCCCCCACTTTAAACAGGTCTAGATGGCATATTCTAGAATCATAGGATTATTGGCTTATAACTGGAAGAGTATTCAGAGGCTAATATAGTTCAAAATGAGGCCCACGGAGGTGAAGTGACTTACCCAAGACCACCCAAATTACGAGCTTCAAAATGTTCAATCTCCAGAGCTAGTGTTCTCTTCCCTATGCCACAAAGTCATTTTTCCTACCTTTCAGAGGGAGTATCCTAACACTGAGTTGGAAAGAGAGAATAAGACTAAATTCTTTAAGAACAGGTTGCATATTCCACAGAGGTCCTGGGACTAGATGGACTTAGAACTAAATGTTTTATCCTAGCATAATGCCCTTGGTTGGGCTGAGGGCTTTCTAATGTAAAATAAGGAATAAGAACAGGTTGCCCTTGGAAGGTCTCTTCAGCAGAAACAATCAGAAGAGTGGGAATAATTACATAGCACCAGAGTTAATTCATTTTAAGGAATGAAGATACGATTGGGGGTAGGGATCCTGGAATAATAATAAAAGTCTGAGCTTACAAAGTGTATGAGAATCTCAGAATGTGAAAGGACCTCATAGGTTAGTGAATCCAAACTGTAGATAATTTGCAGGACTCAATCTGCTTTTTTCACTTTGTAACAACAATGCTTCTCGCCACTACTGTGGCTGTGGCTGTGTAAGGCCAATAACAACAGCACACAGGAGGGCTACTAGCACAGCTTCTTTGATCTGCTTTTCTAAGGAAAGCAACTTTATGAGGTTAACAATCTTACTTTAATCAAACATACATATATCATTCACTTAGTTCAGGGGAGAAAGTCAGCTTTCTGAACTTCAGAGAGAATACAAAAATTACAAGCACAGACAATATAAACAGGTTTATAGGCCCCAAAATAATGATTTGCCTTTGGCATCTCTGACACCAAATCACTTGATTTTACAGTACCCTAATCTTCCAAGTTGCAGAACAGTTGTTTATAGTATACATAGTTACCAGAGGGAGAGAAGCACTAACATCTGGGTTTTCAAAATCGGGGTGGGGGGGGCTCCTTGAAAGCTACCCAGAGTCTCTACACCAACACTCTTCCAATGAGTGAGCCCCAAGCAAAATGCTAACCTCAAAATATATGTACACTTCTTCAGGGCCAGAGGGTGTCATAACCATGGGACTCAAACTCATGTGATCTAGGCCTTCCCATGACTTAAGAAGGTCATCAAAGACTCCCAATTCAATCAAAGACTCTAGATTGAAAGAAAGGCAAGACTCAAAAGCACTTGATTACCTTAGTGCTGAGAAGCACTCCAAAATGAAAGACAACAAAAAGTCCCACTCTACTTGCCATTACACAAGGTCACACAGCTATTATGTATTTTCAGGTTTTGTGGCTTTTTTTTGGCCTTTGTTTTCCAAAGGAAAGTATATATACCCCAAAGGTCAGAAGGCGTCACAACCATGGGACTCAAACCCATGTGACCTAGGTTTTCCTGTAACTTAAACCGTCTTCAGGGTCAGAAGGCATCACAACCATGGGACTCAAACTCATGTGACCTAGGCTTTCTTGTGACTTAAGCAGGTCATCAAAGACTCTCGATTGAAACAAAGTCAAGACTCATCAAAGGCACTTGATTACCTCAGTGCTGAGAAGCATTCCAGAACAAAAGACAACAAAAAGCCCCACTTTACCTGCCATTACATTTGAAAGGCAAGACTCATCAAAGTTCCCTGACTGCCTTTGTGCTAAGAAGCCCTCCTAAAGAAAAAACAAAAGCAAAAAGTCCCGTCCTGCTTGCCATCACACACTTACATATTTTTACCCTGGGAATAATGATTTCAATCACATCTTTCTTCCTTCCAGCTTCCTATAAGTTACCTACAACTTTTTAGCTTCCATCACTACCATCTACTCTCCTCCAATTTCCATTACTCTAAAAAGAAACTATTGAATAACTTGTCCAAATTCATACACAGCTAGTAAGTTCAGAGGCTGTTCTTGAATTCAGGTCTCCCTGACTGCCGAGCCATCTCTATATTTACTATCCCATACTGCTTCTCAATAAAATGTTATCACTTTTAAATATTACATGCAAAGTAACATTTTCAAAAGCACATATATCTTGGTCCTTTCCTACTTTTCCAATCTTCTTGCAACTTACTCCTCTCTCTACATTCTACAATCCAGTGACTGGCCTTCTTAAGTTTCTTCACACAGACACTCCACCTCCCAAATCCAGGCATTTCAACTGACTGTCCACCGTGCCTAGAGATCTCTCTCTCTCTCCTTTTCTGCCACATAACTTCCCCTGACTTCTTTCTATTCTCAGGGAAAGTCACATCTTCTACAAGAAGTTTCTTCCCAGTCCTCATTAATCCTAGTAACTTCTTTCATTGTCCATCCCCAATTTATTCTGCATATATTTTATTTATATATAGTAGTTTGTATGCTGTCTCTCCCATTAGACTATGAGCTACTTAAGGGCAAGAATTGTTTTTGCCTTTGTAACCCTATCACTTTGCACATGGCTTGGAAGATAGTAGACACTTAATAAATGCTCATTGATTTGACTTGACATGTGAAACTGTGTTAAGAATTGTGGAAAACAAATGGCTCAAGATAATGATGAGATATTATCTCAATCATGTATAACATTCACATTTACAATGGGGCATGCTCTTAGCAGAAAGGTCAAAGACACAAAATTAACCACCTTTTGGCCACTAATTGGGCAAAAATGGTATGCCCTAAAGCTGAGCAAACATCTACAAATACTATAGATTTTCAAAGTACAGCCTGAACAGTCACATATTTAAACGCATATGACTAATAAAAGCTGTAAATATAATATTTTATTATTACTATATTCAGATATGCAGCTTTCCAGCAAATTACAAAAGAAGGGTTACCATTCATACTGGAACACATACTCAGTCTCGGCATGAACTATTAGGCTATAGTTAAATAAACACTGAAAATCCCTTTAGTATAATGACATATATTATAAAATATTATTTCTAAAAATCAATATTAACATATACAATACCACAAAACTGTGGGAAGGAGCTCCTGAAAATATAGTAGCCCAATAGATTTTTAAAACATGTGTAAGGCTAATCTTCTACCATTAAAGAAAAAAGACAGTTACAAAACATATCCTACTATTAATTTTCTTCCAGATTTTTCATTCCATAATACAACTGGAAAAATGCATTTTTGGAGGGGGATTCTTGCTTGTGTCCTTTGTTCTTTGAAGAAGATCATGGCTTCAGGAGGTGAGGCCATTACTTGCAAGTGAATTGGATTTAGGGGAGGGAGGGCTGTGCAAAGTTACCAGCCTCACCTTCTCCTCTGGAGCCTTCTGGGCCCAGTGGCAAGATGTTGATCAGAATGACTAGAGATGGCCCTCTCTACCCACTGAAGGTCACCTAAATGCCCCCTTAGGAATATCTCTAGGGCAGCCTTAATTCAGGCTCAGGAAAATAATAATGGCAAACCTTGGTAGCCATTTCAGATAATCCCCATGGACAGAGTGTAACTATGGGAGATGGGGAAAAGAAGAATGGTTATCCTGCTATTATAAAAATACAGTTCAAAGGGATGTGCATCTAGGAATTAAAATGTGCACATCGTAGCTTTGTTCAATCAAGTTTTAGGAAAATCATCAAAGAATAGGTTTCCAATAGAATTTAAGTTAATCTATTCACTATATAAGTGTTAATTATTATTACCTACGAAAAGTGATCAACAAGGAACATCTGTACTCAGTTTTGTCAACAAACCACTATTCAAATAAAATCAATAGGACATGAACAGAAATCATTAGCTATCCTATTAAAATACAGATTGAAGCTTTATGATTCTCAAAAGGTCATTTATTGACAGCATTAACAATACTGAAAAAAATCTACTATGTGTTAAGCATATAATGAATTAAATTTACAAACTCTTTTGAAAAATGAAATTATCTACCATAATTGCAATTCAGAAATGACTATACTAAATACATTGTGTGCACATTTTCCCCAATTAAATATGTATGAGTTACTGTCAAATGTCACTTCCAAGTGAAATAGTGATTTGCTCCTAATTTTCAGAATCTGATTTGGACTGCTTAGATGAATAAAGTAAATATATAAAATTTTAAGCACATTATTCAAATAATAAACTTTTCCCTTTCTCTTTTGTACTACTTACTAAACTGTGTAAGAGGACAATGAAGTAGATAAAAGGTTTCCTTTTTTAACTCTATTGTAGAATCAATCAGTTTGATAGAGAATTGCAGACTGTTGGGGAAAATTGAGGGAATATTTTCCAAAAAGATTTTTTATTGGTCCAGTACAATTTTGTAAATATCTAACAAGTATCCAAGAATGTTTAAACCTGATAGTGAACTTAAATTGTGAGTTCCTTTAGGGCAGAGGCTATCTTTTTGCATCCTTAGCACTTAGCACAAAACCAGGTACACAGCAAGCACTTACCGTTTAATGTCTGATTAATTGACTGATACTTTCAAGATACATGTTCACTGTACTATTACATGAGGTTGCTGAAATGATATTTAGCCATAATTAACAAGAACTGAGTACTCAGTCAAAAATGTGATTTCCAGTTTAGAGTATAATATCCATCCTTGAAGTGATAAAGATAAAACCACTGACTTCTATACAAATATTTCTTTAAAATGGGTAAAGGTACATTTAAAATACAAAATATTAATAAATAGGTAAAGGATTACCTCATCTCTCAATTAAAACACATTTTGATTCATAAAAATATCATTTAACATTTGAAATTCTTAATTCATATATCAACAGTGAAACCTTCGTAATGGCATGGAGAAAATTTTTGATTCTTGAAGTAAAACTCTGTTCAACTTCTGCAACATCTTAGAAAACTTGCGATCATTCAGTCCTATGATAAACCATATATGTACCTGTGGCCTGAGGATCAGATGAATTCAGGGAGGCTCATCATCGAAGTGATAGTCACCAGTCATGAAGGTTTCTTTTTTGGGGTTTGGTTTGTTTTTGTTTTTTTTTTCTTTTTGGCACAGTTTGAAAATGTGCCTTGAGTTATAGAAGGAACTTTGATCTGGAGTGGTAGAGGGAATATCCCAAAGAATAAAAGCACATACCTTTCAAATTCACACATAGTATCAAGAAAATACTAACACAGTTGGTATATTTTCAACAAATCACAAGTTTTAAAAGGCTAATTTATTTTAAATTAATTCCTAAAACCCACAGTGCACATTTTGTTTTTTTTTTCTATCTTGAGCATCATAAACCATATTTAATAATTATACAAACTCCATTGTTGTTTATAAAACTATTGTATTAAGATCATGCCTTTCCTTCTGGATTATCATGTATTCCACTTTGGGCCTTAGACAAGTAAAATACGAAATCTATAAAACAAGTATAACAAAGATCAATTGAGTTTTTAATAGCATCTAACAAACGATAAAAGACTATTTTGAAAGGGACATGTTAATTCTTAACATTACCTTCGTTGTTTTTTTTTTGTTCACTTGTGTTTTATTGTTCATGACCCTGTGAACTGTACAGTCTATTGGGCTTTCTTTTTTTTTTCTTTTAATTTGACTGTTTATTTAAATTTATTTATTTAACATATTTGGTTTTCAGCATTGATTTTCACAACAGTTTGAATTACAAATTTTCTCCCCATTTCTACCCTCCCCCCCACTCCAAGATGGCTTATATTCTGGTTGCCCTGTTCCCCAGTCAGCCCTCCCCTCTATCACTCCCCTCCCCTCTCATCCCCTTTTCCCTTCCTTTCTTGTAGGGCAAGATAAATTTCTACGCCCCATTGCCTGTGTATCTTATTTTTTAGTTGCATGCAAAAACTTTTTTTTTTGATTTTGAACATCTGTTTTTAAAACTTTGAGTTCCAAATTCTCTTCCCTCTTCCCTTCCCACCCACCCTCCCTAAGAAGTCGAGCAATTCAACCTAGGCCACACATGTATCATTATGTATAACCCTTCTACAATACTCATGTTGTGAAAGGCTAACTACATTTTGCTCCTTCCCAACCCATCCCGCTTTATTGAATTTTCTCCCTTGACCCTGTCCCCTTTCCAAAGTGTTTGTTTTGATTACCTCCACCCCCATCTGCCCTCACCTCCATCATCCCCCCCCTTTTATTTTTTTTTATCTTCCTCCCTCTTCTTTCCTGTGGGGTAAGATACCCCACTGAGTATGTATGGTATTCCCTCCTCAGGCCAAATCTGATGAGAGCAAGGTTCATTCATTCCCCCCTCACCTGCCCTCTCCCCTCCTCCCACAGAACTGCTTCCTCTTGCCACCTTTATGCGAGATAATCCACCCCATTCTATCTCTCCCTATCTCCCTCTCTCGGTATGTTGCTCTCTCATCCCTTAATTTCATTTTATTTCTTTTAGATATCTTCCCTTCATCTTCAACTCACCCTGTGTCTGCTCTCTCTCTTTTACATATATATATACATACATACATATACACATAGATATATACATACATACACATTCACTTATATATATACATAAACATATATATATATATATGCATATTCCCTTCAACTACCCTAATACTGAGGTCTCATGAATCTTACACATCATCTTTCCATGTAGGAATGTAAACAAAACAGTTCAACTTTAGTAAATCCCTTGCAATTTCTGTTTCAATCACCTTTTCATGCTTCTCTTGATTCTTGTGTGTGAAAGTCAAATTTTCTATTCAGTTCTGGTCTTTTCACTGAGAATGCTTGAAAGTCCTCTATTTTATTGAAACTCCATATTTTGCCTTGGAACATGATACTCAGTTTTGCTGGGTAGGTGATTCTAGGTTTTAATCCTAGCTCCACTGACCTCCAGAATATCGCATTCCAAGCCCTTCGATCTCTTAATGTAGAAGCTGCCAGATCTTGGGTTATTCTGATTGGGTTTCCACAATACTCAAATTGTTTCTTTCTGGCTGCTTGCAGTATTTTCTCCTTGATCTGGGAGCTCTGGAATTTGGCAACAATATTCCTAGGAGATTTCTTTTTGGGATCTATTTGAGGAGGCGATCGATGGATTCTTTCAATTTCCATTTTGCCCTGTGGCTCTAGAATATCAGGGCAGTTCTCCTTGATAATTTCTTGAAAGATGGTATCTGGGCTCTTTTTTTGATCATGGCTTTCAGGTAGTCCAATAATTTTTAAATTATCTCTCCTGGATCTACTTTCCAGGTCAGTGGTTTTTCCAAGAAGATATTTCACATTGTCTTCCATTTTTTCATTCCTTTGGTTCTGTTTTATAATATCCTGATTTCTCATAAAGTCACTAGCTTCCACTTGCTCCAATCTAATTTTTAAAGTAGTATTTTCTTCAGTGGTCTTTTGGACCTCCTTTTCCATTTGGCTAATTCTGCCTTTCAAGGCATTCTTCTCCTCATTGGCTTTTTGGAGCTCTTTTGCCATTTGAGTTAATCTGTTTTTTAAGGTGTTGTTTTCTTCAGTGTATTTTTCAGTATTTTTTGGGTCTCCTTTAGCAAGTCATTGACTTGTTTTTCATGGTTTTCTTGCATCCTTCTCATTTCTCTTCCCAATTTTTCCTCTACTTCTCTAACTTGCTTTTCCAAATCCTTTTTGAGTTCTTCTATGGCCTGGGGCCAGTTCATGTTTTTCTTGGAGGCTTTTGTTGTAGGCTCTATGACTTTGTTGTCTTCTTTAGGCTGTATGTTTTGGTCTTCTTTGTCACCAAAGAAAGAATCCAAAGTCTGAGACTGAATCTGGGTGTGCTTTCGCTGCCTGGCCATATTCCCTACCAACTAACTTGACCCTTAAGTTTTTCAGCGGGGTATGACTGCTTGTAGACTAACGAGTTCTATGTTCCCCATTTGGGGGGGAGGTGCCAGCTCTGTCACACCAGTACTACTCCTTCCCCAAGAACCCCCAGCCCGGGCTGGGCTTAGATCTTCAACAGGCTGTGCACTCCTGCTCTGATCTGCCACTTAATTCCTCCCACCAGGTGGGCCTGGGGCCAGAAGCAGCAGCAACTGTAGCTGCCCCACCTCCACTGCCCCCGGGGCTGGAAGCCGAACCGCGAACTCCTTCCACTCCTGCAGCTTTTCCCACTAACCTTCTCTGCAGTCTTTGGTGTTTGTGGGTCGAGGGGTCTGGTAACTGCTGCAGCTCACATATTCAGGGTGCTAGGGGCCCCATCCGCCCAACTCCAAGTTTGGTTGTTCCACGCCGCTCAGGCTGGGCTCTGCTCCACTCCGTTCCCAGCTCCCAGCTCCATGTGGAATAGACCTCACCCAGAGACCATCCAGGCTGTCCTGGGCTGGAGCCCTGCTTCCCTCTGTTGTTCTGTGGGTTCAGCCATTCTAGAATTGGTTCAGAGACATTTTTTATAGGTTTTTGGAGGGGCTCGGTACGGAGCTCACTCTAGTCCCTGCTTACCAGCTGCCATCTTGGCTCCGCGCCGCCCCCACCTTCGTTGTTTTTAAACACCCAAAAAAAATAAAGATATTTTATGAAAGTCTAACATGCAAATATAATGATTTTTAATTACATTTCATTTAAAAATGGAATTAGCATACAACTTTAGGTTAATGTGACCATTAAGATGGAGGACTAGACATTTTCTCTGATCCTAAAGATCTCATAAATTTCTCAAAACAGATATTCTCCATCCCAAAGAGAAAATTTTGAGGAAAATTGGGAAAGAAGCAAGGGGATGGCATAGAGTAGACCATTAGTGGTCTACATAATCAGACATGGGGGGAGGGGCTACCATGTAACCTGTAGGAACTGACATTGCTCTGAGAGTAAAGCACAGCAGAAAAAAGGAATCTCTAAAGGCAAGCTATACAAGGCAGTGGCAGGAGTTGGAATAGATATCTCAGAAATATGGATTCCATGAGGAATACAGAGAGTAGAAAGAGATTAATTATAGGGATCATGAACCAGCAAATAAGAATCTAAGGCAGACGGAGAGAATGTATAATGAAGTAAGATAAACTTCCTCTCAAAAGACATTAATCATGCAACAAGTGAATTCAAAAAAAGCAGAAGTTGGAATCATTATCTGACAAAGCAAAAGCAAATACCCCCAAAATAAAAAGAGACAAATAAGAAAACTGTATTATAATTAAAGGAATCAAAGACAACAAGCAAATTTCAATAATAAACTCATGCATGCCAAATGAATTAACATCCAAATTTATAAAGGAAATGTTAACTGAGCTGCAAGAAGAAACAGACAATATTATGATAGTGACAGAGGACTCTAATATCCTTCTTTCAGCTTTGAATAAATCTAACAGAAAGACAAACAAAGGAGAAAATATGGAACTGAAAAAATTCCTAGAGACACGAAAGTTAAAAACATTGCATTTTCTAAAGGGGTCTATAAAGGAATATACATATTTATCAGCATTACATGGAAATTTTACAAGAATCAACCATGTATTAGGACACAAAGATATTACAAACAAATATAAAAGAAGAGAAAGAATAAATAAATATTTTACAAACCACAAGGCAATAAATAGTAATTGGTTCATGGACTATAAGAAAATACACAAGCCCAAATGGAGATATAACAATAAAATCCTTTTAAAAAATAAATGAGACAAAGAACAAATCATAAAAAATAATAAGTATGTGAATGAAAATAATTATGATGAAATATTATACCAAAATTTCTGGCAGGCAGCTAAAGCAGACTTCAGGGGAAAATCATATATGTATAAATATATACAGACAACATAGAAAAAAGAGGATTAATGAACTTAATATACATTTTTTAAAATTACAAAGTTGGCAAATAAACCTAAAAAAGAAGATACTAAAAATTAGAAAAGAATAAAATAAATTAGAAACAAAAAAAATCCAAAGAAGTCATAAATAAAACTTAGAGCTGCTTCTTTGAAAATTCTCATAAAATTGATAAACCTTTTGGCTGATCTGATTAAAAAAGAAGAAAGCAGAAAATCAAATCAAGAAATTATCAAATGAACAAAGTAAAGTCACAGAAAAAAAGAATAAATGAAAAGAATAATCAGGATATATCATTCAGTTATACGCTAACAAAACTGAGAACACAAAAGAAATAGAGGAATATCTTCAAAATTTTTTAAATGCCCAAACTATGAAAAGGCCAAACTGAGGTCTAAAATAACCCAAAGAAAAGGAAATATACTTAGTAGTTAAGGAGCTACCACAGGAAAAAGTCCTGGTATGAATAGATTCGCAGAAGATTTCTATTAAACTTAAAAAAACCCATTTACTACCCATACTTGACAAATCTTTCTCAAAAATTAGGAAAGTTCCTCATAAGAATCCTTTTGTGAGACAAATACAGTCTTAATACTGAAACCAAGGAAACATGAAATGGGGGAAAGCTATAGGCCAAACTCATTAATGAATACTAACTCAAAAATCTTAAACAAAATCCTGTCAAAGAGACTACAGCAATTAATACAAGAAATCATTCATTATGACCAAATGGGACTTACCCCTGGGATGCAAAAATGTTTCAGTATTCAGAAAACAATAAACATAATTAATCATATTAAAAACCAAACATCAAAAACTACATTATCATCTCAACAGAGGCAGAAAAAGCCTTTGACAACACACAGCACTGTTTTATCATATCTATAAGACCTAAGCATAAAAAGACTTTTTAAATATCACAAAAATAACTATCTTAAACCAAAATCAAGTACCATCAGCAATGGAAAAACACTAGAATCTTTTCTAATAAATACAGGAGTGAAGCAAGGATGTCCAGTCTCTCTCTCTTGTTTTTTTACATAGTTCTGGAACTGCTAGCAATAGAAATAATGCAAGAGAAAGACATTAATGTCAATAAGATGGACAGAAAGAAGATAAAACTGTCTCTATTTACTGATGATATAACGGTATACTTGGAAAAATCCTAGAGTCAGTAAATATGCTAATTGAGACAATTAATAGCTTTAGCAAGTTGCAAGCTGCAAAATAAACCCTCAAAACTTAACTGCATTGCTATATAATAAAAAAACCCAAGAAACAAAAATAAAAAGGGGACTCCCATTCCAAATAGCTACAAAATGCATAAAATATTTGAGGATCAACCCACCAAAGCACACAAAAGATTTGCATTGCAAAAGATTAAATTACAAAGTGCTCTTTAAAGAAATAAAGCTGGATAAATATCCACTGCTACTGGATAGGCCATGAAAATATAATAAAAATGGCAATACTACCAAAGTTAACTTATACTTCTAATGCTCTACCTATCAAACTACCAAGGGGATATTCTATAGAACTTGATAAATAATAAGAAAAATCCACTTGGAAAAACAAAAGATCTAGATTATCAACGGAAATGAAAAGAAATAGGGATGAAAAGGGAATAGCACTTCCAGATTTCAAAGTATATTATAAAGCAGCAGTCATCAGAACTATCTGGTATTGGTTAAAAAATAGGTCAATGGAACAGACTAGACAGGGAGAATCAGAAACAATGGAATCCAACAACCTAGAGTTTGATAAAGTGAAAAACATAAATTATCTAGGGAAAAAATCATTTGATTTTTAAGAACCTACTGAAAAAACTGGAATCTAGTGTGGAAGAAATTAGGCTTAGACCA
This sequence comes from Trichosurus vulpecula, assembly GCF_011100635.1. Lineage (NCBI taxonomy): Eukaryota > Metazoa > Chordata > Mammalia > Diprotodontia > Phalangeridae > Trichosurus > Trichosurus vulpecula. Next base: position 140,818,036 of record NC_050577.1, on the reverse strand, counting down.
ACACCTTATAATATATTCCACAGTACATTCTAAATGGATACCCAATCTTAATATTTAAGATGATACTAAAAAAATAGAAGAGTAACAGATCATATACATCTAATAGTTCAAGTAGGTGATATATTTTTAAGCAAACAAGAGACAGAGGCAACTGCAAAAAATTAAATATAAAACTTTTATTACACAATACTTAAAAGTTTCTGCATAGGCTCATACTCCAAGAAAGCAATCAATAAGACAAAAGTCTCCATATACACCAAAATATTCAGAGAAGCACTTTTGTGATAGCAAAGAAGTGGAAATATAATGAAGACCCATCAATTAAGGAATCCATAAGCTAATTTTGGTACATAAATATAATGGGATATTATTGTACTGTAAGAAATGTATGTGATGAATACAGGAAAGCATAGAAAGATTTTCATAATGGATGCAAAATAAGGTAGAGCCAAGAAAGCAATATATAATAACACTAAACAACCACACTACAAAAACAAAAATCAAAAGTGAATGTAGATGGGGAGCCAAGATGGCAGATTGAAAGCAGGGACTAACCTGAGCTCTCCCACAAATTCCTTCATATACCTCTGAAAAGTGAATCTGAACAAATTTTAGAGCAACAGAATCCACAGAGAGACAGTGTGGCACATTTCTAGCCCAAGACAAGTTGGAAGGTCACCAGGAAGGATGTGTTGCATTGGGCTGGGAGAGGAGTGTAGCCTAGTGCACAAGCTGCACCAGTGCAGACCCAATCACAGCAAGGCCAGAGCAGACCCAAGCAGACTGAATCACCAGCAGCAGTGGCAATTCCCAGACCTCTCAGCACAGGACATGGGTGTGTTGGAACTGGGTGAGATAGAAGCACGCTGCTGCACAAGGCCTGTGACAGTGGCAACAACTATTCCTGGGTCTATCAGCCCAAAGATTAGATGTTTGAAAGTCATCTATTTAAACTTCCAGGAGCCAAGACGGTGGAGTGAATAGTGCTCTCACTGCCTCCGCCCCCCCACCTCTGTTGACCTTGAAAAACCCAGAGAATGTTGCCAACAGCAAGCCCCACCTCAGCAGACCAGCCTCAGCACACACCAGCCAGTTCCAGCTTGGAACCAAGTAAGCTACAGCATTATATGGCTTCCTGCTGCCAGAACCAGAGGCTGAGGCTAGCTGAGGTCTTTCTGTGTTTCCTCAGGGTTATACAAGGATCAACTACCCAGCAAAATTCAGCATAATCTTTCAGTCAAGGAGATAGACAGTCAATGAAATAAGGGACTTCCAGACATTCCTGAGATGAAAAGGCCAGAGCTCAATGAAAAATTTGATCTTCAAATACAGGACTCAAATTAGGAATAAAAAGGTAAACAGAGAAAAAAAAATTTAAAAAACATGTTATTCAATAAGGTCAAACAGTTTACATCCCTACATGGGAGGATGATACCTGTAAATCTTGAGAACTGTATCTTTATTATGACATTTTAAAGGGATATACATTGACAGAGGGTGTGGGTATAAATTAACTGATGTGTTGATCAAAAACCTAATCAAGGAGTGCAAAGTGATTGTAATGGGAGAAAAGGAAAGGAGGAGGCAGGAAAGGGTAAATTATATCACATAAAGAGGCACAAAAAACTATTATAGTAGAGGGAAAGAAGGGGGGAGGTGAGCATTGTTTGAACTTTATTTACACTCATTGGATTTGGTTCAAGGAAGGAATAACATACTCAATTAAGTATAGAACTCTAACTTGCCCTACAGGCAGTAGGACAGGAAAGGGGAAAGGGAAGGGGTGGTTAGAAGCGAGGAAAGAAGTAGTAAGGGGAAAAAAGAAAGAAGAGGGAGGGGGCTGATAGAAGGGAGGGAAGATTGAGGAATGTGGTGGTCAAAAGCAAAACTCTTTTGAGGAGGTTAAGGGAGAAATAAAAGCATAAACAGAGAGCAATAAGATGGAGAGAAAGACACAGATGGTAATCATAACTATGATTGTGAATGGGATGAATTCTCCCATAAAAAGGAAGTGAATAGCAGAACAGATTAAAAACTATAATCCTACAATATGTTGTTTACAAGAAACACATCTGAAACAGGAGAACACACACAAGGTAAAGTAAAAGGCTGGAGTAGAATACAATATGCTTCAGCTGAAGTAAAAAAAAAAGCAGGGGTAGCAATCCTAATCTCAAAGCAAAAGCAAAAACAGATCTAATCAAAAGAGATAAGGAAATAAACTATATCCTGCTAAAAGGCATCATAAACAATGAAGTAATATCATTACTAAAAATATACACAACAAATTGTATTAGCAACTCAATTCTTAGAGAAGAAGTTAAGGGAGCTGCTGGTAGAAATAGACGGCAAAATAGACTTGATAAATCTAACCTCAAAATAAACATGAAAGAAGTTAAGAAGGTGAATAAAATTTTATGAAAGGTAGATATAAGACCTCTGGAGAAAACTGAATAGGGATAGAAAGGAATATACTTTTTTCTCAGTGGTACATGGCACATACACAAAAAGTGACCATGTACTAAGGCATAAAGCATCATAATCCAGTGCAGAAAGGTAGAAATATTAAATGCATCCTTCTCAGATCATGATGCAATGAAAATTACATGTAATAAAGGGCCACGGAAAGGGACTAAAAATTAATTGGAAACTAAATAATCTAATCCTAAAGAATGAGTAGATCAAACAACAAATTACAGAAACAATTAATAACTACATTCGAGAGAATCACAATAACGAGACAACATACCAAAACTTACAGGACACAGCAAAAGCTATTCTTAGGATAAGTTTTATATTTCTGAATCCTTACATGAATAAAATAGAGAAAGAGGAGATCAATGAATTGGGCATACAACTGAAAAGGCTAGTAAAAGAACAACTTAAAAATTCTCCATTAAATATCAAATCAGAAATACTGAAAACCAAAGGAGAGATTAATAAAATTGAAATTAAGAAAACTATTGATAAAACTAAAATAAAACTAAGAGCTGGTTTTATGAAAAAAACCTATAAGATTGATAAACCTTTGATCAATTTGATTTAAAAGAAAAAGAAGAAAACCAAATTATTAGTATCAAAAATGAAAAAGGTGAATTCACCACCAACGAAAAGGAAATTAAAACAATAATTGGAAATTATTTTGCCCAATTGTATGCCCATAAATTAGACAATCTTAGTGAAATGGGTGAATATTTACAAAAATATAAATTGTCCAGATTAACAAAATAGGAAGTGATATACTTAGATAACCCCATCAATGGACTCCCTAGATAAAAATCTCCAAGGCCAGGTGGATTTACAAGCAAATTTTATCAAACATTTAAAGAACAATTAATTCCAATACTACACAGGCTGCTTGGGAAAACTGGTGAAAAAGGAGTCCTACAAAATTCTTCTTATGATATAAATACGGTAATGATACCTAAACCAGGAAGAGCTAAAAGAGAGAAAGAAAATTATAGACCAATTTCCCTAATGAATATAGATGGAAAAATTTCAAATAGAATATTAGCAAAAAGATTACAGCAAATTATCACAAGAATAATACACTTTGATCAAGTGGGATTTATACCAGGAATGCAGGGCTAGTTCAATATTAGGAAAACTATCAGCATAATTGATCTTATCAACAACAAAACTAGTAGAAACCATATGATTATCTGAATAGATGCAGAAAAAGCTCTTGACGAAATACAATACCCATTGCTATTAAAAACACTAGAGAACAGTAATAAATGAAGCCTTCCTTAAAATGATAAGTAGCATCTACCTAAAACCTTCAGCAAGCATTATATGTAATGGGGATAAGCTAGATGCATTTCCAATAAGATTGGGGGTGAAACAAGGACTTCCATTATCACCACTGTTACTCAATATGGTACTAGAAATGCTAGCTTTAGCAATAAGAGAAGAAAAAGAAATTGAAGGACTTAGAATAGGCAAAGAAGAAACTAAGTTATCACTCTTTGCAGATGATATGATGATTTACTTAGAGAATCCTGGAGAATCAAGCAAAAAACTACTTGAAATAATAAACAAGATTAGCAAAGATGCTGGATATAAAATAAACCCATGTAAATCATCAGCATTTCTACATATTACTAACAAAGCCCAACAGCAAGAGATAGAGAGAGAAATTCCATTTAAAGTTACTGTAGACACTGTAAAATATTTGAGAGTCTACCTGCCAAAACAAACCCAGGACCTATGTGAACAAAATTACAAAACACCTTTCACACAAATAAAGTCAGATCTAAATAATTGGAAAAGCAGTTGCTTGTGGGCCAAGCTAACATAATAAAAATGACAATTCTACCTAAATTAATTTACTTATTCAGTGCCATATAAATCAAACTGTGAAAAATCATTTTATACAGCTAGAAAAAATATCAAAATTCATCTGGACTAACAAAAGGTGCAGAATATCAAGGGAATTAATGAAAAGAAATGCTGGGGAAGGTCGCCTAGCCACACCAGATCTTAAATTATACTACAAAGCAGCAATCATCAAAACTACTTGGTACTGGCTAAGAAACAGAGGGGTAGATCAGTAGGGTAGGTATACAAGACACAGTAGTCAATGATTACAGCAATCTACTGTTTGGTAAACTCAAAGACCCCAGTTTCTGGAATAAGAAATCACTATTTGACAAAAAATGCTGGTAAAACTGGAAAATAGTATGGTAGAAACTAGGCATAGACCAACATCTGACACCATATATCAAAATAAAGTCCAAATGGGCACACAATTTAGGTATAAAGGCTAATACTATAAACAAATTAGGGTAACAATGAGTAGTTTATCTGTCTGATTCATGGAGAGTGGAGGAATTTATGACCACATTAAGAGACATAGAACATTATGAAATCCAAAGTGGATAATTTGGATTACATTAAATTGAAAAGTTTTTGCACAAACAAATGCAATGCAATCAAGATTAGGAGGGAAGCAGAAAACTGGGAAAGAATTTTTACAACTAGCGCCACCGATAAAGGCCTCAATTCTAAAATATATAGAGAATTGAGTCAAATTTACAAGAATACAAATCATTCCCCAACTGACAAATGGTCAAAGGATATGAACAGCCAGTTTTCACAGGAAGAAATTAAAGCTATCTATAGTCATGGGAAAAAATGCTCTAAATCACTAGATCACTAAATCACTAAATCATTAGAGAAATGCAAATCAAAACAGCTCTGAGGTACCACATGACCCCTATCAGATTGGTTAACATGATAAAACAAGAAAATAATAAATGTTAGGGAAGATGTCATTAAAGCAGAACACTAATGCATTGTTGGTGGAGTTGTGAACTGATCCAACCATTCTGGAGCGCAATCTGGGACTATGTTCAAAGGACTATAAAAACGTGCATACCCGGCATTTGCAACTAGGGGCGGCGGCGAAGGGAAGAGCCCGAGCAGGTAAGTTTAGCGAGGTCATTCACTCGCAGTCCACGTTGCTCCCCCACAACCCGAAGCTACGCACCCAAGCCAGCCCGCTGCCGAACCCCATCTCCCTACCCTTTATCACCTCTCATTAGAGAAAGGGGAGGATGAGTAGATCTAGTTCAATGTCCAGCCAACTTCTGGCCTCCAAACAGAAAGACGAGTCTGAGAAGAGAGGGCGGGGCCGATCCCAGAAACAACCCCCCAAGGAGCCCAGTGAGGCACCAACTCCCAAGAGACGTCGGGGCAGACCAAAGCGGAGTAAGAATCAGAGGGCTGCGAAAGGCCGGAAAAGCACCACTGCCCCAGGGAGGAAACCAACAGGTAGACCCAAAAAAGTGGAGAAAGAAGAGGAAGGAGGGACATGCCAGGAGTCTTCGGAGAAGGAGCAGTACCCAAGTCTGCTTCTATCTCGCTACCTCATTCCCCTCGATGATGATGACTAGGGCGGCGGCCCTCTCGTTCTGGGACTAGACGGAAAAATGTTGATCTTTAAACCCTCATGTTTCTTCCCCCACCTTTCCTTTCCTTCAATCTGCCCTTCCTGGTTTTACTGGTCAGAGACATATCTACCCGGGAAAAATGCCTCTCCATTCACACATTGGACGTACTCACACGAACCCTGGCCGCCTTATATGGGATTGTGCTGGGCGAGGTGGAGCAGGCAGCAGGTGGTTGAGCCTCTGGGGGCACTCCCTGCCTCGCTCCCCCCACCTCCCACATCCATCCATCCATGCATAGACCCACCCACCCTTTCCCAGGACTGGGACTTCTTTTGTAGTCCTCCTTCCCTGGACAGAGCTAGCTTTTTGACTTAGCTGCCAACACCTGTTTCTTTGTCTCGCTCCACCCCCCCCTCCCGAATGGGACCAGGGTTCCTGTTTTCCCATTTCCCCCTCCCACACCCCAACTCAAAAGGATTTGAGCGGAAAAGGACAGATTGTGAGTATCTCGATCCTAAGAGCTCAGCTTCAACAGACTTCTGTCGGGGGATATTCTGTACCCCCACCGCCCTTTCTTTCTACCTTCTACCCAGTCAAAATTGGTCCCAAGGGTGGAGGTGGAAGCAGACTTTTTACTGGGAGTAGAAGGGGGGGGCAGTACCCCACCCTTTCCCCCTCCTGCCCTGTCCACACACTCTGGCGTTTCCTGAGCATCAAACTGGAATGGGGCTGGGCTGGAGCCTAGGGTGTCAGGCACCAATTGAGAAGTAGCTAAGGGGATGGGAGAGAATCTGAATCATCTATTTGCTGCTCAGGAAATCTAGGGAAAAGGGAGACTTGACAGTCCTATTAATTTCCCCCAATCTTGGGCTGGTCTTCCTTGGCCTGTGATTTTTGCATTTAGAATGCATGTTTTGCAAGGATTTTTCCTCTCCAGCTGCCCCCTTCCCATCCCTCCTTTCAGAATGTTATCCCCCTTCCTCCTAGGAGCTGGTCACATCTTTCCTCCGTTCACAATCTACCTTTGAACACATTTTGTTTCCTTTCTTTTTTAAAACGGTTTTGTTCTTATATTCTGTGGCTTCCAGACTCAGCCATGCAGTTTTGTTGGTTCTCACGTTCACCTATCCCTCCTCCATCCACTCCATCTTGCTCATCCTCCCCAAATCATCACAGAGGAGGGCTTGGGGAGATAGTGGACACCCAGGCCTAGTTTACTAAAAAGTGGTATTGTTTGGGTAGGTGGACCCCAGGGGAACTGCCCATCCCCACTTCTATCAGTTCCTCCTTTGGTAATCTTCAAGTTGACAGGGTTAGGGGAAGGAGGTCCAGCCGAAGTGGGGGAAGGGGTGGTCCCAGACGGTCATGAGGCACCCCCCCCAACTCTGGTTTCCTATTTGCAGTTAATTGAATAAAAATGAAATCTTTTTTTCTGGAAAAAAAATGTGCATACCCTTTGACACAGCACTTCTAGGGCTATATCCCAAAGAGATCATAAAAATAGGAAAAGGTCCCACATGTATAAAAATATTTACAGCAGCTGTCTTTGTGGTGGCTAAGAACTGGAAATTGAGGGGATGCACATCAATTGGGGAATGGCTGAATAAGCTGTGGTATATGAATGTAATGGAATATTATTGTGCTATAAGAAATGAGCAGACTTCATAATAACCTGGAAAGACTTATATGAACTGATGCTGAGTGAAGTTAGCAGAACCAGGAGAACATTGTACGCAGTACCAGCCTATAATGGCAAGCAAAGTGGGACTTTTTGCTGTTTTTTGTTCTGGAGTGCTTCTCAGCACGAAGGCAATCAAGTGCCTTTGATTAAGTCTTGCCTTTGTTTGAAGAGTTTTGATTGAATCAATAGTCTTTGATGACCTGCTTAAGTCACAAGAAAGCCTAAGTCACATGAGTTTGAGTCACATGGCTGCAGAATAGTACATATACTCTGAGAATTTTGCTTTGGTGGCTCACTCATTGGAAGACTGTTCCTGTGATTTAGCCAGAGGAGACTCTGGGTAGCCATTAAGGAGCCCCCCTGCTTTGAAAACCCAGATGTTGGTGCTTCTCTCTCTGGTAATTATGTATGTATTGCTATAGACAGACAGTGAGAAGCCCTGTCTGCTGATTTGTTTTATTTGCTCTGTTTACATATTTTCTGCTTGTAATTTCTGTTTGTGTTTTCTCTGAAGTTCAGGGTGCTGACTTTTCCCCCTGAACAAAGTGAGTGGTATATGTACGTTTAATTAAAGTGAGATTGTAAACCCCTTAAAGTTGCTTTCCTTAGAAAAGCAGATCAAAGAACCTGTGCTAGCAGTCCTGGTGTTACTGGTGTTATTGGCCTTACACCTATGGAAGGGAAAGTGGAAGGGACACTAGAGATAATTAGAATGGTGTAAGAAACAGAAGATGGCAATGAAAACATATTTTTTTTAAAAAAGTAATTAGATTTTATTTCATATCTTTCATGCTCTATTAAACTACACTTTTAATAATCAAATTTCTTAGAATTGTCCCTCAAGGATATTTGTAGTTTGTGAACACTTAAATTAAATTATAAGTCACTTTTCTAAAAGGTATGGTAGAGGCAGGCAAAAAAGCTGTATTTCACACAAATAGACCTCTAAAATAATTTTATATAATTTTACAAACTCATGCACTCTAAACATTTTGCCATAACGCGATAATATTCTAATTCCTATCTATCTTGGTTTATAAAATCAAAATTTGAAAGTATATAATAAGGAAGGAAATGTTTGGCCAAATTACACCTCTGACTTTATACTGAAAACTCTAGCATCAGTGAATATATAGTTTATATGATGATCTGTGATCAATAGTATATTTGTCAAAAAGTCCAATGTATCTTTCTAAAATACTCCTCAAATTAGCTTATAGTTACTTATGTAAATATATTATATTCAAATAACCCCAAAATATAAGCTCTATAAGTTTATCTAGGGCAGAAATTATTTGATTTTGTCTTAATATTTCTAGCTCCTATCCCAGTGTCTTAATAAGAATGAAGTTCAATGTTTGTTGAATTAATGTGAATGAACTATTTTTACACTATCCTCATTCCTCTTCAGGATTCAGCCTCTTCCATGCCTCAGAAACCTCTTCATCCTGAAGCTCATTCCAGCCCTGGAATTCACACACTGGAAGCATTTTCAGCCTTCAGCTACCTCTCCCTCTGATTGGATGGCTCCATCTGGAACCCCATTTAAGGGAAGTACCCAGAAGAGGCCTGCCTAATTCCTCCCCAGACTTTACTTTTCTATTTATATTTTCCACCATTTAGAATAGTATCCAATAAATAATAAACATTTAATAAATGATTCTTGATTCAACTACACTAATTTATGATACTGAAAGGCATATTTTAAAGAGGACTGCCATCCAAGATATTTTCATATTCACACAAATCTTTTTCTTTATTTCCATAGAAATAAAACTACAATTTTCCATGTAAACTTTTCATAACACCAGCTTATAACCAATTATTTCAAGTGATCCTACCACAGAAAACAAATGACAACTTCAGCATTATATTTTAATTTTGTTTTCAACCTCTAAAATCATTAATTTTATCATCTTTGAAAAAAAGTAGATAGGACAAAGGTATAGGACTAGATACCTTCTGGTTCTAAAGCACTATGAATCACTGGGCTTTTCTGTTCCTGACACATTATATATACACTTCTATTGACCTTGATGTATGCCAGCAAAAATCTCCATTCGGTAGTTTTCAAGTCCCACGTAATACAGTAATTATAGGTACTTACAAAGTTTAATGGATGCTACCCTTGTGTAACTTTGGTTCCCGCCTCCACTCTACCAAAGTCATGCTATTAGTCATTTCATGAAACAAAAAGGATTTTTTTTAAACTTCATCAATTGTTCGTCTCAAGTTTTCAATTTTTCATTATTTAAACTCATTTTGCAGAGCAATCCTTCACTTTTCTAATATATTCTTCACTTAAGCATTCACATTTCCCTTAAAAAAAAGTCATCCATTTTCACAAGCCTTTTTACACCCAGTAAAATGCTTTTACAGGGAAGCTACAGTTCTCCTTGCTAAATCACTTACAGTATTTTCAAGCAGGATTGGAAAACTTTTTTCTGAAAACAATCAAGTAATTTTTGTGGATTAGAAAATTAATATGACAATAAAAGTATTGAATAACTGAAAACTATATCAAATAATTAGCTTATAATAGAAATATAATATTTGTAAGCAAAAATAAATCACAAATAAGGAACTTATTTTTGATCATTACAAAATACCTCCAATGAAAATGAGAATTGAGAATGGTAATGGGAAAGTAAACTAGGAGTCAGAAGACTAGTGTACTAATAACTAGCTAAATGGCCTTGACAAGGTCATTTCAGCCTTTGGCCTACACTTCTCCATCTGTAATACAACAAAGTTGAATTTGAACAATGAGGCTTTTTGAATCCTCATGTGAGATAATCAAATAAAGAGAGGTGCTTGACCTGGCCCAGGAGATGTGTGATAAACCAACCAGATGGCTTAGACATCCAGCCATGCATCCAGATTGCTTTTCTCTGAATGACCTTTGGCTTCTCAGTATCCTTCCTTAAATATGGTGCCCAGCAGTGAAAATAACACTATATTAAAATAAAATGGAGCACCTGTTTTTGTTGGTGGTGGTGCTGTTGTTGTTTTCTAATTTCTGGGTCCTCTGTCTCTCTGAAAACTGCCAAACACTGTATTACTTTCAAGGCTCATCTCAGATTGTTAACTCATATTGAGTTTAAAGGCTAATAAAATGCTTAGGGTTTTTTCAGATATTGCTCCTATCTTGTGATTGCATAAAGTAATTGTTGTTTTTAACCCAAGTATAAAACTTTACATTCATATCAATCATCTTATTTCATTTCAGCAAGCTTTTATGAAACACCTGTTATGTGCTAGGTATCCTGCTAGAAGCTTGAGATAAAAAGATAAGAAATGAAATAGCTCGGACTTTCAAGAAGCTTTCATTCTCCTTGGGCAGGGCTGGGGGAGGAGGAAGATAAATATGTGGGCAGATTTCTATATACAAAACAACTTCAAAATAATTTTGGGAGGAGGATGCAGAACTAATGCCTGGAAAAATAAGGAAGGGTATGTGATTGAGCCTAACATTCCCATCTGTCAGGATCTTTTGGAATACTCAGTGGATGGATGAGTTAAGTGATCACTCCCAGGCCTTTTACATCTTCAAATTTGATAAGAATAATATCTAATCCATTGATTAACATGTTAAACAGCATGAAGCAAACACTGATCTACAGAGCAATCTACTGGAGGCCACCCACAAGTTGACATCAAAATATTAAGGACTATCTTGTATTCCTGGGCATTCAACTATTTGAAATCGACATAACTTCACTTTCTAGATCATTTTTGTCTTCTCTACAAAAGAAAATCATGAGTTTTTGTCAAATCCTTTAAAAAATAGAAATAAACTCTATCTACAACATTTCCATGATCTAAAATCAAGTAATGTGTCAGAGAAACCTACCAATACTCTAACATGATGAGCTATTGTTGATTTATTCATGTGCACTCTTTCTGTTTAATGCTTCCTTTTCTTGATGTTCCTTAACCAACCCTTTATTAATATGCCATAGAGTTTTGCTGAAGAACCAAATTCAAGATCATCAGCATATAATCTGTAGACTATTATCTTTGATTTTAAGAAAATACACAATATTTGCTGTTCTCCAGTACTATATTTGTACATAATAGATCACATTCTCCAAATTCTTTTAAAGATCATTGATAGTAGATGAGCAAGATATCTATTAGTTCATTTGGAACTTAAACATGTAATTTGCTTGGATAATGAGATTTAAACTTGTCAAAAGCAGTTTGAGGCTGTTTTACTATCTTAATCTTCAATATAAATTCCCTATCAATCATTTTTTTGTTTGCCATCCCAAAGAATACTTTCCTTAGAAAACACAAGCATAATAGGAATTGACCAACCCTGTCTTCTCCAAAGTCATTCATTCCTATCCCATCAAACCTAGGCAATGGTTTAAGCCTTTCTATCCTCCTTTCCCCAATATAGTCACACACAAAAAAACTCTCCTTTGCTCTGAGCTTTCCTGATAAGTCACCTCATTCTGAGCTTTGACATTCCTGACACTGTTCTTCCATTATCATTCAATACTACAGATTTGTCCTCTCTTTTCTGCCTTTCATCTTTACTTCTATCATTTGTCGTTGTCCTTTTAAAATCTAAGTTGGTTGGTGAGTATCATCTACACTGGTTTCTTAGATAATTCCACTTTTCCTCTTCATTAGGATGGTTTCTCTTTGTATCTTCATTATTTCACTTTTGAGAGGTTTCCATGATTCAATTACATGAATTCTGCAGTAGAATTTGAATCCTTGGGATCCTTTTTATACTTTCTCTGAACTCTGAAATATGTTCTCCTTAAATCTAAGGTAGATTTCAGACTATTCCTGCTTCTCTGCTTCTCTACTATAAAATCGAAGATGGAACAGTTCCTTCTAAGGTTCCCATCATTTTCATGACAGCAGATAGTTATTTCCTGTTTATTTGTTCTTTATAAGAATCAGATCCGGTATAGAATTCTTTCATGTCGGCTCTTTTGCATTTTGAAAAAGAAAAATATCATTAAGACACATTAAGGAATTATTAGCTTCTCCATGATTTTTTTCACTCTATTTTTCTTGCTTTTCTGCAACATGGCTAATATGGAAATGTTTTACATAATTTCACATGTATAATTGCTTTCACATTGCTTGCATTCTCAATAGGTGGGGGAAGGGCAGGAGAGAGAAGCACACTGTGTGACAGCAAATAGTTAAAAACAAAGTGAATGTCCAGTGACTGGGGAATAGCTAAACAAAATCTGATACGTGAATTAATGGAATATTATTGTTCAGTAAGAAATTACAGATATGAGGAATTCTAAGAAACATGGGAGATGTATATTAACTCATACAGAGTAAAATCAATATAAACAGAGGAATAATATACACAATGACTATAAAGATGTAGATAGATAAATGATTAGATAGAATGATAGAATATTTATTAACCCTTCACTCTGTGCCAGGCACTGTGCTAAGTGGTCAGGGGACACACACACACACACACAAATTAAACAAGACAGTTTATACCTTAAAGGACTTGACATTCTAACAATGGAAGATAATACATAAAGGGTAGCTGATGGGAGAGGGGATAGGAGGGGAGAGGACAAGATGAGGAAGTGGAGAAATCCAGAGAGTAGATAGAAAAGCTGAGGTCCTTCCAGAAATAGCTATGTGGCTAGGAACTCACCAGTTCAGAGGGTGAGCCTCAGAACAGAGTACAGAGAGTACAAAGGGAAGTCAAATTCTGATTAACTGAAAAACCAATAATGAAGCACAAACTCCTTCTTGTCAGAGAGGTGGTGAACTGTGAGATTTCTTTGTTATGAAGGAGGGTTCAGTTCTTGGGGGTAGGGAATAATAGAGTATATCCCAAAATGATAGAGCTGGTTTTTAAAAAAACTCAACCTTTTTTTAAGTTCTGTACATGGGTATCAAGATTCTTCAAACTTAGGGAACATAAATGCAACGGACAATAAGACTTGGTGGATAGGGCAAGTCTTAATTTCATAACGAAATGGATGGCATCAAGAACCACCTTTAATACATGTTAACTCTGTCACTATAGGCAAAGAACCCCTCAGTGATCCAGACAAATTTCTAAGATAACAAGTTACAGGAGTTGCTGTTCTGCCGTAGTATAGGTAGTTTCCACACCTGGATGTTGTCTAGACAGATGAACTCACAAGTCTTGGGGGACAAAAAAACCTGAAAATTCAGAAACATTAACCTCTTTACCCATGTATTTCAAATAAAATCCAGTTCCCATTATGAAAAATTAAACCTTCTCTTTTATATATACTAGTAAAGCTTGAATGATTCTGATTCCCCCATATCTAGCATATTCAAAATCAGTAAAAATCCTCTCCAAAGCCATGAAAAGAAATATAATTATATTCTTTTTCAGGCTGAGTTTTGCTATGCTTCTCCCTGGACACATAATTTTTATTGCACTCATAAAACATTCTGAATCTGAAAAATGTAGGTATTTGTTGGAACCATCTGAAATGCTAATGACATTCATTTAAAGGCCACATAACTATTAATTCTATCTATGCTTTCTAATATTTATGCTTTACTTGACAGAAGTGTAAACTATGCAGTAATTGCATTCACATAGTACTCTTTGGTGATCACATCATATCAGGGGAGCAACCCTATATTTCAATTTGCTTTTTCTGTTTTGGGTTGTTGTGGGGTTTTTTCCTCCAGAATTCAAAGAAAGTTTATAATATGTAATTATATGTTTGTACATATGATTATAATATTAATAATGTATATCATAATTCTAATAATGAATAAAATTTATTATCAACTAATAATCAGGAAATGTTTTTATGCACATGGGAGCTAGGTGCTAATACCCTTATGCATTTTATTTATATTTTTGTAAACAGTCATCCATTTCATTTGGCTTGTCAGATTTATTGGCATATAATTGGGTAAAATAGCCCTAATAATAGCTTTAATTTTCTCCTCATTGGTGGTAAATTCACTTTTCATTTTTGATACTGGTTTGGTGTTTTTTGAATCAAAATAACTTATGATTTACCTATTTTATTGGGGTTTTATTTTTCATAAAACCAGCTCCTACTTTTATTAGTTCAATGATTTTCTTACTTTCTGTTTTATTAACATTTCCTTTGATTATCAGACTTTCCAATATGGTATTAAATTGTAGATTTTTAATTGGTTCTTTTTCTAGTTTTTTTAGTTGCATGCTGAATTCATTGATCTGCTCTTTATTTTACTGATATATAATTTAGAGATATAAAGTTTCCCCTTAGTACTGCTTTGGCTACATTTCATAAATTTTGGTATGTTGTCTCATTGTTGTCATTCTCTTTAATGGGATTATAAATCGTTTTTATGATTTGTCCTTTGACCTTCTCATTCTTTAGGATTAGATAATTTAGTTCCTAATTAATTTTTAATCTATGTTTCTTTCCATGGCCCTTTATTGAATGTAATTTTTATTGCACTATGGGCTGAAAAGGAGATATTTAATATTTCTGTTTTTCTGTACCTGGTTGTGAGGTTTTTGTGCCCTAATACAAGGTCAATTTTTGTGTAGGTGCCAGGTACCAGTGAGATAAAAGTATATCTTTTCTATTCCCATTCACTTTTCTCCAGAAGTCTTCCATATATAACTTTTATAAAACTTTATTCATCTTCTTAAATTTTTTGTGTTTATTTTTGGATTAGTTATCCAGTTCAAAGTGGGAAAAGTTGAGGTTCCCATTGATAGAGTTTTACAATTTCCTCCTACAACTCATGTAACTTTTTCTTTAAGAATTTGGATGCTATACTACTTGGCGCATGTATAATTTGTATAAATATTACATCATTGTCTATGGTACCTTTTAGAAAAATGCAGTTTCCCTCCTTATTTCTTCTAGTTAGATTTTTGCTTTTTTGCTTTTTTATTGTAAACAACATATTGTAGGATTCTGGTTTAATCTACTTTGCTATGCACTTCCATTTTATGAGGGAGTTCATTCCATTTCCCTTCATGGTTATGCTTACGAACTGTGTATTTTCCTCCATTCTAATTTTTTCCTGTTTTTCCTTCTCTCTTTCATCCTGTGCCTCCTCAAAAATCTGTTTTGCTTCTAACCACCCACCACTTCCCCCAATCCTCCCACCCTTCTATCAGTCCACCCCTTCTCTTAACCCTCCTACTTCCCCGTAGGGTGAGATAGATTTCTATACTCAACTGAGTGTGCATGTTATTTGTTAGTTGGCTCTTTGAGCCAATACAATGAGAGTAGGGTTCAAGCATTGCCTACCACTACCAGTGCATCTTCTCTACTGTAAAAGTTCTTCCTTTCCTTCCTCTTTTAGGTGAGATAATTTACCCTATTCTACCTCTCCTTCCCCTTTTCCCAGTGCATCCCTCTCTCACCCCTTCATTTTTCAAAATATCTTTCCATCATTCCATCATAGTCAATTCACCTTCTAACTGTCTTAATAATGATAAAAGTTCTTAGGAGTTACAAGTGTCAACTTCCCATGTAGGAATGTAAACAGTTTAGCCTTATTGAATCCCTTATGATTTCTCTTTCATAGTTACCTGTTTATGTTATGAGTCTTGTATTTGAAAGTCAGATTTTCTATTTGGCTCTAGTCTTTTCATCAGGAATGCTTGAAAGTCCTCTATTTCGTTAAATATCCATTTTCCCCTGAAGATGCTCGTTTTGCTGGGAAGGAGATTCTTGGTTTAATTCCTAGCTCCTTTGCCCTCCAAAATATCACACTCCGAGTCCTCTGATCCATTAGTGTAAAAGCTATTAAATCCATGGTATCAGAATTGTTTCTTTCTGGCTGCTTGTAATATTTTTTCCTTGACCTGGGACTTCTGGAATTTGACTACTATATTGCTCAGAGTTTTCCTGTTAGGATCTCTTTCAGAAGGTGACTGATAGATTCCCTCCATCTTTATTTTACCCTCTGGTTCTAGGATATCAGGGCAATTTTCCTTGATAATTTCTTCAAGTATGGTAACCAGGTCCATTTTTTGATCATGGCTTTCAAGTAGCCCAATAATTCTTAAATTATCTCTCCTCGATCTATTTTCCAGGTCAGTTGTTTTTTTCCAATAAGACATTTCACATTTTCTTCTAATTCTTTCATCCTTTGGATTTTATTTTATTCCTGAAGTCTCATAAAATCATTAGCTTCCACTTGCCTGATTTTGCTTTTTAAGGCGTTCTCTTCGGTGGATTTATGTGCTTCTTTAGCCATTTGACCAATTCTGTTTTTTAAGGTGTTATGTTCTTCCATATTTTTATGCCTCCTTTACCAAGCTGTTAATTCTCTTTTCATATTTTTTTGGCACCATTCTCATTTCTTTTCCCAATTTTCCCTTACCTTTTAATTTGATTTTTTAAATCCTTTTTTAGATTTTCTAGGAATTGGGGGGTGGAGGTCAGGCTTTGAGCAATTCTGTTTTCTTTGAGGCTTTCCATGTAGCTATTTTGATATCATTGTCTTCTGAATTTGTGAATTATTTATGAATTGATTTTCCCTGTCACCATAGTAACTTTTTGGTAAGGTTCTTTTTTGTTGTTTGCCCATTTTTCCAGCCCATTTCTAGACTTTTAACTAGATAGTAAAGTTGGACTCTGCTCCCAGGGTGGAGGGGCCACTGTCCCAAACTTTTTTGTGGCTCTGTTTTCAAAGCTAGTTTTGAGGGGCTGTAAGCTTTTGCCTCTTCCAAGGTGATATAATCTAAGGAGAGGTGTAGTCAATACTTTCCCAGCCTATGCTCTGGAATGTGAGAGACCGCAAGCACTCCCTTCTATCCTAGAACTGTGAATAGGGCCCCTGCTCCCTCCTGCTGCAAGTGCCTTTACTCCTTACCATCCTGGAATTGGAACTCAGGCTCCTTTCCTGCTTTTGAAAGCATCAATGTTCCTTTCTGCCTTGGACCTAAGACTGGGGCCCTTGACCCCCTTAGAACCATGGAAAGCACTCTTCTTTGCCTTGGAACTGTGACCAGGGTCCCTGCTTCCTTATAGCCACAAGTACCAGTCTATTTGTGCTCCTCTTTGCCCTGGAAATGGGACCCAGAATCCTATATGAGTAATGCAACAGAGTCCTGTACCCAGTGCCAGAAACAGGTCCCTGCAATCTCCTTTTGACCAGCTGGCCAACCTCCCTACATTTTGTCAGCTTAGAGCACTGGAAACTGTCACCTCATCGCTGCTATGCCACTACCTCCAAGGCCTGCTGCTGCTGGCTTGCCAGGGCACTCTACATCTGACCACCACCCTGGTGATACAGATCTTTCCAGCCAACCTCCTAAGTTGTCTTAGCCTGAAAATTTGTTTCACCTTGACCTTTTGTTGGATCAGCTGATCCAGAATTCAATTTAAGGTGTTATTTTAAAGTTGTTTGGAGGGGAATTTGAGAGAATTCAGATGAGTCCCTGCCTTTACTCTGACATCTTGGCTCCACCCCACCCATATTTCTTAATGTGTGGCTCCAACAGCTAAATTTTTCTTTGAGAAGCAATAATGCTTCAGGGAACTGATATAGTCTTCATTCTCAGGGATCTCTTTAAAAATAGTTATGACAAAAATAAGTTTCCTTTTAAGTTCTTTAATGGGCTAGGCTTTTAAGCCAAAAAGATTCAGGTTCAGGTTAAGACAAAATCACATCATCATAAAGGGCAAACAGGATGTCCTTGAACAAGCCCCGAACTGGAAATAAGGAGATCTGTGTTCTGTTTTAGCTCTGTAGCATCTTTTTGATCCTGGGCAAGTCATTTAAATTCCCTGAGCTTGTTCCCTCATTTCTGATATGAGGAGAGTAAGTATGTCATTTCTAAGGCCATGGTCTCCCAAGCCAATACATAGATAGTCAGCAATAAAATATCAGAAGTATTTATATTTGTTTGAAAATAAATTGAGCTTTATTTATTTTTACTACATGGAGTGACATTAATGCCCTTAGTCCATCTAAGATAGCTTTCAACATATTGTGATATATTGCACTTGCATTCTGGATTATATTATCTAGTTGTTCGTTTGTTTGATTGTTTTTTGTTTGTTTTTCCAAACTGTCGAAATAGAAAACTGGCTTAAAAGATTCCCATTAAGAAACCATGGCAGCTCTGGCTCTTCCAACACCCTCTCACTCAAAATGGCCTTTCGAATCCCCAAAAGGTAGCTACAACTCTTTCTTATCAGAGTTTTAAGGGTAGTCCTGAGAGGGTTGGGGATGTCCTTCTAATTCTGTTGTTCATGTACCCCAACTGGTTTGCTTCTCCTCATGCTCATTAGTGAATATGAATTAGTCAATTTGGTATACTTAGCTTTTAGGAAAAAAAAATATTACTTAAGTGACACAGGAAAAACACGTGGTGTAAAACATTCTGCTCAAAAGTCTGTGGTCTGCTCTCCCAGGTGTATGCACATGGCTCTAAGCTCAAGGTTAGAACACCGGAGGCAAAGGGGTACTTCAGAGCTCCTCGAAGTCCTGCTGACAGATCTTCAAGGTGTTCTCCTTGAGTGTATTATAGCTTCTCTGCTGAACTCCTTTCACCATCATGTCCAGTCTATCTTCTCTTCGGATAATAACTCTGTCATCGGTTGTTCCAGGGACACAGCTAAAGTTCAAAAGTACTCTAGATCCTTTGAAGATCGTAAGACTTTCTTCCAGCCAGTGTGGGATGGTGGGGAGGAAGGAAAAGACCAAGGCAAGGAATGGGGTTCTTATATTCTTCCTCTAGCAATTTCTTTTCAATAGTTTGGGAGAAAGGCTTCTATCACTAATCTTTTAAACACTCAAATCTCCAACTCTATATTAGCTTGATAATTTTATTTAAGTCCCACAAAGCATGGCCAAGTCCCTCAACAAATCTGAAGACATTGTAACATACCTAGTTGAAATGCTTTATTGAGTTGAAATGATTTATTGAGTTTATGAAAATTATCTACCCTGATAAAAGTATCATAGATAAGTGGAGCAGGCTGACTGATTGTCTCAATTGACCACAACACTTATATGGGGACTGAAGATCGTGTGAGCAGAGTAAACAAAAAAATTTCTAGTACTCCTTGATAGCAAAATTAGGAGATTAAAAAATAATGACAGTCTAATCAAATCTAATGGGATATAAGCCAAAAAATTATCAAAATTATTTGAAATATGGATTTACAGTCACCTTAAGGGTAAATGTTTTGTGATATTTGCTAATAATCATATAAAGCCATCATGATTAGCAAGACTTTTAAAATTAAACTTTTATTATCCAAAGTAATGTCAGTGTGTCATCTACAAAAACTCCCATAAATGCACATTGAAAAAAATATAATGGTTAAAGACACACAAAAGCATCACAGGAAAGAGAGCCAGAAGTTAAGATACAACTTGCTTTACTAGGACAGGTAAGCTGAATAATTGTTCATTCGACTCATCAACTGGTACCAAGAAAATATTTTAGGAAAAGGAAATCAAAGGCAGGAATTTAAGAGATGAAAAGATATGAGATAGGTAAATCTTGTCACAATATACAAACTATAGCTGTAAATAATCATATTAATTTTCCAGTTGTTTACAATAGAGTATTGTCATGTACAAGAAGTACATTTATTGGCTCACAAAAAATTTTACTAGTCTCCCCACAGAAACAGTCAAACCAGAATTCTTGATTGCTAGCTCTGTATAAACTTCTTCTGGACTGGGTAACCGAGTTACAAACTACTTAATTTATATGTTTTCTATTTTTTCCTCTGAAGCTCAAATAAATGCTCTATGAAAATTTCTTTCAATAACCTTTACATATTCAGTCATCTCAAGGTAGGTAGCCAGGAAGTATATGATGAAATCAAAATAAGAGCAGAAAAGGAATGCAGGAAAGGACATAAAAATGTGGCTGGAATATTCTGGATTTTCTCAAGGTCACTCAGTAACAGATGCACATAAAATGTATTGGATGGGAAGGTAAAGGACCTAAATGCTAGCCATAAATATGATATATAATCTTAAACAATCCACTTACCCTCTTTTTGCCTCAGTTTCCTCACTATAATACTGGAATGCTGAGTGCACCTTAAAGAAAGCATGTTTTATCCAACTTTATATGACTCATAAGGCCTGATACAGTTCCTTGAATATAATAAGCATTAAATAAATAATAGATAAATAAAATAATGATCTACTTTACAAATCTCCTTTCACCTCTAAAATCTATGATTCTAGGACTTCTGATTTTCAGACTACCTACTAGACAAATTAATGGTGTCAGTCTTAAAAATACAGAAAAGAATCATAAGTTAGACAGTAGGGTGTAAAAGACACAATTTGCTTCAACAGGAAGATTAATCTGAATAATCAATTATTGGATTTGTCAATTATTACTGACAGAAGAGGATCTGAAAGGCAGAAGTGCAAGACAGAGAGAGAAGACAAATTAGGTATTTTAAAATTAAAATTTAAGGCTGCATTTTACTCTAACAAATTAATTTTTTAAATAAATAATAAAGAAAGTTAATGCAGTACAGTAGCTGGATAGAGTCCCAGAGTCAGAAAATTCTGAGGACAAATTACTTCTGACGCTGGCTGCTTGTGTGATTCTGGGCAAGTAACTTAAACTCTCAATGTCCCAGACAACTCTCTAAGTCTGCACATTACAGCTATTAGTGGTATCTATAGTGGCATCCCTTCGCTGATTAAATCATAAATCAGGCCAAAATAAATAAATAAACACACACAGTCAGAACTTGTGTTCTCCGTAGTTTACAGTCAATCTTATAAGAGTGAGGAGGTGTTCTGTTACAGATATTGGACTATAAAAACCTGATTCTTTCTCATATTTTTAGTCAATAACATCTTTGACAGAAAGGCAGTGTGGTAGAAAGCTGGTTAGGGAACTAACCTGGATGAACCAAGAACACCTGAGCTCAAGTTCTACCACTTAGATCTTGCTGACTTCTCCATGCTCTAGGCAATCCTCTAAGACTATAAATTGGTAGATGGGATTTCCTCATCCAGGAGCTCTACAAAAATTAAATGACAGGTCCAGGCCCTATTTCTAACCCTATGCTTTCGATAGATCATTCTCATAAAAATTTCATAGAGACAAGAAAGTAGTCATGTAAGCCAATAGCTGTTTGGGTCTTTTATGTCCTATGGCCTTTTCTCAATCCTCATCCTTCTTAAATATTCTAAAGTATGAAAAAGAAGCCAGTGCTAGGTAGATTGTGAGTTGTTGGGATCAAATGAAATATTTTTAAGTGCTTAGCACATTGACTGGAATATGGGCAGTGATATATAAATGTTTCTTCTCCTTCCTTCCCTCACTACAAACTTTAGGGAGAGGGACAGGGAAGAAGGGATTAATTAACCCATAAGGGAAACATACAATTTTAAAATCGCAAATTACTTCCTGAACATGTATCAAGAATTTGGTATAAGAGAGGTATCTTTTGAATGCATTTGCTGGGAGATTTTGGCTTGTCATAAGTAGTTTGGATTTGTCTTTCAAAAGAAAAAAAGGTAAGTTTTCTTTCCGTTTCCATCACTTGGCATGATCAAGCTCAGTCGTGGTTCACAACATATTTTCTGCAACCTTTGTTTTACCTTTAAATTTTGATGTTTTGTAAAGAAAGAATGACTATAAGTATGACATCTTCACCTATAACGTTCTGTGAATAATGTATACTTTAATGTAGTCCTAAATTCTTATGTCCCTTTGCCTGACAAAGCGATCGAGAAGAGCCTCTTGGTTGAGGCAGTTTTTTAGTCCCTTTTGACATCCTCATTGTAATGACCTAATATGAGGTAAATTCCTCTAAGAATTAGTGATAATCAGAATCAGTATCTTTACTCTTTTACCTCTTTCCATTTTTCAGAATCAAAAGTTTTTAAATGGTTGAGTTGGAGCTTTTATAAGTATATGTTCTATCTTCATCTTTATCATGTTATCTAATCTAGTATTGATTTTGAACTCTAGTCAATGATCTCTCCATTATGCAAAATCACTGATTATAAATTGAATCTGATGGTGGTAACAGTTGTTTCCTATCCTTTAATATTACAAAAATTCTCTTTTTTTGTAATGTTGCCTGTTAATTTATATATTACAATTAGGAGGCTCTGCAATGTCACAGGACTTAATGCAATCAGCACTATATCATCTGCAAAAAAGAGGAAGTGAAGGACCCCACCATTTATAAGGAACCCTTCTTCAATTTATATTATGATAGTGAATGGCTTACATCAGCATATCTCTTTGTTTTATACCTACTTTGATATCTGTAATCAGAAAGTTGTTAAAGTTACCTCTGTTGTCATATCCTCTAAAGAATCACATAGTTCTGGAACTAGCATGGAAAACACCTTTCAGGAGCACAAACTTTAAAAGTTTTACTCTACCAAATTAAATGTGTTTAATAACCAATAATCACAATATGATTTTGCATTTTTTACAACTTTCAGTCAATTGTATGGTTGTAAAATGTCGACCATCAAAAATAATTTTGAAGTCTGCCTATGTCCTACTCATAATTTCATCAAGTATACCCTAAATCTTAGTCAAGAATTTCCTCAATCTATGTATAAATTATCATAAAAATTTTCTATGGATGAAATCCTTAAGCATTCAAAAGTAGTAGTCTAATTACCTACAGATGAAAAAACCAAACGGATGAAGAAGATCTATTGTCTAGATTATGATAGGTAATTTAATGGGTAAACCATAGTATTTTTCATTAGAACATGTCTTAGACACTAGAGGAAAAAAGTAAGATAGATTGTCTTTGGAATTACAGTTCCTCTAATAGCTCCTAGTTTCTCTTTGAAACAGTGGTCCATTTTTAACACTAATATTCTGCCAATGATATTATATAGCTTCAAGTCATATAAAACTTGTCTTCAAAGAATTTAAATTGCATATAACCTCCATAGCAAGAGAATTTTGCATGGTGGATATGAGCTGGCTAAAACACATAACAAATGAGGAATTAACAGGAGAATAGAGCTGACCAATATATGCCTACATATAACCAGAAAAAGGAGGGAGGGACCTAGTTATGTATTGAGAGAAGAGGATAACAGATGGACAGTCAGAATCCTTTATTGGTATCAACACAATGTCAAGAAAATTCAAACAATGCTCTCACATATTGGGTAGTTCCCTTGTGGATTTATTGGAAAACATGACATGAATTACACGGGATAAGGAGTATAGAAATGAGCCTAGGCCAGGCCTTTCTGCTATACTTCTCAAACTTGATATTACCAAAAATGGCAATTACCAGAGTAGAAAATACTGCCACTAGGACCTATGGAAAACTCTCTTTCATATCAGATACCTTAGTGCATTCTGTCAGAATAGAAAACACCTGTTCAATATAACATAATCAACTCTCCCGATTATTTGTACTTGGGATGTTCTATATTGCACCGCTACCCCCAATTTGTCTTTCAACTCTGTACCATCCTCACTTCTCCCTTATCTTATCAACCAATTGTAAAACTATAAATTAAGCACCCCTTTCTCATCAGGGAGAAGAACTTGGCTACAAAACCTATTGGTATTTTTGTTAATTTGTTTTTGTCTTAAAGTAACATGAAAGAAGAAGATGCTTTGGCTAAGCAATAAGTGCAGAATACTAAGTAAATTTTTCAATAGTAGGCACAGATGAGTTGTTACTTGTGTGATGACATAAGTACCACCTTGTAAAAGTCAAAGAACTTTTGTTCAGTCTTTGCTAGGCACCTCCCAACATAGTATAGGATAACGGAGAAAGTCTTGGATTCAGAGATAGAGGGTTCAAATGGTGGTTCTACTACTTATTAGCTGTATAATCATCCAGTAACTTCACCTTTCTATATCTGTTTCCTCATTTGCAAAATGGGAGGGCTAGACAGATGATCTCTAAGGTCCATTGCAAGCACAAAATTAATAATCATACGGCTCTTTTCTTGAAGAAATTATCCATAATGGAAACATAAGAGGCTTCTCAGTAGTATATAAATCTTTAAATTCTTTCATATTTTCCACACTTATTTTCACCACCCTATCCTGTATCTACCTTTGTAGGAAAGAAGTAACACAATAGTAAGGTATATGTTGTTTTGGTTTAAAGTAGAGGTGTCAAACTTCAAACCCAACATACGAAGTAGATTAAAATATATTTGGGAAATGTTTAACAAAATAAATAAAAATGCAATAGAACATATGTGATATTAATATGTGGTTTTCTAAGCCAATATGTGGTCCACAGGGATCTACTTCTATTTGATTTTTGACACCATGGCTTTAGAAGATCTTACCAAGGTCTTTATAAAGTTTCTCTTCTTCTTCATCCTTTTGTAGCAGATGTTGGTGTATTGGCTGAAACTTTCTTTGTAGTTTATGCTTGGAATCACCATGAGAACTACAAGGCAAGATGACCAAAGGTAACCTGAAATTGTATGTTTTACCTTTGAGTACACAATGAAACCAACTTCTTTATTTATCTTAAGGAGAATCCCTCCATGTAGCTGCAACTTCTTTTTGTCTTTAGGTAACATTTACTGAAGAATAAAACAACATTAATGCAGAACATCTCCTCTAACTCACTATTCACTGAAAGAACACTAAAAGCATAAACATTTAAAATAATATTTATAGATGGCCTGAAATTCTTTTTCCAGTGAATTCTCCCATTTATACCACTCTGTCAATGTAACATTAGAAAAAGAATGTTACACAGGTATGAGGGTCACTTTATATAATTTTATCTTTTTTCATGAGTTTCCATAGTCCTTGCTGGCATAGTCTTTGAGGACTCAAGTCTACCTCCACACCACAATGAAACACTTAAAGTTTTGAGATCCTAGAAAAATGAGGTCTTTATTTCTAACATAATGACATCTACTTTCAGGAGACTTTTAGGTTTTTGTCCATAATTAAGTTGAAAAGATATTTAAATCCAGGTCTATTTCATCTCTAGAAAGTTTTTATAGTCTTTGGGTTTTCTTTTTAAATGGGGAATAGCAAAGTAAAGATTATGCTCAGCTGTAAAATGATGATAATAACTTGTAGTACCTGTTTCCCAGGGTTGCTATGAAGACATCACTTTACATATTATAAAGGACTACATATGAATGACCAATTAAGAATAAGAGTAGTGGTGGCTAAATGCTGATTTTCAAAGAATTTCTAACTTTTTATATTTGTAAATTTCGATTTCTCATTCCAAAAACTATATTTAGCAAAAATGTTTCAAATAATTTGGCCTTTATTTGTTCATCCTTTTACTTACTATAAAACATAATAAAACTATAGAATACAGTAACAGATACACACACAAAAAGATCAGAATATATAGTTAGCGAAAAGAAAACTAGCAGAAATAGTTTTTCTATGTCAATTGTGTTGATGAGCATTAAGTTATACGAAATGCAATGTTTGCCTTAATCATGGTGGGAGGTGGGGGTGGAGAGGAAGCACATAATTAATTATAGCTAGATTCTAGATACTGAGACAAATTTGAAGAATAAAGTATTAAATCAGCATTATACTCCACTTATGATTTATGACAAAAAGATGTCAAATAAATCTTAGAAAATTAATTCTCACTTAATACCATGGATTGAGGGGGGAAAAAATCTATGTAATAAGAGCTACACTGATTCAGTTTCTATGGCAATAAAAGGGTGTTTGTGACAAACATAAGAAAACTAATATATCCAAGTGATTTTAATAAAGTTATAAATGAAATATTTC
Source organism: Trichosurus vulpecula (assembly GCF_011100635.1). Classification (NCBI taxonomy): domain Eukaryota; kingdom Metazoa; phylum Chordata; class Mammalia; order Diprotodontia; family Phalangeridae; genus Trichosurus; species Trichosurus vulpecula. Next base: position 140,791,779 of record NC_050577.1, on the reverse strand, counting down.
CAAATGTTATATTTAACTATATATTTTAAATATCATCCTACTTTAGTTCTAAGTAACCATATATCAAACCCTAGAGAGTTCTTTATAAAATTTGGACTGACAAAAACTTTTATTTAACATCAGAAAATGTTGATGTTTTGTGGGTGGATTAGTTAATTATGTGCTTCCTCTCCATCCCTACCCCCCACCATGATTAAGGCAAACATTGCATTTCACACAATACATAACTTTCTATAAATTAATGCTAATCAACATAATTTACATAGAATAAGTCCATTCTTAATGTTTTATTTGTATTTAAAGGTATATTTTTATGAATCTCATCCCTGACATATATATATATATATATATATATATATATATATACATGCACATAAATATATGTGTACATGCACACACACATTCAGTCATTTTTTAGTCATGTCTGATTATTCATGACCACATGTGGGGTTTTCCTAGGAGAGATACTAGAGTGATTTGCCATTTCCTTCTCTAGCTCATTTTACAGATGAGGAAACTGAGGTAAACAGGATTAAATGACTTGCCCAGAGTCATAGTGTCTGAGTCCAAATTTAAACTCAGGACGATGAGTTTTCCTGACTCATCCAGGCCCAGTAGTCTATTCACTGTGCCACCTAGCTCCATATGTGTGTTTGTTTGTATGTATGCATGTATGTATGCATGCATGTATGTATGTAGATCTGGCCTAATTTCAATTTGTATGACCATTAAGAAGGCTTAATTTCATATTCTAAATTCTAGAATTATTACCAAAAAGTATAATTCAAACTAAAAAATTGTCCTTTGCATGAGATTGTCCTATACATACAAAGATGAACTGTTGGGGAAACTGATCACAGAACGCACAACCATTCAATTCTAGGTTGTTATTATTTGGACCAAGTGGATATGGACCATATAGTGTATGATGGCCTATATGAAATGGACGAGTTGTCTCGGAGATTCTTCTTCACAGAAGACAGGTATCAATGTAGCAAAATATCAACTAAATTGGTGCTCATTGACTTTTCTAATTCTCTCACAGTAGGAGTTATAAATGATCTCTTGAGACCTGTTTCCAATTTCACCACTAAATCACTTTTCATTTATTTGTCCATTCATTCGCCAAACTTATATTAGTATCTACTATGGGAAACACCATGCAAAAACAATGTTAGAGAAACAAAAATGATAAAGTCATGGTCCCTCAACCTAAAGACCTATGCAAACATTAGACAGATTGAATTTGCCTAAGAGGTACAAAATGCTACAGAAATTCAAAGTAGAGAGATTAGTTCCAGCTGGAATGGATCAATGAAGGCTTTATAGTGCCTTGTACAAAGTAAATGTTTAATAAATGCTAAATGCAATTTAATTTATGGAGAAGGTACCATTTAAGCTAGGCCATATGAGATGTGCAGAATTTCTTAGAGAAGTCACTTAAGCCTTCTCCACATTTTTCCCCAGGTGTAAATTGCAAATTAAAACTTTTGCTCCTTTTTTTGGCAAGAATTCAGAGTTTAAATTCCCAGCACTACAACAAACTTTAGGTAATATGTCTGGCCTACCTTCTCTACCTGATAAAGATGAATATTGTAAATTTACATATTTATTGCCAGAATAGTTCTAAGGCTTATTTAAGCAAACTCTAAAGCAGTCTTGAAATCACTTGAAAAATACAACTCTCACATGTAATTTCAAGCTCTGGCTCAATTACTTCTACAGATCTTCCCCATAGTTGACAAATAATATTCCTAAAACACAGGGCTAACCACATCACTCTCCTGCTCAAAAGTTTTCAGAATTTTGCCTCTGGGATAAAATGCAAATTCTTCAAACTGACAATTCTCAAAGACCTCCACAATCTGTATCCAACTTAACCTTAAAGCCTTATTTCCAACTAATCTCATCTTGAACTCTATATTCTAGGCAACTTATATCATAAGCTGTTCCTCAATGCCATACTCTCTATCTTCTGTCTACGTGCTTTCATAACAAGTCTTTCTTCATACTTAGAACACACTAGACCCTAATCTACACCTCAAAAAATCCTGGTCATCCTTCAAAATATAATACAGATGTCACTTCATCTGTAAACATTTCTCTGACTTTCCCAGGCTCCCAAGTAGTTAATTCTCTCTCTCTCTCTCTCTCTCTCTCTCTCTCTCTCTCTCTCTCTCTCTCTCTCTCTCTCTCTCTCTCTCTCTCTCTCTCTCTCTCTCTCTCCATTTTTTCTTGTAATGCATTTATTTGTAATATATTTACATAGCCTAGATATACCTCCTCCTTGAGGACAGGAATTGTTTCATTTGTGTCTTTGTATTCCTGGCGTTAGTTCAGTGGCTTGTAGAAGTAGATGTTCAATAAATATGCAATAAATTGAACTGAATTTCCCAAGTATTGGAAGGGGAAAATGATCCTGAGAGAATGGAAATTTCTAAAGGAACCTTATGCCCAAGAAACCAAAAAATAGAATATATGAGGAAAGTAGGGGGCAAGATGATGAAGGCAAAAGAGAGACAGAGAAAGAGACAGAAAGTGACTGAGACTGAGAGAGAAAAAAAACTTATGTAAGAATGGAAACCCATTTGAGACTGAAATAAATTCTAGGGATTTACATACTTTTATTTAAACTAATAATTTCTTGTTCAGTAGTCTCTGCTTTATTCTCTCTCTTTTTTAAAAAATATATATCATCCATAATATTATGAACTTTGTGTTTCCAAGTGAGAGTTTCAGTAAACTAAAGAAATGTTTTCCTAGTAATTCTAAATGAGAACTAGGAGCACTAGAAATTAAAAAAAATATTCCCCCAAAGTGGACATGGGGTCTCCTTATCCTGTGTGTCTCTGACATGAGGGTTACATAAATCATTGTCAGCAAAAGAAGATTGAGTAGACTGGGTATCAAGGACTTTAAAGCACACCATCAAGGACACTATGATTTAAAGCAAACTTCATTCCCAGTACTGACTGATAAACTTTAATTCAACTAAGCAAAGGAAAGTTCAGACATTTATCAAGACTTCACTGAATATCAGGTCTTGTGAGTCTTACTTACACTGTTTCCCAGTTTAGACAAACTAGAAATGCTTTTTCTCCTTAAAGCAATCAAAACCTAGTTTCAGAAATTATCACAAAACGTTGCGACTGGAACATTTAAGAATAAAAAAAATTCTCAGGTTGTGCTATGTTTTAGTAAAAAATTATGGGACTTATAAAGCTCAATGTATTTTCTTAAATCCATTTCTTTCTATAGAGTCACATGGTGGCATTGAGAGAAGAAGAAGACACTTGACTTAGCATGCCCCACATCACAAGTAGGGAAAGGAAAAAAAGAGAATAAATCAAAACCGTACTATAAATAAGGAAAATGAATGGTAAAGTACATATGGTACGTGTTTCCTAATAGTATCCAATTTAAAAAGAAAGCAAAATCATAAATAGAATTGTTAAATAACTTCAAAACACTTTGCTAACAATTTATACATAAGTATTTTATAAAACATAGTATTAAAAAGTCAGCTGCTTTGTTTTATGGAATAAAATTATTTTGTTTCTGTATTTCTATGTATCTCTGCATTCAAAAAAAACTAACATGGTTTTCACATTTCAGATTTAGTCTAAATTAGAATATCTACTGATGCTCTGAAATAACATTCTCAGTGTTCCAAGTTGTAAGTATCTGGTAAAATATAAAAAGCTGTGTTTCTTATACAGCACAAAAAACATTGCAAATTATTACTAATATTATCATATCATCTTTATCATAACCATCATCATAAAAATATTTCAAGGACATAACTGATTTGAGAACTAAACAAAAAATTTGAGGCCATTCAACTTGGGCTCCCTTTTTTCCCCATTCTCATTCTATCTTGAAATCATTTCCCACTCTCTGTTCCTTTCTCCCAAATCAAATAATGAAGCAGCCCTTCTCCTTGCCAAGGACAACTCCTCTATACATATGTTTGATCCCATCCCTTCCCATCTACTCCAGAAGACTCTATCCCCAAGCATCTCTCCACTCAAATTTTCAGCCTCAGTGAGTCCCTTACCTACTCCCTTCAAACACACCCAATTTTCTCCAATCCTTTTAAAGACCATCACTAGACCACTTAAGCTATCATCTCATATCTGTCCTCCATTTCTCAGTCAAACATCTCGAAAAAGTTGCATTCACTGCCTCCACTTTCGATCTTCTCACTCCTCAATTCTGTGCAACCTGGCTTGCAATCTCTTTCCTAAATTGAAACTGATCTCTCCAAAGTTGTTTTCCAAAATCATTTTCTCAGTCGTGTCTGACTCTTTGTGACCCTATTTGGGGGCTTTTTTGGCAAAGATACTGGCGTGGTTTGCTATTTTCTTCCCCAATTCATGAGGAAATGAGGCGAAAAGGGCTAAGTGATTTGTCCAGGGTCACACAGCTATTAAGTATCTGAGGTCGAATTTGAACTCGGGAAGATGGGAGCCTTCCTGACTCCTGGCCTGGTGCTCTATTCACTACCCCAAACTCCCAAACTGTTCAAAGGTACCATCCATCTAATTGCCAAAAATCACAGCATTTTCTCAGTCCTAATCCTTCTCAACCTATTTGCTGCTTGTGACACTATTTAGCACTTTCTCCTTCCAGATACACTCTGCTTGATTCTGGTTCTCTATGTCTATGACTGCTCCTTCCCAGGATATATATAAATAACATAAAACCAATTTAAAAAAACCACAAACATTTCATCCAACACAGTGTCAAAAAGCTAGCAAACTAGCTCACCCTCCACATTATGCCACCTAATTGTGGCAGTTCCCCAGCATTTTGTCCTGAATCCTAGCCCCCTTCTCTTCTCTCTCGGGAGTTCTTAACCTTGTTGTTGCTGCTGCTGCTGCCCTGGCTATTGCTGTTCTTGTGCAACCCTTTGGGCCCCCTTCTCAGAATAATTTTTTAAATAAAGAAAGTGCTAAATTTCAGTTAAAGCTAAGTGAAAATAAAGATTCCTTTTTTCTTTATCCAAAACCAAGAAATCCCTTGAAATCTATCCATGTATCTTAGTACCTTTATCCCAGGTAAATAACTCTTGTTATATGCTCTCTTGGTGATCTCATCAACTGTCATAAGTTTAATTATCATCTCTATGAAGAAAACTCCCAAATCTATATTCTCAGCTTTAATCTTTTACCCGAGTCCCACCTCACCAATTGCCTATTAGATGTTTCAAAATTTACGTCCCACAGACATCTTAAATACATGTCTAAAACTGAACTTATTGTCTTTCTTTTCAAACCATGCCTTCTTCCAAACTTCCCAATTTCTGTCAAAAGCACCGCCATCCCACCAGTGTCTTTATATTATAATCTTGACATTATCCTTGATTCCTCACTCTTTCAACCCACATATCTAATTAAGGTACCAAATCTTGCCATTTCTACCTTCACAGCAACTCTTGCATCCGACCCCCTCTCTATTCTCACACAGCTAACATCTTACTCCAGGCCCTCATCATTTCTTACCTAAATGATTACAACGGCCTCATAATTGGTCTTAAGACCATCGACAGTCAGCTCAATTCTCTGTACTGCTAAAAAAGTAGTTTTCTACGAGCATAGATTCAAATATGTCACTTCCCTACTCAATCAACTCCAGTATCTTCTTATTGATTCTAAAATTAAACATAACTATATACAGTAGTCATCTATGTCTACAAGACTCAATGTACTTGTTACTCCATTGTATCTTAATGTGCTCTACATACCACAGGCACTTAAAAAGTATTTGCTGTAAAATTTATAAAAGAATGACATCAATGCACACATCTAAAACATATCATCAATAGAATAAGAACATTAATACACAAGCAAAAGTTAAAAACATTATAGTAATCAACAGCCATTTATTAAGCACCTACTTTTTCACAATCACTGTACTAGGCTCTGGTCTTCAGAAACAAAAACACAGCAGTCCCTGCTCTCAAGGAATTTTTATTTTTTCAGGGGAGATAACATGTACACATCAGCACAAACAATATAAAATATATGTGCAATATATGCTGTATAATTACCAAGTAAATATAAGGTTGTTAGCTACAAAATAGTGACAGAGGGCACTAGTAGTTGGGGAATTAAGAAAAGCATCATGTAGTAGGCGGTGCTTAATGATCAGTTATCAAAGAATTTTCATTATCTTAACAAACTGTCTGCATAAGACTTTATAAATAAAAAGTCCTGCAGATTCTTTGAAGAACATATGCTAGTGACATCAGCAAGTAATCATTGTATGTGTTTTTAAAATGAAGGCTGATGCAAAAGATAATAGAAAATAAAATGGTCACTGATCACTGGAAAAAACTACTCATTTTGTTTTTTAATCTTTAAGCATTCCAAAATATGGGAGGGAAAGGATGTACTGCTGGAAAATATGTTAAATATGTTAAATAAATATGCATGAAAAAATAAAAATAAATTTTAAAAGATCTATAGAATGGTTGGAGCTATTCCATTTATTTTTCTAGCACAATTCTTATGTTAATCATTATGCCTGTTTATAGTTCACTTCAGACAATATATAGTCCTTATCAGTACTGATCTTATAAAATCCACCACAGCCATGAGCACATGCATCAGTCCTGCAAGGGAATTTTATAAGACACATTCTGCAAATCTGAAATTGAAAGCAAAAGCTAACCATATTATTTTAACAAGTTGTCAAGATGTGTAGTCTTATCAGGAGGGACACTTTGCTGGTATTTTGAAAAGCAGATAAAACTTAGAATTCCCCAAATAATTTACAGTTCACAAAATCAGTCACATTGTATGGACATTAAAGTCTCACAAAGCATGTGATTCAGGGAATATTTGATGCTTATATAAAAAGAACATTTTCTAATGTTTGAACTATGTGTTAGATTGTGCTGATTTTTATATTGTCAGTATTATCCATTTATGAAAAAGTTACCATTATTCTTGTTTCTATTTAAGAAATGAAAAGACCAAACTAACAATAAGAATCACATGGTATTAAAACTCTTGATCACAGGATTATAGATTTAGAGCTGGAAGAGACCTTACAATCTTAAAATAAAGATAACTGTATCAGCTCATTAATAATTAATATACATATTTGATGAAAAAATCCATATTAAATTATGTAGCGACTCAAATTCAACTCAAGGTGACTAAAAGGATTGAGACAGGTTAAGGTGAACTGAAGTAAGCATTCTAAAAGTTCTCACACAACTAGGGTCCTTAATGTTGTTGTCTTTATTTGGTAGAAAAGCTTTGAGGAAGCTTACTACTCCATTTTGACATCTCAAGTGTTTCAATGCCACATCTCAAGTATTTCAGTGCCACAAGCTCACCAACTCTGTGGACAATCACAAAATGAAGCAAAATCCTTTCTTTTCTCCAAGGCCTTTCTAATAGCTCAAGGGTACCAGAGTTTGACAAGTTCCCCATAAATTAAAAGTCCAACTGCTCTATTATAAGAAGTAGAATAATCACTAAGTTATTTTCCAACTCTAAAATTCTATGACTAAAAGTTCTCACTTTATCATAATTATTAGCTGAGCAAATAGGCTCACCTAATTTAGAATTTACTTTCTGGTTAATACATTTTTCTTCAATTTCTTAGAAGTGCAAAATGATAGAAATAGAGTGAAGAACAGAAAGAAGAAAAAGGAAAATTTTGTTCTTAATGTCTTCAGTGGCCAAGTAAGAATACTGAATGCATAATGAGGAACTTAAACATATTCCAACAGTATTCTCCTTACTAAGGTCATAGTCAGCGCCAATTTAAAAATAGAAACCTCTGAGGGTAAAGTAGATCTATGCAGACAGAGAAGCCCTTCTGGGTATACAGGATGTTATTATCTTTTGCTGGCCTACAACATGATTTTTGTGTGTGGCAAAACCACACTTTTCTTATTACAGTTGCCCTAGTTCTTCCAACATCAGTTATTGTACAGTCTCCAAATGTCACAAATTTATTCCTTAGACATATAAAATGTTACATGACACATGAAATATGCTTACCAGATGTTCTGTATTTACTTTAAGACATATATTTTAACTCACTAAATCACAAAAATTGTACCACCCAGATTTCTCATTGTTTTAAAATTTAAGATTATATATCATCTCTTCCATCTACAAATATCTTTTTCTTATGTCTGCTTTTGGCTTAGAGTAGCCTTAGAAAGAAATCAGAGTTGAGAATATTAGCATGTAGGCTCCAGCTCACTTTCCCACATCTGCCTCTCAGGATTCTAGGGTACCCTGGGGAAGAGGGGATATTTCTACTAATGCCTTCAGTCTCGTCCTCCACTGGCCATGTTCTCCTCTATGATAGAATCAGTGTCTCCCAGGATTTCTCTCTCCCCCACATCTTCATCCTCATAGGTTTGGCTGGATTTTCCCAAAAAGGCAACAAACTTAGGACTTGACTGACCTAGGAATGGGGCAAGGTTTAAGTTAGGCCTCCTTCAGTGCTACTTCCTGTTGGCTTCCAGATGTGCTGATGTGGCTGATGTGATCCTACCCACACAGAATCAGTGCCCTTCAGACTTGTGTATGTCTGAACACCACACAATCATCACCCTTTATCCCAATGACCAGATATATTTCCGCATGTAGACAAAGGGGACTGTGTCTACCCAAGCTAAGTGCTACTTTATATCCTTGCTATGTTAAAGTAAGTAAACCTCCTTTTTTTTACAGCACAAAGACTTAAGAGTGACTCATTTCATCCTACCACTGAATGTGAACTAACAGATTGCCAGTGTCAGGCCAGCACCTAACATACTCACTATTACGTAACTTACTAGTATCCTAGTTCCATTTACCCACTTAACATCAATTAGCTTTTAGAAAGGAATTTTTATGGCAACAACAAAAGTACAAATGTTTCCTCCTCCAACATCTCAGGGACAACCTCTTCCCTATTCTACTTTGGTTTATAGGGAGAATGGACCCAAATTTAGCTCAACTCCCATATAACACTGATTCCATCAAGTTCACAACCAGATGCAGCATGAATGCTGGGTGAGTCCATATCACAGCCATTACTGGGCAGGCCCCAAGAATCACTCTTGGTCACTCTTTACTTCACTAGACACCAATGCTGAACTGGCTATAAACTTGGATTCTGGGAAGCCCAGATGCTCCCTCTGCAGACCTTTCAAAATTCACAAGCTTGAGGCTCCAATCTCTTCACCTAGAATAGAAAAGAAAAAAAAGTAGAGTCAAGGACCAAGGCCCATTTCTTTGGACTGAGTAGCCTTGACAGGGAGAAGGCCCCAAGGCCTTCTATCTTTCACCGGATGTCTTCATCGAAGGACTCAATCAGAATATACATAAAGAGAATGAGGAAAAAGAGTAAGCCAAGGCTGACTAAAACCTTTTTGAAAATGCCCTAAGTTCTGGCTGTGAAGTTAATTTAATCAAAAAAGGCTTCTAGACACATTTAGCAGACCTGAACAAGTTGCAGAATGTCTATTATGCTCTAGTCTCTCCAAGGCACTGACCAGCAATAGTGCCCCTCCATAAACACCAACCGCAAAATGACAACAGAGCACCTAAAGTCCTTATCTTAGATCCCTGTGAGGAGAGGATTAAGAATGAAATTCAATCCATCCCACAGCATCAGGGCAGTTTACCTAGCAAAGAAAGTTCTCGATTTTTGTCTGTATCTTCTGAGGATGAGTTGGAATACTCCTCTAATGGAATCCCTATCTCCCACTGCACTGGGGGCTATCTCTATTAATCCTGATTTACATCTTGCCACTAGAACCAGATGGCACCAGAGAAGAGAGTGAGGCTGGTGACTTTGCACAGCCCTGCCTCACTTAACTCCAATTCAGTTGCAAATCAAGACATCACCTTCCTGAAGTCATTGGTCCTCTTAGAGAACAAAGGACAAACAAGGACAATTTCTATAACCCAATAGACACTCCTCGATCTTCACAGCAGTTCAAAACAGATGCAAAATCTAACAATGTAGTCACAGCAGTAATCAATTCTACTTCAAAGAGAAACTGCCAGAAAAAATTTCAGGAAAAGAAAAACTGTTAAGGAGTGGTGAAAGCAATCTTAAGATCAGCGCAGAGTAAATTTCCAAAGAAAGATGGCGGCAAGAGCAAAACCTAAAATTAAGAGATTAAAGATACCATGGTGTCCTTTAAGATGTTCTGGACCATACAAGTGAATGTGGGGATGACTCTAGTTTATCAAAGGCAATTCCAGTGGAACACAAAATCTGACACTTTGTCTATGCAATAATAAATTATTTTATGTACCATTTTTATCCCCAAAAAGTGGTATTCTTGACCGTAAGACTGAAATTGATTGTTAATTAAATCGAAAATACTCCACATACATATTCTTTTAGATATCTAAAACTGAACTCATAACTCATAAGCTTGGGTTAGAAAAACTACGTATAACCTAAACATCACTATTCATGGTACCTCCATTTTCCCAGTCACCCAGGCCCAAAACTTGGCAATATCTTTGCCCCTCTCTGAAGACACAGCAGAGAGAATGTTGGATTTGTCATCAAAGGACTTGAATCCCTGTTCTGCTATTCGATTACCTGTGTGACCTTCTACAAACCATTTTTTAGCCTCAGTTTCCTCACATATAAAATTAAGGGATTTGATTAAGTAATGCCCATGATTCCTGACAGTGTTAGGTGCTATGATTTTATGGCACAAGAAATAGAGCCCCTTGATGTTCCATAGTAGTAGTCTAAGAATTTGGGGGAAATTCTACAGATCACGCAGTGAGGAAGACCAGCTTGCAAATTCTCTGATGTCCATTCTCACTGCCAACCAGAGTTCAGGACCCCATTACCTGTTTCCTATTCTATTAGGAGAGTCTAACAATTAATTGATTTCAATTTAACATGAGGTTTTCAAAGTCAATAAGCAGCTCCAAGTGATAGTTATGAAGTGTTTAGTGGCCCCAGGCTTATACAACTAGTAAACTCTGAGGTGGCAATTGAACTTCCTGGCTCTAAGGTCTGATCTCTATACATTGCCAGTCTGCCTTTCTGGACTAAGTCACAAAAAAAGAAAGGGAAAATATTAAGGACATATTATTCAGAGTGAACTTACTTTCTTAGCCTAAAACTCAATGTTGAATCTCCATGCAAATGAAACCAGCTGATAGGAAGGAATTGATGGCAGCAAGGATTCCCTCACTCATTAGATCTGCAATATGGATTTAACAGGGACTAAGGAAAACTTCACAGGAAAGTGGTCCAGTAGTTATGAGTATTCTCCTATTTCCAACTCAGACGACATTTCCTTATATTCGTTAATCATAACAACAACTCACACTTATGTAACACAATAAGCTTTACAAAATACTTTCTTCACCACAAGCCTTAAAGTATAAGAATCATTATCTCCACTGTCCAAATCAGGCAACAACCTCAGAGAGTTTCAACGACCTGCCAAGGGCCATGCTGGTAGAAACTGTCGGAGCCAAAACTAGAACACAAGCCCCCAACCTTCTTATCTCCAAGACCACATACATTCTGCCTCTCCTAAATAAAACTTGGTACCCACAACACATGCTAGTGTACTCTTGAATACAAAAGTCAGGAAGAGGCCAGGATAAATTACAACAGCCCAGCAGTTATTTTTTAAACTGTAAAATTTTATTTAGAATACAGGCAATATTCACTTTATGCAAATTTATATTACGCAAATTTGACTCTACTTAAAGAATTCTGAAAGAAACCCACAATCCAAAGAAAAAAACCTGTTAATCTCACTCTACAGTTCCACATTCTCTCTCAGCTCCTGTCCCACTCCCTCAGTGCTCCCCAGTGTCCCAAACCACCTCCAAAAAGAAAAAACTAAAAAGAATAAAAAGAATCCATCCAAGTGAAAGCAAAAGTACAGAAGAACAGAGAGACTGCCATTGCACTGCATCACATGTCTGGCCCTCCCTCCTCCATGTGTCTACCTTCTGCATCCTCTCCGCTTATGTACCATGTTTCTGTTCCAGGCCCTGGTGTTGCCTGGTCCTCCTCTGTCTTTGTCTGTTGCTAGCCCCACCCACGTGTGTTCCCTCTTCTGCTTTAGCTGCTTTGTCTCTGCCCCGCACATGTCCTCGAACCGTGTTCTGGCTCCCTGTCTCCACAAACAGAGCCCCCTTCCTGCCACCTGCCTCCCTTCACCTTACTTAAAAGGTCTGTGGAAAGGGCCACTGACCTAAAGTGAGAACTGTCTATATCTTATAATACTGTACATTCAAATATAATTCAAGAGAAGGAAATGGTTTGCTCTTTCTGGTTCCTTTGTTTTGGAAGTGATAAAATAATTCAGCACCTCTACCTTCTCACTAAGTCGGTGGATACAAAGACAGAGTATACCAAATAGTTCCTTTATACTCTACAATTTAATAAATAACCATCTTTTCTCTCATTTTAGCAAGACATCTTTTTAAAAAATGTTTTCATGGAATATAATAATTTTAGAACTCCTTAAAGTTCAATTATTGGAATTTTGCTAATAGAAAAATAGAAGGGGGGGTGTTCAAGTAAGGATGAGATAAAAGGAAAAAAGTTAAGTTAGTCAAATTTAGGTAGCCAAAACTGACAATAAAAATAACAAAGAAAAACAATAGATTTAATGCCCAGATCTTTTTTATGTAGTAATTCCATGAAGACATTTAGAATTTTCAGAAGCGATCTTCTTCACATTCCCCTAAACCATAATTTTGTTTAAAGCATGAAGAAGTTACATCATCTCTAAGAATGTAGAATCCACTAAGGAACTTGATCACCTTCATTATCCAGGCTATCATTTTTGTAGAACACAAAACATAATGGCAGCAGTAAGCAAGAGGTCATTGGCAAGTAAAGACTCTGACGTTCTCCAACTTCAATAATACTTTCTCAAAGAGGGCTTCATCCATTTCAGTCCCTGGATACCATTCACCCGGAAAATATCATAAAATCCAGACTTCCAAACAATGGAATTGTAATCCTTAGTACTTCCCATCTACCATGGCAGGAGCTACTCACGGTTCTGCCTCTACAAGACTGTTTCCGGCACAGATATGAATAAAATCGAATGTCTGGCCATTGATTTGCCAGTCTAAAAATAACTTAACCCTGATTCAAAGTACTAAATTGAACTGATACACATATATGTAAAAACATATGGATATGTTCAAATCTCTGACCTTTAAGTATGATCAGAAAAAAAATTTAAATAATTTTACTAGATAACCTCAATATTTTTCAGAGAATGGGTAGGTAAAAAAAAATACTACCCATTTAAATATAGGGTCCAGCAGAGCTGTGAGTAAATGACCTGCTCACTTAACCACTTAGCTCACTTAGCTCTATTCCTTGGATCCTAAGTTTAACTTTAATAACAAAGATTTTTTAAAGGGTTACTATGATTTAATGTTTTGCCCACTGTTTCTTTCACACTGCTTATTATTTTTGATTGTTTTGTATGAGATGATTAGGGTTAAGTGACTTGCCCAGGGTCACACAGTAGTATCAAGCATCTAAGGTTGGATTTGAACTCAGTCCTCTCGACTTCAGGACCTGTGCTCTATTCACTGTGCTACCTATCAGCCCCCTCACTGCTTATTGAAAGATTCAAGACAACTTTTTAAAGTTTGGTCCCTTATCCCAAATACTATCAAATGGTCAGAAACATTAAGATAGGTTTCCATTTGAATTACTATCAAATAAAGTTATTATCTTGTGAGACCTAAGCCTGTTCTTGATCACTTAAGACAACAAGAAAAAAAAAAACCTTGATATAAGCTTATCAGGTGGTATGTCAGTGGTGTTCAACTCAAATAGAAATGGGACCCCTAAATCATACATGAGGAACCCGCAGTAAACATGCTGACTTAGAAAACTACATATTAATATTATCTATGTTCTATTGTATTTTTTATTTTGTTAGATATCTCCCAATTACATTTTAATCTGGGCCACATTAGGTAGTATTGCCGGGTACTTGACAAATCAGGTATAAGTGAAAATTTGCAAGAAAGGTTAACTCAGACCTTCTTTTTATACAGTAATTCAATGTATTCAGGATTTTTAGAAGTTAATATTAAATTCCCTGAAGTGAAATAGGAGTTCCACAATACAAATACCAGGCTAGTTCTACATATTCTTCTAAGCCACAATTTAAACCATAACACCAAAAAAATACCTAGATATCTTAGTCTTAATTTACATAGTTATGCAAATATAGATAAGGCTAACTTCTCGAAATACCATCTTCTACTCACAGCTCAATGGTAAACAATAACCTTAATATGATGACTAAGTTTATTGTTAGGGCACACTCACATGATATGGAAAAATCCATAAACGAACCAACAATTATGAAAATTAGATGTGGTATTACTGGAAATTTTTATCTGTATACCAACTTCTAACTCAAACCAAACTCCAAAATGCCCTTCTAATTAGTACAAGTCACTTTTTCTGTGGGAAAGCAACAAGGAAGGTATAGCTAATATAAACAAAATGAACACATCAAATTACTGGGTTAGAAACAAAAACGCCAAACACTTTGGTTGATTCTTCAGGAAGATTTTTTTTTTTCTCAACTAAAATTGGTTTTAACAGTTCTACTAATTTTTACATTCAGCAGTGGACTTTCTTTTTCAGTTTCCTTTTTTATTGCAAACTTAAACGTGAAAAAACATAAAGAGCTCGAGATTTTTAAAAAGACCAGAAAGGAAGATTACATATAAAATTGTTTGTTTGTATTATATACATTCCCTCCGCCACAAATCCACTCCCTTACCTCCCACCACCCCACCACTGCTACCCACTCACCCATCCCAAACTCTAACAATGAATAGACAACTGGTGTCAGAGTAGAGAAGACCTGGGTTCTAGTCCTTCCTCTGACACATACTAGCTGCGTGACCCTGGGTACATCACTTAATATCTTACTGACCTAGAGAACTCGGTAAGACTGTAAGTTGCAGGGAAATGCAGACCATTATTTGTAGAGGGAGTTTCCTCATCTAAGAATTCCTTGAACCAATGAAATCAGAGGTCTAGTCCCTATTATTTATCCTTATCCTTTTCAATATATTCACAGATATATGTGTATACATAGCACATACATGCATAGATACAGACACATGTACACATACGTGTGTGAATGTATATGTATTTTAACAAGGCTCAAGTATCTCTTCATGTCAAGTGTACAGGACAATGGTGATTTGCCAACATTACCTCAAACAAAATTTCAAACAGAAGTAGGCAACCTAAAAACATGACTAGTACAGAATACGCAAAATAACCGATGATGCCACCATTCCCTATCATATATGTATTTCTTCTTTCTTGCTTGTACTAACATCTACTTTATTACCCTTCTCACTTATTCCCTTTTCCTCTATCCTGCTCTGCTTCAGACCTATGCATGGCAGCCGCCAGAGTCCTATTTATAGACCCACGGTGATGACCGTCAGGGATGAAAAATAAAAACAAAAACAAAAAAAATCAACTTTTATTCTTGACCAAATTCGAGTAGGACCTCTAAGAATCTCGGATTTGGTAACTTTGGGGAAATGGGTGTGAAGAATGTATAGGAAGCAAACAGTTGGTTAATCTCCAAAGAAATCTTTAACTTTTAAAAATTTAAAACAAGAAAATTGTAAAAGCCCTTAGCTGACCTGATGGAGTCTGAATGAAAAGGAGCTCTAAACAGAGGAAAAATAATGAGCATATGAATTATAAATGTGTTCCATGTGTGTATGTGTGTGTGCATGTATGTAGTTTGTATGTGTATGTATATGTGTGATAGAACAAGTATAGTATTCCTGTATATTTATGTTTAGTTTTATGCATATGTATCTTTTTTGCTAAGCCCAGGGGAGAGTCTCATTTTACCAAAGACAGTAATATATGCTACATATAAACATTATTAATTTTTTAAAATTGTGTACCCCAGCTTCATTTCTAATAATATATAATGTTTAGTTCTTAGGTATGTAGCAACATAGAAAAATAAGAAAGGAGGGAGGGAGAGAAGGAGGTAGATAAATAGAGAGATATAGTGAGCATTAGAGTACTTATTAGGCACTTACGATGTACAGGCACTGTGCAATTAACTAAGGCTAGAAATACAAGAAAGCAAGACAGTAATGGGGGAAAACAATACATAAATAAGAGTTAGAAAGGGGGAGGAGGTTAATTCTGAGGTAGAGATGACCAGGAACTGGCATGGAAACCTTGCCAAAATGAGACAAGCCTGACCCATTAGAGTTTGATATCCCAGGGGAAGAGTTCAAGTTTCTGGAACAAAAGGGATGAGGATGGTTATATTTTATAATATATATAACATATAATTACAAAAAAATATAATATATAAATAAATTGAAGTGTACCATATTTACTTTGTCTTTCTGTGGATCTCACAAGGCTACTACTAATTTATGCACAATTCATGTCATTACAAAGAATAAATTTCCAAAGTTAACTAGTGTTTACATTGAAAACAAGAAGCCAGCGAACGTTCTATTTACATAAAATGATAATGCAATCTGCCTAAAAAACACAGAGATTATAAGGCTAATTAACATTTTAAACCTCCTGGCTTGCTATTATTACCTTGCTTTCCATCTGAAAATAGGATATCAACAACAAAATAAGGCCAAGACTCTTTTATAATATGCAGGAATATTCCTGTTGACAATATATTCAGTGTTAGTTATGGGCCATGGTATTTTTTCAAGTTTTTTTTTATTTAAGAAAAACTCACTTTCTCAGCATATCTAATACTTCCTGAAGTGTTTCTAGAAGTAATATGCTATAATTAATATTTATATTTTTTCATGGTCTCAATGATTAAGCTGGCCTCAAGTCTCAATGAGTTAGCTTGTCAGTACACAAAGGGATATGAAGTAAACTACAGAAAGATTTTACTGGGTTGAGAAATATGTGGCATTAAAAAAAACACCAACTTGATTTCTCAGACTTATATTCTAGCAGAGGCCAGGAGACAGTAGAGACCTACTTTTAAAAAATTATTTATATCTTTCGTTTTTTCTCTCACCTAAATTTCTTCCAGCATCCTTCCCTGCCCTTTCTCTCTGAAAGCCATTCCATGTAAGAAAAAATATTTGTAAAGAGAAATAAAAAAGAGAAAAAAGATAAAATAATAATAAATCTGATCAATACTTCAAACAAAATGTGATGTACTGTTCCACATTCGTGGCCCTCCTACATCTAAAAAAAATAATTTTCTAGAAAGAAAAAAATCAATCCTTTGCTACCCACCAAAGTTACTTCCTGCTACATATCAAAGCTAAGGGGATCTATTATTTCCCTATAAAAGGCTTTTGGTCAGTTAAGAAGTTCATGCTTTATTGTCTAAGCAAGTCCACTGTCTGCTTTGAAACCAATTGTAAACCTAATGGTAAATAAAGTCCATATAAATCACTTGTAACCCAGTGGTGCCTAAATGCTATCCCATTGTCAAGTAGCACACTCAAGAACTGAAATATGTGTAGGGATAGGACTTTTGACAGAAGTAAATAAAGAGCCTTAATTGCATTTCTCTAGGAATTACAGAGTGACAGGAGCAGTATTGTGATTTGAGGAGCATGGGCTGCCCAACCTTACAGAAAACACCAACACCATTACAAAAGAACATGGGAATCCCAATGCAATTCAACAAGCATCCCTTAAACCCCTACAAGTATCATTCTTTGGGAACTTAAAAACCTGTAGGCCTTAAAAAATGCAAACACCACAGGGAATACAAGGATTATCTGACAACTATCAAAAATCAACATAAATTATGTGGGGACAGTAGAGGAAAGGAGGTGCCAAAGATAAACTTTTCATAGATTATAATTTATCTGTGTGGAGTGGGAAACATAAAAATGGCTAGAATCCTATCAAAATGTAGTTTCAAGGAAGTCAATGTTTACATCATGGAGAAGCAACAAAATCAATTTCAAGAATATGCCAACAGCTCTGACATCAACTTAACAGAATCCTAAATAACAGACAATTCCAAATATTCTAGGAAATGACTATCACAGAAATGGCTGAATAACTTACTCACAGGTAGCTTTTGAGAATTTCATAGCAAGAAAGAACCTTGGGGATCAGCTAGCAACTCTCCTTCCCTTACTTTCCAGATAAGGAAATTAAAGCCTAGCAAGGATTTTGTTAACAAATATTCCGTGGCTAATTATCCAAAATGACAGGTCCCCTCATTCCCAGTCAAATGTTCTCTCAATTACACTATCCTGCTTTTTGCATCAAAATATGGATTACGTACACTAAGATTAAATGAAAATGAAAAAGCAACATTTTGAAATTTGAATACAGCATGCCAATTATAATGCAATTCTTATAATGAGTTAGTATGATAGTCTATAAAAATCCTTGCTTTTAGCAGATTAGATGCATCCTCAAAATGCACACACAAATGTATATGACATCCTGTGTTTGTTGAACAAGCACTAATAATTAAAAGTACAGTATTTTAGTCCATGTTGTATGAGTATACATTATTCATTCTTACCTAAAGTCATTTAACTGTAATTTTATGAATAGTTATTAACTGAAATCACATTCCTATTAATAAAGACATATATAATTAATTATGGACAAAAAGACTTGAAACGGTTCAAAGAACTTACTTTTCAATTAGTATTACCATCAAACAGGAAAAGATAGTCATTTGTTAAGGCACTATAACGTTGATTGGTGCAGTTTATACTATTCTCTGAAACAGTAAAATAAAATGAAAATTACGAATATTGTATGTAATGACATGACATGTTTTATTCTAGCAAGATGTGCTACCTTTGTAGAATATGACCTTCAGAGAGTATTCAATCATTGAGCTGTGTCATTTCAGGATTGCTGATGATTTTTGCAACTTAATTAAAATATTCTGCACAGTTTCTTCAATATTTCAAGCTATTAGCCCAATTTTTATGTCAGCTATGCCTGCCACACCACACTTATTGAAAACAGGAAAGATATTTCCTTTAAAAAGCTATTTCTCTTTTAGGGCTTTAAAATAAAATAAGCTATTATTTGAAACTTTATATGGTAATTAATTTTTATAAGGCATTTAAATGAGCTTCTAACCAGTAAAAACGGTTAAGTAGTTGCCTTTGTAGGGACGCACTTTTGCAAAAATAGAGCGTTGAAGAAAATTAATAAAGATCATCTGACGGCACATCATGTTTATTTATGTTCTCTATTATCATCCTTACTATTTAGAGTTAACAATAACTGATGGTGACAGCTGTCGCATTATGAATGGGGGGATTCACTGTCATTACTACACAGTGTCCACCTGGTAGACATGGAAATGATGGGTTGATTTTTGACTGCAGCATGAGTTTCTAGTGCCCACAGACCCATCTAATTAAAACCTGTGCTCCACAAAGCTATCCCAATTACTCCTTGACTACCACATAAAAGGCCTGAGCTGTTTCCTCCTATTATTTCCTATTTGCCAATCAGGTATCCTTAAAATATTTCTTCTGTGCTCTCGCCCTCCCTTCTTAATGCTGTTCTACTTCTGCTCACCACAGAGCTGCTGTGGTATATACAGTCTCTACAAACATAGAACCAAGAATGGAGCTACATTAAAAGCCTTATTTCCTCGGTGCTAGCGGATTATTTCTACATCATAAATTCCTTAAAAGCATGATCTACATTGAATTTACTGTCATGTGCCCCAAAATCTAGTACAGTACATTTCACATATAAATACTTCCCTCATCACAATCCTTCTATGTCTTAGAAACTGTCCGTGACTCGTTGGCCAAAAAATTGAATCATTTCATAGGCAACCAAGCGACTGATTGGGAACTTAGTTGGTACTAAGAAAAAAGACATACAAAGTTAGAATGACTTTAAAAAAAAATACGTTCCCCTTCATGCCACAATAAAGACCTAAGCTATAATGCACATCATTTCCTCAGTGCTAATAGACTAATCTCAATTACAAAATTTTTAAAAAGCAAGGGCTATATTGAATTTATGGTGGTATGTACTCATAGTACTTCCCCAAGCACATGTAAGTACAAAGACAAAATGTGTAATCGAGGGAGAGTTCCAGCCAAGGGCCTGACAAACTTAGTCTGTCCTAGTGCTTAATATGTATTGGCTTAATTGAAATAGTAATCCTTCCTTACTGTTCAATCTTAAATGTAACTTAGTAGCAAAGAAGTAGCTCACAAATCTGTGTATATCAAACTGTCACAAAGGGAGAGGTTTAACATGATCCCCCTTTCACAGATGTTCATTTTGGTCAGCAGTTTGTCATGACATTGGTGCCGCATGGTTTTCTAATGTACTGATTCAAAACTAACCAAAATTACTCCCTCCAAATTTACCAAGGATCTCCCTATTGCTAAATCCAGTGGCCTTTTCTTAGTCTCAATACTTACTGACTTATCCAGAATATCTGACACTGATAAAAACGCCTTCCTTCTGGATGAGAAACAGCAAGTCCCAGGGGATAGAGCACTAAAGTCCAAGATTCAAGGCTCACCTCTGATATACTGGTTATGTGACCCCGGTTTTTCACCTCTCAGTGCTATAGGAAATTCTCCAAAACTAAGTAGCAGAGAAGGTCAAGGCCAGTTCTACACTCAAAAATACCTCTCACAGCCCACTCTCTGCAGTCACAAAAGGCTCTCATTACTTCTACACTGCACTACTGCAATTGGTTTCAAATTGGTCTCCCCGAATCCAGAGTTTTTCCTCTATAACCACTACCCTGCTCAAGAAACATCAGTAGCTCCCTATTAGTACTAGAACAAAAAACCAAAGGCTTTTTTTGTTTGTTTGTGATTTAAAACACTCCAAAATCTGGCTTCAGCCTATATTCCTTTGACTCTTGCCCAGATGCAAGACAGCCTCAGAGAAAACATGAAGAACTCCCAGGCGCTCATAAACAGATACATAAACACATAAGCTATACAGATGGCCCATCAACTTCCTACAGAAAGAAAATTAACTTGGGGTGGCTACCAGGGCAATCTTTTGACATTTCAGGGCTAGTAAGATTAAATATCCCCTGAAATCTGTGTGTGTATGTGAGAAGGTGGCACAGTGAATTGAGCATTAGGCTTGGAAGAGTCATCTCACCTCATCCACCCTCAGACATTTACTAGCTATGGAACACTGGGCAAGTCACTTAACACTGTATGTCCCAGTTCCTCATCTGTAAAACGAGCTGGAGAAGGAAATGGAGAAGAAAACCCCAAATGGGGGAGTGTCCCTGAAGAGTTGGACACAAATGAAACGACTGAACAATAACTTTTCAACTGCTTCTAATAATTAATGAATTGTTGTTATTGTTGTTCAGCCGTGTCCAACTCCTCATGACCCTACAGACCACACATGGGGTCTTCTTGGCAAAGATCCTGGAGTAGTTTGCCATTTCCTTCTCCAGTAGATTAAGGCAAATAGAGATTAAGTGATCTGTCCAGCATCACACAGCTAGTAAGTGCCTGAGACCA
The DNA here is from genome assembly GCF_011100635.1 of Trichosurus vulpecula. Lineage (NCBI taxonomy): Eukaryota > Metazoa > Chordata > Mammalia > Diprotodontia > Phalangeridae > Trichosurus > Trichosurus vulpecula. The sequence continues at coordinate 140,770,279 of NC_050577.1, read as the reverse complement.
AATATGAACTCAGGTCTTCCTGACTCTAGGCCCAATGCCCTCTCCAGTGAGTCATCTAACTGCTCAATTTACAAAAAAATATGCTGAAATATATTCACATATGATTCACTTGGTAAAATAAAATCAAAGCTACTTAAAATAATAAAAGTTACAAAATAAAGGCTATTATTACTATGGATATTATTTTTGATAGATTAAATAGACCTCAGGGTAGATATCTCTCTCTCTTTCTCTTTCTCTCTCTCTCTCTCTCTCTCTCTCTCTATGAAGCATCATGGCAATTAGATTAGTCTAAATTAGTATTTATGCCACCTTTGAAATCAGAATCATCTGGGAATTTAATTACTTGACATCTGTTCCCTCTACTAAATCATTAATGAAGAGGTTATATAAAATTAGACCTTCCATTGATTACTGTAACACCTCCCAAATACATCCCACAAACTCAGAGAATAAGGTTTCTGTAGAAGATTGGCCAATCATTGACTTCACTGACCAACAGAGAAACCTATTTTAAAAGACCTTTTAACAGTTTTCAGAATATTATTTTTTACCTATTGATGCTTTTGATGTCATCCTCTAATGCCTCGTGATAGCAGAGTTCTCAAAGGCTAAGACAGAAAAGCACAAACTCCAGCCAAGTCCTTCTAAGTAGAAAAGGCCTGAGTATGGCGCCAACAATATGTACAACTGTATTCTAAGGTGCACCCACTCCAGCTATGTTAGGTGAGATTGATTACCACGGATACAATGTGGCATGAAGATCATCTGCTAAGACATAGAAAGCTGAGATGAATTGATGTAGGGATTGATTGTCCAAAACAATGAAAACTTAGATCCTCGAAGTACTCAAGTTCTAATGGCTTTTAAAATCATAATATTGAAATTAAATCATAAAATTGACATTTTTCTGTGTTTCATAATTCTTGCTCATGGTTCAATTAACCCTATTTTTCTTGACATATATCTCTATCGAGCAAGGTATTTCAATAATTTAGAGCTCCTATTTAGAAATTTGAGGAATTATTTTTAAAATCATATTTGTCTTAACAATAAGTTTGTTCTGTTGAAGTATGCCAGCAATACAAAGTCTCTTCTTCTAGACCATCCATCATTATTTGAGTAAGCACACAAGATCAATTTTACTCAGAATAAAAGGCAACTCGATGATTACTGACAGCATGTTTCCCCTTTCCAAATGGAAGAGCATACAGGAGTTTTCAAAGATAATTGCAAAATGTTGAGTTAAGTTCATTAGCTAACATTCCCCTAACGTCCCAAGGTAGTTTGCTTATTTATTTTTAAGCTAACAGCATATTAGTCTAATTATCTATATTGGTTTGCTTTCTCTTCTCTGTCTGATTTAGCCAAGAACTTCACTCATTCAAGAATCATTCATTTCATTGCTATCCTCATTTGACAACAAATCTTTTTCTATTCACTGATTTTCTCCTCTTGAGTTCTTAAAATTCTTTTCCCCTGAATTTGGCTCCATTCTATGAACACATTCTTACCTGACTTGAATTCAATTAACGCAGGAGCACTGTTACCAAAACTATCATATTGTTTCTTTGTATTCTTACTTCTCTTTAAATTTCCGCCAGTAGATTATTGGGTTTTTAATAATGTAAAATGTATCAATGTTCCATACTTGACTGTAAAGATAAACTGACTTAAACCAAATTTATCTATTTTATTTTAATGAAGCATTGTGTTCTTATATCAAGTTCATTTCCAAATATCTTCCTCCTCCCCACCTACCAGTAAACCTTACCCTGCAACAAAGATTGAACAAGGGAGAAAAAAGCAGCCCAACAAAATCAACCAACTCATTGTCTATTTGGAACTTCTCATGGGTTACTGTATAGGTTGCTGGTTTAAGCCTCTTTTTTCCAAGTAGCTCTTGTTTAACAAGGAGGCCCTCCACAAATAGTTTATATTCTAAGGCTTACCAAACATTGACTTAAATTATTTCTGTGATTCTCGCTTATCTATGTCATTCCACTGATCTACTTTTCTATTTTTTTAGCCAATACCAAGCAATTTTGGTGATTACTATTTTATGTTATGATTTCAGGTATGGAAGTGCTATTTTTACCCTTTAATTCCTAATTCTTTCCACAATTTCTGATGAAAATATAAAATCTAGACCTTATTTTCCTTCAAATGAATTCCATTGCTTTGTTCAGTTCTAAAAAGTATCCCAAAGCAATTTATTCGGCAGAGTAATAAATACTTAAAATTAGGTAGTATTATTTTTATTATATTTATTTCATTATCTTAGCATTGCCCAACCATGAGTAATAAATATCCTTCCAATTATTTAGGTAATTCTTTAATTCTGTATAGAGTGTTTTTGTCAATATGTTTGTTTTGAGTGTGTCTTGGTAGAATTATTCTCAGATACTTTATACGTTTTGTACTTGTTTTTAATGTAGTTTATTATTTCCTCCTGGTTTCAGTGACAGCTATATAGAGATGCTAATGACTTTTGGAGATTCTCATACTGTTTTATTTTTGCATCCTACTGCTTTACTTTAGCCATTAATAATTTAAATTTGTTTCTCTGCTGATTCTTTGGGGTCTTCTACTGTAAGTAAACCATTGTGTCATCTGTAAACAGGGATAATTTTATCTCTTTTTTACTAAAGTTTATGTCTTTAATGTCTTTTTTCCTATCACTGCTATTTTGAGGATTTCAAAAACTATGTCCAAAAATCGTGACGGGAGGCATGCTTGCTTTCCTCCATAGTTATGGGGAAAATTTCTAGTTTCTACTCATTATAAAAAATAATAGGTTTTAGTTTCAGTTTTATACCTTGCCTTATATGAAAAATAATCCCCCCATGCCTGTACTATTAAGGAGTTTTTAAATTACAAATAAGTATTGAATTTTGTTAAAGGTTGTCTTATATCGATATAATCACGTGATTTGAAATGCGGGTTTTTGGTGAAATTATATTATTTTCCTAATATTGGACCACCTTTGAATCCCTAGCATGAATGCAATTTGGTTAAAGTAAATATTTATTCTATCTAATAAATATTTATTATTTATTGTATACATGTATTATGTGTATGCATGTTATATATACATATACTGCATTTATCACATATAAACTTCTGATATGTGTGTATGCATGTGTAGGCATATGTATTCTCTTTCTTTTCCTTATCCCTCCGCAGTTTAAGTGTTAGGACCACATTTATCTCATAAAAAGAATTTGAAAGAATGTGTGAATTTTTAGTTTTTAAGAAAAAATTTGCATCACCTATATAATAATTGCCTTTTAAATGTTTCATAGATTTTACCTATAAATCCATGTAGACAAGGTTCTCTATCTCAGACAAATACACATACAATCACAAACACACCTTTTGGCCATTCTTTTACAACTTGTTCAATTCCATTTTCTGAAACTGGGTTGATTCATTATTGGCAACTTGACTTTGCTCTCTTTTTATCATGATAAGCAAATATTTTTATTTTATTATTCTTTTTTAAAAAAACAGTTTTTAGTTTTTACCATTTCCACATTCTTTTTTGTTTTACATTTTATTAATTTATTATTTTCAATCACCCTTCTTTTGTTCTTAGTTAGGTTTTAAGAATCCTATACTAAGGTCACAGGTCTTCTCTTTTTTCTATATTGTTAATATATGCTTTTTAAAGTATAATTTTTTTTTCTTCTGTGTACTGTTTTGACTACATCGCAGATATTCTGATATATTGTTTCATCATTATTTCATATAGTCATTGTGGTTATGATTTCTTATTGAGCCCATTCATCAATATTCAGAAGTCACTGAGTATTCATTTGGCTCTTAAACCTTGATGGGGAGTTTAATCCTGGTTGTGGAAGTGAGCCAAAGCATGCTTGCTAGAGATATGGAGAGAGACAGACAGGCAGACAGACAGGCAGACAGACAGACAGACACAGAGACACAGACAATTTGATGGCTGCAGTCACCTTCTGCAGTGATTTTTGAGTCCAAGAAATCTGACACTGCTTCCATTTCTTCTCCCTCTATTTGCCAAAAAGTGATAGGACCAGTTGTCATGATCTTTGGATTTTGTTTTTTGTTGTTGTTAAACTTCAAGACAGCTTTTACACTCTCCTCTTTCAACCTCATCAAGGGGCTTCTTAATTCTTCTTTACTCTCTGCCATCAGAGTGGCATCATCTGCATATCTGAGATTGTTGATATTCCTCCCGGCAACCTTAATTCCAGCTTTTCATTCACCCAGCCTGGGATTTCACATGATATACTATGCATATATATTAAATAAATATGGTGGCAATATATAGCCTTGTCATACTCCTTTTCCTGTCTCAAACCAATCAGCTGTTTCATGTTCAATTCTACCTACTGCTTCTTGACCCGCATATAGGTTCCTCAGGAGAAAAGTAAGATGGTCTGGTACTCCCATCTCTTTGAGGACTTGCCACATTTTGTTGTGATACACACAATCAAAAGTTTAGTAGAGTCAATGAAGGAGTATAGTTTTTTCTGGAATTCAGCTGCTTTCTCCAAAATCCAGTAAATGTTGGTAATTTGGTCTCTAGTTTCTCTGCCTCTTCAAAAACCAACCTGTTTTGGTAATTCTCAGTTTAAATATTGCTGAAGCCTAGCTTGCTGAATCTTAAGTATAATTTTGTTGGCATGTGAAATGAGTGCAACTGTGTGATGATTTGAACATTCTTTGGCATTACCCTTCTTTAGGATTGGGATATAAACTGATCTTTCCTAATCCAATGGCCACTGTTGCATTTTCCAAATTTGCTGGCATATTGAGTGCAGCACTTTAACAGCATCACCTTTTAGAATTTTAAATAGCTCAGCTGGTATTCCATCACCAACTAGTCTTATTATTAGTGATGCTTCCTGAGGTCTACTTGACTTAATTCTCCAGGATATCTGGCTCTAGATCAGTAGCCACACCTTTGTGGTTATCAGTGACCTTAAGATCTTTCTTGGATAGTTCTTCTGTATATTCTGGATACCTCTTCTCAATCTTTCTCCCTAAGTCCCTACCATTTTTATCATGCCCATTTTTGCATGAAACATCCCCCTTGGTGTCTCTAGTTTTCTAGTCTTTCCCATTCTTTGTTTTGTATTTTTTTTTGCATTGCTCAACCTATGGACCCTCCTTTTTCAGATGAGAAAATTGATACAAAGGAAATTAAGCCATGATCAAGGCCATGCAATCAATGAGTGGCACATTGATGACTAAACCCTAGGTCTTCTGATTTCAAGGCCTGGGTTCACCATTACATCATATTACATCCATTTACTAACCACAGCCAAGTTCACAAAATATTTCATAAAAAATGAAAAAATTTCAATGAACAGATATGATTTGTAATTAATATATAAATTAGTTATAGAGACTAGTTTTCTAAGACTACTTTTTAAAAGTTCATTCTCTTAATCTCTTTAGATCATTATTGTAATTTAATAAATCAACAAACATTTTAAATACCTACTATTTAACAGAAACTGTTCTAGGTGCAGGGAATACAAAGACAAAAACAAAGCAGTGCCTGCCTTCAAGGAGCTAAAAATCTACCAAGAAGAAACAACACAATACAAAGTTGTTTCATAGGATTCTCATAAATGGAGAGCCAGAAAAACCCTCTTGAAAGGGCCAACACTTGAGCTAAGCTTTGAAGGTAGCTAGGGGTTTCAAGAGGCAGATGTAAAACAGGTGGTTTTTGAAATATGGAATGTCACCTACCGGAAAGGACAAGTAGGCCATTTTGGCTAAGATAGAGAGTAACTAAGGGGAAAGAAAGTACAACGAGTTTGGAGAGACAGACTTTAAATGGAAAACAGAGAAGCTTGTATTTTTTTCACAGAGGTAATGGGTAGATACTGGAGTTTCTTGAGCAAGGGAATGACATGTTAAGAGCTATGTTTTAGGAATACCTGTTTGGCAGGTATGTAAAAAATGGACTAGAAAGAAATAAGGCTAAATGAGGGGATACTGTGCGCAGGCTCATATGATAGCACAGGCAAGAGGCAATAGGGTTAGAACTAGACATACAGTATGAGTTGAAAGGAGGGGATAAATGAAGGAGACTTTGATGGGGAGCTAAATCAGTAAGACCTGGAAACTAAGTGAACAGGAGTGGGGGATTCAGAGTAAACAGTCAAGCACATTTCCTTAAAATACATGCAGGAAATTTCATATATTTATTTATTAAAGAAGAACATATAATATCTTATGCAATCCATTATTTTATTTATCAAACTTCAAAGGAAGACTTGAATTCAAATCTGGCTTCACATAGTAGCTGGAACACCCTAGGCAAGTGACTTAACTTAAACTGTACTTAGCACACTGCCTAGCACATAATAGGTACTATATAAATGCCTATTGCATTCTTTTCTTGAGGAAGCTAGGTGGCTAGATAGAGTGCTGGGCCTGGAGTCAGGAAGACCTGTATTCAAATCCGGCCTCAGATACTTACTAGCTATGTGACCCTGGACAAGTCACTTAATCTCTATTTATCTTTATCCTCTGGAGAAAACCACTCCAGTATCCTTGCCAATAATACTCAACAGACAATGTCGGTATGTTGTGATTCAAAAAATCACAAAGAGTCAGACATGACTGAATGACAACAAAAAAATAAACTAAATCTTATCTAAAGTTAGCTTTTAATTAACTAAACTTTATTTTAAAATTGAGATTTTGCAAAGGATACCTATAAATTTAACTTTTCCCCTTACACTAAAATCTATAACAGCCTCTCAGCCACACATTCTTGCCTAAAAATAGTAGCTAACACTTATATGGTATTTTAAGCTTTATAAAGTGATTTATATGTTATTCTCTCATTTGATGCTGCTGGTGGAGCAGTGGATAGAGCACTGGGAACACAGTCAGGAAGACCTGAGTTCAAAACTTACCTTAAGCATTTATTAACTGTGTGACCCTGGACAAATCACTTAACCTCAGTTTGCCTCAGTTTCCTCATCTGTAAAACAGGGATAATAACAGCAACTACCTTACAGGGTTGTTATGAGGTTCAGATGAGATGATAATGGTAAAGAGCTTAGTACAATACCTGGCACATGGTAAGCAATAGTTAAGTATTATTATTTTAGTGCTATTATCTCTTTAATAGATAGAAGAGCTGAAGCTAGAAGAGGTTAAATGATATACTCAAGGTCTCAAAGCTAGTAAGTATCTGAGGCAAGATTTAAACCCACCTTTCTGATTTCATGACCAGTGCTCTATCTACTATGGCATATAGATACTCTAAAGAGCATTTTTTTCCATCTATACCTTGCTCCCCTAGTCTTGAATTTTGACATGTGAATTCAAAGACTGGTACCAAAAGGGGGTCATTTTGAAATCTAAAATTTTCAACCTTTTTTTCTTTCTTACCTATACCAACCAGAGAACCAGGGCTAAGTGCCATTAAGAAAAATGAAGTGGCTCGAGGAGTCAAAGGGGAGAAAATGTCTACAGAATATTTCCTTTCCTATAGTCCACTAGAATCCCAAGGGAGAAGCAGGGTGCCTTCTGGGACAAAAAGGAAGCTAACAGCCCACCTGACCCAAAAAGGAAATAAATTTTGCCAAGTATAAGCCCAGATAGAGCAATTAATACAGCACTAGAGAGAAAACACAGAATAGGCTTGTAGAAGGGGGCGGCCAAGGGACTAGATGTTCCTCCTGTCTTTCTTTGCACCAGTTTTGTGGAAGCAGCAAAGGGGAAGTGAGTGAGAAGCAGGGGAAGGAAACAGCAGTATCATGAAGACTGCAGCAAGCTGAAGTCCCCAGAGATTGAGAAAGCCATACTTCCCCTGGTCAGCTGTGGATCCCAAGCAGCTCTACCATAGCTGGTTAGCACATTACAGTGTGTCTATAAATTTTACACACCCTACAAACGTATCAAGTCTGAGTGGAAGAATGGCAGTATCCTGGACAAAAAGAAAGAATTTAGGAGGAGGTATAGGTGTAGGAGAAAAGAAAATAAGTTTGGTATAGGACATCATTGAGTCAATGGGATTTTCAGGTAGAGACAGAGAGTAGGCAGTTAGAGATGGAGGACTAGAGCTCAGGAGAGGGATGAGAGCTGGATATGCAGATCTGGGAGTCATCTGCATAGATATGAAAGCTGATGAGCTTGTCAAGAGTGAATAAACCCTGTCTTTATTTAACGTGTAATTAAATCAAAATTTAATTGGATTTCATGAATGATTTGTGGGATCTCTTTCTTTATTGTCACATTTTGAGGGTATGAAGATCAGCCTCAGCCTTGCTCTTGTCTGAAATATCACAATTTCCAAAATACTCTGTACTCTGTACATATTCCAAAGTACTGATAAGTCATTGTTACTGCAGGAACTCACAAACATCTTTACTAACCACTTGGATCTTTTCTAATGAAGTTTGTTGCATATAAACAGAGGCCTAACAATTCATTGACCTAGGAAAAATTTCTTTCACATTTTATAAAAAAAACATTTTAAAGAGTTAATTTCATAACGAAGATGAGAAATGATTCTATGCTGATTTGCTTATGAATTAAAGCAAGGGGTCTGCAAAGTAAACTGGAGAGCCAAATTCAATCTATAGCTGCCTGGTCTTATATCGTCTGTGAGCTAAGAATGATTTTTACATTTTTTTAATACAATAAAACTTTGAAAATGTAAAAACTACTCTCACTTCATGAGCCACAGAGAAAGGCTGAGAGCCAGTTTGCTGACTCCTGGATTACATGATCACTAAACCACAAGTGACAAGATATAGTTCTAAAACTTGAATAAAAAAGAGATTCATGTAATAGAGATGGGGAGGGAGAATATTTTCAAATTATGTTTTCAACCAAAGGATGAAAAAAAATAGAAAAGTTCCTTTGAGGTCACTGTGGCCCAGAAAGCAAAGCACTTATTTAACTTCTGTGTCAGTACAACCTTAGTACAGTGACCTGCAGCCTAGAAGACAGATGACTGTAAAGTGCATAGTGCCTCAGACACAAACAATAATAGAATAAAAACAGGCAGAGCCAAGAAGGTCAAGAAAAGGTAATGTGAAAGTAGCTTATAATAAAATATTAAGGACTGGAAAAGGAGATTTTAAAAAAGAAACTTATATACAACAAATTTAATTTATACTGTTCTGTTTTTATTCTTTGGAGGCTAAAAATCTTTCTGCATGATTTTAGGGTTCAAAACAACAAATATCTCTCAAAATTTGATGTAGAGCTTTCAATAAAACCACAAAGGGACAGTTCAGTTTTATTTCTCTGTTATGACACAATTTTATCAAGGTCACTACAGGTCTATTAATACAGTTCATTTGCATGACATTAATATTTCTATTTGAATATTTATTTCTTCTTGACTCTTTATGATTTTTGATGTTTGTCTATATTTAGAAGAAATATTCAACAAAACTGCACAAGGCTATATTCAGGAATTCTTTTCCTCTATAGCTTACTTTTTAACTCTTTATCTACCATATGATACTTGTACAATAAGCTATATTTTTGTAAATGACATCATATTTGTTTCAATTAAAAAAAATAATCCACATAGGAAAAATAATCTTTATACAAGTAAACTCAATTATACATAAACACTATCTGTATAAAAAAACTTTACTTTTATCCAACTTCTACTTTATTTTCAGAGGCAAGTATATGCTTTCTAAGCATACAGAAGCAGAAATTTTGTATCTAATATGCACTTATAGTAAAGTCCAATCTCATTAACTCCCTGTCTCTCACAAAAGTACCTGCCTCTCCACTCAAACCACAACCACCCAGTCCTGGCCATGATTTTCTCACTCCTCAACTGCTATAGTACTCTCCTGATTGGTCTCCTCACACCTCTCCAAAGTATTTTCCACACCAAAAGATAAAGATATAAAGTATTTATCACAAGCTTATCACTTTATAGGAACCATGCTAAGTAAGCACTGGGGATACACACAAAAGCAAGCAAGACAGTCTCTGCCCTTGAGGAACTTAAATTCTAACAGAGGAAGAAAACATTTAAGGTGTTTTGGGGATACAGTAGCAGCTTAGTGTGCAGAGGTTGAGAGGCGGCATGGAATCCTTGGCAAAACAAGGAAAAATACTCACATTTCAGAACTGTGGCCAAACCAGGAGTGAAAACTAAGAAAACATGTGAGAAAAAAGAACCTGTGGCCAAAGTGCGGGTAACACAGTGAGAAAACATCCAAGGAGTGGTGTGGTGACCTGTTTCCAAACAAGATAAGGAAAAAGTTCACTGTCAGTACCTACAGGCAGAGTCCAAAGTTACAAAGAGGAGAGATGAGGATACCAGCCAAAGTGTAGAAAGTACGGTGAAGAGATAGCCAGGATGAGATAGCTGCCAAATGGATATTCGTAAAGCACAGTCAAGCCTAAACATATCATTTCCCTGTTCGAGAACTTTCAATGTCTTTTCCTTCTTAGGTTCCTTCACTGTTTAATCTTTTCATTCAGTCTAAGAATTCTTCATCTTCTCTATTAAACTAGAACATAGACCAATGGAGATTACCTCTAGTACAAAATACAAATTCCTATTTCATGTTTAAAGTCTATCAAAAGAAAATCTTTGTTCAGGCCTTTGCCCTCAACATGGAAGCAAACTCAGGTAGAGAAAATTAAAGGAATTTATTATGTACCTCAAAGCACGAAGGCATTGAGAACACTGGCCTGGAATTCAAGCCATGAGCCAAGACAAATTTCATAATAAGAGAAGACAAGCCTAATAGGTAGGAATTTCAAAAAGCAGATGGGCCATCGTGTCTCAGCTCCTTCCCCCTTGCTGCATCATAGGGAAGTGAGATTAGAGGTAAGAAGGATGAAATGAGGGTAGTGCTGACTAGCAGGTACTACAAATGACAAAAGGGTACATGCCTCAGACTGGCTGATGCCTTTCCCAACAGACTGATTAGCATGTATCTGGAAGACAAGCAAGAGAGAAAACAAAGGGGTCTCTAGGGGTTGATTACCCACTGGTCCTCCTGGATCACACTACATTCAAGCTAAAGTGGACTACTTGCTATTTCCCCCAAAACAGCATTCCATCCTCTCCTTCCTCTGGGCCTCTGCTCAAGCCTGGCCTGGAAAGCTCCTTCTCTCACCTCTGCTTTTAGCAACCTCCAATTCCCTTAAAGGGCTGCCCAAGTGCCACCTCCTACAAGAGATCTATCCTAGTTTCCCCAGGTGTTAGTGTTCTTCCCTAACTCACTCAAATTACTTTCTAAAGATTTTGTACAATCTCCTACTGACTTATCTGTGTATATATTACAGTGGAATGTAAGCTCCATCAGGGAAAGAATTCCCTCATATTTTGTTTTTGCATTCCTAGGGCACAGCTTGTTATGAGGCATAGAGTAGGCATCTAATAAATGTTTCTCAAATTGAATTGTCACATTTCAAATTTATAAGTCAAAATGTGTTAGGTGAAAGTGTTTATATTATTACAAAAAAGGTTTTGTTAAGCAACTTAAATGTGAAAGGATTTCAGGGGATAGGTTAAAACTTTTTAAAGAGATTTTTAAAATACCATATTAATTATTTGTATGTATAAATGGGCACCATTATTCACAACAGAGTTACAGTTACCTATCAAATTAATAGTCATAATAATAGGGTATTGTACCTATGATTTCATTTATATCTGTGGGAACTCTCAGATAAAGAAACTCTCTTAACCAATACAAATTAACACATTTTCTGAAACTTCTATTTTTTGAAAGAGATATATAGACATAGATATTATGTATGCATGTATATAAAGATGATAATATATATATACACATACATATATACACACACATACATATACATTTTTATATATGTGTGTATATGTATATCTTGTGTTACCTAACAGATTATACACTCCTTGAAAGCAGAGATTGTAGTTGGTTTACTTTCATAGTTCTGTGAGCACTTGGCATTGTATTTTTCACATAGGAGGGGCTTTAAAAATGTTTCTTTAATGGATTTTACTAAAATTAAAGCATCTAATAAATAACAATAGCTAACATTTATATAATACTTTAAAGTTTAGAAAACACTTTAAATATATCATTTCATTTGATCCTCATAACAACCTTATGAAATGTTACTATCATCCCCATTTTACAGATAAAAAGTAAACCTCTTAGCCTGTTTCTTCATCTCTAAAATCTTTTAACTTGCTTTGCTGACAACTTCACCTTTAAGAAGGAAGTACAGAGAACAAGGGAAATAAATAGTTAGTGGAACTTTACGAGAAAGTTATCTTTCTCACAAAAAAATTACCTTAGGTTAAACTTGTCAAATAATCTTTAGGTCTCTACTACAGACAAAACGAGACATGTATTCCAAGGCTTTAAGAAGGCAGATTTCAAAAAAAAGTTCAGATAAAAAATAAGTAGCATCACATGTTCAGTTACTCTAATGGAAAGCTAAACAAGGGGAATATGGAGTATTTCAAAAATGGAATACCATACTTCGCAGATGTTCATAACCACTCATTAATATCTACTTCCCCTACTAGAATTATAGCAATAAAACAGCTCTGGAGCTCTAGGAAAAGAGTTAGCAAAGTTCAGTGGCCAGTTCAAAGATGGTACAAATCAGTTTATATTATAGTAAGCCTGTTATCAAGTTTATACCTGGACTCACTTGGATATAGTTGAATCTGTGATCTCAAAGAGATTTCCTTCCAAAGAAAGATAGCAACCCATACTGCCCTGCCCATACAATGAAACTCTTGTCCAAGTCCCGCAATAAATCACCACAAATGGTTCATCCAACATTCTAGGAGCTTTCATCTAGAATTTTACATTATTTTATATATCAAGGAAGTCCATTCATCGAGTATCTCTCCCTCTTACCTTTTTTTTTCCATTCACATATTTTGTTGCTGGTATCTTTTATACTGATGCTTCTCCTGAGCAATTCAGGAGAACTACAGTTGCAATTCAGAATATTGCTATTGCAATATGGTGTTCACATCAGACTCCACTGACCTTTGAATGACTCACAACTTCAATTCTTTAGTAATGATAGCATTCCATGATTTGTAGCCATATATCATCACTGGAAAAATAGTAACTTTAAAAAGTTGGCCATTTGCTTCAAGGAGAAGCTTGGAATCACTTAAAGGGCTGTAGAGTTTCCCAAAGGCAACCCCAGCCCTCTCTCTTCCTCATATTTTATTCTGGCCATAGATCACTATACATTTTCAGTGGCTTTGCTAGATATATAAACCAATGGAAGCATTCTTTGAGTCATCTGTCTAAATGAATATCATAGTCATAGGTATCACATGAATATCATAGAAGACCGTAGGACAATTCACTCTTGGTTTTTCCTCTGTGGATAATTAATCCATTCTTCTGTGAGTGACCGTGGACCTAATTCTGGAGGCTCTGCAATGTTTTGGGGCTTGATGGAGCCAATGCAATGTCAAAGGCAAAAGGGAACACCCAGAGTTCCATCACCATCTTTAGAGAATCTTTCTTCCATTTGGACTCCACACTGATCACTATCAATGATGTTGATAAACACTTTTGATAAGGCATGTGCTTTCCTATTTTATGATTCACGTAAAAAACAAGGCTGTCAAAGTTATCTCTGTTATATCTTTTAATGAATTTTGTATGATTTTGACATACACATGGAAAACACTGTGGGAGGAACTGTGGGAGACAGTTCATTAATGAAAGTATCATTCTACCTTATATTGTCCACTACAATATAAATATCACTCAAGATAATTTTTAAAAATCATAATCATAAGTAGTACACTCATACTATAACTGGTTAGTGTTGTATATAAATCCACTAATTCAAAATTGTGCCAATTGTTTTCAGTCGTTTTTCAGTCATGTCTGACTCTTTGTGACCTCATTTAGGGTTTTCTTGGCAAAGATAATGAAACTTTTATCATTTCCTTCTCCAGCTCATTTTACACATGAAGAATTGAGGCAAACAAGGGTAACTGACTTGCCCAGGGTCACACAGTCTGAGGCCAGATTTGAACTCATGAAGATCCTGATTCCAAACCTAGTGTTCTTTTCACTGTGCCATCTAGCTGTGCCAACTATAGGTAATCAATAATATTTATTATTTAATTACAAATTGAACTTTGGCCAACTATAGATATCATTCCTGAGATACTTTAAGCAAAAGTCCTATTTTCATGCTGTTATTAATGGGGGAAAAGTTCAATATGTTTCTTGTAGGAGGTAAAAAAAAAAGTATAAATGCTAATATTTCAGCTTCCAGAATAAACCGTCCATCATTATACTGCTCAAATTCTTTGCATTTTTATTCTAAGTTGCTGCCACAAAGAGAGCAAAACCTAGTGGGAAACAGGCTGAAGAAGAGGAGGATTCATTCTACCAAGGGAGTTCCATCTCCCTTTTTCTCAGAGGAGAAGCAATTACATACGAAGAGATTTTCTGTCCCACATATTTTTACTTGGTATACACACACACACACACACACACACACATCCCAAAAGTATGTTGTTTTGACAACCTCGATTGTATAAAATGGTATCACTATTATTTCAAAGGCTTTATGATTTTTAATGTAAACACTCAAGTCTCTGTTATATAATACTTTAATCTGGAAATGAATCTTTAGCTTTTCTTTGAGAAAACAGCAAGCTAAGTTTTATATTCATATTTATCTTTTTAAGTTTCATAATCAAATCACATTTCTACAAATCAATGTATATCTTACATATGAAATTCCTGATTTACTGAGCACCAATAGCCATCCTACAATTCTGAATTCAAATCCACTGAAAAGTTCACATCATTTGCACAGGCACACAGGTATTTGTTCCAAATGATATTTTCTACATAAAATTTTAAAGTCAGTTGGAGTTGTGGTATCCCAAGTATACCATCAAGGGAAAAGAACAATAAATAATTTCAATGCCAAGAAGACCCTAAATGGAGTCATGAAGAGTCAGACAAAACTGAACAACAACAAAAAATTCCAAGAGTTTAAAGATTTTCTCTCTTCTACTTTCAAAGAAAGAAAAAGGACATTGTTTAATAACGATTTTTAAATTGTAGCTCTTAAGTGCCTTTTTAAGAAAAAGTTATTTGGTAGTCTATTTTATACTCTAGTTCAGAATACTTATTAGGTAAGACAATACTCTCCTGATCAGTAATACTTCAGATTACTATACATCTCACTAGCATCAAGCTTCATGTTTGAAGATGATCAGTGACATACGTATGAGAACAAAGAAATACTTCATGTAGCTGCCCATTGACTGTAAGTGTGTGTCTAATATTATTATATGTACCATATTAGCATGATATCTTTGGGGTATACTTTACATCCTCTCTCTTATACCCTCTCTCCTTGGTGTACTCTGCAATCTAGTGACAATTGCCTACTTTTTATTTCTCACACAAGACACACTATCTCTTGACTCCTAGCATTTTCACTGGCTCTCACCCATGCCTGGAATCTGAGTAGAGAGTATCTTTTACCTTTCTTTGTATCTCCAGAGCTTAGCACAGTGCCTGACACATAGTAGGTATTTAATAAATGCTTATTGACTGATGAGAGACACAGAAAGCACAGACAAATTCTGCAAATAGTCCCTAATTAATATCTTAATATTTTATTTCTACCATTGCCTTTACCACTATTGCGGACAAATAGCAAAATTACTCATTTTGATGGTCCTATTTTGACTTTGCTCCAGGTAGAATCTGCAGACAGCAAACCGATGAAAAATGTAGACGAGAAGGCCTAATTAGTGTTTTAAAGGGACAAATAGTTCTTGAATAATCAAGAGCTCGTTCTAATTCAATACCAAAAGCAGACTTGGTTACAAATGCCAAATATATTACTCTTCTATTGTGTACAATTCTGAATTCCTAAAACAAGCCAGTATTTCCTTTCACACTCACAGATGCTAAGTATGTACAAATCATACCACAGAAGTATTCAAGAGAGTCTAGTAATTCATAAATAATAAATAATCAAACAAAAAACCATCTTGAAAGAGATTGAACAGGCTAAAGTAGCAATGTTTAGTTTGTTATCTGGTATGAGCTTGAATCAGTATATATAAGGTTTATGTTAGACACTTAACTATTTAAAAAAACACACGTGGTATCGAATATTTCTTAGCCATCATCATAAATCGAAATGAATCAATCAAGTGCCCATTTTCCCCACACAGAAGTTTAAAGTCAGCATTCCTGGAGACAGGCATATAAAAAAACTGCAAATGGAAAGTAAACAAGTATATTAAATAAATATGTGATTGCTTATACTATGCAAAGACAGAGATAAAACTGCAATGTTCCACAAGGGATATAGAAGCTCCCAGGTTAGGACGGGTTAAGTTAGAGAAAAATTACTATTGTTGATTCATTTAAAAAAAATCTCTCAAGGGAATAAAAGTAAAACTAAATACAACCTTGATTAGATATTCTGATATCACATAAGAATGTATAGATTCATTAAATTTAAAAAGGAAGACTTCAGGAGTCATTAATTTTATCCATCCTAAACTTTCTTTTCTTTAAATTGATCTATAGGGTAAATATCTATAGACTTCTATTTTTGCTTCTAATATTAATTTCTTCTGGATTTCTCTTCTTTCTTGGTATAGACAACATGTTGTTCAAGAAAAGAGAGAGGAAAAAAATATTCCACAGTTGTATATGAGCATTGTGTAGCTTATTCCACCTGAGTGGTTATCCTTTCCATCACCAACTAAGTAGGCAGGTAACCTTGCCAAACAAAAGACAAAAGGACACGGAGCTCTGGACAGGAAACTCAACATGTTGAGGACTGGTAAGGAGGTTTGTGAATGATGAAATAAAAATATCCTCTACAGATGGAGCTGGTATTAGGAAATAGTCCAACACATAAAGAACCATTCCTGGGTTTCTGCTACTTAAAATCCCAAACATTTTCTGATGCTATAATTAATAATCTACTAGCTCTAGTTAGCATGTTTTTAAATAAATATTAAAAGTACAACTTGTGAGGAAATGTGGTATTGCAGAATTACCTAAGTATGGACAAGTAATTAATAGAAACCTATTGTCCAAGTAATTTATACATCATCACAAAACATTAAAATTATAAGTCAAGAATCTGAAAGACAAACAGTTTTCTGGCATACATACAGACACACATGCAAGCATCACCATTTTCTGCCATTGCTACTATACAGAATGTTAGTAACATTACTACATTAATTGCCACCTCAATAAAAAAAAACAAAAATAAAAACAAAAAAAAACTGGTCTAACAAGAAGGTATACTAAATCATGTAATTCTTCCAAATCAAAAGAAATGAGGCAGGCATTATTATAATCTACCTACTGTGAAATTTATTTTTGAAGAGGAAAAACTTTAAACTATCCAAGTATATACTATAATATTTGTTATATCACTGTCAGATATGTGTACTTTGATATCCCTTTCTACATCAGAACTTTTGAAGGAGCTTTTTGTCCTCTACAAATCTCAAAAGTTTTCAACAGACAAACAGTGCCACCTTTTGGTTTCACATACACAGGCCTTATTATTTTTCTCATATGATTCTAATTAACCCATGATTCATACAAGTGAGTTAATGTGTATATTGTGTTGTAGAATTCCATGTTACACTGGTCTGGAAATATGAGAAAAATTATGCATTTAATATATGTGTATTATTATAAGTATGGATGAGAAAAAAGCAAACAAAATAAATCAAAAGCTTGTCATCAATTGTGTTAAGTTCTATTATTACAAAATTTCTAATTATGCAAATTAATATCATTTAATAGTACAACTTTTAACTACAATAATACATCTACTAACTACAAAAAATCTCAATGCATGCATTCTTCTTGATACGAAGGAAATAAATATTTCTTTCAGAAATTAAAGGTAATTAAAGTTGTTGCTTTCTAAAAGCTAACTAAAAGATACATACCATATTTAAAGATACATGATTTACTTTATTGCTAATGGATGATCTTTCATGAACACTAGACTACACATGAAAAGCAGAACATATTGTCTTTCATTAAAAATAGAAGAAATAAAGATGTTTCACTCTTACTTACACCAATGACACGATATCACCACGGTGGACCTCATAATTCCTAACTTTCCAGTGGTTCAAAAGCACTATGTCACATGCCTGACTCCATCCAGGATTCAAAGAAGGCTTTAAAAAAAAGCAGAGAGAGTTATTCAATACTACCGCATTGAGTCAGTGATCTTATCAATGTGGACATTCCTTCCATTGGCATAGGTATATGTCACTCATATTTTCATGTCTCATAACTGTAACATTCCACTATAAAAACTCCAAATGACAATGGGGTTTTCCAAAAGACTAAACAGTAATGCAAAGATGATAAGTCAAACAAAAATGATAGATAAATAGATGAATAAATAGATTCTGGATACAGAGTAGAATAAATGACAGATGGAGAGATACAGATAGATAAACAGAGAGACAGAGAAAGAGAGACAGACAGAGAGATAGACAGACAGACAGACAGACAGATAGATAGATAGATAGATAGATAGATAGATAGATAGATAAAATAACTATATTTAGGATCATGGATTTAGAGATGGAAGAGATCTAAGGTCATTTTGGTCAACAGTTTCATTTTACTGATGAGTTAACTAATGCCCCAAAGGGTTAAGTTACCTATCCAAGTCAATAAACATTTGTCATATGTTTGCTATATGCCAGACACTGTGCTAAGAAATACACTCAAGAAATACACTCTAAGAAATGCACTCAAGATTCAAAGAAAAAGCAGCCCTGAAGAAGTTTACATTTTAGTGGGGAAACAACATATATAACTCAGGTCTTGGAAGACAATGACCATAATAGCTAGTATTTATACAGCACTTTAACATTTACAAAACACTTTAAATTTGTTATTTTATCCTTAAAACAACCCTCAGAGGTAGGTACTATTGTTATCTCAATTTTACAGATGAGAAAATTGGGGCTGAAAGAAGTTAAGTGACAGAACTGGGATCCCATTGTCAATGTCTGAAGTAGGGTTCAAATTCAGCCCAGATTCTGCCTCAGAACAGATGAAAGGTAACCTTCAAAAGACTAGTACTAGAGGTGCTATGAGAGTCCTCCTTAACTGAGTCTTAAAGAAAACCAGAGATGATAAGAATCAAAGGTTAGGATGAAGACCATTTCAGGAACAGAAAATAACCAGTGAAAAGCCAAGGATACAGGAGATAGATTGTGCTATACGTGGACAAGTAAGACAACGTGGCTGTATTACAGAATTTATGGAGGGAAACAAGATGCAGGAACACAAATGAGTTGGTCAATAAATATTAATTAAGCACCTACTGTGTGTCAGGCAATATATTAAGCACTATACAAAGCAAGGCAAAAGATAATACCTGTTCAAGTACAAGCTCAGAGTCAAATGAAGGAAACAGGCTAAATTGGAAATATTCAGCAAAAGGTAGGCATACAGAGACATAAAGCAGTTTTTTTTCCTGTCTTCTAAATGGGTAAGAGAGGGGGAAGAGAGAACAAGACAATTCACAACTGAAAATAAAGTTCAATTTAAAAAATTAGTAATAGGGGAGTTAGGATAAAGGGAATATTTTGGGGGAAAGATAGTTTGCTCCATTTTTGACATGTTGAATTTAAGATGTCTGCAGGACAGCTAGCTTCAGATGTCTAATATGAACTTTTAGGAAAATCATTTTGGTCACGGAATAGAGGATGGATTGTACTGAGGAGAGAACTGAAGCAGGTAGAGCCACCAGCTGTGATAGCCTAGGCATATGGTGATGAGGGCTGGGAAATGGGTGGTGGCAGTGTCAGAAGAGAGAAGAGGGTGCATATGAGAGATGTTGCAGAGGTGAAATTGACAGGCCTTGGCAACAGGTTAGATATGGGGGGAGACAGTGAGGAGTCTAGAACAATTCCTTGGTTGCAAGCCTGAGAGATTGAAAGAATGACATAGTCCTCTACACTAATAGGGAAGGTAGGCACGGAGGAAGGGCTTAAGAGGGAAAGATGATGAATTCAGTTTGCGATGTTTAATTTAAGATGTCTACAGGACATTCAATATGAGATGTTTGAAAGGCAGTTGGAGATATGAGCTTGGAGGTCAAGAGAGAGGTTGAAGCAGGGTAGGTAGATTTAAGAATCATCAGCACAGAAATGGTAATTATATCATCCATGGGAGCTAATGAGACTGCCAAGTGAAGTAGTACAAAGGCTAAAGAGAGCTCAGGACAGAACCCTGAGGGACACCTATGGATGAAGATCCAGCAATGGAGACTGAGAAGGAGCAGTCAGGTAGGTGGGAAGAGAACCAGGAGAGAGTGGTATCCTGAAAGCATATAGAGAAGAAGGTATCAAGGAGGAAAGTGTCAAAAGCTGCAGAAAAGAAAAGGGGAATGAGGCTAGAGAAAAGGCCATTGGAGCTGGCAACTAAGATATCACTGGTAAATGAAAAGAGTAGTTTCAGTAGAATGAAATCAGACAGAAGTTGGAGTACAAGTGGAAAAAAAGAGGGAGAAGAGATAAAGTGGAGGTACCTATTGCAGACAGCCTTTCTGAGTTTAGCTACAAAGGGCAGAAGAGATACAGAACAATAGCAGAAAGGCAAGGATTAAGTGAGAGATGTGGTCTTTTTAGGATGGAGGAGACATGAGCATGTTTGTAGGCAGTAGGGAATGAGCCAGTAAACAAGTAGAGATTAAAAATCAGTAATAAGAGTGGGAATGATGGGCGAACACCTGTTAATTGAAATGGTGTGGAATGTGATTGCTTTAACAAGTAGAAGAGTTAGTACTGGTAAACAGTAAGGCCACTGGAATTTCTTGATCCTTTCAAGGTCAAGCCTGAGCTTTAGGAAAGGCACACTTTGGTGGCTGAATGGAGGATGGATTGTTTGGAGAGATTTGAGGCAAACACCACCAGCAGGCTATTGCAATAATCCAGGCATGAGGTAATGAGACCCTGAACCAAAGTGGTGGCACTGTCAGAGAAGAGAAGGGACCAAATGCAAAAATGAAGAAGACCAGACTTGGCAATATATTGGATATTGGTGGTAAGAAATAGTAAGAAGTTGAGGATGACACCTAAGTGGCAAGCTTGAGAACCTTCAAGGACGATATTGTGCTCTATAGTAATAGGGAAGTTAGGAAGAGGGAGGATTTAGGGGAGAAGATAATGAGTTCAGTTTTATGTGTTTATTTTAAGATTTCTACTGGACATCCAGCTTGAGATGACAGAAAGGCAGTTGGAGATAAGAGATATGGGGTATGAGTCAGTAGAGAGGTTAGGGCAAAATAGGTAGATCTGAGAATCCTCAACATAGAGAAGGTGAGTAGCAGCATAGTGAATAGGAGGGAAAAAGACAGATGTTATTTCACAGAGTTAGCCAGGATTGGATATACAAGAGATGACATGTTTGCAAGTTGTAAAGACAATCAGTAAGTGAAAGATCTTTCCCACTCATTGAATAGGCTTCAGGTGGGGCCAAGAAAGGGAGGTCTGATTAGAGACAGGCCCACACCCTTTCACTAACTAGATACGAGGCCCCAGGCTAGTTATCAAACTAGTGTGCTAGTTTTCAAGAAGTGTGAAGCCCTCAGGGCCCTAAGGGGACTTGCTAAGACCAGAGCCAATGGTATGTGTGCTGAGTTCTAGTCAATCAGATGCCAGCTAGGACTGTATGTAAAGAGAGTCCAGAAATGGGAACAGCAGAACTGGGAGCAATGGAACAGAAAGCAGCAGGATTCAGAAACAGAGAGCCAGCATCAAGAGAGAGTATAGAGTAAAGGGTGCTGAACAAGAGAGAGTTGTGTAGATTAAGAAACTTGAAGTCAGCAGAGATGCAGGAGAGAGTGATAAGCAGAGAGTTAAAATTCATGAGTGATCTTATATAGGAAGGCCCTAGCAGCAGGTGAGGCTACTGTATAGCTTGGTTCCTTGCTATAATATTTCATTATAATTTCCTTGTTACTACAGTGAGGTTTTGGAATATTATTGCTACTATATCAAATTGGGGGCATTGGTCCTTGGATTTGATACTCTGAAATCTAAATAAATGTTATACTTCCTCTGCCTTCTACCTAGAGAATTCCTTATATTTCACAATTCCGAACCACTCAGGCATGCCCATCGCCCTCTTAGGGGTCATGAAATTTGCCTTACTGCTATACCAGTGAGACAGGGAAAAAGGGATTCAAGAACAATAAATAATGCAGAGTTGAATTCATTCACCAAGAAATCAAAATTGGGAAGCAGAGTCAGAATTCAAACCCAGAACCTTATATAAATTATCACTTTTTACTATCCCATACTGATTGCATATTTATTACAAAAGAAATCTTTCTCATCTTCTATTCTACTGTAATGTAAGTTTGGTAAAGCAAACTATCCCAGTCTTTACCAAAATTCACTAAAGACATGGGACAATATTGTTACACTAAGAGCAAAATAATCAATCAATTTTTCCTTGCCATGCTTGATATTCGTTTTTCACAGAAGCAACAAAGGGAACTACAATTTCTATTTCATCCAATATGGGAAAACTCAGCCAGGCAGAAATGATAAGAACCTTCAAAGAAAGTGACCATAATACCAAAGGCAAAGATCTGGATATAGACAGACACAGGTTCTAGACTTTAGGAAAGCAGATTTGAAAAAATCCCGATTGTTGTATTCTAATATATGGTTAGTATGATCCCATAAGCAAAGAGTTTTTAAAAAAAAAAAGAAACTACCTCTCAAAAAGTTTGTAAAGTTTTCACAAGTAGAATTTTGACAATACAATAATAAAGAGAAAGGAGTTCTCCTCATAGCTTGACCACTACCTAGCTGCTCTTGACCTCATTATTCCCACCTGTAAAAAAAAAGAATGTGATCAGCAAGATGCCTTCTACCCCTAAAATTCCATAATTCTATGAAAATCAGATTTGTACTTTTCTTTGTCCAATAGAATTAGCATAACCATAAAAATGAGTGAGAAATGCTAGACTATTAATAATCACTCCAGGATTTTGCTTTTGAAATGACTTCAGCAATTTCATCTTAGCTTTACACTCATTAAAATATCACAGCATATCTCTGTTTTTGGTCAATATAGCTAATCTCAAAAGCACTGAGGGTCTTCTCTGTACAGGATTTGAAACTAAAAACTCCCTGCTCTTGAAGCTTAAGAACTGGAACCTAATATTACATTATTCTGTTAAAAAATTTCAGAATATCAATTAATTTGGCTTTATAAATCCTTATACAGTTATAATTTTGGGGCAACTTAACACCATAGAGAAGAAAGGTATCTTGCACTCACCTTTTGTATTTTTTCATTTAATTTTAACATAGATTACTATAAGGTGACTTTTATTTATGTGGACAACATAATTCCTTAATTTAATTAGATGCACAACACAATTTTTCAAGCTATGTTGATATCATTGCATGAAACTGATCCTAATTTCTCAAATGTAGTACAATATGGAATGTCCTTCAGTACAGGATCCGTGACCATCAGTATATCTGTCTTCTAAAGACAGTGTACCTCAGTTTCTTCATGGGTAAAATGGGGATAATAATAGCACCTAACTCGAAGGGTTGTGGTGAGGATCAAATGAGATAGTATCTGGAAAGTGCTTAGCATAGTGCCTGGCAAATCAATTCAATAAAAATTTATTAATGGCTTAATATGTGTCAGACACTGTGAGAACAAGGAGAACAAATACGAAAAAAATAGCCCCTGCCCTCAAGGAGTTTACAATCTAAAGGGGAAAGACAAAAAAAGATACAAAATCAATTTAATCTTCTCAAGAATCTTATCTATGATCCCCAGTGTTATTTTTTTTCAAAGTGTATATTCATCCCTGAAATTATAGTTGGGAAAATGGGAAGATCTTCTTGCCCAGTTTCAGGAGTAAGAGAGAAAAAAAAGGAAGAAGCAAATTAAATTACACAGGTATAAAGGAAAGTAATTCATTAGTATGGACATTGGTCTCCTCAGAGAATTCTGCTCTAAAATGCCTGGCCACTGCAGGAATTTGCTTTACTTGATTTTGTGTGTGTGTGTGTGTGTCTGTTGTCTGTGTGTGTCTGTGTCTGCGTCTGGGTCTGTGTCTGTGTATCTGTGTGTGTATACACATATACAAATATATTTATCTATGTATATTTTTTAAATGGTTTTGTCTTTCTTTTTATTTTCATTGAGGGAGAATGGGGGGCAAGAATAGTTATAGAGTTGCCCAAAAAATAAAAAAGAGTCACTGAAGCATTTTTAAATGCACAGATGATAGAAAGAAGACCATAAGGAAAATTAAACAAGTTATATGTTAAATTTTCATTTTCTGTTCTACTTTGTACATAAAATTCTCTCTTCATTTGTTTATTAAGTTAAGAATAAAAAAATTATATTAAAAATAAACTGTTGTCTGGCAAGTGCCAGAGGGGATGGTCTTGAACTGTTCTCTGAGAAGGATCAAATACATCATGAAAGTTCTTAAGACTGTTTCCCTTAGAATTTTGTATGAATGCTAATTCAGCTTTTTTAAGAGAATGGGAATCAATTGCTAATACAAAATATCCAAACAAGGAGAGAAAAGCCTTAATTAATAATATAGTTAAGTACAAATAGATAGCTATTATATATATATATGTATATGTACATACATATATGAAAAGGATAAATATATATATATCCTTAGACATTTATTTGTACTCAGATATATTATTATATGTTATATTATATTTTATCCATGCATATATTTTCTAGCAAACAATAACAATTCCATTACTTTCCCCAGAGGAAAGATGGCATTTTAAGTAACAAAACTTTAAACACCAAATACATCATCCTTATACATAAGAAAGGTCATAGAAACTACAAAACAGATAATATGAAATGAACAATGACAGTCATAGTTTAATGGACTCTACAACATCTGGTACAGTAGATAGAGTGATAGTTTTATAATCGGGAAGACCTGGGTTCAAGTGGTACCTATGACACATATTGGCTGTATGACTCTGAGCAAGTCACTTAATCTCTCAATACCCTAGAAAACTACCCAAGCTTATCAGTTTCAGAACAGTTACGGCTGTGCCCTGGCAGAGGGCATTTCCTCACCTCCTAGGTGTTCTCTGCACTAACAAATACAAGGGTACAAACCAAAAACAATATGTAAGTAAAGCAGAATACTCTAAATGTGTTACTGACTTATTCATAGTTTGGAACTGCAATGGGTCATTCATTTTTCATCCTCCTAATTTCTGATTTTACTATCCTATTTAAAAGAGGTTTATAAACCTAGCTAGCTGCTCTTTATTAAGATATTATTTTAAAATTTTTATATTTCCATTCCCCTCTATATAAACCATCTTCAATCTAAAATCACGGAAACTAAATAGAAAGACCAAAATATTTAGCATTCTTGATCTACTATCGTGACACCGAAATGCTTTTATCAAATATAAATTTTTTTCCTCACTAGTGAACCAGAGAACTAGAGAGATACCTCCAATTAATTATAATAGAAATCACCTATAAATAAATAGGGCAATGTAAACATCCAATAAATCATTAACTATTTTTATACACATGGGGAAAGTTCCTATTTATATCACTATAAGTCTCCACATGTAAAAGATCTGCACATTAACAATCTTTAGCATCGCCAAAAGATTCAACTTTTTTGCCGGCAAATTTTGTTTGTTTGGGTTTTTTTTTTTTTAGCATTCTCTTATGCAGTTGAAAAGTATTCTCCTTTGCCTCTAAGAAACCATTTTCCCTCCAGTGTGGCTTCTTAAAATAAAGAAATGTATCTGGAGTTGGGCTACATAGAAAAAGAAATTAGAACAATTGTATAAGTCTTCATTGAGGCTGATATAGCTGCCAGCAACTGGCTCAAATGAGAAAAACACTCCTAAGATGCCTATATTTAGCAATAGAGTAAGAAACCGCCAAGTTGGAAGTGTTGAAAGAACATCAAAAACAAAATGTTTTCAATTGTAATAATATTATAACTGGACCAGACAATCAATATTTATTGAATACCTACTCAACACACAGTTTTAAGTGCTGTGGGAGATATGGCATCTACCCCTAAGGAACTTAAAATCTACTGATCTTTCCACTTCACCCTATCCTCCTGCCCCTGGCCATCTAGAACTCCCCTGTGACAACTGGGAGGCAGGAAGACCCACCTCCACAAGCAGGTAATCTGGAGCCACAACTGCTGCAGACCCAGAAAAAAAATTCTTGCCTCCAAAGTCCTTGGCACTTTCAAAAGGTACCCATCAGAGAATGATGTGATTTTGTCAGTGGAAATGGCATTAACAAAGTAGCATTACCATCTGCTTTGCCACTGTACCATAAGAATTATGGGACTTTTCCCTCTGACTTCAGCTGAAACCTCCTACATGTGTTGTCTCCCCCATTTGAGTGTGAGCTCCTTGAAAGCTGAGACTGTTATATATTTCTATTTGTATCCCCAGTGCTTGCTTAGCACCATGCTTTACAGAGTAAGCTCTTAATAAATGTTTTTAATTAATTCATTTTTATGAAACAGGCAAAAAGCAATACAATATAGTGTATGTTCTTCTGCTAAATAGTTGTTATTAACTATAAATGCTACTAAAGGAGTTCAGAGAAGAGTAAAAACAGTATATTCTGGTATAGTCAGGAAAATTTCATAGGAAAGGTAAAATCTGAACTGGACCTTGAAGAATGGGAAGGGAATTGATGATGAGCATGCACGTATGGGGATGATATGGAGAGTGGCATAGCGTTCATGATGGACAGTAAGAGAAAATAAAATGATTAAGCAGAGTGCAGTTAAACTATGAAATCTTAAAAAAATGAGGAGTTTCCAAAATATGATGAAAAATGTCATCTTCAGTAAATGTACTCTCATGTATAAGACAGACTGCAAAATAAAACAATGGAATAAGGGAAACTTACTAGAAAGATATTGCCTTAATTCAGGCATTAAATTTGAAATCTATCTCTATAATACATAGACTTATATACATGTATCTATATATGTATGTATCTTATATCTCATATATCTATCTATATACATGAAATCTATCTATATAATACATGAATTCAGAAAAAGAAAGTCTTTCCCCTTAATTAACATCATTCAATACTTCTCAGTATCATAATCATGTTAATGGGAGAAACAGGAAGGAGGCATTTCATGTGTTTCCTCATCTCACTTTTTCTTTTATTCATGCCACTGTAGTACTGTGGGATCTTTTAGGTGTTTGGGTTCCATAGTTTTAGGTGGGGGGAGGGGCTATAAGCAGCAGAAATTTTTTTTTCCATTTCATGTTACCTGAGTCACATATCACATGGTGTAAGTGAATTAGGCCATTAAATAGGATGGACATTTTTTTTTCTAACAAGATATTCTTAGAAGTGATGAGAATAGTAATGAAAAGGGAGTTTGCGTGTTGTTTAATTTGTCACCAAAAAAATAATAATTCCTGCTAGCTTCCCTTTACTAATTCATTTCTCTTTTTTCTTTCTTTTTTTTTTTTTTGCAAGGGGAAGGGTGGGGCAACTGGCGTTAAGTGACTTGCCCAAGGTCACACAGCTAGTGGGTCAAGTGTCTGAGGCCACACTTGAACTCAGGTCTTCCTGACTTCAGGGCTGGTGCTCCACTCACTGCACCACCTAGCTGCCCCTACTAACCCATTTCTTACCAAGCAGTTTGATTGTTACTGGTAAGATTCATTGGGAATGGAAGGGAAAGAGTTAATATACAGAATGTGAAAGTATCAATTTGGTCCTGACTTACTATTTTATATAAAAATTATATTAAATGGCCCAAAAAATGTATCAGATAGATTTCAAAAGAAAACAATGGAATCAGGGAAACTAACTAGAAAGGTACTGCTCTAATTCAGGCATGAGTTGTGGGGGGCTGCACCAGGTTGATGTCAGGAGTAATTGGGATTAATAGAAGAGCTAATCCAAAAATGGATCAGAAATGTATAGAGCCTTCAAGGTTCTATGTCCAAAGAGAAATAGAAAAAGAAAAAAAAATTAAAGGTGATAGTTACATACAAATAAGATTAAGTTCTACTTGGGAGAGAACAGAAGGCTATTAATATCTCCTTAAGGGATAATCATAGTTGAAAGACAGAAACCTGAAGAGGAGCTAACCATTGAGAAAATGCAGGACCAGTGAGAGAAAAAATAAGAAATAACTAAAAAAATTTCTTCTTACTAGGGTCTAAGAAGGAATGAAAAAACGTAGAGGGCTCAAAAAGAGTCTGTTGTAAGGACTGCATCTGGGATTAGATTTACCAAACCCTCTCAATACTTTTATACACCAGAGTCTCTAATCAAAATAACACATGATTCAAGGAACATTTCCAGGTTTTCATTATGTTCTACTCCAATTGTTTTAGAAAATCTGTAGAGGTTGTGATGGTTCAAAATGATTTAATAGATTTTTTTTAAAACTTCAATTTGAGATCACATAACCAATAAGATTATAGAGTATTCGCTTTCAGCAATCCACAGCAACCCAAAAACCTTAGGAAAAGCAATTATCTACCATTATACAAGTACCGTAAGTTGCATCCTCAAGATAAGGAGACAGAAACATCTTACAACATAAGACTTCATGAAATAAAATTCAGGAACTTAAATATTCTCACTCAGCATCTGGCCCTCAAACCATTCTACCAGTCAGGTAGTAGTATCTAAGACAAACACATAGGACTTCAGGGTCTGGCAGTAGGGATCACTCCTTGCTGTTCGCCTATGGCAATGATTCAACCTGAACTTACTCTCATCCACAAAAGTCAATATGTTAACAATGATTCTGACATCTTGCACACATAAGATTTACAAAAATGGCAATTATTTAAGAAGAAGTGGGAGAAAAATTACAATAATGCACTGCTGGTGAAGCAATGCATTGGGCCAGACATTACAGAAAAAAAAAATAGAATTATATCCAAAAAGTCACCAAATTATACATGGTGATACCCTCAACAGTCATATACTCTATAAAAAGAAAGGAGCCACATTACACACATTTATAGCTGCATTTTTTGTAGTAAAGAACCAGAAACTAGAGGTGCCCATCAATTGAGGAATGGCTAAACAAATTATGCTATATGAATATAATGGAATGTTATTGTGCTATATGAAATGACAAAAGAGATGGGTTCCGATATATGTGAGACTTGTATGAACTAATGGAGAGTAAAATTGGCACATGTGATATGGTCATAGATTACTTGCTTGTCCTCTTTTGAGGACTACCTATGCATAACTTTGGACCACATCTATTAGCAAATAGTTCTTATTAACATACTTGAATCTGTTCCCAATATACCTTGGATATAAAAACTTTACACAAGAAGTCTGTCACAAAGATCCTCCCAATCCAAGTAACTATCTTCCTTCTTATTTTAACTGCACTGATTTTGTTTAGGCAAAAAGTATTTTATACAATCAAAATTGTCCATTTTTTTCTCTTGTGATCTTCTCTATTCTTTGTCTAGTCAAGAACTCTCCCTTAACCACAATTTTATGTCCTTACCTGCTTCTTTAATTTTGTTAAGATATGACCTTCTATATCAGTTCATTGATCCAGCTGGGACCTACTAGATTATATGATATATGATGGTAGTCTAAACCTAATTTCTTCCAGGCTGCTTTTCAGTTTTCCTAATACTTTTTTTTTTCAAATTGTAAATCCTTACCCTAGTAATTAGTCTTTTGTTATGTCAAAATCTCCGCTACTATGTTGTTGTTGTTGTTGTTTGCCCTTTGTTCTGGAAGAGGACCAATGACATCAGGAAGGAGGTATCTTGACTTGCAAGTGAATTGGATTTAAGTGAAGTAGGGCTGTGCAAAGTCACCATTCTCACTCTCCTCCAGAGTCATCTAGGTCCACTGACAAGATATAGCTCAGGATGACGAGCTGATTTGCTTCTGGATTGTATATACCTCATCTTTTCCACTGATCAATTTGTCTATTTTTTAAGCAAGTACCAGTTTTGCTGGTCACTGATTTGCTGTCCAGTTTGGTATTCCCTACTCCTGATCTGCTTTTCTTCCCATTTCTTTTCACCATTTCTCTCAAAATTCTTGATTTTTATTCCTCCAGGTAGATTTTGTATTCTTTTCCTAGCTTTATAAAGTAACTCTTTATTAATTGGATTTGTATGACACTGAATAAATTAACTAAATAAGAAGTATCAATATTTTTATTATACTGGTAAAACCCAATTATTTATGTATATATCTATTTCTATTAAAAGTATTTTGTAGTTATAGTCATATAATTCCTATATGTTGGTGGATGAGCTCCCAAATATTTTATCCATTCTATAGTCATTTTAAATGTAATTCCCTTTTGTATGTCTTCTGTTAGGTTCTGATGATTTATGTGGTTTTCTTTTTGTAACAACAATGTTCCTTGCCGCTAGTGTGGCTGTGTAAGGCCAATAACACCAGCACACAGAATAGCTGCTAGCACAAGTTCTTTGATCTGCTCTTCCAAGGAAAGCAACTCTAAGGGGTTTACAATCTCACTTTAATTATACATACATTTATTATTCACTTAGTTCAGAGGGAAAAGTCAGCACTCTGAACTTCAGAGCAAATACAAACAGAAACTACAGAGAAAATATAAACAGATCAACAGACAGGTTTTTGTCTGACCATAGCAATACATGCATAGTTACTAGAGAAAAAAGCATCAACATCTGAGTTTTCAAAGCCAGGGGGGCTCCTTGAGGGCTATCCAGAGTCCCTACACCAACACTCTTCCAATGAGTGTGCCTCCAAAACAAAACGAGAGTTTATATACACTTCTTCAGGGTCAGAGGGCATCACAATTATGCAACTCAAACCCATGTGAACTAGGCTTTCTAATTCCTTAAGCAGGTCATCAAAGACTCCCAATTCAATCAAAGACTCTTGATTAAAACAAAGGCAAGATTCAATCAAAGGCACTTTATCCCAAACAAAAGACAACAAAAAGCCCCACTTTGCTTGTCATTACATTTGAAAGGCAAGACTCCTCAAAGGTACTTGATTACCTCAGTGCTGAGAAGCACTCCAAAACAAAAGACAAAAGGTCCCACTTTACCTGCCTGATTCAAAGGTGAGACTCATTAAAGACACTTAATTGTCTTAGCATTCCGAAAGAGAAAACAGTTAAAAAAAAAAAAGTCCCACTCTTCTTACCACTACACTTTTATACACCATTCCTTGCTGCAATTGTTCATTGTTTTAATTAGTTTTAGCTGAATCTCTAGGGTTCCCTATGTAGGCCATGCTAACATTTGTCCAAAGTGATTATTTTCTCTTTGCCCATATTTATCCCTCATTTTCATTTTCCTATTTCTTGAATTCCTGGACTACAGCAGACTAAATGGTGATCATGGGCCTTCTTGCTTTACCCATGATTTTGTTGGGAAGGATTTTAGAATTTTTCTACCGCAAATAATATTATTATTTATACAAAGGAAAGCTCCATTTGTCTCTATGCCTTTTTTAAAACAGAAACAGGTGTTGTATTTCATTACAAGGTTTTTCTATAGGGTGTTCCTAAAGTCTGGACACATAGGTAAAAATGCATATTTTCAAGAAATGAAATGAATGAAATTTTTATTTAATTGGAATGTTAACAAATAACATCTTCAATATGATTTCCATCATTTGTGACGCAAAGATTGATGCACTTTGCAAGATTCACATGAACTCAATGCAGTAACTCCACATTGCCGTCAAATGCCTATGTGTCCAAACTTTAGGAACACCCTGTATATCTACTGATGTTATTGTGTGATTTTGTTTTTGTCATTAACATGAGCTATTACATTTATATTGAACCCAACCCTCCATTTCTCATGTGAATTCAATGTAGTCATTGTGTAGATTACTTTACTGTTACTGTAGCCTCTTTGTATTTAATATTACATTAGCTATTCTTGCACTGTTATTCATTAGAGATGCTGGTCCATAGTTTTATTTTTCTATCTCCCTGATTTGAGTATTAAAAACTTGATTCATAGGAGGAGTTTTATGGAATCCTTTCTATTTCAATTTTTGTAAGTAATGCAAAAAATTATTAAATCATTATTGAAATATTCAATAGAATTTAGCAAATAATAACAATATAATAATTAACTAGCTCTAAATACACTTTATGTTCTCAACAGTTAACAGCTTTCAATGCCCTATATTTGCTTCCTAGAATTTCTAATATGTCCTGCATTGGCTACTTAAAAATTCTTGGCGCTTTAGCTAAATTCTTAATAATTCACAAAATAATTCACATTTTGTTCAAATTTGTTTTAAAATATATTGTGACCGTTAATGTCTTGACAACAGCAATAATGTCTCAACGATAACTGTAATAAACTTAAATTTTAAAATTACCCCATCTAGAGAAGGGGCAGATTAATAGTTGTCATCAAATTATTTATATAGACAGAGGGCCCCCCAAAGAAATATTTCCCAACGTCCCATTACCTTAGGGTGGTCCTGAATACATGCAAAGTATACCTCTGCCTTGGGCAGGTGACACATGGGTGGTGAAGCTATCACTGACTTCATTTAGGATGCTGTGTCTATTTTAATGTAGTCTAAGATCACATACATTTTCTTGTTTTCCATATAATACTGTTGACTTTTAATACACCTTAAGAATGTTAAAACCTATGGATCTTCTTCAGATGAATTGCTCATCTAACCATACTTCCTCCATCTTGTAGTGATGAAACCAAATTTTTGAACGCCAAGTGTAAGACTTTTGCTGTATTCCTTTAAAAAATTTATTATCTTCAGTCCCATGTTTTAACTTGTCAGAATCTCTTTGAATCCTTACTCTGTCATCCAGTTCTGTGGCTGTCCCTTCCACTTTTATATCACTTGGAAATCTGATGAGCACGCTATTGATAACTTTTTCTAAGTTACTGCTAAAAATGTTCATTAAACAGCACAGGGCCAAACACTGATCTGTGAGGCGCCCCACTGAAGAAGAAACCCCTTTCAAGTTGAGACTGAAAAATCATACATTTCACAAATAAACACATTTAAAAATTGGAGACAAAAGAGACTAATAAAAAAATGAGATGAACAAAATACATTAATTTCATGCTATTCCTAAGTAAGTATTTTCAACATGCCTTCTTCTTAGAGGAAAAATCATTAGTTTTAGAGTCAGAAGGCCTAGCTAGATTCCAATCCCCAATAGGACTGTTACTACCTGAATGACTTATAGCAAGTCACTTGACCTCTGGGCTTCAGTTTTTTTTTCACACTGTAACATGAAGGAGTTAGTTTAGATGATCTCTGAGGTCCCCTCCTGCTCTAAATCCTATGATCCTATTAAAGAGTTAGTTATATTCTTAAACCAAGAAAATGAAACAAAACAAAAGCCACACCTCAGAAAACTTTTCAAATGGGATGGGAATAGTAAAAAGTGAGGAGGGAAAACGCTTTGAAATGTTCTAGATTTTCTATCTAATTTCACTTAAGGACAATATCTTATGCCTTTTAGCTTCTGGGCAGTATTGATATGTAAGAAATGTCTGTGTGTATGTCTTGAAGAAACTATATAATAAAAGGCCTCTACCAATTCAATACAATAAGCATTTGTTAAACACCTACTATCGTTCAAGGGACTGGAGATAAAACAAAGAAATAAAAAAGATCCCTACACTTAAGGAACTGGCATTTTACTTTAGATATAACATGTAAACAGATAAATAAATCATATAATTTGGTGAGGGAAAGAAAAGTCATGAAAGGCTCCACATCAGAGGACACCACAGTTGAAGCTTGGAAGCGGCAGTTCAAAACTGGAAAGGTGGAGTAGAGGAAAGCATCCATTCCAAGCCTGAGGACTGCCTGTGTAGACATAGCAGGAAACAGGATTCTGAATTAAGGTTCAGAGAACAACGAGGGCAGTTCAGCTGGAATATGGAATATATGAATTTGATATATTGTCAAAAGTGAATTCATCATTTCAAAAGGTTATGTTCAACTCATAATTCAAACTACTAATTTTGACAATAGAGCTTTTCATTTTGATTACTGCGCTTGAAGCTTTTCAAGTACGAAGTAACAACTGCTTAGACAGGAAAGGCGTTGTTTAGAAAAGAACGTAAGCAAAAGCTACAGCATCCTATAAATTTTAAAACGATATTTTTGAAACCTAATTGCAAAAATAAGAAACTATTTGATATGTCATTAGCATAGTACTCAGGATTCTATTGTACCCTATTTGAAGAGTAACAACAGACAAAAAAGGGATATCATTTAAAGTCTATACACAGTATAATTTAAATGACTTAATTCTTGGAACAGATCTACTCATCTGGTTCAGTACCAGGAGGCCAATGAGAAATCTTAATACAATACTCAGAAGCCACAAAGGATCATCTCTTTCTGATTATCAAATACAAACATACTAACTACAATTCAAATCTAAAACTGGATCAGAGGAAACGAACTCTTTTGGATGAAAATAATAACAATTTAGTAACAATTGAAAGGATATTCTATTTCTATTGACGTTACCATTACCCAACTAATCTTCCAAGCTTTGAACCTCAGATTTCCTTTCCCTTCCTACAAACCCTTTTCCAAGTCCTATCAATTTTCACCTCCACTCAGACTGCTACCCTCTTCATTCCGGCTTTCAACATCTTTTGTCTGAATTCACATTACAGACAGGCAGCCAAGCATAGTAGAACATCAGATATATAATAGAAGGCTTGGGTTCAAATTGCTCCTCCTAAGTTGATTAGTGATGTAATCCTAGATAATTCACTGAAACTCTCAGAGACTCAGTTTCTTCAAATCCAAAATGAGGATAAGAATAGTTGTACTACTTAACTAACAGAGTTGTTGAGAAGAAAATACACCAAGAAATTTAATCATTCTCTCTGCTTCCAGCGCAACCACATTCAAATTCTCTTTCACAAAGCTGCCAAAACAATATTTCTAAGACAAAGGTCTGATCATGTCACTTCCCTGCTCTAAAATCTTTCAATGGTTCCTTATTTCCTGCAGAATATCCTTAATGTAGCATGGAAGGCTGCCACAATCAGCTTGCAACCTGCCTTTCGTGTTACTCTCTTTCACGCGCTCTACCTTCCAGCCAAATTTTATATCTCGCTGTTTTCACATCCTGATCTGGTTTCCATGAATTTGCCCAGCTTATCCTCAATGCCTGGTAGGCAGCCATTTTGCCTCTTGATCTTTCTTTTCTTTAAGGATAAGCGTTATATTATATCACCTATCAAGCTCCATTCCTCTGGTCTTCTCCATAATGCCCCAAAACTACTTGATCCTGGAAGATCATTTCAGCCTATCCTATCTTGGAACTCCTGTCTTGGAAGCACGCTCTGCCCCTGGAACCTCTCCCTCTGACTGGATGGTAGAGGGTTCATCTCAGAACCTCAGTGTACAAGGAGGACGCCCTACCCAGCCGTATCTTCATTTCTTATCAGGCTACACTACTCTGCACTTCTTCATCAAGCCCAAGCCAGGTACGTTCTGCCCCTACACCTTTTCCACTTCCTTTTATACGTTGTCTGCCCCATTAGAACATAAGCTCCTTGAGGGTTAAAACTGTCTTTCTTCTTATTTGTACAGTTAGTTCTGCAATAAAATTTGTTTTTGAAATTCACATTTGTTCCAATGTAATTGATCTATTGGGAAACAATGTGAAAATAACAAGAATTTTGGGCTCGCTTATTCGGCATTTCATGGGTGATAAACAGAAAGGGAATACAGAAAACTAGACCACTTCACAATGACTCACAAGCTGCAATCCTTCTCATGCCCGCTTCCCACAAATAAACTTGAGGTTTTTTTTTCAAGATAAAGTGCCATATGTATTGTGTATCTGCTGGTGCAGTAGGACCTGTGAGCTAAAAAAGGCCAAATCATCCCAACCCCGTACCCCACTTTCCACCATGATTTACCCAGGGTTGTGACCCACTGAGACTCCCATCTTGCCCACAGTGACTCAACTTTACCAATCTGAGTCCTGTGAGAACCAGGACTTCGGCCAAGCTACAGCCTAAGGCTGCAGACATGGCCACTATTCATTGTTGCATTATGTATTTCTTAACCACTTAACATGTATAAAACTGATACCATTTTATTAGATTCCTATCTTTTTTTATGTGTTGACGATGAAGTTTTTATTGTTGTGTTAGTGTTAATAAATGCTTGCTGGCTATTTCTAATAAGGCTTTAAAAGTGGACTAAGATTGCCTATACATGATTGTAATCTTCTATCACATTGTTGGGTAGAATAAAATGATCAAGAATAAGTATTACCGTTTACAATATAATTTTATTTTCACAATTCAATTCCATTTTCAGCAAGTACTTCAGTTATGTACCTGCCAACAAGGGAAGGAAACACTTGTCAAAGCTTACTAAAATATTAGAAATGCCTTCTTTGTCTAGTTTAAAATAAAACTGGAAGTCTGGTTTGTATGAGTTTAAGCTAAAAATTCACTTATCCTTTAATTTTTTTTCAAAACACAGATTCAGATGCCATCATCTCAGAATTAGTCAACAATATGGATTCTTTTTTCTGAATATTCAGGCCTTATAACATAACATAGCTTCCCTCATGTAGACAATTATATTCATTTTTAAATCCCTTCATCTCAATCTTTCATTCTTTTTTATTATTATTTATTTTTAACATTCTTTTCTTTTTAAATTTTGAGCTCCAGATTCTCACCCTCCCTCACACGCCTCCCCCACCCACTGAGAAGGCGAACAGTATATCAATTATACATATGAAATCATGCAAAACATTTCCATACTGCCTTACTGCAAAAAAAAAAATAAAAATAAAGTAAAAATTATACTTCAACTTGCACTCAGAGTTCATCAGTTCTTTCTCAGGATAGCATTTTTTTTTCATCATGAGTCCTTTGGAATTGTCTTAGATTGCTGTCTTTCACAATTGATTATCATTTCAACATTGCTATTACTGTGCAAAATGATTTCCCAGTTCTCACTTCACTTTGCATCACTTCATATAGGTTTAGCTTTCATTCTTTCAACAAATAAAAAATACCATTGCCAAAGCAGTCTTCTTTGCTTACAACAAAGAAAGAGCCACAAACTACTCTCTACTGAGTAGAATATACGTTTGAGGGGTGACAGGGAAATTTCAAAGGCTTTCTAAGAGCATGGTTTCAGAACCTCGATGGGCTCAGAAAACTTAGAACCGGTCCAAGTTTTACGCATCAAATCAAGTCAGTTTCTGATTTAGGATCTGAAACCTCCATATCCCTTCAACTGTAGAAAATACAATGTAAAGACCATAATATTTGCAGGTAGACATAATATTCAATTCCTACCTATCCATTCACATTCTCCCTACTCTAACTCCAAGTTAATTAAAATTTCTTCACAATTCTCTCTCCTTCAGTCCAAGTCCTACTTATATGTGGGAAATAGTGCTGGTGCTGTGATTAGAAGGACTACCAGACCAGGCATTTTAAGGATGAAAATGAATCAACCTGAGCCTCAACCAGATCTAACCATCTTAGAAAATCTAGGGGGCCTTTAGCAGCCTTGGATTTAAGATTCAGCCTTAACTTATCCCTACAATTTACCTCCCTACTTTAATCACCATTCCAGGTTTACCTACTCTAGAAGCCTTCCCAGATTTACTCACTTAATTACTGCTTATTGATTGATAAAAATGTTATCTGACTTTCAGTTAAGTGCAACACAACAGTTCGACAACAACAAATATTGGATATCCAATGTGGGCAAATCATTTAATGGGTACTCTAGGACTTAACAGTACAGGTCCCATACCCACCAAGAGCACAAATACCATTCCTTCTGAAGTCTTTACTCTGAAGGATTAACAAAGCTGAATTTTTCAATAAGGACATACGGATTCTCCAACTTTTTAAATATGAGCAAACATCTTTTAAACTTATTTCATAACAGAGTAGAATTCCCATCATTGCTAATAGGCTTAAAACTCTACCTCAAATCCTATGTACTCCACAAAATCTTCCTTAAGCAAAGCAACAAGTTAAGTTTAGCCCCTAGAAGAAGGGAACATATTATATTTATGCTCTAAATTCTCTCAGCATCTATTAAAGTACATTGCGCCTAGTATGTGCTTAATAAATGTGTATTAAATGAATAAATTCACAATTTACCATAATATGCCACAAATCAATCACAAGAAAAATAAATGCTCTCAAGGGACATGAATAATTCATCCATAATTTTAAACATGCTAAGAAAAAATGATATTCAAATACTGCTGATGAAAATGAAAAACCTTAACATACCAACAAGCATGGTGAATCAAATGGGACAGCAGATGAAAGGTGTTTGAAGATATAATAGACTACATAAAACATGCTCCTATCTGTGGTATCATAGGAATTAAAGGAAAATCCATAAAGGCACATTACAAAGTTATCACACACCAGCTGTTTCAATTTCAAATACTTTGAGTGCAATAAATATGAACTAATCTATTTGAATTCTCTATTAATAACAAGTTAGAGAACTACATAAAACCTATAACTTCCTAAGGGCCAAAAAGCTCAGATGAGGATTTCAGGAAAAGGTAATTTGAGAAGAAAATATACACAAGCCAATAAAGTCTGCTAAAATTAAATCCTATCTTCCTTTAACACTGATCCCAGCAGAATCACGGAGAATTAGAATATAGAAGAGTCAGCACAGGATGAGAGTTTGTACCAGGTGGTCCCCAGCCTTAGGAAAATGCAAAATCAGCTATAACAGTGAAATTCCCCAACTCTGTTTTAAGAGACTATGCATAAATCACAATATAGATCTTGATGGTCTTCTAGTAACCATCTTGCCAGAGAGTCAAAACAGTAACAACCTACAATGATTATTGAATAATATTAAACTCTCTCTGAGTTTAAAAATGATAACACAGATTTAAAAAGAAAGCAGGCCTATTGCTTGCTTTTTTGACAGAATTTTTAATTTCAAACTCAGCAGGAAAGAAGATAATCAGTGCAAAAAGCCAGCTAGGCGCCTAAGAGGTTTATTACAAATCTAGTTCTTAGGGACTCATTCACAGATAGCTTAAAGTCAAGACAATCACAAAGCCAATGGATGTGGGCTATTAATGGATAAAAGGTTACATGCTGGTTGAACTTCACTTTTCCTCACATGCTATAGTTTTGTAATGTATTCCACATAAATCATCTCTGAAGTCTACCAGAGAGCACTGTATTGTTACATTTTGAAGTGTTATCTTCTTCCTCTAGCTAAACAGAGAAAGAGAAAATGAGATGAATTTTGTACGATTATAATTTAAAACTTTAACAAATGGTATGCCTATCATCTGATCCACAAGATAGTGAATTTGTATTTCTTTAATCTGTATTAAGACATTCTTTCACTTACCTGTTTGAATCTCAGATTCTACTTTTGAATTTAC
Source organism: Trichosurus vulpecula (assembly GCF_011100635.1). NCBI lineage: Eukaryota > Metazoa > Chordata > Mammalia > Diprotodontia > Phalangeridae > Trichosurus > Trichosurus vulpecula. The sequence goes on along the minus strand of NC_050577.1, from coordinate 140,730,820 downwards.
TATAGAACTTTTTACATCCTCAGCTAGTGGCCCTAACCCATGCATCTCAATTTATAGGAAATCTAAAACTTTTGTTGTAAGGTTGTTAAAGGTCTTAGGATATTCTTTACTAACATAGTCCTGTGTCCAATCAAATGGTCAGAAGAAGAGATACAACGACACTCTCAAGGTCTCTCTGAAGAACTTCAAGAGACATGAAAGACAATGGCACAGGATCATCCAACATGGTGTGCCCACATCAAAGAAAGCACAGTGCTCTATGAGCCAAACAGAATTGTGGTAGCCCAAAAGAAATGTGAGATGTAGGAATTTAGAAACATCTCCCTCCCAAATGGTCATACAAACTATTTGTGCCCAACCTGTGGTAGAGTTTCCAAGCTCATATTGGTATGATCAACCGCAGCCTGACATTGGTGATGTCATTTTGGTCCTCTTAGAACATGAGAGACAATCAGCGACAAGCCCCGTGTCCAATCAAGACTCTGATTTGGGTCATTAGGTTGCATCCAACCAAATCTCTACAGTTTCAAAAGTACACCATAATATATTTCATGTCTTATGTTCAGCTGCTACTCAATATTGCGGTACTTCTTTTAGAAAGAAAAAAACCTACTATTTTCAAAGGTAATGACTTTCAGTGTAAAATGATTCAGATGTTATACCTTACTCAACCTTGGGAGAAAAAAGAAAATGCAAATAATAATCAACCCACTGTGTACATCACATTATAAAAGTATTATGAGACACTAATGGCGTACCTCAACTTATGAAGCATTTATGTCTACATAACTTTGTGGATAAGTTGTTTGTGTAAATTGTAGTAGAGCCTTCCAAACTCATATTGGTATGATCAGCCACAGCTGATTACTGTGATGTCATTTTGGTCCTCTTAGAACATAAAAGACATGTTAAAGACATATGTTAATTCTGACTTCTACTGCAATTTTACAAATGCTTTTTCATTTGATTTATGTTCATATCGGTTGTAGTTCCTAAAGTATCAACTTTATATTTCACTCTCCCAAACATCCCAACCATATTTCTATGCCTATTAGTTGATGAGGAACTATAAAAGAACATTTGAATGCACTCTGAAGCATTCTATTTTTTTTAAGATTCTTGCATGAAGCATTGTAATAAGAACCAGGGTTATAAAGAGCACTAATTCCCCCTTCAGGGAAACCTATTGTGTTCTTGATAATGCTTGTGTGTCAGAGTAACAGTCTTCAAGAAATAGTCCCTTTAGTCTGCAAGTCCTGCCAGGCCTCTCCAGAAGTGCCAGATAGATGCGGGTTCTTGGATCACAGTGTAATTTCCATTCATTATGCCTGATTACTCTTTAACTGTATTTAACAAAAGGTAAGGAAATGTTATGGAAGAAACACAAGTATTCAAAAGGTCAATAGTTAAGGAGGTAAGAGGAAAACCAAGAAAGTGTTTTGTCTCAGAAATTAAAGGGGTTAGAGATAATAACAAAATTCATTTAAAGGACAAAATCTCAAGGGAGATAATGGGAAAAAATTAATGAAAAAGCATTTACTAAGTGCTTAGTATGTGATAGGTATTGGGCTAAGCACTTCTAGAGACACAAATGCAAAAAAATGAAGATAGTCTCTGTCCTCAAGGAGATTACAACTGAGTGTAGGAGGATAATACAAGTTAGTGGCCAGAATGGTGTATTTTAGTTTGGTAAGTTGATGAATAGGCCATTGAGGAGTAAGTTAGTACATCTTTTTCTAGGAGCAATGACAGAGTTGACTTGATTATGGATCAAGATCTGGGAGTGCTGGGAAATAGAAGGACTAGAAGCCAGCCATATTGCAAAAAGATGGATGGGAAATGAAGTGAAGTATGCCTGGAGATGGGCCAAGAAATACAGGAAAATGGAGGCAACTGACAATCAAGACAGCTAGATCTTAGGGCAAGTGGTCTAGAGGTTAAAGTGCTAGGACATGCCTATGGAATGAAGTCAAAAGAGTAAGGATGAAGGAAGATTTCTACTTCCAAATCTCAAACTATATTACAAAACAGTAATTCATCAAAACTATGATAAGCAGAATTTATTATGCCTCAGGCATGACCTCAGAAAAGAAAAAAAACAGACAAGGTTAAAAGAGAAAACTTTTATAGGTGGGGACTTCAATGGAATGTTTTCAAAGCTAGAAATATCTAGCAAAAAAAGATTTTGAAAGGAAGAAATTAAGCACCTGAATAGATTTTTTGAAAAGTTGGCAATTATAGATCTTGAATTACTGAATGAGAATGGAACAAAAGGAAAACCAAGTTGTGCTAGGGCACTCAAGTAAAATACAGAAAACAAAACAAAAAAAATTAACACATTCTTTACTAAAAACAAAATTTAAATTGTAATAAAATCCTAGAGGCCTTTATACTCGGACTATTGGTAAACACAAGGGTTCAATTTTCAATACTATAATTTGATTCCATAAATGTTAGTAATGGCAATAAGACATAAGGAAATTGAGAAATAAGCATAGGCAAAGAAGAAACAAAATTGTTGCTAATAGAGATACAATGGTTTACTTGGAGAATATTAAAGATTCAATTAAAATTAATTCAAACAATCAATGTCTTCAATAAAGTAGCATGTTTTAAAATAAATCCTAAGAAATCATCAGTCGTTCTATATATTGCTAAGAAAATCTAGTATGAAAAGATGAAAAAAGAAATTCCATTCAGAATAATCACAAAATACATAAAATCTCTATAAGTCTAATATACAGGACTTGCATGAATAAAACAGTAAAATAATCTTTACAGAAATAAAGATAAATATATATAGTAAACTGGTATATGTATAATTAAAATGATAACAGTGCCTAAATTACTTTGCATATTTATAGCCATAACTAATCATATAATCAAGAGGTTATTTTATAGAATTAGCCAAAATAATTTTTAAATTCATATAAAGAAACCAAAGATCAAAAAAGTTTAGGGAAATGTTTTGTTTTGTTTTTTAACAGGAATGAAAAAGTAGTATCAGATCTCAACATATACTATGAAGGACAGAGTAAAAACAGAAATCAGAGTACCAGGTTGAGAGGGAAAGGTCAAGGAAAGCACTAAGGAAGATACCATCCCAAGGTGCTTTGATGATGGCTTAATATAGCCAGTTGCTCTTCAGGTGCCAAGATGGCAGGGTGAGGAAGGAATCCCCTGGACACCTTCAAAATTCCCCTCCAAGCAACCTTGAAAAACACCTCAGAACAGTTTAGAAGTAGAGAAACAGCTTACCAACACAGCAATAAAGGTCTGTCTCACTGGAATGAAAGGAGAGTCCCATAAACAAACAGCAGATAAATAGGCAGCAGTGGCAGGCTGCACCCCAGGGAGCCTGTGGTAAGGCTCTAAGCCTTGGGGCAATCCACTAGCAAAGACCCACCCCTGTGCAAGTCTGCAGTCCCAGACCAGCAGCATAGAGAGAGCTTACTCCCCAGTGCAGGAGACCAAAGAGGCCCCATCCACCGCTAACCAGTAATGAGGCCCTACCCCCAGAGCTGGCCAGCAGCAAAACTCTGTCCCTAGGGCCAGCTGGCAGCAAGGCCTCACTTCTATAGCAAGCCAGCAGCAAGTTCCTGCCCCCCAGGACAAGCCAGAAGGGAGATCTCCACTCCAATGCAATCCAGGACAGTAAATATGCTGTGGGATTTCCTTCATGACAGTAGTAAATAAAGTTGCCTCATAAACAATGAGAAATGGTAAAGGGTTAAACAAGTTTAAAGAACATCTGTCAAGAGACTTACACTAAGCACAGTCATCCCCGAGGCATGTAAGATGAAAATAGGAAGATAACAAACAAAAAAGATGGAAAATAAGTGCAAAAGATTTTACAACAAAAATCATTTGACCAAAAATATAATGAAACTATTATACTTGAACTCTAACATGATAGTCCTGGTTGTGCTTATGACAAGAGGCAGAACTGGTATTAGTGATTCAATCACAGTACTTATTGATGAGGAAGCATAAAAGAAAGACAATACATCCTTCTGCCTTGCTCTCAAAGAGCTCACTTTCTAATGAGGGAGACAACACACAAACTAATATATATACGTATAAGATATATACAGTGAAGATAGAGGGTACGCTCTCTCAATCTGGAAGAGAATACAAGGGAGGTAATGGCATCCCACAGAAAGTGTTATTGGAGATAAGTCTTAATAGAAACCAGGGAGGCCAAAAGACAGCAGTAAAGAGGAAAAGAATTTCAGGCACAGGAGACAACCTGAGCAAGGAATCAAGATACAGAGTGTTATCTGGGCAAACAAAGAAGGCCAATGTCATAGAATTTTGGAGTATACAGAGGGGAGTAAAATGGAAGAAAACTGAAAAGGAAGGAATGGGCCAGGCTGCAAAGGGCTTTAAAGCTCAAAGATTTATATTGGATCCTGTAGATAACAGATAGCTACTTGAGTTAATTGAGAAGAGAGGTAAACACGGTAAGAACAGCACTTTGGGAAAATTATTTGGGCAGCCAATTAAGTATTGATCAAAGTAGGGTGAGATTTGAGGCCCAGAGACCTATTAGAGGATTTTATAATGGTCAAAGTATAAGGTGATGACGGCCTATTCCTAGATACCATCTGTGACTACAGAGAAGGAAACATACACAACAGATGATGTGAGATAGAAGGAAGAAGATTTGGCAATGGATTAGATAAGTATAAGGGTAATCAGGTTGAGACTTTTATACTGTTTTCTCTTTTGGAATGCTAAGGCAATCAGTGCCTTAATGAGCCGTGCCTTTGTTTCAATCTTGAGTCTTTGACTGAATCAAGAGTCTTTGATGACCTGCTTAAGAAACAAGAAAGTCTCAGGCCCCAGGCCCCAGCCCCAGACCTTTTTGCTAAGTAGAGACTAAGCCCCAGGGCCCTGAGAAGGGTATATATGATCTGAGGTTGGTGTTTGTTTGGGGGCTCTCACTTATTGGAAGAGTGTCATGTGATTTGACCAGATGAGGCTCTGGGTAGCCATCAGGGAGCCCCTGCTTTGAAAATCAGATGTTGATACTTCTCTCTCTGATAACTGTATGTATTGCTGTAGTTAGACAGTTTAGAAGCCTGTTCTACTGGTTTGTGTTTATTTGCTCTGTTATATAACATATGCTTGTAATTTATGTTGTATCTCTCTGAAGTTCAGGGTGCTGGCTTTTTCCCCTGAATTAAGTGAATGATATTATTATATATATAATTACAGTAAGATTGTAAAACCCCTTAAAGTTGCTTTCCCTTAGAAAAGCAGATCAAAGAACCTGTGCTAGCAGCCTTCCTGTGTTGCTGGCGTTGTTGGTCTGGTTATTTGGACCTTGCACAGCCACAGTAGAGGCAGGCAGCATGTGGTGTTACAGTAAGATGAACAAAAGTTAGAATTCAAGGATAACAGTGAGGTTAAGAGTTTAGGTGAGTGGTAGGGATTATAGTACCCTTAAGAGAAATAGGAAATTTGAAAGAGAGGAAGTTTAGAGGTGGAATAAAGATTTTAAAGTGGTAGGAAGCAGAACAGTAAACTCCCCTCCGTAAAACTCCTCTAGACCTCTAGAGGATGTATCAGATGTTTGTATCAGATCGAATCCTGATGGGGAAAATACAAAAGAAGTTATGTGGAGCCAATTGTACAGTCCATTCTTGGCAAAAGGAGACTGACAGGGAATTTAGGGATGGGGGTCAGGGCAGGAGATAGTCACACATGAGTGCTCAAGGAGAGGCTGTGAACCAAGACAAGAAAAGTTACCAGATCCATACTAGATCACCTCTAGATGGGGACAAGTTCAAAGTGTCACCCCCTACCCAGCTTTAGGTCACAGATCCAGAGAGGACTGAAGATACTTGCACTCAGGGTCAGTTACCTATGTAAAGATGCCTTAAGTAGTTTATTTAGAAAGCAGGAATTCAGAAAATATCAGGAGCAGTAGTTTAGCTAGGCTCTAGCAGGGTCTCATTTGTACTGTCTAATCTAGCCTGCAGAGGAATAACAAGGACAGGAATCCCAAAGGGGAGCCTATAATTCTGCCATGTGAGCTTTTCAGTTGGCTAATAGGGGCTGAATATAGCAGCCTTGCTCAAATTGCTTCAAATTCAGGGGCAGGAACGTGCAAAGCTCAGACCAGAGAGAAGAGGAGAGGAGCAACAGTAAGACTTTGCCCTGGATCACACCACTCTAGAATCACTGAAATTTTATAGGTCCTCAGCCTGTCCCTTGAAATTCTGGAATGACACAACATTCATTTTCCCAATAAAGCAGCAACAAGACCAGCCCAGACACCTTCTCCAGAAATGCTGCAGAGCCCATCCCTAACATCAGGTCTGAAGTAAGGAAGTAGTTGAAAGAATTAACAAAAAAAAATAATCCCACCATAAAGAAGTATCAGGGAAGCTGAAGGCATAAATTCAGAAGAAGAGAATGACTTCAAACATACAAGCAAGCCTCAGAGAAAAAAGATAGTTTGGTCACACAGTCAACTAGAACGCCTGGAGGAAATAAAGCAAGAGTTTTTAAAATTTTTTTTTTATAATTAGAATGTAAGTGCTAGAGGAAAAATAATGAGAGCTATAGAGGAAAAAAATCAGAAAGGGAATTAATAGCTTGGTACAAGAGGCACAAAACCTTACCCAAGCAACAAACTCCCTGAAAATTAGAATGAGCCAAATAGAAGCAAATAACTACAGAAGGTGATAAGAAATATTAAAACAATGTCAAAATACTGAAAAATAAAAGCAATATAAGGTACTTCATAGCAGAAGCAATTGATCTGAAAAAGGGACTGAAGAGAAAAAATTTAGGAATCATGAGACTACTTGAATGCCATGATTAAAAAACAGCTCAGACATCCTATTTCAAGAAATCTTCAAACTTCCCAGATCTCTTAGAATCAGAGGACAAAGTGGAAGTAGGACTAACCCTCCAGGGGTATTATGGAGGAAACTCAAAAATGGCAAGTCTCAGGAATATTCCAGCTAAATCCAAAGTTTCCAGGTAAAAGACAAAAATACTGCAAGCGTACAGAACGATTTCAAGTAGTGAGGAGCCACAGGCAGTATTACATATGAATCAGCAGCTGCCACTCTAAAGGAGTGGAGATATCAGAATACAATTCTCTAGAAGGTAAAGAACATTATCTTGAAGCCAAGAATAACTTAACTATCAAAACAGTATAATGCTACAAGGCAGGGAAAGGACTTTTAACAAAATAGCACTGCCAAGCGTTCCTAATAAAAAGACTAGAGCTGTGTAGAAATTTTGAAGTTCAAACACAAGACTGCAGTGAATCATAAAAAGGTAAACATGAATGAACAAAGGTAAAGGACTAACAAGGATAAATTACTAACATTCAAATTTGAGGAGATAACATATGTGTTCCCTCAGAATCCTAACATCATCAGGGGTCGTGGAGTATAATAGACAAGGCCTGAAGTAGTTCTGTGTCTTGATGATCTTAGAAAAAGAAGGAAAAGGAGAGGGGAAGAGGAATACACTGGGGGAGAAAAGGAAAGGAAGGTTAGAGGAAATTATCTCATATAATAAGGGTGCACAAATAGATATCTATACAAACAAGGAGGAGAAGGTTGAGAATGGCTGACACTTGAACCTCAATTCATCTGAATAGTCAAAAGAAGAAGAACATATAACAACAAAATTCATTAAAGAATATACCTCACCCAACGGGGATATAGGAGCAAAATGGGGAGAAAGGGAAGAGATGAATTAGAGAAAGGGCAGATTAAGGGAGGGATTAGTCTTAAACAAACAAACACTAAGGATGCACAAAAATACTTAAAGCTCTTTTTGAGATGACAGAGAATGAGAATCTGAAGGGGGTGTCTATAATTGGGGGGACTGATAAACGAGTATGTTATGATAGAAAACTACTGCGCTAAATTCTGAAAAGAACAATGAACACCCGCAATTGCAGAGACTAATGATGAAACATGCTGCCCATCTCCTAATAGAGAGTAAAGGACTCAGATACTGCTGACTAATTTTCTGCTGACTGCAGAAAAAAACAAAAAAAAATAAAATTTTTGAATATTGCCAAAATAAAAGTTGTTTTGATTAACTATACATATTTGTATTGGGTTTGGTTTTCATTTTATTCTCAACTGGAGAGGGAGGCACTAGAGGGTTGAGAAGGATGATTTTAGGAAATTACGGTTATAATGAACTCTTCTCAATGCCTTCCTTTATAGAGGGTAAAACTGGACTCTTGGTTCACTTTATTTTGCAAATGCTGCCTTTGCCTGGTCTCAACTCATAAAACAAGATGGCCCCTAATGTCTAGTGTCTCACTCTATCCCTGCCCATCCCCACTTTCCAGTCACTTATTGTGTATTGTCTCCCCCATATTAAACTAGAAACTCTTTGAGGGTAGGGAATGTCTGTTTTTTGTTGTTCATTGTATCCACTATACTTAGTATGTGCCTGGCACATAGTAGGTACTTAATAAATATTTATTGGATTGACTGAATGTTGTGATTTAAGGTTTGTAAAGCAAATATTATCAAACTTTATCTCATTTATTTATATATAAATATTACCTCACAACAACTCTGTGAGGTATTTGCTATTATTATCCTATTTACAGGAGGAGCACAGAGATTTAAGTGATGGGTTCAGAGTCATACAGTTAATCTGAGGCATGGTTCAAATATAGGTCTTCCTGATTCCAAATTCAGTACTCTGTCCACTGGTCACCTAGGTACCTCATATTAAGACGAACCTTACTTACACTAAAAAGTCAACCAAGGAAATATACGTATAGATCATATATATGAATGTAATGCATGGTATATCTTGGGTATATATGTGGGAAGTGTATGTACACGTGTGAAAAGGCAAAGATATACCTATAGATGAATTCTGGAGATGAAATTTAAGACAATATAATTTATTTAGGTTATACTAAGCATTTGTCAACCTTTAAGTTTGAGAATTGTTGATTATTATTTAGCACTTATTAATATTGTTTGAACCTAGTCTTATGGACTAAAAATTATCTAACCAAAATATTGCTATAGAGAGCAGGCTGACTGCAGAGACTTCCAGAATAGCTGGGTAATTATAAGGATTGCTTAGATCCCACCAAGTGCTTGTTGTGAGTCCACCCAAACCTTATGTTTTGGATTCCCCCAAATAAATTGACTTATCTCCTGATATGCATCTCCAAACTGCAATTCTCTTGAGGACTAGCCTACACTATAAGCTAATCAAGAAAATGTCCTAGGTCCTGTTTGAATTCAATATAATATAATCTCACAAAGACTTGGAGAGAGAGCCACACACCCCTCCCTTTTTTTTTTACAGCTCTCTGTACAAAATGATCTAGTAAATGTCTTTCTAAAAAACTATTTCAGATTTAGGAGTTGTTCTCACACACAACAGAATCAATCAGGTAATATTTATTCATATTATCCCTACTATGTGCTAGGCACTGTGCTAAGTGTTAGGACATAAAGGGAGCGAAAAGACAGTCTCTGCTGCCCAGGAGCTTACAATCTAGTGAGAGGCAACATGCTAATAAATAAATACAAAACAAGCTATTTACAAGATAAACTGGAAATAATTAACAGAGGAAAGGCACTAGAATGAAGAGGAGTTGGGAAAGGCTTCCAGTAAAAAGATGGGATTTAATTGGGACTTAAAGGAAGCCAGGGAAGTTGGTAGCCATGGAGGGACAGCCAGAGAAAATGCCCAGAACCAAGATATAGAGTGTCTTGATCATGGAATAGCAGGAGACCAGTGTCAATGGATTAAAGAGTACCTGGCAGGGAGTTAGGTGTAAGAATCTGGAAAGATAGGAGAGGACTACACTATGAAGAGCTCTGAATGCCAAATGGAGAGTTTTTGTATGGATTCCTAGAGGGTGATAGGGAGCCATTAGTTTGTGACCAGAGAAGTGATATGACAGACCGAGCTTTAGGCAAATCACTTCGACAGCTGAATAGAAGATGAATAGGAGTGAGGAGAGACTTGAGGAAGGCAAACCCACCAGCAGGCTATTGCAATAGTCCAGGCATGAGGTCAGTGAGGGCCCCCACCCTAGAGTGGTAGCAGTATCAGAGGAAAAGGGGGGACAGATATGAGAGATGTTACAGAAGTGAAATTGCCAGGGTTTTAGCAAAAGCTTGGCTATCATGGAGTGAGAAACAGTGAGGAGTTGAATAACCCTAGGTTGTAAGCCTGAGAGACTGGGTAGGATGGTGTTGACCTCTACAGGAATAGGAAAGGTAGAAGCGGGGGAAGGCCTTAGGCAGAAAAATAATGATTCCTGTTTAGGACATGTTTAAGAAGAAAATGCCTGACCATTCAAAAAGACCATTTCCATAAATTTTATGGGTATACAATCCAGAAGATTTCAGTGTGACTGAAGATAATCTTTCTGATCTTCAACATGCTTATATCTAAAATTACTGCACCAGTACTTTCCTACCAGGTTCACAAACATTAATAATAAAATAACTGAATATCTCCAATATCTAGTCCCCCCATGAAATCCCCCCACCAAATATGTAAAATATAGTTAAGGAAAATAATAATAACACCCACGATAATAATAATAGTACATGAGATATGTTTTCTAAGTGATAGGCATTCGATTCAAATATCTCAAAGTAGTAAGTTATTCTTAATAAATGTTTTCCTAGAATCTCTAATTGTTTCTCTAAGGAAAATCTACATAAAAGTTACTAACAAATTTTCTATTCAATTTTAATCTTACCCTGGTGTTATATTAATTACATAGGGATAGGGACTAGGCCTATGATTTCACTGGTATAGGTAACTGGGCTGGCAAGGAAACTCCTGTTACTGACACAGGTTGTACCTTCTCTGAAATCTAGAGAGTTGATGCTAGAGCTCTGAGCAGGTCAATGGCTTAGCCAGGACCATATATCCTGTATCTTCCTGGCTCAGAGACAGATCTACATCCGCTGCACCACGACTTCTCTCTACAAATACATAGTTATTTCCAGAAATCCCAAACCTATTTATCCAGTAAGCTTCAACAAAATTTGTCTTTTTCTTTTGCATATGATCTTCAGTCTAAAGGCTGGCTTATCATGAAATATCAGCATGATTCTCATTTTCAGAACTTTGTAAATGAAAAGCATGTGTCTTGTGAATATATAAAAATATTAACAAAAATAAGCTTTTATGAATTATACCCTGCATTGTAAGCCACCGTCCTACTCTTGCAACACAGGCCACTCGATCCAGAAAAGTTATTGTACAGGCATAGCAACAAAGAAACCTCTCACAAAGGCCTTCAAATATCGTCTCCCAAAGCCTTGTATCAACCCCCTTCCCTAGAAAAAGATGAAAGGGAAAAAATAAATACTCATTAAGAAAAGCAGAAACCTTTTTCAAAAGCGATCTTATATAGATAAGGAACTTAAAGGAAGAAAAAATATCATTTAAAACAATCTAAATATAAGATATATGATATATATGGCCAAACAAGACTCTTCTCCTAACACATTTTCATACTGAACTCTATTGTACCTACAGAAAATGTTTTGATTTAAAGCCCTAATGACAAACTCATTAACTCTGCTAAGCTGTTTACAAGATGAAGTCCAGCTAGGTAACCTCAGTGAAAGCTTCCAATTGACAAGGCAGAAATAACTAGAGAATGACAAAGTAAAATAAAATAAGCATTCCAAAATTAAATTCTTCGAGACTGGTGAGGAATCTATGATGGTAATCCCACTACACACAAGTGAAATGTAGAGATTATTCACTTCCATTTAGCATTACTTACAATTACAAGTCACGTCATCATCTCCCTCATGTCATGGTCCTCTTTGAGAATGAAGGACAAACCATAACCTGTGAGTAGTCTGAGCTGCCTGAATGGGACCCAGCTGGCCAGTTCCAGTTGGGCTACTCAGCTAGTCTCCTCTCATCTCCTCTCCCTTTACTTGAAGGTGTTCTGCCCAAAGAAAGGTAAATTTTGATGGCTGAAAGCTGCCTAGTTCACTTAGAGTTTATTGGCTAGATTTCTTTCTCAAAAATCAAGCCTTAAACCCAATTTACTCTGGATTTCATGGATTGGACAACAGTAGGTCCCTGCCTGAGCCCCAGTTAATGGTTATTTTTTGGGGGCCCTCCTGGCTCAGAATGAATGTAACTAGTAACTGTTTCTCTTTTGGCCAGTGACCCAGTCCCCTCCCAGTTTGATTTTTTTTTTACTAAGGGGCCATCTCTAGATTCGCTTCTTAAAGAGGCCTATTCACTGAATGGGCATTGCCTTATTCAAAGTGAGAACCTATAAAGACCTTAGCTTAAAAGGGTCAAGGTTCCCACTGCATCGTCGGTCATCTCTAGTCGTCCTGATGTATATCTGGCTACTGGACTGAGATGGCTCTGTAGGGGAAAGTGAGGCTGGTGACTTTGCACAGTCCTCCCTCACTCAAATCAGTCAGTGCAAGTCATGTCATCATCTCCCTGATGCCGTGGTTCCCCCGCCCCCCAAACTAAGGAGAAACCACAGCACAAGCATTGCTAGTAAAGAATTCTTATCGCTGCTCCTTCTTCATCAAAATTTAGAGTTGTTTGGGTATAAACAACCTCCTAAATATCCCCGATTTGGGGATGAGGGAAACAGGAAGGAGTAAGGTTACATTCTATACTACTAATCTTAGACCAAAAATACCTACATCCAATCAGCAGAAGAGATTTTTCTTGGCTGGGGTAAAAAAATTGCTAAAATTTCCTCCACAGATCTTAATTATGTATCTTTACTAGTAGTATATAAAATTACATCTTAATATTAATATATTAGTAACATAAACATATAACAATATAATAATCTTAATATATCTTAATTATGCAAACTCATGGGCTGCTGAATAGTGAAAAAATTCACTTAGTAGAATATAAAGGTGTATCTCATTTTAACATTTTCTCTCTCTCTCTCTGTGTCTCTGTGTCTGTCTGCCTATCTGTCTGTCTGTCTGTCTCTCTCTCTCTCCCTGTCTTTGCCTCCCTCCCTCTTTTCTTTCCCCCACCCCATGATGGTATAGAACCAAATTAATCCGCAGGTACTGCCAAAGTAAAAATGGTTCCAATTTGACCTGTGATTTCTTCAGGTGTCTCTCAGGACAGGCCCAAAGATACTGTTTAGACTCCAAACAAGAGCAAGAACTGTATAAACAGAATACCTTCTAGGCTTTTGGAAAGAATTAAATGGTTACGTTAACAGTAAGACTATATCACCATTAGCACTTCAGAATAGAACTGAACAATAAAGAGATGAAACCAGGAAAAATATTGGAGAAACTAAGAAACATGGAAATTATTGCAAGAAATAAAGAAAATAACTGCATAGGTGACACCATAAGGTGGTGGTCATGTCTCTCTTGACTGTGAATGTAGGATCCTGTCCAATGAGGTGTCAAATTTACATGTGATGTAAAAAATAGGAATCTTTGATAAATAAATAGTTATAGCTACCTGAACAATGCATCAATAGCAATACCAGCAATACCGATAAATCGTGTTTCACTTTACAAGTTGTTGACAAGCATTTGTTCACGTGTGCTCATTTTACAGGACAGGAAAACAAGGTCCCAAGGAATGTGGTACAATGGAAAGATCACCATGTCTGGAGTCGTGACATGTTCATGTAAATCATGCCTCTGTCACTTGAAACTGTGTGATCAGGGCAGATCTCTCAACTGCTCTGGACCGTGGGTGTTTAACGAGGCAAAATATGAGAGCTAGACCAGATAGCCACTAAGATGTCTTCCTGCTCCAAATTGATAAGTCTTTCCTAAGCTATCGATAGCATCGCATTTGACCTTGTTGACCACTCTAACATATTCTTTATTATGCATTTTATCACACAATTCTCTCTTGATTCTCCTCTTGTCCTCTCAAGCTCAACATGCACAAAACAGAACTCAACTTTTCCCCCAAACCCACCTATATTCCAAACTTCCATTTATATTGAGACTAACACTATCCTGCTAGGCTCCCAAGTCAGAGAGAACTGTGCAAAGTCACCAGCCTCAATTTCCCTCCAGAGCCATCTCAGTCCAGTGGCCAGATATACATCAGTATGACTAGAGATGACCCAGGATGCAGGGTCATCTTCAGCTTCTCATTCATTCATCCAATATATCCGATCGAATGCCAAATCTTCCAGTTTCTACCTTTTCAAAAGAAAACCCGTATCTGTCATCTGTTCTCCATACATGGAACTGCCAATCTAGAATTCAGGCCCTTATCACTTCTCCATTGCAACAGCCTTTTAATTGCTCTCCCTGCCTCCTATTTCTCTCCCCCTGCCCCCCACCACACACACACCCTTTAATTTAATTTCCACATAGCTTACAAAGCGACATCTCTGAAATATATTTCTTGATAGTCATTCTCTATAGCATAGACTAGAAACTTCTTCATTTAGCAATGGAAGCCCTTTACAACCTGGTTCCGGCCTACTTTCTACTTCCTTTCATGCACTCTAATTCCAGCCAAAAAGCCCTCTTGTCTTTCCTCTCACAGGGCATGCCATCTCCTGTGTCTGTGCTTTTACATACCTAGGCTGATCCCCATGCCTTAGACACTCCTTCCTTACCTCCACTGCTAAGAAGGCCCTTTAAAGCTCACTTCCATGTCACTTCTACATAAGACTTTTCCTTAACCTCACAACCACCCAACTCCTCCCCACCCTTAGAAACTTCATGGATTAATCTTGTATATATTTTGTACTTAATGTATTTGTATGTATTGTTTCCTACAATAGAATACAAGTTCCTGGAGGCAGAGACTGGTTTGTTTATTTTGGTTTTTTGTCCTTGTTTCCCTAGCATCAGTGCCTGGCACATAATAGGTAGTTAATATCATACTGATTATGACTTTCTAAACATTTTGAATTGAAGAGATAAGAAAAAAATGACTCAGCTTTTTCTCCCTTGTGCATACATGTGCAATTTTAGTTGATAAATGGTAGTGATGTGTATACGTGAAGAGGAATACAGACCTTAAATTGCCAGTAATCTAATTTGTCTACCTGGAATGAGGATAACTTCAGAATAGTTTTAGATTGCATTGCTTTTAAAGTAAGCAATTTGACTCAAATTTTATAAGCAATAGTAATTTTAAAAATTAGACTGTTTATTGGTTGACACATATAACATTAATAAAATGTGAAAGTTTTTCCAAAGATTCTAAATGTTTAATAAAACAATATTGTAAGCGGCTTCAGCCATTTGAATTCAGAAAACAGTAAACTCACATGACAAGCTCCAATTCCATATTACCTATAAACCATTTTTAACATGAGTTCTTTAAAGAAGCTAATTCACTTTCAATGACAACATCTTTCAGCCAGAGATCTAAAACACCTTTACAAATTCTTTTTACATCACCTATACATGAGATTTACCATTCCATTTCAATGGATTATTTCATAAGGATCTCATTTATCCTTTTCTACATGCCTTAGTAATAGAAGAACAGTTTTAGCATACTTATTAAATCTGTACTGCTCAGACTCAAAAGATGTATTTTCCCTGGCCTTAGATTTCATTAGCTCAGTCTCTATGAAAACAGTTCCAATTTACATCAACTGTTTTCACAAGGCAAAAATGGCCTGAATCCAAAAGTTCAATGACCTTAACATTAAAGAACATTGTCCTTCTGTTGCATTTAAAGATGTTTTCAAAAAACAACTTAAACAGATGTACTCCAATCTAATAATATGCAGAAAACAAAACTCCCTAAACTGTGGAGTATAGATATAAATTAAGTGATGTATGTGTTCCTGAAAAGGAGTTTGAAAATAATATTTCTGTAAATCAAAATTTATTTCAAATACAATTTTGGAAAAGGTAGTGGCTTTAGACTCAGAGAACCTTGACTCAAATCTCTTTGGTGCTTCCTGCCTATATGTCCTTAGTTAAGTCATTTGACCTCTGTGAGCCTCAGTTTCCTTATATCAAATGAGGGTGTTGAACTAGATAACCTTTGAGGTTATCTTCCAACTCTGAAATTCTGCAACTTCTGTGAATTTTCTGCTAGGGTACTATGCCATCTATTCTTTATGTCATTTTTCATAACACTAAAAACGCATTCAGAAAATATTTCAGATTTAAAAATAATTTTTAGTAGCAAAGGAAATGCCAAAAGCATGCTTGCCAGCCCTTTCTAATTCTGCTCCTTCATCAGGGGAGAGGGAAGACATTGAGAGGGAATCTTCCTAATTTAAGTCATGGTCAACAACCTTGAGTACTTCATGTAGAAAGTCTCTGAACTTTATAGAACAGTGCTGTCTATGTGCCATAAACTTCTGAGCAGCCCCAATTAGATTAGCTTTTGAAATACCTGTCTATTCACCAACGGCAAATAACTAATTCTGAATAGGGAAAAAAATGTTGATTTTCACTTTAACCCAGGGCTAGTCAAGGACAAGGTCTGTGGGGACAGGACTAGAAGGGGCATGGGAGATGGGAAGGTGGGGCAGCTAACTGCAGACTTCTTTTCCTTTTCCCCTACAGTTGGCTCCTCCAGACCCAGCAGTGATCTCATCAGTCTTGACCCTGTGCAAAATCAGCCACTTATGCAGAGTCATGTTGAGAGACTTCATGTTTAAACTCTGGGTACATATGCAGCCAACCTGCAGGCATAGTGGTCCAGAAGTACCCTACACATGAGAATTTAGAAATGGCGGAAGAGCTGAGGCAGCATATGACCCATCTCCTCATGATACATGTACCAATCAACACACTTTTGCCCTCACATGGAAGTCATTTACTCCTGTCTATAAAAGCACCAAGCAGTTTGAAATCTAAACCTGCTTCACCCAACTGCTCACTGCCTTATGTGCTAATAAAACACCTTTTTTTCTGTGTTCACCTCATTGACCAAGACCCGAAGCAAGATTTCTTTTAAGAAACCCATCCTCTCTACGCTTCACCTAAACGCACTGTTCTTTCTACCATGCCACCTTAGCTCTGGCAATGAAATTCTCAGGATAACTTCAGCTTGGTTTTCCTCTGAAATGTAAATGGATTTTCTTCTATTTGTTCAGTGTTGAAAGGATCACCATTAATAACTATATATGACTTTACGTTTCCCTGCTTATGAGGAAAGTTATGGGAATGTACAAAAGGAACTTTTGACTTATTTCTCCCCCTCCCTTTATTTACAAACATCTACTCTGCAATCAACTGGAGTTGCCCTAAATTCCCACAGTCCACCCTCCTATGGCTTGGAGCTGGAAGAATAACCCTTCCAACTCATAGAAGAGTGAAAGGTGTGTTCTTGGCATCCCCAAAGAGGGTTCTGAATACATAACAGAGTTCCCATAAAGAAAATCATTGCATGACCAACGAGGTTTAAGTGCTGCATACTAACAGCATATTGCAGGAGGTTAGGCAGCACAGGGGATGGAGTGCTAAGACTTGAGTTCAAATCCTTCCTCAGATACTAGTTGTGTACCATGGACAAGTCATTTCATCTAGTAAACCTTAAGGCATTACATAAATGCAGGCTATTATTAGTGAGCATCAAATAGGTTTTTATAGGCTGGTCAGAGAACCCAATTAACATTCACAACATTTTTTCTAAGGAATTTCGTATATTTTCCCTCACAGATTTAAAAATCATCTTAGACACAATCCACTTAAAGTTTGTGTGTGCGTGTGTGTGTGTGTATGTGTATATGCACTTGTGTATGTGCCTTACCTCCCTTACTAAGCTGGATTCCTTGAGAACACAATGTGTTTTATTTCTCTTTTTATATATAAAAGCATAGTAATGCTGAGTGGATGAATGTGAATAAGAAATAAGAAACATTCAGAAACTTTCTGTTGCTTGGGCTCTTACAAATTTTAAACTACAAAACTATTGCTACTGTTGTTTGTCCTTTGTTTTCAAAGAGAACAAATGTCCTCACGGAGTGATGCTGACTCATGCCTGAATTGGATTTAAGAGAGGCAGAGTTGCACAAAGTCATCAGCCTCACTCTCTCTTCCAAAGACACAGAAGTCTACTGGCAAGCCAAAAGTCAAGACAACTGGCAATAGCCCAGGAAGTCTGGATGACCCTGGTGTCCTCAATGTCTGACCAAGTTCTAAGCACTCCATAGAGCCTGCTTCACCAACTTTCACAGCCACTGGAACATATTGTTGTCATATGCCCGTTATACTAGGGGAAGTCTTCACACGCTTGAAGGAGACACCCCATAATTCACAGACGGGTTTGAGCTCATGAGTTACCTTCAGCCTGGCTTAGCTCATCTGCCAAGATGGTTTGCTGGGGTATGGCCACTGAACATGCTACAGCTTCTTGGAATCAGAGGTGAGAGTTGAGTTACAAATAGACCCCAAAGATAGAGGAGCAGCCCTGAAAAGGGCTCAGCAAGCCCTCATACCAGAGGTGTTAATCCTCCTTGAACACCCAATACATCCCAAACTTAGAGGCCACACTAGAGGCACATCTCCCTTAGGAAACATCTTTCAACCAGCAACAAGCCAATGCTACAAACAAGTCCTCAAAGGGGGAGAAAAAGAACAGTGTTATCAGGAACTTGATTCCTCTAGTGGCCATGAAATTGTGTGCACTCAATTATTTTAACTAGTAAGCAAACCTAGTTCATTGCTGCAGTATATAATTGTGAATAAAAGTGTCCCGATTATATGAATCCTTAATATTTGCCATATGCTTCACCATACTTACAGGTGAGAGTCCTGAGAAAGAAGGGAAAGTTCAAACACAGACTTCCAATCTTAAAAACAGCTGAAGAAATTTTCACAAATGGAAGGAGTGGGAAAGGTCAACACACAAGAATGTAAAATACTTCCCACTAAACTTGAAGCATTTTTCATTTGAAAATAAGGACGTTTGCATTTTCCAATGAGTTATTTTGCCTTTCTGAGCTTCCCCCCACCACCACCTCCTCAAATTTTTAGTAGTGGGTGTATTTTCCCCAAATAACACAGTAACAGTGGACAGTTTCATAATAATACAACCAAGCATGTTGTTCTCACTACACATTTGACTCTATTCCAATGGCATGCCTCAGTGTTTTGATAAAGAAAGCATTCAAATCCAAATCTTGATCAATATTCATCACTAAAATGTTTTTTTTTAAATTCAGCCATCAGTTCTAATGAAATATGCTCGATGTTAAGTTTAAATTCAGAAATATGATCATTGAAACTATGCATATAACATTGGTGGGAGGAAGAGATTTGAAGAAGAAAAAAGAGAATGCACTTTAAACATATGCGTATATATCTGGTTATGTGTTTGTGTGTGTTCCTGCATATGTGTGTTTCAGTTCAAGCAGAGTGGTCCAAAGAAGAGTACGCAGGCTCCAGAAGTAGTGGTTTCTGTTTCTTCACTGGAGGTCTTCAAAGAAAGTATAGTTGACTACTTGTCATTTTTTAGTGGGTATTCGTTTTAGGCATAGATTATTAGACAGAGGTTCCTTCCAACTCTGAAATTCTGTGATTAAACTATAGTTTATCAATCATGGTTTACCTTGATCAAATCAGCCCAACTCTCATATAAATGACATGATAGTGTAGGAGAGAGTAAGGAAGTGAATTGCTGGTAAGGTTCCAAGAATATTGCAATGACTCAGCTAGGAAGGTCCAGGGTTTTCCCTCTGGACTCCCTAATATGTGCTGCCCTAGTTATTGTCCATCCTGGGAGGGCAGGCAGTCACAATTCCATGTGATGGGTCAGTTTCAGTCAGAGCTTGTCTTGAATGGAAGCTGGACAAAAACACAACAAGGAAAGAATCTCAGTGGAGAAGATAGGGCCTAAAGACTTCCATAAGCATAAAAAAGTGAACAAGTTTAATATCCTGGGGAATGTTGCCCAGTGGTGAGCCACTCTGTGAAACGATGGAGTTAACCTTATAAATAAGGATTAAGTGACCTCGGCTGCAGAGGTTAGAAGGTTGCAGGGGCAGGAAGCCAAGCGGATTATTACATCTGCTACTGATATTAGCACAAGGACCCAGTAGCTGATGGCAAATAAGTAAGGTGGCATTCACTACAAATGAAGGTCTGTAAATACAGCCTTAATTAAACACATGGGAACAGGTAGGCACTTGGAAGCATTCTAAAGGTCAGAAGGCAACAAATCACAATAATGTTGGCTACGGTGAGTCAGCATCATCTAGGGAAAAGAACACTAAACTTGGCATCAAAGACCTAGGTTTTGATCCCTGCTCTTCCATTTATTAGCTGTCTGACTGCTCTGGCTCTCCATTTTCTGCTCTCTAAGTAGGGATAAAAATACCTGTTCTTTAGGGATGAACGAGATGTAAACAAAGCACTTTGAAATTGTGAAGTGAGTCCTTTTTTCAGGCCTACTAAAAACAGAGTTTGGATAGGGTAATCCTCCATCACCAAATGTCAAAGTTACAGGATTTTGCCCTGCTACTTTTATGTACAAATAATCACTCAGGTACTTGGACTTATGCAAATGTGTGAAAAGTAACTCCAGCTTCTAATATGACACGTTTTTTTAAAACTTGCTTGACTTACGAGTTTCTTATCAGGAAAGTCTTCTGAGGAACAAGAAGGCAAGAGGAAATATTAGACAAGTAAAAGTGGGCCAAACATAATTGGCCCACAATTGTTGCAAAGGGAAATGGGGCAGATATAGAGTCCTAAGCAAAACTCCATCATTACAGAAAGTCAGTGCTGGCAATGCTGAACAAGATGAGGACACTCTATCATGAACCAGAACTATTTTTGTTAGCGGGAATTCTTACCCTCCATCAAAAAGCTGAGGAGCAGCAGTTGATTACTAAAAGAATAGAAGCTAAAAAAAATTAATCTGGTAGATAGAAGAATAGGAAACATATGAAAAACAAGTCAACTCTGAGGGCAGGCTTTTTTTGTTTTTCTTTATATACCAGCACTTAGCACAAGAGCTGGCACATAATAAATGATTAATAAAGGCGTGTTGACTTAATTTAAATCTGGAATAAAATATAAAGCAATTAAAAGAAAGAAAACAGAGATAGCAAATGGGTTCTGGTTATTCTCATGAAAAAAAAAATGATTGTTATAGTAAATTCCAGGAAAAGCATCAGAGAGATTCTACTGCTATTTTAATTGTTTCATTTGTTTTTTTGAAACTTTTACTGATGTCTTTTATTTCATGTCAGTCTTTTCATATGTCTCCTTAACATTGAACCCTTTTTTATAACAAAGAAAATACTTCAAAGTGACCAACAAAGCACTTGTACCTGACAAAATGTATGATATTCTTCACCTAGAGTGAAGTATTAAGTATTAAGAGGAAAGAACAGTTTCATCATTCATTCTTCAAGAATAATATTAGTAATCTTAGTAATCAACTAAGTAAACTACTGCAGTCAAGTAGCAGTTTGCTAGTTGTTTTCACAGTGACATACAATTTCCAAGTATATGTATAAATACTGTTATTTATGCATATTTATTCCAACTTAACAGGAAAGAATAACAAAATATTATCTGAAAGTGATGACATGTGAATTTTAGGTTAATGAAGTGATAAACCTCATGCATGTGTTAACTGAGCAGATACAACACAAATAATTAGCTATTTAACCAAAATGGAAATTATTTTCTACAATGGTGGTATTCTGAATTAGCAAAAGTTTGCTTTTTCTATCAAACATACTTGCTGAAATTTAAAATGAAAATTTTGGATTTTTGCATTGCTATTTAACATTTCTAAAAATGTTTGACATTTCTATTTTTAAAAATCATAGCTTCTGAGGAAAATTGGCATCATGGCAAACTGGATATAGGAAAAGCTTTAGAGAAAAGGAAACCTGGGTTCAAGTCCTGCCTCTGACAAGTACTAGTTATGTGACCCTGAGCAAGTAATTTAACTTCTTGGGCACCAACACAAGCAGGACTTCTTATTTTTTGTTTGATGGACACTTTTGGTAGTCTGGTGAAGCTACGGACCGAGGTCTGGACCCAAAAACATTTTTTTCTGATAAAAACAGGGACTTTCCTCAAAAAAAAACCCTCTAAAATCACTACATGAGAATGCTCAAAAAACAAAAGCAAAAACATTATCATCTTTTCAACATCATCATTAAAAATAGGAGAACCACGAGAAGTAAGAAAAGATGGCAGTGGTGAGGAAACATAAGACGGTGAGCAGTTTAAAAATGCAACTGGTAATAGGAAAATTCAGTTGACAAATAATTACAATGAAAATTTCAGATTTGTGCAGTCTGTATCCTGTACCAGGACCATCCAGAGTCCACAGGTTCCCAAAGTGGACAATACTGCCAACTGGGGGATAATGGAAGGCTCTAAGGGGGGGGGTGGTAGTAGCCTCGGGTACAATTGAGGGATACTGAATAAAATAAGTGGGCAGTGGAAGCAGAAGGAAAGAAGATAAGAAAACTTTGAAAAACCTTTTGTACATGTCTCATCTGTTGTGTAGCAGAGTTAAAGTCATAGTGATTACACTATTTTCCAAATAAACACACAAAATGCAAGTTATAACCTATCAGCGGTCAAGTCTGCTGACAGGTCTTAACAAGCAAGTGTTGCTCCTGGCAGGCAAGCCTGTTGGTGTTGTTATCGGGAAGTCCAGAATGCATGGGCAGGAATATGTGCTTGTAATGACTTGTTTACAATACAATACCATATGGTTACATGTTACAATATTGCATCATCAAAATTTCAATGCAGGCAAAAACCCCACAAATTTACAAAAATTATTAAATTGAAGATGCATCATTTTTTTAAAAATTTTTATTTTTTTAAATGACACAAATTTAAAAAAAAAACCATTAAAGGGTCAAAGAAAGTAGATTTCCAGCAGGGCACTAATTTTTTTGGAAAAGGGGCGGTAGGCCAAATAACTTTGGGAACCTCTGGTCTAGACTCCTTGACTGCCCTGAGGTCTCTAACCCTAGCCAATGGGAGGGAGGGATGTTTGTAATCCTCCATTGCTTTGGCCCATTTATCTTAGTTGCTTCTTTCAGCAACTGTGGTGTTTATGCTGTTTTAAAAGTTCTGAAATCGCTTTACTCAGATAGGCCTTATTTCACTAGGACTTATTACAGACACATCAAATAGGACCCTGCCTAAGGAATTATAATTTCAGGAGGTAGGAAATGACTCTCTAGGCCCCCTAAAACACTGCTGAATAGCTTCCTTTATGAGGAAACAAAATCTTTTGTCACAATTAGAGAGGATATGAGATGAAAAATATCTCCTGGAAAAAGCAATGTATTGAATGAAAATGCATACTAAGATATAAAGGACTGATGTTAGATTCTTTCTGGAAAGATTTCAAGCAAGAGAGTGAGAGAAAGGAGAAGAGAGGGAAGAAGAAACTACAAAGACTCTAGCAATCAAGAGATCAAGGCATGTTGGAAATGAAGAAAGAAAAGAAAGAGTTATGGAAAGAAGAGACTGAGGGCTCACAAGACTTCTACTTCACAGTTTTGCCCAGAATTAGCCTCTGGGCAAACCTCTCCTCTACCATTGTTCTTTAAATAGGCCTAGGGCAAAAAGAAAAAACATTCTCAGCCAGAAGATTAGCTTTATTAAAGTCCTAAGTAATCTCAAATATACAAGCAATTCAAAATACATTCAAAGACATTTTTGGCAGCCCATCCATAGTTCACAATCCACCCCAGCACCAAGGGAATATCATATTTATTCCAAAAGAGGAAGTAGCATGTAAACCCATGACTAGATGCTAGAAAAGTCCACCATTAAAATAAGCTTGCTATAAAGGCTTAGGCAGTTTAAAGTTAAAAAAAAACTACTTGTAAATAAGTTGTGCCCTTAACACTTGATACAAGAGAACTTATTGCAATGATGATGAAGCCAAGAATAGCATCAAAAGCCAGAAGAGCTGCTATCCAAGAGGTCCATATCATATAGTCTAGAGATCAAAGCAGATGGAGCACAGCACTAACTAGCCTGAAGTGTCTGCTGAACAAAAAGATCAAGGACTATAACGAGCCTCTGGTGAGCATCATAATGTGAAGAACAGAGGGGACTATTTAGACTGCTCTCTACACAAGAATGTTTCTTTTGTATGTTTGCCTGATCATTACAAGTCACTATTTATGGAGTTACCCATAAAATTTAACAATAAAACCCACAAGTTATGATGCATTTACAAATCAAACCTTACTCAATGTAAGGCATGAGGTGAAACAATAAAAAAAAAAATACTTATAAACAGTTTACTCTAAGGAAACAAAATGGTCCCGAATGTATAATTTTAAAGGAATATCAGGAGTTGAGGATAGAACCCTTACTCATTTAAATGCTTAAATCTTAATATATCATTAGCCTCTTCCAAAAAGTATTTTCATACTTGTAATTCAGATAATTTAATGATATGTTCACTGTAACAGCCAGGGGAATAAAAGTATGTGATAGATCCTTACTTTGAATTACCAGGTTTTCAAATTTCAGTCATTAAACATATGTTTTGTACATACTTATTGCACTGTGCAAGAAACCACGCAAAGTATTATAGGATAAAAAACAGCATCTATCCTCAAAGAGCTTAGAGGTTGGCTGCTCAGGCATTCTTTCAAAAGCAGAAGATAAAGGGGCAGCATAAACCAGGCACTGGCAGCCTGAGCTAAGTCAGAGAGACAAAAACATCAAAAACAATTTCAGGGATAATAGCGGATTTGGACCAAAGCACCAAATATGAGAACAGAAGTCATATGTGGCAAGTAAGTTAGGTGGAAGACTAAGAACATAGAAGGTTCGGCTAAGGAGATTCCATTTTATTTGGCAGGAGGCAATGTAATATAGTAGAAAGAATACTGGCTCTAGAGTCAGAGCACCTGGGTTCAAATCCTGCCTCTGATTCTTACTGCCTATGTAAACTTAAGTCAAATCACTGAGCTTCTCTGAGTCTCAATTTCCTCATCTATAGAAGGAAGGGGTTGGACTAGATGGCCTCTAAGGTCCCTTCCAGTTCTAAATCTGCGATCCTAAGAAAAGGTATTCTAAATACCTGAATGATATGATAACTATGAATTAGGAAGAAGACTGAGGCAGGAAGACATATTGGAACAGGGAGAAATCAGAAACGAGAAAACAGATATGAGGCTACTTCAGCAGTCCAATGAGGAGGGTATGAATCCTTAAACTAGGATTGTGTCAGAAATGGAAAGGAGGGAACAGATACAAAGGGCATCTGGAGAAATATTAATGAAAATACTTAACAGCTAAGTGACATAGAAGGTGAGAAAAGAGTAATTAAAAAAATTCTAGGTAACTTGATTAAGCACTTATTAAAATTAATAAATGAATGAATTGCTAAGTACTAAAGATGTAAATAAAGGCAAAAATATCACCCTTGTCCTCAAAGAGGTCACATTCTAATGAAAAAGACAAACATGAAATCACTATGTACACTATGTACACAGTATACAAGATACATAGAGAGTAAGTGGAAATTAACCTCAAAGCCAATGGAACTAGGAAAACTTCCTGAAAAAGAGTGAGTCTTGCTCACTGTAAACTGAGTCTTGAAGGAAACCACAGAAGCTACGTGGTAGAGGTAAGGAGCAAGAGCATTCCAGGATGGGGTACAGCCAATACCAAAAGACAGAGATGGGAGATGCAGGGTTGTATGCAAGGAACTGAAAATAAGTTATTATTATTGAACCACAGAGTACATGGAGGTGAGAAAAGTATAAGAAGTCTACAAAGTTAGAAAGGGGCAGGTTGTGAAGAGTTCCAACCAAAAGGAGGCCTTTATAGTTGCTCCTACAGGCAATATATGGCCACCAGAATTTACTGAGTAGAAGTCAGACCTACGCTGCATGAATATAACTTTGGCAGCTAAGTGGGAGGATGGATTGGAGTAGGAAGAGACCTGAGACAAGGAGACCAATGAGGCTATTTCAATAGCCCAGGGAAGAGGAGATGAAGGCCTCAACTACGCTGGTCGCTGTGTGAGTGAAAAGAAGAGGAAATAGAAAAGGGATATTGTGAAAATAGAAACAGTGGGATTTAGCAACAAAATGTACATAAGGGACAAGTGAGTAAAAAGTGGAAGACAACATCAAGGTTATGAGCCTGGGTGACTGGGAGAACAGCGATGCTCTCAACAGTACCAGGGAAGCTGGGAAGAGGAGATAGTTCAAGGAAGAAAATAATGGGTTCCCTTTTGGATATGTTAAAGTTGAAATTTCTATGGGATACCTAATTCAAGATACCAACTACCAAAAAGTAGTCATGACACATGACTGAGGGTCAGGAAAGAGAGCTGGGCTACCCACATGTATATATGTGCATATATGTATATATACATATGTGTGCATATATACACACACACATTTGGGAAGTGCTTGCATTGAGATGATAAATGAACCCAAGGGACCTGATATCACTAAGTGAGCATAATGAAGAAAAAGAAGAAATCCCAGGACAAAGACTTGGGGGACCTTCATTGTTAATGGGAGTAGTAAGAATGAATATCCAACAAAGGAGATAGAATGGTCAAAGAGGTAGAAGAACTAAGAAAAAGCTGAGACATGGAAACTGAAGAGTATCCAGGAAAAGGTGACCAATAGTGACAAATTCAATAGAATGTTCAAGAAGGATGAGGATTGAGGAAAAAGCCATTTGATTTAGATATCTGGGAATTACTAAAGTAACTTTGGGGAATCATTTACTCTTCACTGGTCCCTTCACAAAGAATGCCTTCTATTCCATCTCCACCTGTTAAATCTTATCTGTCCCTCAAAGGACCAGTAAGAATGCTACTTTTTTTTTAATCAAGGCTTCCTGGATCCCCTCAGGCTTCATCTCCTTACCACCTTCTGACTAATATCATTATTTACAATTTGTCTCCCTACAGAAGATAAATTCCATTAAATCAGAGGTATTGCAATGTTCCTTTTTGCAGTAATATATGGCACAGGGTCTTGGGTACTCAAAAGAAAATATTTACTGTACCCGAGCACAAAAATTGGTATCTTTCCTTATGGTAATTCTACATTTGTGAAATTAAATTTTGAAAAGAAATGAGTTATTTCAGTATATGCAATCAGGAAATTCAAGGTTAATCAACTTTAACATATCATAACCTTACCAAAGAAAAAAGAACCAATTTGGAATTTTCAGAAGTATCAATGAACAAATGTGCAAAGTATGGCCAGCTTTTTAGTCAGAAAGCAACAGAGAACAGATCAGTGTCAATTCACATGATGAACATTAGGCCTGACAATCACCCTATCATGAATTCATTAATAAAAAAATACAATTCTCCAAAAGATTAATTATTTTACTATGTTAAGATCCCAATATTCTGTTCATGCAGACATGAAATAACCAACATATTCATACAGAACAAGATGATGAATATGTCAAATAAGTGAAGTTCATTGAGCAACTACTTAGAGCAAAAATTTGTGTAGAACATGAATCCCACTCTTGTAGACAGCCTTCTTGTAAAAAAAAAAGAGTGGTTTTACTTATTTTGGAAATGAGGCACACCTGGAAGAATAATTGAAATTTAAGTGGTTTTATTTCTTTTAACATGAATTAATTTCAGTAAAAATTTTTGGTTTTGTTTACTTTGAGGTAAATCACAACAGCATTTATAAACATGTATAATAACAAAAAAGGTCAACTAATTTTTTCCTGACCATTCCCCAACGTTATGAAAAACTTATTCTGAATTCAACCACTTATTTTGAGGATGTTAGAACTTTTAAAAAATACTTGACTATATGTTTAGCATTGAATCCTGATATTTTCCACATTCCTTGGAAATAATAAATTATGTGTTGTTGTATTTCTATTTAATTATTTATAACAGAATAAGAAATATAATTCCAATAAAGAAACCACAAGTAAAGAAACACAGAACAGGTTTTAGAAATGCAGTTATTTCCCACATATTTATCATACTAGACCTAGTAGGATGATTTATTCGATGATCTTTAAATGAAAAGATTAATGACATATAATAGGAAAACGAATTAACTGAATAAAAAGGCCACTGCCAACTTTTTAAAAGATACAGATAAATGTCCAATTTCTTTGCCACAATCTTTTATTTTTTTAGTGAGAATTATATCAAAATAGAAAGTGTAGAGCCGACCAACATTTAACTAAATTATACCTATTTTGCCAATGTCTAGAAGTGAATAGTATAACAAAAAACCAGGAGTTTATTGAAAACCATCATTTACCATTACAGCAAACAGATACCTAAAAGGCAAAATCAGATCTGCCAAGGTCACATACCTAATAATAATTAGCAAGACTGTAACTCCCCTTAAAAACAAGAAATCTGTCTGCTTCTTATTTCATTGTCTTTTAATGAGCTTGAATATGCATAGGAAACAGGTTCGGTGGAATTCATAACAGAGAATGAATGGTAATTGACATGGCAGTCATTTCAGAGTAAGCTATCTCTATATACTCAAATCATCAACTAATTAGGGCAAACACAAAACTAGAAGAAAGTATAAAGGTGATAACATTGTATGATTACAGTAGCTCAGGACAGTTCTATTCAAATAAAAGAAATTTCTGTTAATGTAAAAAAACTAGAAAGTAGATAAAGATAAAAGATCAAGATAAAAACATTGACTGCAACTATCACTAAAGAGAAAGTTTAACCTTAAGTAGTCACTGAAATAGAAACCCAAAAAAACCCAGGAATTACCTCAGCCAGGAAATATCTACTACCTATCTAATCTTGGACAAATCATGGAAGAGGAGGAGGAGGAGAAGGTACACTACATTCCTACTGGGGTTCCTTCAGAGTCTAGAAATACATGGCCACCAAGGTCAATACTGATTTATAAGCTTATGTGTAAAACATTGCAAAAGAGGATGGAAGACAAGGAATATCTTCTCTCAAAACAGTGAAAAGCAGGGGAGAGGAAAATGCATCTACAGGAAGATTCATGTGTGATCTAATAAAGACAGATCATCCCAACAGCATCTGCAGATGAAGTGAAAAGAGAGCAACAAATAGAAGTGAGATGAACTGGATTAGCTAGTGTTTTCTTAATGATACACTACCATCATCAACGATACTAGAGATACATTTGGGAGCTATCATCTCCATACTCACTATGCTATATCCAAGAAAGCAGGGATAAGAAGAAAAAGAAGAATATGACTAGACAAGACAAAATACATACAGAAGAAATCCATGCTGAAGACACAACTGGAATTGATTTGCCAGATATTTCAAAGGAAAGATACCAAAAACAATGGGGAAAATCACAGATGGGGAGGGCACATGGCAGGGAAGAAGGCATTAGCATATCAACAACTTTCAACTCACATACCTACTTCCTCATCTATATAAATATGAAAATGGTCTACATATGTATAGACAATATTCTTTTTTTTACATTTTTAGGTTTTTTTATTTTTTTAATTTATGTATTTTTTGTTTTCAACATTAACTTCCATAAAATTTTGAGTTTCAAATTTTCTCCCCCTCCCTTCCCTCCCTCCCTCCCTCTCCAAGATGGCATGTAATCTGATATAGGTTCTACTTATTCATTCATTAAACATATTTTCACATTAGTCATGATATAAAGCAGGGCTGTTCAAACTTAGGTTTTTATTGAAACAATAGACAATATATTTTGATTTGCCATTTTAGTCAGAGATCTGTGGTAGCTCAGCTTCGTTTACTAAAGCATTTATGTAAATTTCTATGCTTGTAGGCAGGCAGCATAAATTGCCCACAGGCTGCACTTTGGACAGCCCTGATGTAAAGAATAGTTAGAACTAATGGGAGGAACCACAAGAAAGAAGAAACCAAAAAAAAAAAAGAAAGAAAGAAAAGAAGAGCAAATAATATGTTTCCATTCACATTCAGACTCCAAAATTCTTTTTCTGGATGTGGGACAGCATTTTCCATCATGAGTCTTTTGGAGTTGTCTTAGATTGTTGCATTGCTGAGAAGAGCTAAGTCTATCAAAGTCAGTCATCACACAATGTGGTTGTTACTATGTAAAATGTTCTCCTGGTTCTGCTCATTTCACTTGGCATCAGTTCATATTAACTCTTTCCAGGTTTTTCTGAAGTCTGCTTGCTCATCATTTCTTATACCACAATGGTATTCCATTACATTCATATACCACAACTTGTTCCACCATTCCCCAATTGATGGATATCCCCTCAATTTCCAATTCTTTGCCACCACAAAAAGAACTGCTATAAATATTTTTGTACATGTGGGTTATAGACAATATTCTTGATGAAAATATGAGAAGGGGTTCCCACCTTACTACATCCGAAGACCCTATGGGCGTCAACCACAGTATTCCAACCCTCCTGTGCAGGGAGAAGTAATGGAGGGTGCTGACAACCAGGGTGCAGGAGAACAAGGTAGACCAGTGAGACAGAATATGTATCGGGGTTATAGACCATTACTCCGCAGGGGCCCTCCTCGTCAAAGACAGCCTAGAGAGGAAGGTAACGAAGAAGACAAAGAGAACCAAGGAGCAGCCACCTCAACGTCAGTACCGCCGTAACTTCAATTACCGATGCAGACGCCCAGAGAACAACCACAAGATGGCAAAGAGACAAAAGCAGCCAAACCACCAGCTGAGAATACCTCTGCTCCCAAGGCTGAGCAGGGCGGGGCTGAGTAAATGCCAGCTTACCATCTCTACCATCATCCGGTTTAGTCATCATACAAGAAGAAAGAATATGAAATTCCAGCAATAATAAGAAATGAACAAAAGATTTGGAACGGAAGACCTAAGTGCTTGCTTTTTGCTGTCGACCAGATAACTAGAACTCTCTGCATTATCTATGCAGCATGGGGTTTCTATTATTTTTACCTAAAGAAGTCTCTTTTTGGGAATGACAAACATGTTTTTTAAAAAGCCTGGTTTTCTCAATATACCTTTAAAAGTTTTTAAATTGTTTCATATCTGGTCACGTTGAGATTTTTAAGAACCTCATTTTTAATTTGTATAAAAAGTACACCTGATTTTTTCAAAAATCCACAAACTGCAAGCACCTGTTAATAAAGGTCTTTAAATAAAAAAAAATATGAGAAGGGAGCAGATAGCCTTTCACAGATAACTTAATGCAAAAACTTTTTCCTCTTAGATATCCAAAATCCTAATTTGAGCCTTTACTACCTTTTGTTTAGACTATAACAGTACCCTCCTAATTGGTCTCCCTGCACCCAGACTTTCACCTCTCCAACCTGGTCTTCATATAGATGCCAAAGTCATACCCCTTTAACTTTTGGATTCTGTATTTAAAAACAAAGTATTTCTATGTACAGATGAGAATTGCACATGAAATCACAAATCGCCATTACATACAGCTTGCTTTTCCTTTTAAGACCTAACAAATTCAGTGCTACTTTCAAAGTTGTTCTACTTATCTGTGTCTTTCTGAACTTCCTTCTATTCTATGTAGTACAGTTTTAAATGCTTCATTAACTCTTTTTTCCTTTAAAACATAAAACCAATATTGTGGTTAGAATTCTTCTTTATAAGAACCTCCACAGAGGGAGAGGAAAGGGAAAAAAACTTTTTGACAAATACATATGGTCAAGGAATCTCTCATGTGAAGGCTTGCTGAGCCTTTTTCAGGGCTGCTCATCCACCTTTGGTGTCTACCTGGCACTCAACTCTCATCTGTGACTCCAAGAAGCTATAGCATGAGTAGCTGCCACACTCCAGTAAATGGTCCACAGGCCTCAAACCCAACAGTGAGTTAGGGGAGTGGCTACCCCAAGCATGTTAAGACTTTCCCTGGCAGAATGGGCAAAGAGAACAATTTGTTCCAGTGGCCATGAACGTAGCTGAAGCAGGCACTGTGAAGCACTTAGAGCTTGGTCAGACATGAAAAACACCAAGATCATCCACTGCATCACCAGTCATCCTGACTTTTGTCTTGCCAATGGACTCCAATGACTTTGGAAGAGAGTGTGAGGCTGCCAACTTTGTGCAACTCTACCTCTCTTAAATCCAGTCCAACCACACGTAATTTTTATATTGCATTCTCTTTTTATGTTGTGCTGTGAACATGAAAATCTTTTTTGTCTTTTTCTATTTAAGTTAAAAATTAATTTTAAAAAATTAAAAAGGAAAAAGAAAACTGTCCATTTTCCCCCCTGAAGGATTATACTCAGTTTTGTTGGGTAGGTAATTCTTAGTTGTAATCCTAGCTTCTTTGCTTTCCAGAGTGTCATATTTCAAGTCCTCCAACCCTTTAATGTAGAAGCTGCTAAATTTTGTGTTGTCCAGACTATGGCTCCATATTTGAAATGTTTCTTTTTGGCTGCTTGCAATATTTTCTCCTTGATCTGGGAGGTCTGGAATTTGGCTATAATATTCCAGGCAGTTTTCATCAATAATTTCTTGAAAAATGATGTCTAGGCTTTTTTTCTGATCACTGATTTCAGATAATCCAATAATTTTTAAATTATCTCTCCTAGATCTATTGTATAGGTCTGTTGTTTTTCCAGTGAGACATTTCATCTTGCCTTCTGTTATTTTTTCATTCTTTTAGATTTGTTTTATTGTTTCTTGATTTTTCATAAAGTCATTAGCTTCCATTTGCTCCATTCTAATTTTTAAGGAATTACTTTCTTCAGTGAGCTTTTGGATCACCTTTTCCATTTGGCCAATTGTGCTTTTTAAGGCATTCTTCTCTATACTGGCTTTTGGACCTCTTTTACCATTTGGTCTAGTCTGTTTTTAAGGTGTTATTTTCTTCACTATTTTTTTGTCTCCTGCACCAAGCTGTTGTTTCATTTTTTAATGATTTTCTGGAATCCCTCATATCTCTCTTCCCAATTTTTCCTCTTCCTCTCTTACTCGATTTTTAAAATCCTTATTGAGCCCTTCCATGACCTAAGACCAATTCATATTTTTCTTGGGAGGCTTTGCATATAGGAGCTTTGACTTTGTTGTCTTCTTCTGAGTGTATGTTTTGATCTTCCTTGTCACCATAGCAGCTTTCTATAGTCAAGAGTTTTTTCTGTCATTTGTTTATTTTCCCAGACTTTTAACTCTTCGTTAAAGTATGGCTCTGCTTCCAGGGTGGAGGGTGTACTGTCCCAAGGTTCAAGGGTCTTGTGCAGCTGTTTACAGAGATACTTCTAGGAACCTGTAAATTTTCAGTTCTTCCAAGGTGATATGATCAAAGGAGAGATGTTTACTCCTCTTCTGGCCTGTGCTCTGTTCTGTGAGTGACTACAAGCACTCTTTTCTGCCTTGGAACTATGAGGAGGATTCCCTCTCCACCACCATCCCAAGCTCTGCCACCTCAGTGCTCCTTCTCACCCCAGTACCACCACCCAGGACTGAGACCCAGCTCCATGCATGAGCAAAAAATGAGAATCCTGCCTCAGCACCAGCAAAGGGATCCCTGCAATCCCCCTCTGGTCTTTTAATATTTATTGTTTGATTGATTGATTGATGAATTGATTGAAAGGCAGCATGGTAGAAGGTAAAGAACACTGGACCTGGAGCCAAGAGATACATGGGTTCAAATTCCACTTCTAATATTCATTATCTGTATGATCATTAGTAAGGTACCTACATTTTCTGAAACTATTTCAGGTTCAACCTGTAAAATGGAGATAATATTAATAGCATCTGCTTATAGCATCCAAAGGCCAAATAGATACATGACTTTGACATTGAAGGTCACATCATAGAAAAATTAGATTGTTGCAATATTCAAATTACAATGCACTTATTAAGTGCCCAATATGTGCCAAGCACTGTGCTAAATGCTGGGTTTACAAGGAAAGGCAAAAAAAGTCCCAACTCTCAAGGAGCCCATGGTCTAATGAGGGGAAGCAACAAGCAAACAATGACATGCAAACAAAAACCATACAAGATGAATTGTAGATAACCTCAGAGAAATGTCACTAGTATTATAGGAGTCTAGGAAAGAGTTCTTGGAGAAGTTGAGACTTTAGCTAAGACTTCAGGGAAACTAGGGAAGGCAGGAGCCATAAATGAGGAGAGAGACAGTTACAGGCATAGAGGACAGCCAGTGAAAATTCAGTCAGTGTCTTATTCAAGTAATAGCAGGACTAGATTGTAGGGTACATGGGAGGGCAGGAGATATAAGAAGACTTGAAAGGTATAGTGGGGAGGACAGGCTAGCAAGGGTTCAAAATCCAAACAGAATTATATATTCGATCCTGAGGGTAACAAGGATCCACAGGATTTGATTAAATGGGAGGAATTAGGAGGGTGACATGGTCAGACCTGAATTTAGGAAGATCAATTCAACAGCTGAGTGGAGGATGGACTAGAATGAGGAGGAACTTGAAGCAGGGAGACCAATCAGCAAGCTATACTGCAACAGAGAAGAAATGATGTGACAGTGTAGTGACACTGTCAGAAGAGAGTAGTGGTGTACATAAAAGAGATGTTACAAAGGTAGAAAGAACTGGAGTTGGTACTGGAGTTGGTAACTGATTGGATAAGGGAAGGGGGTATGAGTGAAGAGATGAGGGTGATACCTATGTTATGAGCCTACGTAAGTAGAAGAATGGTGATAAAGATGTAGAGTAATGGGAGGCTATGAAGAGAGAAGGGTTTGGGGGAGAAAGATAATGATTTAGTGAATTTGAGGTGTCTACAAGACATCAAGTTCAAGATGTCCCAGTGGACAGTAAGAGATGAGTGAAAGGCAGTCAAGAGAGAGGTTGAGAGTGTAGAATTGGACATTGTATTATATAAATGCTAGCTATTTTTACTATTATTGAAAATCAAGACTGAGTATTTCCTCTATTTACTCAGAGACAGCAATCTGAAATGAAAGACTCAATTACAAAAAAGAATATTTCAACTTGGCCACTCAATGTGATCCTATGAACAATGCTCTTATCTTTATATCTTATAAGAAAATTCTAATTCCAACTAAATGGGCATTTGCAGAAAGAGTACAGGCCTGCATATGAAAAGATCTGAGTTCTAATCTTGCTCTATTACTAAGTAGTTACATGACTACAAGCTAGTAATTAAAATGAGTGGGTTGGGTTAAATAATATCTTGAGTTCCTTTCTGTTCACCAAAAACTTCAAAACCCCAAGACCAAGCTGTGAAAACAGCAGGGTGAAAAAGTCTGAATCTTAAAAGAGTGTACCTTTCCTCCTTCCATATGAGAAATACAGCCCAACTTTAACATAAAGTTCAAAATCAAGAAATAGGGTAGAAAAATTGAGCAAACAAGAAAAAGAAAACCTGATCTTAAAAAGCTACCACAGTGACAGAGAAGATCAAAATAGAAACTCAGAAGAAGACAATGAAATCAAAAGAGTTACAAACTAAACTTCAAAGAAAAAAATTGGAATTGGACTCAAGTCCAACAACAATTCTAGAAAAATTTTAAAAATTATTTTCAAAATCAAAGTGGTAGAGCAAAAATTAGGTAAAAGAATTAGAGCAAAGGAAGAAACATATGAAAAAAACAATAGCTTGGTAAAAGAGGAACCAAAAAAAACTGAAAAAAATAACCCCTTAAAAACCAGAATTGGCCAAATGCAAAAAGGGGTACAAAACTTAACTGACGAAAATAATTCCTTATGAAGGAGAATTGGACAAATAGGGAAAGAAGTACAAAAGCTCACTAATAAAATAATTCCTTAAAAATTAGAATTGGGCAAGTAGAAGTTAATGATTCCATGAAACATCAAGAAATAATAAAACAAAATTAAAAGAATTTTAAAAAGAAGAAAATGTGAAATGCATCATTGAAAAGTAATTGACTTGGAAAACAAATTGAGGAGAGCTAATTCAAGAATTATTGGACTACATGAAAGCTATAATCAAAGGAAGAGCCTAGATATTATATTTCAAGAAATTATGGAGGAAAACTGCCCTAATATCCTCAAACCAGAGGGTAAATAGATATTGAATCCACAGGCCACCTGAAAGAGATTCCAAAATGAAAACTCCCAGAAATATAAGAGCCAAAATCCAGATCAAACAGAAAATTCTTCAAACATCAAGAAGGAAACCATTAAAACACCATGGAGCCACAGTAAGTGTCATACAAGATTTAGCAGCTAACACATTAAAGGAGCAGAAAATTTAGAATATGATATTCTGGAAGGCAAAAGACCTGGAATAGTAGCCAAGCAAAAACTACCAAACAAAACTGAATATAATACTTCAATAGAAAAAAATGGATAATTAATGAAATAGAGAACTTTTAAGCATTCCTGATGAAAAGACCAGAGCTGAATAGAAAATTTGACTTTCAAACACAAGACTCAAGAGAAGCATAAAAAGGTAAACAAGAAAGATAAATCATAAAGGACTCAATTGTGTTAAAAAAAAGTTTACATTTCTCTATGGGAAGAGGATACATGTAACTTCTAGGAATTTAATCATTATTAGGGCAGTTAGAAAGATTTTACATAGACGGAGGGCATGGGAGTGAGTGGATTGTTAGAAAAATGTAAAAAAAAACTGGTAGGTGATAAAGATGGATGCCCTGGGAGAATGGGAAAGGTAGAGGAAGAATGGGGAACACTATCTCACAGAGAAGAGGGACAAGGAAGAGCTTTTACAGCAGAGGGGAAAATGGCATGGGGACAATGCTTAAAACTCATTCTCATCAAAATTGCTTCAAAGGGGGAAAAATACTTGATTTTTCTTAAATATCTCTTACCCAACAGGGAAGCAGGAGGGGAAGGGGATAAGAGAAAAGGAGAAGTGACAAAAGGGAGCAAAAATAATCCCATTATATAAACTATTTGAAAAAATAGGTAAAGAAAGAGGTCTACCCAATTCCTTTTATGACACAAATATAGTTCTGATACCTAAATGAGGTAAAGCAAAAACAGAAAGAAAACTACAGACCAAATTCCCTAATGATTATGATGCAATTTTTTAAAAATAAAATACAAGCAATTTGATTAAAGCATTATATAACAATGATCATACACTATGACCAGGTGAGATTTATACTAGGAATGCACGGCTTATTCAATATTAGGAAAACTATCAGCATAATTGACCATATAAATAACAAAAACAACAAAAATCATAGAATTATATCAATAGATATAGAAAAAGCCTTTGACAAAATACAATACCCATATCTATTAAAAACACTAGAAAGCATAGGAATCAATGAAGCCATGCTTAAAATGGTAAATAGTAACTATCTAAAACCAACAGCAAGCAGTATCTGCAATATAGTTAAACCTGAAGTCTTCCCAATAAGATCAGGAGTAAAGCAAGGATGTCCATCATCACCACTATTATTCAATATTGTAATAGAAACACTAGCTATAGTAGTAAGACAAGTAAAAGAAACTAAAAGAATAAAAATAGGCAATGAGGAAACAAAACTATCACTCTTTGCAGATGATATGGTACACTTAGAAAACTCTAAAGAATCAATTAAAAATAGTTCAAAAATCAACAACTTTAGCAAACTTGGAGGTTAAAAAATAAATCCACATAAATCATCACCATTTCTATATACTACAACAAAACAAAGCAAGAAGAGATAGAAAAATTCCATTTAAAATAACTGCAGACAATACAAAATACTTGGGAATCCAACTGCCAAGACAAATCCAGGGACTCTATGAAAATAACTACAAAACACTTTTCATAAAAATAAAAACAAATCTGAACAACTGGAAACATATTAATTGCTCTTGGGTAGGCAAAGCCAATATAACGAAATGGCAAATCTACCTAAATTAGTTTACTTAATCAGTGCCACAACAATAAAACTACTAAAGAATTATTTTATAGAACTAGAAAAATAATAATAAAATTCATTTGGAAGTTCAAAAAATTAAGAAATTCAGGGGAATTAATGAAAAAAACTGGCTAAGAAATAGAGTGGTAGATTAGCGAAATAGATTAGGTATACAATATGCAGTAGTAAATGACCATAGTAAGATCCAAACTTTGGGCATAGGAACTCACCACTAGACAAAAATTGCTGGGAAAACTGGAAAGCACTCTGGCAAATACTAAGCATAGACCAACATCTCACACCATATACCAAGATAAGGTAAAAATGGATAAAAGATTTATATAAAGGGTAATATCATAAGCAAATTAGGGGAACATGGGAAAAATGTATCAGTCAGATCTATGGATAAGAGAAGAGTTAATGACCAAACAAGAGATAGAGAGGATCACAAGAAGTAAAATGGATAATTTTGTTTACATTAAATTTAAAAGTTATTGTACAAATAAAATTAATGCAGCCAAAATTAGAAGGAAAACAGAAGGGTTGGGGGTGGTAGAATCTGTATCAATTTTCTCTGAGAAAGTCTCATTTCTCAAATATGTAGGGAACTAAGACAAATTTACAAAAATAAGAGCCATTCCTCAATTGATAAATGGTCAAAGGATATATACAAGCAGTTTTCAGAAGAAGAAATCAAAGTTATCTATAATCATATGAAAAAATATTCTAAATCACTACTGATTAAAGAAACGAAAATTAAAACAACTCTGAGATACCATCTCACACTCATTAAATTAGCTAAAGTGACAAAAAAGAAAAATGACAAATACTTGCTAGAGGGGATGTGGAAAAATTGCGACACTGATGCACTTCTGCTAGAGTTGTGAACTAGTCCAACCATTCTGGAGAGCAATTTGGAACTGTGCCCAAAGAACTATAAAAGAGTACACACCCTTTGATGCAGCAAAATCACTACTAGGCCTGTATCCCAAAAAGATCAAAGAAAAGGGAAAAGTACCTATTTGTACAAAAATATTTATAGCAGCTATTTTTGTGGTAG
This sequence comes from Trichosurus vulpecula, assembly GCF_011100635.1. Lineage (NCBI taxonomy): Eukaryota > Metazoa > Chordata > Mammalia > Diprotodontia > Phalangeridae > Trichosurus > Trichosurus vulpecula. The sequence goes on along the minus strand of NC_050577.1, from coordinate 140,692,090 downwards.
CAAGAAATTGGAAATAGAGAGGATGCCCATTAATTGTGGAATGGCTGAACAAGTTGCGGTATATGATTGTGATGGAACATTATTTTACTCTAAGAAATGGTTTCAGGAAAACACCTGAGAAGGCTTATATGAACTGAGCCAAAAATGAAGTGACCAGAACCAGAAGAACAGCGTACACAGTAACAGCAATATAGGGTACAGAGTAACAGCATTATTGCAATGATGATCAACTGTGAAAGACTAAGCTACTCTGATCAGGGCAATGATCTAGAAAATTCCATAGGTCCCATGATGAAAAATTCTATTCACCTGTAGAGAGAGAACTGATAAACTCTGAATGCACATCAAAGCATATTTTTTTTACTTTACTTTTCTTAAGGTTTTTTGTCTATGTTTTCTTTTGCAACATGGCTAATATGGAAATATGTTTTACATGACTTCCCATGTACAATCAATATCAAACTGCTTTCCTTCTCAAGGAGGGGGAAGGGGCAGGAGGAAGGGGAGAACTTGGAACTCAAATTTTTTTAAATGAATGTTAAAGAACAATTTTACACGTAATTGGGACAGTTAATGAGATAAATAAAAACACATTGAAAAAAAAAAGAGTCAATTTCAAAGGACAGATACCATACTAACAAAATCCTCCAGGATTCACTTGTAGATTTGTTTTTCTTAAGCTAAAAGCATGATAATATATTACTGTATTCTGGATGCTGTATTTAATGCCAAAAACAAGCTACTGCATACACCCTAAATTTTTGTTGAGAGTAATGTTTAATCCTTAACTTAAAAAAAATACAGTAGACAGCAACCCCTCCACATCAGTCAGGGTTTTGACCTAACTGGTTGCTACCAGAAAAACTACAAATCTATAATTCCATTTAATCAATTACAGAATAACAGCAGCACAACTAGCTATATTTAGGGAATGAAAGAAAACTATAAATAATTTTCTAGAGAAACTGATGGAACAAAAATGTTTCATCAGTCTCGCCAAGAACATTTATTCTCCTGTATTTGAAAAAAATTACATTACTATATTAAGGATTTCAAATGTAAGGGCCTTTCTTTATCATTTCACTTATTTATTATTCTCACTGTGTTTATAGTATAAGAAATGAGTTATCATTTTGTTGTGATTCTGGAAATTGAAGGTAACACATTTGGAAACAAGGACTTGGACATTTTGATTAATTTAATCCATGATATGTGAAAGCAAATGCTCCAATCTCATTAGCTCCTGTTAAATTTTCAAATGGGGGAGAGAAAAACACACAGCTTCTATAAATAACATCAATTAGTAGAGAAATACAGTTTTTCGATATCTAATTAGAACCGTCACTGGCCTTAATAAGTCCTGAAAGTCCTTGTTTCATGCAGTATCATCTATTTAACAAAGTCAATCACCTCTTCTAAGGTGAAATGTCAGTTTTGGAACAAAAAAGCCTGAAAGATAAGTGAATTTCCCAACAATATGGACCTGCACAATTTCTCGTACACATTAACAACTGAATTTGCAAGTACTTCAAGGAGCTATACTCATTCAAGTAAAGTATGTCTAAACTGTAAAACTGAATATGCCAGAAAATCAATATGACCTTCGAAGTCCAACACTGTCAAAAAGTATTTACGAGAAAAAAAATACCTGTAGTTGCATCTTACAGCAACTTTCATGTTTAATATTCTCAGAAAATATCTTAAAATTCATACAAATGTACAGTTCAAACACTTATTAAATGTCTACTATGGCTTATGAGGATCAAAAGACAAAAACAAAATAGTCTTTGCCTTCAAAAAACTTAAATTCTACTGAGGAGATACAATGCGGGGGGAGGATAGGAAGTATGTAATAGCTAACACATAGCTCTCACTGTGTGCCAAGCATTGTGCTAAATGCTTACAATTATTATCTCATTTGATCCTCATAACAACCTTGGGGGATAGATACTATTATGATCCCCATTTTACTGTAGAGGAAACTGAGGCAAACAGAGACTAAGTGACTTTCCCAGGGTCACACAGCTAGTAAGTGTCTTGGGCCACATTTGAATTCGAGTCTTCCTCACTCCAAGCCCAGTGTTCCATCCATTTTACCACCTACCTACCTATACATATATTTATAGATATACACATATATGTGTGTATGTATACACACACACACACACAAGTGAATATAAAGTATATACAAAGTAATTTCATGGCTAAGAGAGGTAATAACTGGGGAAGGGGGCAGTGAATCAGAAAAGATCTTTTGTCAGAAGAGGCACCAGAGCGATGTTGTGAATGAAACAGAATTCTACTAGGTGGAAGTTAGGCAGGAATGCATTCTACATATGGAAGACCACTTGTGCAAAAATAAGGAGGCAGGAGATAGAATACTGAGTAAAAGGAGTAGCCATCATACTAGCTTGACTTAAAATGAGGAGTACAGCAAAGTAAGTGATGGGAAATAAGACTGGAAACAAGTGGAAGCCAGATTGTGGAAAGTTTGAAATGCCCAGCTAAGGAATCTATATTTTATCCTGGAAGTAATATGAAGCCATTGAAGATCTGAGGGCTGATGTAGTCAAACATATGTTTTGTTTTGTTTTGTTTCTTATCAACTTGGAAGGGCAAAGACAGGAGGCAGGAAGATCTACTAAGAGGTTATTGTATTAGTCTAGGCACAAGGAGTGATGGGGTTTGTACCATAAGGTAGAGGCTGTGTAAGCAGATAAGAGACAGATATGAGAGATGTTGTAAAGGAAAGAGTGAAAAGAAAGTCAAAATTTTATTGCTAATTACTTTTTTATCAAAAACTAGGGCTAAAATAAATTTACATTTATTTTTTGTACATTAATCATGTTTGTACTACTAGTAACATCTTATATTTGTTTGCTTCATACTTTAAAAGGCACTTCTTGCTGTTTTTTTTTTAATCTTCTGTGATCCACAAAACAGCCCACAGGGACAGGAAGGGCAAACATTACCAATAGCCCCAATTTATAGACAATGAAATTGAACCTTTAGTTCCTTGCCCAAAATCATAGGTAGTTAGCAGAGTCAGAATTTGAAACCAGATCCTTTAACTCCAAATTCTACAGTACCTAATATTATATAGTAGTTATCATATTATGCTGACATTCATGGAATCACTTAACACTTGTGAATGCTGTACTTTGTATACCAAGATGATAAGACAGATACCCTATCTGTGGGGCTCACACTAAGTTGTTGCTGTTTTATCCAATAGCACTAATAAATTTACTCCACAGATTCAGAGACCATTAAGAGTTGGAAAAGACTTCAGAGATCATTCCAATACTTGTATTTAAAAATGAGCAAAGTCAGTCCTAGAGAGTAGAAAAGATTTGCCCATAGTGACAATAAATAATTCCACTAAGATTCAAAATTATGTTTTATTCAAGGTCTGCCCCATTTCTCATCTAACTGTGAGCTAGCGAACAACACTCTGCACTTACAAAAGAGCCGGCCGGGTATACAGGTTTACAGTCTTTGAGATAACTAGAGCATAGTAAAATTGAATTCAGAATTTTAGCCACATTAATACGATTAGCAGAGCGTCTTGACCAACAAATCAGATGTATACACTACAACTAAAGAGGAACATTGAATCAGCATTTCCAGAATATTTAGTTTTGCATATATTAACTTGCATAAGGTTGAATCTACAAATATTATGTTGTACATCTTTACATTAAACTGAATTTATTTTTTTTAAAAATAGGACACTGTAAGATGCTAAAATCAATTTTGATATGACTGCAAACTTTACCATTAGAGAACAAGATTACTTTCACTTAGTTCTTTTATTCATTAGTCATTCAGTAACATGAAGTGCTCCTGAGGAATCTCATGTTTCTAATTCTGAAATCAAGTTTTAAACCTAGTTAGGGGGGTCTACCTTCCTTACCTCTTAATATGCTAATGAATTAATAAACTGCTTCACAAAATATACAACCCTCAGAATTATTTTGGCCAAAGAAGTTAACATTAGGGGAAAAGTTAGTGATCTATGAGATAATAGGAAATGTGATTAATGCAATCAAGGTAGAAAAAGTGACCTCAGATGAGCTGTTTAATTCTACAGTCAAACTAGTTTAAGTGATCCCCAATACAATTGGCCATATCTGTTCACTGACCACTGAAAGGCCTGACCTTTCAGAAGTTCTTGGGGGGAAAAAATCGAAACAGTTCATCCATCCCTCTACCTCCTGCTGGAACTCTGAATACTATTAATCATAAAGAAATACACAAAATTACAACATTTCACTTAGCACAATGCTTGGCACAAGATAAATACTTAATAAACACTTTATCAGAACCTACATAAGTAAACTATTATACATAACTTTCCCCTGGTCTACCAGTGTACAACTTGCTCCAAAAGGAAGTTATGTTAATGATCACCACTTTCTTTTCTAACCTTTATTATCTATCCCTTTAAATAATATATTCCAAAAATTTCCCAAGAATCAAAGTCAAGCACACTGTCCTAGAGTCTCCCAAAAATCACTCTCTTTTTCAAAAACCATAACATTTGTCCATCTTTCCTCCTATGGGCTTAGCCATCACATCCACCAATTTTTTTCAATGCCTTGGGATGCATAGGTCATCTAGGCCTTGTGCTCTCATCATTTCCTTATATATATTTGGATGAGATTATTTCATGGAGGCAAGAATAAAATATAGAAAAGCTTTATTAAATTTTTAACAGGTAACTGTACCAGTCATGAGCAGAGCCGGGGGTCAAAGTGCTAGCTCTCCTTTCACTCAATTCTATTAACTAAGCTAACATATATCCTAATTTCTACAAATAAAAGCAACTCAAATATATGCCAAATCACAAATTGATGCTCAATTATTGCCTTCCCTGGGGAAAAAAAATTCCCCATCCCCAAATCAAAATTGCTTATTCCTTTCCCTTTTTGGTATTGACAATTCCTTTGTGACCCACATGTCCTCCAGTACTGGTATTTGACTACAGACATACTTTCATCTTTAGGCATAAAAGCATACAATCTTCTTGCCTTTAGATATGGGTTCCATTTTGGAAGTAACCGAAAAGAAGTACATTCCAATTGCTAATGACTTAGGAACATATGGAATGGAAACTATAATACAGCCATCAACTGTATTAACGAAAGTAGCCAAATATACTTTTATCTCTAGCGAAAAACCGTGAAGTTTCCCCAAACATTAAAGTTTACTGTTTTCTATAATAGTAATTGATTAGGCCCACAGGGGTGGGGAATCTGTTTCCTCGAGGCCACAAGCAGCACTCTAGGTCCTCGAGTGCAGCCCTCTGCCTGAATCCAAACTTCTCAGAACAAAAATTAATAAAAGGATTTGTTCTGAAAAACTTGGACTCAGTCAAAAAGCCACACCCAAGGACCTAGAAGGCTACTTGTGCCCTTGAGGCCACAGGTTCCGCACCCCCTTAGGAAGTTCTATTTAAGCATTTTAAATTAGAACACCAATTTCATTGGACTGAAAACCATATGTTATCCATATCAAAAACTCATCTGCACAAAACTATTTCCTTCTGTTTTCCAAAGCACTTCCACTAGCTCTGTCATATTCTAGGCACTGAAGGAACAATCCGATTTATTGGCATAATCTCTCCAGGAGCTAGATTTTTAAATATATCCATGGCACAAAGTATACTTTTTTTGGGGGCGGGGGAGTAGGCTAACTACAAAATGCAATGAAGAACAACAGCAGGCAACGTGTATGTAGAGCACTGAGCTTCGCAAAGCACTCTACATACATTATCTCATTTAATCCACAAAACAAACCTATGAGGTAGGTGTCATTATTATTCCTATTGTATAGATAAGGAAATTGAGTCTAAGAAAGACTAAGTGACTTGTTTAGGTCCTCCCAGCTAGAAGCCTGGTATACTTATGGAAAGTTTCAATATAACTCCCCCTAAAAGGCATTTGTGCCACGAAAGCCCTTTAATAGGAAGTAGCTTTCACACCTGTATTCTATATCTGAAGGCTATTCTCAGTGAAACTGGGGCTACAAGCTCCAAACAGGGTAGAATTTAAAGAAACAGCTAAAAACTATCACTGCCAAGCTCATCAGAATCAACTTGAATAAAATGAGCCAGAATCTAACCAAGCAACTCCCCACATGCAGAAGGAAATTGCTAGATAGAAGCCACTTCTCAAGAATCTGGAAAGAACAATGGACTTAAGAGTTAAAAAAAACAGGTTTCAGTCTCAATTTCACTGTTTGCTGGCACTGTGGCTTTGGGCAAGTCGATTTAATGTCTATCAGGTTCCTTCTCTGCAAAGTGGGGATACTAATGGCAGTAACCACACAGAGATGTTGCAAGAAAAATACTGTGTAGAACCTAATATTTTCATGGATCTGTGATGTCTAATATGTTTGCTCTTTCCAGTGGCAAAGAATGCAACCCATCTACATCTTGTGACTCTGGTCTATGTCCATAAGGAGTCCACCTAATATGCCAGGGGGTGGTCTTCTTTTAGGTCTTTTAACATTCTGTGGATGCCAGTGCAGCAGACAGTCTGTCCATCCAGTAGACAAATGTGAATTATTATATACGCCTCAGTCATAAATTCTCAACATGTCCACTAGCTGCAAACAAGACTATTCTTCAGAAGTTGACTATAAATGCTACAACCATTTTTCACTAAAAGAACATATAATAGGGCATGCGTCAAAGTGCCATAACAATGGCCTCTCTCTCAGAACAAACTTCTGGACAAGTCTGCAAAGATCCAATGTTTATGATTTGTGTGGGTGGTAGCTACAGACTTCTACCATTGTGATAGTCTTGATGAAAAGATCTTCTTTGAGCAGACGGGAGCTTATTCAAAGAAGTATAACCAAACAGATTCTGACTAGAAACCTTCCAGTTCATTCAATTGCCTTTCTGAGTAGCTTCTCATGCACCTGTTGTTGCTGTTTTATTAATATTGAGAAATAATACAATGCAGTATAGAAGATGAAGTTTATCCCTGTCCTGAAGGCTTCTCTTTGCATGAAGGAGTTTTATAATCAACTGCTTGACCAATCAAGTAAAGCTTTTTTATCGAGGATCTACTACTAATAAAGCACTTTCTTATGTTTTAATCAGCATAGAAATTAGTTCACTCAACCCTAATCTTCCCTTCCGTTTTCTTGATGCTGCCTAAGAATTTTTTATAATGCAGTTTTTAAAAATGAATTTAAATATATGATGCATCAAATTACATTTCCTGAAATAAAACATATGTCAAAAGCCTGACAAGGATTGCTGTGAGCTGTGGGTTTAGAGAAGACCAGCTGCTCTCTCTCTCACCGTGCCAACATGTGTCCCCGAACATAGGTCACTATCTCCCCCATTAGTGTGCTCCTTGAGGGCAAGGATTGTTTTTGGCTTTCTTTGTACAGATTGATAGACAGATAGATAGATAGAGCGAGCTTTGCACAGTGTCTGGCATATAGTATTTTAAAAATGCAAGCTGACTGAAAAAAAAAAAAACAAATATTAGTGCTATTCCCTACCACCACCATTACAAATACGAGTGCAGGGGCAGCTAGGTGGTGCAATGAGTAGAGCACTGGCCCTGGAGTCAGGAGGACCTGAGTTCAAATCCAGCCTCAGACACTTGACACAGTTACTAGCCATGTGACCTTAGGCAAGTCACTTAAACCCCAACTGCCCTGCCTTCCCCCCTCCAAAAAAAAATAAAAATACATGAATTGGTAAAAAGAAATATTTAAAAATATAAATACTAGTGCATAGTAGAAATCCTGTAAGAGTTGAGCTATGTAAATGACCCATTTGAGGTTCAACAAATGCTGGGCATCAAGTTGTCACAGTGCTTAAAAATTTTATTGTGGAACTGTATGTATACCTTCAACAGCAATTACTTAACAGAAAAACAACAAGCTGACACCCAGGAATAAGTTTGACTGTTAAATATACTGATAAAACAATACATTTAGAGCTGGAAGGGACCTTAGAAGTCATTAGAATTACTGAGCATGCATGTTATCATAGGAAACATTGAACCAGGAAGGAGCTGAAGAAGATGGAAGACCAGTCATAGCTGCTTGGATCTGTCTCTATCTCCTGCTACTGGCTAACATGAGGTGCTGAAGTCAGGGCTACTGCATCCGACGTTCCCCTCCATGGGTTCCTAAGATGCACATAGTTTGCTCAATCTAGGAAAATGGCAGGACGAACAACATTAAATGGGGAGGCAGAGAACTGCATATTTTGCAGTAACACAGCCCTGTTGTGGCCATACTAAATCCTATCCCCCAATCCAGCTGCTACCAAAAACACCTATAGCAACTGCTGTTTCTCATCTTGCTCACAAGACCACAGATTTAAAGGGGGAAGAGATCTTAGAAGCCATCCAGATCACCCTCATCATATCACCAGAGAAGGAAGCTGAAATACAGAAGGGTTCAGTGATATACCCTGGATCATACAGATATAACTACTGTCTGAAGCACAACCTTAAACTAAGTCTTCCTAACTCTGAATCTAGTGACCAATGCAATGCTTTTTCCATCCCCATCTTCTACTCCATTCTCCTGCTCCCAGGGGCTCTCAATTTCTAGCTGGCATCAGATGAGGGAACCCTATTTTTCCCCTTCTCAACTACCTCCCACAAGCCACCTGCATAGGAAAGAGTGTAAGTGATAACTTAAGACCTGCCCCTGCTTTCACTGAGAAATCCATCATTTGGCCTTTGGCAGGTCTGGTAGACAAAGGGAATTTTATTTATTGAGGAAGAAATTTAAAAAAAAAAATTTAAGGTCACAGGATCACAGAGCTAGAACCAGAATAAACGTTAAGAGGCCATCTATTCTAATCCCCTCATTATTTGGATGAGGAAACTGTGGCCCAGGGTGGGTAATTTCTCCAAAGTCACTGAAGTGATAAGCCTCAGAGACAGGATTTGAACTCAGGATTTCAACTGACTCCAGAAGAATCACAATGAATCACAGTAGCTCCTTAGGAGATCAAAGTAGGCATGAAGCCTCTTTCTCTTCTTCCCATTCCTTTGGATAGGTTCACAAATACACACACACACACACACACACACACACACACACACGCACACGCACGCACACGCACGCACATACACACCACACACAAAATTACATGAATTTGTTTGGCCCCTACATCTAAAGTAAATTTATAAAATTTAGAATTGTGTCCTTAGAGATCTATTTGAGAGAGAATTTTAAATTCTAATTCCCTCCCTTCACTGTACAACTTAATAAACTTCCAGAGAAGTTTAGTGACTTCTTCATTGTTATAGTAATTGAATTGCTGAACTAGGATTCAAAACCAGAGCATCGGACTTCAAATCCAGTACTTATTTGCCAAGATTTGGACTTATCTATCATAATGAAGTTGTTCAGATGACATTCGAAGAACACCCTCCAATTCACAGCTCTTTTTTATGTATTTGTGTATTTGTTGTGTCCTTCTACTAAAATGAAAGCTCCTTTAAGGGCAGGGGCTGTTTTACTCTTAACTTTGTAGCTCCAGCACAGAGCACAATGTCCTGCACATGGCTGATACCTGATAAACGTCTATGAAACTGAATCAAAACTGACAGAAGCCTATCTACCCCTTTTGTTTCAACCTGCTTTCTCTATCCCAAGTCCTTCTTACCACTCTCTATCTCAAAGATAACATACAGATGTATTCCAATACTCATCCTGGCCCAATCCGGTTCCCCTTCCACCTCCTGCAATGATAAGATCACCTAAGGCTTCTCTTAACAAGATGCATGTTGTCCTTGTCAGGATGGACAAGGAATAGCCAGCTGATTGCCTGAAAAGGGGTGGAACATCTGGGAGGAAAACACGACCTTCTCTAACATGCACTCACCTACTCTTAGCCAACAGCCAAGATTCCCTCCTTTCCAATAATACATTCTGACAAGCACTTTCCAAAGCCCCCAGTTACCCTGAATTCTCAACACCAATTGTGGAATGAGATGAACGGACTTTATTCTTCCAATCAGTGCTTAGTTTTATGAAATGATAAACAGAAAGAAGAAAGCTGAGAACTATATGACTAATTTATTTTGCAGCATTTCATCTTAAACACAAAGAATTTAACTTTATATTTCAACAATCATAAAACCTTACTTATAATTTATGAAATATTTAATCAAGTGGAACCAACATATCAGATTAAAAAAATCTAATTGTCAATAGCCTTTTTAATGTTTTGCTTCTTGCTTTAAATCTTTGTTGATTTAATCACAGATAAGTCTCAGTAAAATATTACAATTCCCATGCTCATAATCACGAAACTCTCTGAGTCCTTCTCCGTATGATAGCTAATATAACACTAGGTGGACATTACTTTCTTAATGAGGTATCTAAATTTAGGAAATATTTTGTCAAACTGTTTGTTTCAAACCAGTATTTTTTATGGTACTAAAAGAAGGTTACTAACTCAACACCACACAAATGGTGCAACAAGAAATTTTTTCCTTGAATATCTTTTAATAGCATACTTCTACCTATGTATTGTAGATGGTTGTCCCCTGCACAGTAAATCATTGAGAGACCTAAGGCAAATTTATACTTCACCTAGAAGTGCTTTTATCACCACAAGCAAACAGAAGATTTCCTTGTCCCAGAATTCAATTCAGTAAGCATTTATTACAGGCCTACCATGTACAGTGCTAGGTAGTGAAGAAGAGACAAGGTTTATCTTTGTCTTATTGACCCTATCCCTCCTAGAACTTCACAGTCCAGTAAAAGGATATGACACACATAGACAACCATATTACAAAGTAATATGGGATAAATACATTAACCTCTCCTCCATGTGTAGCTATAGCCTGGCTCCTATACTCGCCCTGCCACCACCACTCTCGCTAGTATCCGGAAAGGAAGGAAAGAAGGAAACAAGCATTTATTAAGCATCTACTATGTTCCAGGAACTAAGCTCAGTGATTGGCAAATATTTTCTCATTTGAGCCTCAAAACAACCCTGGAAGGTATTGGTATTATTATTATCTCCATTCTACAGTTGAGAAAATTGAGGCAGACTGTGGTTAAATGACCTGACTATACAACTGGTTAAGTATCTGAGGCTAGATTTGAACTCAGTCTCCCTGACTCCAGGCCTAGCACTCTATCCACTGTGTCACCTAGATGCCTCTTACCTAAGTAAAGAAAAGGAGAGAAAACCCAAATTATTGCCACTCCTAACTCTTATGCCAGTCAACACTGAGGTTTGAGGCAGCAAGAAGAAAAGGGAGGATAGGAAGGGAAAAGTCCATGGCAAACCTCGTAAACACATCCCCCCACCTCCCCCACTGCCTCCACAAAGCTATCCTGAACCAGCACTTCTCAGAACGGCAAAGCTGAAAAAGATAGATAGGAGAATTGGAAGGAAATAGTGGATACCAGGTGAGGATTTTAGTCCTTTCTTGCCTTCCCTCATATATAGTAAAGAGCATTAGTATCCAAGCTACTTAGGCAAGTTATTAGACTCACTCCAGAGGAAACAAAGTAGGCAACCAAAGGATCAGGCATAGCAGGCTGGGTTTCACTTTACAAGGCACAGTCCTAGCAGGCGCAGCCATGAAACAGAAGGAAATAATTATGGGGCTAAGAAAGGCCAGATATCAAAAGAATTTTAGAAATTCTTAACTCCATGGACACAAAGACTGGTGCTACTCAAGTCATATCAACAAGCATTTATTAAGTGATCACTCTGTGCCAGGCGCTGTGCTAAGCTGTGGGGATACAAATAAAAATAGCCACTCAGTTGTCCTTAAGGAGGGGTGGCTAGGTGGCACAGTGGATAGAGAGCTGATCCTGAAGTCAGAAAGACTCATCTTCCTGAATTCAAATCAGCCAGCCTCAGACACTTACCAGCTATGTGACCCTGGGCAAGTCACTTAGCCATGTTTGCCTCAATTTCCTGAGGCAAGATCATGACGTCAGACATAACTGAAACGCCTGAACAGCAACAACAAAAATTCCTCAAGGAGCTCACATTCTAATTCTAGTCCATCCCAGTAAAAGACATCTGAATGTTGCTGCATACGCAGAAGTCTGAGTTTGACAAGGAGAGTAAATCATCCAGTTTCTACAGAGGAATCAGCAGAAGGCAGTAACAATCAATAAGGTACCTTCCTGCAGAGGTTAGCTGAGGCCCAGGGAGGATAAATAACCTGCCCAAGGTCACACAAGTAGTATGAAGGAGCTGATATGGTCACCACAGATACCAGTCATGTGCCTTCAATGACTCAAAGGACCTAGAAGCAAGGAAATGGTCTAGCATCCATCCCTCTAGCTAAGCTCCTATTCCCCTTCACATCTCACCAAGAAGTCTCTGTCCTAGCGAGGCCTGCCAGTACCACCATTGTTATTCTAATGAAACAAGTCAAGCCAGCAAGCATTTACCAAGTGCTCTGTGCCAAGCAGGGTGCTAGGTGCTAGGAATACTTATAGAAGAAGAAAAAAGGACAATCGTTGCCTCCAAAGAGTATTCATTCTAATTAGAGAAAACAAAGCATAAAAGGAAGCTAGAAAGGGGCAGGAGCAAAGCAAGAAGTAGGTAGCCAGAAGAAGTCATGGTGGAGAAAGAAGTCTGACAAGTCAGAAGCAGAGCCTAGAGAGAAATGAAAAAGTGAACATGGCCTGGGTTCTTCCTCAAAAATGGAGTTCCATGTGGAACTGACCAATCAGAGAAAGATGGCAGAGACAGAGGAAGGCTGCTGAGATAGGGTAATGAAAGATTCTTCCAAGATGAGAAGGCTGCTAGGACATAGTGGTCAAAGTAGTCCAGAGAGTCAAGAGTGAAACAGTTGTCTAAGGCCATGAACACCACCACCAATAGCTTAGAATTAGTACAGAATTCCTGCCTAAAGCCTAGCACTGGAAAAAAGGAGAAGTTGGAGGTGGAGAGAAAGAAACACACTCCTGTTACTATAGCTGCAGCAGAAATAGTCCTGACATTCCAAACTGAAACTCTTAAATATATTTTCCCATAGAAACAATGTTATAAATAACGGTTAAATTTTATAGTACTATACTTCAGGTGTATTATGGGCCGAGTAGGCTTTTGTGGCCTGGAAGCATATCACCATTTATAAGAGTGATTTTATAAGAAAATGTTTGAGTGCCCAACAACCGACAAAATCAAATGATTGAAACAAAACCCATTCATAAGTAGAGAACTGCCTGTAACAGCATTTCTACATATATTCTATCAAACAAACAGAAAAGTTACTAAAGATAGAAAAATTTTCTCCTTCTTAACTAAGAGTGATGATATCTATGTGACACATGTAGGAAATGTGCATTTCTGACCAGGAATTCACTTTCAATAAGCTGTCATCTGAATGAAACACCATCTTAAACCCAACAGATCAAAATTTATAGAAATGCCACCATATACGATAGCACAGCTGATAATCCTTTAACTAGTATGAACATGTACTACTTTGTGAAGCAAAATACGTTTACTATAAAATAAGATTTTAAAGAATTGTGTTTTTCAGCACCCATTAGCCTTAGGCACATTAAATGCAATGTGTGGCTTAGCATCAAAATGTGAAAACTGAGCCCCAAGAATTTTCTAGAGTAAATGACACTCCTCAAACAAGCACTTCTATAATTGCAGCTGTGATGAGACCAATATCCATCAAGATTCGTTAGACTAGGTTTTTTCCCCCTTAAATGTAATAGCTGTCCCTAGTACTTGATTGGGGGCAAGAGAGAAGGTCAAGTCTCAAGCTGCCTTTCTTGATTCAGTTTCATGGTAGCTTCTGGTTATAGCAATATGACTTTCTGATCACCTAAGGACATGAAAAGGTCAACCCCTTTGGGGTCAGGGTCCTTCAGAATTGAAGGATATCCCAAGACCACATGAGTCATCACACCCTAATCCCAAAACCAAATGCAATTTGTTTACAGAGGTATGGGACTGGGGAATAGAGTCTACCCAAGGGAAGAGCTAGAATGTACTTACTGAGAATCCTTTCTGTGTTACGACTAAATAACAGTTATTTTGCTAACTGTTGAATGACCTATCAGTGCCTCTTTTCATCTCAGCATCAAACCTGAACAGGTACTAGCCCAGAGGACTTCTCACCCTGAAAGATTCCTCCACCTCCTCCTTCAATTAGTGAATTCCTCTTTGGAATCTTCATTTGAGGAAATATGCTAGCCAGTCATGCTCTGGCCTCTTAGCTCCATTCCCAACACTCTGGATTTTTCCATCTTCCTCCTCTCTACCTTGTTTTTCAGCTCCTTTTTATGTGCTGTCTTCTCTCATTAGAATATAAGTTCCTTGAAGGCAGGGGCTATTTTTCTGTTTGTGTCTGTTTGTATTTCCAGTGCTTAGCACAGTGTGTGGTAAATAGCAAATGATTAATAATTGCTTTACTTATCTATCTCTATCAGTCAGACCCAGTCCTGTGTTTTCCTCCTTTAAGGTACTGCATAATAAGCTTTTAAACAGAGGCAACATTGTCTAAAGTACACTCAAATAGGAATCAAAAGACCTGAATTCTAGTTCCAGCTCTGCCACACTAGTTGTGTGATATTGTCACTTAACCTCTCCCTAAAATCAAGGTGAATGATATCCGACGTCCGTACAACAATTTAAGGTTTATAAAACACTTCACGTATCTTTTCCCATTTGAGTCCTGCAACAATCCTGAGAAAGTGGGGTATTGTTAGCCTTATTTTAAAAAAGAGGAAGAAAAGAGACTTGGCCATTGTCACAGCCATAGCAGGCAAGTTTCAAACCCGGTAACCTTGAAATCCTGATTCCAAGATCAGCATTCCATTTACTACTCTGTTCTCAAGTCAACTAAGATTTTTTCAAGCACTTACTATGTTCTGGGCATTGTGCTAAATGCTGGGAATATAAATAAACAGAAAGACAGACAGTCCTTGCCTTCAAGGGGCTTCCATTCTAATGTGGGGGATGGGGGAAGATGGCAAATAAAAGGAAGCTGAAAAGGGGAAAGAGAGACGAAGGTAGGGCTGAAATGATGTAGAAAGCCCTGTGGAGTGTCAGGAACACGGCCTGCCCTTCTTTTTTCAAGGTTGTAAGAAACAAATTAATAATAATAATTGTACAATGCTTAAAGGCTTGCAAATTTATATTCATGTGAAAGTGATATATACATACATATATGTAAATATATTTATATATATACACAAATGTATATATTCATATAAAGTATTATACATGTATGTGTGTGTATATGTACATATATATAAACACACATAAAATATTATATTACCATAGGAATAACTTTTCACTTTTAAAGTCCCAGTGTGATATTTGCTAAAAAGGAACCCTTGGCTTCCAACACTGCTAAAAATATTATAGAGAGTTCAAGAATAGTGAAGACTAATAAAGGCCTCATATACATATGTACATTTTCCATATATAACTTATATATAATAATATATATATTTATATATATATATATATGCCTTTTTCAATCTTCAACCTTTTTGACCTCTCTGTAGCATTTTATACCATTGATCAGTGATGATCTTCTCCTGGATTTTCTCTTCATTCCAGGTTTCTTGTCAGCGCTTTCCTATCCATCCACTTCTCAGTGTCTTTAACAATGGGTCGCCCCCAAGGCTCTGTTCTGGGTTTCTCTTGTCTTTTTATCCCCTCTCTTTTACTTCTACTATTTTACTTGACAATAGCATCAGCTCTCATTGGTTCGATTATCATTTTTATGCAAATAATTCTGAGATCCATATGTCTCAGTCCTAGTCTCTCCCTTGAACTACATACAGTACCATATAATCAATTGCCTTTTAGATACTGAGAACTGGATGCCCTATAGCCATCTCAAACTCAGCATATCTAAAACAAAACTAATTAATTTTTTCCAAAACCCTTTTCCGAACTTCCTTATTATTTTCAAGGGCACTACTATTCTTCCAGTCATTCAGACTTACACCCTACCAATCATTCTCAGTCTTCCTCACCCCATATATCCAATTTGTTGCTAAATCTTATCTCTACCTTCACAACTTCTCTCATTTATATCCCCTTCCCTCTTTTCACACAGTTCATCACCCTAGTTCAGACTCTCAACATCTCTTGCATACACCGTTGCAATGGCTGGGAATTAAGGAAGTTTCTGCAAGTGCTACAGTGGTAGAGGAAGTTTCCATTCCATTGGTTCCCTATAACCAATGAAATCACAAGAGTGGTCTCAAAATCATTTTAAAAACTCCAAGTATGGTAATAGATAATTATTGCAATGGCTTTCTGGCTAGGGTCCCAGGCTCATCTCTCCACACTTCAATCCACCTACCACTCAGCTGCCAATGTGATTTTTCTAAAGAATAATAATAGAGATAATGATAGCTAGCATTTATATAGCTTTTACTATGTGCAAGGCACTGTGCTAAGCACTTCACAATTATTATCTCTGATCAGCAAGCACATCAGCCCTGGGCCATAGGTACTATGAGGAAACCAAGGCAAACAGAGGTTAAGTGACTTGTCCATGGTCAGAATTAGTATCTGAGGCCAGAATGAACTCAGAGTGACTCCAAGCCAGGTGCTCTATCCATTCTGTCACCTTCTGCATGGTCAGAACCAGTCTGAGCATGCATGTCAAACCACCCCCCCTTTCCACAAGGAGCACTAGGGACTCCCTGTTCCAGCACTCTGTCTCTTTGTCTGTGCCTTTGCACCACACAGCTCAAATGGTCTACCTTTTCATCTTCTCTCTTAAGTTTTCCTAGCTTCCTCAATACCCCGCTCAAATGCCAACTTCTACAGCTAGTGTCAACTCCCTCCCAGATTTCCTTCCATCTATTCAGTATATCTTATATGTTTCTAGTTATTTACATCTTGCCAACTGTATTACAAAGAAAGTTCTTTGAAAGCAGAGGCTGTTTTGTGTCTTTCTTTGTATCCCCAGTGTTTACTTGAATAAGGAGTAAATAGTGGCACATAATAATCCCATAAATAAATCCTTGCTGTCTGACTGGTTATAGCTTCAACTAAGGTATTCCAGGCTCTGAAAATATACTATCAGAGATTAATTCCTCTGAATTAAGTATTGGCATCTCCTCAAATCTTCTTTTAAAATGCAAATACCACTGGGAGAATGCCGTTTAGGAGAGTGTGACAAATAAGCTATGCTTTCACTTTGAAAACCTTAAAGTGAGATAGGAATGTTTGTTGCTACTATTACTATTTCTATCCATTTCAGTTTTACATTTGAAAACTCCCAAAGAGCTACAAAGGTAAAGGAAGTTTCCATCCTGTTGATTACCTATAACAATTAAATCACAAGAGTGGTCCCAAAGCCATTATTAAAACTCCAAATGTCATAATGGATGAGAAAATTATAATTTCAAAAGTATGTGTGGTTCAGAAATTAGACTTACCATTGTTATAATTTATACATTAAATCATGAATTCACTTTTGCCAATATACTGAATTCATGCCATGTTCATTCTCAATAGGCCACTTGCTAATTCTGGAACTCTGTTCCATCTCTCCACTGTGCCTTTACAAAGACAGTATCCCTAGTTTAAGAATGAACTCCCTCCTCATCTCTACTTTAGCTTCCATCAAGACTCAGCCCCATGTCATTTCCTAGCCTTTCTGATCCCCGAGTTGTCTTCCCCCATCAAATTGTCATATTTGCCTATATTTACATATTGTATCCCCCAACAGAATATAAGTTCCTTGTAGCTAAGGGCTGGTTTTTTTTTTATTTCTGTCTTTGTGACCCTAAGGCTTAACATAATGCACAGAGCTGTTACATAATGTTTGCTGTATTATATAATCTACTAAAGTCCTTGACACTTGAGGGTGAATTAGTCTTGAATTACTTTCCTTCTTCAAAGATAGGAAGAGAGAAAAATGCAGAGGATGGAGAACTACAGAGTGGAAGTAATTTTTTAACTGCAATTTAGTCTAGGACCAACCCCCTTTTAAGAAATAAAAGATTTTGTGTTTTATGTCAAAGGGTAGGAGAAAGAAGTGAAGCCAATAGTTAAAATGAAGAGAACTGAAATTTATATTGTGGATGTAGCTGTAAATCATTTTCTACCAATTATTAATTACATCTTGTGAACCTTCACCTTCTATATATGATATATACACACATACATATGTATGCATGTGTATATATCTATGTGTATATATGTGTGTATGTTTTTTCCATATTTACAACTTGAGAACACTCTCTACCAAAGCCCAGGGGTTAGAAAGAGGTTAAACATTGTTCAGAAGCCCATGCAATTTAAGAAACAAATATGGTCTATATTTCCTTGACATTCTCTCTTTTTTAAACTGAGTATTCCTTTACAAAACTCCTTTCTAGCTCAAAAGATTATCTTCATCTAATCATTGTATCACTATTAATACGACTTGCTACAGTGGGCAATAGGTATGA
Source organism: Trichosurus vulpecula (assembly GCF_011100635.1). NCBI lineage: Eukaryota > Metazoa > Chordata > Mammalia > Diprotodontia > Phalangeridae > Trichosurus > Trichosurus vulpecula. The sequence continues at coordinate 140,673,670 of NC_050577.1, read as the reverse complement.
CCTTCAGTACAAAACTCATCATGGTAGCTCAGAGTTTATGACTAGAATTATAAGAAGCAGGTTATATAATACCATTTACTTCCACCAAGAAAAAGCCATTTTATTAACATTTGTTCAGACACTCAGAAAGACCCCAAAAAGTTCCAATTCCCTAAGCCTAGGTCTTCCCAACCTCATCGTTATCCACTATACATAGCAGGCTAGGCACTAAATAAATGTGTTGAACTAATCAATCGGTATTTATTGTTCTCTCTTGGGGAGAATGAGATTACCTGACTGCAATGCAAATCTAATAAGGTAACAAATCTAAAACAACAGCGAAAATTGGCTAAGACTCCCACAGATGGAAACTCCACATCTTCCTCATATAACCTGTACCACTAGGCTGATTTGCCACATTTTTGCTCTTAGGCAAACTCAATTCCCATTACTCCACGTTAGGTTCCCCCAACTTTTCTTCAAGAACTTTCTTGTAATACAGCTCTGAAATGGAATGGGGGATTGTTGGAGAAAGGGGTTACTACTAGCAAAGTCCTTGAGCAAAGCAAAAGAGAAGATACCACTACAAACTACATACTCTGTCCTCATTGGAAATTCTGAAAAATCTTTGAGAGAACATATACTGTGACATCTGCCTTGAAGATCTACTTTCAAAGATCAATACCAAGTCTTTGCTTATTTACTTCTCAAGTAGGGTTCAGCGGAGAAAAGGCTGCTGCTAATGGATGGTCAGAAGGTTAAAAAAAAAAAAAAAAGGCTGTACGTAGGGCATGCTTCCTCAATACCAAATACCTTTTCTCTAAGAAGCAGTACCAGATTTATGAAGTACCTTTTGATTCTGACCTTAAGGCTGTTTCTTCAAGAGTTTTTAAATTGTTTAAAAAAAAAAAAAAGACCAGAGGATTCATACACTGATGTAAAAAGAGGAGTGCAAACACCAACCTTTTAAATTAAAAACCATCTCAGCTGAAAATCAGCAGCTCATTATTTTAACCCTCATGTGTTAGAAAGTGGAACTGGTCTTAGATTTGCATACTTCTGGAAGATACTAAGCCTCCCAGAGTCTTTTCTCCTACATTTGTAAGGTGTTAATAATAATCCACATTTAGACTACAGTTTGTGAAAATTAAGAGCTTCTATTTCCACTTGAGTTCAACTTATAGCTCTTCTACCTATTACTTGTGTGACCTTAAGCGATTCATTCAACCTCAGTTGGCCCTCAGTTTCCTCACTTCTAAATTGAAGGAACTGGAGTAGGTGAATTCAAAGGCCTTCAATCTCTAAAATCAGAATACCCTCAAGCTTCAGTGGACTTTGTAAACACTAAGCTGTGTTTACTGGCTGAACAAGGATTACTAGATAGAGATATGATAGATAGATACATAGATAAATAGATAGGTACATACATACATAGACACACAGATACATAGATAGATGATAGATAGATAGATAATGCTGTGGAAGTTAAACTTCTACTTTATCATTTTACCTAAAGTTGGGCTTAGCACAGTATTTGGGTTCAAGGGCTATTTTCAGTTGACTATAAGGGTTTCATCAGTTATTCTTGACTCTTTGATTCTTAATCTACAAGAATTAAGTTTTTATTATGGTCTTGACACTGCATTTGATATTGAAAATATCAGGAAAGGCCTACTGTAGAGGGTGGCACATGAACTGACCTTTGAATGGAGCTGGGGATTCCAAGAGGCAGAGGTGAGAAAACGAAATGTTGTGTACAAGGCTCAGATTTAGAGAGAGAGAGGCCTTTAGACATTAAGTCCAACCCCCTCCCGTTTTACAGGGGGGCAAACTGATGCCCAGACTTGAGGTAGGTAACTTACCCAAAGTCACAGAAGGCAAGTAACTGAGACACAATTTGAACCCAGGACCTGTCTCTAAATCCCAAGCTCTTCCCACACTAACAAACTCGTTTTGAAAATTTTTTAAAGTTACTACTGGGCAGCCTCATGAGATGCTAGGAAACTTCCTCGCCAGGCCACTTTAATAGAGTGCGATCTCTCATCTCTAAGGCTTGGTATCCTCTAGCTGAAGTTCTAAGGCCAGATGCCCCCAGGGGAATTTAGAAAGCCATGCAGTCACACTTCACTATTGATTCTTTCCCTTTCTAGGGCTATAACGACTTCCAGCCTATGAACTCTTTACTTTTCCTCCCGTTCTTCCTCGATGTGTGGTTATTTTTAGTGCCCCAACCCCAAATGTGAAAAAGATATAGACAGGTGCTTAAAAATCCAAATAACAAAGCCCAAGGAAACCCACCTGCCCCGTGGAACTGGGCAACAAGTTTGCAACAAGACCTCGAGGAGGCGTCTCCTTGGGGGAAATAAACCGGGCTGGAGGGGTGAACTCTGCCCTAGGTCCACGGGCGAGGCAGAAATTGGGACACTTGGTCACGGCACCAGGGGAGCATAGTGGGAAGGGGGAAGGGTGGGGATGGGGCTTGATTGACTGCCGAAAGGTGAACTAAAGGAAGACTGGGCGAGCTCGCCCTCACCTTCTTTCACAAGCACACCCACACGTGCGCCGCGGGAAAAGAGAAGCGGCGGCTGCAGGCACCGCCAATATCCGCCCCCGTGCCGGTAGCTCGGCTCTCGGCGCCCCGCGCCCCCCTCAACCGTCCTGGCCTGCCAAGGGTAATGGCGACCCCGTATTCCCAACCTAGGCCTGGAACCTGAACCTGACCATGACCATGCCCTTGCTCCCAGACCTGGCCAGAAATGGAGGCCCACGGCTGACTCTCTCCTTCTCCGAACTGCAACTCAGCTCTGATCCTGGGGCAGAGAGGTGCGTCCCCGGCCCCACCTGCGCCTCCGCCTCCAGGGGTCACCTCGCCCCGCCCCTTCCAGGCCCCGCCCCGATGCGTGAGAGCCCCGCCCACAGACCCCAGCCATTTCTTCCCACCACCTCCACCAGCCCCTCCAAGTCTTAACTCGGAACCACTTCAGAGAAAGCTCCCTATCCATCCCTTCCATATGGAGCTAAGGTTTAAAATCTGGCCCAGAGCCTGGCCGGGTATGATTATTGTAGAAGGCTCATAACGGGCCTCTGCAAAGGATTTTAAAGGTAATTCAAACACCATAATTTTGCAAATGAAGCTGCCTCAAGAAAGGTATACCAACTTGCCTAAGGTCACACAGGTAATCATAATCATCGCTGACATTTATATTGCCCTTTAAGAATTTGCAAATCATTTTGCACACTTTATCCCTGTTAATTGAATCTTCACAAATAGATAAATAAAGAGCACGGAAGAAGAATGGGGGGGGGGGACCTGCGATTTCATTGATACAGGTGATGAAGGAGGTTCCCTCTGCCGATTCTGGTGACTCTCCTTAGAGAAAAGCCTAGAGCACTGAGAAATGACTTGGCCAGGATCACACAGTCAGTGCATGTCAGAGGCAGGACTTCAACACTTATTTCCTTGCTTATAAGGCTTGTCCTCTATCCAACACACCAGTCAATCAATGAATAAAGGTTTATTAAGCACCTACTATGTGCTAGCAGGCGCTGCTTTAAATGCCAGAAAGTCCTAGAATCCCTGTCTCCTGGAATTTGAAACTATCATGTCCCAAGTGGTTCAATTATCTAAAGACAATCAAATATTTTAGAAGACAAATTTATGTTCCATAGAGGGCATTTAGAAAGACTCCAATTTCCCTGGGTTCTTGGAACCAGAATAACTCTTGTTTATTCTCTTCCTACCCTCCCAGAATGTGTTTTACATTCATGTCTGAACACCCCCAGGTACAGACTAGCAGCTGCTTCTTTCTTGAGACCTACTACACAACTTCTTCCAAGGAGAAGAATTGAGGGGGAAATATGACAACATCTTGAATTTCTCACATATTTGTATCCACTATGTTCCATCTGCCATCTTATCATATCAACTCTTTCTTCAAAATGTCCCTTGACTCTAGCATTTGTAATGTCCAGCTAGTACAGTGGTCCAGTTGCTCCTTTCCTCACAACTCAGTTTTTCTAACAGCCTCCTGAATGGTCTCAGTTCCTTGAGTCTCTCTTTCAATCTATTCTCCATACTTCTGCCAGAATGATCTTACTAAAGCTTTCCTTCTGTCACCTCAAGAAACCGTCTTGCTCAAGAAAGCAAGGCGGCTCCTGATTGCCTACCACATCATGTCAAAAATTCTCAGTTTAGTTTTCAAGGACATTTTTAATCTGACACTACCCTAGCTATCCAGCTTTATCACTCACTGTTCTACAACACAAACCTTCTAGTATAATCAGGAGTTAATTTGAATGAAAAATTAAGTAATTATGTACATATTCATGCTACTACTAATAGTAGCTGCTAGCATTTTATAGTATCAACTGTGTGCCAGGCACCATGTTAAGCACTTCACAAATATCTCATTTGATCGTCACAACAACCCTGGGATATAGATGAGGAAACTGAGGCAAACAGAGGTTAAATGAGTTGCCTAAGCTCACACAGCTAGTAAGAGTCTGAAACTAGATTTGAACTCTAAGCCCATGGTTCTATCCTCTGTCACCATAGATTCTATGTACCCATACTTACTTACCATATGCAAGAAGGTTTTTGGGAAGGAACAAAGAAGGGGAGTAGGAAATCTGGATTTGTGATTGCAATGGTTTGTGACACTCCCTATGTAGAAATTCCCTCCAAAGATGTGTATCAGCCACCTGTCCATAACTTAACAATTTTATAGAGTTATGGAGGGGGTGGGTGCTAAGAGGTTAAGTGACTTGCTCATGATTACTTAGCCAGCATGTGTCATAAATAAGATGACCGCAGGTCTTCATGATTCCAAGACCAGGTCTCTCTACTGTGCCACTCTGCCTCTCAAGTAAAAGGTACAAGACATTATATAGTACTCTTTATTTCACCCTCTGCATATCCTGCATTCTGTAATCAGCAATCAGTGCATCCTGTAAAACACCTGAAATTATAGCCCTTCACTATTTCCAAGTTAAAGCTTGAATTTGACACGGCCCCTATTGAGCAAGCATATTTTTAAATTTTTCTCGGGAACACTGTTACTATAGCAACTCTGGTGAAACTTGTATTCTTATTTGAATGGATACTGAAACTTCCATAACTCTGCTTCCATCTTTCATTTCAAATGTTTTGTGAATAGTTGAATATATATCATGCCATCTGGAAAAAATAAGAGACTTTTTGTATAGTTGTTACCCACTTTTAAGCACATTCATAGTGAGCTATGTAATCTTGTAAAAAAATAATTAACTTAAAATAAATATTTGCTAAAAATCAGTCACATTCCATTTTATTTCCATATGTGATAGATTTGGGAATGTAATTGCTATTTATATCTAAATGCATGTAAATATTAGATTCCAGAGACTTAAGATGGATTTTAAGTTGTAACTGAGAAATAATTGTTAGATTATAGACTTTACATATAAATGAAAATAGGAAAACTCTAGGGATTATTCAGTCAAATTTACTTGTTACCATTTACATGGTAAATGATTTAAGTTGTCAAGAATATTCAAAGTTAGTAATGATTCATGTTCAAGATTCTCATCTTCTTTCAAAACTGGATATCCCAGACTCTGTTACTTTCCTCATTTCCTCCTATTCTTCCACCAACTTTCTTTGCAAAACTCAAAAGCAAAATCAACATCTATACGCAAAATAGACTTGTACATAAAGTCCTTTTACCATTGCTCTATTGGAATCATTATTTTCCTTCATTCTCCTCTTTATTTGGGAAGTACCTTTCCTTGAGGATGAAAGTGAGAGAAACCTTCTTTGCTCCATCCATACATTCTCTCTCATAACTGAATGAATGCCTATGTCAAGCTCTAACCCCTTACAAATTAATCTTTTTGTTCAGTGGATTTAAGATCTCATCAACTTGGATATCCCAGTGGAGGATGAATCCCATTGAGGGAATAATCCAAAACCCATTTACACCTTTGCATCCTGTGTGAATCTTGTCCATATCTTTCCCTACATCCTCCATAAAGGCACTACTCAACATGAAAAAAAAGTAACATCAATATGTATATGTATGAGTGCACATGTAGCACATATAGGACCCTTCTTCTGTCTTTGATCCCCCTTGAGGTACATGACCAATGGTCATAGTGGTACATTATTCTGGACTGGGCTTGATTCAGGCCACTTCTCCTAGTTTAGAATTCATAGTAGAACAAAATGAGACACTCATAGGTTGTTCAACAGTTAACAAAAGGAGATTTATTTAGCTAAAGTGGAGAAGGATATTCAACAAGGGTAAACATCAGAACTCCTTTGTGTTCCTTAGGCCAAGCAAATCTCTCATCTTGATCCATCGGTCAAGCATCAGGGACCCCCTCTAGCTCCTCATAACTGCTTTGTACCCAAGTGATGAGGAAGTGACATCAACAGTCTGTGCCCTTGGTTCCCTGAGCCAACCATGCCTCGAGGAATGTTTCAGTACTATTCAAGGGAAAACTAACTTAACCTGCCATGGAGGGAGGGACTAGGATGTTACTCTGTTATCGCATGGGGCAAAGAGTTCTTTGTCCTGTTGTCTTGGTTCAATCTATTGCATTTAAAGAAGTAACATGGTCTCTAACACAAAAAGCATACTCTTGGCTAGTTTGTATGCCTAGGCTCTATTAAAAGATGTACAGAGGGAAAGAGATGTTAGCAGCATCTAAATAACACCAAGCAGCTGAAGCAGCTATTCCCAAGCCCTGGGGATGCAATGGCCCAGCATTGAGAGTCTGCTTCGCACTGATTAGGCCTTCTGTTAGAGCCAAGAGAAATGCACCTAGGGGACATAATGGTTATAGTTTTTATAGGGTCTCTAGGCAAAGGATATTATTAGAAAAGGTCTTGGTACAAGCTCAGACAAGAAATATATAGGCATATTGTATGTCTAAAATGATATTTCTTGAAAAAGAAATATATGTATATATGCACATATATATGTTTGTATATATGTTTACACATAAATGTGTGTGTACACACACATATGTAATATATTCTGAAAACTAACACTGAAATATAGGCCACAATCTACAAAGTCTAATACAAATCAAATTTGGGGATTGGGGAGGGAGATGTCCCTATATTAAAAACAATAAAGTATTTATTAATAAATTAATGTAAATAGTACCTTGATAATATACATGGGTAGTGTTCAACCTTAAAACCAAAATCTATGCAACTGTCTATATTGACAAACACAATGGATTCTTTTTAAATCCCATCTTCTCTGAAGCATTAGCACTGTTAATTAACTCTTCTCCTGTATCTACTGATCTCTCTGCATTTTCAGGACCTGGTCCTGTATTGGTTCTAACTGATCAATCATTCTGAGCCTCCTTTGCTAGATACATGTCCATACGTATCATACCACCGAATTATTAGGCATGCCCTAAGGTTCTGTTCTAGGCCCTTTTCTCTCTTTACATTCTCTTCCTTGGTGAACTCATTGGTTCTTGTGAATCTAATTACCATCTCCTTGCAGTTGGCTCCCAGATCTGTATACCTGGCCCTAACCTCTCTCCTGAGCTCCATTTCAGAATCACCAGCAGCCTATTGAGTATTTTGAGTTCAATATATTGTAGGCATCTCAAACTTAGCACAGTTCATGAATGTTCCTTCAAAGCCTCTCCCTGTTCTGAATTTCCCTATTTCTGTCAAGAGCTTCACCATCTTTCATTACCCAGGTTTGTAACCTCAGTGCTATCCTTAATGCCTCATTCTCGCTTATTTCACATAGCCAAAAAGTTGCCAAATCTCATCATTTCTATATCCATCACATCTCTCACCTCACAGAGGTACCACCCTATTTCAAGCCTTCATCACCTCTCAACTGGACTATTGCAATAGCCCCCTAATTGGTCTCCTTAAGTTCAAGCTTCCTCCCTCTTTAATACAGACTCCCATCATCTATCAAAGTAATTCTTCTACCACACAGCCATGACCATACATGACCATATTCCCTTACTCCACAAACTGCTATGGCTCTCTATTCTAGAATCAAATACAAATTCTTCTCTTTGGCACTTAAAACCCTTTGCAACCTGAAGCCTGCTTCCCTTCCAAGCCTTAGTACATGCACTTCCCTTCACCCACCCTATGGTCCAGCCCAACTAACCTTGCTGCTCCTCACAAACCACACTTCATTTCCAACCTATGGTGCCTTTGAATAATCGGCCCTCCCATGCCTGAAATGCATGCCCTGCTCACCTCTACCTCTTAGAGGGCCTTGTTTCCATCAAAACTCAGCTAAAATGCCACTGTGTCCATGAAGCTTTTACTAATTTCCTCTCCAACCACCACTGCTGCAAATACTCTAAGTTAACTTGTGTGTATCTTGTACCTTTGTGTAACAACTGCTTAGTGGATAGCAGGATGGTCTTAGACCCCAGAAGTCCTAGGCCCAAGTCTTGCCTCTGACTCATTCTGGCTATGAGTCCCTGGGCAAGCCATTTAAACTTCCAATGCTCTAGGTCTTCAAGCTGGAGACCATAGCACAGACCCCAGGTGGAGGGAAGGAAGATGGGTCAAGTACCACTGTCCCTATAATAGCCAATTGTGAGACTTGTCTCTGTTACGAGCACATCTATACTTCATTATGCCTCCACCGCTTTCCTATTCACTTCCTTTCTTTGCTATGCATGTTCATAACATTCCCCCGCCCCTCATTTTCCCTACCATTAGTCCCTTAGGATAGTTTTTGCCTGCTACCCAAAACCCAAAGCAGCAACTTTAGAGATGTCATAGGGAAAACTGTCCCTCTCCCCTTCCCTTCAGCCTATATACCTCAACTCCCAAAGAGGGCCTTTTTGCTGTAGCAGGTGCCATCACCAGTGAATGAAAGTGCCTACCCACAACTCCCATTTTTGTTTTGGCTTGGACAGAATAATTTGCATAGTAGTGTATATAGTGGAATAAGAATTAAACCTGGGATTTCACTAGTATAGAGAATTCCATGGTGAGGAAACTCCCTTTTTCAATTCAGGTCAGCACTTTCCCTGCAACTTAAGAGTTTTAGGGAGTTGCCTAGAGCCAGGGTGTCAAATACCAGCCCAAAACATCCCTAGGTGCCATCAGAACCAGAATAAGTACAATTGGAAAATATTTAACAAAATAAATAATATTAATATGTGATTTTCAAAGTTAATATGCAGCCTTCAGAGATCTGTCTGTGTGGTTTAGTGGCCCCTGTTTCTATTTGAGTTTGACACCATTGGCCTAGAGTACTGAGAGGTTGTGACTTGTCCAGGTCATATGGGCAATAAATAGCAAAGATAGGATTTGAACGTAAGTCTTAAGACTCCAAATACACTGATCTTTCCCCTGGACCACATTGCATTCTCACTTAAATTACATCATGTCCCTATGACAACTCATCTAATCTACTATCTCCCAAACCCTGCTTGTAGTTTTTCCTCCATGATTTAGTTCCTAAAATCCCTACTCAAAGATCTGGAACTAGAATGTATCTGAAAGACTATCAATTCCAACTTCCTCATTTTACAATTAAGGACACTGAGGTGCAGGAAATTTAAGTGAATTACTCAAGTTCACAGGCAGTGAGCTTCAGTTGTGCGTTGCAAATACAGTTCCACTGGTCATAAAGCTGGTGTTCTCTCTATTATTCTCTCTAGTGGCACAAATGTATTGATTCTTTATTTATGTGTGAGATGGACATGTGATCTCACCATTTAATGTATTTTTTGGTTTATTATTCTTGGATCTATATATATATATCCTCTTCATGTTCATCAGTACGGAGGATTCATGGTCATAAATGAGAGCCTGTAGAAGACATACATCCTCATAGTACTGTGAATCCTAATGCACCTTATACAAATCATAAATCAGCAACTTAGTGTCCTAAATGCTTTTTGACATGTCAATAGTTATCTTGGAGTCTAGAAAGTGCAAAGTATTATGAGTGTTGAACCAGTGTGTGTATTTGTGTGTGTGTGTGTGTGGGTGTGTATGTGTGTGTGTAATGATGAGAAAGAGAAGAGAGAGCTTAATTCTATACCAAGTAACTTAACTTAAAATCAGTGTTATTTTTCTTGCATAAACACAGAGTTTTAAAAAATCATTTTTATAGGCAAAAACTGAATATAAAAATCGTCCAAGAATAAGAATATTCCATCATATACACACCAGAAGCTGCTGAATTCTCAGCAAATCTTCAACTTCTCGGTCATGTCACCAAGATCTGTTGCCCCACATGTCAGTCTGTCAAGTATGGACTGGGTATATGTGTGGATATATAAGTGAATATCTTTATATGGATGTATGAGCAGGTTTCTGTGTGTGTGTGTGTGTGTGTGTGTGTGAGTATGTGTGCATGTTTGTATGCTAGTGTGATTATCTATGACATAAAATTGTATAGGACAGTCAGCATAGTTTCAGACTCAGAAGTATTATAAGGTAGAATAAATTGCCTCTATATTCTAAACCACAAGATGATGCAATATAGGAAGCCAGAAACTATGCTCAAAGGGCTATAAAACTGTGCATACCCTTTGACCCAGCAATACCACTTCTAGGTCTGCATCAAAAAGAGATCATAAAAATGGGAAAAGGACCCACACGTACAAAAATATTTAGAGCAGCTCTTTTTGTGGTGGCACAGAACTGGAAATTGAGGGGATGTCCACCAATTAGGGAATGGCTGAACAAGTTGTGGTATATGAATGTAATGGAATATTATTGTTCAATAAGAAATGATGAGCAGGCTGACTTCCGAAAAACCTGGAAAGCCTTATGTGAACTGACAGTGAGTGAGGGGAACAGAACCAGGAGAACATTGTACACAGTTACAGACACTGTGCAATGATAGAATTGGTCCTTCTCAGCAATGCAGGGTTCTAAGACAACTCCAAAAGACTCATGATGGAAAATGCTATCCACATCCAGAAAAAGAGCTAGGGAGTCCAAATGTAGATTGAAGCATACTCTGCTCTCTTTTTTTTGTTTGTTTGTTTCATCTTTCTCATGGTTCCTCCCATTGGTTCTAATTCTTCTTTACAACATGACTAATGTGAAAATATGCTTAATATGAATATATATATTTAGAACATATATCAGATTGCATACTATCATTTTTTTTATCTCCACTCCATTTATTTTGTTTGTTTGTCTTAGTACAGGTATAGGGGTTTGTAATCTAATGTCCAGGAACTCATTTTTTAAAAATATTTTCATATCTGAATTTCACTATGATTTGCTTTGGTTTGTAATCCTGTGTATTGCATTTTGTGCATTTGAAAACATTTTTCTGAGAAGGGGTCTATAGATTTCACCAGCCTGCTGAAGGGCTCTCTGACATAAAAATGTCTCTAGTAATAAAATGGTTAGAGAAGATTTTTGGTTGATGCCAAAAAGATAGTCCCTGGTGTAAGCCTAGGTTGAGAAATACATGGAGACAGTGAAAATGATAATCTGTGCAGGGAAGATCAAGTCACAGATTGAATGAAGAAATAGCATCCTGGAAAGGAGATCCTAAAGACAGAGGCAGCATTCAGTACTTGGCACAATAGCCTCAGCCCTTAACTGAAGTCTTCAGCAGGGAGCATCTAGGAATGTACTCAAGATAGAAATGGAGTCCATTCAAAATGGGTTCATGATTTAGGAGTAAAAGTTGATACTCTAAGTAATTTGGGAAAGCAAGGAATAGTTTACTTATCAGATTTGTGGAAAAGTAAAGAATTCATGACCCAACAAGAGATAGAGAGCATTACAAAATGCAAAATGGATAATTTTGATTATGTCAAATTGAAATGTTTTTGTACAAAAAAAGCCAATGCAACAAGAATTAGGAGGGAAGCAGAAAATTGGGAGAAAATCTTTGCAACTAGTATCTCTGATAAAGGCCTCATCTCTAAAATATACAGGGAGCTGAGCCAAATATATAGGAATACAAGCCATTCCCCAATTGAGAAATGGTCAAAGGATATGAACAGGCAGTTTTCAGAGGAAGAAATTAAAGCTATCTACAGGCATATGGAAAAATGCTCTGGATCGCTGCTGATTAGAGAAATGCAAATCAAAATAACTCTTAGATACCACGTCTCTCCTGACAGATTGGCTAAAATAACAAATCAGGAGAATGATAAATGCTGGAAAGGATGTGGGGAAATTGGAACATTCTTGCATTGGTGGTGGAGTTGTGAGCTGATCCAGCCATTTTGGAGGGCAGTTTGGAACTATGCCCAAAGGGCTATAGAAATGTTCATACCCTTTGACCCAGCAATACCACTTCTAGGGTTGTATCCCAAAGAAATCACGCAAGCGGGAAAAGGACCCATATGTACAAGAATATTTATAGCAGCTCTCTTTGTGGTAGCCAAGAATTGGAAAGCAAAGGGATGCCCATCAATTGGGGAATGGCTGAACAAGCTGTGGTATATGAAGGTGATGGAATACTATTGTGCCATAAGAAATGGGGATGATGCAGACTTCATAACAACCTGGAAAAACCTACACGACATAATGCTGAGTGAGCGGAGCAGAGCCAGGAGAACGTTGTGCACAGCCACAGATATATGGATTCCGTGAGGACCAACCCTGACAAACTGCGCTTTTCTCAGCAACCTAAGGGGCAAGGACAACTCCAGGGGACTCACGATGGAGAATGCTATCTTCATCGAGACAAAGAACTGCGAAGTTTGAATACAGACTGAGGCACACTACATGCTCGCCTTTTCTGCTTCTCTTTTGTTTTTGTTTTTGGTTTTTTTTTTTTTTTGGTTCTGTTTCTTCTTTCTCATGATTCATTCCATTGGTCAAGGTTCTTCTCCACGACTTGACTAGTGCATAAATTAATTCAATGCGAAGTTATACATGACAGTTATATGAGACTTCATGCCGTCTTGGGGAGGGACGGGGGAGGGAGGGGAGAAAAACTGGAACTCAAGACTATGTAGAACCGTGTGTGGTAAACTATAAATAAATAAATAAATAAATAAATAGATAAATAGATAGATAGATAGATAGATAGATAGATAGATAGATAGATAAATAAATAAATGAATAAATAAATAAATAAAAAGAAATGTTCATACCCTTTGACCCAGCAATACCACTTCTAGGGTTGTATCCCAAAGAAATCACGCAAGCGGGAAAAGGACCCATATGTACAAGAATATTTATAGCGGCTCTCTTTGTGGTAGCCAAGAATTGGAAATCAAAGGGATGCCCATCAATTGGGGAATGGCTGAACAAACTGTGGTACATGAAGGTAATGGAATACTATTGTGCCATAAGAAATGGGGATGATGCAGACTTCATAACAACCTGGAAAAACCTACATGACATAATGCTGAGTGAGCGGAGCAGAGCCAGGAGAACGTTGTGCACAGCCACAGATATATGGATTCCGTGAGGACCAACCCTGACAAACTGCGCTTTTCTCAGCAACCTAAGGGGCAAGGACAACTCCAGGGGACTCACGATGGAGAATGCTATCTTCATCGAGACAAAGAACTGCGAAGTTTGAATACAGACTGAGGCACACTACATGCTCGCCTTTTCTGCTTCTCTTTTGTTTTTGGTTTTGGTTTTTTTTTTTTTTTTGGTTCTGTCTCTTCTTTCTCATGATTCATTCCATTGGTCAAAATTCTTCTCCACAACTTGACTAGTGCATAAATTAATTCAATGTGAAGTTATACATGACAGTTATATGAGACTTCATGCCGTCTTGGGGAGGGAGGGGGGAGGGAGGGGAGAAAAACTGGAACTCAAAACTATGTAGAATCGTGCGTGGTAAACTAAAAATAAATAAAGAAATTTATTTAAAAAAAATAAATTTATAAAGATAAAAATAAAAGATCAAACAATAAAATGAAAGCTTTCATCTAAAAAAAAAAAAACAAAAAACAAAACAAAAAAAAAAAAGAAATGGAGTCCATGCCTTCAGTTCCAGAGTCAAGAATCTGGAAATGCTAGAGTCCCAAACTATCCTTGAGGGCGACATAAATATATGTTAGCTCACAAGAGTCTATTAGGGAAGAAACGTCATTGATTTAGCATGCACATACTAACTTAACATACGTTCAGTAAACACGCTCATTCATGCAGAAGAATGGTTGGACTTGCTCTAAAGACCTGAATCCATAATGCTTAGTGTGCCAAGTACTTAACAATTTAACCTCAGCTTCTATGGACCATTCACAAAAATAAGACACCACATCTTTCCTGTCACAAATTTCTCCTACTCCCTGCCTCCCTGAGAATCCTTGCATACAACTGACCCAGAAGTTGAGTTACAAGAGCCCTGACAGTATTTTCTGAGCCTCCTTTGGGGTATAAGAACCTCTTTTTTGTCATAGCTTTACCTCAAAGTCACCTTTGATCCTTGCTCTTCCCTCATCCTCTAAACTGCCAAGTCTTGTCAATTCTGCCCTTACAAAACCTCTTATATCTATCCTTTTCTTCCCACTCACATGGCAACCATCCAAATTCAGATCTTCATCACTTCCAGCCTGGACCCTACTTACTCCAAGAGCCTCTTAATTGGTCTCCCTACCTCCAAAACTCTGCCTTTTCTTATCTATCCTCCACATAACTCCCAAATTATGTTACTAAAGCATAAGCCTATTCATGCCATTTCTCCTTATTAACAAGTTTTGGGGTTTTTTTGTTTTTTTTTCTGTTGGGGTTCCTAATTGCTTTCAAGACAAAATGCAAATCCTGCCATGAACCAAACTATGACCTACTTTCTGCTCCCTATATACGACATCCCATATTCTACCTCTACAACTTTACACGGGCTTTTCCTCATACCCCTGAGTGCTTTCCCTCCTCACCGATAAACTTGGTGGAATCTTTAGTTTTCTTCAAAGCTAAGCTCAAGTTCTACTCCCTACAAGAGGCCAATCCCGATCCATTCGCTTGCTGATATCCACGCCTCTGATAGTAGTTGTATTTCCTTTTTTACATTTATTTACTTTATTTTTAATTTACAGAATAAAACATATGTTTTAAAATTAAATTAATGTAAATTAATAATAATTTAATTTAAATTTAAATATTAATACATAAATATATGTATACATCTACGTATATAAGCACACACATACATATATATATAAAATTATTTTATATATAATCCTATTTATCAGTTCTTTCTCTAGATGCAGATATCTTCTATCTTCATATGTTCCTTATGGTTAATTTCTATCTTTATAATAATCAAAATTACTTATTCTCTCAAAGTCCATCTTGAAACAATATTGTTGTTACTGTACACAGTGTTCTATTGATTCTGCTCATTTCACTCTTCATTATTTCATGTAAGACTTTCCATGTTTTTCTAAGATCATTGAGCTCATCATTTCTTATAGCACAGTATCCATCACAATCATATACTGCAACTTATTCAGCATTCCCCAACTGATGGGCATCTCTGAAATTTCCAGTCTACCACAAAGAGAGTTACATTTTAGAACATATAGGTTCTTTTCCTTTTTCCCTAATTGGCTTTAGGAATAGACCTTATAGTGGTATTTCTGGGTCAAAGGGTACAGGCAGTTTAATAATTCTTCAGGCATAAATCCAGATTGCCCTCCAAAATAGTTGGATCAGTTCACAATTCCACCAACAATGAATTAGTGTCCCAATTTTTCCACATCCCCTCCAACATTTGTTGCTTTCTCCTTTAAGCATTTTTGCTAATCTGGTAGGCGTAAAATGATATCTCAAGGTTGTTTTAATTTGCATTTCTCTAATCGACAATGACTTAGAGCTTTTTTATTCATATGACTATAAATTGTTCTGATTCCTTCATTGGAAAACTGCCTGTTCATATCCTTTGACCATTTATCAGTTGGTAAATACTCATATTCTTATAGATTTGACAAAGTTTCTTTATATATTTGAGATATGAGACCTTTATCTGAGAAACTGTCTATAAAATCTACCCCCCCATTTTCTGCTTTCTTTCTGATCTTGGCAACACTTGTTTTATCTGTAAAAAAAAATTTTTTAATTTAGTGTAATCAAACTTATTCATTTTACACCTAACTTTGCTGTCTAGCTCTTGTTTATTCATAAATTGCTTGCCTATCCATATCCAGTTGCATTTCCTATGTATGTATTTTATATTTATATATGTCTTCATGTATTTCCCTCAGTCAAATACCAGGTCACTCAAGTCCTTGTTTTTATTTTTTCTACTGCCAGCATCTAGTACATTTCCTAGTGCTCAATAAGTACTTGTTGAATGAACAGACTCACTCACTAACTCAATGGAAGGCAGTGCCCCAGTCTCTGAGAAGGCATTCTTTGGATGGATGGGAAGTATAGTTTAATGTTTTCTCCTTATAGAGGTGGTTCTTGGGCAACTAGAAGCAACTTGCAAATGACAAGAGGAATGTCTGGTATGTCCTTTATACTTTGGTGGTAGAAGAGAGAGCCAAAACTTAAGATCCTTCCCCCTGTCAAAACATGAATATAGTCCCTTTGACCTTTAACAATATCAACAAGTACTCTGTCTCTCCTATTTTCTCAGTACATCTGCCAACTATGATTTTTTAAAAAGATCCCCAGAAAATGCTCTAAATCCTCAAAGAGTTTACAGTCTCTAGGAAAATCACCCACACACATACAGAAATACACACACATACACACACACACACACACACACACATACACACGCACACACGCACACGCACACGCACATGCACACGCACACGCGCACACACACACTATAAGGTACTTATGAATTAACACCAAGAGGAGCAATACAGACATAAGAGTAATCATCATAATATGGTACAGTGGGAAAAATGCTGGTTTTGGAGTCATGATCAAAGAACTGGGACTGTGATGAATGAATAAATGAATTAATTAATTAATTGAAGGAGAAGACATTGCTAAGTACCTACTATGTTCCAGGCACAGTCCTAGGTAAGAGGAATACAAATACATAACTAATATAGTCCCTCCTTTCAAGGAGTTTACATTCTAAGAAGGGGAGATGACTCAGTGGTATCCAGAGTAGGGAGTTTTGGGGATTTACAGAGATGGTGAGTGGAACCATAAATGGCTATTGTCACAAACTCTCTGGAGTCACTGGTAATTGATTATTGTTCCCAGAGTAATAGATAGAAGGCAGGAAGGAGGAAAGGAGGTAGCTATGTGTTCAGCAACAGAGCAGGAAGTAAGATGCCCAGGACCTTTGGCTGGCTGGCTTGATATAGTGGATTAGGTATATTTGTACCCATCACCAATCAGAACTGCTCGGCTACAGGGTGGCAGTTCCAAAGCTTGTGTCCTATGTGACATTGGGCAATTCATTTCACCTCTTTGACCCTTAATGCGTCCATCTCTAAAATAAAGAGATAGCTGGAGAGGATGTGGGAAAATTGGAACACTGTTACATTGTTGGTGGAGTTGTGAACTGATCCAGCCATTCTGGAAAGCAGTTTGGAACTGTGCCCAAAGGGCTATAAAAAAGTGAATACCCTTTGATTCAGCAATACCTCTTCTAGGGCTATATCCCAAAAAGATCACACAAGTGGGAAAGGGACCGTAAGTACAAAAATATTTATAGCAGCTCTTTTTGAGCTGGCAAAGAATTGGAAATCAAGGCGATGCCCATCAATTGGGGAATGGCTAAACAAGTTGTGGAATATGAATGTAATGGAATACTATTGTGCTATAAGAAATGAGGAGCAGACAGACTTACATGATCTGATGCTGAGTGAGGGGAGCAGAACCAGGAGAACATTATACATGGTTACAGACACACAGTATCTGTGATGACTAACTTTGATAGACTTGGCTCTTCTCAGCAACAGAAGGTTCAAAGTCAGCTCCAAAAGACTCATGGTGGAAAAAGCTATCCACATCCAGAGAAAGAACTAGGGAGTCTGAATGCAGATTGAGGCAAACTATTTGCTCTCTCTTTTTTTCCCCTTCTTTTTTGATTTTGTTTCTTCTTTCTTATGATTCATTCCATTGGTTATAATTCTTCTATACAACTTGACTATTGTGTAAATAAGTTTAATGCGAAGGTATATGTAGAACCGTCTTGGGAGGGAGTGGGGAGGGGAGGGAACGGGGAGGGGAGGAAGGGGGAGAAAATTTGGAACTCGAAAACTTTTGGGACTGAGTGTTGTAAACTAAGAATAAAAAATAAATTTAAAAAAAAATAAAATGAAGAGATGAAATTAGAGGCCCTTTGAAATCCATTCGAGCTCTAGGCCTATCATCCTATAATCCTCCCAGCCCTGAACTTGTGATCCTATTGTCCTGTGTTACTAATCTACCGTTTGTGTGTTCGAAGAATGGTGCAATCAGTTGCAGTCTGGAAAAGTAAGATGACTGTTCCTCCAACAGCCTTAGCACCTTCTTCCATCTTTCTATCACATCCCCGCCATCATCCTTTGGGACATTAGTATTCATTCTAATGCTCTCTCTCTGACTCTCTGACTACACAACAATGAGAAAATTAGGTCCAGAACATACACAAGGAGTTTCAGAACTAAAAGGAGGCTGCAGCAGCAGTTTAGATGACAAGGTCAGATGGTATAAATTTGCCTCATACCACCAATTGGTAGTCAGAGAATATAAGATGGCTTCTCCGACTCTGGTCCCAAATAGGTGGATTATAAGAGAGACATACGGAGAAATAGCCACTTTAGGGAAATCTCAGCAATAAAGCCCTACTCTTTCTGAACATTGATGGCTCACATGGGTCTGAGTTGCTCCAGGGAAGCAACCAAAACTCTGACAGTGTTCTACAATAGCAATTAGTGTATTTTTATAGGCACTTAGATACTATTCTACCTTCTCCTGAAATCCCCGGTTACAATCCATACCTATATGCCCACAACAGCAGCAAATCCCAAATCTGCTGCCATCTCAGTCCTATTCCTTGTCAAATTACTCATTCAGCTTTCTGCCCTTAGCTTTGTCAATACCGCTGGTCATAGTTCTGATATAAAGGTCAGGGTCAAGAGGAGAATGAGAAGCCAGCAAAAGAGATATAAAAGAAAGGGCAAAAGGGAAAGAAAAAGAAGAACCATGAGAGTTTAGTGTTATAGATGTCAAGTGGAAAGAGAATACCAAGAGAGAGGGAGCAGTCAGCAATTTAAGATTCTTCAGAAAGATCAAGGAGGATAGGGGATTTATGTTTCATTTATTTTACTAATGGTTGCTCTCTCCTATGAAGATGCTAACATATCTGAGCTACGTATATTGAGTCTAATAAAAATTTTAATACTAATAATACCTTACATTCAAGTAGTACTTTTAGATTTCCCAAGCACTTTTATCCCTCTGATCTAATTTTATCCTCACAACAAGCCAGTGATACCTATTAGGCAGCTAGGTGGTGTCATGGATAGAGTGTTGGACTTGAAGTCAGGGATACCTGAGTTCAAATCCTGCCTTGGACACTTATGTAACTGTGTGAGTCATCCTCAGTTTCTTTATCGTTAAAGCAGGAGCAATAATAGCACCTACCTCACAGGGTTGTGATAAGGATCAGATGGCTTATATGTTAAGTCCTCTGCATACCTTAAAGACATATATGAATGCTAGCTATCATTATCCAGTGCCTGGTACATAGTAGGCATCTAACAAATGTTTGTTGACTTGACTCTATAGAATGGGTGTCATTGTTCCTATGGGACAGGTGAGGAAATAGGCATAAAGATATGAAGTAATCTTCTGAACGTCGTCCAGTAAATTGACATAAAAGCTGAGAATACAACATTGATCCTTTTTGCTACTGGCTCTCAGTTTTTACTGTTTTCCCCAAGACTAACTGTTTCTTTTCTAACTTACTTTTGATGAGTTAACAGTAACTAATGAGGATAATTAAGAAAATAAATTATTAGGCTGAAAACAAAAGCATCAACAAAAGCAAAATCTTAATTGAATAAATTTGCTTTTGTTAATGGACAATAGCATGTAATAAACATATCTACAAAAAACAGCTGAGGTGGGTGGATTAATTGAAACCAAAAAAAAATTTTTTTAATAACTGGTTGCTCCATTTAAACAAAATTTAAATACTGCCTCCATACTGTGGGGACAGACAAAGGTAGCTCTGATAAAGAAAATCATAGCTAATCCAAAAGCCTTTTTAAAAATATGATTTAAGAAACAAATTGTCTGATTTAAGTTTCATTTTTCTCGTTCTTCTCTACTTGCCGTCTGGAGAGGCGCTAACAAGTCATGGAACGAATAGACAAAAGGTGAAGAGCAAGAGCAGAAGCAAAAAGGAGAGCTAAGAGAATGAGTAATCAGTTCCTGATTAATCAAAAGCTGTTTATATTGGAGCCTAATTTTACTTTTCCCAGTCTAAGGCGAGACTCAAAGCTGCAAAGCAAATTGAACATGATGGGCAGAGATTAGCCCTACACAGAAGCAGCTGAACTGAGCTAGTAAGTGGAAACACACCAAGGAACCTATTCTCTTTGGGTATAAATAGGGCTTGGAAAACACCAGTATCTTTATAATGTACTTTTAATAATCTTCCACTGACATTGAAAGTAATGGTGCCTAAGAAACTACTTTGTAAGAGGCCTAAGAATTTGCATTGAGTGCTTTTTGTTGCTGTTCCTCACACAAAATTCTCTGTCTCCTGACTGGGCATTTTCACTGGCTGTCCTTATGCCTAGAACTCTCAACCTCCTCTCCTTTGCCTTCCCTGGCTTCTTTCAAGTCTCAGATAAAGTCCCATCTCCTGTAAGAAGCTTCTCATCATGCTCCTTAATCTTAGCCCCCTTTCCCTGTAATCATCTCCAATTTTTCTTGTCTTTATCTTGTTTATACACAGTTATAGGGCCTCCCTCATTAGACTGTGAGCTGCCTGAGAGTAGCGACTAGGTTTTTGGTTTGGTTTTGTTATTGTCTATCTTTATATCCCCAGAGATTGCCACAGTTCCTGGAACTTAATAAGTGCTTTTTGGCTTGACTCAGATTTTGCTTTTCAGAACAATACTGTGAACCGGTGCTTTTAAATTAATTTTAAAGTTGATATTGACTTGAAGTATGGACTTTCAATTCAATTCAACCAATATTTATTAGTACCAATTATGTGCAGGCCACCATGGGCACAAAGACATAACAACCCTACTCCTGCCCTTAAGGAGCTTGCATTCTACCTTAGGAGATGCAACAAGTATTCAAAAAATATATATACTTTTCTTTGGGAATTCATCAAATAAATCCCATTCTTCTGATAGACTGTTAGGGCCCTACAAAAGAAAGGAAAAAGATGGATCTGTAGGTTCATCATGTATGTTTCTTGTGATTGTAGTCTGATAACAAATTCAATTTGATAAGCATTTATCCAGTGCCTCCCACTGTATTAGATGTTGGAGATACAAAGATGAAAAAATGACAGTCTCTGCTCTCTAGGAGTTTATAGTATCATAAGGGGAGGAAACTACCTCCAGCAAGTTAAGGTAAACTGTAATATCCACTTTATTCACTATGTAGAGATGTTAGCTGCATGCTGAGTAACTCCCAAATCTCAGACGTAAGATTCTCCCTAGATGGGTGCCAGCCATTGTTGAGGTATCAACAAACCCAGAACAAATCACAGTCTAGCGCTGTGCATCTGACCCTTCCTTTTTATATCCTCTGACTTCCTACACTTATATTCAAGTGACATGTGAAAATAGAGGGAAGCTCCACTTGATTTTCTTTGGTGACAAGGGTGGAAGGAGAAACTTCAGGTCTTTTTAAGCAATGGTTGGTCACCTCCTCTATAGTGAGTTGCTTCCCCAAGTTGCTACCCAGCTGGCATCATTTCAAGGCCCTCCAAAGCACAGGGCCTTGAGCACTTAATAAATACTTGTTGATTGACTGATTACCCCAAAGACAACACTGTAAGGAGAAAGATTAAAGAAGCCTCTGGCTCTTCCTCCCACTAATCTCTAGCCTAAGTGCCTTGAGCAACAGCCAAAAGAAGAACTCAACAAATAAACACCCGTTGACTGTTTTGACTAATAGACTCTATTACTAACTAATTAATTAGTTTAGTCAAACAACTAGAGTTATGGTTCAATTAGACAAACTGGTTTTATGTGCTTAGAAACAAGCTTTCCAAGTGTTTGCAATTCAATAATATTTTTAAAAACATTCACAGACATGACAGACCTGGCCCTCAAAGAGTGTATAGTCTGAGCCAGAAGATAACACAGGGAGGGGAAAACTAAAAGGGAAGGTTCCACCAAGCAGGGGCTTGATAGAGAAGTCCAGATGAGTGTGGCCTGCTGGCAAATGGAAAAGAGAGCTGTCCTGGGCACCCTCCTTAAATGGAGGGTAAGTAGTCAAATTAGTTGATTTGATGCTACATAAATAGACCATTAAACTATTTGCAAAAATAATTCTCTCCAGTGAGTTTAAGGAGTGTGCACAAGAAATTTAAGAAAAAGTAGAAAAGTGGAAAAGTGGCATGATTAAAGTAGTTCATTAGGATTATTAGGATTACTGAATTAAGGATAAATCGCAGGCAGAAAGAACAGTTAGGAGACTTGTACACAGTCTAGGCAAGAAGAGCTAAGTATACAAAAGAGGGTGGTTGGAGTAGGAATAGAGTAGAGGGGCTAGCTGGGAGATATGTTTTGGTATTGACAACACCTGATAACTGATTTAATTTCTGGTGGAGATGAAAAAGTCAAAAATAACAGATTATGAGTCTACAGGTCTGAGAGTGTATGTGTTCCATCAATAGAAATAGGGGAAAAAAACTGTTAGGAGCTTTGCTTTGTGGGGCAGATATGCAAGTTTAAGAGGGGAAAATGGTAAGGTAAGTGTTAGACAATCCATTAATTCTGAACCCCTACCCCAATTCATTAATAAACCAGAGAAGACAAGTTTTCATTTCTTTCTCTCTCCTTCCACTTTGTGTCCCTCTCTGTCTCTGTCTCTGTCTCTCTTTGTCTCTCTCTCACACTGTCTCTGTCTTTGTCTCTCTGTCTCTGTCTCTCTCTGTGTGTGTCTCTCTTCTTTGTCTCTGCTCTCTCTCTCCCTCTTTCCTTCCTTCCCTTCCTCCTCTTCCACCTCCCTATACTTAGTCTGATAGTCTCAAAAATATAATTTACTGGCTATACAATTTATTAATGAAATAACAAACAATATAAAGACATATTTAAATATTTTAACAATGTACTTGGATAACCAGGCCAATGGGGGTTAAGCATGTATATCCTTTACCTGGTTACTGTCCATTCAGTGGATTTGGGGGGGGGGGAAGTCCACATCTGGCCATATACAAGGGCTTGCACTTCATGATAGAGTCCCTTAATTGGACTCTATAAGCTGAAAGATGACAAACACAATCACCCAAGGAAGCTTCAGAGAAGGTGACTTTTTATGGAGGAGAGAAATACCAGCAATAAATTTAAGAAAAGAACAAATCCTCAGAGACCAGCGGAGCTATCTCTGTGATACCCTGTGAGGAACAAGCCCAGTCTAGAAGCCGACCAACTCAACTAGAACAGGTGCCATGCCCAGCAGTGAACTTTGTGAGAATACCACAGATCATGAATGGACGTTGAAATTAATCAAGGCCAGGGGTTTTAAGTTACTACAGCCACAAATGCTCATTAGTTGTGTGCTTTACTACCATATTATTCTCAATTCGAGCTCACTATTCCATGGATAGTATGTGTATTTGTAGGGGAATGCAGCCCAGGTTTAGAGGAGGGAATGTTTTATGCCAATTATTCTTGCTATGACATTTGTAAATGCCTTTGATAAAAGCTAATTAAATCTACTGTGATCAATAATTGGAAGCTTACCAGTGGGGGAAGGGTTTGTGATTTAGAATCATGAGTAGTCATTCACAGAGTCATTCCTGGAACCCAAAGGACTATTCAATTATCCTCCTGGGGACCCAACTTGTGAGTACAAATTTCAGAGAGTAGCAGCCCCTCCCGGGGTAGGGAGGTACTACAGATATATCAAAGTGAAGACCATATTTGGTCACCTCTGACCATTAGCTTCAATATCTGCCTCAAAGACACTGGATTAATAGTCCCACCATTCAACTCTCTCAGGATTGTGGTGGCAGTCAAAGCCCATCAAGAATTCCTTTTAGGATATTTTCTTTGCAGGATAAGAATTAAACTCAGTTCTCTCAAAATGTATGTTCCGCTTCAAAGATGACAATTAACTCACTGTTAAGAAAAAGGTTCTTGTAATCCTTTTTTTCTGTACCTCAAAGAGCCTCTCTCCACCATGGCAGTTCACTCTCTCCAGATGATAGCTAAGCTGTCTTACCACAAAATTCTGTCCTCTTTATGAGAGGTATAGAGTGTCCAAGAAAGACTAGTACCTTGGGTGTGAGGGCTATCGAAGGGTCTCATCCACTTTTGGTGTCCACCCAGTTCTTGCATGTGGCTTCAAGAAGCTGTAGCATGCACAGTGGCCAACTGTCCTTTAAAATGAAAGATAAACAACAATCCTCTTTATATTAAAGATACAGTAACAGTATTTATATTCTCTATGGGAAATGGTGTTACATTTGCAAACCCTTTCTTTTACCTCCTCAGGCTGGGGGGTATCTGGGTAAGCAAAGGTTAATTAATGGTAACATGTAGTTACCCGTAACACAGAAAAAGAAACTAGCTTGACAATCCTACTTTCTCAAGGCAGCACTATATAAAACATCTTTTATTTCATTTGTTAGTTTTTGCCCACTCTTCTAGTTCTGAATATTTTTTCTTTCTGTTCTTGCCCAGCTTTGTAAAACAGCTTCATCTGATATGTTTATGTGTGTATATATGTATATGTATATATATGTGTGTATATGTGTGTATATGTATATATGTGTGTAGATGTGTGTAGATATATATGAAATCTTCCAGTTACTAGGCCTTATATCCATAGGGTCAGGCTTATTTCTTTGTTCATTCATTCATTCATTCATTCATTAAGCGGTAGTATGGTAGAGTAGGAGGGGATGGCCTTGAAATCAGAAAGAGCTGAGTTGAATTTCTCCTTACGATACATACATGTGTTGTGGCTAAATGACCATAGGTAGGTCATTTAATGCCCCTGGTACATGCCAGTGCACCCAGACAACTCTCTAAGACTTCATCAGTAGAGGGCATGTCCCCTCTGGGAGTTCTCCATACCAATGAAACCATGGGCTTGGACAAAACAAAACAACAAATCTATTTGACTATATGGTATTTTATAAAAATTCTCCTTTGTTTCTTTTCTATTTCTACAGGTTAGTTGTTTATATTGAGTTATTATAGAGTGTATATATACATATATGTATATAAATATATTCATCCATGCATATGTATGTGTATCCCCTTCTCTCCCTTTTCCATGGTCATATGTGTGTATGTCTGTATGTACACACATGCATGTGTGTATATACATGTGTGCACATGCATGTGCATATGCATGTGCTGCATATACTATCATGATTAGTATATAAATAATATGATATAATATATAATGATTATGTATTATATAATGTTCCTTGATTTCATATATGATACGTAATTATATACATTCATATATGTATATGTGTGTGTGCATTTATGAATAATCAAGCTTGGCTTGACAGTCATGGCTTGTTTACGTGTGACAGAGGTGACAGGAAAAGCCCTAACACTTAATAAGGGTTGTTGAGTGCAATAGTGTTGGCAGCTAGCATTTTAAAGTTTTCAATGGGCATACAATCTCATTTGATTTTCATAACAACTCCATGAGATAGGTGCTATTATAGGTGTTCCCCATTTTAGAGATGAGAATACTGTACCTGAGAGATGATAAGCAATTTGCCCAGGGCTCTAATAAGGAGCTAAGATATTATTTGAACTTAGGTCTTCCTGACTCAAAGGCCAGAACCCTGGTTCCTCTCCTTTGACCATGAGTCCCTGGCCAGAGCCATCATTTCATGATGTGACCATATAATCCATCCCTTCTCTTCCGCCTCCACTCTTGACATTCTGGACAAGGGTTCTACCATCTTTACCACTTACCACTGGCTCCTACAAATCAGACTAGCTGAAGCACAAGTGTCCTGAGGGAGATAGGAGGTGGTATGTGCCAGGTGGGTCAAATCATTGCCACTACCTTGGCCACCACTTTCCCTTGTATCCTGGTGGAGATTGCCCAAGACCCAGAGCCTAAGAGCCCCAGGAATTTCAGTAGCTTCCCACATCTTAAATCCTAGTCCTGCTTTTAACCTGGACCTTGAAGCAAAAAAAATAACACATTTAATCAATGTAAATGACATTTTAAATCCATTGCCATTTGCCTCATTGATATATCCTAAGGACAACTAGGTCTTTCTGTCTTACTTGCAACCGAAACCTCCTGTAATGTGAGCTCCATAAGAGAAGCAACTATCTTGCTTTTCTATTTGTACCTCTAGAACTTAGTACAATGTTTTGTACATATTAAACATTCCTTCATTATTTTCCACTTTTGATACTTACTAGTTGTATGACTATGGTAAAGTTATATTACCTCTTGGAGCATCATAAAAATACCTAGTATTTACCTTACAGAGTTGTTGTAAGGATCAAATGAAATAATACATGTGAAGCACTTACCAGCTATTATTGTCATCAATAATAATAATAAATATGTCAGGAGTATAGAAATGAAGTATAGAGAAAGTCATCTGATACATTCTTTAGTCCACATTGTATTCTATTGAGTTTAATTAGAAATGTTTAGCATGTAGCATCGTCAAAAGCAATTAGGTATGACCTCCTTCCTCCACCCATCCCTCTCCAAAGGTTAACAATAAGCAGGGTGTCAGTCTACAGAACTACCATTTGTCTAAGAAAGAGGAATTATCCATCAGCTTCTAAGGCTAGCTTCCTGGAAGAAGGCCAATAATATTAATCAATATGACTATATGCTCATTTCCAAACTTGTCAATCTCTGTGGTCCTTGTTTATAATTTTCAAACCCTGCTTGCCTGGGTCTGTTCTGGATCTTTAAGAATACTTGTTGTATCAATGCTCATATAGTGCCATTTTTAAGGGCTAGTCTGATGTAGGTTACTTTTTATTTATGTTATTGTATGGTGAGTAGAAGATAACATCAGACACCTGGATTTTACCCACATTATAGGAATAGCCTTTCCTAAAATACTATTCTGATCCCTCATGTTGGTATAGAGATAATCCTGGATTCCCAAAGGCCAGGCCAGCTGAGGATGAGCTCTGGAACATCTTGCCAAATGGGGAAAGTTGGAGTATAGCTCAGTGATGGTCTGAAAATTTGTTGTCCAAAGAATTTATCCTAGCTGAGCTTAGTGAGGCTCATCACCGAAGTGGCTGCAGGGTTATGCTGCCAACAACTTTCAAAAAGCATCCACTAGGTTATAGAAGAATTGCATGAGATTGCAATTTTGTCAGTGGAGTACCTATACTAATAAAAATGTAGCTCCTTGAATTATTAAGCTTTCAAGAGGATTCATAAAATCATAGAGTTGGAGGTCATCTTACCTAAACAAGTATTCCCCAACAAGGGGCCATCCAGGTTCTACTTGAATATATTCAAATTCACAAAATTGAAAATGAATGGAACCATTTAAAGTTAAGGAACCAAAATTCAAAGTACATCATTAAACCACTACAAATGACTATGGATACTTACAAGTTAATTTGTGTTGCTGTTTGCCATATATGTTTTTACAGTAGTATTGCATATTTAAACAGTTTAATCTTCTCTAGCATACCATCTGTGACAATCTACAAGTGCCAAAATCAGAAAGGATGGGATCAGTTTTCCATTTCTTTAAGGTCACCAAGGACAGACAAGCTTGGGACATACTGTATTTGTCAGAAGCAAAAGAGATGACTGGTGAGGTGGCAATGACAAATCTGTTCTAGGCTCAGCTCATTTTACTGAAGAATGTTTGTCCCCCTCTGACATTTATCAAAAGAAATTCAATTTTATAAAAAGAAGGATGTCAAATAATAGTACATTGCTAACACTCATTCTATTCCTGTCAAAAGGGTAGGTAGGGGTGAGAGGAGGAAGGGATTCCATTATGGTGAGATATAGGCAATCAAACAAGATGGAATGATACTGCTAATAGTACATGCATCTTTTAATTAACTTCTAATTAAATTGCTAGGTTTGAGGTATGGGTTGTGCGTGCTTCACACTTTAGAATATTGTTATATTTTCCTCCTCAGATAAGATGAACATCATACCTAAGATTTTGTTGCCTGCCCCTTAACTGGAGCAGGGACCATGGCTAATGAATTTTACCAATCCCCATGGCAATCCTCATATACCCTGTAGGCACTTAATAAATATTTTTGATGGTGGTGATGATGATGATGATGTGATGATTTTTCTCTGTGGTCAAAGAGGTCAAAGCAAGTTGTCACAAAGAGAAAAGAAATATGAAAGTCAGACTGAAATCAAAGGGAAGGAATTCTATTAAGTGACTGATGCTGAAAATTATGAAATGTTGAAACAAGTAATAGTATCTTTACTATTTTGCATAGAAATATTGAATTAAGGTACAAATTAAATCTTTTTCTCTGTAAGGGGTTCCTGCAGGACATAGGCAATCAGGCTATTGTCTGAGGGAAGGCAGGAAACTTGATTAAGAGATCCAAAAAAGACCACATAGAAAAGATGGCTTTAACACTAGGAGGTGAAACACCAACTGTTATGCAGATTGGCTTTCCCCAACATATTGGGTAAATTAAATCAAGAAGTGAAATACACAGATATTAATAACCAAACACACACATATATATAAATATATTTATGTTCATGTAGCCACATACCTATATATAAGTGTGTATGCACACACACATACACACACATATAGGGCATGTGCATCTGTATATATATACATATACATAAAAAATGTTCTCTTGCCTGAAACCAGCCATTCCATATTAAACTAACAACAATCAAGGATATTCTTATTTAAGTAAGTGGTATTGATACATATGTTCTAGTTAAAGTTTCCAGAAAAGAGTATTATTGCACTGAAAGGGGAATTTTAACCATGAAATGAGCTTTTGATTTTAATTTTGTGTAATCTAGCTTTCAAAAAGTCAAACATGGACATAACAAGAGAAGGCTAGCTGAGAGGCTAACTGCTCTAGGTGCAACCCCCAAAGGTATATGGAAGGACTAGCTTGGCAGCGGAGAAGCAGCAGCAAGAATTGATTGTGTATATAGAATATCAGTACCACTGGCTTCCCTATCCTCTGAAAACAATACCCTCCTTTTGTTCTAGAGAGAGAAAGTACATAGTATATTACCAAATCAGAATAGAACTATGAATAGAAAACTACAATCAGACATAGGAAAATGAATTCTTTTCTCAGCTTCTATTACAAAGACAAGTCAAACAAAAGAAGATTAACCTAATCTTAATTTCTAAATGGATATGTGATTTAATCAATATGAGTGTTCCCTACAGTACTATTTTCCATTTTTACCTGCCAATCCTTTTATCTGTGTTCTCCTATAAATTCATGACCAGGGGTCCATTTAATGTGCTTAGGGCCTTGCTTGAGGTCTTCTGGCTTGCTGAAGATACCAGTAGGAACCATGGGTTTTCCATCAGCTGTCTCATGCTCCTTCTGCATGGCAGGCCCATTTTGTTTTTCAATTGCACATTTTGTTAGCAAGATCTTTTCTAACACTTCTCCTTTCTAATTTTTTATTTGTAGTGTGTTGTAAGCTGTTGTCTATAATTATATGCTTTTCCATTGTTCTTTATGTGATCCTCAACTTGATTTTTTGGAAGCTATAACATTCCATACAACATCACCAGAAGAATACTGAGATAAAAAACACAGGCCTTACCCTTTCTTTTCTCTTCATAAAGGTGGAGGAATATAGGTGTGCAATATTGCCTATCCTGTCAAAATCCTTTGATGTGTTAGTTTTGCTGAGCTTCTTTCTTCTCTTCAGTTTTCTATCCTTTATAAAAGGGATAGCTCCAGGGACAGGGGATGGGTATAAGGAAACATTTGGAAGTAAAGATGATATAAAAATATCAATAAAAATGAAAAGTTTAGTATTCCTTCTGATATACTGCTACTTCAAAAGATATAAGTTAAACCAATGAAAAAAAATGTTAAAAGGGATATAATACATAGGATCAAGGTGGAGGAATATGAATTTGGTCAGGCATTGACTAAGTCCATGACTCTTTATATGAGGGTGGTCATCTGGCACAAAGATAATACCTGGCTCTGGGTCCAGAACTGGACAGTTCCTATTACAGTTTTACTCTAAGTTAATGGTTCTCTCTGGATGTGAATGGACTTACATGTGCAAGAAATAATTCGACAAGAACAACATCTCCCCCTCCAAACATTGCTTACTAATCATTTAGGTCTTTTTGTTTTAATGAGGAAAATTTGTTCATTTAAAATTTTTTTTATATTAGTGTAGGACACAAAAACGATGAAAGAAAAAAAGAAGCAAGTTTTATGGCTCTATATAGCCGACTATATTATATAAAATATGTTGCGTGTATGTATGTATGTATATATGTAGTATGCATATATATGCATATAATAGATGTAGATAAAATAGCATTATTATACCTCAGGGAAATTTTAACCTGTATAATATATTTACATATACTGCATTAAATACATATATACATAATATATATACAAATGTGAATTGATATAGCAATCATACACATACATATAATGTATGTGTGCATATATGCTATATATGTACATACTTTGTATATGTGATATGCAGGTAAGTGTATTGCAATAAATGAATAAATTATACAATACACCAGATTAACAAATGAAAGGGCAATTAGATTGGAGTAATGGACATACATATAAAAGCAAAAACCAACAAATTCCACTGCAGCTGGAGAATGAATGTCAATCTGAATCAAATTTAAGGTTCTGCCAATAGTATTTGGTAGGTCATTTGGAACAATACCACTGAGTAATATCTGAAAACTTTGTAAGAGTGATTAGTGTGTGGTTTTATACCAGGGGTGGAATAAGGAAGGTACTTTAGATTCCACAATATCTGACTATGCAAGACAAAGACATTAACAAAACAAGAACCAAATGATACTTTAAATAAATAGGTCATCATTTTAGTAACTATATGCATATTTGTAGACCACCTTCTAGATTCATTTATCTAAGAGTGGCATGTCACTGGAGTTCAAGTGCAACATCATGTAGTTAAGACAAGTGTGGCTTCTCTAACTTTTGTTTTGGTCATTTTCACCAGATGAAGAAGCTTGCTTTGGGTTAGTTCAGGGTCCAAGTTGTGGCACAGAAGTTCATAAACCTCTTGGGGTTCGTCTGAGTAAAGTATCATATCTGAAGTTGTGTTCAACAGTCAAAGATGGATTCCCATCAAAGAATACAAAGAGAGGAAAGGCCGTGTATTAAATTAACTGCTGATCTGCTTTGAACTTAGAGTTTCTTCCATCTTTTGAAAAAATGCCAAACTAAATCTCCAATACATAACAAAGACCACATCGTGACACCACCTATTTTAAACTGACTTCTAATTGCTGAAAGGAATTGGTAATGGTAGACATGGTAGAGTCATATTGTAATAAGATCAAGGGAAGAAGATTGAGATATGCACTTATTGAGATACGCACAAGTCCCTGATTTTTAACATCAAGGTTAAAAGACACAATGTATCAGCAGATCTGAGATCTTTAATATTTGTCAGTAGATATCAATGATTGTTGTTGGGGCAGCAAGGTGGCCCAGGGACAAGTAGGTGGTGCAGTGGGCTTAGGGTCAGGAAGACCCGAGTTCAAATCTAACCTCAGACAGTTGCTGTGTCACTGGACTGTCATTTAAGTGACTGGACAAGTCACTTAACCTTATTTGCCTCAGTTTCCTCATCTGTAAAATGAGCTGGAGAAGAAAATGGCAAACCGCTCCAGTATCTTTGTCAAGAAAACCCCAAAAGCAATCATGAAGAGTCAGACATGACTGAAAAACAACAAAACCACAAAAACAGCAATCAGTGGTTTGCCAATAGTAATTACTAATATAATTATGAATTATCATTGATGGCCCCACACCATTTTAAATTTCAGAAAGTGTTTTTAAAATCCATTCTCTTATTTGAGCCTTACAACAACCTTGTTAAGTGTATACTACATGTTAGCAGAAGACATTGTGAAATCAGGACCGTAGGGCTATCATATTTTGCTTTGCTTTTAGAGAGGGCAAAATCCCTGCAAAAACCAACAAGTAGACTAGATATTATTCACACAAAGACACTAGGGGGAGATGTGTTCTAATGGGAAATTATTTTAACCCTATGCAGACCAACGTGCAACACTTGTTCCTAGAATATGCCGATTGTAATTCAACTATTGTGTCCTGTTTATCATGCCTACATCAGTCTTCTTTGTACCTCCTTCTCCCATCTTTGTACTACCTTCTACTCATCTCTCAACTCAGAATCGACTAACCCCCTCCAATTTATTGTTTGTCTCCTCAATTCAGTTGTAAAACTATCAATTGGCCAGCTAACTACACTTCACCAGAGGGTGCGACTATGAGACCTGCTTGTGTGCCCATGATCTAATTCTCTCTTTGTACAAACAATTAATAAAAATGCCTTTGCTAAGGCAGGGAAATGCCGAGTACTGAATTAATTCTTTAACAACATAGTGTATATAGACTTTTAAAAAAATCTGTGCAGTATATTTTTAAAAGAATGTATAATTACGAAAATAAGTGGTATAGTCAGTGTCACAGGATGTCAGATGACGGTGAGATCAGGTCTTTATATTTAGGAGTTTTTAATCTAAAATGAAGAATACTGATTTAGGTGAATATGTAGCAGTGCCAAAGACATTTCCATAATAAAAATGGAACCAATGCCTACATTATCTTGTGCAAACAACAGAATTTCTCCATATAGGACAGAACACATTTTTTTTTATCATGCAAACCTTTTTATTTGAAAATTTCCAAGGGGAGAATTTTAATAAACTTTGTATTGATTCCTATTTATACAGATTTTTTAAAGGATTTTTTATTTAAATTTTTTTTCAACATTTATTTTTACAATTTTGAGCTCCAAATTCTCTTCGTCTTTACAGCCCCTCCCCCACGCACTGAGAAGGCAAGCAATATACATGAGAAGGCAAGCTATTATACATGAACCATAACACAAATTTACGATGGCTGGAAAACACCTTATCTGAACTTCATATCTCATTTTGTTTGGAACACAGTTCTCCATGTCAGGTGCTCAATGAATATTTCTTGAATTGAATTAGTTAAAGATGTACATTAATTTATCTATATAAATATCCCATGGAGCTCAGAGGAAAGTGATGTAATGGTGTTTTTGTTTGACCAAGGAGGAATCAATAAACTCCAAAAGCTCCTTATAACCTCCAGGATCAAATTCAAAATCCTCTGTTTGTCTTTCAAAGCCTTTCATAACTTGACCTTTCCCTACCTTTCCAGTCTTCTTACACCTTACCCCCTCCTTTCTCCCATATAGTCTTTAATCCAGTGACACTGGCCTTCCTGCTGTTCCTTGCTGGGCATTGTTATTACTGTCCTTCAAGCTAGGAATGTTATCCCTCCTCATTTCTGTCTCCTGGTCTCCCTAGCTTCTTTCAAGTCTTAGCTAAAATCTCACTTACTGCAAGAAGCTTTTCCTAATCCCCTTTAATTCTAGTGCGTTTCCTCTATTAATTATTTCCAATTTATCTTGTGTATAACTTATTTGTGCATAGTGGCTTGTGTGTTGTTTCTCTAATTAGACTGAGTTCCTTAAGAACAGAGACCTTTCTTTGTATCTCCAAACTTTAGCACAATACTTGGCACTTACTAGGTGCTTAATACATATTTACTCTCTCACTTGTTTAGGGTCACACAGCTAATGAGTGACTGAGATGGAATTTGTACCTAGGTCTTCCAAATTCCAAGTTCAATGTCCTATCTACTACAAAACACTTCTCAAGGGTACAAAAGCCTTTCTGCAGGTCTGTGTATCATGTTTAAAAAAGTATTAATTGGGTGTATGAATAATCTCCACTTTCAAAACAAAAACTAAACTATGAAATAGAAATTTTGGCAATAATTTAATGTATTGTCTTTTAAGAGCTAAGGTCATAGTTCATTTTCAAATTGTAAAGAAATGCATTAAATCAGTCAGCCAATCAAATTTCAAGATCCGTGCCTGATAAATATCATAAGCTTTGTTCACTATAATGATTTGTACTAGTTATTCTTCAAAGCAGCCTTGTAAAGCAGGCT
The DNA here is from genome assembly GCF_011100635.1 of Trichosurus vulpecula. Classification (NCBI taxonomy): domain Eukaryota; kingdom Metazoa; phylum Chordata; class Mammalia; order Diprotodontia; family Phalangeridae; genus Trichosurus; species Trichosurus vulpecula. The sequence goes on along the minus strand of NC_050577.1, from coordinate 140,639,461 downwards.
GGGATTATCCTATTTTTTTTTTCCCGAAGGAGTATCTTGAAGTCCAGAGGGATAAAATGACTTCCAATGGGCAACCAATGACAGTGTTGTAACCCAATGTGTAAGGGAGAAATATGGATGAAAAGCTATATAAATACTTTATTATTTATAAAATCATTTGCTGCTATGTATTTTTTTCAAAGCAGAACATACCCCCAAAAAATCATTCAGTGAAAATGTGTGCATGAGCTAGATAACATTCGGCAACTTGCATTGATGGGCTTAAACATAATTTTGTTTGCTCTTCAGTCCCAAGTACACCGTGGCCAACTGCTTTCTATTTACTCAGAGAATAAAACAAGAGGCAAGAGGCTTAATTCAGTGGGACAGTAGGCTGAAAAGCTACAGAGACCTTCTTAACAGTGTGGTTAGATTATTCATACTATAAGATTATTCAAGAATCGTAGAGTTGGAAAGAAACTTACAGGATCCCTGAGCTAGAGTTAGAAGGTAACTCAGAGGCCATGTAGGCCAAACATTTGATTTTACAGATGAGAAAACTAAGACCCAGGGTGGTTGTTGCTTACCCAAGATATTAGGAAGCAGAGGTGGAGTGAAAGGAAAAGAAGGGAACAGGCATTTATTAAACACGGAAGATGTGTCAAGCACTATGCAAAGCCCTTTTTACAAATGTCATCTCATTTGAGATGGGAATTGTATCTAAATTTTCTGACTCAGGAGCTAATGTTTGCTACATTTTATCAAGTTGCTTCCCTTTATGTCACAGGATTTAGAAATGGAAAGAATAAAAAATATCATTCAATCCAAGCCTTTCATTTTCATAGAAAAGGAAGCCCTGGCCCCAAGAAGGTTAAATAATTTGTCCATGATCAGCCAGGTTGTAGGGAACTAAGATTCTAACCTTGTTCCTCTAACTTAATATTGGAAGTCCTTCTATTTCATTCAAATAAATCAACCTGAAGCTTGGATGTCTCTTCAACACCTTTGATTCTTCCCTCTGCTTCCTTTGTTTTTTTTTTAATCTTTGTTTTTGGAGGAGGGAAGGAAGGGCAATTGGGGTTAAGTGACTTGCCCAAGGTCACACAGCTAGAAAAGTGTGTCAAGCATCTGAGGTCACATTTGAATTCAGGTGCTCTTGACTCCAGGGCCAGTGCTTTACTCACTGCACCACCTAGCTGCTCCCCTCTACTTCCTTTCTAATTCTTTCCAGTGCATCTTACTTAGTAGGGGCTCAATGCAGGTTATTGATGAGGGTATAGCATAGCTAGGATTTTTTTCAACTGGCATTGGAAGTTGGAGATGAAATGCTAAGTTCAGGAATAGCCAGTAGGCCAATTTGGTTGAACCATTGAGTATGTGAAGGGCAATAACGTAAAGGAAACCAGAAAAGGAAAAGGTGGAGCCTGATGCCAAGGCGTTTGTATTTTATCCTAGAGACAAGAGGGAGCCACTGAAAGTTCTTAAGTAGGGTAGTGGTGTGCCAGCTAGGTGGAAGATGAATTAGATAAGGGAGAGATCTGAAGCAGGGTATCATTAGAATTCTGTTGTAATTGTTGAGGACTGATGAAGGCCTTAACTAAGTCATGTCAGTGGAGAGAGGACAGCTGTGAGATATATTACAGAGGCAGACTCTTTAAGACTTGGGCAACTCTTCAGACATATATGGGGTGAATGATTGGGAAGAACTGAAGATGCCTTACCAAGTTGGAAGGATGGTGGTGCTCTCAACAGAAATAGGGATATTTGGAAGGGGATGGATACTGGGGTGGGGGAAGGACAAAGAGTTCTCTTTTTGACATATTGAGTTTGAGATGCCAATGGAATCTCCTGTTGGAGATGTGTTATACAGTTGGCAATGCAGAATTGGAAGTAGTTTTGTGTCCCCTACAAAATTGAGTCCATGGGAGATGATAGTTTCACTGTGATAGAGAGAAACGGGTGACTTAGAAACACTGACTCTTAGAGTGTGTGGAACATGTACAATCACCTAAAAAAGAAGCCTAAGAAGGAGAGGCTAAACAAGTGGGAGGGTAAATACAAGAGAAATGTGTCAGTAAGACCAGGCAATGAGAAAGTATACAGCAGGAGAAAATGGTCAACAGCTTTAGAAGCTGTAGTTAAGGCAAGGAGGTTGAAGACTGAGAAAAGGCTATAGGTTTGAGTAACCGAGAGATCTCTGGTAACTTTGGGAAGAGTAGTGAAGTCCGAAGCCAGAATGAGAAGGGAGTAAGAGGAGGAGTAGAAACAAATATTGCTTCTTCTAGGGGTCTGGGTATGAAAAGGAGAAATATGAAAACAAAGTTTTTATTTTGAATTTTTTTCCCCTAACTAGTTACCCCTTAGGCATGGCTAGTGAGACCTAACTCATTGAATTGTGAGCTCTTAGAGAGCAAGGACTGTCCTTTACCAGTCTTCATCCCCAGCTCTTAGCACACTGCCTAGCACATAGTAGCTGCCTTACTAACTGATTGACTGACCCAGGCTAAGGATATTTATAGCAAAGTCAGCTGGAAAGGGGGAGGGAAGGGAAAGGGCCAGCAGAAAGGAGCATATGGTCACTTGGTAGGTGTCCCTAGGTGCCTTCTGTTTCTTCTAAGGGTAGGTTACAGGGGAAAAGGAATCAGGACCTGATGAAGCTGAGGGGAAGGGTCTTATAATATCTCCTTCCTCCAGATACCAATAGGGAGCCTCATCCTCTCCAGAAGGTATGTTCCTGCAGTGGGGTTGTTGGGGGGTAGACAGTCCTATGAGAAGGGATTTGAATCAAAATTTCTGACTCAGGAGGTAATAATGCTTCTTCTGTTTTATCAAGCTGCTTCCCTTTGTATCACAGGATTTAGAACTGGAAGAAATAAAAGAGATCATCTATTCTAAGCCTTTCATTTTCATAGAAAAGGACTGTGGATTTGGTCCTTTCCACAAGTCAATGGGGAGGTGGTCCCATGCTGCTGGTGCCAGACAGGGCAAGGTGGATGGCTCTAGGGGCAGGGCATCTCCATACTTTCCACACTCCGTGCCAGATCTTGGGCCCAAGTGCTCAGTTTCTCTCCTACAAGAGGCTTAAAGATCGGAGACCATCTGCCATTTTCAACCCCTACCTGTCTCAATGTGAGTGAAAGGCTGCCAGAGTGTTGAAACCCAGCAGGATCTCAGAAGAGGAGAGGCCTAGGACTTTTATTATACCAGGTTCTTAACCCAGGGTCTTAGAACTTAAAAATAAATATATTGATAACTGAACTTAATGTAATTGGTTTCCTTTGCAATCCTATATAATTTATTTTATGTACGTAAAAACATTATTTTAAGAAGGGCGCCACAGATTTCACCAGGCCACCAAATGAGTCTCTACCACAAAAAAATTTAAAAACTTTCTACCTAGTCCCTACTAGAGGGACTAGTTAAGCCAGAGTTAAGGCTAGCTGGTGGCAGATGAATATTTTTTTTGATGAGTCAGGAGGATCAATGGTCGTACTTTTTTTTCAGTCATGCACATGATCAGGCTTGAAAGTTAGCCACTATCCCTCCCCGCTCCAACCCTCATGCCTTTGGCACAAACAGAAACTAACCCCTTCATCATTTCTTCCAACACAGTAGTAATTCATCACATTCATCTGCCATAACTTGTTCAACCATTCCCCAATTGATGAACAAAGAGGCAGGATTTGAACTCAGGTCTTTTGACCTCAGAGCCATTTCTCCTTCTGGTGTAATATACTAGATCACAAAGAGAGACTAGAGAATCTATTTTCCTGAAAAATATGTAACAGAAACTTATCTGGCCAGAGTTAGTTTGTAATGGAGAGACCTTAGGGCAGGAGTTGTTTAATTTTGTTTTGTGCCTTGGATCGTTTTGGATGTCTGGTGAACTTTTTCTCAGAATAATGCATTTAAATGGGTAAAATAAAATACATAAATTACAAAAGACAATTATATTGAAATAAAGATTTGATTTTTTTCCCCATGCAAGTTCATAAATTCCCCACCTCCAAGTCCATGGACTCCATTTTAAGAACCCATGGTCTAGGTACTGAGGTATGGGTGAGACAGGGGTAGAAGATTCTAATCCTAAAAATGTGTATTGAAATAATACTATTGAACTGATTCATTGCAAAATAACCTCTCCCTTCCACCACACCTCCCCAAGTAATATTTAAAAGGTTAAATTTGGGTCTACAACTAGTCTGCCCTCTTCCCCTCCCCCACCCCAGTAGAAACTGATTCCTGAATAATTCCTCTTGTACTGCACTTTAAAGGTGTGTAATTAACTGGTAACAGGTTGTTAGGTAGCTGATGAGGTGTGAACCAGCCCCTAATTTGTTTTCTTTATTTACAACTTTCCTTGCACTTGAAGATGACAGCATGATGTTTTTCATTCTCTGCTTCCTTCACCAGATTAAAAAGTGATTTGTGAAGCCATTTTTAATTCCTCAAATTCCATTAAAAAGGAATATCCAAGGGAGTCTTAATCAAGAAATAATGGGCAGTAAAATGCAAACCCAGCTGCATTTTTGATATGGCCCTAAGGTAGCTGCAATGTCAAACTACCACCAGTTAGTTATCTGATCCTGAGCCCTCAGCACTGGGCTTTCTCCAGTTCGGGAATGGCTGCTAGGTGACAGCCTTACTTACAACTCCAATGTGTGAAATATGCATTAGAATTTGCCTGGTAACTCAAAGGCAAGATTTGTTATAAGATTATGATGATTGCATTATCAAGAAAATTTGCTTTTCATTTTGAATTTCCCTGCCTCCTATTAAATAAAAATCAGGCTGAGAGTAAGCTAAAATCAAGATACAATGTAGTGAGAATTGCTAAAATGCAAGAATGGAATGCTGAAGGTATCTAGAATATACAGCTGAAATAAAAATGGCTAAGTGGAAAATAAGGCTAGAACTGAAAGGGGACAGGAGACCACAGTATTAATGAAGACACTGGGAGGATCTGAAAAGATAAAAAACAAGAACAGTTTTTCCTCCAGCATTTCTTATGTTGGTCCCAGGCCAAGCCCCACTTGGTCATTGTTTGGGTCCTGACTTGCTCAGAGTGAATGTAAATAGCAATTGTTTCTGTTTTGATCAGAAACCCTGGGGGTCTTTCCCTCCCAGATTGGTTTTTTTTCTTTTTTTTTTTTTTTTGACTGGGTAAAGAGGTTATTCTCTGCCTCATTTCTTACCTAGCCTTAATCACTGAATGGGCACAGCCTCAGTCAAACTGAAACCTGTTAAAGACCTTAGCTTAAAAAGGCCAAAATCTTCCACTGCATCCAGGGCCATCTCCAGTTATCCTGATCTATGTCTCACCACTGGCCCCAGATAGCTCCAGAGGAAAAAGTGAGGCTGGTGACTTTGCACAGTCCTCTCTCACTTAAATCCAATTCACTTGCATGTCATGTTGTCGCCTTACTGATATCATGGTCCTCTTTGAGAAGGAAGGACAAACAACAACATAGTAGGGGCTAGATTGGAGCTCACCATAGGAAATAAGCATTCAGCGGATAGGCATTCATAGAGCTAAACTGAACTCTCCTTGCCACTTTTGTGGACCTAAGTTGAAAGACTTAGGAATGATGCAGAAATCCTCTGGTCCCATGATGGAAGGAGGGTAAGGGGATTACATCAAAGAGGACTGGCCACTGAGTCAGGAAGACCATCCCAATTCAAAAAACCTTAAAATAAGTTACTCATCCCTCTGGTTCCTCTTTTGATATGCTGAGCATTTGGAAGATTCTACTGAATCGAAGTTTGTCAACAAATTTTAAAACATTGGCTGGCTGACCTGACTGACTCCTTGAATTTCCAATGCAAGGGGGGAAAGTTTACTCCTTCCTCCCAACCCCATATCCAAGCTATGGAAGCTTTTCACATATTAACAATGGCACATGTGCTGCTTAGGCAATGTGCTCCTGGGCCTGGAGGTTTCTTGCTGCTTCTTCTAGTATATGACTCTTTTCCTGAACGTGAGAGGCAATTGAGGCTTAGTGGATAGACAGCTAGCCAGGATTCAAGTCCTTCCCTCTGACACACACCAAAATAAGTCAAATAATTTCTCAGAGCTCTAGGCTTTGAGACTATAAGTTGTAGAGAAGGTCCTGACCTGCATTAATGGGAAGAATTTTGCCACCAGGGAGTCCCATAAATATTTTTTAAAAAAAAAAACACCTTTATCTAACAATGTAAAACAAAAAAAAAGATTTTTTAACTCATAGGCTGAATTTGGCAGCTGACATTTATTATGACAATGAAATCACAGGTTCAGTCCCTGGCCTTCTCATTTTCTAAGAATAAGTGACATTTCTATCCTGGAGATAACCTCTTGCATTTGAGGTCAGAACAGCTGGGTCCCTCAAATGGAGTCCAGAGAGACTAACAAGAATTTCTGCAACTACTCTTCTTAAAATAGACTACCACAATCAGGAAAATAATAAGCCTAAACTAATCACTGGCTTATTGGAAGACATGGACCTTGAAGAAGGAGTTTGGACTGTGCAGAACTAAGGTTTAGTTGAGCCATTCTTAAGCTTTAAATGGCTTTCCCTAGATCACCTGGGTGGGATCATAAAGAACCTGAGACAATAAAAAATAATCCTGACACTTCTCTTTACATAGCAGGCTCCTTCTGAACTAAACATGGTCCTCCCTTCAGCCCAGAGTTCTATCCCCTTATTGAGAGAAGGTAGCTAAAAGACCCCTTGACTACTTCATCTGTTGTGTCACACACATATAAATACACATACATCATAACACTTAAGATATAAAGTACGTAAAATTCTGCTGGATCTAGAATTGCACAAAACTTTTCAATGGATATTGTTGTTCAGTTGTTCAGTCATGTCTGATTCTTCATGATCCATGGACCATAGCATGCCTGGCCCTTCTATCCTCTACTACCTCTTGAACTCTGTCCAAGTTCAGGTTTATTGTTTCCATAACACTGTCTATCCATCTCATCCTCTGCCATCCCCTTTTCCTTCTGCCTTCAATCTCTCCCAACATCAGTCTTTTCCAATGAGTCCCATGTTCTGTGTGGCCGAAGTATTTAAGTTCCAATTTCAACTTCAGTATTTCACCTTCAGTGAATACCTTGAATTAATTTCTTTAAGTATTGACTTATTTGATCTCTTTGCTGTCCAAGGGACTCTCAAAAGTCCTCTCCAGCACTACAATTTGAAAGTGTTGTTTCTACAATGCTTAGCTTTCCTTATAGTCTGACTCTCACAGCCATACATTGCTACTTGAAAAGCCATAGCTTTGACTATATGGACCTTTGTCAGCAAGGCGATGTCTCTTCTTCTTAGTATGCTGTACAGATTGGCAATAGCTTTTCCTTCCAAGGAGCAAGCATCTTTTAATTTCATGGCTGCGGTCATGATCTGTAGTGATCTTTGAGCCCAGGAATACAAAATCTGACACTGCTTCCATTTCTTCTCCTTCTATTTGCCAGGAAATGGTGGTACCAGTTGCCAAGATCTTTGTTGTTGTTGTTTTATGTTAAGTCTCAAGACAACTTTTACCCTCTTCTCTTTCACCCTCATCTCTTTACCCTCTTCACTTTCTGCCATCAGAGTGTTATCATCTGCGTACCTGAGGTTGTTGATATTTCTCCCAGAAATCTTAATTCCAGTTTTTGATTCATCCAGCCTGGCATTTCACACTATGTACTCTGTATGTAAGTTAAATAAATAAGGTGACAATATGAAGCCTTCTTATACTCCTTTTCCAGTCTTAAACAGATCAGTTGTTCCATGTTTAGTTTTAACTGTTCCTTCCTGGCCTACATATGGGTTCCTCAGGAGAAAAGTGAGATGGTCTAGTATACCCATCTGTTTGAGAACTTGCCACATTTTGTTGTGATCCACACAGTCAAAGGCTCTAGTGTAATCAATGAAGCAGAAGCAGATGTCTTTCTGGAACTCCCTTGCTTTCTCCATGATCCAGTGAACGTTGAGAGTTTGTTCTCTAGTTTCTCTGCCTCTTTGAAAACCAGCCTATTCTTCTGGTAATTTTTGGTTCACTTATTGCTGAAGCTTAGCTTGCCAAAAGTTAAGAATAACCTTGCAGCCATGTGAAATGAGTACAAGTGTTCAGCAATTCGAACATTCTTTGGAATTGCCCTTCTTTAAGATTGGGACGTAAACTGATCTTTTCCAATCCAATGGCCATTTTTGAGTTTTCCAAATTTGCTGATGTGCAGACTGCAGAACTTTAACAATGGTTACCTTAAATATAGGTCTTTGGATCATAGCAGTATTATTCTTCAGATCCTTCTAAACTTGTATTTTGTTCAAATAAAATTAAGAATTTTATTACAATTTTTATAACAATAAACAAATCTTAAACATAAAATCAAGTGACGTGAACAGATATTTACTGATTGTTAACATCCTTTATAACTTCACATTTATAACACAAACAGCTAGCATTTATATAGTACTTTCATGTTTATTTTAAGAACTCTACATATACTCCCTAAGTAGAATCTCACACCAACCCTGTGAAGTAAGTGCTATTATTATCCCCATTTTACAGATGAGGAAATTGAGGCATACAAAGGTGAAGTGACTTGTCCAGGGTCCCATAGCTAACAAATGTGTGGGGCAAGATTCAAACTCAAGTCTTCCTGACTCCAAGTCCAACACTGCACCATAATAACAATACTGTTAATGTTGTGGGTGAACTTTTGCAGGGGGTGGAGGTGGGGTGGTGCATAGTTTCTCAAAATACAATATATTGATCATATTGCTACTAGCAAATCTTTTTTCCAGTCATCAAATAATAGATTTTCATCTTATAATATTGAAAGCAGAAAATTCCTTTTCACTCAATGAGAGATTATGAAAGTAAAACTTTTGTCATTTCTGTTTGATAAGAAAACTTTTAATTACCTACAGTAAAATATAATAGAAGTTTCAGGTTCAGCTGCGTATTTCAACATAGTATCACAGATCAGTCTATTAACCCTTCCTATTCAGATGGAGATACGCTAAATGTAACAGATACATCTCAGGCAAATGAGGTCTTTATACATTCATACTTAGAAATATCTAGGTTTTTGAAATAAATGATACTTGACTCCATAGACTGATCTAGTGAATAATAATAAGATCTCTACTTTCTTTCAATTCTCGTATAGGGCAAATAATTTTAAAACTGAGAAATATACAAAAAAGGTTATTGTGTCAATGCATTATTCATACCTCTAGCATTTTAATAAATGTAATTACATTATCTCTCTGAATAAGAATGGGAATTTAAGTACCTTGCATTGATTAATTTAGAATATTCAATTTTTTAAAAAAAATCAACCAAATATTCAAGTTTCAGGAGCATATTTTTATTATAATACAAATTCGCTTCATCTTTATTACAATTACTAAATAAAGCAAAAATTCTTTGTTTACGCACTTCATGTTCAAAAGCAGCAAGCAACATGACAATGATACAACTCATTTGTGTCAAGAGCCTACCCACTTGAAGTTAGCAGATTGCATCCACTGTTGAGATTTAACATGTGCTAGCTCTAATTTGACCTCATTTGCACATACTGTTTCAAATAATCATTTCTGGGCTAGATTCACTGTCAGATGAAATGAATTTGATGTGTTAGTCTTGCTTTTGTTGACCCTGATTGAACTTTATTTTCAATGAAAAAGTAGATGTATTTATATGGGAATTTTATTCAAAAATTTCTAATAATTTTGGCCATTTCTTTGTGTTTCTCCTGAGAAGAGCTTAGCATTCTCAAGGCAGCATGATATATATAGTGGATGAGAAGCTGGCTTAGAGTCAGAGAGCCCTGAATTCAAATTCCTCTTCAAATATTTACTAGCCATATGACTTTGGGTAAACTACTTAAATTCCATGTGTTTTAGTTTCCTCATTTATAAAATAAGGGTGTTATATTTGATACCTTCTGAGGTCCCCTCCAATGCTAAATCTATGATCCTATTACTCCCCTTCCCTTCCATGGGGCATACCATACAGTTATAATTTAAGCTATTATCAGTCACTCAGTCCTTATTGAGATTTAGTTTTTAGGACTATGTTCTTCCTTAACAGACTTTAAAGAGCACAACATTAAGGGAATGACAGACAATTTTGTTGGGGAGAGGAAAGGAAATTATATTTTTGAAATGTGGGGTACTGATTTTCATATCTTTTCTTTTTATGTTTTGTTTTTTAAATTAATTTTAATTTTTATTCTGAATTTTAACACCAAATAGAATGGATATTTGCATATATGTGGATAAAAAAGTAGATAAAAAAAGAGGATTGTACATGAAACTGCAAGTCTCCATTATGTACTGCTTGCTTTTCTTTTTAATATACAGGATGTCCCTAAAGTCTGGACACAGAGGCAAACACGGATATTTTGAAATATTTGGAATATTAAAAGACCTTAGTCCCCTTTACTTCTTTTTCTGGGGTATGCTAAAGGAGAAGGTGTACTCAATGAAAATCACAGATGCAACACACTTGATTGAACGCATAAAGAGTGAATGTGCTAAAATTGACGGCAATGTGGAGTTACTGCATCAAGTTCATGTGAATCTTGCAAGTGCATCAACCTTTGCATCACAAATGATGGAAATCATATTAAAGATGTTGTTTGTTAATATTCCAATTAAATAAAATGTTGTTGAAAATTTCATTCATTTCATTTCTGGGAAATATGCATTTTTGCCTATGTGTCCAGACTTTAGGAACACCCTGTATAAGATCAATTTGTAACTTTCAAAGCTGTTCTACATTCTTTAAGACTTTCCTTCTGTTCTTTTATCTCCAAAAAAAAAAAAGATGCCTCAATATAATTCTTTTTTTTTCCTCTTTGGCTACTTATTTCTATTGCTACTTTGCCCTCCCACTCCACCCCATTAGGAAAAAAAAGTCCTTATAACCAATACTCATTGGCTATCTGAAAATGTTTTTCACACACTTTCACCATTTATCCTGTAGAGCAGACCTGCATAACTTGCAAACTACTTTGGGCCACCAATAGGTTAGACTAGAGACAGAGTGACGATGGTTGGTTGCCACAGGTCACATGACTGCAGCCAGAAATCCTTTGCAAGCCTGTGGACACATATTGTGCAGGCCTGCATTAGAGCTTAGATTCCCAAAGTGGGCAATACCACCCCCGGAGGCTGTATTGGCAACCAAAAATGGGCTCCTTAGCACTTAGTCAACAAGTGCCCTTGACTGGTTTGGCTTTTTCCCCTGAACTGAATGCTGTTTGTATCTTGGACTGGAGTAAGCTTGTCGGCCCCTTCACCTTGCTTCCCTTGCTTAAGCTGATGGAAAGAACCTGTGCTTTTCTGGTCAACCCCTTCACCTTGCTTAAGCAGATTGAAAGAACCTGTGCTTTCCCCGGCGTACCTTACACCCCCACAGAAGCTGGATGGTTAAAAGCAGCTCCCGTTGGAGCCAGAGGCTGCTACAGCTACAGTTACAGCTACAGTTACAGCTACAGTTACAGCTACAGTTACAGTTACAGTTACAGCTACAGTTGCAGTCACAGCCACAGCCACAGCCACAGCTGAAGCAGGAGCTGCCAGTAGCAGAGCTGACCTACGGGAGGAAGCTGAACAAAGACTTCAGGCCAGTGGGTAATCTTATTACCATAGAGGGGGAAGCATGATTTTGCTTTACGCAATCATGCTTCTCTGTAGCCTCCTGGTTACTCTTTCAAGGCGTACTTATTGGGCCTGGAAGCTTTTGATCAATATATCAAAATGGGGTTGCTGGTTCATGGGTTGGTTACTGTGGAGCCTAAATATATGTTTTGATTCTTTTGCCTTCTACTTTGAGAGTTTCTTATATCCGGCGGTTCCGAACGTTTCAGACATGTTTATGATCCTCTTTGAGATTATAAACTCTGCCCTCCTGTTACATTTGGCGACGAGGATGGGATCGCTAGGTATAAGATCTCTATTTAGAAGCAGAACAATTCCAGAGGAAGAGATGAATATCCCAGGATGGGAGGATCCATTTTATTCCTCCCTAGCAAAAGAATTGGCTAAAAAAGCTGGACCCTGTGAAAACTGGGAACCAAGGCTACGGAGAGGAGATCCTAGGGATTTGGAAAAGTGTTTACGAGAAGTTGGGATTCAGTCAGGGGCATCACTATCTAGGCAAGGCTGGATAGTGTTATCAGCCTACCGGCTAGTATACGAAAGATTGAGATTAAGTGAAAGACATGGGGGCACTCCTACCCCACAGGAAGAAGGGGAATCTCAGATAGCAGGAGACCAAACTGACTCAAATGAGAACTTTTCTATTAATGTGGCTAAGAGCAACAGGAGACCAAAAAAGCCCAGAGTGCATTTCAACCCAGCCCAGAAAGAGCCTGACTGCCTGCTTCGTCCTAGCCATGGTGGCAGAGGAAGTGAGTGGGGGGAGAATGAGACAATGTTAGGGGCTGAGGCACAAAACACTACTGGGGTTCAGGATGTGCCTCACACAGAGAATAGGAGATGGTTAAATGATCAGACAAGGGCTCGACCCATACAAAGGAGGAAGACAGAAACCCGAGGTGAAGATTCAGTTACAAGGGAAATTCAGGAAGATTTCTCACCGCAAGAGGTCACAGATATTTTGAGTAGATTCAGCCAAAGAATAGGAGAACCATTGATATCTTGGATGGTAAGACTCAGTGATCAAGGGGCCAGTGGAATATCAGTAGATAGGACAGACTGCATGAGATTCATAGGTATCAGCCATGATCCTCTAGTTCAACAAGCTTTTAGGGAACATCATCAGCAAGGAGATGGTGATAGCAGGACTACTCTGTTGGCATTAGCCGCTGTGGGATGCAATAAGAGATATGCTACTGATTCTATGTGGCCCACTGAGCACAGACCCTGGTATTCACTTAGAGATTGTATCATGAGACTAAAGGAGGAGGTAATGAAGACTGCCATTATGATAGGAACTGCAGACAAATATTACAATGATCCAATGGAACTGCCTCATAGGAATTTAATAATTAGGACAGCTCCCCCTGCTTATAAACAACTAATTTTGAATTTATTACTTGGAGAAGTAGGGAGCCGTCTTACAACAGTGATAAATAAGATTTTACAGTTACATGACTTAGGTGACTGGGGAAGGGATAGATCTCCTCGAGAGAGAAGGGTGAATAACCAGCAAACTTGGCGCCAAAGGAGAGTAACAAGGAAAGAAATGTTTACTGCTTTATTGAGAGCAGGGGTAGGTTTTGAAATGATAGATGGAATTCCAACCAATGAATTATATAGAATGTATAGAGATAAAGGACTTGATAACAGGAGAAATAGGGAAATAAGAACTGCTCCTGCAAGCCCACAAGCCACTCAGAGTGAAGGTGACCTTGTGTGATTAACAGATGAAAACTTGTACATTTGGGGAAAGGCTGGGAGGACAATCCTAGTCTCTGTCTAGGATGGGATCCTCTTAGTTTAATTTTCCCATTGTGTTTCCTTGTACATCTGGGGAAAGGCTGAGAGGACAATCTTAGTCTCTGTCTAGGATGGGATCCTCTTGGCTTCCTCATTATGTTCCTTTTGAAAAGAAACATTTCCCACCTGAGTTTGGCTCTGATGTTGGATCTTTGCATAACTGAAATCTCAACCAAACTTGAGATGATTTTATTTGAAGAATTATAGTCCATACTTGTCTATTCTTTTTGTCCTTTGTTTTGGCTAACCTTGTTGCTAGTTTTGTTTCCTTCAGGCTTAAGCACCCTGCACTTTCCGGTGACTGCCTAAGCATGTAGCATTCTTGGAATTCCTGCCAGCTCGTTAAAGAAATGACCTCTGGAATGGGACTTTTTGGGGGCAGGGCCATCTCTACATCCAATTTCAGCATGAAGAAGCTATGGAAAATGAGACCTTCACCCCTCACCCCAAGATTTTGAGCCCCAATCGTTCAAGGGGGGTGGAAATGATGATAGTGTTCTGTTTACTTATTTGTGTTATCCTTGCTGTGTTGTTTTATTGTTATGATATTATTGATCCTATGTAATGGATACAAGGATTTAGGGGTGGACATTTGAATTATTAATAATTATTTTGGGGATGATTGATTGAAGAGATTATCTTGCTGGGACCTAGGGGTGGATCACATTTGAATTGTAAACCAATATTTAGGAATGTCACCAAATGATATGTTTTGCTTTATAATGAATGATATGTTTTAGTTTCCTTTGTAATTGGATCACAATGTATGTTCTAGGATACATGGCTGATTAGATTATGTATCCTATAACAAGGGGTGGAGTGTATTGGCAACCAAAAATGGGCTCCTTAGCACTTAGTCAACAAGTGCCCTTGACTGGTTTGGCTTTTTCCCCTGAACTGAATGCTGTTTGTATCTTGGACTGGAGTAAGCTTGTCGGCCCCTTCACCTTGCTTCCCTTGCTTAAGCTGATGGAAAGAACCTGTGCTTTTCTGGTCAACCCCTTCACCTTGCTTAAGCAGATTGAAAGAACCTGTGCTTTCCCCGGCGTACCTTACACCCCCGCAGAAGCTGGATGGTTAAAAGCAGCTCCCGTTGGAGCCAGAGGCTGCTACAGCTACAGTTACAGCTACAGTTACAGCTACAGTTACAGCTACAGTTACAGTTACAGTTACAGCTACAGTTGCAGTCACAGCCACAGCCACAGCCACAGCTGAAGCAGGAGCTGCCAGTAGCAGAGCTGACCTACGGGAGGAAGCTGAACAAAGACTTCAGGCCAGTGGGTAATCTTATTACCATAGAGGGGGAAGCATGATTTTGCTTTACGCAATCATGCTTCTCTGTAGCCTCCTGGTTACTCTTTCAAGGCGTACTTATTGGGCCTGGAAGCTTTTGATCAATATATCAAAATGGGGTTGCTGGTTCATGGGTTGGTTACTGTGGAGCCTAAATATATGTTTTGATTCTTTTGCCTTCTACTTTGAGAGTTTCTTATATCCGGCGGTTCCGAACGTTTCAGACATGTTTATGATCCTCTTTGAGATTATAAACTCTGCCCTCCTGTTACAGAGGCATGCTAGAATGATCCTGGAGGATGGTAGTAGTGTTGGGCGCAATTGGGGGTGGTAAAAGCATAAAGAAAGAAGAGAAGAGAATTTTGAAAAACTGTTCATACACATTTCATCTGTCGTGTAACAGAGTTAAAATCATAGTGATTACATTATTTTCCAAATAAACACAAAATGCGAGTTATAACCAATCAGTGGTCAAGTCTGCTGACAGGTTTAACAAGCAAGTATTGGCAGTCCAATAGGTCACACATTACCAGGAAGTCCAGCATGTATCAGCAGGAATATGTGTGTGAAACGACTCATTTACAAGACAAGACTATATTGTTGCATGATGTCATGTTGTGTCATCAAAATTTCAATGCAGGAGAAAAACCCCCACAAATTTACAATAAATTATTAAATTTAAGATGCATCATTTAAAAAAATTTTATATTTCAAAAGAACTGTGAAAGGATTAAAGAAAGTAGATTTTCAGGTGGATGCTGAATAATTTTTTTTTGAAAAGGGGGTGGTAAGCCAAATAAGTTTGGGAAACTCTGCTTTACAGGGTGGCTTCTGTTCTTGTATTTTTGTGTTAGCTCTCCATGCATCTTGGATATCAGCCCATATTCAAAAATATCTGATGCAATTTCCTCCCAATAATAGCTTCCCTTGTTATCCTAGCTGCATTGATTTTGCTTATGCAAAATCTTTTCAATTTCATGTAATCAGCATTATTTATTCCATCTTTTGTGATCACCTAAATCCTTGTTTAGTTAAGAATTATTTTCCTATCCATAGCTATGAAATGTATCTTGTATTCTTTTCTATTATTTTCTGTATGACCTTTAATATTAAGGGTGCATACATTTTGGCCTTATTGTAGCACATGACATAAGATGTTAGTTTAAACTTCATCCAAGTATTTTCTTGTTTTCTCAGCAGTTCTTGTCAAATAGGTAGTCCTTTCCCAAGTACTGGGATATTGAGTCCTGAACATGTGTGTGTTGGTAGGATAACTTTCAAATATTTGGGGCATTATTTTGAATGCATTTTTTCCATTATTTTCTCCTGACTTTTGTTAGTCCTATATAAAAATGTTGATGATTTTATGAATTTATTCTGTATTTGGTATTTAATATAGCTATTAGTCCTTTTAATTTCTTTGCTGATTCACTGGAGTTTTCTGAATAAACCGTCATGTCATTGGCAAATAAGGGTTAATTTTTTTCTCTTCCTGGAGATTTCATAACTTTAATTTTTCTTTTGGTCTTAATGCTATGACTAGTATTTCTAGTATTAAGTTGAATTCTGTAGGGAGAGGATCACCCTTACTTTACCCCACAGTTATCAGAAAACTTTTCAGCATTTCTCACTTTTTTAAAAATGCTAGCTCTTGGTTTTAGAGTTATGCTTTTGATTATGTTAAACAATGATCCTTCATGCCTATTTTTAATATATGTCTTTTTTAGTATAATGATGTGGCCTATGGTGTTCATATGACTAATTATGAAAATTCTTTTCCTAATAGAGACCAATTCTTCCATCTCTGGTACAACTTCAACTTCAAACTGTTTGACCCTTTCCCTCACCCATTGCTATGATATTTTCTCCTTTCCAGACTTCCCAGATCTGGTGACTTCAAAGCCATCTTGTCGAAGGATAGGAATGCCTAGCTGGCTGGCTGCCAGTTTCCACAGAAAGAAATCAGTTCCTGTGTTTATAGCCCTTTTCCCTTCCTTCAGCAGAGAAGACAGGTTCTTTATTTCTAGGTTCCTCAAAGAACATAAATATCCTGGAAAGAGTAACACATTTGGATATTATCAGTTTGGTATGAAATGGTGGATCACAGAATAAGAAATTTTTACAAAGCTCTGAGGCAATGACATTTTGATTGAGGAGAAGGAAAAGAACTAAATCCTGAGGGTATGGTACTGCTCAGCAAGGATAGTCCTGGGTAAGACTCCACAACTGGGAGGCCTGGAGAGCAAAAGGGCACTGGGTTCCAGTAGAATGGAGAGCATAACTGAAGGTAATGTTGAAGATGAAGAAGGAAAAACCCCTGGGACAAACTTTGTATATTTTTCTTACCAAAGGTCAATTGCTAATATGTAACCTTATTTTCTTTAGTTATCCTTTTTCTGGAAAACTTTTGTCATTCACCTTTGTAATAGAATTCTATGTCCTTAAAAAGTTCCCTGGAGTGGAGCCAAGATGGCGACTGGAAAACAGGGACTTCCTTAAGCTCTCCCCCAAATCCCTCCAAACACCTGTAAAAAAGTGGCACTGAACAAATTCTAGAGCTATAGAAGCCACAAAATAACAGAGGGAAGCAGGTCTCCAGCCCAGGATAGTCTGGATGGTCACTGGGAATGGTCTATCGCATCGTACTGGGAGCAGCCCCTACCCAGGGGCTGTGGAGGTGGCTGTAGCAGCAACAGCAGGAAGCTCCTGTGGCTGCTTCCAGGCCCAGGCCCACAAGATGGGAGGAATCAAGCAGCAGATCAGAGCAGAAGTGCGGGGAGCACTTTGCTGACACAGAGGCAGGGTTTTCCTGCTTTGCCCTGCTTGGATCTGGGTTGTAGTCCTGGTTGGCAGTTCTTGGGGAGGAAGAGTGCTGGTGTGGCAGAGCTTTCAGTGACTGTGGAGAGGGAGTCCTCCTGGTAGCTACACAGCAGAAAGGAGTGCTTGCACTCTCAAAGCAGAGCACAGGCCAGGAAAGGAATATCATACCACCTCAGAATAGAAATATCTCTGAAAACAGCAGTGCAAGGCCCCTGAAGCTTGGGACACAGCACTGCCCTCTCTAAAAGCAGCCACACTCTGACAAAAAGCTCAAGGGTCAAGTAGTTGGCTGGGAACATGGGCAAGCAGCATAAAAGGACTCAGACAATAGAATCTTTTTTGGTGACAAAGAAGATCAAAACATACAACCAGAAGTCAACAAAGTCAAAGAGCCATCATAAGCCTCCAAGAAAAATATAGATTGGTCTCAGGCTGTGGAAGAGCTCAAAAAGAATTTGGAAAAGCAAGTAAGAGAAGTAAAGGAAAAATTGGGAAGAGAAATGAGAGTGATGCAAGAAAATCATGAAAAACAAGTCGACGACTTGCTAAAGGAGACCCCCCACCAAAAAAATACTGAAGAAAAAGTTTCCCGCTGTTGCCTTAAATGTACTTACTTCTTCAAGTTCATTACTTATTTACAATTACCTCAAATAGACTCCCTATAGGCAAACATCAGTAGACTTAGGTATAGCTACAGGCAAGAATACTATTTCAGAATACCATTCTAAATAGAATACCTTTTCAGAAAATTTCAGGAAACCTAGAGAAAACTTGTATCACTTTCAGAGCTTCTACAACTCCTACAAAAATATTTGCAATATTTTGCCAGTGTAACCATCCACTTATATGATGAAATGTTGCCCTACCCCCTTCAAGAAACAAATGAAAGAATAAATAATAACAATAACAAGCAAAAGGCATTAACAAATAATGACATTTTACATTGCTATCATTTATTTTAGGTTACGCAAACCAGGATTGAATTAATCTCTTTCATGGAAAGAAAGCTTGTAAATTGTATCATATTGATTGTAGATCATTCAGGGGTGGAGAATTGGGATTTGTTCCGTGAAGTTTGGATTCAGTCAAAGGGCCACACTTGAGGACCTAGAGGGCTACGTGTGGCCTTGAGGCATCAGGTTCCCCAACCCTGGTAGCAAATGTGGCAGAATAGACTTCTCAAAGTAGTAGTAGAAGTTCTCATTTAGAAATATCACTTAGGTTTTATATTACTCTGATGTCATCCAAGGATAAATCGGCACAAGACATGTTTACTGGCTGTGGCATCTGATCACTTCACTCCTCTGGAAGATTTCAAGGGTAAACTAAGGGAGACAATAACCTTAGTTCCAAAAACATAAATACATACATATATTGCATATGTAATATTATATTTGTGTGTATATGATATGGATATGTATCATATATACACATGTATTTATATATGAAGTGTATATCTGTTATCCATTTATAATTTTTAATAACTCTTCCATCAGAAAATTAATGTTTAAGTGTTCCATCTTGTTATTCTATTTGTACATTTTTGAAAGATACAACCTAGGTCAATGCAATTTCAAAATAGTTTAATGCTTAGAAAGTTAAATTCAAATGCTATTTTACACATTATATATTAGGCATGCTTGAAGAAACTATCAGTTAGTTTCTGCTTAAACATGTCCATATTGAATTTCCATTCAGGGACACTCAAAAAGATATGAAGATGGCAATTTCCCCTGCACTTAGGATGCAATAGTCAATGGCTGTTCATATACTCTATTGTCAATGTAATATTTTATCAGGGGAATTCAATTCAATTAAATAAATATTTATTAAATGACTACTATTTGCAGGGCACAGTACTATTTATGAAAAAAATACAAAAATTAAAATCAGCACTTGCCCTTAAGGATATCAGAGTCTAGGAGTAATATAAGACATGGAAACAAAATGGTACAAAGCAGAATGTGTTATGGGCAAAGAAAAGAAGTACTATCAAAAATAGAAGCGAAAGCTCACTTTCAGGGGTGAAGGAATCAGGAAATGCTTGGAAAAGATGGGACTTGAGACAGACCTTAAAAGATTTCAACCAACAGAGAGATGTGCAGATAATGTGTTTCAGGTATAAAAGAAAAAGACATCTTGTACTGAAGCCCTCAGGACAGAGAGGACAGGATAAGATCAGGATTATCCATTCTGGGTGGACTTTAGAGTTCTTTAAGGAGAGCAGAGTGAAATAAGGCTAGAGAGGGAGGTTAGATGCAGTGGTGGTGCAGTCCTAAGTGTCAGGCTAAGGTAGGGTAATAATAATAGTTTGTTATCTAGCATTTTAATATTTGTGAAAAAGGAAATAAGATAATGCATTAAAGTTCTTTGTAAACCTCAAAACAATACATAAATTTCAGCTGCTATTCTTTTTATTAATATTAAAAGACTTGATACCCCCTCAATACTCTAAGTTTAGTTTGAAGTAGTTACCCAAACTCTCATTCAGTGTATTTGCTATTAATAGACTATGCAAGAACTATAAGTCAAATAGCAAAGCATTTAATTACGTAGCAGAGTAGCCAAATAAATGGAACAGCAAAATGGTGTAGTGGATAAAGAGCTGGGCTTGGACTTAAGAAGACTCATCTTCCTGAGTTCAATTCTGTCCTCAGAAACTTACTAGCTGTGCGACCCTGGGCTAGTTGCTTAACCCTGCTTGCCTCAGTTTCCTTATCTGTAAAATAAGCTGGAGAAGGAAATGGTAAATCACTACAGTATTGTTGCCGAAAAACCCCACAGGGTCGTGAAGAGTTGGACATGACTGAAATGACTCAACAAATGAAACGAATAACAGTAAATCAAACAACACACTCATTGTCATCTTCCTCATACATGAAAGTGTATAATCTCAACAGGCTTGGGAGGCAAGGGAATACCCTGTTGATAAAGTAGAGGTATTTGTGTCATGGCTCAATGACCTCTCATAGTTTAGTGTTCTAGGAAACTGCTGTACCTCACCGCTTCTTGGTTACACCTCTTAACATGGCTTCCTAGAGGCAAATAAGGGTCAAAGATGAGCAATAATCCTTGAGAGGAAATGTGATGTTCTAGAGAGTGTGCTGATTTGGAGTCTGGAAGACCAAGATTCCCACCAGATATTTCCTGTGTGACCCTGTGCAAGTCACTTAATGACGCTATTTTCTTTTCCTCATTTGTAACAATAGGAACTACAATATTTGTAGGATTTATGTCATAGAGTTGTTATAAGGATCAAGGGTAAACAACAGACATATAAAATGTTTCATAAATGTCAATTATGAAATACCTGGCATCCCTGGAAGGGGAGGGGAAGAACTGGTAATACTTGCCCTGTATTTCTATTACTGAGGCAAAGATTCCTATTCTCATAATAAGTAAGGGTGTGCATAGTCACATATATGAATTAGGAATATTATTTTGACAGTGACAAGAAGGATGAATTTGAAAGGGTTGAATTTGCAGGCAAGAAGACCAGTTAGGAGACTATTACGATAATCAAAGAAAGATAATTAGAACCTGAACTAAAATATAAGTGCAAAGACAAATGCAAGGGATATTGTGAGGAAGGATCAGGCAATTTAATGATTGTAGAGAGGTGAAGGAGACAGAACAGTCAAATATAACTTCTAGGTTTCAAGTTTAAATGACTGGGAGGATAGTGATATCAACAGAAATAAGGACATTTGGAGGAAAAGACATTTTTGTGATGATGTGGCTGCTCAGGGAAAAAAAAACGTAAAGCAAGTTTGGTTTTGGACCAGTAGAATCTGAGAGGTTTTCTAGGCAGTTAGAAATGTAGCCTTAGAGCTCAGTGGAGAGAATAGGGTGCATAGTTAGAAAAAAAAAGATAGATAGATAGATAGAGTTTTGGGAGTTGTCATCATAAAGATGAAAACTGGAGCCTTGGGGATGGTTGAAATCACCAGAAGAGGTGAGGAGAGGAGAAAGCTAAGGATATAAACTTAGGGATCACATACTCTAAAAAATAGGAAGAAGTTGAACCAATCAATCAATAAGTCTTTATTAAGCACCCACTATGTTTCAGACACTGTGCTAGGCACTGAGGATAAAAAGAAAAAAAAATGAAACAATTTCTATCCTCAAATAGCTTTCATTCTGTAGAAGAGACATCTTGTACACAGATAAAGTATATACAAAACAAGTACTTACAAAATATAAAAAAGAAGGTATTGGGGGAGATGGAAATATCAGTAGCAAAGAAAATTAGGAAAGGCATCATGTAGGCGATAGCATTGAGCTTTGAAGGAAAATGAGTTTTTCTAAGAGGTAGAGGAATGATAGGACATGCAATGTTGTGTGCCAAGAACAGCAAAGTAAATTTGGCTGAGCTAAAAAAATAAATAAGGCAGAGTAATATATAATAACCATAAAAAGGAAGGGTGGAACCCACTTGTGCAGAAACTCAAATGCCAAATAGGGTCATCTGCATTAATTGTACCCACAGGAACTTAGGAGATCACTAAGAGAGTATTAAGAGAGAGAAGAGAAAAGGGCCCAGAACAGTGTCTTGGTAGTATACCTATGATGACCAACAACAGAGACTGAAGAGTAGTCAGACAGGGAGGAGGAGAACTAAGAGAGATGGGGTGTAACAAAAATCCAGAGAGAAGAAAATATCCAGGAGAGAGTGGTAAGGAGTGTCAATTCTGCAGAGTCGTCAAGAAATATAAAATCTGAAAAGAGGCTATCGGGTTTGTCAGTTAAAAGATTCATAACTTTGAAGAGTGCAATTTCAGTTGAATGATGAAGCTGGATGTCAAATTGCAAGAGGTTGAGAAGTGAGTGGGAAGAGAAGTGGAGGAAATAGCTTTTGCTAGGAGTTTGGCTGGCAAAGGGAGAAGTTTTGTAGTCTTGTATTTTGAAGGGGTGGTAAATGCATATGAGGGATTTTTAAAATTTTAATTATATATATTAATTTCCACAATAACATGTAAAAACAATTCAACATTCATTTTAAAAAAATAAGTTCCAAATTCCCTCCCTCCCAACCCTCCTCATTGAAAAAGCAAGCAATTTGATACAGGTTACACATGTGTAATCAAGTTAAACATATTTCCATATTAGTCATGCTATAAAAGAAAACAGAAGCCAAAATAAAAACGCACTGAAAAATAAAATAAAAAAGTATACTTCAATCTGTACTCAGAGTCCATCAGTTCTTTCCCTGGGGATGGATAGCATTTTTCATCATAAGTGCTTAAGAGTTGTCTTGGATCATTGCATTGCTGAGGATAGCTAAGTCATTCACAGTTGTTCACCTAACAATATTGTTTTACTGTGTAAAATGTTCTCCTGGTTCTACTCATTTCACTTTACATTCATGTAAAGTTCATGTAAGTTTCTCCAGGCTTTTCTGAGAGCATCTAGTTCATCTTTTTTTATATAAAATAGTATTCCATGTCAATCATATACCACAAATTGTTCAGCAGTTCTCCAGTTGATGGAAATCCCTTCAATTTCCAATTCTTTACCACCAGAAAAGAGCAGCTGTAAATATTTGGGCATAGTTCCAAATTGTTCTACATAATGCCGTAACAACAATGTTGCTAGCAACTACTGTGGCTATATAGGACCAATAACACCAGCACACAGGAAGGGCTGCCAACACAGATTCTTTTATCTGCTTTTCTAAGGAAAGCAAGTTTAAGGGGTTAACAATCTTGGTTTAATTAAACATACATATATCATTCACTTAGTTCAGGGAGAAAAGATCAGCCCCCTGAACTTCAGGGCAAATACAAACAGAAATTACAAGCATCAATAGATAGACCTTGTCTGATCAAATCATAATTCATACTTACCAGAGAAGCACCAGTCATCTGTCTGGGTTATCACAGTGGGGGTGGGGGGGACCATTTCAATGACTTGCCCAGAGTCTTGTCACGCTTTCTATGAGTGTACCCCCAAAAGTGAAATGCTAACCTTCCAACACATATATACTGTTCAGGACCCTGAGGGTTGGGGCCAACTTAGCATTCCTGTGGGAAAGCACCACATCATATACAAATTAATGACTCTCCACCACCCCAGTGCAGAGAAGCATTCCAAGACAAAAAAAAATCTCACTTTACCTGCTCCATTCAAACAAAGGTCAGACTCATTAAAGGCACTTGATAGCAAAAAATCCTGCCCTGATTACCATTACATAATCCACCCCTTCCAGGGTAGCCCTACAATATCTAAGTTAAATGGCCAGGGATCCTGGAACAAATAGAAGCATTATATATTGCAGTCACATTCAGGCAACTATAACAAAACATATCATTCGGTATCATGCCCCAAAATACTTGCTCACAAAACACCATCCACCCCTAGGTCACAGCAAATTATAATCTCTTTAATCAATACAGAGTGTCCAAGTAAAGTTCTTCATGAGGGTGTGTCCTTCTTCCCACACTGCCACTGCAGGCTTCTTCCTGGCACCCTCAGGTACCAGCATGCTTTAATTAGCAAAGTCCCAACACAAACAAAAAAAAAGTCCCAAAAAAGTTCTCTTGGGGATGTGTTCTTCTCCCCTCACTACTCCAGCACCTTGCTTCCAAGTCCTGAGGGGCAGCTGGGCAACAAAGCCAACAGGGTGGGGTCCTGGGATGGCAGTTACCCCCAGCCAGTGTAGTCAACTCCACCTACCCCCTGGGTCCCAAACCATCCCAGGAGATGGCAGAAAAAAAATGACACTCAGCGGCTTGCTGCAAAGTTTCCATCTTGACCCAGGGCTGAACTCCAAGCTCCTGGGTTCCTGGTCATCCAGCTCCTGCTGGCCATCCTGACTTCTACATGAATCCTGATGCAGGCAGCTCCCCACCATGGTTGAATGAGTTCACAACTCCACCAACAGTAAATTAGTGTCTCAGTTTTCCCACATCTCCTCCAACATTTATCATTCTCCTTTTCTGTCCTATTGTCCAGTCTAATAGATATTAGGTAGTACCTCAGTATTGTTTTAATTTGCATTTCTCCAATCAACAGTGAGTTAGAGCATTTCTTCATATGACTATAGATAACTTTGATTACTTCTTCAGAAAACTGTTCAGATTTTTTGATCATTTGTCAGTTGGGGAATGGCTCTTACTTTTATAAATTTGGCTCATTTCTCTTTATATTTAAGAGATGAGGCCTTTATCAGAGAAACTTTTTTCAAAAATGTTTTCACAGTTAGGATTGATAACTGTATTTCCCTCCATTTATTTCCACCTTGTTTATTCTATTCTCTCTCTCCTTTCACCCTGTTCCTCCTCAAAAGTATTTTGCTTCTGATTATTGCCTCCCCCAAACCACCTTCCTTTCTATGAGTACCACCCCCTTCTCTTATTCCTTTCCCCTCCTACTTTCCTGTATGGTAAGATAGATTTCTATAAAATTGAGTGGCCACAGCACTCTTTTCTGCCCTGGAACTGTGAGGAGGGTCCCTGCTTCACTGTGGCATTGTGCATGTCATTCCCGCATTGAAACAATTCCAAAGACAGTAAGGTTCAAGCATTCCCTGCCACCTCCTCCATCTTCCCCTCCATTGTAATAGTTCTTTCTTGCTTCTTTTATGTGAGATAATTTACCCTATTCTACCTCTCCCTTTCCCTTTCTCCCAGTGCATTCCTCTTTCTCACACCTTAATTTATTTTTTAAAGATATCTTCACATCATATTCAATTCACACCTGTGCCCTCTGTCTATATATACTTCTTCTAACTGCCCCAATGGTGAAAAAGTTCTGAGTTACAAGTATCATCTTCCTATATAGAAATATAAACAATTTAAACTTATTAAGCCCCTTTCCTGTTTACTTTTTTATGCTTTTCTTGAGTCTTGCATTTGAAAATCAAATTTTCTATCCAGCTCTAGTCTTTTCATCAGGAATACTTGAAAGTCCCCTATTTTATTGAGTCTATTTTTCCCACTGTAGAATTATACTCAGTTTTGCTGAATAGGTGATTCTTGGTTGTAATCCTAGTTCCTTTGACCTACAGAATATCATAGTCCAAGCTTTCTGATCCTTTAAGGTAAAGGCTGCTAAATCTTGTGTTACCCTGACTGTGGATCCACAATACTTGAATTGTTTCTTTTTGGCTACTTGTAATATTTTCTCCTTAACGTAGGAGCTCTGGAATTTGGCTGTAATATTCCTGGGAGTTTTTATTTTGGGATCTCTTTCTGGAGTTGATCAGTGGATTCCTTCAATTTCTATTTTCATTCTCTGGTTCTAGAATATTAAGGCAGTTTTCCTTGATAATTTCTTGAAAGATGTCTGGCTCTTTTTATGATGGCTTTCAGTAAATGCAATAATTTTTAAATTATCTCTCTTGGATCTGTTTTCTACCTCAATTGTTTTTCCAATAAAATATTTCACATTGTCTTCTATTTTTTCATTCTTTTGACTTTGTTTTATAATTTTGTGATGTCTCATAGAGTCATTCACTTCTACTTCCTCAATTCTAAGTTTTGAGGAATTATTTTCTTCAGTGAGTTTTTGTACCTCTTTTTGCGTATGGCCAATTCTATTTTTTAGTGAGTTCTTTTCTTCAGTGAATTTTTGTGCCTCTTTTTCCATTTGGCCAGTTCTGCTTTGTAAGGAGTTCTTCTCTTTGGTATATCTTCTTTCCATTTGGCTAACTCTGCTTTTCAAGGCATTCTACTCCATACTGGCTTTTTGGACCTCTTTTGCTATTTGGTCTAGTCTGTTTTTAAGGTGCTATTTTCTTCAGTATATTTCTGTGCCTCATTTACCAAGCTGTTGACTCTTTTTTCATTATTTTCTTGCATCACTATCATTTCTCTTCTCAATTTTTCCTGTACTTCTCCTATACTTGATTTTTAAAATTCTTTTTGAGCTCTTCCATGGCCTGAGACAAATTCATATTTTTCTTAGAGGCTTTGGATGTAGAAATTTTGATTTTGCTGTCTTTTGAATGTGCATTTTGATCTTCCTTGTCACCATAGTAACTTTCTATGGTCAGAATTTTTTTTCTGTTGTTTGCTCATTTTCCCAGTCTATTTATTGACTTTTAACTCTTTGCTAAAATGGGGCTCTGCTTTCAGGGTAGAGGGTGGAGAGATACTTCTAGAGACCTGTAAGTTTTCAGTTTTTCCAAGGTGGTATGATGTGTTTGCTTCTCTCCTGTACTGTTATCTGGTCTGTGAGTGACCACAAGCACTCTTTTCTGCCCTGGAACTGTGAGGAGGGTCCTTGCTTTATTGTGGCCACAAGCTCTGGTGTGCTAGTGCACATCCTCACCCTAGGACTATCACTCAGGACTGTGACCTGGATCTGAGTATGGGCAAAGCAACAGAGTCCTATCTGCAATTCCAACAGAGACCTCTGTAATCTCCTTCTGATCAGTTGTTTGACCCCTTGGTATGAGAGTTCTGGAAGCAACCACTGCAGCTACTGATTCATTCACTCCCAGAGCCTGCTCCTGGTTTGCTAGTACTGGGTCTGTGTTGGCACAGCCTGCACAGAACTGCACTTCACTCTCACCCTGGTGCAACAATCCTTTCCTGACAAACTTTTAAGTTGTTTTTGGCTGGAAGATTGTTTCATCCCATCCTTTTGTGGGTTCTGGCACTCCAGGATTTGTCTTAAGGCATTATTTAAGGGTCTTCGGAGAGGTTTGGGGGAGAGCTCAGGTGATTCTCTGCCTCTCTCTGCCATCTTAGCTCCAACCCCCCAAATGAGGGATTTTTAAGGATGGAGGAGAATTGGGCATGTTTGTAAACAGCAAGGAATAGCCAGTAGACAGGAAGATACTGAGGATTAGAAAGAGAAGGGATGATTTGTCAGAACTATCTTCTAGAGGATATGAGAGGTAAAGGGATCAAAGCTGATCCCCTCTGGGGAACTAATGAATGGCTTTAAGAAGTGTCATTAAGTCAAGGTAAGAGAAGAACCAGGAAAGAATAGTACCAGGAAATACAAGAAAAGAGATTATCACAAAGGTGGAGATGATACCTGTTTATTTTTCTTTGTTACAAGTAAGATTTCAATTTGCAGGTGATTCCCCGCCTGCTCCTCCATTTCACAAATAATTGAAATAAAAAGACAAAAGACTTCAATAAAATTATTGTTATTTAAAAACAAAATGCAGATCAACAGTATCAGATGCTGCATAAAAGTGAAGGAAAATGAGAACTGAGAAAAGGCCACTGAATTTGACAATTTAGAGATCACTGTGGGCCTCTGAAAGAGTAATTTCAGCTAAGTGATAGAAACAGAAGCCAAATTGCAGGGAATGAAAGGAGGAGAAAGAATAGGACAATAGCTCGAGGGGGTGATTATTTAGGACAAGGGAGAAAAAATATGTTTCTAGGCAGCAAAATTCGAAGGGAGAAAGGGAGAGAGAAAGAGAGAGAGAGAGAGAGAGAGGAAGAGAGAGAGAGAGAGAGAGAGAGAGAGAGAGAGAGAGAGAGAGAGAGAGAGAGGAAGGTAGAAAGCCAAAGAGAGAAAGAGAGAGAATGATTAATGCAGTTTGTATTGAGTTTGTGACATGGGCATGACCTTGAAGTCTCAAAGGCTATTCCAGTGGAGAACAATGTTTGGTAGGTTGCACCAAGTTGGAAAGATTCTGAATACAGTCTTGATGACTATTTTCTCTCTAATGACTAGTCCAGCTAAATATCACTTGGAAGGTGAGCACAGGGGCAATAGTAACTCATGAAACCATTTACTAAGGTGTAGAGGAATTGCAATCTGCATTAGTAGAAGAATTATCCAATCAATGAAATCACAGTCCTGGGGAAAATTTAGAGAAGCATACTTTGAGTAGAATTTTTTTAAAAAATATTGAATTTAGCATTTTGAAATCTACTTACAATGTTTTATATTCCCCTCTGCCAAAATTTTCCAAGTTAGTTATGTATCATAAATCACCTAAGGAATAAAACCTTATCTGGAAGTTTAAAAAGAAATTCCATTTTCCTCAGATCATACATACTGAGTCATAACCCACCCTACCTCATCCTTTGGAAGACTGCTGAAATTTGAAGTATTATTTAAGAATCTAAGGGACCTACCAAACAAGAATGGATTCAATTGCTCACATTGTGATACTGCATTAACTCTCTCAGGCTAATAGGGCACCATTTTCTAAATTACCTCTTCTAATAGACTGAATCCCCAGGACCATAGAAACAGAGGTTAGTTATATTTTAGAGTCATAATGTCAGTTTTGTTAAAATGGAGGTCAAGGAACATTGTTAGAAGTATAGAAACCAATCAGAAGAGGTCACTCCTTTTAGAGTTGACAAGTTCTAAAGACATATGAGATAGACCTGATTCTACTGGTAAGAAGCAAGTAAATTGTTCCCTTTGGAAACATGTATGAATTCTTTCAGGCCAGGTTGGTACAGTTTGTGAAATTATTTCATCTTAAAAACCAGGACTCCTTTGCCCAGTCTCATTTACAAAGTACTCTCAAATTGAAGAATGGTCTGTATTGAGGTCAGCCTCCAACTTTTTTGAACAGAAGAGTGACTTTACATTTCTTCAGAGCCTTAAGATGAATATGAGAGTGGAATAGAGGTGGAGGGGGAAGGGAAGTGATGTAAGATGTGAGAGTAAGAGACTGAGAAGATGAAGTCTTTCGGCAGTCAAGTCCCCAAGTCTCTGTCCTTGAACCTCAAAGAGATGGACATGTTAGTAACCTCTTAACACATTACAGGTTTTGCTATTTTTAGAAATGGAAAAGGTCATGAGAGATAGTTAGTCTAATCCAAAAAAATCCATACTGTACCTTACTGGACAAGTGGTCATCTAGCACTTGAATGAAAACTCTGTCTTCTCCCACCATGTAGTACCAGCTTGCTATCATGAAAGGCGAATGGCAGCATTTGCCATTTCACAATTGACCAGGTAGCTGTTTCTTACCAACTAGTTGGGGACCAACCAGGAGGAACCAGGAGTTAGTGTATGAATAATAGGACTCCTGTGTTATCATTTGCCTTCTTCAGGATTTATAATCTCTTCAGTTTAGGAAACTCTAAAAGATTTAACTCCTTCTAAGAATAATGATTATCACCTGCTCTGCAATTTATTGTCTCTGAGAGTTGACTGAGGGCACTGAGAGGTTAAATAACTGGCTGAGGATGACAGCTAGTTTGTCAGAGTTGGGACCTGAACCCAAGTCTTCCTGACTTCAGACCTGGCTCCCTATTCACCACTTCATGCTACCCCTCATGTTAGTTGAAAGGAAGAAGAATGGCCCTCCTTATGCTCTTGCAGATGAGAGAGCTACCAAGATTAAAGATTCAACAAAAGGCCTCTTTATACAAAAACCAGCCTATCTTTATGCTTCCCTCCCACACATTAAATATACTTTTGAATTAAGACACTGAAGATCTCTCTTAAAATATATGTCTATTGTTCAGAGTAAATTACACTTAAATCATTATCAACTGCTAACACATCAATTAAACTAATTCATTACAGAAATAAGTATCTACTATGCTCGGAGACTTATGGTTGGTGCTAAAAGAGACACAAAAATAAATAACATGGTTTCATCCTTCATGGTGGGCTAAAAGTTTAGCAAAGAGACATAAATGAATAACTACAATACAAAAGGAGTAAGCATAATGAATAATTATAATACAAAAGCAGTAAGCATAAAGGATAGGTACAAATTAAATACTCTTCCAGGTCCTAGGGAGGAAAAAATCATTTCCAACTTCAAAGATCAAGGAGTACTGTATGGGAAAAGTGACTGAATCTTGAAGGATATGTAGGAATTCAACAATCAATAAACTTCTAAGCATTTAGTAAGTGACTGCTATGTGCCTGGTACTGTCCTAGGAACTAGGATTCAAGTGAAAAAACTTCAAGTGAAAAGTTAGAATAGCAGGCACATTAAAGTTTGCAAAGAACTTTACAAGCATTATCTCATTTGATACTTAAAACCACCATGGGAGGTAGACATTATTATTATCCCCATTTCACAGTTGTTGAAACTGAATCAGACCAAAGTTAAGTGACTTGACAAGGGTCACAAGGGTGGGGTCACTCTAGGAGAAAAGAAGAACAGAAGCAGAGCATAGAGGTGGGAAAGAGGAGAGTCTGAAGCTTAATTTTGCCTCTTACTACCTTCTCACTTTCCTCATTTGTAAAATGAAGGGGTAGGATTAGATGATCAGTTAGGTCCCTTCGAGCACTAAATTTCTGATCCTATGATCTATAAGGTCAAGTAACAGAAACAATAATGAATGTTAGTAAAATATGAGGAGGGAAAAGATCTCTTCTTGAAAGAATACTCAGGGATCCATCTTTTTTTTTCTTTCAAACATGTTCAAAGGAACATTGAACAATTTTTCTTCCTATAAGTTTTTCTGAAGCTATTTCTTGCATGTAGGGGGCTATTTTAAGTAATCTTTAGTACAAATTATAAAGATGTAGGAAAAAGACAATGCTCCTATTACCTGGGTTCGTTGACTCTCTAAAAGGTCAACTAGACAATACAATGGCTCTGCCAGTGACTTTTACAGCTTCTGAAAGAGTGAGACTTTTAATTTTTTCTTATCTTTTTTTTTTCGGTCTGTCCCTGCTGGAATTTCAGGACATATTTTGTTGAAACTATTTTCATAAGAATTAATAGTTTGGGCTAGCAAGTGTAATACAAGGAAAATTAGGAACCCCTGAGAAACCCCTAGCTACTGACAAGCACCCCCAGAAAGAATGGACTCAGATATCTTTGGCATTTAGAAAACCCCCTGGGACTCCATGACTCCACCAAGGAATGTCAATAGATAGGACCATCCCACTGAAGGATAACCTGGCGGACCCTTTCTAGCAGATATCCCTGGGGCTCCGTGACTCCACCAAGGAATGTAAATGAGATTATCCCACTAGTAAGATAACCTGACTGAATCTTTTGATCAGCCCGGACCTTTGTTCCTGTTTCCCTGCCCTGTACTCCCACATATCCTATATAAGCCAAGCCATCACCCCAACACATCGCCATTGATTTCTGGTGCAGTACCCCAATGGCCGCTGGCTAATAAATTCTCCACTTAAAACTTATACTCTGTGGTGTGTCTCGCTCGCTTCTGGTACAACACAAGGAAGCTTCATAATTGCAGTTGGGGGTTATTCTTTTCTCTGCTGAATTAAGTAGCAAGGAACACAGTATATAGAGGTTTATTTGTCTACTTAGAAAGATGGGAAGCAGAAAAAGTAAAAATATGAAAGTAAGGTAAAACAGAAGAAAGGAAGATAAGACTAAGGCAAAACAAGAAACCAAGATTAGAGAAAGCTGACAGATGTGGCCATCTGAAGAAAAAATAAAAGGAAAAAAGATCACCAGCAGAGGCTATTTCAAGTTATTTAATGTGGAGATTGAATTAAAAATGTAATTAACTAAATTATGCACAACTGTTTCCCACTGAAATCAGGAAGCTCTTCCTAGGAGACTTTCCCCAGAGGCCTTCTTTCTACTCAAGGCTCTCTGAGCCAGGTTGTCAACCTCCCACCTCAATCCACATCAATCAGGTGGGAGGGATTGGACAGACACCTTTGGCAAGGCTCTACACAACAACATTCTAATTAAAACCCTGGGGACATTCTAATTAGAACCCTGGAGCTAATTCTCCAAGTTTGTCCCAAAGCCAACACATTTAATCCCTTTAATTCAGAACCTTCTTCTAGATAGGCAAAAATCTCTTTTGTTAGCTACCTTTCTGAATTCTCATAGCTAGTCAATTTAGTCCTCCCTCTCCAGTCCCTACCTTCCTCCCCTTCTGGCCCTCTACTTCCACAGTACCTTCAGAAATTCCTACCTCCTGCTTTAAAAAACAAACAACTCTCCATCCTTAGCCTCTCCCCAAATTCCTTCCATTCTCTTCCTAATGGAAAGGGGACTTCCTCCTGAACACACCTCTTGAATTCTTAAAACTGTCACTAGGGTTGGTCAAAGTCCAGAAAGATGGCAGAGTAGGAAGAAATAGCATAGCCCAGCTCTGTTAAGGGCCGCGTTAGAGCCAAGCCCTGTCCTCCTTGGACCTCCAGGCCCAGGGGCCTGCTGAGATAAACTCAGGGCTTTGGGATGTGGGTGGAGCCAGGAGGAGGGGTCTCGCCTTTGTTGCCTCCCTGACAATTCCAGGTCTTTGCCCGAGCCCGGACCTGCCTGACCACGTGGAACTTCCGGCTCTCTGCCTGACCACGTGGAACATCCAGCTCTCTGGCAGAGCATGTGGAACTTCCGGTTCTTTACCTGGACTGCCTGCCTGCAGGGAGCTTCGGGTAGCGGGAAGAGAAAGGGAGGAGAGTAGGCGGAGTCGGGGCGGTCCTAGGACCCAGGTGTATTGAGTTTTCACCTGTCTTTCACCCACGTAACCAAAGAATGTACCTACATCACTAAAGGTATAAATGTGCTGCTTGCTGAAATAATAAACGGAGTCATTCACCATCTTTTTGGCACCCGTCTGGTACATTGTCCACGAGATCAGGCCCTTTGCTTAGGCAGAGGCCTGGGGCTTGGGGGGAACCCCGAGCATAGTTACGAGGCTTCGGAAGCTCATAACACAGCTCTACCATGATGATACAAAGATTGAAGAGCAATAGTCCTAGTAGAAATCAGAAAACCCAGAATGGACCATGGTTTCTCATACCACCCTATAAACACAAGGCAAATGCCTTGTTCCACACTGCCTTTCCTAGGCTCTCTTTTCTGTCACTACCACTCAGCAACTGATCCTCCATTGAAGGCCATTCCTTGAAGTTATAGTACTCTGTCCAGATCCTTATTGTCAGTCAACCAATCGATCAATAAACTTTTAGCAAGTGCCTACTATATGCCAGGTACAATGTTAAGCTTGTTATCAGTTACACTTCTTCCTCATTTAGAGTCTTCCTTTCCCCCCAATCCCTGAACTTATTCTTGTACACTTCTATATTCATATTGATCGCCTTTTTGAATATCCTGGCCTTCCAATTCAGCAGCATCCTCAATTGCCATGACCTCCATCTCTACTCTACATTAGCCACCCTCAGAAGCAGTGGTCATATTTAAGATCATCACCCAAAATATTCAATTTCCAACATCTTGAAGTCTGAAAATTCCTTCTCTGATCACATTCTGCTGCCCTTCCACCCATCATTCCTAATAAAAACAGACATACTTTATATAATTCTTCAAGTTTTGCAACGAGTTTTATATGTACTATATCATTTGATCCTCAACAATTCTGTGACATAGATACTAAAACTATTGCTATTATTATCCCTAGTTTAGAGAGGGGCAAACAGGAAAAAGGTTAAGTGTCTTGCCCATGATCACTAGGTAGTAAATATCAGAGTCCGGATATGAATGTAGTTCTTCTTGACTCCGGAGTTCTAGCTTTTTCTACAAACCTTATCAGGTCTCCCCTTTCCTTAAAGAACAAAAACAAACCCTTTCACTTGACATGAGGATCAGTCTAAATTTCTCTTCCTTTTCATCAGAAAGAGTAATCTTTGTATATTGTCCCTATGTTCTCACCCATTCACTGTTTCCCTCTTTGCAACTTTGCTTCCCATCCCATACTCTATTGAAATTGCTCTTTGAAAGATCACCAAAAAACACTGAAATTGCTACATCTGATGATTTTGTTTTTAATTCTCATCTTCCTTTGCCTTTCAGCAGCCTTTAACACTATTCACTTCTGGATATTTCTCCTCTGCTGACTTTTGTGATGTTACCTGCTCCTGGTTCTCCTCCTACCTATCCATCTTCTTGCATCTACTTTGTTAGTTAACTATTCTTCTCCTACCCATTGAGCATGAGTGTTCAATAGGCTCTTACCTTGGCTCTCTTCTATGTTTCTATACTCCATCCCTTTGCAACTAATCTGCTTTTGTGGGTTTAGTGATCATTTGTACGTGGATCCCATATCTACACACCTGACCCTACATCTCAACCTGTGTGTTGGATATAGCTACCCTGATATCATACTTCTGTCTCTAACTCCACGTGCCTGAAACTGAATTCAGCAGCTTCTCCTATAAACTAAGCCCTCCTCTTTTTTTTAACTTTTTAAAAATTTATTTTAATAGATAGCCTTTGTTTTCACATTGCCTAGATTTCTCCCTATGTCCCTTCCCCTCTAAGACAGCCATCCTTTATAACTAATTTTTTTTAAAAGTTTACTATTCTTTTTGCCTTTTAATAGTATTTTTTTCCAATCATATGTAAAGACAATTTTTAACATTCATTTTTAATAAAATTTTAAGTTCCGAATTTTCTCCCTCCCTCCCTTCTTCTTTTACCTCCCTCCTCCCTAAGAAGGTAAGCAATTCAATATAGGTTATATATGTGCAATCATGTAAAACATATTTCCATATTAGTCATGTTGTATAAGAAGAATCAGAACAGAAGGAAAAAACCTACCAAAAAAATAGAAAGTGACAGTATATTTCAATCTGCATTCAGACTCCATCAGTTCTTTCTCTGGATGTGGATAGCATTTTCCATCATGAGTATTTAGGAATTAATTATCTTGGATCATTTGTTGGCAGAGAAGAACTAAGTTAATCATAGTCGATCATCACATAATGTTGCTGTTACTGTGTACAATGTTCTCCTGGTTCTGCTCACTTCACTCAGTATCACTTCAGGTAAGTCTTTCCAGGTTTTTCTGAAATCTGCCTGATCATTATTTCTTATAGCACAATAGTATTCCATTATATTCATATAACACAACTTGTTCAACCATTCCTCAATTGATGGGCAGCCCCTCAATTTCCAATTCTTTGACACCACAAAAGAGCTGCAATAAATATTTTTGTATATGTAGGTCCTTTTCCCTTTTTTATAATCTCTTTGGGATACAGACCTTGTAGTGGTATTGCTGGATCAAATTTGGGGTATGCATGTTTTGTTTGCCTTTTGGTCATAGTTCCAAATCACTCTCCACCATGGTTGGTTCAGTTCACAACTCTACCAACAGTCAAGTCTTCTTCTTAACTTCCTTATTTATATTGAGATAGCCACCATTCTTCCCACCTCCTTATATCAGTTGCCAATTCCTATTGATTCTACCTCTACGACATTTCTTCCGTGCACTCTTTTCTCTCTACTCACACTGCAAACACACTAATTCAGGGTCCCATTACCCTGCATTGGGACTATGCCTCCAATTGACTTCTTAGCTTTTTCTCTCTTTTCTCCATTCTGCTCTTCAATAAAAAAAAACATATTACATGCCTATAATGTGCTAAATGACAGAAGAAAAAAGACAATAATGTCTGCTCTCAAAGAGCTTACATTCTATGGGGGAAGAACAATATAGAGACAGATAAGAAAAACAAAATGGGAGGGCCCACTGGAATAGGCCTCCTATAGGAGGTTCCACTTGAACTGAGATTTAAAGGAAACTAGGGATCATGCCAGGCAGAGATGAGGGGGGAGAACATTCCAGGCATGAAGGATAGACTGCATAAAGGCATAGAGGCAGTTGATGGTATGCTGTGTATAGAGAGCAACAAGTAGGCTAGCTTGGTTGGAACATGAAGTAGGGGAGATGGGAAGCAACAGAAAATCAAACTAGAAAGATAGGTTGGAAACAGATTGTGAAGGTATTTAAATGTGAAAGAGAGGAGTTGTATTTTGTCCTAGAGGC
Organism: Trichosurus vulpecula; assembly: GCF_011100635.1. Classification (NCBI taxonomy): domain Eukaryota; kingdom Metazoa; phylum Chordata; class Mammalia; order Diprotodontia; family Phalangeridae; genus Trichosurus; species Trichosurus vulpecula. Next base: position 140,603,295 of record NC_050577.1, on the reverse strand, counting down.
TATATGAACCAACTGAAACTTCTAGACCAGTGAGTGATATGGTCAGACAAGTGCTTTAGGAATATTAATATCGAACTATGTAGAAGATGCATTGAAGAAAGAAGAGACTAGAATCAAGAAGACCAACTAGGAGGCAGTTGCAATATTCTGAGTGAAATGTGATATGGGCCTGAAATATGGTGGCAGTTATATGAGTAAAAAGAAGGGGATATCAAGTAAAATTCATATCATGGAAAGTTTTATATATATATACATATACATACAATGGAAGTAAAATTCATAAGACCTGGCAACTGATAGTTATGGGGAGGTTTATGTAGGAGAGAGAAGAGTCAAAGACAACTGAAACTTTGAAGGCGGGTGACTAGAAGGATGGTGGTACCCTAAGGAAGAAGTTAGGTATTAGAGAAAAATAGTGCGATCTCTTTTAGATATATTGTTTATGTGACGTCCAGCAGGCAACTGACAACATAAAACAGGTACTTAGGAGATTGTAGGAATGAGGGCTGACTAAATTTGGAGGTCATTTTTATGGAAATTGTAATTGAACCCATGGGAGTTAATGAGGTTGACAAAGAAAAAAGTGTAGTAGAGGGAAAACAGAAAAGGGTGCAATACAAAGCTTTTGGGCACATCTATGCATAAAGTGCTTGACATAGATATTGGTAAATCAAAGAATGCTGAAGAACAATCAGACAGGAAGAGAATCAAGAGGGAGTAATATCATGAAAACTCAGAGAAAAGAGAATATACAGGAGGAAAAGTGTGCAATACATTCACACATTCCTAGAGAGAAATGAAAACTAAGAGAATGAACTCTAATGAAATGAAAACTAAGAGAATGCACAATGAAACCTAAGAGAAGCTCAATGGATTTAATAGTTAAGAAATCCTTGGTAAACTTGGAGAGTTTGGTTTCAGTCAAATGGTGGGGGGAGGGGAACCTATACTACTAATGTTTGAAAAGTGAATGGGATATGAAGAAAGAGAGCAGCAACAAATGTAGACAGCTTTTTCTAGGAATTTGGCAAAGAAAGGATGGGATGCTATAAAATGTTAGCTTGAGGATCAAGGGTCAGATTTTTAAGGATGGGGGATATCTAGACATGCTTAGAGGAAATGGAGAAGCTAGTGAGTAGAGACTGAAGATTAGAAAGAGAAGGGAGAATGAACAAAGGAGCAACCTGACTGAGGAGGTAAGAGGGTATAGAAAAAAGGGAACAAATAGAGTGTTTGACATTGGTAATGAGCACTAACTCTCTGAAATTAGATCATAGGAGGAAAAAAATGGGGGATGATATTGAAGGAACTGATCTGACTGTGTTGTCCCTTACTAAAAACCATCAATTTTTCCCTATTTCCAAGAAGGTAAAATATAAATCCATCATAGCAATTATAGAACCCTGAAGGATGTGGAGGATACCATCTTCATCTCTCCTGATTTCCGGGAGGCGGTCTTGAGTCTAAAGGAAGGACTGGAAAAAGTTCGTCATTGCCTCCTACCACATACAGTTGTTTGTGAGGCCTGTTAACACCCATAAAAATACGACAAACCATGTGCTGAACTGAGTAATTAGGCTGGAAACTCTTATGAGTCAGAGACTAGAGACTGGGTCCATCATCAACCTGGATGGTAGGGGGCATTGATATTATGTTTTGGGGGGCTCAAGACCACATGATCCCAACAACCAGATATCTTTTTATCCTTAATGCCTTGCACCAAATAGGTAGCTTATTAATAATTGTTTAAATGAATTAAATAAATTTACACATGCATTAAATGAGGTTATTCTTGTGCACAATACTTTAAGCAGAAGAATATAGAAATGACTCACTGGACTGAACACAGGAATTAGACAAGACCAGGAGTATTATATCTCTTGATCTTTTGTCATAAAAGCATTAGAACTGGTATACTTAGGGGCAGCTAGGTGGCACAGTGAGTAGAGCACCAGCCCTGGAGTCAGGAGGATCTGAGTTCAAATCTGACCTCAGACACTTGTCACACTTACTATCTGTGTGACCTTGGGCAAGTCACTTAACCCCAATTGCCCTGCCTTCCCCTCTTCCAAAAAAAAATACAAAAACCAAGAACTGGTATACATGGTCGGACTATGGCCCATCTAACCCAATATTCTTTTTCTGATGGTGACTCCAAGCAATGGTTTGGGAGGGGAATCATTTTTTTCTTCAAGATGTCAACCTTTAAAAGGTATAATTTAGACTCAAACATCCTAGCTTATCTTGGTAAACCCATTGTACATGAATGTATCTATACTTTCATGAAGCTATTTTTATTTTATATTGTATTACCTCTTTACTTCCAAACAAAAGAAGCATCTCCTATCTATGGTGAGGGTCTCCAGATGCTCTTAATTGCAGATGGTTCCATGCTAATTCCATCGAGCTCTGTAACAATATAAAGGCTATTCAGTGATGTTAACAGTATTGTGAATAAGAGTGGTCCAACCATTCACAGTGTAAAAACAAAGTAAATGAATAAAGCATATTGGCTGAACTCTGACATGCAGCTGGATGGACAGCCTGGCAAATTAGTCCATCCATATGCATCACTTGAATGAGTGTGTTAGATGGACAATATACTTGCCCTACAATTGAGTAGGAGGAGGACACTGAACTGGATTAGTTTAGAAAATAGCACAGTGCTTTCAATAATCCCAAACTGGTTGCTATTGGCAAAAGTCCATCTTGTTAATAGCAGTATCATGAAATGCTATTCTTTTGAAAGAATTAAAATAATAAATAACCCAAATGTCAAGAGAAATATGCAAAGTGGATGTAGGTACCTTGTGACATGTGACCATCATGAACTTGCACTTGAAAATTGTCATGACAGGCAATATTACATATATTTATCGCGAGAGAAGAAAGTGAATCAGTCACATAGCAGAAATGAGAGACAACAGATGGAGGGTGCAAGCAGTACAATAACATGAGGTTTGACACCTGGGGTATATCATCAGGAGAGGATTTATTGGAAAGCACAGATAGTAACCAATCACACATGATAAGGTGTTGTGGAGAGGTATATAACATCAGTGTGATACAGAGGAAATAGCAAATAATTTTGGCATCAGAGCTCCTGGGTTCAAATTTCAGTTTTGGACCTTACTAAATATGGCAAATCTCTGGGTTTCTTCATTTGCAAAATGAGGGGATCAGATGAGATCACATCTTACAATCTCTGCCAGCTCCAAATCCAATCCCATAGTAATCATATGTAGCAGTAATAGAAGAATCAACAACATTGATGATATATTAAATATTAAAATTATTAAAGCACAAACATTAAATATTAAAGCACAAAAGTACTACCCCTTAGGGTAGTGAGAATCTTAAATTTACCACATAATGGCGTAAAACAATGAGCAATGTAGATGGAATCAGGAGACCTGGGTTTGAGTTCTCATTCTGCCACTAACTTGCTGTATGACACTGGGAAATTGATTTAACTTAGGTATCAGGTTCCTCATTTGAAAAATGGAGTCAATAACACACTAACTGCATCACAGCATTATTATTATGATTAAATGAGACAGGATATATAAAGCCCTTTATAAATCACAACTGAAGATACTGAGATATTTAGATGGTTCCTTGATGTCAATGACATCTCTCTCTTCGTCACTTTAGACCGAAGCCCTGCCTTTTCCTTTTATGGGATTATTGGCATGTTGAAAGGAAGGAAGGAAGGAAGGAAGGAAGGAAGGAAGGAAGGAAGGAAGGAAAGAAGGAAGGAAGGAAAGAAGGAAGGAAGGAAGGAAGGAAGGAAGGAAGGAAGGAAGGAAGGAAGGAAGGAAAGAAGGAAGGAAGGAAGGAAGGAAGGAAGGAAGGAAGGAAGGAAGGAAGGAAGGAAGGAAGGAAGGAAGGAAGGAAGGAAGGAAGGATTTCTCCTTCAAAACAAAGGAATCCAATGTGCAAGAAGCTTTCTTCAAGATAGTTTAGCCCTTTTTATGTGTCTATGCAGAACTTGGACTGTCTATTACTTCTGGTTCACATTATGTTATTGGTATACCTCTTTTTCTGATCATGCATGTCCTGGCTGATACCATTTATGTGACTGCTTGAGTACAAAATGTGGGCTGTGTGTGACTCATTGTGGGTAATATGCTTCAATCTACTTCCATATATCACACATCTCCCTATTGCCTTCTGTGCTACCAATACTTTGGATTCTTTTGAAATTGTGATGTTCTATGATTTGCAACTATAAGATATCACAGGGAGAATATTAGTATTAAAAAGATGGGATTTTGTAGAGATGAGAAAGTCAGCATATGACCTGGTGATTGCTGATATCTTCTTGGTTACCTTTTTGGGGTAGTTTCCAAAATTTGGGTATGTTCATTTCCCTGAGCTATCTTGAAAGTCATTCCCATAATGTCTTCAAAACTGTGTCAACTTGAGCACCGATCTCATTACTCTATACATGTTCTGATTCATCTCCTCTTCCCTGGGTCATGTTCTTAAGTTCATTTCTACTTACTCTTGTAGAATACTGGGCACTGAAGGTGTGAACACCATGATTTCACTATCATTGATGGTGGAAAGAGGTCACTATAAAGGCAGTGGAAAATCTGTCACTTTTACATTTGTGTCTATTTTTCATCTTCCTTCCTTATTTTTTCTGTAAATGTTCTCAGCGTAACCTGATTTAGGTGGGTTTCATGGCAAACTTTCTATAGGTTTATTTCTTCCTTGTGCCTAGCATTGCATTAAAGTCATTGAGTAACAAAAGATCACAGATTTAAAGCTAGAAGGGGATCTTAGTCTTTATCTGGTTCAACTACTTCATTTCAACACAGAGTAGCTGAGGTCCACAGCAGTCACATGACATGTTCAAGGTCAACAGGAGCAGAACTGGATTTTTGAACTTGGGTTATTTGCCTCTAAATCCAGTGCTCTTTCCTCCATACCATGTTGCTTATCACATACATAGTTAAATTCTTTATAAAATCTCCCTGCCACATAAGTAGCAATCTTTCTCCCTCTCCCGCTTCTCTCTCCATCTCCATCTCTCTCTTTCTCTAATTCTTGGTCTCTCTTTCTCTCCCCCACCTCTCTCCCTCTCTCCCCCACTCTTTCTCTTTCCTCCCTCTTTTCCTCCCTCTCTTCTCTCCCGCTTCCTTTCCACACTATCTTTGTCTCTGTCGCTATCTCTTCCCTTTTCCCCCCTTCTCTCCCACTCTCCCTTTCTTTCACCTCTCTACCTCTGTCTCCTTTTCTTCTCTTCGCTCCTTTCCCTCCCTCTCTCCACTCCTTTCTCTTTCCCCCCTTCCCCATCTCCCTCTCCCTCCTTCAACCCAGTCATACTTGCAAACAACAGAAAATGAGCCAGTAGATGGAAACAGTGAAGACAAGAGAGAGGAAACGATTGAGGGGCCAAGCTCCTGTGTGAAGAGATTGAAAAGGGTAACAATAATCCTAATTCACATTTATATAAAACTTTAAGATTTGCAACTGACTTCATACATATCTCCTTAGATAAAGGGCACAAGTGGAGAAGTGAGCTTTGGCCAAGAGTAGATGCACTCCATCATAGACTGGAGCAAAAGAAAAGAGATGGGGAGTGATTCAGAGGGTTTTGCAATTTGGAGTGTGAAAGAAGAGGGAGCTCACAAACGCCAGCTTCTCTTTTCTCATAAAGTCGGAGGCAAGGTCCTGAAGTTTGCTCTTTTTTGTTTTTCTTAATATACAAATGTATTATATAAGAGCATATAACATTCTCAAGGTATTTATTACGTGAAGATAATAGAGTAAGATTCATTCAAGCAACTAACTTCCTTTGGGGAAAAAATTAATTTTTTTTCCTGAAAAGGCTCATTATGCTTTTTAAAGTCATATTTCCATCCTTTTCAGCTGCCCATTTGGCTTAGAAATCATCCCACAGGAATCAGGAATATTAGGGCTTAAACTCCTTTAACACATTTTAAATTTCATAAATAATTGAGGTGCAGGTTGCTAGGCTGCAGATGATTTCCATTTCATCTTATCCTATTATAATGTAATTTCGGCTTGTTTCACTGTTTTTTTTTTTTGCTTTGAGGTTTTTTTTTTTTGCTTGTTCTAATCCTAAGAGCCTGAGTTGCAGTATTTAATTGTAACTATTCTAAGAAAATGACTCTAGGTCTTTTATTTATGTTATTTCTTTGTACATATTTGAACAAGAAAAAATGTCAATGGCATTACCCTGTTAAATATACTAAGAATCCCAAAGAAGAGAAGTAGCAATGGACTGGATTCCTGCTTTCCTGCTTCCAAGACTTCTCTTGGATTCAGTTCACCTAGAGATAAAGAATTCCCAGCAGAGCAGCTGGGAAAGGGGTGGTGGGTTGATATTAAGGTGTCTCCTCCATTAGAATGTCAGGTCAGTTTGAGGACTGTCTCTTCTTTGTATTTGTGTTACATGGGCTCAGCATAGTGAATGGAACATAGTAAATGCTTAACACATACTTTTTCATTCATGCAACTCACTGATTTCTTTACATAATTTTATAGTTAAGAACTGATACCTTCATTTCCCACCAGCTGTGCTGCTTGGTTTTGACTCCACCATTATTGTGCTCCCTCAGGATAAGCTCATCACCAGGAAACTCATCATGGAGATTGCTTCAGCTGTGGTACTCACACCTCATCAGTACCCTCAGTTAACTTTCCCCTTTGATTGGAGAAGGGTTGGAAGGCAGAAGAAAAAACTCCCAAAACTTCCCTTTATAGAGACCTCAGAAGTTCTAACCAAAACTTCATTTCCTACCAGGTGTTCTTGGTCTTTCCTAATGTTCCACTCCCCATTCCCATGACTCCTCAGACAAAAGCCACCACTTTTTTATACTATCATCTCTTTCTATTAGAACATAAGCCCTTATGAGGGCAATAACTGTCTCATTTTGCATCCCTAGCATTTAGCATAATGCCTTGCACATAGTAAACTTTAAAAAAAAATTTTTCATTTGAAAAAATTAATTCACTAACTCACTGTAATGATTATCACTTGTTTAGCTGTTCGAATGGGAAAGGTTCTGTGGAAGAATCTATCCCTCCTTAGCTCCTGCCAGTGCAGGCACTTTCTTTTATTGACTGAAGTAAACTCCTTTTAACTCAACGACCTGAGGAATGGCATGGCCTGAACTCAGTGAGATAGATTTCTGTTCATTTAGATGTGAGCCAGCTTTCCCCAAAGCAAACTGATTCCTTCCATTGTCAAAGCTTCCAATAGTAGGCTATGCTTGGAGTTGTAGCTGAGATACAACCTTGTCTTCTCAATTGGTAAGTCAATATCAGTCATTCAATAAGAATGTATCAAGCACTCGTTATATGCCGAGAACTAAGCTAGAAGTAAGTGACTGGGTTTGATTAGAAATAGTAGACATAGTTTCAGCCAGGTTCTTTGCAATGTTCGCTCTTGACCTTTGCTTTCTCTCTTTCTTTCTGAAGACTGACTGGTTCTATGAAACAATGAGGTAGTAGGGAAACTCAGCAGGCCCCCAATGACTTTGTGGACGGAAGTGGATAGGTGGCTGCCTTTCTGGGTAACAGAGAAGTGATTGGAATTCCCTTCATTCTCTCCCTCTCCCCTCTTTCCTTTCCTCCTTTTTTCCTCTCACCCTCCCTCCCTCTTTTCATTTTATATAGGAATGAATCATCTTTGATAGATTAGTATTCCCTATGGCATATGTTCTTTTTTCCATAAAAAACCTCTCTTTCTAGACCAAAATTGTCCTTTTATGGGGTGGGTGGGGTAGGGGAGGGTCAGCTTAACAGGTTCTCTGATCAAGGCCTAAAGATCCCAGGAGTGCTGGCAACCCTAATAATTTTGAAGGCAAAATAGACTCAACAGCTGATAGAAGCTGAGGTTTCTCCCAAATTCAGTAGCATAGAAGAATAGAGGGACTGGTACAAAACAAAATTAGAATCAGATTTGTGTGGAAAATAGAGATACGATTTACTAAGTAATCAACAATGCTGAAATACAATAAGCATCATTCTAGGGAAAGCTCAAATTTAAGAAGTACATTAAATTTTAAATAACTGCTTTCCTCGAAGTAAAGCTAGGAAGACTCTTCCATCCTACCCAGAGAAAAGAAGAAGGTGGTGCACAGGGGGGAACAATATCCACATACCTCAACTCCCTCAGGACCAATGAAGATATTTGATAATAGGTTGAGGCAGTTGTTTCCAGGATTGGGGGAGAGCGGGTCAGTTTGGATAGCTGTGGGAAATCATGAATAGGATTTCCAGAGGGAAGAGTCCTTAGATATCATCTAGAGATCCTTTTATAGATGAGGAAACGGGGGTCCTGAGAGGTTAAGTAATATGACCAAGGTCATGAAGCCAGTCAGTCAATAAGCATTTAGGGTTAAGGTTAGAGTCTGAGGATTAGGGTTAGAGTTGGAGGCAAAATTTGGGTTAGGGTTAGACCTGGAGGGTTTGAGGCAGAGGGGGAGTTGGAGTCCTAACCCAAATTAGGGTTAGAGTTCAAGGATTAAGGTTAGTGTTTAAGTGTCTATTATGAGCATGGCACTGTGTTAAATCCTGAGAGCACATAAGCGTTTTATTAGACCCTTACCTGAAAACATTCCAGACTTGTATAGCTTTCAGGAAGTTAAAGTCACCTCCAACTGGGGTGTCAGCACCAGGGTAGGAGCTCTTCTCCTCTTAGAGAGCTGGCTCTACATTAAAAATATTATGGATTCACAATCCCATTGCAGTGCTAAACCTCAGTACAGGGGTAGATACAAATCAACTGCTGGTTTGCCAACTAGTAGGCGAACATGAATGTTCTTGGGGAGTAGCCAACATACTTTACAAAGAATAAATCCTGCCAGACTAATTTTTTTCTTTGACAGACTGACAAGGGGGAAGTGGTAGATGTAATATATCCAGACTTCACTAAGGCCTTGATTCCATTTCACATGACATTTTTCTTCTATAAGCTAGTAATGCATGGTTTGGATCACACTACTGTCAAGTGAAGGCATAAGTGGTTGGAAAGTGGCAATCAAAGAGGGGCTATCAGTGACTTTATGCCAACCCAATGTGGTCTGCAGGTGCTGGCCTTGGAATCAGGCTTTAGCTAATGGGCAGTAGAACTGAGAGCAAATTCAGTAATTTGACACTAATACAATCTGAAGGGATTGCTGACACCTTGGGAAGCAGGTGAAGACTATAAAGATCTTTATAAAATAGGGGGTCAAGAGAATAAGCCGCCTGGGCTTCAAAGCTGCAGTATTAGCCAAATGAGTTTTGGAAGGACTGATGGGAAGAGGGATGCTATATGTGACACTTTTCAGAATAATACTGGCTGTGTTCTTATTTTCCACTTTTTTTTGGAGGGGGAGAGATTCTTCAATTAACGATCTAGATTTTTTTTTGCTTGTTTGTTCTTTGTCAGGACCTGTGACTTCTGAAGTAGATACTCATCTGACTCATGAAAATCAATGCATCTCTAACTTTTGAGTCTTAGAGAATTGCCAAGACACTGAGAGGTTAAAGGACATGGCCAGGGTCATACAGACAGTATATGTCAAAGATAGAACCTGAACCTCTATCTTCCTTACTCCAAGGACTTCTCTCTATCCATGATGCCATAATCTCTGTATCCTTAGTCACTTAGTTCCCTATGGTACAAAACTTAAAATTAAGAATTTGTTGCAATGCAGTGGATGTATCAGGGAACAATTTAAACACAAAGTCATTGTTTCTGGAGGATTTCATCCACAAGAAGCAGAAAACTGGCCCCCAGCTACAGAAGAGACAAAGGACAATGAGCCACGCTTATCTACATCTGATGTTACCGCTTTCTGTCTGAATTCAGATTACCCTCTTTCCACCACTTCAGAATAACGCACAAGCTACAAACCTCCCAAGGCCCACTTCTACCCGAAAACCTGGGGTCTTCTTCAAGGTAACGTGCCATATTCAGCCATATTGATTGCATATTTTCTGGTGTAATAAGAGCTGTTGTCAGAGGAGGGCTAGTCTGTAACCTCTCCCCCAACGCCCCCCCAAACCTTCCTCCACGGCCATGGCCCAAGGCACCCAGCCTCCAGTCCCTGAGTTGTAACTCAGGAGCCTGTCAAGGTCATGCTCCTTCCAATAAGGGTCCATCAACTTTGCCAGACTGGGTCATGGGAACTGAGGCACAGGCCCAGTAATAGCCAAGACTGCAGATACTGCCATTATTTATTATAGTATTTATGTATTTCTTAACTATTTAACATATGTAAAACTGTGGTATCATTTTTTAAATGAAGTTATTATCTTTGGGAGTGTGTCTAGGTATCATTGATGAAGTTTTTTGAGAGTTGTGCTCCAGATGCTATTTCTGCCATAAGTCCTTTGGTTTTTATTGCATAATTTTCCATAGAGGGGTGATTTTTAAGAATGCATATGATGTATTATAGCAGAACTGACGGTACTCTGTAGGTATTGCTTGTAGACTCGGGGCATAGCCACAACGGTGGCACAGAGGAGCGGGCATTAGAAAGGAGAAATGATCAGCACAGTGATTCCTGTTTTTTCTCAGGCTAGGTGTGTGACCTGTGTTTGCACCCTCCATAAGCTGTTTGTTGGAGGCCTAGTCTGAATGGCACACACTATGTCAGTAATAAAAAGATGTGCTTGTCCAAAATACGGGCTGGTTATAAGTATTCTTGTTACCTAGACACTTCCTTGGGCTATGTCCCTATGTAGCCACAGAACAAGGTGGAAATTGAACCAATTACCTGGATAATGAATCTATAAACTCCCTTTGCCTGAGGTATAGAAATAAATGAGGCAAAAATGGCTCGGGTTTGGTTTTGGCTTAAATTATTCTGGTAATTACTTCAATTCTCCTTTTACTGTATGTATGTAGACCCAGGTTTCAAACCTACAGGACTTGGAATATCCACCTAGGGGCTATTTGTATGCTGTGGCATTTGAGGAATCTTCAAAAGTTTAATTCAAACGTGTTTAAAGAAAAGCTGCTTTCTAGCTTCTTTCTTTTGAAGAAATAACATTGAGACTGGCATTAGCCAAGAAAGATGAGGATCTTCCTTTTGGTCTAAGCCTGCCTTCTTTATTCTTGCTTCAGACATGATTTCTGTTTTTGATGTCCCAGGGTTAGGGATGAAAAGAATTTTGGATTTAGTTAAGTGAGTTACCAGCATCTACCTTCTTAAAGTCTCAGAGGCTGCCCGCAGACTGACTGATTAGACGGGAGCAAACAAAGGAAAACAAGACAGGCATTGTGTCCTATTCAGAAATCAGCTGCTCCTGGATGGGAGATTTGAGTGTAGCTTGGCCCCACTGCTTACAAGGCAGTTGTCATTTTATTTATTTATAATCAGTTCCCAAAACAAGAAGGAGGGAAAAAAAATGAGTGGCCCCTCCCCTAATGCTGCAGTATGTCTCTCAGGGATGGAGTAAACAATGAGCACACTGCAGAGAGTTAAAAAAACAATGAGTCCTGCCCAACTGGCCAAGAAAACCCTGGCCCTCCTTTCTTCCTTCCTCCATCACTGTCTTCCCCTCCACCTCCACCACCCCCACCCCCTCCTTCAAACAATAATTTCTTATTTCATTTCATTCTTTCAGCCTTTATATCATTTTATGGTTTACTCAGTGATAAGGGGAGCCTTTTTTGTAAAACTGGGAGGCAGGTATGTGATCAGTTTCTGTAGCTTTTACTTATCCAGCGAATTGTTTATGATATTCCCATGAAGGGTTATTGTCATCAGCTCAAAAACAATTCTACTAGGTATATAGAATCATGATTATCCATTGACATTGCCCCGTCTAAAAATGTCCCATCAATCCCCAAACTGTGCAGATAAAATGATTCAATGAAGGCAGAGATGGAAGAAAAACAATGTTTGCCTTTTCTCAGGTGCTTGGGGAAAAAATGTATGTAACTTTTGTACAGTCTAAGCACTCAACCTTTTATGCTATAAAATCAGATGCAATCAGCTTTAGTTTCTACCAAAGACCTACTTTCTCTTTGATTCTACATCTTGAGTTCCCAGAGGAAGCTGCTTACGTATTAAAGAAAATCATCCTCTCTTTACTGGTATCAACAAGTATTTGTTCATAGTTGGTTTACATCTGCATAAATATGTGCCCTGCCTCAGGATTTGAATTCATATCTTCCTGATCCCTGCTCTACCATACTGCCTCTCTAGTTTTGTACATATGAATATATATATATATATAAAACATAATATAAGCTATAACAGAGGAAAACAGGACTATTTATGTGTGTATGTATATATATTGTGTGTGTGTATGTATGTGTGTATGTACACTACTATAATAGTTTTAGTAGAACTGGAGAAAAGCAGAACAGCAGAAATATATATATATACACACACACACACACACATACATATATAATATACACATAAATACATGTTTATATTACATAATAAAAAATTACATATACTAGCACTCTGATTTCTAGTTCTACTTTTAAAAAAAGCACTTTAAATGATAGAACAAACAAAAGGGTCTGTGTCATATTCTGGATTCAAGTTCTGAGATTGTGTGACCCTGGACAAGTCATTTAACCTCTCAATGTCCCCGTTGAGTAGTTCTCCATCTGTGTTGGAAGAGTGAGTTTTCTTAGAGGAGTTTCCTGTACCAACAAATAATGATAATGATAACTGGCTTTTATACAGCACTTTAGGGTTTGCAAAGTGCTTTACAGATATTATTTCTTTATCCACACAGCAACCTTGCAAGGCAGGTACTATTTTTATCCCCATTTTATGGATAAGAAAACTGAGGTAGATAGAGGTTAAGTAACTTGCCCAGGTTTACATAGTAAGTGTCTATGGCTAGATTTGAACTCAGGTATTCCTGACCTTGGGTCCAGTGCTGTTGTGCCAACCACTGACTAGTCAGCAAATGTGAAAATTTAGCTAGTCAAATATGCAGTCATAAAAGCAGGAAGTTTCACAAATATTTTCACAACAATCTCACTGTTTGTTCATTTACTTCTGAGGAATGCTGCTGTAGTGTTGCTAATTAAAAAAAACACTTTTAATGTATATGGCTAGACTGATAGAGGGATGTTTTCTCTCTCCTCAAAACATTTTTTGATTGTACAGTTGGTCAAAACCATCTGTGATCCAAATAATTGAGTAAATGGCTCCAAGTGCATAACAGCATATACTACTGCATGGAAAAAAATTATACCAATGATAACTTTTCATTTTAAGAAAATATACCAAAACTTAGTTATATGTCATAAGTCTTGGACGTATTTTAGTTTGATGTATATTATATTAAATATGTATGTATATATTATATGTATTATGAGTATATATATTACATATTATGCCAAATATTAAGGTTGGCTAGTTAATCGTAACATGAGACAAAATGATAAGCCAAGTCAAAATAACATAGGTAAAAGATGTTACCATTAACATAGGGGCTGATACTAGCAACATTCTGTTAAGCATTGAAGAACATATGAGACATTGTCTATGTATGCAGCCAATGTGGCCATTATCTAGAAGTGTTGGCATTGGCTGCAGTTGGGACTTTAGTAGAAACAAATATTCTTGAAGAAAAACAGCTGGTAGAACTCTGGTGTGATCCATTTTGATGTTTGCCTGCTCTGAATGGAAATAAATAAACATCACATTGAATCCTTTGTGTTTCAAAAACTAGCATTCTTAGTCGAAGATGAGAGAACATGAGGAGATTCAGAAATCTTTTCATTTTGAAAATAGATCTTTCAAAACAATTCACCTGCAAAATTCAATGTAGCCCTAATAGACCCAGAAAGTACATTCTTACCTTCAAGTACCCAGATTTCTAACCAATATCTCTTACTTGGAGGACAGTGGCACAGCAAGATGAGTCTCATCTTTTCCCTTTTTCATAAAACTAGAGCAACTTATTACTTTAAAAAAGCATTCAGTTTAACAAAAAAGTAATTAAATCAGTTATTTAATATCAAATGGACAAAGTATCATGAAACTATCTTTTTCCCCACTTATCAGATTGCTTTGGTGTGAATATAGCGCAATCTGAGGCTGGTGGGGGAGGAAGAGAAGAGTGAGAAGGGAGAGAGAGAGGGAGACAGAGAATTATTTTAGAGAAAAGGCACCCCATCCTCCTTCAATAGAGCATGCTGACAGCTCTGCATCATCTGCATTTCTGGCAGAATCAGCATATCCTTTACTCCCACAGGTCAGAACACCATGCGCTGATGCTAAATGACAGCAACAAATGTCGTTCATTCGACCACCTCAGCAACAGAGGACTACAGGGTATATAATACTTATCTCCTCCCTCACAGGGGTAGGGCAAGACTTAATTAATGATTGCAAAACAGTTGGAGGTCTACATATAAAAGTTGCTATATAATTGTAAGGATTGTGGTGAGGCAGAGGAATAGTATTAAAAATTTATTGGGGAAGGAAGGGGATTTAACAGGTGATTTTATGTTTTACTTTGAAAATGACACCAGAGAGAAATGAACTGGCTTTCTAAGTACCAGAGGAAAAGAAGGGGGTGAACTTAAGAAAAGGTACTCTATAAATCCCAAAGTATTATTATTTTAGTTTTATAGCTTAGATTAATCTGGTTTTAATACACAATAACAATAACCAGCACTAGCCAAGTACACTGTAATCATTTGTTATTGAGATTAAAATCTCCCAGTTATATGATGGTTATCTGTCTTTTGAAATGTCACCGGTGTATAATGAATTCCAAGTTCCTTAGATGTTTAACAAGGATACCTCAGCTGCTAAGATGATAATTGGATTTTCTTTGATGCCCCTCAGTTTCCAGTAGGTTTGTTTCTCTGGCAGAGTCACATGCTTATTTATCTTATTTGCATTTTGTTCTAAGGCAGATTTTGCATAGCATAGCAGCAGTATACACATTCTGTTTAGTTATTAAAATTTTCTTGGATGATACTTGGGCAGAATTTGTTTCTATACTAATAAAATTCGTGAGTTTTTTTTTTATCACAACATGTCTATGGGTCCATATTCATAATGGAGTCAACTCCTTTGCCAGTCTCACATTTGAGAAACAGTAAATTATATAAAGGATCACCAATAATGTTATGCCTATTAGCAGGATCCTCAGCAACCAAAGTATGTCAATTCTAGCTGCATTCTCTATTGTCTTGTCACTTAATGCCACCATTTGTGACAGTTAAGTGACAGTAGATGGAATGCTAGATTTAGTCAGGAAGACCTGAGTTCAAATCCTGCCTCATGCTAATTAGCTTTTGACCTTGGGCAAGTGTCAGGGAAACTGAAACCTGCTGGAAACTGAGGGGCATCACTTAACCTCTCTCAGCCTCTTTCCTCATCTGTAAAATGGGATAATAAAAACACCAACCCCATGAGATTGTTGTGAGCATTAAATGAGATCACATGCAAAACAACTTTACAAACTTTAAAGTATTGCTTTAAATGCTAGCTATTATTATTAAAATACCTTTATTTATTTATTGGAGGGGGGAAGGCAAGGCAATTGGTGTTAAGTGACTTGCCCAAGGTCACACAGCTAGTAAGTGTGTCAAGTGTCTGAGACTGGATTTGAACTCAGGTCCTCCTGACTCCAGGGCTGGTGCTGTACTCACTGCGCCACCTAGCTGCCCCTGAAATACCTTTATTTAGAGATATCAAAATATACTTTCGATGCTTAAAACTCTTAATTATGTTTACTGATACATGAAACTATAATCATCTTAAAGCTTACTTATATCATATCTGATGGTTTAAAAGGTACTTTGCTATGCTCTATGCCATGCTACTTCTTCAATCTAGTCTTGGAGCCAAGAAGTCCTGAATTTGAGTCCTGCTTCTGACAGATATGCACAGCTAGGTGGTGCAGTAGATAGAGACTGAGCTTGGAGTCAGGAAAACCTGAGTTCAAATCCAGCTTCAGATACTTAGGATCCTGGACAAGTCACTTAACTCTGTTTACCTCAGTTTCCTCATCTGTAAAATGAACTGGAGAAGAAAATGGCAAACTACTTTGTCAAGAAAACTCCAAATAGGGTCATGAAGAGTCAGACGTGACTGAAATGACTGACCAACAACAAGTCTGACAGATATTGTTTGTGTAACCTTTAGCAAATCATATAAACTCTGTGTTCCATGCAGTTTTCTAAGACTGTAATTTGTAGAGAAGGTATCAATTTGCATTGGTAGAGGGATTTTTTAAACCAGGAATTTCCTTAATGCTAATGAAATCATGGTATATGTGTACACACCACGCACACACAACTAGGAATAAGGACTACAACTGTGAATTCACTGTTACACAGAACTCCCAGAAGAAGAAACTTCAGATTGGCACCTTTTCTGCAATCTATATCCTTAAAGAGTTTCCTAGAATCCTGTGAGGTTAAATGACTTACCAGCCATTAAGTGTGACTTTTCTGACTCCAAGGATATCTATCTATCTGTCTGTCTATCTATCTGTACATCCATCCATCCATCTATCTTCCACATATATGTGTATATACATACATATAGGTTGAATTGATAATTTATTATGAAATGGGGCAGGTATGCCCAGTTCTTTGGGTACTGAAGACTACGATGGCAGTGGGAAGTAAGGCTGAAATAACACTTTAATAAGGCACAAAGTGTGTAGGGGTAAATAACACAAAGTACAGAGACAAGTGAGGAGGAGTATAGAGGCAGATGTGGAGAGAGATAAGATGATGGAGAAAGGCAGGCAGTGTGGGGAAGAGCATGTGTAGGTGGAGAGGCACAGAGAATCACCCATGGTGACCATGGATTAAAGTTGGGAAGCACTTGGCAGCATGTACCTAGATGGAGATGGAAGAGGACTCAGGGGGCAGGAGTCTGGGGTCTCATTTTATAGGGCTTGTGAGGGACATACTAATTCTCATCTGTGCCACCTTGGAGGTTACTCATTAACTTGTCCAGATCATCTCAAAGTTGTCTGTAAAACTTTGAAAGATAACATGTACACATCATCTCAAAATTTTCAGCACTATTTGGTGTTCTGTTGGTCTTACTTCGGATGTCTGGGAATTGTCTGAGATTTACATATCATAGGGCCCAAAGGCCCTGACAGCAAAGCCTAGATGACTTAGCCTGATTTCGCACATATTACCAGGATGTGATTTTTTTGGTCAATATATGAAATAATTTGCAAATTATGCTCTTCTGATCTTTGGGGCAATCTGCATGTGACTTCTAGGTTTCCCTTTGTAATTTTACTTCTTGCTATTGCTACTTTGTACCGACTAGATGGAGAGAGGTAGTCAGGAGGACTAGAGCAAGATACAATTTTGACACATAGGTATTTGTGTATGTATGTGTTTGTATGTGCATGTACACATACACATTCATGTAACCTAAGAATCAAAGCTCTCCTCATTGGTGGAGATTGATTATTTAGTGTTGCACATCCACATAAGGGACAGAGCTGGTAAAAGCTTGGGAGAAGAGATCGTCTATCTTCTGACTTCTAGCTTTTAGAGAAAAGACCTATAGTTCCAGGATCTCTTCAAGTTCCTGAAAAGAGAAAAAGACTCTGGAGAGAAGCCAAAATGTAGAGGAGTGCCATTTTAATCATGTCCCTATTCCCTGTAAACTCACAAGGGACTTTGGAGAATTTCCTCTTGGGCAAAAACTGAGACCATCTCTTTGTTGGGGTGAGTTATCTTGCTCCTAATGGCAGAGCTTATTCACTCTGTGTATTTTCTGATATATTCTTTGCTGTATAACATTTCTGTTTTAATAAATAAACCCATTTAGGTAAATGGATTTACTTATTCTATGTGTTCATTATGGAACTAGCACTTGGTGAGAAGGGCATCAAGTCTATACACATCTCTGCATATAAATAAATATGGATATGTATGTGATATGTATACACGTACATGTATAAATACATTATGTTATACAAATTATGAATATTTGTCACAACAAAAGTGGAAGCATTAGACCAGTTTTAGAGGTGGAGAAACTAAAATTCATTTAAATGAAGTAATATGCCCAATGCCACAACCAGTAAGTGGTAGAACCAGGACCTGCATCCAGATCTTACTTATGATTTCAAATCCACTGCATTTTTATTTACTAAATAACAGCTCTAAAATAAAATAAAATAGCTCTACATAGCTATTTTAATCTATATCTACACATACTTATTGGTTTATCTCTTTTTGACAAGCTACAATTTTTGTTTTAAGGACTTGATGGATTGAAGCCTTCCTCGATCCATATATTCATAGAATTGGAATAGATTTTTAACTCTTTGTTGTAGAGCCAATAGTTCAGAATATGTTTACCCTGATCTCTTATCTTTGAATAATAACTGGTCCTTATTTAGCTTTCTAGATTGTAAAATGAAAATTAAAATGGAGTATATGGGTCTCTGAAACTTTTCCCTATTCTTTAAGTATGACTTGACTATATTGCCAATTGAAAGCTGTAGAATAATGCTTGATTTGTTCATTACTTAATACAAGTAATTATAATTTGAAGCCAGTTTTATAAAGCTGTAAAATTTTTTGTAGATATAAGTGAATAGTGCAGCATGATTGTAGAAGGAGTACTATTTTCTAGGGCCCTATCTCTTCCTAGAGCCCTAACTCTCACAGGCTAGGATGGCTTTTCCTTAAAAAGTATTGAGAGACTTCCGGGGGCAGAGCCAAGATAGTGGCTGAAAAGCAGGGACTTGCGTGAGCTCCCTGCCAGGTCCCTCCAAAAAACTATAAAAAAATGGCTCTGAAAAAATTCTAGAACTGCAGAACCCACAAAAAAGCAGAAGGAAGCAGGGATCTAGCCCAAGACAGCCTGGATGGTCGCTGGATGAGGTCTATCGTGCAAGGAGCAGAGGGGAATGGAGCTCAGTGTGGGCGGTGGCAGGACCAACCAGACCAGCTGGAACAGGCCCTAGTGCCCTGAATCAGTGAGCTGTGGCAGCTACCAGACTTCTTAACCCACAAACACCAAAGACAACAAAGAAGGTTAGTGGGGAAAAGCTGCAGGGGACAGAGTTCGCGGTTTGGCCACTGCCCCAGGGGCAGTGGGGGAGGTGCAGCTACAGAACTACAACTGCAGTTACTTCCGGCCCCAGGCCCCCGTGGTGGGAGGAATTAAGTGGCAGATCAGAGCAGGAGTGCAGAGCCTGCTTAAGATTTGCATCAGGTCCGGGTTGGTGGTTCTTGAGGAAGGAGGACTGCTGGTGTGGCAGAGCTGGCTGTATAGAAATAGCTCTGAAGTCAACAGTGCATCCCCTCAAGCTTGGAACAAAGTACTCTTTGCTCCACAAGCAGTCATACCCCGACGAAAAGCTCAAGGGTCAAGTAAGTTGGCTGGGAACATGGCCAGGCAGCGAAAACACACTCAGATTCAGTCTCAGACTTTGGAATCTTTCTTTGGTGACAAAGAAGACCAAAACATACAACCAGAAGAAGTCAACAAAGTCCAAGAGCCTACAACAAAAGCCTCCAAGAAAAAACATGAACTGGTCTCAGGCCATGGAAGAGCTCAAAAAGGATTTGGAAAAGCAAGTTGGAGAAGTAGAGGAAAAATTGGGAAGAGAAATGAGAATGATGCGAGAAAAACCATGAAAAACAAGTCAATGACTTGCTAAAGGAGACCCCCCCAAAATTGAAGAAAACAACACTTTAAAAAATAGACTAACTCAAATGGCAAAAGAACTCCAAAAAGCCAATGAGGAGAAGAATGCCTTGAAAGGCAGAATTAGCCAAATGGAAAAGGAGGTCCAAAAGACCACTGAAGAAAATACTACCTTAAAAATGAGATTGGAACAAGTGGAAGCTAGTGACTTTATGAAAAATCAAGATATTATAAAATAGAACCAAAGGAATGAAAAGTTGAAGATAATGTGAAATTCTCCTTGGAAAAACCACTAACCTGAAAATAGATCCAGAGAGATCATTTAAAAAATTATTGGACTACCTTAAAGCCATGATCAAAAAAAGAGCCTAGATATGATCTTTCAAGAAATTATCAAGGAGAACTGCCCTTACATTCTAGAGCCAGAGGGTAAAATAGAAATTGAAGAATCCACCGATCGCCTCCTCAAATAGATCCCAAAAAGAAAACTCTAGAACATTGTCGCCAAATTCCAGAGCTCCCAGGTCAAGGAGAAAATTATTGCAAGCAGCCAGAAGCAACAATTTGAAGTATTGTGGAAAAATAATCAGGATAACACAGGATCTGGCAGCTTCCACATTAAGGGACCGAAGGGCTTGTGAATACGATATTCTGGAGGTCAATGAAGCTAGGAATTAAAACCAAGAATCGCCTACCCAGCAAAACTGGGTATCATGCTCCAAGGCAAAATATGGATTTCAATAAAATAGAGGACTTCAAGCTTCTCTCAGTGAAAATACCAGAGCTGAATAGAAAATTTGACTTTCAAACACAAGATCAAGAGAAACATGAAAAGGGTAACAAAGGGAATAATAAGGCACTTACTAAAGTTGAACTGTTTTGGTTTACATTTCTACATGGAAAGATATCTGTATGATTCATTGAGACCTCAATATCATAGTAACTGAAAGGAATATGCATATATATGTGTGTGGTATACATATAAAACATATGTGTGTGTCTATGTATGTATATATGTAGGTGTGTATATATATATGTGTGTGTGTAGTAGGCATATATATATATATATATATATACACACACACAGAGAGACACACAGAGGGCACAGGGTGAGTTGAATATGAAGGGATGATATCTAAAAAAATAAAATCAAATTAAGGGATAAGAGAGGAATATATTGAGAGAGGGAGAAAGGGAGAGATAGAATGGGGTAAATTATCTCGCATAAAAATGGCAAGAAAAAGCAGTTTGTTGGAAGAGAAGAGGGGGCAGGTGAGGGGGAAGAGTAAATCCTTGCTCTCATCGGATTTGACCTGAGGAGAGAATAACATGCACACTCAATTGGGTATCTTACCCCACAGGAAAAAAGGAGGAAGAAGATAAAAAAGAGGAGACGATAGAAGGGAGGGCAGATGGGGGAGGAGGTAATCAAAAACAAACACTATTGAAAAAGGACAGGGTCAAGGGAGATAATTGGATAAAGGGGGATAGGTTAGGAAGGAGCAAAACATAGTTAATCTTTCACAACATGAGTATAGTGGAAGGGTTTTACATAGTGATATGCATGTGGCCTATGTTGAATTGCTTGCCTTCTGAGGGGAGGTGGGTGGGGAAGGAAGAGGGGAGAGAATTTGGAACTCAAAGTTTTAAAAAACCGACGTTCAAAAACAACAACAAAGAAAAAAAGTTTTTGCATGCAACTATGAATAAGATACACAGGAAATGAGGCATAGAAATTTATCTTGCCCTATAAGAGAAGAAGGGAAAGGGGGATGTGGAGGAGAGTGGGGTGACAGATGGGAGGGCTGACTGGGGAATGGTGCAACCAGAATAGATGCCATCTTGAGTGGGCGGGAGGGTAGAAATGGGGAGAAAATTGTAATTCAAACTCTGTAAAAAGCAATGCTGAAAACTAAATATATTAAATAAATTAAATAAAAAAGTATTGAAATCTATTCTTGAGCTTCAGCTGGTCCAGGGGTTTAGAGGCTCTATTCCTTGACCCAGCTTCTTGGTCACCCAAAGGAATTAAAGAGGCCAGCTTATGAGGAGTCAATGGCCCTTCAAAACTAGGTCCACGTCCCTCTGCTGCTGACCAGATTTGGGGGTGGGGGCATTTCTGCTGCTATTCTTCAGTTCTTCATCCTACAACAGAGGTTTTTAACCTTGTTGTATGTCATGGATCCCTTTGACAATTTAATGAAGTCTTTGGACCTCTTCTCAGAATACTGTTTTTAAATATATAAAATAAAATACAAAGGGTTGCAAAGTAAAACCTATATGAAAAACCTTTAAAATTTTTTTAATTTCATGAACTGCCAATTCATGGACCCCTCTACAACATATTAACTAACTGTCTATGGAATCAAGTTTGGCGGATATATGTAGTCATTTTCTCTACTCCCCTACTTTGAATTATAGTTCTTTATATCAGAAAAATTGCCAAGGAAATGTACTTGACCTGATTCTCACTAGATGTATCCATATCGTGGCCAACAATCTATATTTTCATTTCTATATTTTAAACGATATTGGTCCAGAAATCCAAATTCTCATCTCAAATATCATCCTCTTAATGAGCTGTTTACTTCCAAAACTTACTTTCCCTTCCAAAGTCCCTCCTTCAATTGGCAAGAGTGGATGGAAATACTCCTTTACCCCCAGAGTCTGTATCTTAATTGTAGGACTTTATAATCCCATCAGCATTTGTTTGGCATTCAAGACCTGTCCACAAACCAGTCACACCAATTATAGCTCATACTATGTTCTCCTATTACTTTGTGTTCTGTGACTATTTGGTACCCCCATACATACCATGTTTACTGCTACCCTGTCTTTGCTCATTCGCTTTCTTTGTCCAGAACACCCTTTCACCAGCTCTCTGAATATCTATCCATATTCTAAGGCTCACTCAAATGCCCACCTCCAGAAGCCTGTCTGATACCCTTCACTGGTAATCACCATCTTCCTCACACCTCAAGATTTTTTGAATTTCTCTTAACCTACTTAATGTTTATAGTATAGTATTATAGTTATTTGAATAAGTAGCTTTCTATTAGACTTCATACAGAGATTGTGTTCTAAGATTTATATCTCCTCCCTCCCCTTGTGTCTAGCACAGAACTTTGTACATAGTAGGTACTTACTAGTTATTAGATGTTTGGATCAACTCAAATCTTTTGTTTTCAATTAAGGCTATTTTTCTCTTTTTCTAGCCTCAACAAAGATGACCACAGCTAGTTGTTCTCCTGGCCATTGTGTGAGGAGATGTTAAGTTCTAGAACGTGTCAAAATGCTATCACTTTTGAAGGCTTGTCACATAATGTAAAAGGAAAAAATTCTGAGAAATGTTCAACCTTTGCTAGCCTTTTATAACTAAAATGTTATATTCTTGGGTCCCTGAATACCGGTTCATTGTAAAATGTTAAGTCCTGAAAAGCTAAAAACAAAAATCACTTGCCTTCAAAGTTGTGATATTTTTCTGAGAGGGAGAAAGCAGTAGGATGGGGAAAATATATGTGACGCACACAATTAATTGAAGATTACTATTGGGAATAAAAAGAACACATGTATATATAACATCACATACATATGTATGTTTAATTCCATATTAACTAATGGACAAGTGATCAATGTACAGTTTACTCCAGAGGACATCCATAGTATAAATCACTGTACGTGTAACAGTAAACTTCATTAACAGTTAAAAATTAAAACTATTAATTAAAACCATCTTAAGGTACTACTAATTAAACCAGCAAAATAATTAAAATGATTAAAACCCAATGTTGTATAAGCTATGAGAAAACAGGTAGAAATGCATTTTTGTAACATTTTAAGGGTTAGGGTGCTATCCCCACCCCAATTAATCACAGAAGACCCAGACCACCTCAATTATCAAAAGTTTTAACTGGGTGTGAACAAGTCCTTAATCAGTTGAGCAGATTAAGTGCTTCCACTGTTGGATGAAATTAGAAAGAAGCCACACGGGAATCTTGTTTAGTTGAAAGAAGAAGACATACTCTAGGATTACAATATTATATTATACTATATATATGTAATGTATACACACACACACACTATATACATCATATATGTAATTAGTTCAGTGGTGGGCCAGTACACTAGTGAAGGACTCTATGCGGGGAGCACCATGAGAAGGCAGTGCCCTCTGTTTGTACGGAAGTAGCAGGGAAGGGGTAGAGTGAGCCCCAATGTAGTGTTACACTCCCCCATCCCTTATACTGGCTATGTCACTAGAGGGACTTAGACCCAGAGACAGATAATGCATCGAGAAAACATACCAAGTACAAACTAGTTACTAGACTCATGGAGGAAGCCTGTTTCAGAGAACATGACTCCTTGGAAGAGAAAAAAAGTCACTATGAACGCTACAGGGTGTTCCTAAAGTCTGGACACATCGGCAAAAATGCATATTTTCAAGAAATGAAATGAACGAAACTTTCAGCTACATTTTATTTAATTGGAATACTAACAAATAACATCTTCGATATGATTTCCATCATTTGAGATGTAAAGGTTGAGGCGCTTTGCAAGATTCACATGAACTCGATGCAATAACTCCATGTTGTCGTCAATTTTCCTATGTGTCCAGACTTTAGGGACACCCTGTACAAAGGCACAAGCCTTCCAAGTCAGTCAGAGAACTACACCTAAGGGAAACTTCATGAGGACTCTACAAGGAGAAAGGACTTCAGTAACCAAGAGCTGTGAAGGCAATATTTCCACCGTAAGTGTTCGTTATCGTTGTGTCTCACTACCGTTGTACTTTACTATGAATCTTGGTGGTTGCATTGACTTTTTTTTTTTTGCATTTCTATCATCTGAATAACACTTTGTTTAGATCTGGAGTTGAAAGCAATTCCTTGCTGAGATGCTGTGTTCTGAATGTGGTAGTTTATCTGCAGCTCAGACTGGTATAACTGAGCAATCTTCTGAGACACAGAATTCTTTAGAATTACCAGTGAACCCTGAGCATTTTCCAGGTCCATTTTGTGTGCAGGGGAAGAGTGCCAGTGAGCACTAGAATAATCAGCGTGTCAAGAGAAGCTAACCGTGTAGTGAGGAAAGAGGCTTCAGCTCAGATTTCAACATGAAGTTAAGGACTCCAAGAACCCCAGTGGCTAGGGCTTTAACCAATCCTCTCTACTTCAAAATGTCCACAATGGGTCAGAGCTGTCAACATCTGTTAGCTGTATGGAGCTCAGAATGGAACAAGAGAGTTTTTCTTGGATTAGAAAATCCCAAGATTGCCTTTAGTTTGCGAGAAACGTTTTTGTACTTACTCATTCTCACTTCATCTCCTCAGTAATATTTTTTTTTCTAAAAGCTAATTAAGTCTGACTAGTTGTCAGTGAGAAGCTTATTGGTAAGGTTCCTGAGTGATAGTACTAGAAATTCAGTCCCTCAGGGTTACCTTACAGAATTTTAAGAAAGTAAATAGCAGCTGCACTCCAGGGACATGGCCTATTGTGGTGAGTACAAATCAGGTAAACAACCCTGGAGGGAGTGTCGCATTCTAAACTGGTTGTTACTTAAAAAATAATGGTGCTTAAAAATATATTGTATCATTGGCCAACAACTCTTTTCCTAGGACCCTCTCTTTCAACCAAAAGGTACCATGAAGTAAAACAAACCAATACATTGACTATGTCTGACAATATATGCCTCATTCTGTACCCATAGTTCATCACTTCCCTACTATATTTCACTATCAGTCCTCTGGAATAAAAATCATTTATGTCATTGAAATGAGTTCAGATTTTTTAGTTATTTTTCTTACACTGTTTTCCTTTACATTACTTTACATTTCCTGGTCATTGCGTATGTATTTCTTGGGATTTTGCTTACTTTTTTCTGCATTGATTCATATAAGCTGTCCCAAGTTTCTCTGAATTCTTCATAGTCAGTGTTTCTCATGTCATAACAATTCTGTTACATCTGTATGTCACAATTTGTTTAGCCATCCCCCTATCTATGGGCATACACTCTATTTCCAGGTTGTTGCTGTTTTTTACTACTGCAGTAAATGGTGTTATGAATATTTTGTTACGTATAAGAAGGCCAGTCTTTGAGGAGGACAATCCAGCATGGTGTAACAGGAGCTGTGGGTATTCACACCCATTGGTCCAGAATTCTATCTTGAAAAATACACCCCAAGGATAATGCCAAAGGAGGTAAAACATTTTAGCAAACTATTCATCGCTGGCTTAACTACAATAATTAAAAATGGTAGCAACCCATATGACCCAAAATAAAGAAATGCCTGAGAAAACTAAGGCATAATCACCTAACGAAAATTAGTAGTAGCGTAGTTATGGAAATTACAAATATATGAACTGTGTAAACACGTGATAAGTTATCTGAATTATGACATTATATGGAAAAACTCAGAATAGAAAACAATGTGGATACATGGATTATAGCTATGTAAAAAATGTATATTCTCTGCAGATGTCATTTTTTGATGTTGCATATTGGAATGGAGAGTCTGGGTTCTTGAAAACCATAATAGTGATGCATCCTATCAAAAGCATGACTTTTGGGCAGTCAATCAACAAGCATTTAATAATAATGATTATAAACAACTAACATTTGTATAGCTCTGACTCTATGCCAGGTACTGCGCTAAGTGCTTTATAACTATTATCTCATTTGAAACTCACAGCAGCCCTGGGAGGTAGGCGTTATTATTTCCCCCATTTTACAGATGAGGAAACTGAGGCAAAGGAAGGTGAAGTGATTTGCCCAGGATGATGCAGCTACCAAGTATCTGAGGCTGGATTTGCTGACTCCAGGTCCAGTGATCTGTCCACTGTGCTACCCAACTGCCCCCCTATTAGTAAGCATCTACTATCAGGCATTATGCCAAGTGCTGGAAATAAAAAGAAAGGTAAAAGACAGTCTTTCAACGAGCTGACAATCTAATGGAATAGAAAACATGAAAACGACTATATACAAATAAGTTTATCTACTGTACAGAGTAAATTAGAGATAATCAATGGAGAGAAAGGCGCTAGTATTAAGGGGGATCAGGGAAGGCTTCTTGTAGAAGATAAGAGGTTTCACTGGGATTTGCAGGAAGCCAGGGAAGCTTAGGAGGCATATATAAGGAGACAGTGAAAGGAGGGGAGGAGTCAGTGA
Source organism: Trichosurus vulpecula (assembly GCF_011100635.1). NCBI lineage: Eukaryota > Metazoa > Chordata > Mammalia > Diprotodontia > Phalangeridae > Trichosurus > Trichosurus vulpecula. The sequence goes on along the minus strand of NC_050577.1, from coordinate 140,576,527 downwards.
AAAGGGCTAGATTCTAGAGATGGAGGAACAGCAAGGAGTCCAGTGTCACCTGATTGAAGGGACCCAGTGCGAAGTAAAGTGGAAGATTAGAAAGGTAGTAGGGGGGTAGGTTGTGAAGGGCTTTGAATGCCAGAGGAAGCATAGGAGATTATTGAATAGGGGGTGGCACTGTCAGATCTCCCCTTTAGGAAAATTAACCTGTCAGCTGAGTAGAAGGTGACTGGAATTAGGAGATTAGAGGCAGGGAGATCAACCGCAAGGTTATTGCAATAGTTCATATAGGAGGCGACGAGGGCCTGTATCATGTTGGTGGCCCAGTAAAGTACTCTGTAATTCTAAGTCAGATTTACCTAAATTTGTCAAGGCTTATCATCGATGGTTGCTAATCAGGTAAGGGATTATTGATCATGTGCACTTCACAAAGGCCATCTATGAACACTCTAGGTATAGAGTTTATAGTCTCTCCAAGTACTGATGTATTGAAGTATGCAGCTACCAAATGTTACAAGATCTATTTTAACAAAAGAGTAGTTGAATAGAATTACTTTAGGCCAGGGACTGTTTCAATTTTATCTTTGTAGCCTCAGTACCACACCGTACCTTGGATGGAGAAAATGAATAAATGAAGTAGTAATTTATTATATGCTTACTGTGTAAGTAGGAGGTACTTTAAAATTCCTGTTGATAAATCAGAATGATTAGAAGAGACTTAGAGTGTGGTAGGTGGCATTTCATAGTCATTAGGTTCCTTTTTTGGTAATAGTTGTTGCCTAATATTTTTTAAAAAAAATTCATACAAAAGAATTCTACTTTCCTCTAGTTCTACTAAAATACAAAGCCCTTAAATGACAGAGAGCACAAGGAGCACGTTCTATGGCAACCTCCAGAGATATTCAGTTTAATTGCATTGATCTTACTCCATGAGGGTTAAACACAATGGTTCCCCGAGTTATATATCATTTTTATTGAGGTTAATGTGTAGTCAAGATCCAATTTCAGCAGCTCCTTAAGTTATTTGATGGGTTCTCCCCTGCCTCTCCAACATACCCCCAGCTGATCATGACACTTGGTCATTTTCATTCTAATTCCTGGTGTCACACCTAAGCACTATGCAGAAGTAGTACCTGTTTCTCAATCTTTTACTTTGTTTTTGTAGTCCGGAGTGGTTTAAAAATGGCAGAGTCGAATTGGCACCAGACTTTGAGGTAAGATTCAGTTTCCAGTCCTGTCTAGGGACAACTAAAGTTGTGTGCCTTGGCCACGTCTTTAAATGAATGGTTTCCCATGACTCTCAGGATAAAATACAGATTGGTAGTTAAAGCCCTCTACAATATGGCTACAGCCTACTTTTCCAGATTTCTTTTAAACTACTTGTGTTGTGAGCACTATATTCCATCCAAACTTTTCTAAGAACATTCTGGGTCAGGAAGATCCAAGTTCAAATCATCCTCAGCGCATAACAGTGTTTTGATCTTGGGAAAATCACTTAACCCTCAGTCTTAGGTTTCCTCTTGTGTAAAATGGGGATAGTAAAACTCCTACCGTCCAGGATTGTTGTAAGTATCAAATGAGACAAAGTGCTTTGCAATCTTTAAAAATATCTTTATAAAAAAAATCTTTATAACATTCCAGCTACTACTTTTCGCTGCACTCAATGCTCTACTTTCTGCCTCTGTGCATTCGCCCTAGCTATATGTTCCCAGGCTTGGAATGCGCTTCCTTTTCCTTTCCTTCTCTTAGAATCCTTGTCTTACTTGAAGATTCACATTAGTACCACCTCATCACAAGACCTTCTTCGATCATCTTAGTTGTAAGCCTCAAGTCCTCTTCAATTTTCCTTATGCTACACTTATTTAGGTGCATGCTTTATCAAGCCACCAATGGAAGCCTGTGATCTTTAATTTCTTTTTGTTTTTGTGTCCCCAGCACCTTGCACAAATTGGGCACTTAATGTTTAAGTGGAAGTGAGGTGAAACCTTCTGAATCTGTTTCCTCTATCCATAAAATGGGAATAATAACGCTTTACTACTCTTATCACAGGGTTGTTGTTTGAAACAAACAAGATGATGTTGTTGTTGTTGTTTCAGTCCCGTCCAGCTCTTCATGACCCCATTTGGGATTTTCTTGCAAAGATACTGGAGTAGTTTGCCATTTTCTCTTCTCCAGCTTGTTTTACAGACAAGGAACTGAGGGAAACAGGATTAAGTGACTTCCCCAGGGTCACACAGCTAGTAAGTATCTGAGATTGGATTTGAACTCAGGAGACACTTGGGAGCTGTTACTTTGACAAGTCATTAACCTTCAACGGATCCCCATTACTCTCAGGATAAAATACAGATTGGTATTTAAGGCTCTCTGCAATGTGACTCCAGCCTACTTTTCCAGATTTCTTTTAAACTACAATCCCTCTATGAGATCTATATTCCAATCAAATTTCTAAGCCCAATGCTCTATCCATTATACCCTTTTAAAAACTCTATGTGAGCTATTCTTATATAGTTGAATTATTATTGTTTTTCTAAGAAGCAGCATGACACATAGAAAAATCATTCATGTTAGAGTCAGAAAACAGAAGATCCAGTCCTGGTTTGACACGTACCAGCTTCAGTGACCCTGGGAAGTCATTTGGTGCCTTTTTGTTTCCTCATCTGCAAAAGTGTGAGTAATAGTGCTTGTATGAAGCACTGAGGTTGCAGAGTGGATAGAGCCTGGGTCTGGAGTCAGGAAGATCAGGGTACAAATCCAGCCTCTGACACCTACTAGCTGTGTTACCCTGGGCAAGTCACTGAGCCTCTTTGTGTCTCAGTACCTCAACTATAAATGAGGATAATTATACTACCAGACTTTTGAAGGGTTTTGCGAGGATTAAATGCACTAATATTTGTAAAGTGCTTCACACAATATCTGGCATCACAGTAAGTGCTATGTAAATAATGCTAGCTATAATAATTATTATAATAATGATTATTATATTATCATAATAACAATTACCTTATCACATAAGTTTCATGCAAAGAGAGGCCCTTTGGAAATCTGAAAGAAATTCATATGAAGTAGTGCTAGTGGAAGTAGCAGCAGCAGTAGCATTAGTAGAGATGGTAGCAGTGGCAGTAGTTGTCCAAGTCATTGATAAAAAAAAAAATAATTTCAGTACCAAATCCATTAAATCAGAGGACCAGAACAAAGGAAAACAGTGTTATGCCCAGGAAAGTGATACATTGTGCACCTATTTATTCTTCCATTCCCAATGCTAATTGTGGGAAGGGTTTAGGAGTAGCAACAATAGCTAATATTTATTGAGCACCTACTATGTGCTAGACCCTGTGCTAAACATTTTATAATTATTATCTCATTGATCCTCACAGAATCTTGAGAGGTAGGTGCTATTACTATCACCATTCTTCAGATGAGGAATCTATAGCAAATGGATTAAGCAACTGGCCTAGGGTCACACAGTTACTAGCATGCCAAGATCCCCTAGGAGATACACACTCATGCATATATATGTGTGTGTATGTATATATATGCATATATTATAGATACATATATATGATATACAGACCATCATGTCTCAGTCTCTAGGCCCAAGCTTGAACTTTTAATAGAGAGAAAGGTGTATTTGCCAAGAGTCAAAGCACCTGGTCTGCCAATAACTCACTTATATGAACTTGGACAAATAGCTGAAAATCCCTATGCCTAAAATCATATGGACTCAGGCTAAATCATCCTTCTTGGTAAGAAACAGAAGTAAAATAGGATAAATCATTTCTACTTTCTTCCTGTCATAGGCTATCAGCATCTTATCCACTGTGCTGCATGGTCCTAGCTATTCTCTTACCCCCAGCATAGCTAACACAAATAAAGAACAGCCTTTTTGTTGTTCTTGGTTTTCGTAGTTAGCCTTGACTGTTCCGGGCTTTTAGCATAACCACATTTTAAAAAATGATGATACTCCTTTGTATTCATGGCAAATTGTCTGCCCTTGCTTATACATCTTTTGTACAAGTCTCCTAATAACCCAAGTTGATCATGAATTCCCTGGGCACTCACATTAGTCTTTATTGACATCTTCCCTGTTCTACATTAGAATCGTTTATGTTTTTTATTAGCATTTTAAAATGAACATCCTATCTCTCTTGAGCTGACTTTTTCTATAGAATTTTTAAGCCACGGAAGGCTAGCTATCCTCTTCTAAATTCTTCGAAATCTGTTCTTCCAAATTCTAGATTGCATGTTGAACTCTGCCCATCTTTTCCTTCTTTATCTATCCCAAATAATAAAATGGTATGGTTACTTTTTCCCAAGGTTCCTATCCATTTATACTTTGGCAACCAGTTCCTCCTTATTGGTCATAATCCACATCTAGAATAATCCATTTGTTACTTCCTACATCTTTTAAAAATTAAATTATCATTAATTCAAGGCAAAGTCGTATTAACATCTCTGCTTCTGGCAGAGAAGATGCTAGTAGATGTGTGGACAGTTGGAGCCCTCCATCAATATTATCATATGATGCCTCCTTTTCAATTTGTTATTTGTTCACTTTGAACATTATTCATTTGCTCTTTCTGGCCAGCAGATTTGTCATATATTTCTATCATAAAAATGCTTTTATTTCTACCACCCTTGATCCTTGCCCAAATGACCGTCCACCATTCCCCAGACTCCTGGATTTCCTCGAAGGATTGTATCTTTTAATGTATTCCTTTGTTTTTCTACTCCCCTGTCCCTTTGATCTAATCTGTTCTTTCGAATAAAGGTTAATCTCTCACCACCATATTCCAGTGGAGTACAATCTCACCTATGAGGTTGAATTTGCCTCTTTACATTAAGATCTCCCAGCTGGCCTTTGGTTTATTACTCTTAACACTGCACGTTCATATGTAGACATGGAGTTTGAGTATGATAATTGACCCTTTTTATTGAATATTGCTTCCCATGAATTAATGGTTCTCTCCAATAGCATCCTTCCTGTGCTGTATCTGCTACTCTACGTGTCTCTAGCTTAGCAGATGTATGCGAGCAGTTTTTGCCCTCCCACTCTGTTTTCAAGTAAAAGCTTTCTCAATCGGCTTCATAAGTAGCCAGACTAATATATTTTTTTTTCTGGTTCTCACTAGATATGCTCTATCCTTGGCCACATGCCCATCATTCCTAAGCCTGAATCCTCAGGTCCACACATTTCAAACTTTTTCTCAGATACGTGTTAATCCTGGTGGTTCATTTCTCTTGTCTTTCTTTCTTTTTGGAAGCCAGTCAGTCAATAAATATTTATCAAGGCATTTTCTATGTGCTAGCGCTGTGTGAAGCACTTGAATACAAGAGAAAGGCAAAAAATAGTTTTCTTACCTCAAGAAATGTACATTCTAATGATGGAGAAAATGTATAAATAACTAGGTACATACAAGACATATGCAAAGGAGATGAGAGGTATATGGAAGGGAAAAGCTAACAGCTAGAGAGACTGTGAAAGACCTGCAGAAAGTGGGATATGAGCTGAGTCTTGGAAAAAAAGCCAGGAAAATAAGAAAAGTAGAATGGGAGTGGGGGGGCCCGCAAAGCCTCCCAGGAATGGGAGACAGCAAGTATAAAGGTGTGGAGACATACAATAGAGTGTTCACTGATGGCTCTGACTGCTATGAAAAAGAAAGGTGCCACTGTTCTTAGGTGACCATTTATCCAGTAATGTGGGACACCCTGAGTATCAGTCCTGACAATTTCTCCCAGATTGCTGAGCTGTGAGCCTTGAGGGAAGAGGCCAATGAGATCTTGATCTATAGCTGATTTCTGGGCAGTAGATGTGAAGATAGCTGAGTGGTCTATGAGTCGGAGATAACAGGACTGAATGATCAAAGTTTCTGCCCTTTGAGGTCAGAACGAGTGGCAAATTTGACTGATACTTTCCACAATACACGACTGCTGGCAGCAGTGATGAAAAATCAACCTATATTCTCTCTGGTTTTTAGTTTCTTGCCCAGGAGTCCTCGACCAATAGCTCATAATTTCAGTATCAAGTGAATCATTCTTCTGGTCCCAATATGACCTCATATCATGGTTCCAGTAATCAAGCTCTTAGTCTTGTTTTGCAAACAGAAACTACAGAACTATAGCAAAAGGGTTAAGCGACTTGCCCAGGGTCACATAGTTACTAAGCATGCCAAGATCCCCTAAGGCAGATTGTGTGTGTGTGTGTGTGTGTGTGTGTGTGTGTGTGTGTCTAGAGATAGATTGATTCCCTTGTGGCTGAGTCTCTGTTTTGTTTTCCTGTCCAGTACCTCTCTTTCCCTAGGACCATTTGGTACATTAGTCACTGGAACTTGCTTCACCAGTCCTTCCAGAGACTAAAAAGTCCTTGAATACCAGCCTCGGTGACTAGTTACCCATTTCTGGTCCCTAACATCCCCAATGTTTCATTGCTTACCTCTATGGATCTCTACCTATGTCCTACTGCCAGACACTTAACATTGTGCTCTGCTACCTTTTCCGTGTGCTATTGGCAGACCTCCCTGGCCCTGACTTCACACTTTCCTGGATTTTTTCAACTCATAAGAACATAGTATCACAGATTCAGAGCTAGAAAGGACCTTATAGTTAATCTAGTTCATTCTCAACCCCATCTCCAATTTTACAGATAAGGAAAGTGAGTTAATAAAAGACGTCAAAGGTAGTCTCTGTCTCCAAATTCAGTATTTTTTATATTCTATCAAGACTGCTACCTATATTCCCCTTTTCACTGGCCCTTTGATGTATTTAGTTTCCATGGCCTAGTCCAGGGATGGGGAACCTATGGCCTCGAGGCCACATGTGGCTGCAAATTCCCCACTGCTGGACTAGTGATTCTCCAACTGGCCCATCTAGTCACTGACCAACTTCTACTTATAATACTCATTGCTTTTTGACTTTGAGAATTTACTTACGAGTCAGTGAAAATTTTTTACATACTATCAACTTTCTTCCCCCCTTCTAATAGCGTGGGCTGGAGAACTTTGAAGTAGAAATTCATAATTCCAAGATAAGTGTGGAGAGACATGACCCCTTCATTCATAATCAGGTGTGCATCAAAGTGAAGCACCTTTTAACATAACTTCCATTTCATGAATCTTTTAGTGGTTGTGTTAAAATATGGAAGAATGATTCTCATCAGCAATTATTTCTTGTCTGGGAAGGGAGATGTTCTGAGCCCTTAGGGACGGTCATGAGAGTGCCTGCCTTGCCATAGAAATCCCTGGGGTATCTATCATAAGATAGATAGAGGTGAATGATTATAATGTAGCCCTACATAATAGAGGATAGGCAGAATAGGATAGGCTCACAAAGTACCCTCATCACAACAACGTGAGGTGTAGGTGGCATGAGTATTATTCCCTGTGATAGGACCAACATTTCCCTGAAGCAGCTTTTTTCTTCCCACCATCAACATGAAAAGGATTTACCTAAGAGAAGACAAACTGTCTCCCACCCTTCTCCCAGGACCTGATTGGATCTCACCTTCCCCATCTTGTCTCCAATATGGGGTAGGCCCAGGACAAAGCTGCCCCTGGGACAGGCCCTGGTTTCCTTAATTCCATTTCTGGTAATCTAGGGACATAAAAAGTCCCAGCCATGTAAAGTCTAGGCATCTCAGACTTTGTGGGTGCTTAAAGCCTCAGAAGTCAAAATACCTTGACCACTGGCTGATCTTTCAATGAGGAGGTAAGAGAAGCTAAGTCTGCAAAAGCTGAAGATAATACTGCTGTATTCTTGTTGCATATCCTTGCTGTATTAAGGCAAAGTAAATCTCTTTTGTTAAATGTTTGATGATTTATGAGTGCCTCATTTCATGCTCGAATTAAATCTGAGCTGTAGAGCCATGCCTCCCACATTCCTACAGTAAAGATATGGAGACTAAGATCCAGAACAGTTCAATGGTTTTCCTAGGGTCACAGTGAATTGTGGAGTTGAGACTTGAATTCCTCTTTTGAGTTTGACCAGTACTCTCTCTGCTATAAAATGTTGCCTCTCAAGGGTCTACCTAACTTTAAATGAAGGGAAAAGAAAAATTAATTCCGGACAGAGGCATTACTAAAGGTTTAAGTAAACAAATGACTAGATATTAAGAAAGTACCTGAGGGGCAGCTAGGTGGTGCAGTGGATAGAGCACTGGCCCTGGAGTCAGGAGGACCTGAGTTCAAATACTGCCTCAGATGCTTACTGGCTATGTGACCCTGGGCAAGTCACTTAACCTCAATTGCCTCCCGCAAGAAAAAGAAAGTACCTGGCTGCCCTTGATGAATTCAAAACACCTGACCCAAATGCTTGACCTGCAAGTCTTCAGTGTTCTCCCTCCTCATCTTCGCCTCTTAGAATCTCTGGTTTCCTCCACAACTTAGCTCAGATGGCACCCTTCTGCTGGAGGTTTTTTCTGCCCCTCCCAACTGCGAAACCCTTCCTCTTTAAAGTTACCTCCCATCTCTTCTATATGTCTCTTATGTGTATCTAGTTATATACATGTTCTTTCCCCAATTACAATATAAGATCCCTGTGGGTGGTGCCTGTTTTTGCTTTTCTTTTGTATCCCCAACATTTAGCACAATGCCTGGCATATAGTAGGTGCATAATAAATGCTTAACAATTGATTCAAAGAATTGGCAAATGTGATTGCTGAATTAATGACAGGTGAAAGATCTCAAAAAATGGGGTAGGTACTGTAGGACTTGAGAAAGGAAATGTCCCCCAATTGTTAAAAAGGGAGTATGTAGAGAATACAGTTTGAATACTATAGACCAGTGACCTTGACATTGATTTCTAGCAAAATTTTATAAGAGATGATGAAAGAGATTATGAGGGAATATTTTTAAGTGGTTATCACAAAGAGCCAGCATGGATGCAACAAGAATAGATCATCCCATACTAATCTTATTCCCTTTTTTGGCAGAAGTGTTAAGCTGGTAGAGAGGGGGGAAAGCCGAGTTTCAATTTATTTCAGTTTTAGTAAAATCTTTAACAAAATTTCACAGTGTTCTTGTGAAAAAAGATGGAAATATGCGGGCTAGATGATATTTGAATAGGGATTTGGAGTCAGTGGAATGCCAGGGTTCAAGGTCTACTTGTCAGTGACTTAATATTGACTGAGTAGGAGGCTCCCAGTGGAGAGAGTACCTGGTGTTTTGTGCTATTTAATATTCTTATCAATGAATTGTATAAAGGGATCGATGACATGCTTATCAGATGTATAGATGATAGAGGCACCTAGGTGATGATGCAATGGACAGAGTGCCAGGCTTGGAGTCAGGAAGATATGAGTTCAAATCCAGCCTCAGGCACTTCCTAGCTTTGTGGCCCTAGGCAAGTTGCTTAACTTCTGTTTGCCTCAGTTTCTTCATCTGGAAAAAGCGAATCATAATAGCACCTTCCTTCAAGGGTTGTTGTGATGATCAAATGAGATAATAATTATAAAGACCTCAGTACAGTACCTGGCACATAATAAAAGCTATATCAATGTGGGCTGTGGTGGTGGTGGTAATGATGGCATCAAGGTGGCACAATGGATAGAACACTGGAATGAATAAGACTTGAGTTCAAATTCAGCCTCAGATACTTAACTAGTTGTGCATCTTTGGACAAGTCATTTAACCTCAGTTTCCTTATCTGTAAAATGGGGGTCATAATAGCACTTACCTTCTAGGGTTGTTGTGAGGATCAAATGAGATAATATTTATAAAGTGCTTAGATAGTACTTGCATATAATAGGCACTATTAAAATTATTTATTATTATCATTATTATGCAAACCCTCTTTGCCCCTGCCTCCTGCCTTCCATGAAGAGTCAGCTCAAATCCTTTCTGTAGAACACCATTCCTGGTCTTCCTCTTCCTCCTCTCCCTTAAGTACTTTTGCCATGATATTTGTTGTTCAGTCATTTCAGTCATGGTAAAAATACTGGAGAGAAGTTTGCCATTTTCTTCTCCAGCTCATTTTACAGACAAGGAACTAAGGGAAATGGTTAAGTGACTTGCTCAGGGTCACACAGCTAGTAAGTGTCTGCAGTCACATTTGAACTCAGGAAGATTAGCGTTCCAGGCCCAGCACTACCACTGTGCTACCTAGCTGCCCTACCCTGAGATTACCTTCCACTTACACTGTTAGATCTTGTAAATATAGTTATTGGCATGTTGACTCTCCCTTTAGAACTTGGGAACAACCTGTTTTTTCACTTTTTTGTATCTCCTGTGTTTAGCAGAGGGCTGATGCACAGGAAGCATTTAATTAGTGCTTCTCTGCAGACAAAACTGGGAGGGGTAGCTAACGCAATGGATGACGGCATCTAGATCCACAAAGATCTTGACAGCATAGAGCAGAAGTATCAAACACACAGCCCTCAACATTCCTGAGCACAATCTGAACCAGATTAAGATGTAATTGGGAAGTACTTAACAAAATAAAAAATACAATGAAACATAGATAATGTTAGTATGTGGTTTTCTAAATCCATATGGGCCACTCAGGGACCCTTATGTATGATTTAGTGACACTGTTTCTATTTGAATTTGATACCACTGCTCTAAAGCACTGGGATAAATCTAATAAGGTGACTTTTAATAAGGATAAATGTAAAGTTTTATATTTTAAAAATCAAATTTGTAAGTATAAGATTGACAAGGCATGGTCAAACAATTAGAAAAAGAATAGGAGTTTTCAGTGGACTTTTAAGATCAATATGAATCAGCAGCATGACGTGGTAGTCAAAAAAACTAACAGAATCTTGGGCTCTATTGAAAGAGGAAGAGTTTCTAGGAATAGGAATCTGAGAGCACTATTATACTCTGCCCCAGTCGGATCACATATGGTGTACTGCATTCAGTCACAGTATGGGTGCTGCAGTTTAGGAATAACACAGAGAAGAGGAAACAGAAGGGCAGTGACTCTGTGCCATATGTACATTGGTTGAAGGAACCAGGAATGTATAGCCTGAACAGGAGAAGACTCCATGAGTGACATGTCAATTTATTGTTGATCACATAGACTTTCAAAAGTGATGGAGAAAACGTTAATTATACAGATTAGACTTAAAATTAGGTCCTGTATACATTTTCCTCCAGTAAGCTCATTGTTGAACATCTACCAGAGTACCCTGGATTAGTCTCTTCAGAAGTCCTTTTTAGCTTCACAGTTCTTTGATTCTGTATGAGCAAGAAACACAACTACCTTGGGAGTGTTGATGGACCAAGGGGTATAGTATGTAAATGAAGGAAATCTCAACCAGTATAGATACAAAATCTTTGAATCTGAGAATCTTAGAAATATAAGGGACCTAGGAGGTTATTTAGACCAAACTTTTCCCTTCACACAGGAATCTCCCTTATAATGTCACTGGAGTGTGAGTGGTCATCTAGCTTCTGACCGAACACTTAAAATGATGGAGTGCTTACTACGCCTCAAACTGGTCCTCCTGTTTTGGCAAAGTAATCAGCACATTATTACTTCCATTACTCATGTTGCTAATGTTCTAGGAAAACAATGTTTTCCTCAATGCAACAACGTTGTTGGGAAAAAACAACTTTGAAAATTTTAGAATTCTTAATGCAATGAGAAATTACTAGTCCAGAAGACTGAAGATAAAATATGCCACTCAGCTTTTTAGGGAAAGGTGATGAACTTAAAATGCAGAGAGAGACATGTTTTGGGTCATGGTCAATGTGGATAGTGATTTATTTGGCTGAATTAAATCTATTTATGATGAAGGTTTTGTGTAGGCATAATGGTACATACCTGTAATCCTTGCTCCTTGGGAGGCTGAGGTTGGTGGATTGTTTGAACTCAAGAGTTCTGAGCTGCAATAGGCCAGATCTATCGGGTCTCCACACTAAGCCTGGCACCAATACGGCGAGCCGCTGGGAGTGGGGAGGCCACCAAGTTTCTAAGCGTTGAACTGGCCCAGGTTCGAAATGGAGCAGGTTAAAAATACCATACCAATTAGTAGTGGACTAGAGTCCGTGAATGGCCACAGCACTTACAAACTAGATGAAATAGGGAAATCCAGTCTCAAAAAAAGATTTATATATATATATATATATATATATATATATATGTATATACACACACACACGTATACATATATGTGTATATATGTGTATATATGTATACATGTATATATATGTGTGTGTGTGTGTATACATAGATATTATATAATATATTAAACTTTGTCTACATAACCAAAAGAGTCCCTCCCTGTTTTTGATTAGCTTTTAAATTTAAGGTTTGGATTATTATAATCAAATTTAAAATTGAACTAAAATTAATGTTTTAAATAAACAGCTATGATAAAGTTCAACAAGCATTTCACTTCTACTATAAAATTTTCTCACTATTTTGCTACATAGATGAGTTAGTTCTCTTGTTTCATAGTAGCTCTCTTAATCTGTTCCTCTTGAGCTAATGAAGCAGTGACAAGTTCTTTTAATTCATAGCTTCCCTTAAGAAGAGCGTGTTGATAAAATGTTATGCTACTGTAATGATAGTAACTTCCCTTTAAGCCAGAGAACCACAAGAGTTCCTCAGGTTGGCCCTCTGTGCAATTCAGACAAGCCCAGTCAGCAATTCCATTGACAGGGTTCTGACTGGTCCAGTAAACTTTCAGCTGGTCAAGCCATTTCTTACTGCAAAGCAGAGCCCATTGTGAAATAGAGGCAAAGCTTATTTCTGCCCCCGCCCCCATCCCTTTTCTTCTCATAAGCCAGAGAGAGGCATTAGAGAACAACCAGGCATCTCAGTTTTTTTCTCTCTCAAGTACAAAGATGATACTAGATGGCAATAGGGTCAAATAACAGCAAAATTAATCTCTCTTTCAGGGGGATTACCAGAAACTATTCCATTATTTCTCCAAACAATCTGTAAAGCAATGCTTCTTTTTCAATTACTAGGCTCCCAGCAAAGCAACTGAAGCCTTCCCATCGTTTCCTCTCCGGCTAACTTCTTCATAGTTGACATTTTTCATACTCCCTGTGATTCGAATCAGAACCCTTTGCTGGTCAGTGACTCATCATACTAGGCCTCAAGAAATCTCTCATTCTGTCAGGTATGAACCCAATAGTCCTTGTTTAATCTTCCCAAAGTTGCCAGTTATTTGCTATACTATTTCATCGGTAAAAATCTTTCAATTAAGCTTAGTGGAGAAAAGTCACATGTAAATAAAGAGAAAATAAGGTCCTAAGTCTCTGTCTACAAATAAGTCTGTTTAGTTCTCTATGTAGTCTTCTTCACACTATGTGTCTCATTCACATTATATACAAGACCATATTTCTTCACAAGTCGATTTCCCTGACATAAAATTTATTTTTCTGTTCCTTTAAGCAACCAAACTGTTTACATGTGAAAGAACTAATGTCTCTCATCAGGATAGAGAGAGATTGGAGAAAACAACCTATGAATATTAGTTAAAGAAACTGATATTCTTTGAGCTGGAGAAGAAGAGACTTGGGGAGTTGAGGGGGAGAACATTTTATTTGTTCTGTTTGGCTGCAGTGGTACAAAACCAGGAACAATGGGTAGAATCTGGAGAAGGGCCAATTTAGATATTACATAAGAAACCCCTCCAAATAATTATAGTTGTCTGAAAATAAAATCATCTGCTTTAGGAGCAGTGAGTTCCTCCTCCCTGGTGGAGGTCTTTAAACAAAGGATGAATGATCACTTGCAAGTTATAGCAGGGATTATTATTCAGGTATGCCTTAGACTCATTGATTTATGATGTTCCTTTCAGCTCCAAAATTTTGCACTGTTGTGATTCTAAGATTCTGAGAAAGCATGCTGGGGAAAATTCCTTGAAGAATAAAAAGTGCTGTGGGGGTTCCAAGTTCTGAATCAGTGTGATTTCATCTGACAAAGCAAATTATAATCATGACCACTCTCTACTAACTAATAATTGATTTAAGTCAATATTATTTAATTTAATATCTCCTACTTGGAGACTAATCCTTCACTTCTTAGGTAAGTCAAACTCTCTTATTTCAAAAGAGTTTTTCTTGCCTAAGGAACAGAATCACGTTTATAAGCTCCCTGCTCTTATATGATCTCCTTTATCTCTGTACCCATTTCTAATTTCTTGATGTCTGAAAATCTCCATGAAATCCTCTAACCAGTTTTTTTTTTGGCTTATATGATAGTTTGGATAAATGTCCCTTCCATTTACCCCAATTCACAAAGTAACTTTGGGGAAGAGCTGTGGCATACTTCTGAGAAATAGCCTTTAATGGGTATTGTCAACTCAGAAATGCAGTTGTAATAAATGGCATGCATTTAAAATTCCCTTATGTCCACTATAAAAGATAATGTGGCAACATGGATAGAAGACTGTCCTTAGAGTCATGGAGATTTAGATTCAAATCATGTCTCTGACAATAGTAGCTAGTAAGACTTCGGTCAAGTTACTTAATTTTTGAGTGCTCCAGCTTACAGACAAGTTGCTCATCTGCATCAGTGGAAAGAATTTCCATAAAAAGAGTTCTCTATGTCAGTGAAATCACAGGTTTGCATCCTACCTCCCTACAACCCCTGCACCATGCCCACTGCAATACTCCAGAGATTAGGCATGAAATATTTGTTATTGGACCAGTCATAAAACATTTCAATATGTTTGGACAATGAAGAGAGTAGTTACTTTTAATAAACAGTGAAATGAAACTTATGGGTTCTTTCTATTCTGTTCAAATGAAAAATATTTTATCAGCCTCCTTTTCTTTCCAGATAGGGAAAGCCAAAAATCAGTCACTCTTTCACCCACAGCTTGGAGGAGCCCGGGCTAATACCATTCAACTGATTAATGCAAATTGACATTTCAGGCAAAGATGTCTTGGGTAAAGGTCAAGAGGGTGCCCCAAACTGGATTCAGTCTCCAAAGGGCAGATGGGAGCTCCAAACTCATTTGCTTTCATTGCTATAGTGCTGCATCCACAATATACCTGTCATTATCAGGAATTCAGCCAAAGCAGACAAACTTAACCATCACTAAAAGATTAGTCTTGGAGGTTTGCTTTACTGCTTAAGAATTATATTCTCATGACAAGCATGTTCCCTCCCTCTCCTCACAGTCAGGCATCATTTCCATTCTGATTGGGTAAAATAATGCCATGCTCAGCTATTTCAGTTGGTTTCCTAATTAGTTAAGATTAGATGATCATAGCTAAGATTTTGGCAACCAGAGTCTGGAACAGACTTATTAATGATGATCAATTATGGCCAGGTGGAATTTCTGACAGCTGATTTTTACCTGACAATATGTGTAAAGCCTTTAATTAGATAAATGTAGCTAGCAAGCTGACCTCACCATCTGCTCTCATTTCTCTCCCTGAGAAGAGTATTTCACTACATTCTGAATTTAACTGCTGTCAGTCCAGACCCAAAATTCAAGCCATGGTCAATTGCAGGCAGTGGTCTAATACTTCATCATCTACTTATATCAATACAAATAGAAACTGTTTTCCCCAAACCAACTGGTGACCAAGTTGATGATTTGAAAGAAACCCTTGTCTGTCAACCTAAATTAAGTAGTTGTTGTTGCAAGCAAAAGGAATATTTAGATCAGGTCCCTTTCTGTTTTGTACATCTGTAGTAATGTCTCATCAAAAAATATATAGGTGGAAAGCACTTTTCTGCAAAGAAGGTGACAAGCTGGTAGTGGTAATGATGATATGGATGGTGAAGTAACAGCACCAATAAAAATAATATCGATGCTGTAATGTTGCAAGGGCCTGCCAACAAATACTAAATCTATTCCACATCTATATCTCTACCTCAGTATAGCTGGGAAGTCCATAGTCCCTGGAACCACTCTATAGTTGGCAGAGAGGACCCCATAGTAACACATACATTGTTATAGTTTATAGCATACTGGGAGTTGGTCTCAAAGTATATCTTGATTTGTATATATTAGCTCTTACTCAGCAAGTAACATAATTTATAGAATTCATAGGCTTATAGAGCTAGAAGGTTGCTTGTCATCTAGTCTGAACTCTTCATTTTAGGAATGGGCTAAATTACATTCTCGAGGTCATTCAGCTATTTAGGGGTAGAAATGGTACTAAACACCAGATCTGCTGATTTTGTAGTCCAGGGATATTTCTGTGACAACCCAGAGATGCAACAATGGCTCAAGATTATGAAAATAAATTACATAATCATGTTAAAAACATCCAAACCTAAGTTATTAATGCAAAAAATTTTCACAAATTACAACACTTATTTTGGTAAAAAAAAAATGAGAGTGTCTAAAAATTACAGGCCAAGAAGGGTCTTTTAAAATAGTGTATCTAACACTGAGGGAAATGAGCAGTACAAGGAGAATATTGTACACAGTCAAAGCAACACTGTACAAGGACCATCTTTTATGGAACTTGACTCTTCTCAGCAATGCAACCATCTAAGACAATTCAAAAAGACTCAAGATGGAATATGCTATCCACATCCAGAGAAAGAACTATGGAGTCTGAATGTAGATCGAAGCACACTATTTTCTTTTTTTCTTTCTTGTGGTTTCTCCCTTTTGTTCTGATTCTTCTTTCACAACACAACTAATATAGAAATACGTTTAATATGATTGCACATGTGTAGCCTGTAACAAAATACATGCCACCTTGGGGAAGGGGTAGGGAGAGAGGGGGAAAAAATCAGAACTCAAAATCTTATAAAAGTGAATGTTGAAAACTATCTTTACATGTAATTGGAAAAAAATAAAATACTATTAAGGAAAATAAAATAGTATACTTAAAACCAAAAGTTAGCATTATGTGCAAAAGGGAAACACTAGAAACTTTTACAGTAAGTGTAGAAGTAAAGCACAGTTGCCTCTTTCCCTACTGTTACTTCATATAGTTCTTGGAAGTACCAGTAACAGGAAAAATGTAAGAGGAAGAAATTAAAGGCATAAAAATAGACAAAGAGGAGACAAAGCCATCCCTACTTGCTGATGACATGATGGCTTATTCTGAAAATACTAGGAAATCAGCCAAAAAATTAAATGAAGCAATGGTTTCAGTAAAGTAGCAGGTTACAAAATAAATCCACAGAAAACCAATAGCAGTCCTATTAAGATATAACAAGATCCTGAAGGGAATAACATGATAAACATGGTATTATAAACATTTATTGAGCACCTACTCTGTGCCAGGAACTATGCTAAGGGCTAGATACACAAAAAGAGGCAAAAGACTCTGCCCTCAAAGGAACTTGCAATCTAATTGGGGAAACAGCAAGTAAACAAATACAATAAGCTACATGTAGGATAAATAGGAAGTAAATAAGAGAGAGAAGGTGTTAAAATTAAGAAGGTTGAGAAAAATTTCCTCTAGAAGATAGACCCTTAGTTGGAACTTAAAGAAAGCCAGGGAAGCTGGTAGGCGGAGATGAGGAGGAAGAATGTTTTAGGCATGAGGGTCAACCAGAGAAAACCCAGGGTTGAAAGATGGAGTGTCTTGTTCATTGAACAACCAGGTAGCCAGCGACATTGGATTGAAGAGTCCCTGGTAGGGAATAAGGTGTAAGCCTGGAAAGGTGGGAGAGGGCTAGGTTATTAAAGGCTTTAAATGCCAAATAAAGAATTTTGTATTTGATCCTGGGGGTGATAGGACATCACTGGAGTTTATTGAGAAGGATCATGACATGGCTGAACCTGTGCTTCAGGAAAATCACTTTAGTGGCTGAATGGGTGATGAATTGGAGTGGGAAGAGACTTGAGGCAGGCAGACCTGTCACTGTGCTGTAACAATAGTCCTGGCATGAGACTAGAGAGGTGGCGGTGTTAAAGGAAAAGACATAAATATTCTAGAGATGTTGAAGTAAAATCAACAGGTCTTGGCAAAAGATTGGATATAGGAGGTAAGAGAGGGTGAGGAGTTGAGGAGGAGGCCTAGGTTGTGAGCTTGAGGAACTGGGAGGATGGTGTTGTTATCAGCAGTAATGAGAAAGATGGAAGGGTGAATCGTTAATGTATTCTTGCTTAATGGGAAAATCTTTCCCATCCATTGATAGGTCCATGTGACCTGCTCAAGTCACAGGGAAGCCTAAGTCCCATGAGTTTGAGTCATGTGAGTCTGGATCATGAGAGTTGTGATGCCCTCTGACCCTGAAGAAGTGTATATATACTCTGAGGTTAGCATTTTGCTTTGGGGCTCACTCATGGGAAGAGTGTTCATGTGATGTAGCCAGATGAGACTCTGGGGAGCCATTAAGGAGCCCCCTGGATTTGAAAACCTAGATGTTGGTGCTTCTTTCTCTGGTAACTATGTATGTATTGCTCTTGGTCAGACAGTTGGAAGCCCTGTCTTCCAACTTGGTCGTTGCTGTTTGTATTTGCTCTGTTTATGTAATTTCTGCTTATAATTTCTGTTTGTATTTTCTCTGTAGTTCAGGGTGCCGACTTTTCCACTGAACGATACATACATACATATACACACACGCACATACACACATGCACGTATATTTGATTAAAGTAAGATTGTTGATGCCTTTAAAGTTGCTTTCCTTTAAAAAATCAGATCAAATAACCTGTGCTAGCAGCCCTCCTGTGTGCTGGTGTCATTGGTCTTACACCTCCACAGCAACTGCAAATAACATTGTTGTTACAAGGGGGAAGGTTTAGAGGGAAAGATGAGTCTAGTTTTAGACATATTGAGTGTGAGATGTCTATTGCAGAGCATCTTAAACTGTATATTGAGACCCCATATAGGGTCACAAAAAATTGGCAACGGTAAAAAGTTTCTGAACATCATTAGTTCAATATTAATTCAGTATTAAACACATGATGAATCCAAGGTGTTTCTGGCAGTGCTTGTCCATGTTGCATTGCACAACTTCACTGCAGCCTTGATTCAGAATACAAAGCATGCACACTTTGCACTGCAGTGTGTGCTCTCAGGCCACACAACATCAACAAATGCTGTGCAAAAAGGGGTTGAGGTTGGAAAAAGTTTAAGAAGTCCTCAACCATTGGACATCTAGTTTAAGATGTCTGGCAATTGGAGATGCAAGATTGGAAGTCAGCAGAGAGGTTTGGGCACAATAGGTAGATTTGAAAATTATCAGCGTAAAGATGGTAATTAAGTCCATGGGAGCTGATGAGATCACCAAGTGAAGTATAATAGAGATAGGAGAGAAGAGGGCCCAGGAAAAAACTTTAAGGGATACTTTCAATTAGAAGGCATGATCTGAATGACCTTCCAAAAAAGGAGGCTGAGAAGCAGTCTGAGAGGTAAGAGGAAAACCAAGAGAGTAATATCCCAAAATTCTGGAGAGAAAAGGACTTCAAGCAGGAGACAATGATCAAAAGTGTCAAAGGCTGCAGAGAAGTCAAGAAGAATTGGGATTGAGAAGAGGTCATTGGATTTGGCCTTGCTATACAAGATGTATAGGTAACTAATAAAAAATATACAAGACCAAAATTCATTCCCTAATATATGTAAGTGGACAAAGGATATGAAAAAAATTATCAAAAGAAAAATCATAAAAATATTAAAACCATATGAAAGAATGTTCCAAATCACTAATAAAAACAAACCAAAACAACTTTGAGCTTTCATCTCATACCCAACAAATTGGCAAAGTTGACAAAAGATGGGAATAATGGTCAATATTGAAGCAGTTGTGGAAAGACAGGCATTATGGGTGTAACTGTGAATTGTTCCAATAATTCTTCAAGGAATTTGGAATTATGCAAATTAAGTGATGAGAATGTTCGTATACTTTTACTCAGAGATTCCACTGCTAGGCATATACACCCAGGAGGCCAATGATATAAATAAAGTCCCATATACACTAAAATATTTATGGTGACACTTTTTGTAGCAGCAGAGAAACAAAAACAAAGCTGATGCCCATCAACTGGGCTAAACAAAACTGTAGCACTTGAGTCTAATGGGATGTTACTGTGCTCGAAGAAATGTTAAATGTTTTATTGGTCATTAGGGTGGGATTTTTTTTTAACTGTTTTCTCTTTTGGAGCACTTAGGTTATCAAGTGCCTTTGATGAGTCTGGCCTTTGTTTCTTTGATTAAATTGGGAGTCTTTGATGACCTGCTTACATCAAGGGAAAGCCTAGTTCATATAGGTTTGATTCACATGGTTGTGATACCCTTTGACCCTGAACAGGGTATATAAACTCAGAGGTTAGCATTTTGCTTGGGGCTTTCACTCCCTAGAAGAGAGTTGTGTGATTCCACCAGATGGGACTCTGGGTAGCCACTGTTAAAGAGGCCCTCCCCTCCCCTTGAAAACTCAGATGTTGGTGCTTCCCTGGTAACTACGTACTGAGATGCTGGACAGAAAGCTAGAAGCCTGTCTACTGGTTTGTGTCATTTGGTCTCTTGATATTTTCTGTTTGTAATTTCTGTTTATATTTGCTCTGAGTTCGGGGTGCTGGCTTTTCCCCCTGTAATGGTAATCAGGGAAGGACTTTTTTGTTGTCTTCTCTTTTGGAATGCTGAGGTAATCAAGTACCTTTGATGAGTCTTGCCTTTCAAATGTAATGGCAAGCAAAATGGGACTTTTCACTGTTCTTTGAGTGCTTCTCAGCTCTGAGGTAATCAAGTGCCCCAGGGCCCTGAGGTGGTTATATAAGATATAAGGTTGGCATTTTGTTTTGGGGTTATGCTCATTGAAAGGGCAACAAGACTCTGGGCAATCCGTTGAAATAGTGCCCCGCCCCCAGCTTTGATAACCCAAACAGATAGATGTTGGTGCTTCTCTGGTAACTATGTACCGCTATGGATAGACTGATTTGTGTTATTTGCTCTGTTTATGATGTGTGCTTGTAATTTCTGTATGTGTTTGCCCTGCAGTTCAGGGGGCTGATCTTTTCCCCCTGAACTAAGAGAATGATATATGTGTGTTTAATTAAATTGAGATTGTTAACCTCTTAAAGTTGCTTTCCTTAGAAAAGCAGATCAAAGAACCTGTGTTGGCAGTCCTTCTGTGCGCTCTTATTGGTCTTACACAGCCACAGTAGCTGCTAGCAACATTGTTGTTACACCCCCTGAACTAAGTGAATAATATATATGTGTGTGTGTGTGTGTGTGTGTGTGTGTGTATGTATGTAATTAAAGTAAGATTGCTAACCCCTTAAAGTTGCCTTCCTCAGAAAAGCAGATCAAAGAACCTGTGCTGGCAGCCTTCCTTTGCACTGGTGTTGTTGGTCTTATGCAGCCAGAGCAGCTGCTGGCAATATTGTTGTTATAAATGTGATAAATATAGGGAAGCATGTAGAGATTTGTACAATTTGATGCAGAGTGAAGTAAGCAGAGTTATGAAAACAATATGCATGATCACAACAATGTACATGGAAAGAACAACTACAAAATAATCTAAAGAAAATGTTCCAAAATAACAAAGAACAAGCACGGCTCCAAAGAAGGCGTATGAGAAGACACCCTGTGCTCACTTCTTTGCAGAGGTAGGAGGTCAATGGATATGGTACGTTGTATATATTTTCAATTTTTTTATTAATCAGTTTTGTTATCTTTTTCTTTTTCTTAAAAAAAATTATTCATTTTATTGAACCTAGCAGAAACTAGGTGATGTAGAGGATAGAGTACTAAACATGTAGTCATAAAGTCCAGAGTTGAAATCTACTGTCTGGTACTTATTAATTTTGTAGCCCTTGGCAACCTGAGTCCGTTTTCTCATCTGTAAAATGGGTAGCACCTACCTTCCGAAGTTGTTGTGAAGATAAAATGAGATATTTGCAAAACATTTTGTAGACCTAGGGCACTATATCAATATTATTGTTAATCATCATTAGCATTAGTAGTATTTTATGGGATGGCTGTCTTGGAGGGAGAGAAGAGGTATACTGAGAGAAATTTTAGTCGTGTGAAAAAGATATCAATGAAAATTTATTTTAAAAAATTATAAACAAAATAATATCCATTATCTGGGGACTAGCTAAACAAATCTGGGACATAAACATGATGGAATATCTTTATGTGACAAGAAATGATGAACACTGAGAAGCATATGATTTATTTGAATCATTCAATATTTAATAAGCAATTACTATGAACCTTAGTACTATGCTAAGCTCTGGAATTCAAAGAAAAACAAAAATGATTCCCCTCCCTCAAGGAGTTCACATTCTAATGGGGGAGATTATTGTTTGTTCTTCATTTTCTAAGGGGACCAGCAACATAATGGGTGATGTCTTGACTTGTGCATGAATTGGATTTAAGTAAGGCTGAGTTGCAGAAAGTCAGCTTCACTCTCTCTTCCTGGCTCATAGAAGTCTAGTAGCTGGACAAAAGTCAAGATGACTGGCGATGGCCCAGGAGATAACATGCAAACAACAGTGTACAAATAAAAAGTTAATGGAGTTCACTGGGGTTGATGTCAGAGGAAAGGTACTAGTACTCTGGAGAAGTGGGAAAGCTTTCTAAAAAAAATGTGAGATTTTAGCTGATACTTGAAGAAAACCAGGGGAAAGAGGTAAAACATTCCAGCTAGGGAGGACATCATTAAAATTGCATGGAATTCAGACATGGAGTATCTTATGCAAATAGCAAGGAGGCCAGTGTCACTGGATTGTAGAGCATGTATGAGTAACATTTAAGGAGACTTGGAAAGATGGGGTGGGGGTGGTTATAGAAGACTTTAAAAAGCCAAGTAGAGAATTTTATATTTAATTCTGGAGCTAATAGGAAGCAAATGGAGTTGCTTTTAAAGGAGGATGGGATTGAAATGGTCAGATCCATACTTTAGGTAGTTCAGTTTGTCAAGTGAGTTGAAGTTGTATTCAGTGGGGAGAGATGTGAAATAGGGAGATCAGTCAGCAGGCTATTATAAAAGTCTAGGCACGGGGTGAAGAGGGCTAGAAAAGGGTTAGAAAAGAGAAGAGGACATATGCGAAAGATCTGTCAAAGGTAGGATCAACAGACTTAGCTACATTAGATATGAACAGTGTGTAAGGAATAGAGAATAACCCTTAGGTTGTGAGCTTGGGTCACTGGGAGGATGATAGTATCCTTAACAGTAAGTAATCAGGAACTTGGGGTTGCATCCTATCTCAAGCACTCTTGGCCATTCCAGTTTTGTGTCATCTGCAAAGTTGATATCAATGCGCTATATATGCCTGTGTTCATACCATTGATAAAAATTTTAAAGACCAAGGAAAGATCTCTGAGGCATTCCACTAGACACTGCCTTCTAAGTTGACATCAAAACGTTGATGAGAGCTCTTTGGGTCTAGCCCAGGGGTGGGGAATCTGTGGCCTTTAGGCCACATGTGGCCTTCTAGATCCTTAAGTGCGGCCTTTTCTGTAAAATTTGGATTCAATCAAAAGGCTGCACTTAAGGATCTAGAAGGCCATATGTGGCCTCCAGGCCCCAGGTTCCCCACCCCTGGTCTAGCCATTCAGATTGTTTGGAGTCCACACATTTGGCCTGTCATCTAGCCCTCATCTCCAACTTTTCCATAATAATAAAGAAAGTTTAAACTCAGGTCAAATTCACATGGGCAGTTTTTCCCTGTCACCCCGGCTGCTAGGCCCCTCTTTCTCTCAGATTATTTTACATCTACTCTGTATATTTTGTATGTACCTAGTTATTTACATGATTCCTTCCCCATTAGATTTTAGGATCCTCGAGGAGAAAAATCAATTTCACCTTTCTTCCTATCCCAGTACTTGGCACATAGAATGCATTTAGTTAATTCTGACTGAAATCAGTATAATAACAGGAGTAAAACAAATTTCTGGAGATAATGAGGGTACCTTATCCTGAAATATTAAGTTGTAACAATCCATGCTATTTTGCTGCTGTGTAGGTATTAAGCTGATATAATGGAAATCCCCTTCCCCCACTCAAAACCACTGTTATAATGACTTGGTAAACAGTTTTAATGCTGTGGTATATACATCATAGTACAATGCTCTCATAATGCTGAACATCCCTTAAATACCTCATCCATTCATCTGCCTGACAGCAACAAACATTTGTCGTTGAACAGGACAGTATGCATTCATGCCCCCCACCCCAAAAAAATTCTGTCAACTCCTTTCTTTGCAAGTTTTGCTTATTATGTATCTAGGAGCCACATATTAAAACTTTGTTTCTACTAACAGAGGAATGTTTCATAGGAAACCCTCCTGATTGATTCATAGAGAGTCACTTCAGGTCAGGTTCATGGATTCAGGTTCACAAGCTATTGTACTTTTACCATAATTATAATAGAGTGAAAGGAGTGTGTGAAGGATTGTGGATATAAGGGTGAGTAAGACCCATATGTTTTGTAAGAATTCTTTATCGATAAGGGGAAAATCTGCTATAGAGGAGTGTCGACCTCAGAGTCAGAAATAATAATGATGATAATGCTGCTGCTGCTAGCATTTATCACTTTAAGGTTGGTGATGTGTTTTGGGGTTCAGGTCTTGCCTTTGATAATATATTATCTGTGTGACTCTGGACTAGTCATTTAATTTCTCAGTGCACCAGGAAATATTTTGAGACTGCCGTTGGTTGATCTGTTTGGTAGCAGGATTTTATTCACCGGGAGCCTCTTATTCCAGTGAAATCACAGGTCTGGGTGGAGAGGAAATAAAACATTAAAGGTACCTTGTATGTGTGTTAGAGTATTGTTAGCTTTTTATCACATAGAGCAGGCAAACTAGTCTAGTTGAAGCATCAGAGAGACATGAAGCATAAGAGAGAGACAGGAAACAGCATGTGCTGGAAAGCTTGGGCTACCATTACTACCATCTTGACTACTATTTCCCCTCAGACCTGATGGAGATAGCCTATGACCTTGAACCCAAGACCCTTGAAAAGAGCAGTGCCTCCCAAACCACCAGATCTACCTCCAGCCCATCCTCCACAGCTATCACCGAAGAAAGAAATCATTGTGGAGAAAGGGTCTGATCAATAAACATTTATTAAGCACCTACTATGCACCAGGCATTGTTCTAAGTGCTGGGGATACAAATAAGAAAAAGAAAGACCGTTCATGCCCTCAAGTAGTTTACAATCTAATGCAGAAAGAAAACATAAAGAAAGAAAACTAAAAAGGGAGAAAGATACCTGGTACAAGTGCATGGCACAGTCCAGTCCAAGGAGTGCAGCTCATGGAAAAATGCAGAGTTAGTTGTACAGTTTGGGATTCCTCTTTAAAGGCAGGCTTTGGGAGGAAGTCTTTGCCCAACTCTCCGGTAAAAGGGGCTGAAGTTACTGATGAGACATGAGGATCAAATCTCACAGGAAGATGAGTTTCCTGGTGATGAGGTTTCCTGGGAGCATTTTTATGGTGGAGTCCAATCTAACGAGGGAAGCCTACTTCCCTCATCACCACCAGCAACAACTGCTGACCACCTGCTGATAATAAGCAGGTATCCTAGGAGTAGAAGCATCAACCATACCACTTGTGCTGCTTCCGGATCAGTCCTCAACAGCCATCATCTATGGAGGCAACTCCTGTAGAGGAGGACAGCCACCTGATCTACCAACTAACTGTCACCAACAGGGAATGGAAGCTGGTTGAAGCAGCAAGGAACCCTGGCGGGGAGAGAGAGGAGGCGGTATATTCATGCAGGTTAATCCACCACCATTACTGTGATTACTATCTCCCCTTAGACCCTAATGGAGACATCTTAAGATTCTAAATTCGAGAGCCTTTTCTCAATCTTCATTCTTCTTTGCTAGCCTTTAACATAGTTGATACCTCTTTCTCCTGGTTCTCCTACCTGTCTGGCCACTTCTCAGTCTCATTTTCTGGATCCTCATAGATGCCCTCTAACTGTAGGTATTCCTCAAGATTCTGTCCCAGCCCTCTTCTTTTGTCCGTCTATGCTACTTCACTTGGTGATCTTATCAGCTTCTATGGATTTAACTAGAATCTCTGGGCATCATGATAATTCTCCTAGTTTTATTTATTAGTTCAATATTTTTAGCTTTCAATTTTATTTATCTCTCCTTTGATTTTTGAAGATTTCCATTTTGGTGTTTAATTGGGAATTTTTAATTTGTTCTTTTTCTAGCTTTTTTAGTTGCATACCCAATTCATTTATCTATTCTTTCTCTCTTTTATTGATGTACACATTTGGAGATATAAAATTTTAGCTAAGTACTGCTTTGGTTGCATCCTATGAATTTTGATATGTCTCATTGCTATCTTAATGAAATTATTGATTATTTCTATGATTTGCTCTTTGACCCATTCATTCTTTATGATTGGATTGCTTAGTTTCCAATTAATTTTTTTATCAATGCTTCCATAGCCCTTTGAAGGTAATTTTATTGCATTATGGTCTGAAAGGGTACATTTAATTTTTCTGGTTTTCTCTATATGGTTACGAGGTTTTTATGCCTAATACATGGTCAATTTTTGTAAAGGTGCCATGTACAGCTGAGAAAAAGGTATACTCCTTTCTATTCCCATTCAATTTTCTTTGGGGGTATATTTTGTAAGATTCTATCCAACTCCTCAACTTCTTTCTTATTTATTTTATGGTTAGATTTATCTAGCTCTCAAAGAGGAAAGTTGAGGTTCCTCCAATAGTATAAATTTACTGTCTATTTTCTCCTGTAATTCATTTTACCTTTTCTTTAAGAATTTGATGCTATGCCATTTGTTACATATATGCTTCATATAGATATTATTTCATTGTCTATGGGGCCTTTTAGCAAGATGAGTTTCCTTGTTTATCTCTTTTAATTAAGGTTATTTTTGCCTTTCCTTTGTCTGAGATCATGAATGCTACCCCCTGCTTTTTTTTCCCTTCAGCTGAAGCATGACAGATTCTGCTCCAGCCCCTATTTTAACTCTCTGTGTGTCTCTCTGTTTCAAGTATGTTCAAGTATGTTGGATTCCATTTTCTAATCCATTCTGCTATCCACTTCTGTTTTATGTGTGAGCTCATTCCATCCACATTCACAGTTAAGATTACTCACTATACATTTCCCTCCATCTTATTTTCTTCTGTTTATTCTTCTTTCATTCTTTCTATCTGTCCCTCCTCTAATGCCTGTTTTGCTTTTGACCACCACCTTCCTTTATCTACTCTCTCTTTTATCACCCTACTCTTTCTCTTATCGCATGATTTCTATACCCAATTGAGTATGCATGCATTTATTTACCTCTTCAAAGTGACTTATTGAGAGTGAGGTTCAAGCATTGTTTGCCTCCCCACCATTTCCCCTTCTATTGTAAAAGATCTTCCTTGCATGCCTTTTCTATGTGAGATAATTTTTCCCATTCTTCCTCTCCCTTCCCCCTTCTCCCAGGGCATCACTCTATCACACACCCTTTTTTACATCATCCCAACATAATTGACTCACTCCTATGCCCTCTGTCTATGTAGAATCCTTCTAACTGACCTAACAAGTTCTTAGGGGTTACATGTATCATGATCCTATAGAAAAATTTAAACAGTTTAACATTATTGAGTCCTTTATGGTTTCTCTTTCCTTTTTACCTTTTTATGCTTTCCTTGAGTCTTGTATTTGAAAGATAAATGTTCTACTCAACTCTGGTCTTTTCATCAGGAATGCCTGAAAATCCTCTATTTCATTAAATATTCATTTTTTTCCCTTGAAGGATTATGCTCAGTTTTTGTTGGGCAGGTTATTCTTGGTTGTAATTCTAGCTCTTTTGCCTTCTAGAATATCACAAGCTTTCAACATGGTAACTGCCAAATCTTGTGTGTCCCTAATTGTAGCTCCATGATATTTAAACAATTTATTTGTAACTGCTTGTAGTATTTTCTCTTTGATCTGGGAGCTCTGGTATTTGGCTATAATGGTCTGGGAAGTTTTCATTTTGGAATCTCAGGTAGTGATTGATGGATTCTTTCTCTAATTTACCCTCAGGTTTGTGGGTTATCAGGATAGTTTCCCTTGATAATTTCTTGAAATATGATGTCTAGACTGTTTCTTTGATTGTGGCTTTCAGGTAGTCCAATGATTCTTAAATTATTTCTCCTGAATCTATTTTCTGAGTCACTTGTTTTTCCAAAGAGATGTTTCATATTTTCTTCTGTATTTTTTTCCTTCTTTTGACTTTGTATTTTTTCTTGATGTCTCATGGAGTCCTTAGCTTCTACTTGCCCAATTGCCCAAATTTTTAAGAAATTATTTTTTTCAGTGAGCTTTTGAACCACTGTTTTCCATTTGGCCTGTTCTGTTTTTTAAGGTGGTATTTCCTTCAGTATTTTTTTTCAGTTTCTTTTACTAAGCTCTTAATTACCTTTTTATAATTTTCTTCCTTTGTTCTCATTTTTGTATACTCCTTCTCTCCTTCCCTCCCCTCTCTCCCTTCCCTTCTCTTCCTTCCCTTCTTTTCCTTCCCTTCCTCCCCTCCCTTCCCTTCCCTCCCTTCTCTTCCTTCCCTCCCCTCCCTCCCTTCTCTTCCTTCCCTCCCCTCCCCTCCCTCCCCTCCCTTACCTCCCCTCCCTCCCTCCCCTCCCTCCCTCCCCTCCCTTACCTCCCTTCCCTTACCTCCCTTCCCTCCCTTCCCTTACCTCCCTTCCCTTCCCTTCCTTTCCTTCCTTTTCCTTCCCTCCTTTCCCTTCCCTCCTTTTCCTTCCCTCCCTTCCCTCCTTTCTCTTCCCTTCCTTCCCTCATTTCCCTCCCCTCCCTTCCCTTCCTTCCCTTCCTTGTTTCCCCTCCCTTCTTTCCCTTCCTTCTTTCCATTCCTTTCCTTCCCTTTCTTCCTTCCTTCACCTGTGATTTCATCATTGTAGGGAACACTTGCTGTTGACATTCCATTTGCTAATACATATAGACGATTCCTCTTCAAACACAGTCTTAGAGAGCTATCAGAGGGCACTTAAAGGTTAAGTCACTTACCCATGATCATACAACAAAAAAGTTTCAGAGACTGGACTCAAACCCAGGTCTTCTTCCAGAGCCATTCCTTTATCCTCCAAGCCATGCTGCCACTATAGTTCAAGAACTAATGCATTCCTTGGCAAGATTTAAACAATAAAAGGTTTCCCACAAGGCTGGCCTTATTTATGTGTGTAAAGCCAAGTGCCAGTCACTTACTGACTGTGTGACCTTGGGGAAATGGTTTAACCACCTAGGTCTCAATTCCATCATCTATGAAATGAAGGGGACAGAACTGGATGATCACTGAGTCCCTTCAAGCTGTGACATCTCCACCTCTCTTTGGCCTATTCATAACAATGCAGTTCAGGTTTTGTTTCTTCCCTCAGATCCAACTGGAATCCATTCAGAAATGCTGCTTTCATATTACTGACAGACCCTGCTTCAATTCGCTAACTCGGCACCCAAGGGATAGCTGATGTGTGAAAGCTTGTCCATTGTGCCAAAATGAAAGACTTCTGCTCAACTTGCTATCTTCTTCTGCCACAATGTGGAATACTGAGAAGTAAACACAACATTAAGTATGGAAATTCATACTGCTCTGTTCCATCCTGTAACAGTAGTTGAGAGCAGCTCACTGCTTTATAGCTTTTGTTTTTAATTATAGCAATAACCTGTATTCATTTTCTCTGCCTTTTTTTTAAGTAGTAAGTCTACTAAAATCCACCTAGGCTGCTTTCATTTCCCTGTCAAACTTTTGGGCTTCACTTTGCCATAAAGAACACTGACTGGGGACCTGGAAGGCCTGGGTTGTAGACTCAGGTTTGCCAGTCTCTTATTAGCTGTGTGATGTTGGGTAAGTCTCTTAACCTGCCCAAGCCTCACTTTCCTCATCTTTAAAACAAATGGGGCAGAACTAGATGAACACTGAGTCTCTTCAAGCTGTGAATAATATGCGATTCCGTGATTTCTTTTATTCCCCTACCTCACCCCCTCCCATCAGCCAAGCCTTCCTGCCCGATTTGAGTGTGAGCTCCTTGGAAGCAGGGACCATTTTACTTTTGTACTTGTATCTGCAATGCTTTACACTTATAGTGTCTCCTCTTTTCTCTCTCTGTACTTCTTTCCTTCCTTCCTTTCTCCCTCCCTTCCTTTCTCCCTCCCTTCCTTTCTCTCATCCCTTGCATCTTCCTGATCCCTCTTACTTCCTATGCTTAGACTCCTCTTTCTACTCATCATCTTCTCTTCCCTACTAATTGATGTTTTCTACTTCATTTAAGGGCAGTGTGGTGGTGCAGTGGATAGAACACCTGGCCTGGAGTCAGGAAGATCTGAGTTCAGATCTGGCCTCAGATACTTAGTAGCTGTGTGACCCTGGGCAAGTCACTTAACCTTTTTTGCCTCAGTTTCCTCATCTGTAAAATGAGCTGGAAAAGGAAATGGAAAACCACTCCACTATCTTTGCCTCAAGAAAACCCCAAATGGGGTCACAAAGAGTTATATACGACTGAACAACAACTTCATTTAAGATCTACCTGAAGACTTTCGTCTTCTTACCTTCTGTGATCAATAGATCACTTTCCCCAGTACTGTTATACGTAGGAGGGTTAAAAAAAAAACCCAACTCTTTTTAGTTCATATTGATTCCACCTCTCATTTATGTGCATTCATACAGATTTATACCTGCTTTGCTCTCCCTCCCCATATCTCTTGACCAATGCACATCCTCCTCATCTCTATCTCTCATGATCCTTATTTTCCTTCAAAAATGAAAAGAATTGCTAGCATTTATATAGGGCTTTAAAGTTCACAAAGCATTTTACAAATATATTGTTTTGCCCACACAACTCTCAGAGATAGGTATTAGAAATGGAATTAGTGTTAGAATTACATATAGGGAAACTGAGGCAGACAGTAGTTAAGTGACTTGCATAAGATTACACAGCTAGTCTCTGAGGCAGCATTTGAATTCGGGTCTTTCTGACTCCAGGTCCAGTGCTCTGTCCACTGTACCACCTAACTGCCAAGGCTCAGCTCCATGCTGCCTCTTCCACAAAGATTTTCCTTATCTTCCCAGTACTCTCTTCAAATTAACTTGGACATGTCAATTATTTATTCTCAATTGACTCCACCTCCCACAGCCTCCTCTCCCTCTGATTGGAGAGCTGTAGGACAAAATGTCAAACTCCTCCCAATTCCTTCTTTTATAGAGATCAGAAACTGGACTCTCAGATCACACTATACATCTGCTACCTTGCTTTGTTTTAGCTCCATGAAACAAGACGAACTTGTACCGGGTACCCTCTGGTGTTGCATCCTCCCCCCCTTCCCTGCCTCCGTTTTAGTGCTGTTTGCCTCTTTAGATTTTAAGCTTCTAGAGGGCAAGGATTGTCTTTTTTTTTTTATTTATTGTGTCCTTGGGCATTTAGCACAAGGCCTGTGGTGTAGTTGATTGCTTAATGAATATGGATTGGATTGGATTATCTGTCTAACCTGGTTGTATTCCTTCCTCCCACCACCCTGTAGACTGCAAGTTCCCAGAAGGAAGGGGTGGTTTTATTTTTTTCCCTCTGCATTCTCCAGCGCCTCTCACAGTACCTTGTAGGTGCTTAATATTTGCTTAGTCCTTCATTCTTTCAGCAAGCATTTATTAAATATTCACCATATTCAGTGGCCTGAATGAGGTACTGGGAGAGAAACTCACCTTCCTCTTTCTAACTGCTTATTCTGTTTCCTTCCTTGGTTCTCCTACCTCCTAACCCCTTAATTGAGGTATTTCCTTTCATGAATGTCTCATTTTAATATTTATTAATATGTATTTGTAATCATATAGTTACAGAACTATAGAATTTGGGAGTTGGAAGGGATCTCACCAGCCATATAGTCCAATCCCTACATGAAAGGATTCTCTACTAGATCATACCCAACAAATGGTCACAGAGCCTCTGCTCAAACATCTCCAAGGAGGGAGAACCCACCATTTCTGGGGCCACCCATTCCACTATTAGTCAGCTTTAATTGTTAGGAAGCTTTTGCCTACATCAAGCTGAAATCTCTTCATTGCAGCTTCCTGGTTCTGGCTTCTGGTGTGTTTGACCTTGTCCTTTCCAATAGACCCTTAATTCCCGTAAGGGAAAGTAATGTTCTTTGAATCTTTAAAAGGAATCATAGCAGTAGCTGATAGTCTCATACTAAATGCCTGTTGAATGAATGAATATAGAGTAACTCAGGTCAGAACAACTTAGATTTCTAATTGTATTAATAGTATGTTTAGGTGACAAAGTGAATAAGGCACTGGGTCTGGAGTCAGAAAAACCTGAATTCAAACTAGGCTTCAGACACTAGTTGTGTGACCCTGAGAAAGTCATTTAACATAATTACCTGGATATAACTCATAATAAAAAATGCGAAAAGGGTTTAATTTCACTTCTGTCCTCAGAGGCTCTCAGTCGCCACCTCTGTTGCTTAACATCCACTGAAGCCTGACAGGAATCATGCCATGATTCAATTCCAGGTTGTTTAATTCACTAACACTTTCTTGGATCATCACGGTGGGTGCTGTCCTCAGGGCTGTGAGACAAAGAATACTTGGAGCCCCGTCTTTAGTGATGGGAGAGGGGTATTGAAAAAAAAAAACTTCCCATTACATTTTCTAATTAAATAATAGTGGATTTTTTCCTGTCGTACTTGAAGTGATGACAAGTCAGTAGAAAAGCACTGTCCTATGAAATGGGAAGAAGGTAGAGGATGCTGCTGCTAGATTGACCTCAATAAATGTAATCATAGATAAAGGCATAATGAGAGGAAGCATAGTAAAGCCAGGAGACTGCTAGTCTGGGGGAGGGGCAGGGTCTGGATCTTCCGGGTTCAAACCTGCTGGCTGTGTGAGCCGGGACAAAGCCCTGAGCCTCTCAGTGCCCCAGGCAGTTCTCTAAGACTACCATACAGCTCAGTTGTTCGTAGACATCAGTAGGAGTTTTTTACACCAGGAGTTCCCTACTAGGTGAAATTTAAGGTCTGGATTAAAACTAAACAATTAAAAAAAACCTCATACTTATATAGCATTTTAATGATTGCACAGAACATTATTCACATAAATCCAGTGAAAGAGGTAACATAAATATTATTAGCTCCATTTTACAGATGAGGAAACTGAGGCACTCAGATTTGAAGTGACTTACCCATCCATGACCATGTAACTAGTAGGTTCCTAAAGTACCAGTTGAACCTAGATCTTCTGATTTGCAGGTCCCACACACTATTATGCTGCAGAATTTTTTTGTTTTGTTTTGTTTTTACTAATACCCTCTTGATTAGGATCATAGGGCCATGGATTAAGAGCTAGAAGGGACCTTATTGTACTTCTAATCCTTTTTGTTGTTCAGTTGTTTCAATCTGACTCTTTATGATCCCACTTGGTGTTTCTTGGGCAAAGACAGTGAAGTGGTTTGCCATTTCCTTCTTCAGCTCATTTTACTGATGAGGAAACTGAGGCAAGCAGGATTAAGTGACTTGTCCAGGGTCACACAGTATCTGCACCTAGATTTGAACTTGGGTCTTCCTGACTCTAGCCCAACACTCTTTCCACTGTACCACCTAAGCTGCCCAACATCTAGTCCAACCCCTTCATTTTGCAGGTAAGGAAATGAAGGCCCCAAGAGAGAATTAAGGAAGGTTATACAAGTCAAAAGACAGAATCCGTTTGGAATCCAGGTCCTCTGACTCCAAGTCCAGCGGCCTTTCCAAAGCTGACTATGAGAAAATTATATTTTAAATGATTGTTCCTCCATGGGTTTGAGATGAAGATCAGTGCAGTGGAAACTCCTTAAAGGCATCATATCCACAAGCATTTATTGAGTTCCTCCTATGAACTATGCTAAGCAAGCACTGGAGATACAAAGAAAAGCAACAAATAGTCCCTATTCTCAAGGCCCTCATATTCAAATAGAAGAGAAAACCTGCAGTTATGTACAAACAAGCTATAGAGAGGTTAAATTGGAGATAATCTTAGAGGTAAGGCATTAGCACATAGTAGGTGCTTGATAAACAGTTGTCGAATTGAATTAACTTAAATCAACAGTTGTCCATAAATTTTTTTTAGCAATTTTCTATTCCCAGGTACTGGAAAAAAAGTGATCTTCTACTTGCTAGATCCTTTGAGAAGTACTCAAGCACACAATTTAACATTGCTATGATCCTGGCTATTCCAGGAAATTAAAGTGAAGCCTCTTAGGATTATGGCTGGGTAAGTCTTATATCATGATGTCAGGACCTTGGCAAAACCATTGGATCTCCCTTCTGGTAGCTTCTCTGTCTGTAAAAAGAGTGGAAAAAAAACAAAAACCTAATCCCTGGATGTGGCAAAGATGAAAAGCTCCATCTGATTCAAACTATAATGTTATTTTGAATGCTAATTTTTTTAATTAGGAAGCAGAAAATAGTAGTAGTGGAAAGAAGTATAAAAACTCATTAGTACATGCTTGTAGAAAGTACTTGGGAAATTTTCTTTGAAGAAAACTGAATTGGAGGCAGGAAAGGACAGTGTTACATTAAAGTAGCCTTCATGGTGGAATTAGACTTTTTCTTCTTGGCCATATTTGGACCAGTGGGGAGGCAGACATAAGGAAGGATTCTAAACAATTATTATTGTCCAGAAATGGAATAGACTGCCTCAAGAGTCAGTGTTACTGGGAATGTTCAACATTTGGGGTGATATTCTGGAGGGTATAGTTCAAGATTGGACTAGGTAGCCTCCAAGGTCCTTTCTAAATTCATAACCTCTGAGTCTATATATTCTAGGTCAATCGACACATTATTAAGCCCATGCCGTCTGATTCAATACTTCTCTTTCTTTTACTCTTGCTTTACTGCCATTAGTGTGAATGCTTCTATTAGCACTGATGACATTCACTTTTTGGTACAGGGAAGTCATGAAAAAGTCCTATCAGCAACATAGAAGAATCAATAGCTGTAGAGTTGCCAGACTTATCTCCCATGAGACATGAGAAAAGTGAAACTTTCATAAGTCTTTTACTGGCTTTGAACTCAGGGTATGGGGGTGGAGCCAAGATGGTGGCTGGAAAGCAGGGACTAGCGTGAGCTCCCCGCCAAGTCCCTCCAAAAACCTATAAAAAATGGCTCTGAACCAATTCTAGAACTGCAGAACCCACAAAATAGCAGAGGGAAGCAGGGCTCCAGCCCAGGACAGCCTGGATGGTGTCTGGGTGAGGTCTATCCCACTGGGAGTGGAGTGGACCAAGCAGACCAGGAGCCGGGCAGAGTGGGCCCTAGCGCCCTGAATCAGTGAGCTGCAGCAGTTACCAGACTTCTCAACCCACAAACACCAAAGACAACAGAGAAGGTTAGTGGGAAAAGCTGCAGGAGTGGAAGGAGCTCGTGGTTCAGCTACCACCCTGGGGGCAGCGGAGGTGGGGCAGCTACAGAAATACAGCTACAGTTGCTTCTGGCCTCAGGCCCACCAGGTAGGAGGAATTAAGTGGCAGATCAGAGCAGGAGTGAAGAGCCTGCTGAAGATCTAAGTCCAGTCCGGGTTGGGGGTTCTTGGGGAAGAAGGAGTTCTGGTGTGGCAGAGCTGGCGCATACCCCCAAGCTTGGAACATAGTTCTCTTAACTCTACAAGCAGTCATACCCCGCTGAAAAACTCAAGGGTCAAACTAGTTGGCTGGGAACATGGCCAGGCAGCGAAAATGCACCCAGATTCAGTCTCAGACTTTGGATTCTTTCTTTGGTGACAAAGAAGACCAAAACATACAGCCAGAAGAAGTCAACAAAGTCAAAGAGCCTACAACAAAAGCCTCCAAGAAAAACATGAACTGGTCTCAGGCCATGGAAGAGCTCAAAAAGGATTTGCAAAAGCAAGTTAGAGAAGTAGAGGAAAAATTGGGAAGAGAAATGAGAAGGATGCGAGAAAACCATGAAAAACAAGTCAATGACTTGCTAAAGGAGACTCCAAAAAATAGTGAAAAATACACTGAAGAAAACAACACCTTAAAAAATAGACTAACTCAAATGGCAAAAGAGCTCCAAAAAGCCAACGAGGAGAAGAATGCCTTGAAAGGCAGAATTAGCCAAATGCAAAAGGAGGTCCAAAAGACCACTGAAGAAAATACTACCTTAAAAATTAGATTGGAGCAAGTGGAAGCTAGTGACTTGATGAGAAATCAAGATATTATAAAACAGAACCAAAGGAATGAACTCAGGGTATGCCTATGATGGGATAACATCTCACTTGTAAGGACATTAAAGTATCTATGCTTCTTTCAAACTGATCAACCAAACTTAGTTCTCTTATGAAATTGAGAGGTAAGAAAGAGTCAGGTTCAGATATACCATTAATCATGACCCAATCAGTAGCTCAGACTGAATATATGCAGATATTGGTTCATCTTATGTTGGAGTAAAAATCAAAATGAAAACAATATCTTTTGTCTTCTGGAACAAGCACTTTAGAGTTTTACTTTTCTCGATAGGCTGCCCACTTTAAGAATGAAAATGTGAAAAATTGAATTATAGAACTATTAATCATATAAGTCCATTAAAGATCAATTTCTTTTTCTCCCAAGGAGGAATAGAGATGCCCTTTATTTTTTTGCATACACATTTTATTTCATTAAGCATGAGACTATATCTTTGAAGATTGGTCATTGAAAATTTACAGGTAAAAGTGACGAGTGATAAAGTTGATTTCTTTTTATAACTACCAAAGATGAATCCCATTTCTGAGATTCACTTCTGCCTTGCTACTTTCTATCCTGTTTAAGACTTAGTTTCTGTTTATCCCCTTTTGTTTTTTTGTTGGGGGGGGTTAAGTTAACTTATTTATTTTTAATTTTCAGCAATCACTTTTATAAGTTTTGAATTTTTTCCCCTTCCCTCCCCTCCCCAAGACAGCAAGACATGCCCATTATTGTGTGATAGACATTGTTCCTATTAAACATGGTGCTCACCTTGAAATGTATTCATTGAGTGGATGTTTGTAATTTAATCTCACAACACTAATTGTGTTATTCATTTGGGCAGTTAGTCATATATTTGTGATTTCTCCTAAGATAATATTAGTAAACTTCTCCTAAGTGTCTATTTGCTGTATCGCTCAAAGTCAAAAATCCAAAACCAAACTCTCTCTCCCCTGAATCTGCTCAATTTAGCTCAATTCAACACCATTCCATTTGGAATCTACTAGATGCAAGGTTCCAAAAATAAGCGTCAAACTGTCCCTGGCCTCGATGAACTTATATGCTACTGGAGATTCCCTTGTTCCAGTCAAATAGCCCCGTAATCACCCATGATAGAAATCTTATAACCAGTTAGCTGCTTAGTCTTGTTACTTATACAAATGTTTGCAGACTCTCGTGGCATGTATTTATATATCACTTTAAAGTTTGGAAAGCACTTCAAAAATATTATGTCATCTTATTCTTCCAACAGCCCTGGGAGGTAGGTGCTATCATTATCCTTATTTTGCTGATGGAGAAAATAAGGCAAACAGCAATTAAGTAACTTCCCCATAACTAGCAGGTTGGATTTCAACTCAGGCATGCCTCTTCTCATCTATTCCCAATTTCACCACCACAGTCCAGGATCCAAGCCATTACTTCTCACTTGAACTACTGCCTCTGGTTCCAGGGTTTCCTCCTCCAGTATATCAAATGCACAGCTACCAGATGAATCTTCTGAAAGCACTGCTCTGATCATATCACTTCCCTGCTCAAAAAGCTTCAGCACATCCCATTACTTTTAAAATAAAGTCGAAGCCTTGCCAAGTATTTCAGGTCTTTCATGATTTAGCCCTCAACTTTTCCTACTTTGCCTCTTCTCTTTTTCTTTAACATTTCAATTTTAATTTTGAACTTAATCATCAAAACCAAAATATTTTAAAATGCAGGGAGGAAGGAAGATTGTATTAAAAACCCCTGTAAACTTCTTATATATAATTTAAAAAAAAAAGAATTACATAGGTAGGTGTGGTACACATGCCTATAAGCCCTGCTATGTGAGAGGCTGAGTATAGTGACTCACTTGAGCTCAGAAGTTCTGAGCTGCATGAAGATGATCAAGTGTCCACTTTAAGTCCACCACCAATAGGATGGGTTGTGGGGTGGGGTGGGAGTGGGGATTGCCAAGCACCATGCTGCCTAAGGAGGGTCAAACTAACATAAGTGGGGAAAAAAGCACATCTAACCTTCCATGTTAATTACCAGTAAGATTAAGCCCATGAGTTAGTAGCACTGTGCAGAATTCTACTCTGAAAGAGAGAATATACATATATGTATGTATACAGATATGTACATGGATACAGTTTAATAAAGTAGTAACAAAATTGTTCTATTTGTGTCTGCTTCTTTGTTTTTTTCTTCTGCATATTGAAAAATATTTTATTGATGCTTTTTTCCATATCTATCACTATCCATTAATCTACCTCTCTGCTAAACCCAAACAGTTCTCCCTTGTGGTTGTTCATTTTTTTCAGTCATGTCTGACTTTTCATGACCCCATTTGGGGATTTCTTGGCAGAGATAGTGGAGTGGTTTGCCATCTCCTTCTCCAGCTCATTTTACAGATGAGGAAACTGAGGAAAACAGGGTTAAATGACTTGCCTAGGCAATGGATTACTGGATTATTAGAGACTGATAAGTGTCTAAGATCAGATTTGAATTCAGGTCTTCCTGACTCCAGGCTGGAAGCTCTATCCACTTTGCCACTTAGCATAAATATGTACAGTCAAGCAAAAACAACCCAACAACCATCAACAGTTTCTGAGAATATACATTTTTCTGTACCTTTAGTTTTTCACTTTTTACCAAGTGGTGGGAGGCATGCACCATCATGAGTCTTTCAAAGTCATGACTGGTCACTGCTTTGTATATAAGGGAGTGAGGGTGGGGATGGGGACCACATCTATTATTTAATTATTATGGACAACTCCCTATGGGAAAACTCCCTCTACTAAAGATCTTCAACTGTTCTACACCTTAAAGTGTTAGAGTTGCTTAGGTAATTGGGAAGTTAAGCGATTTAAGTTTCTTTCTAACTCCAAGGACATCTCTCTATCAACTAGTCCACACTGATTCTTTATTCAGCTTACAGTACTCACTACTATAATTAACCTCTCTAGGTTTCAGTTTACTTACTAGGAAATTGAGATCAGACTCAATAATCTCTAAGGTCCCTTCCACTTATAAATCTCTGATTTAATGATCTAAATGGTATACATGTCATTTCTCCTACTAAAATGTAAACTCTAAAGGCCAAAGATGTTGAGTATCATTTTTTTTTTACTTTTTGTATTCCTCATATCAGCTTGCACATAGTAGGTTTTTAATGAGTCTTTGTTCATTCAACAAATCTTGCCTTGATGATAACTCAAGGGACCAAATTCTGCTCATCCTCGTAGGAACCGAAAGTGCCAAGCCAGGCACTTATTTTTCCTCCTTTTGTTTCTAGCTTTATATACCATTATTAAATGTTAATTGAAGGTGATGTTCCCAACCCAGCACTGCACACAGGTGAGTAGTTAGATGAAGAGGCTGTTGATAGGTGTTTTCGTAGTCACACAGGAGGCCAAAAACAATTTCACAATGGTGTTTAAATCACCACCTCACCCTCTGGTCAGCAACAATCTAGTCTGCTCTTGGCAAAAGCTACCTTCTTAATCATCTCCGCATCTTGCTTGGGCAAACTTTCAGTGTGACACTCTCAGCATTCGATCACATTAAGAAACGTTAGCAGTTTCCATAAAAGCAAGTAACAGCAAGAATGGATTACCAAAGAGGAGCTTGCTTTGGAAACTACTGACCCAGCAATGGCCTATTCACCAGTGTCACTTGGTGTCTTGCTGCTTATATGATCCTATGCTGAGGCAATGGAGTACTGATACTCAATTTCAGTGACCTCCACCCCTCGTGCTAAGTTAACTCCATAATCAAAATCAATTCAGTTTAAAAATGAGAATTAGCATTTAGGAAAATAATCTAAACCTAGTGTCTCTTTTTCTTTCTTTTTGGAGGGGGGAAGGCAGGGCAATTGGGGTTAAGTGATTTGCCCAAGGTCACACAGCTAAGTGTGTTAAGTGTCTGAGGCTGGATTTGAACTCAGATCCTCCTGACTCCAGGGCCAGTGCTCTACTCACTGTGCCACCTAACTGCCCCACCTCTTTTTCTTGAGCTTCCAAACAGGTGATGAATAAATAAATGAAACAATGAATGAATACAAAAGCATTTAAGTGCTCACTATATACCAAATACTATGTTTTGTGATGGGGATACACACACAAAGTATGCCAGTTCCTACACTTCTGGAACTTATATTTTAATTGGGAGAGAGAACACATATAGTGGGGAAGTAGCCAGGAGAATTTTAATCTTAGGAATTTAAGGGATGGCAAATTGATCCATATGGAAGTTAGCTGGCAGAAGCAGTGGCAGATTGATTTCCAGTGAGTAATGGTGATTTTGAATTGATTACCAGGCCAGGAACAAAAGGTGATGGTTGGCATAATTTCAGAGGACTCATGTTGAACCATACAATTCACCTTCTGAGAGAAAGGTGATAAACTCAGGCCACAGATTGAGATGTGTGTGGGTGTATCTTGGACATGGCCAACGTGGGAATTTATTTTTCTCTGGGGAAAAAAAGGGTGATGGTTGAGCAGGTGGCAAGATAAACAGGGTAGATGATTAGCTAGGATATGGTAGGCCAGGTGAGTTTGCATTTACCCATTCACCCACTGAATAAGACAGTTTAGTCCCAGGGCAGGAATACCAAAGCTGAGTAGATTAACTCCTCAGAAACTATGGTATAATTTATGGAGATTAGAGCCAAGCAGTTTCATCCTCTTCTTCTTTTTTTGCCTTAATTCTCATCCCTTCCTGATTTCTGAAGGATCTTGCTCCCCACACTTACCCATCCTTACCTGTGTTCTTCAGTGTCCTCCTCCCTACTGGTTCCTTTGCTTCTGCATATTTGAAGGCAAAAATAGTAGGGAAGGTTTAGGAAGGCAGACAGTGGGTTTGCTGAATCATGGAATTTCAGTTGGATAAGACTTCAGTAGCAAGCTAGTTCAACCTATACCTCTAAAAGAATTCTTACTACAACACATTCCATAAGTAGTTACTCAGCCTTTCCTGAACTCCAGTGAGGGGGTAGAAAGGAATAAGCATTTATATAATGTTTATATAAATATAATTTATATAATGCCAGGCCCTCCTGGGTCCCTACTGGATCACTGCCTTGTTGTGGTAGAGCTGCTTGCACAGTTCATTGAAACTATAAGCTATGCTATGCAGGGTTATACAAGACAGACAGTGGAGAGTTCTGACAAAAGGTGATACGCTGGAGAAGGAAATGGCAAACTACTGCAGTATCTTTGCCAAGAAAACCCCATGGACAGTATTAAAATGCTCCTGGTGTGCTGTGGTCTATGGGGTCATGAAGTATTGCGTATGACTAAATGACTGAACAACAACGAATATTCCAGGCACCGTGCTCAGCACTTTACGGTTATCATCTCATTCGACTCTCACAACCAGCCAGGGATGTAGGTATTATTATTAATCCCATTTAATAGGTGAGGAAACTGAGGCAAACAGAAGTTAAGTTGATTTGCCCCAGATACAATAAATTATCTGAGGGCAGATTTGATCTCAAGTCTTCCTTGACTCCAGGTTCAGAGCTCTATCCGGTGTGCCAACACTAGCTGCCTCATGAAAAAGAGAATGTAGCATATTGTCCAGTGGTTATTTTGATTTTTGATAGAACTGGTCTTAGGAAATTGCCCTTTAAAATTCAGTTTAGGTTTGAATATTTTGATTTCGAGATGCTGATTTGAGAGTTGAGTAGATGTATCCAACAGGTGATCAGAGATGTAGGGCTGTGTTATGGTAATTAAGGTGGGATTTTTTTTTTTACTGTTTTCTGTTTTGGAGCACTGAGGTAATCAAGTGCGTTTGATGAGTCTGGTCTTTGTTTCTTTGATTAAATCAGGAGTCCTTGTTTCTTAAGCAGATCAAAAAAGCCTAGTTCATATAGGTTTGATTGACATGGTTGTGAAGCCCTTTGACTCTGAACAGGGTGTATAAACTCAGAGGTTAGCATTTTGTTTGGGGGCTCCTGCTCACTGGAAGAGGGTTGTGTGATTTGACCAGACAAGACTCTGGGTAGCTGCTGGAGCCCCGCCCCACCACCTTTGAAAACCCAGATGTTAGTGCCTCTCTCTCTGATAACTATGTAATTCTTTGGTCAGGCAGCTATCTGTTGATAACTGTGTTTGCTCTGTTTATATTGTCTCTGTTTGTCATTTCTGTTTGTATTTGCTCTGAAGTTCAGGGTGCTGGCTTTTCCCCCTGAACTAAGTGAATGATATATAGTATGTTTGATTAAAGTGAGATTGTTAACCCCTTACAGTTGCTTTCTTTAGAAAAGCAGATCAAAGGACCTGTGCTAGCAGCCCTCCTGTGTGCTCTTCTTGTTGGTCTTTCATTCCCACAACAGCTGCTAGCGGCATTGTTGTTGTAGCCCGGAATTCAAGAGCTATATTAAGCTGAACATCAATCAATTAACAAATATGTATTAAGTGCCTACTATGTGTTAGGCACTTTGGGGTTCATTTAGTTAGAGATGATGATTCAACGAGGGGTGGAGAACCTGCAGCTTGCTCAAGGCCATATGTGGCCTTCTAGGTGCTCAAGTGTGGCCCTTTCATTGAATCCAAACTTTACAGAACAAATCCCCTTAATGATAGGATTTGTTCTGCAAAACTTGGACTCAGTCAAAAGTCCCCACCCAAGGACCCAGAAGGCTACGTGAGGCCTTGAGGCTGCAGGTTACCCACCCCTGGATCTATAAGGTTGTATGAAATATTGCCTTTGATGGAAAAAATAGAGAAATGTGAGCTACATTATAGTCCAGTTCCATGG
This sequence comes from Trichosurus vulpecula, assembly GCF_011100635.1. Classification (NCBI taxonomy): domain Eukaryota; kingdom Metazoa; phylum Chordata; class Mammalia; order Diprotodontia; family Phalangeridae; genus Trichosurus; species Trichosurus vulpecula. Next base: position 140,533,823 of record NC_050577.1, on the reverse strand, counting down.
ATTCAAAACTCACTGAATGACCACACACAGAGAAGTAGTCATTAACAGCTCAGTGTCAACTTGGAGGGAGAGCTCTAGTAGAGTACCTGCCTATCTATGCTTGGCCCTGTGCTACTTAGCACTTGAATCATTGACTTAGATGACATACAGAAGGAGAGCAGAGAGAGAGAGTGCTACACATTTATTAGAATTGAAGATGACATTAAGCTAGGAGGGATAACTATGCTACATGACAAAGTCATTAAACAGTTTTTGTCAAGACATAAAAATGAGCCAAATCAAGCAATATGAAATTTAATACAGATAATAGTCAATTCATACCATTTGGTTCAAAAAATCAACTGCATTGCTATAACGTGGGGGAGTTGTGGCTGGGTAACGGTTTGGGTGAACAAGATCCAGGGTGTTTAGTGAACTGTAATCTCAGGATGAGTCAGTCATGAAACTTGGTGGACACAGAAGCTAATGAGATCTTAGGATGGGTAAAGAGAGGCATGGCGTCCAGGCCTAGGGGAGTGAGAGTCCAGGCTGTCCTGGCCACACTGTATCTGGGAGTATTGTGTTCATTTGTGACCACCACACTTAAAGAGGGACATTAATAAGCCAGACAGCTTCAAGAGGAGCTAAACCAGGATTGTAAAGGTCTCAAAACATGCCAAACGAAGAACAGTTGCAATGTAGTTAGAAAGGTATGCTTACAGGAACCAAACAGCTGTCTTTATGTATCTGAAGGATGGTCATGTTGGCAAGGGGAGGGATTAGACTTGTTCTGTTTTGCTTCACAGCTCAGACTTAGGAACAAAGTGTGAACAAGGTATGAACAGAGAGGGCTTCGTATTGGGGAAAATGTTCTAACATTTAGAGCTATTCAATAATGGAGTGGATGGCTTCAGGTGATAGTGGACTCTCTCTTAGAGATGGTTTATGGGCAAAAAATTGTCAGACACGTTTGGAGGAGGAATATGCCAAACTAGAAGTCCTCTTAGGACTCTTCTGCATCTGAGAATCTATTATTCCAGGACCAGAGGAGATAGAATGTCCTCATTTTAAAAACAAACAAAAACCCTTTTAATAAATCCTGGTCTTAACTGCCTAACTTTTCAAATGGTCAGCCTGTATCTCTTGCTTCCATTCTGTCTCCCTTCATGCCTGAGCACTTTGCAATCTTTTCATCTTTCTCACTAAACCAGTTTTCCTTTCCAACTTTTTTCATTTTAATTCTGCACTATTGTTGTACCTAGGTACAAAATGTTGGAGTCTCCTTGGACTCTTCCCTTTTCACTGCCTATATCCAATTAGTCACCAAATTCTTTTGACTATTCCTTAAACCCTATCAAATTTGTTTATTTCTTTCCAGCAACCCCTATCAGCACCCTAGTCTAGGCCTTTATCACCTTTGTCATTGATGATTGAAACAGCTTCCTAATTCTGTCCTTTGCCTAGAGTCTCTGAATATTCCAATTCTTTCTACTCTTAGCAATCAGATTATTGTTCCTAAAACCCCCCTTTCATTTTGTCATGCCCTTGCTACAGGACCTAAACTAGCTTCCTACTGTTTATAGTTTAAAGCCTGAACTTTTTAGCCTGGCATTCAAGATGCCCCTCGCTAATCTGTTCAATCTTCATTTAGCCAGTTCTTATCTCCAACATGAACTCTCTGCTTCTTCAGAGCTAATTTCCTCACTAACACATCCCATACTCCTTCCTGATTCATTCTTAGCACATTGAGTTACTTTGAAATCATCTTCACTTTCTTTTCTGATTAATCAAATCTTCCTTATTTTTTAGAGTTAAGGTCAAGTCATATTTCCTCCACTGAGACCTGCTTTAGTCACTTGTCCACATTAATTATCCATTCTCTGAGCTCTTACAGTACATATGTTCATGTGGGAGGCAACCTAGTACAGTGGAGAGAGGATTGTACTTTTAAGTTAGGAGAGGCCTGCATTTGATCCTAATTTTGACACGTAGTAGCTGTGACTAGTGAGTGGGTAAATCACTTAGCCTTTCTGGGCCATGGTTTCCTCTAATGGAAAATGAAGGTAATAATACCTCTAAGTGTACTTTATAGGATGCCACACACACACACACACACACACACACACACACACACACACACACAGAGGTCAGGTTACTAAAGCTAGGCTGATTCCATCTCCCTCAGGATTCTAGAAAATTACAAATTACAGTCCATGGGCCAAATCTGGCCCATTACCTGCTTTTGTATGGCTAGTGAGCTTTACAATGTTTTTGGTATTTTAAAATTATTTTATTGTATTTTTAAAATGTAAAAAAAATCATGCTTTGCTCACTACCTATATGAAAGCAGTGGGCTGGGTTTGGTCTGTGGATCATAGTTTGCTGACCATTTTTCTAAGGTTACCCTCAAGGGTAACCTTAGAGGGGTTGGGAGTGGGGTGGGGTATGTGATTCTCATGGGCTTGAGCCCCCATTCTGGAATGTTTTCAATCATTGAACAGGTGTTAGCTTCTCAGTTTAATTTAATCAATTAGCATCCATTAGCTTTTTTTTTAACAAAGGGTTATTTACTGAGAATATATAGTATAGAAGAATAGAAGTAGAGACATTTGCCCATAATATGGGGGGTGGGGGTGGGAGAGCATATTTTCTCTTGTACTGCACCAATCCAGGAGGAAAGTAGGCTCAAACTTAAAATCTTCTATGTAGCATTTGTTCTACCTTCCAGGGTTGTCGTGAGGATCAAGAATGATAATATCTTAAAAATCTTTCCTCCCTTCCTCCACCCTTCTCTCCATTCTTCCCTCTCCTCTCTTCCTCCCTCCATGCCTTCCTCTTTTTCCTTCCTTCTTCTCCTTCTTTCCTCCATTCCTTCTTCTCTTCCTTCTCTCCCTCCCTTCATTGCTCCTTCTCCTCCATCCCTCCCTCTGTTTCTCCTCTTTCCTCCATTCCCCCTCCCTCCATTGCTCCTCTTTCCTCCTTTGCTCTCCTTCCCCTCTTTGGTTCCTCCTCCTCCTTCCTCCCTCTGTAGCTCCTTCCTTCCCTTCCCTCCCCTTCCTTTTCTCCTCTCCTCCACTCTCTTCCTTCCCCCCAAAGCAGGAAAAGGCAAAAAACACAGGGCTGTATTCATGGATCTCAATTCCTAGGTCAGGAGGGCTCAAGGCTCCTTACCACCTAGAGGCTTACTGCATATTTCTCTCCTGGAATACAGTCAGGAAGGAAAAAGAGACTTTTATCTTGGTCAGTTAGTGTCTTCGGAATGCACCCCAATCCTGTCTCCACCGCCAATTAAAAGTCTGCTGTTTCACCATTTGGTTAGCTAACCAGAACCAGTTAGAGAATCTGCACATACTTCAATTCAGGGAATAGAGCTCTTCTATTACATGGCAACAAAACTTCCTGGAATCAGGGTCCTAGCCTCTTCCGCAGGAGGGCCAACACCAACCAAGTACTCTCTGAATTTGCTCACTAGCCTCACCCTACCCCAGTCACAAGGATCAGTGAGTTAATGTACGTGAAGTACTTTGCAAACTTTAAAGAAATGTATCAACACCAGTTTAATAATGTGTTATCATGCCATCTGTAGAATCTTGGAGCTGAAGATTGAATTGAAGATAGATTATCATCATATCATCCATTCACTTTACAGAAAAGGAAAATGGAACGTTTGGACACTGAATGAATGAATGAAAAAGCATTTGTCAAGCAGTTACTATGTGCCAGACATTGGAATAATAACTTCAGGGAATACAAATACAAACAAACTAAACAGTCCCTGCAGTCAAGGAGCTTATATTCCGTTGGGGGAAGACAATACATAAAGGGTAGTGGAGCATAAACTTGGCATGGTTTAGAAATGGCTGGGAAGTGAATAGAGGCCTGGTTCCACACAAAATAAGATGAAGGCTCACTTATTATGAGCAGAACCAGGAGAACATTGTACACAATAACAGCAAGATTTTAATAATGGGGGCAGCTAGGTGTATAGAGCACCAGCCCTGGAGTCAGGAGGACCTGAGTTCAAATCTGGCCTCAGACACTTGACACTAGCTGTGCGACCTTGGGCAAGTCACTTAACCCCAATTGCCCTGCCTTCCCCCCTCCAAAAAAAAAAAAGATTTGATAATGATCAACTGTGATTGACTTAGCTACTCTGATGAATACAATGATGCAAAATAATTCCAAAGGGCTTATGATGAAAAATGCTGTCCACCTCTAGCTAGAGAACTGATGAACTCTGAGTGTAGATTTTTTCACAAATTTCTTTATCTTTCTTGCTTTTTTTTTTTTTTGCAATGTGGCTAATACAGAAATATATTTTGCATGGCTTCATGTGCATAACGAGTGTCATGTCACTCACCTTCTCAATAGTTATGAGGTAGGCTGGAGAGAGGATTTGGAACTCAAAATTTAAAAAAACAAGGAAAGCTTGCTTAGAGCCCAAGGGCAGGGTCCAGGCTTCCATGGGAGTGGGTTAAAGATGGCCAGGGTACATGCTGTCTTACATTATTACTCAAAGCATGTGGAATAATATATTTTCAAACATAGAGTTTTAGAAATAGGTACAACATTTGTCTCACAAGGTTGTTGTCAGGATCAAATTTGATGTCAAGTGATTTTCAGACTTCAAAGCACTATAAAATAGTATCCCTTGCTATGCTTGTTTTTCAAGTGTGTTGCTCAAAATATTAATTTCAAAATACAATTTCAGGCTAATGCTCTTAGAAAGATTTCCTGATTATCACAAAGCTTCTTTTTTAAGAATAAAACTATAGCTGTTTGAAAATATATTATTCCACATGCTTTTTTGCATTCTTCAGGGCTCTCACATACAGTTCTATGGTTATGATATGGATATCTTTTCATGTCCTCTCATTTTTTTTCATTTGTTTGTCCCATCTTCTCCTGTAGATTGTCTTCTCTCAGGCTTGTTTACAAACCTGGAAGGCAGACATGGCAGGCAGAGCTACTAATTTACAGCTTGGGAAACTGAGGTATAAAGAAGTTTAATTGATATCCAGCTAATATCAAAAATGGCTAGAACTCTATCCAATCTCCTGACTTGAAGTCTAGTAATATTCAGTGTTCACTCAATAGATCCTATTGATAAATTCTGAGTAAATTTGTTCTGTCACCCCTCAACCCAAATTAACGTAACTAATAAGATAATATAGCCCTGACACCTTTATCAGAAGAAAAATGCTTCTTCAATTAAGTTATAGAATCAAAGGTATGAAGTAGGTGTCTCAACCATTCCAAGATACTTCCATTGGATCAATCAACTAAAGTTATAAGCTATGCTTTTTTGAGCAAATCCATGATTGATTTGGCATGGTTGGAGTGCTTTGAGCTATTGGGTAAAATGAGATGATTAAATGTATTGACATTGATTGAGAGAATTAGACATTCCTCTCTGAATCATAGATGGGATTTGAGCAAAACAGCAAAAATATTAAGTCAAGCTTTGGGAGTGCTTTGAGGAGATAGATCTTAACAACAAGCAGGGAAGGGAGAGGGAAGAATAGACCTGGAGGGCATGTCAAATTCTTTTCTTTCCCCCACTCCTCCTACACTGATCATATCACATTGAGACTGGAGTAGTAAAACCATGCATCCATCTACGAACCGAACCGAAAGAGGACAAACTAGACATGTTGATGGAAGGTAAAGGGAAGTGAAGCTATAGACTCTATGAAGGCGCTGACCCTTGCAGGCCAGTAGATGGCCACACCTCAGAAGAACTTTATGAGTACTCCATGAAAGGAGAGGACTTCTAATAATCCAGAGCTATGAGTCTACCTTTTTAACCAAATAGGCTTTCTAAGTTTGAGCCTGCTCTCCTCAGAGACATTGTGTGTCCAATAGGAGAGCATGTTCTATGCTTTTGGGGAAATTAGTTTTCTACTAACATTATGCTATAACAGTAAATATCCTTTGTATTAAGCTTAATTAATTCTGGCTGGTAATCAATGTCAGATAGGGACTCACTATACAATATAATCCAAACCTTTCAGGGTGAACCCTAGAGCCTTGAGAGGAGAATTAATTTTCTTCTGGGGACTCAAGCCACCATTCGGTTGGAGGAGTGACCCGAGAGGGATGCTACATAGGAATCTAATAGTTCAATTCAAGCATTAATGTTTCTAAGAAAATAACCTTTAAAAAAAAGTGTTCTGATGCCCTTTGTCCCCATTGTGATGAGCCAGAATACTATGCCCTTCAATTACATTAGAATAATGTCTCATTGATTTGAAAGATAATTGAAATTTATTTCTTTGAGTACCAAATTATTTTTATTTTAATAGCTGATGATAGAAATCTTTCTAAAATATGCCATGTTTATTCTTGCTTTCTACAACAGCATATGTTGAACATAAGTTAACCTTTTGGAGATGAAAGGGTTGTTGTAATGAGTATCAGTTATTATATAATGCTATAACAGTAGTAGAGGTTCTTCAGGCCAGAAGGTCTCTTTCTTTGCTTCTATGTGAAATATAGCTTACCTGGACTTGAGTAAAGAATTTGACAAAGTTTCTCATGCTATTCTTATTGAGGAGATAGAGAAATGGAGGTTAGATGACAAATTTTGAAAGATTTGGAATTGATTAGAAGGCTGGACTCAGAGAGTGGTCATTAGTGATTTGATGTCAACTTGATGAGAGGTGCCCTAGCTGTGCTTGGTTCTGTGCTATTTGACATTTTTATCAACACCTTGGATAAAAGTATGAATGGAATGTGTTTCAAAATTGCATTTTGCCAAAATGAATGTGATAGTTAACACCCTGGGTGGCATTCAGGATCCAAAAAATTCAACAGGTTGGAACAGTGAGCCAAAATCAAAAAGATTAAATTTCAATAGAGATAAATACAAAACGTTACACTTGGGTTCAAAGAATCAACACATGGTTAGACAATAGCTTTTCTGAAAAAGATTTGGAGATTTTAGTGGACTGCAAGCTTAGTGTGAATCAATGATGTGATATGGCAGCCAAAAAGCTAATATAATTTTGGGCTGAATCAAGAGAGCTATACCATCCAGGAACGAGAAGGGGATAGCTCCACTTACTCAGATAATATCTGGAGAAGTATTTGGTTTGGGGCAACATATTTCAGCATCCAAAGATATATAATTAGGATGGTGAAAGGCCTTAAGTCAGTGCTCTATGAAGGCTGGTAGAAAGAACTGAGGTTATTTGATCTAGAGAAGAGATAACCAAGGGGGCACATGTTGGCTGTCTTCAAGTATATGAAAGGCTATTTCATGGAGTATCAATTATACTTTTTCCTCTTTGCCTCAAAGGACAGAACTGGGACTAACAGGTAGGAGTTGCAGAGAGACAAATTTAGGGATATTTAGTAATATGAAAACTACTCCAACCTGTACTCTCAAAGAAATCACAATTTCCCATGAGTTGGAAAACAGGTAAGCATTCTTGCTTGAATTGTGTCTAACAAAAACAGGCTCTGAGTGAAGTCCTCTTCTATGAATTAAGTGCACCAGCTTTAGTGTATGGAGTATATGGCATCCAGTTTGGTTGTTCGTAGACCTTTCTTCCTTACTTTTAGGTTCTTGGGAGGGTTGAGGTAGATGGATAAGCAGATATGTGCTAGTAAATGTTTAGCAACCTATTCTCTCCCTCTTCAAAAAAAAAATGTACAGATGATACCTTTAAGTTTAATTTTCATAATTAACATTTTCTCTATAACTTTCTGAAATCTAGACAATCAACATAACAAATTAAGCCCTGATATGTAGCGTTGGCCGATCTCTGAGGTGAAAATGCTCACACTGAAAACTCAAAAGATTGGTGTGAGTATGGCTGTGATATGAGTTATTATGAGTTGGCTCTGGCATACCACCATATACAGATAAGTGACCTTTGGATTAGTGAGGTACGTTATGTAATAAGAATATCAGAGGTTTCCATTTGTCATGCTCTTAAAAAAATGTCACATTAAAAGCCTTCCATTCTCTCTTATACAGTTAGCATTTGGGGGATATTCTTCTATCCTCCAGTTGAATTCAGAGTGTATAGCAGTAACCTCACTAAGTGGAAGGAATGCTGGGCTGAGGCAAGAAGACCAGAGCTCAGATCCTGCCTAGGACACTAACTGTATAACTGGGCAAATCACTTAAACTCTATTTACCTCAGGCAAATCTCTTGGATTTGTCTGCTAAGTAACATGATTGGTGGAAGGAATGCTAAGGAATTGCAAATCCTTCCCCTGTTTAGAAAGTAAGCTCTTGAAAGACAAAGGTACAGCATACCCAGCTTAACAGTGATAGCTAAAAGGCTTTTTGGGTCGTTCAGTGGGTAACTTTTCCTAAAATATATTTTACTTTTTCCCCCAGTTACATATTAAAACAATTTTTAAAGTTTTGAGTTCCAAATTCTATCCCTCCCTTTCTTCACCCCCCACCCCGTGATGGTAACATTCTTAACATGAATGTTTATTTTACTGTTTTGTCTTTATGAGTAATTCAAAGGCTTCCATAAAAAGGAACATTACTTTGTTCAGCACAAATATCTATAAAACACTTAATTGACTCAGGAAAATTTACCCTCAAATTTTGAACAAGGCTTACAATAATGAAGTCTTTATTTCGATAAAGGTTCTAAACCACATTTTTAATGTGTGAAGTAGTATGGATCAATTAAATAAAACTGTGAGTCTTATATCCTTCTCCCTCCTTCCTGTCCTACCTTCTCTCCTCTTATGACAGTATTGTCACCCTGAGCTACTTGCGCCACAATTATGACCTCAGCTGTAATGAAAAGTGTCTCAAACCACCATCTCTTGGTAACATTGAATGAATGAATCAGTGAATGAAAAAGCATTTATTAACCACTTACTAGGCACCACTCACCTTGGATACAAAGACAAAAGCAAAGCCAGTCCCTGATCTCAAGGAGCTTACATTCTAATAAGGAAACAATACAGGGGAGTGGTGAAGAGGGAGGGGCACTTTGGTCCACAACATTTCAAGGATGGTGACTGAGGCGACAGAACTGTATTGAGAAATAATCTATAAACTTTTGATGATGGTCTATAAATACGCATTGTCATAAGGTTATAAGACAAGAGTCTGATTCGTATGGGCTTCAAAATAAAAAACTTACCTGTGGCATGTGAACAGCTCACAAAGCAAAAGGAAAGTTTTATTTGCTTAGAGTCTTTTTGGCCTAATATATTTCCTGGTAGACTTTTATGGAATTCACTAAAAACAGCTGGCTCCCAGACACAGTTTGTCACAGCTGGCAAAGGGAAGGTACCTCTGCAGCTTTACATTGCAGCTGGCTGTCACTTTTGCGTTTTGAGTCCTTTCTTTTCTGGTGTTTTGAAGGGTAAAAGAGGGACCCGGTTAGGCTAATAAATGGTCAGCTAAAGAGGTAAATTTAACCTACTTCTCTACCAATTGGAAGCTGAAGCTGGTACCATCTCCATCTTTCCTCTCTGAACCACAAACATGAATTGTGTAATTTAAAAGAACGTAGTACGATGAGCAGGATTGTTTCACATGAGAAGAAAGCAGTTATCTCAAGAGACCAGTCAGAAATAGTCACTTTGGGAGACAGATTTACACAGCTACTCCTCTAGACAAAAACACACGCAAAATATGAAAATGTTAAGATTAATCAAGTAATTTTATTTCATATTTACCATTCTGCAGCAACCAACATGAACATCTGGGTAAACAGAATCTCATGAAATGATCTGCTGCAAAAGCTGACTTCAGTAATACACGCACATGATAAATTCAACAACTCTGTTCACTGCCAGAAATAAAAAAAAAATGGCTTCAAGAGCAAATAACACTGATTCATACTGTGCTCAAGCACTAGTCAACAAATCTATTAAACTACACAGGGAAAAGAAATCAGAGAGGCTTTGTTATCTTACTAGGGACACCTTGTTTAAATGGGTGGCTTTACCTCTTTATACCAACAGAAACAGGGCACCTCCCACTTCATTTAGGATGTGATTATAAACACAAAATGTTATAATCAAAGGCAAGTTCAAGAAATTTCAGACTGCAAAAACTTGCAAGATACAAAGCTCAAATTCATATGTTTCTTTTCTCAATTATGAATACTTTCACTAAACATAAATATTTTAACATATATTAATTTTTTCTGACATTCAAAATTGTAAAGTCAATATGGCAGAATTATTGTTAAAAGCACATATGTACAAATATTCTTTTTCATACATAAAGTATTTGGCATAATTATAACAATCATACTGCATACACAACTGTTTGCTTTTCTTTTTTTTTTTTTACACATAATGGTATCTCTTATTAAAATTAACCAGTTATGTACAAAAATACTTGAACATTTATTATAGAAAACCTCTATAACCAGCCTCAACAGCGTATACCTGCTGGATGGTTTCATTGAGAGAATATAAAAAAGTGGTCACCACCTTCCAGTTTAAGCTATCGACAAAAGCAAACACAGTTAAACCAACATGAGCTTCCCAACAAAAGAGGGAAAATATTTTAACAGTATGATTTTTAAATACAGTTCATACGTCTATTATCAAGTGAGTGTTATAAACAGTCAGTTAAAGAAAAAACAAAGATACAAAATACATACTACATACAAGGTGCTTTTCCACACTCCTACAACTGGGGCATTAGCATTACTAGCTAGATCTACAGATGCTATGTTGGGAAATTCAAGCTAGATTGGACTACAGGTATCCTCTCCAACCAGAGGACAAAAGGGATCATCAGTTACACGAGAGAAAGTCCACTGTTAAGAAAGTAGAGCCTGGAAGGAATTTCCTTGCTGTGTGAAGAACTGAGTCAATGATGCCTCTGCCTTTTACAAGTTCTGATGCCATGTAGTTGTACTAATCTATATTCTTGAAGGGTTTGTTTTTTTTTTTTTACCCCTTGACTTACACATATTGATTTAATACTGTCCAGCATTGATTCCTGTATCCTTGTTAATGGGACACATTCATTTGTGCCTATTTAATACGGGAACATTTGTTCCTCTGCAACGACCAATTTTATGTAAGAACCTTCTGAAAGTCAGCAGGTACAAAATCCAAGTAAACATTTCTACAGGGTCTTTTGATTAGGGTAGCTGTTGGAATACTGAAAGTGAATTGCACCTTAAAAAGAAAGAGATACAGTGGAGACGAGAACACTGAAGAATTGATATCAATGAATCCTCAAAGTATAGTTTTACATATGTAGACAGCTGTCAAACTTCAAAAGCAGTCTGAAAGGAGTGTTCTGTCTCCAGAACAAAGGTACTCCTCAAACCTGATGCCTGCAACCCCTTCAATATAAACTTTAAGTAACTGGCCTTCAACCTGATTTCCAATGATGTACAATTTTCATTCTGCTTGTGAAAAAGCCAGAAACCTCAACCCTCTTTATGGAAGTCTTCTAGAATAAGGACAATTGTGTTAGAATGTGCACTGATTTAAATAAGCTTTCTTGTAGTATCAAGTATTCAGTAAAAAGTATACAACTTTTAACACAAATGACAGCATTGTGTTGATTTTAGATTAGACTATGTAAAAAAGTAAACATAAAAAGATACAAAAAAGTCTATATCACTATTTACCACTTTCAAATTAGAATGTTTTAATGCAATTCTCTCATCCACACTTCCTGTAATATCTGGCCTTCTAGATCAGTAATTTTATTTAATATTGTGCAACATAATATTAATAAGCAAGTTTTATTTCATTTTATTTAAAGAAAAAATCTGGGTAAAATATTAAAGTGCCTACACTAAATTTCTTCTCACCATACTTTTATTACTTCGTAAATGGTAAAGAATTCATTTCGAGGGAATAGAAAAGTGACTTATAATTGAGAGACCTTCCGAGGGAGGGGTCTGGGCCGAGGGACTTGTTCGGTCCTCCTGCTGCCATTCTCTAGGTTGGTTGATCGGGCCAACAGAGGTTTGGGTGGCAAGGCCGGGGGCTCCGAAGTAACAGGGATGGAAAGGCTGTGAGGTAGCGGAGCAGGGCGCCTCAAAGTTCGTTCATAAACGCTGTAAGGAGGCGGTGTTTTACTTTCCTTCCTCACTGGCTCTTCGGGCACACTGTAGGTAGACATGCCAACTGTCTGTTCATTCACTGGATTTTCAAAGCCTGAAGTTTCAGACGTGCTACACCGGCTCAAAGACGAGATCCCACTGCTATAACTTCCTGACAAGACCGGCGAGTTGGATATCAATCCTGAAGAATGATACTCCACTGGAGACGGGGTAAATGATTGCATGGAACCCTGTTCAAAAGCAAAGTGAAAATGGAAAGAGACAAAAGAATGAGAAACAGAAGAAAAGAGAGTGGAAAGATGAGAGCAGAGAGGTTATATCAAATCAGTAGTGAATTGCCTGGAATATCTTCTTTCATCCGTCTTTGCCTGTTGAATTCCCTAGGAATCAAGCTCTAGAACTGGAGGGGAACTCAGAAACCATTTAGTGCAACCAATTCATTTTATAGATGAAGAAATTTAAACCGAGGTAATAAGCATCAGAGGCAGGATCTGAACTCGGGTCCTCTCACACCAGAGCTGATGTGCTTTCTATTATGGCACACAACTCAAATGCCACCTCCTTCACAAAGCTTTGCCCGATTCCTGGGTGGCAAGAACCTTCCTTGGCAAATCATATATAACATTTTGCTTTGCTCCTTTTTACGTACTTATATCTTATCCCCTTCTTCCCTGGACTAATATCACTCCTCCATACACTCTGCCATCTAGCCAGACTGGCCTTTTTTATGTACCTCACACATGGCACCCCAAATCTCATCTCTGTGCCTTGTACCCCTGCCTGTCCTCTATGCTTGGAATACAGCTCCCTCCTTGCCTTGGCCTTACACACAGTCTTTCTCTTAATGTGTAACTCCAGTATAATCTTCTGCATAAAACCTTTCTCTTTTCCCTTTCAACTGCTAATGCCCTCCAAACTACCTTATATTTTACTATTTTGTATACATTTGCATATATTTACAGGCTCTCCCATTGGAATGTAAATTCCCTGTGATTAGGAATGGCTTTCTGATTTGCACTTATATCCCAAACGCTTAGTACAGTGCCTGGCACATAGAAGGCACTTAATAAATGTGTTGATTAATAGTATTAGGTCCCAGAGGACAGAGCCCATGCCTTATCTAAACTTTGCTCTCCGTCCCTTAATGTTTTTAATATTGTGGATTTTTGTTATTCAGAATAAAAATGAAATGCTTCCTAGCCCATCCCATCACCCACATGATGAGCCTTATTAACCTTTATCATTATTAGGAAGGCAAAAGAGAGAGACAGAAATGATCAGTGCTGGTTGGTAATCTGGACAGATATAAAAAGAGACCAAAGAATTAAAAGGTAAGAAACAAGGGGATAATACTGAAACCCCTTAGGGGGCCTGGAGGGAGGAACTAGAACCTTCAGACATGGAGGCAATGATGCAGAATTTCTATGGGCACATGACTGACACAGTCTAGAAAAAAAACGATCCTACTTTTAAATAAGATTCCAGAAGGTAGGAAAGAATCTATTTTCAAAGCTATTGACACAATACTCAACATATTTTCTTTTGCTTTCACTCTAGATTGCTATCTCAGAAAAGCACCTTCAAAAATCTTTCTTATTTTTTAAAAGAAAAAAAAATGCTGCCTGGTTCCAAAATTTCAATTCTAGGCAGTCTATATATAATTAAGGCAATTTTTTTTAAAAAATAATTTTTTTTCAGTTCCAAATTCTCTAACTCCCTTCACCCCCTTCCCTACCCAGTGAGAAGGCAGGAAATATGACACCCATTATACATATGAAGTTATAAGGCCATCTCTTTAAAAGATCCAAATTCATGATTGTCACCAAAATACATTCCAAATTCATGGTGGGGTAGCTAATGCTAGTCATTAGGATTTGGTTCTCAGACTCAGATTGTTTTAACTTGGTATCAGTGTGCCCTCTAATGTAATTCTGGAGTGACAACACATGTAATATCTAGTGGCACTTTTATATAGATTTCAAATCTCTTCTTCACATTTTCTCCCTATTTAAATGAGGGCCTAACATATGTCCACATGCCTGTGGTCAGTAAAAATACATTCAGGTTGGACATTTTTGGTTATTCCAGAAGTATTGTCCAGTATTACTATAGGTTGTAGGTTAGGTAACCTTTCCATGGATTTGTTTTATTTGTAAGGATTTGTCAAAAATATTTCTTATGAGCAACAGCATGGCATCAGGTTTAGTGTCAGTCTTAGAGTCAGAAGGGATGGGTTTGAGTCTTGGTCATTTAATAGCTCGTATGACATTGGGCAAATCCTTTAACCTAAGGCCTTAAGTTTCCTCTCCATAAAATGGGGATAATATTTTAACTACCTGTCTCACAGGATTCAAATGAGATAATGAGTATAAATTCCTTTTGTATCACTAATAATGATGATAACAATAACTGACATTGACATGGTTATTTAAAATTTGAGAGGCACTTAATGTGCATCTCATAATAACTGGTTCAGGTAGGTACCATGGTTATTACCTACCTATGGCCACATAGCTAGGAGATGCCAAAGAAAGGAATTGAAAATAGGACATCATAAGATTTATATAGGCTTTAAGGTTTGCATATGTTAACTTATTTGATCCTCATGCAACCCTAGATAGTAGATGCTATTATCTCCATTTTTACAGATGAGTGACACCCCCAGGGCCACACAGCTAGAAAGTGTCTGAGGAAGGATTAAAATTCAGGGCTTCCCAACTTAAGTCTAGCATTTACCCTTATACCAGGCTGCCTCCTAAATGATGACTATCATATCAAGCCTGCATAAAGTCCTTGGGTCAACATGTCACAGCTCTAATAGATGACAGGGCATATATAAAAACATGAAGATGACACTCCCTTCTTCCTCAAGCTTGGCTGTCCTAATATGGGTTATGTTATGAAATTCTATTCTAGATGTAAACATATAGAAAAGAAAATTCTACTTTACCACTGTGTGTGGGTGTGTACACGTACATACACACACACATACATACCTCACCATTATACAACACCTGTAGACCTAGCTCTCAACATCATTCAGATTCTACACATATCCCTTCCGAATTAAAATAATGAGACCATTTAACTCACCAGCAAATTGCTAGAGTAGAAAGTCTGGCAGCAGGAATGAAATCACACTTCTCTGTGATTTCCTCTAGTTTTGCTTTGAGGGCCCTTACCTTGTACAATCAGGCATTATTAACAATGCAGATGACTCAAGGTCTCCTTGACCTACCACAATTTGTTTGGAGAGGCTAAGTTGTCTCTCTTTCCCATTAGCTTTGAAACACCTCATCAGCACAATGGACACGAAACCTGTGTGTTCTCATATACTCAAGTGCAAAAATTCTTGAAATTCTCACTTCAACTTCATACTCACCTCTATTGCAATAGCTTCTAAAAAAAAAAGGTGATTATGCTAAAATTCAGATCTTACATCACCAAGTGCTTATAATGACATTCCTAGTACACCGTCTGATTCAATTTAAGAGACTAAATGCAGTTCTTAGTTTCAAGGGTGGATGTTTTATATACTGAAATTTTAAATAGCTTGTGTCTTCATCCCAATCCAAACTTATCTCTGAAAGTTTTCCAATTTGTCCATCCCTGTTTTTGGAAGGGTAGAGGCACTTAGGATCCCTTCTCCTTCAATCATAAATATGCATTTCTAATTCACATGCCAGAAGGCCATTTCAAATGATCTTAAAGGAAACACAGCCTGCATTTTTAAGACAGATGAGGGTGAAGTATAACAAAAAATAAACAGACACCATAGCATGCCACTCCCCTTCAGAAAAAAAAAGACCCAGTAGGTTTTAAAGAATAGCCACCTGATTTCTAATTTGTGTTGCTTTTTTTCAGTCAGGTTGGACCTAAAGCTTGCTGAAAATGATTAGGGAGTTTTGCCTTCCCCCACATTTAACTTAAGTGTTCGTCTTCCTGACGTATGTGTTTCTCATAATTCAATGCCAATTATCATAATACCTTTTTTTCCTCTCTGTGAAACAGTCTGTGACTGTTTTGGGAGAATGATGTCTGTAATTTGAATTTGGCCTTGTGTAGCATTCAGGAAGAAAGCAACCAACAGGGAAGATGCTGTTTCCCCCCTCTTTCCATGAGAAACTTTCCCATGTCCTTAAGTATCCTCTCATTCTCAATCCCTTTTTCATACCTTGGTGCATTCATCCATGAGTATTCTGCCTTACCTTCTCTCTCCTACTAAACAGTAACTCCTGGAGTGCAGGAACTGTCATTTTTTATCTCTGTATCTCTAACACTTAATATAGTACTTCTTTTTTTTTTTTTGCATAAGGCACTTAATACATGTTTGTTGAACTAAATTATCTGCTTGAGAATGAACATTCGCTAGTGTACACCTAAGAGTCACAAGTCTGAAGGAAAGTAGGAGTGTGAAGCTTTGTCTCCCCTGGAAAATGTACCAGGTTCCTGTACCTTCATCGGAGATCGCCCAGCAGGAGAGGGGGAGACAGATGTCCCATGTCTTGCTGGTGAAGCTGTAAGCAGAAAGATTTCGTTTCATTTCAAAGAAGCCAAACAATTCATTCCAAGTAGCCTCTCCATTTTTGAGGAGCCAAAAAAAAAAAAAACAAAAAACAACCCTCCCTTCTTCTCATACCCAAGGTTAGTGTGTTAAGCCACCACCAGCATCAGCTTAGAAAAGACCCTAAATGTAAACACATACAAAACTTCAAGGCTACAGAAATATCACTCACAAATTACCAATAAAAAGTCACTGCACTCATGAGGGTCCATGCCAAGAGCTAGATGTCCTGAGAGCCTGGTGTTTCATTGATGGAATAACAGTTAGTTAGCTGCCTGTGGCCTGGGTAGCTAAAGGAGAACTACAGGCCAGAAATATAGCAGTTTATAGCAGAATCATCCAGCAGTCCCTTTGTTTGAGTATGACCTTTCCCTCGCCTCGCCTTCTCAACACTCCCAAGATACACAAACAGAATACATGTGACTATGTAAATACAAGAGAGATGAATGTATCTTCTTTGTGTTCTCTCACATTTACACCTAGGACTGCACATCGTCCTATAGGTTTTTCAAATGTGAAGTGACAGTATTCTGTCAATACCAGAAACCTGGTAGGAAACCATGATGCTTGGGCTAGCCTCTCTACTAACTAGATTCTCCTTTGATGCTAAAATAATCACCACCAGCATTCGTAATCACACTGCTTTCCTCCACTTTTAAGAACATACATTGTGTATGTGTGTGTGGTGCATAGGAAGCAGTTTGTGATCAAGGTTGAGACCAAATTTATACTTTATGCTCCAGCACAGCAAGACAGACTTTTCTTTACTGCTCACAAATACATTTAGAGTAGAACCACATTAAAGGTTGACTCTTTATCCCAGAGATCTTTTTAGCTATGGATGAAACTATAACTTGCAACACTTAATTGTGGATGGGCAGTCACTATCTGATATAGCATGGTTAGCCTACAAACAATGCTTGTCAGATCTTTCTATACCCAAGTGTTTGTTGCACGTTACTTTGGAATAACCGGTCTTTTAAGTGCCCTCTGTTCAGTGACACAAAACTATCCAGTAGCTGAAAGGAAGAAACGTACACAGCTATAGATCACCACAATAGCAAACACAAATGGAAACTCCACAACAGATTAGATATGTAATCCATGCAGAAGGAAATGTAGATCTCTTGACTCACATCATTAGGTCAGGTCTGGACTTAGGCTAATTGCACACATGCAGCCTGTGAAGTCCCTGGCTTGTTCTGAGTTGTCCATTGGCCAATGTGAAAGCCAAATAAATGTCACCACTGGATTGTGTGAGATAATCCAAATTATTGGGAGACACCATAAACATATTTCAATGTGCTTACTGAAATGAGACTTGAAATCTCATTTCAGTAACAATATTACTGTGATTTCTTCAGTCCCACCAAAAGAAGTAATTCCACCAACAGTAGAATGTTTGAATGGATGACAACATATGTGTATGCATGTAAATATGTATACATGTATACCTACATATAGGTGCTCCCTGACTTGCAATCAGAACTCAGAGTAGAAGGGGGAATGTTAGAAAAGAACTGACCTGCTCGGTTTTTGATTCTCAGAAAATGAACATGGGTCATTTATAGATGGAATAATTAAAAGTCAGAGATTTGAGGGAGAGGTCTTAATCTTCAGTCCCCAATCTTCTCCCTTGCTCCCTACCCTATAAGGGTCATGTCTGAAATTAAGGTATGTCTTATTTGAAAAATCAAGTTCTCAGGAGACCCTAAAAATTCATCCTTACAGCTGTGCTTTCAAATTGGCCTTCGTATGCCTTAACCTGAAGTGGGGCAATAGATTGCTGCATCAGAAACACAAGCTGTTAGTCTAGCTGTTAAATCATACAAGAGCCATTTTAAAGAGCCAGTTATAGATTTTTTAGGAGCCTTTCTGTCTTGACAGATATAGAACATAAACTCAGAAGAGCAGACTACTTGTAGGGGGAGAAAAAAAGAAAGAGGCTATGAAATCATCTTTGTTTCCTTTAAAAAAAAAGATTCTAGAATTTAACAAATGCCATGGGGGTCATTTCAGAAAACTAACAAAATACAGGCCTAGTTATAGAGCAAACAAAAGGAAGTTTCACGTAACCTCAGATAGAAGGACTCTCTAATCAACATTAATCAACAATTAAATGATTATTGTAATAACTATTAATCCTGCTATGTGCAGGGCACTCTTTGTAGCCAATAAACAACTGCTTGATTTCTATTTTGTAATGACTGACTTGGTTTCAGGTCAGAATAAGATTAAGGAAAAAAAATTAACTGAATTAGCATCAAATTTGACAAGAACCAGTTGGATAATGAGATAAAGAAGATGAGTTAGCAATGTTAGGTAACATCTCTAAACCTCTGAGGATGATATTATGGAGGGTGTCACTTTCCTACAAACATCTGAGCCAGAAGCAGAATGCTGCTGGGCTGAAAGGTTCACTGGCTTGTTCCAGTATTGATTTTCTTCAATACTTAGAGAAGAATAGCAGCTCAGAGTGGAAAAGGGAACATTAGAAAATAAGTGACCTGCCCCATTTTTCATTCTCAGAAAATGAACATCTGCTTTTCTTTTAGTAATTCAGGATAGGATGGAGTGATTAGTAAAAATTATTTTACAGAAGTGATGGTTCAAATACCCACCAGTCTGTGTGGGTCTTGGAGGGACAGGGGGAGATAAAAGTTTCCCACTATCCAACATGTTCTTGGCTTCTTTCCCACTGTCCAGGCTCCAGCTGCTAGGGGTGGGATTCACAGCTGGAAGGGAATAAGAAAGCTGAAATACACATGGTTCCAGCTCTTCTTTGTGACTTAATGAGTCTTTAGTACCAGGAGAAAGTCAGAATTACCCAAAATGAAAATTAAAGCAGGAAATTAATAAAAAAAAAAAAACCAACCCAATAAGAAACCTTCTGAATACCAAGCCATTATTTCATGGGCTACTTACAGTTGCATTTGACATTTAATTTGGTGATAGTATTTCTCTTCATTTCAGTCTAGCTGTCAAATAGAACTATTTAACTCTGGGCAGGATTGTAGAAGCTTGTTGAGAATCAGAAACTGTTTAGTTGCTTGATAACAGATGGCAGACATATCCTTGAGACTATTTTAAAACTTGGTTTCTTATGAAACTTTCTTGGCAAATAGCACCCTAAAGGAGAAGCAATGAAATGCTAACATCCCAACTGTTGGGCAGTGCTATTTAAAAAGAAGGGACATGATAGACAATCAAAACAACTGGATCATACGCTCTTGGAGGACAGACTAGGCCCTGGGTCCTCAGAAAAATTCCTATATGAATTGCAGTGGGACACAGAGACGCTAGTGAAAAGCAAGGATGTTATTGCCCTTTCTCCCATACTCTCCGATTGGCTGATGAAGTGGCTCTAGTCTCCAGAAAGATGTTGAAATCTAGAGCAAACATTTTTCAAACAAGGGCACTGAAGGCGGTCTTTCTCTCATACATTCACATCCACATATATGTCTGTGTGTATATATGTATATATCATATGTACATATAAACATATATAATATATGTATATATCATATGTACATATAAACATATATATGTATACATATTTAATACACGTATGCATTATACATACACATGCAGACTGGTTTCAGAAACAAGATGAGTTCAACAGATCTAATGGGAAGCTGCCTACACAGACACTGCCATCTGCTGGTAACTTCAAGCATTTAAATCTCATGGCTAATACTGTACAAAGATTAGAATGAACAAATGGCTACAAGTACAACAAACGATTAAGTGGACCCCACTTGAAATCCTTAAAAAAAAAAATCCAGCCAAGTTCTTTTTGAAGTAACATTGCGAGCAGAAGCGAACAATCTTACACCTCTCAATTCAACCTTCAGCATTCACTACTGGATTTGTAAGCATCAAAGTGACATTTTCAGCTTTTAAATTCTCCTCGGTCAGGACCTAAGGGATCTGTGACTTGTACTGAAAAGTTTTATATTCATTTGCCAGTACATTCAAATGAAAGTAGGAGCTATGCTCTTAATGAAGGGCAATTAAAATGCATTTCAGCAAGGACATTTCCATTAAAGGCTTTTGATTCATTTGCTTGTGGACCTCTTCCACATTTGAAGCTTGACCCTGAAAGAGGCAAATGGGTGATTTCCTGAAAGGCCATTTTTATTCCCAAATAGATGAGGAGTACATGTTTAATCTGCATTTCATTCTGTGCTGTGCTGCACAGATTGATGCTAATATGCTATTTGCCACTAAGAATGTGGTTAGTTCTTTTTCAAGTGACTTTCAGACAGGGCACGTTCCATTATGCGCTAGATTGTAATTCTTAAATACCATTTAATTGCACAGGGAGCTAAGCCAGTGTCGCTGCAAACAACAGATGAGGCTGGGAGACAACACTTTGTAATGGAGACAAAGAATGGAGGCATGAAATCAATCTAGAAAGTTACCATTCTCTCTACACCAAACAAGGGACCTAATTGGTAACCTTTTATTGTTGCTGTTATTCTAAGGAATAGAGATTTCCCACTGAGGCCCATTAAGGCACCAGCAGAAAGCCACTAACTGAGGATTGTCTTTCTTGCTCCCTGTACATATTCAAGTCTTATAGGAAAACAAATTGTGAGGAACAGAATCATGAATGTAGATCTCTCATTAAACTGCCAAAAGAGAAAACGAGTTCTATAAAAATATTTCACTAAGTGACAAGGGCAAGGGCATCCCACACTAGACACACAGAAGACTTTGAAAATGAACACAAAGAAAACCCGAGCACATGGGCTGGGCTTAGACCCACCTTTATCAGGTGCTGAAAGATTAGGGTCACTTCGCGGCAAAGGACCATCTCCAATATGATTAAACAGCATCCTCTGGAAATTCAGAAGAATTTAATGTTTTATAGTGCAACAGAACATCATGGCTTATAATACTCTTTAGAATGTAATATGTCACAACTGAACTTGGTTCCAAATAATTTAAAATATGGAACAAAGAACCTAGAAACAAAGAATCTGGTTATGCTTTAGGGGGGAAAAGCCAGAACAAAAACAAAAACCCACAAAAAAAATAAAAATGAAAGAAAATGATGCATTTGTTCTTAGAAAGGGAAAAACAACACTCAGAAGATGGATTGGCCTCTGCAGAATTGTCAACAAAATTGGTATTTAAAATTTTTTTTTGCAATGCAACTGAATGCTCTGCAATTTTAACGGCCAATCTAGGCCCTGAGGAAAAGATGAGAAAATAAGTCTCCCTCCTTTCAAGGATGAGGGGAGGACTGTAGGTGTAGAACGCTACATATACTATTAGAGTCTGCTGAAAAAGAGAGATGATCCCTCTTTTTTTCTTCTTTGTGACAAAGAATGGTCCTCTGGGTAAGAGAGTCAGAAGAAATATTTGATATTGTAAAAAGAGAATCAACAAAATATAAAAAGTAGATTGATTTTTCTTGAATTCAATGTTAAACATAAGTTAAACTATAGAACACTTTATAAATATGCACATATGCTATTATGGTAAATAACATCCAAATGAGAATTGAAGATAAAACACTGGCTTCAATATTATGGTGAATAGACTTCCAAAAATTTTAGAAAATATATATTAAAAATTAGAATATATGACCTCAAAAATAGAAAAAACATAGCAAAAGGCATGATTTGGGAATTCTTTGTTGTGTCAACACAGCATAAGATTTCACAAGGGGAGGAACTCAAGAGATTCCAAGTACCCATAACTTCCTGAGTCCTTTATGTTGGCAGCATTTTCCTGGAGCAGATGGAACAATATTGAAATTCCCTTGCAACATCAAATGACAAAGGAAAATAAAAATGATTAGCTAGTTCAGCCAAATGCACTCAGACATAATTTCTGAGAGATACCAGAGTATTACAGATGAAGGTGCCTTGGGATTACAAAAAGATCACATAATCAGCACAGATGAACCAATCAAGTCAAATATCTTTCTTTTCAGTTTTAAGATATAGCTGCTGTTCTCTGGGAAAATCATATGGAAAAGAAAAGGATGTGTAGAAAAAATAAAACCCTCCACTTCTGTTAAAAGACAGAAATGATTTAGAATTTACTCAGATTTTACCTGCTATATGTTCAGAGATTAAATTTCACCTCCACATGATTTGTAAGACCAAAGAGTGTTGTGGATCTTCAACTTTACGTCATGTTACAACTCCTAAGCTATCTTCAGATCTCTGAATCCCAGTGAAATTTCTTCACATACAGGGTAGGAAAGGAGACAAAAGATACCTCTCTCTTCCCACTCCCCTTGCCTCCCAAAGTGTATAAGCTCCTTGAAGCCAGGAACTGTTTCAGGCCAAAGTGCAGTAGCTGGCACACAGTAGCCACTTAACAAATACTTGTTGAATAAAAAAAGGAGAGGGACAGTTTTAAAATATTTTTCCCGAGTTGTGATAGCGATCTCTATTACCTCTATTGTTCCTGGATGTCACAAAAGTGGTGCCAAATATAACTCTGTCCCATCAGGTGTAAGCAGATTAAAGGTATTGCTAAGTAGTATGTTTCTGAAGGAGCCTTAAATCACAGAATCTCAAGAGTTCAAAAAGAACCTGACAGGCCATCTAGGTTCACCAATAACTGAATGAGAATCTCCTTAAAGGATTTGCAGATGCAGGGTCACCCAGCCTCTGCTTGAAGTCCTCCAGTGAAGGGGAAAACCCATTACCTTCTGAGGCAGCATGTTCTAACATTTTTAGATGGTTCTAATTTTTAGTGCCTTTTTCCTAGCACTAAAGTGAAAGTACCCTTTCTGCAGCTTCCCCCACCGATCCCCATTCTGACCTCTGAGCCTATATAGAACAAAATGAGTATCTTTCTTGCAATGGCATCTTTCAAATGAAGACAATTATCATATCCCCCAGTAAATCCAGCGTCTATGATCAATACTCCTATGCAATGGTATCTAGGTCTTTCATCATTTTCGTCACCCTCCTCTGGATGTATTGTAATTCACGAAAAGTATCCTGAATGATGTTTTAACACACATACCACATTGTAAAAAACATTAAAAGCTGCATGAAGTTGGGAGGCTGTGACCAAGAAGGGTAAAATCAAGGTCAGAACCTTTATCTCCCTCCACGTTCTTTTGGCCAGACAATACTATATGTATTTTGATTGCTAATATGACCAAAAAGGCAGGCCATGGGCAGAGAGAATACAATTTGTACACTATATGCAATCAAATTTGGCATTTTGTTCCAACCCTGTTTTGCCTGTGACATTGCCTTAGAGAAGCTCAAGTCAACTTCTCTGGAGAAATACCAGTGGTTTTAAGCAGTCCAACATTAGATTATTACCTTTTCCCTTGCACCTGGTTAACTAAGCCTCCCATTCCCATGAGTGCTACCTGTGAAGGCTCCGTGGGAGTAGGATAGATGGCACTGCATGGTCTCTCTCTAGGAGACAAGCAAGAGTTTTCTCTGGAATGTTTGTGTTTGTCAGACAGGAGAGGGGAGGCTAGAAGGAAAAAAAGAAGGCGAGATGGTCAGTCTGGTGGGGACGGGGGTATTAGGATGCATTCAGAGGGGAAGCCCCTTCTTGAATTCCCTACTCTCTCCGAAGTAAGACCCACATTTTCTCCGCAACTTGCAGAGTGAAGGGTCCTGAAGGAGGAGTTTACTAGGGCATGAAGGGATATCTGGGCAATGTCATTTCCACCTCCTACTCTGGCACTGACCTCTGGTACTGGATGGGGCTGAGCTGGTCACGTTAGGTGAAGCAGAATGAGTAGAACTCAAGCTTGAGGTAGATGGACTTGGCTGGAAATACATGGGAAGTTGTTATCAAACTATGCTCACAGGCTTTAAAAAATACAGAAATGCTTTATAAAGGCTATACACAACTACCAATATTTTCTTTAAGTCAGCATGTTATCTTAAATGAAAAGACCCCTTTGTAATATAGTAAGATATTATTAATTCAGAATTACTGAAGGAAGGAATTTGAATTAGGAATATGAATTATTCAATACTTTAAAAGAAATGAAGTTTCATTAGTGTCAAGTGTGTATCATAGCTCAAAGTGTTATATGAGAGGGATCCTTATGGAATCTGCTTTTACAAATAGATAAGAATGTGTTTTAAATATTATATCTGAAATGATGTTCTTACTTACTTGGCTAGAGTTTGTTTTATCAAAACTTTGTTTGTCTCCTAGAACAGTGCTCTGCACACAGCAGATACTTATGTGTTTTTGGACTGAATTGATTTTGGGGCTTGTACATGAGTGCTTCTGGCTTGTTTCAACTGCTTAAGAGAACAAAATGATTTTATTCTCTTGGTAATTTTGCCACTGTTAATTTGGTTGATAATGTTTTCTCCCCCCATAAATTGTACAAAGTTCAACTTTAGACCAGGCTCTTTTTGAACTACTACAAACTGCATTTTGGTGGATTTCTTAAGATTATTCATTAGTTTAGAGTTGGAAGCAACTTTCTAATCTTACAGAGAGGAAACTGAGGTCTAGAGAGGCTAATTAACTTGACCAAGGTCACACAGGTAGTGCATGGCAAAACCAGGATTTGAACCCAGAATCTTTGATTCCATTGGGTTTCCCACTATACCACACAGTCAGATGGTAAAGTAATCAAAAGTGACAGATATCATGCTTCACGCAGCTGATTTTGCAGTACATACATCTTTCTCATCACTCCCCACATTCACGTATATATAGGAGGGTAACAGTCAACACTGATGAAGTTTGACTACATAAATAATTGACAAGGCTACGCTATGTTATGTTTTTCATATAGGAAAAACCCCCACAAAACCCCCAATCCTGTTATGTGAAAGAAAAAAGACCACTTAATATATTAAGAATATCCATCTTTCCAGTTCATCTTGAGATATCTAGTGTGGATATCACCAAAGAACAAAATGATACATAGGTTTCCAAGCTCACCATGGCAAAGCTTTATTAGGTTTTCCTCACTGTAGGGACATGCTTTCTCAGAGCAGATGGGGCAATTTTGGAAGAAATACTTTCCATCATCCCAAAGAGAACATTACTGTTATAAGGCCTTATGATATATGGAAAGTCTTCTGCAAACTCTAAAATGTTGTAGAATCATCAGTTATTATTATAATTATCATTACCATTATTATTAGAGGTTTGCTCTAAGATAACTGTTTGCTCTCATGTTCACACTTCTGATATAACAAAATGATTGGGAAGTTCTGTGATTGCAGTGGGGGTGGGGAGTGGGACGAAGAGGTGGAGGGGAGGGATGAACATATAAATACAACCAAATAAATAACTGATATTACCTGCATGTTAAAGACTTCATCAGAGCTTTCTGATTGCCCTGTGATATTGCTTACTTCGGCAGAGGCTTGTGAGGACAATGAAGAGGAAGAATATCGGTTGACAGCTGGGTAACTTAATGGGCTGTTACAGGGGGGAAAAATGGTTGTTAACTCAGTCTTGGAATTGCACTTTATCACATGCTGGTATGGCATAAAACAGAAAGAAAAGTATACATCACATTTTGTCATCCCACATTTATCTCAACAGAGTAAAACGTTTGAGTTTATTTATTCCTCATGCTGTTGCTATTTTACCAGCGGCAGATGTCTGCAGCTGCCTTGTGGGTTAATTATTTCATTAAGAAAGAGTGTATTTGACAAATGATGCCATAAAGAATGAGAGGATTGTTCCAGATCATCTTGTGAAAATGCCAATGACTTGAAATATAAAATAATTCAGTCTCTGACTTACCTACGCCTAGGAATTACTCTTGTACCATCTGGACTCATAGAAGCAGGTGCTGAGTTTCTACAGACCCGAGGACTTCCATTAGGGAAATGGACAGGACTGGCTTGAATACATGCAGAGAACTCCTAAGAATACATTAGGGAAAAGAAATGTTATTTTAGAATAGCAATCAAATGAACAAAGTAACTTGTGAGAAAGCATTTCCATACATTATCTATGAATTCCACTTAAACTCCATTTAAATAAAAAAATTTCTCATATAGGTATATAAAGGTAAGTTTGCTTCATTATGATCGAGTGCACCCTGCATCCTTTTTTTTTTTTTTTGCAGTAACGTGAACACAGTGAAAAGACTTAACAGTTGAGATTCTCTCCGTATAATATAACAGTGTAATATAACAGAATGACCAAAAGATGTCACTATTGGTTGTTTAATCTTCCCTTCCACCAAGAAGCAAATCATATCAGTCAGACTGATTGTCCCTCCATGGCCAATCTGTGTGATGCCTTTTGTGTACGTACCTGTATACCCAAGCTTGACTTCATCACGAAGAACTGATCCACTAGCTTTTTATGCAGAGGCCTCATATCTTGAGGTACAAACTTCTCATGCACAGCTAAACCAAATTCTAGAATCTGGGCCTTTAGAACAATAACATAAAAGAAAACATATTCATTACTGAAGCATACTTCTGAGTTATCACCTCAGCCCATCTTAAATCAACTTGAGTCCATACCACTTTGTCAATGGGGAAAGGACATTTCCTTCTTGGGGAAGGCAGGAGCAGCTACGGGAGGGCATTTGGTAGGTGCCCCACCTCACCACAGGAAAGGTGAGGCTGACCATTCTCAGCTCTTCAACTCTCTGTAACCATCTCATTCTTACCATTATCTTTTTTTTTTTCATTAATCTCTTTTCCATGATTCTCTATGCTATCCCTCTCAGAGTTGTTAAGAGAAAAATGAAAAAAAAGTTTATGTAACAGTGACTTGGTTTGAAAATCCATGAGTGTGTCTAGGTAGGACTGAGATTGTAACTGTTATTTCACTGGCCTGGGGACAGCAGTTCTCAAACTTTTTGGTCTTAGGACCCCTTTACGACACTCTTAAAAACTATTGACGACCCTTTGAACATCTTTTATTTATGTGGGTTATATCTACTGGTATTTACCATATTAGAAATTAAAACAGTATTATTACACAAACAGCTTTGACCTCTCAAACCCTGGAAAGAGTCTCTGAGACACACATGGATCTTCAGAACACTTGGAGACTCTCTGGTACAGGGAATTTCTGATGAAGAAGCTCCGTCTACTAAAGCAGAACTGTACCTTCTCTGAACCTTATAGCCTTAGCTGTCAGGGACATTTAGGTTAATAGAATTGCCCAGAACACATGGCCAATATAAGTCAGATGTAGGTCTTGAACCTAGCTATTCCTGACTCCAAGGAAGGCTCTTCACACCTACCATGCTACAGTTTCACGTGTCTGTATTTATATATCCTCATCTATCTACTTTAAGGAAAGATCAACTCTACTACCTAAAAAAAGTCATCCACCCATAAAGGCCTACCAATAGGCAAAAGGAAACACACGATTACAATTTCTTTTGTTCAGTTATGGACAGTATTGAACTGCTTTGATGTTGATAGGAGATTCCATCATTATTTTTTAAATATGCTCAAAGTGGTCAAATAATTTTTCTAAGAAGGATTTAAAATCAATAATAATTGATTAGTGAGATACAAACTTCTCATGCACAGCTAAACCAAATTCTAGAATCTGTGCCTTTATAACAATAACATAAAAGAAAATATATTCATTAATGAAACATAGTTCTGAGTTATCACCTCAACCCCTCCACTGTTAGCATCTGGTTTTTAAAACTTTGGTGCACGGAAGCCTGGAAGATATAATTCATTGTGCACAGCATGAACTCTAGTGGGATACTGAGCTGAAGGGCATTTCAAACAAATTGAGGTTACAGTTTTCCAAACATTTTCCAAACCACAGACCTCTCCGGTGTGTACAAGGGATGAGGGAAGAGCCCACAGACCTTTGTGCTCAACTACTTTCTCTTGTAAAAATAGAAAAAAAAAATTTCATCAAAATGAAACAAAAGAATGGTACCACTTTTGATGAGAATCCAATGATATGATGTCTGGGTTGAAAACATATATAATACTGTCTCATACCTTAAAAGATAATATTTTAAAGAAAAATCAATTTGGTTAATCCATTTCTTGTTTAAAAATTTAAGCAATTTAAAAAATTCATATTTTTGAGACTATTTGAAAAAAAGTTGATAAATACTGTAGTGCAGTTTCTTAACCTTTTTGTATCATATATCCCTATGGTAGTTTGGTGAAACCTATGGATCCTTTCTCAGAATCATGTTTAAAATGTATAAAACAAAATGCAAAGGAAACCAATTATATAAAAATATTTTTTAAAAATAAATTCATGGATCCCTGGTTAAGAACCTCTACTTTAGTGGAAGGTTGATGTGATTTCTACAGCAAAGCACTAAAAAAACACTAGTGCTTGTGAGAATTTGCCTACACCGGGATCATAGCTCTCAGATCAGGAGAGGGCCTCAGAGCCCACTGTAGTTTAATCTCTTCCTTTCTTGGATGTGGAAATTGAGTTGACTCAGCCTAGTCACCAGTGAATTTACTTTTACCTTGAAGGGGGCAGAGGAAGTGGAGACAGAGTGATACACAAACAACAGGTAAGAACTGGCAACCCAAATATGCAGCTAGGTGGCACAATGGATAGAGTGCTGGACCTGGAGTCAGAAAGACTTCTCTTGGTGAGTTCAAATCTGGCCTCAGACACTTACTGTGTCTGTGTGATCCTGGGCAAGTCTCTTAACCTTGTTTGTCTCAATTTCCTCATCTATAAAATAAACTAGAGAAGGAAATGGCAAACTATTCTAGTACCTCTGCCAAGAAAACCCCAAATGCGGTCACAAAGAGTCAGACATCACTAAAAAGACTCAACAGCAACAACAACATGCTTTACTACTTTGAGATCCATGAACAAAACTGTGGGTACCCCCTCTCCTGGGGCAGATGTCTTAATAGATTATTTTGTGAGTTACTTGTGCCTGGAGAAATCCTATCTCCTCATGGCTAAAATTCTGGTGGTAGACCTTACTGAACTGGCTAGACTTGTCCTGCAATGGTAAACACATAGGCTCACCAGTCTTGTACCCAAATCCTGTCTAGTTTGGTAAGACCTACCAAAGCTTTCATTCTGTGATTACAGCCTTTGAGCTATGCTTCAAACCATGATGAAAGACTTGGGTAGAACTTTCATGGAGGTTGTCTATGATATATATCTATGTAATCTATATATATAGGGAGATACAGATAGATATCTAGATATATACATGTATACATATACATACATACATATGTATATGTGTGTGTGTGTGTATATATCTATATATCTATATAATTGATATATAGATATGCAACTAAACAGATCTTGGGATATTTAAAAAGAGCCATCACTTCAATAGCCAGCAAGATGGATCCTTTCTTACCTGCTCAAGCATCAGTTCTCTCAAGCGTGTGATTTTCTCTCCATCTTCTGGGTGATTTAAAATGTATTCTTTCACAAAGAATGCCTGCCAAAAACACAAACGTTGTCATTCACATATGTTGCATGGACCCTTACAGATGCAAGTTTTAAAAAACTGTGATCTCTGCCTCTGGGGAACCTACAATCTCACTAGGGATAGAGGCAAGCCACATGTACATGTTCAGTAAAAAGATCAATGGTCAGAGAACCTGGGTTCAAATCCTACCTGTGCCTCAGTTTCTTCAGTTGTAAAATGAGGACTAAATGGACTCTGAGGGCCCTTCCAGCTCTTACCCTGTGACCTTGTGAACACTTCCTCCATACTTCAAGGATCCATCATCTGTCACTGAGGCTATTTCCCCCATTTCTTCTGTATGTACTGTGTGTACTAGTTTACTTGTCTCCTCCACTAGAATATTAGACCTTTGAGGACAGGGGCTGTATCCCCACAAGTTTAACACAATGGCTGGCACATAGTGAGTGCTTTATAAATAATTGTTAATTGACTCATTTCTTAAGAATGCATGTTGCTGGGGCAGCTAGGTGGTGCAGTGGATAGAGCACTGGTCGTGGAGTCAGGAGGACCTGAGTTCAAATCTGGCCTCAGATACTTGACTGCTGTGTGACCCTGGGCAAGTCACTTAACCCCGATTGCCTCACAAAAACAGAACAAAGAATGCAGACTTGGTAGTCTATGAGAGTTGCTGTGGTCAAAAGTTCATCACCCTGATGCTAATCTTGTGATGAGCCTATCTGAACATAGCTAACTAGGCTGGTGCTTGGCTGACAGTTCAGTCTGTAGCATTTTTAGCTTAGCAGGACCTGCTACAGCTTGCTTGCTGTTACCATACAGTCTTTGAGAACCCAGAATCACCTCTGTGCCCCACTGAGGTGTCAAAGCGGGTCTTCAGTGGATAATATAAAATCTGAAAAATATCAAATAAATTACAACTGATAAGGAGGTAGTTAGACTTGGTCCTTGGAGACCAAGGTTAGCTGTAAAAGTAAGGGTTGCCATGGACACGACAAGTCAATAATCATGAAAGAGATGAATCTTAAGAGGAGGTCAGAGGTTATACAATGAGTGTGTCATAACTAAAATTATTTGAGGCACTATATTCTTGAACAAACTTTCTTTACGTTAATGGTAACTGGTGGTATGGCATCATCTCTCCATCATTCTGTTTAGGGTTTAGAGAATTGATAAGATGATGATGGGTGGTGGCACTAGTTGTCCACTATGGTCTACCATGTCAACTTAAGCCTCAACAAACTTAACCATGGGCAAAAGTCACTTAAGCCTCGATTTCTTCATCTGTAAAACAGGGATAATTACGTCACCTGCTTCACAGAGTTGTGATGATCAAAGGAGATGCCATGTAAAGCATTTTGTAAACTTAAAGCACCATATAAATGCTAGCTGCTGTTACATAAAATCCTCACCTCTTGGTACCTGGAAACTCCACCATTAACTGCTGCATCTATGACACCATTCAAACACATTGTGAGCGGATTAATATTTTGCATCTGCCGAGTTTGACACTGGCTAATCAGCGTCTTCAGCTGCTGGTTCTTATTTTCCAACACTTCAATTGCATTTTCCAGAGGACTCATTTCCACCTAAGAAGCAATTAGTCACAAAAGCACACTAAATAACTCTAAGGCTTGATTATCCAGTTTGGATTACCCATAACTCTTTGAGTTTCACGAATTCTTCTATCATATTCCACTCACTCATTGACTGAAGTTGGGATTGTCAGCAATTCTCAATTATCCACTGAAATGAGTAATCAATAATTGACTGTATTCAATTTAATTCTCCAAAGCAAATTCCTCTACTTTTTATGCAAGACTGAAGATCTTTCTTAAAACTTATTTTTATCTTTAATACATGACAACCTATTTGAGAAATATACCACACCTCTGTGATTTTTATGATGATCATCAGAAAAAATTTATCACTCAACTACTATGGGCAAAAGCACAGTGCTAGAGACTATGCAACAATGATGAATCAGGCATAGTTCCTGCTTTCATGGAATACAGTCTAGTAAAAGAAACAGGGTATTTGCATAAAGCTGTAACTGAGACTACAAGCTAGCATATTATGGAAAAGATGAAAGTTATGGGGGGAAAAAGTGACTTAGACCTTAGGGTCTTCCTATGGAAGGGCAGCCTTTTTTATGATCAATGGTGTACAATGATTTTTTTTTTTAAATGATAATTATCTGGTAAGGGGTAGGATGGGAATGATTAACTGTTAAACAAAAGGTTTGGAAAATACATATAAATATGTGAATATTGTTGTCTTTGACTAATTATTGCTTGAGTTACCTGAATACACAACAAAAGGCATTCTCCTTGAAGAAAAAGGCTGCCAAATTATTGGATTAAAAGGCAGCCAGGTTTAGCTTCTTTCAGTTAAGAAGGTAAGGTTGGTATTGTTAAAGATTTCTTACAACATCTAAGACCAACACTGGGGAAAGAGAAATAGCTTATAACCATGGTAACTTAGAATTTAATCAGTTATTATGGAGTTGCCTCATACAAAAGATTTCCCGTATGGTCTAAAGTTGGCATGTTTTAGGTCACAACTTGGATGACTAAATGCGAATCAGTTTTTAAGGAAAGAGGAGTGACATCTCAAATGCTGCTTCCACATTGTCTCTTTGTCTTCATGCTAATTTCCCTAGTTTTTTCTTCTTTCTGTTTTGTGTTTTCTTTTTGCTTACCTAATACAGCATGATAAACCTACACTATTGCTGGAGATTTCTAAACCTCGCAAGTGGGATAACTCTCCATGCCATGCACCTAGCATCAAGCCTCAACATTTCTACTAAATGATGAGCATGCCAGAACATAATAAGTGAAAAAATGAGCATTTCAGTAACATCTACTCAAGCCACAAAATATGGAATTTTCTGGGTCTAATTTCCTATATTTATTCAATTTGCTTGGGGGTTAAATCTACTTGAGATTTTTTTTTGCCACTGCAAAATGAAGATGTCATTCAATTATTAGTTTAACTAAACATGTCATGTTAGGAATGGTTTCACTGTTCACTGAATATTTCAGGTAGGACAAGGGATTCTTGGCAGATGACTTTGGAGATCAACTGCACCTGCCTCTTTGTTGGCAAGGTAAGAAGTATTCTTTGGAAAGGCTACAAGAAAGTAGCTGAAAACGAGTTCATTATTAGCACATTTCATCCTGGATGAAAGCAGGTGGGGACCATTGGGAGAGCTGGCCTCATTTCTACAAGATGAAACAAAACTTATGAAGCAGGGAGATCAGATGCTGTAAGACCCCAGAGCTATGGCAAGGTCCAAGTGAGTGGAAACCAAAACTGGTAGATGGTGGCAGCACAGGTCTAACCATCAGGCTCAGTGGGACATTTGGGTTGGCTCATGCTGCTACCTTTATTTCTCAGATCTGGAAATTGGCAGTGGTGGCATTGATTAGGACTGTGTTTGGTTCTTTAGCCAGGATTGCCAAATGACTCCCATCTATCTGCATTTGGCTTTCTTTCTGTGCCTAGATCTGCCTAGACGAATGATATGCCACTATGTATGCTTCAAGGCATTCAGCAAGACAGATCATATAGCACTAATATGCTAGCACGTCTATAGGGCTAAACATTCCCCAAAGCTTCCAGTGGGTATGAGGTTGAACGCTGAACACTGTTATGTTTGAATATGGTACCTATTTGGGAATGGTGCTCAGTATAAGAAACATTCATTAACTCATGATTGCAATGTTCACACAAAAGAGGACAGATTCAAACAAAAACTAAGACAATGAATACCATAGCTTCAAGTAAAAAAATTGTCAAGGAGAACTGCTTATCTGTAAACTTTGATCCTTACCACTTCACGCTTTTCCACCTCAAACCAGCGGGAAATTCCAGGTAAACTCTGTACCAAAATCAATGAAGTTCTCTCCACCCAGAGACTCTAGAAAATGCAGACATAAATATATAAATGAAAGCAAGCTACTGAGCTAAGATTAATGTTTACTGTTCAGTTTTCTCATACTTTGTTTATTCTTGCCAGCTTTTGTTAATCTGGTTACCCTGGTATGCCTTTATAACGTGTTATCTTGGTAATATCTCTCCTGCACTTACAATGTGCAAGGCATTGTCTTTATGTTAGTATTCATCTTTCTCTTGTACATATTCTAATATCTTTTTCTTCCTTTGTGGGTGTTCAATCTCTCCAGGGCTACTATAATGGGTAAAGATAGACTTCATGTTTTCTTCCTTGTTTTATCTCAAACAGGATTAGCCATTTTAAATTCCCATTACTTAAGGCTTAAATATTAGACAGCTAACTTTAATATTTCATTCATCCATGACTTTACATGAGATTTTTTTTTCCAGCCACACAGACCATGAGCCCCTCTACCTATGCTTGATAGATAGCTGCTGCTAAAAAAAAAATCCACCATCTTTTGGTCAATTTGGTGAGGAGCTTCTACAGACTAAGCTGTGCTGGTCCTTACGTGACAGACATACAGTCTGCCACTAGGGCCCTACTCAAGACCATTTTTAGCTTGGAAGAACATGCCAGTAGTTCGGAAGCTTAGGGTCACATCTGTGTCACAGCAATGAATAAAAGTATAACTTTTGTGAAAGATAAACTAGTAAATACATCAAAATTGAATTATAGAGCTAGAATGGACATTAAAGTCCATCTTGTCCAACCTCATGTTACAGATGAAATAACTGAGGCTCGAACCAGTTAAATGGCAACGTCACACAGTTAATTACTGGAATAATCAAGCCTAGACTTTAGCTATTTAGTAAAGTGGGAAGTACGCTCTTCTTGGAATCATCAGGTCGGGTCTTGAATCCTGCCTCTGCCATTTACCATTTGTATGTCTATGGACAAATCACTTTAACTCTTCTTGGCCTCAAACGCAAAATGAAAGTGTTGGACTAGATGGCCACAAAGGTCCCTGCCAGCTTGAAACCAAAGGTCATAATGCTCTTCCTATAATTCTATGCTGCTTCATCACATTATCTGATTCCTCTTCCCAGCCACTGTCTTATGGGGGGAAAGGGCTGAAGGCACATTAATGCAAAATGAGCAAGTTTTGGTGGGAGAGGAAGACAAGAGCAGGAAGACCTTGGCAGGTTTGAAGATAAACTTTACCTTCTTCATGGGTTTGACCTAAAGCTGGCCCGATTCCCCAATATAGGAAGTGGACTTTGACCATAAGAGAGGCTGCTCTACATATACAAAAGCATGGTTAAAAAAGAAAGGAGCTCAGTAAAATAAGGATGCCAGAGTAACATATTTCTGTCCCTACTTCGGCCATTTCTCCTATGGTAATTTAGGGGGGAAAGAGGAATTTGCTGAGTGTCCAGACAGATACTGCATACAAAAAATTCTCAATTGCAATGGCTCCCTAAGTTGAGAAGTAGGGCAGCTATGAAATGGTACAGATAGCAACAGAGTATTGTAAAACAAGACAGAGCGCTTTCTCTTTATTGACCCACCCACCTGCTCCCATCTCTATAGCTACCAAGAATTTCTAGTTGGACAGACTGATCACAATAAGAAGCTGGGACTATGTAACATGTCAGCGTTGGTTATGAGAAGACCTTGTTCAGTAATCCCTTCTGCACCGATGTTTAGAATTGAGGGCACAAATAAACAAGAAGTACTTGCAATGCCTCTTAACCTATATTTTGACCTTAAGTCTTCTACAGATAACTATTTGCTTTCTACTATCCCCCTCTGGGTCCTCAACTAAGGAGCCATTCTCTCTCTCTCTCCCTTTTGAGCTCTCTCTTTTCCTCTCTCTCGCTCTCATTCTCTCTCATCCTCTTCTACCCCCCTCTCCTCTTCCTCCTCTGTTCTCCTCTTCTCTCTCTCCCCCTCCTTGCTCTTTCTCCCCCCTCTCCCTCTCCTCTCCCCCCAACCACCACTCACTCTCCTTCTCTTCTATCACTTCTCCTCTTGCTCTCCTCCTCTCTCTCTTTCCTCCCTCTGTCTCTCTCCCCACTCACTGTCTTTTCTCCTCTCCTTCACTCTCTTCTCCTCTCACTCTCTCTCCTCTCCCTTTCTCCTCCTCCTTGCTTTTTCTCCCCGTTTCTTGCTCTCCTTCTATCACTTCTCTTGCTCTCTCTCCCTCCTCCTCCCTGTCTCTCTCCCCACTCACTCTCCTCTACACTCACTCTCTCTTCTCCTCTCTCTCTCCTCTCTCCGTCTCTCTTCCTCCTCTTCCTTTCTCTTCCTCTCTCTCTCCTCCTCTCATCCTCTCCTCTCCCTCTCTACTCTCTTTCTCCTCTCACTCTCCCTTCTCCTCTCTTTTGCTCTCTCTCTCTCTTCTCCCTCCCTCCTCCACCTCTTGCTCTCTTCTCCTCTTTCTCTTCCTTCCCTCTCTTGCTCTGTCTCCCCCCACCACTGCTCACTCTCTCCTTCTCTTCACTCACTTCTCTTCTTGCTCTCTAGCTCTCTTTCTCTTGCTTTCTTCTCCTCCCACTCTCTATCCTCCTCTCCCTCTCCCCCTTCTCTTGCTCTCCTTCTCTCCCTTTCTCTCTCTTCTCCTCTCCCTCTGTCTCTCTCCCCACCCCCACTACTGCTCACTCTCCTCTTCTCCTCCTCCTCTCCCACCCCTCCTCTTCCTTTTCTCTTCTCTTGCTTTCCCTGCCCCCCTTGCTCTCTCTCCCCCCTACCACTGCTGGCTCTTCTCTTCTCTCACTCTCTCCTCCTCCTCTTGCCCTCTTTTCCTCCTCTCACTCTGTCTCCCTGTCTCTCTCTTCTCCCCCCCTCTCCACTCTCCTCCTCCTTTTCTCCTCTTCTCAATTTCTCTGTCTTCTCTCCAGCTCTCTCCCTCTGCTCCTCTCCCCCATCCTTGCTCTTTCCTCCTTCTCTCTCTTTCCCCCACTCTCTTTTCTTGCTCTTCTCTCTCCCCTCTTCTCCGTCTCTGTCTCCCCACTCTCCTCGCATTCTCCCCCCTCTTCTCTTTCTCTCTCCTCCTCTTGCTCTCCCTCTCTCTTCTCTCCATTTGCTCTTTCTTTCTCTTGCTTGTTCTCCTCTTTTTTTCCTCTCTTTTCCTCCTCTCACTGTCTCTATCTCTCTCTTCTCCTCTCCCCGCTCCTTTTTGATTTGTCTCTCTCCTCCCTCTCACTTCTCTCTCATTTGTCCTCTCTTTCCCTCTCCTCCTCTCTCTCCTCTCTCTTGCTCTGTCTCTCTCCTCCCTCTATCTTCCTCTGCCTCTTGCTCTCTCTCTTCTCCTCTAATTCTCTCTCCCTTTCTTCTCCTCTCACTTGTCCTCTTGCTTTCTGTCCTCCTCGCTCTCTTGCTCTCTCACTCTCTCCTTCTCTCTTCTCCACTTGTTCTCTGTTCTCTCTCCTTCCTCTCCCCCCATTCTCTCTCCTTTTCCTCCTGCTCTCTTCTCATTCTTTCTTCTTCTCCTGTCCCTCTCCCCCCCATCTCTTCCTCTCTCCCCCTCCCTTCTCTCTCTCTCTTCCCCCTCCTTTTCTTCTCCTGTCACTAATCCTCTTCTCTCTCCCCCTCCTCCTCCTCTCTCTGTCTCATACATACACAACTCTAAGGAGGATGATAGAAGACTAAATATTAGAGCTGTAACTTGATTGGCATAAGAAAAGTATGAACAAAGAAATTTCTTCTACCAATGCAGGTCAGCACATTTTCTGCAATGTCTAGTCCTGGAGAGTTAATTGGAGCACTGAAAGGTTAAGTCATTTGTCCAGGGTCACATAAACAGTAAGTTAGAGGGAGAACTCTGATCTTCTTGGCTCTGGAGCTGATTCTATCTAGTACATTATATTTCGGTTCCAAGGTAGAAAAAAAGATAAATTGTCTGTTTTGTCATTTTTAGTGGAATTCCTCAGCTTACTTTAGTACCTCACAATGATAGAGTAGTGACTGCAGACTCTCAAGTTATATCAGCAGAATACCCACTCTACTGGATTTATCAAGTTGGAAAGGTTCAAAGTATAGGTCCAGAAAGAAAGCTAGGAAATGTCTGAGGCCATATTTGAACTAAGAAAGATGAGTCTTCCTAACTTCAGGCTGGGTAGTCTATCCATTGAGCCACTTAAATGCCCCAAACATTACTTTACAAGACCATAAACAAGTTATTTAACCTTCCAGGGCCTTGGGTACTCAGACCTCAAATCACTTAGTGACAACTTGCTGATTTGCCTTGGATGAAGGAAGTGTCCGTCCACACTGGAAGTTTTCTACATTGATAAAGTCTCTTGTATCGCCCTATCCCTCCCATACTTAACCCAAAAGGTCTACTTTGGGTAAGATAGATAAATATGAAAAATGAGGTTTTTATAACAAGACAAGTATAAAGTGTAGATGCTTAGATAACGAAATGAATGCATATCAACAACAAGCATTTACTAAGAACTTGATTATTTTTGCAGTAGTGGCCACACCAGAATGTTTTCTAGAAACATTTCCCAGAAATGTTTTCTACTAGATAATCTCTAAGGTCCCCTCCAAATCTAGAATTCTATATGTCTTTTTATATAGCAGCCATTCTGGATGCAGTTACACACCAAACTAAATAATTTCAATGATTAGGGTTGAAGTGATGTATCTGGTCTCCAAAATGTCCCTGTATTCAGGAACAGAAACCATATTATATTTTGTCTGCTAAAGAATCTTGCCTTTCTCCCCAGATGGTATGGCTGCAAGTCCTATTACCCTTCACTTGTGAAAGTCCCAAACTCACAGTAGTATTTGGAGAATATAAGAAGAGCCAGATGATTAGACAAGTAGGCAAAAACAAAAGATATGTCTTCACCCTGGTCATATGACAAGCTCTTAAGTACAGCTCTTAAAAAAATAGCAATTAAAATAAACTATCAAGATTCTCCAGAGACTACAAAATTGTTTTCTACTGCAGAGAATT
The DNA here is from genome assembly GCF_011100635.1 of Trichosurus vulpecula. NCBI lineage: Eukaryota > Metazoa > Chordata > Mammalia > Diprotodontia > Phalangeridae > Trichosurus > Trichosurus vulpecula. Next base: position 140,495,045 of record NC_050577.1, on the reverse strand, counting down.
CATTTAAAATTCATCAAATTTAAACTTCATCACATTGTATCTGGAAATAAGTTCCTTGAAGTTCCCATAATTTATCCAATGTTAAAATCATGATAAAAGGGACCTTCGAGATTTTCTTGTCCAAGACCTTTATTTTACAGATAAGAAAACTGAAGCCCAGAGAGAGTTACTTACCGCAAACCACAAAGTCCAGTGGTAGGATTGGGACTAGAATTCTAATCTTCTGAATTCTAGTCCATTTCTCTTTAAGCTACACAAGTCTGCTAGTAAAATTTGATTCAGTTAAATTATTAAGTTAAACAGTTATTTACATAGATCCTACTATATTCTGTGTTAACTGCTTTAGAAAGTTCAAAAGAATGAAAAGATCCATTCTCTGCCTTCAAAGAGCTTCCAATAGAGTTGAGATGTGACATAAAAGAAGTTGATGGTACCTTGAATTCATTCTCCTTATCTTTAGTCCCTTTGTGGAATGGCCTATCATAGCGAAATCTCCAAATATGATTCACTTTATAAAAGCTTTTGATGTTGTCTGGTATGCCTTCTCTCTGGAGGACCTCCTGGCTTTCAGGGATAGGAGTCACAGCATATATCTGCAGATCTGCGTTCAAATGATTAAGGAAAGAAACCCAGAATTGCAAAAGCCGAGGAAGTTTCTCTGCATCTAAAGGTTTTCAAGAATCAAACTGCAAATAAACAGTGATTGCTCCCCTATGGTGAGGTCTGTATTGGCTCTATTCAGTTCTGGGCCACCCTTATTCCCCTCCTCCCCACTTTTTTAAAATCAGCAGAAAATAACTGAAGTCCCAATTAATAGAAATTATTTTTAAAATCTCTGGTCCATGAACCAATTGCTCCTGGCTCCAGGTGGGTAAATTTGGTGTGTGTGTTTCCATGGCAAAAGTACTTTATGAAGAATTTTCTTTTAATTGGTAATTTGATTTTTGTTTATGACTGACCTGTTTTTATCAATTATGATATAACTCAATCTATTTAAATGCATTTTCTTTTGTGCCATTATAAGAAAAAAAGTTTCAATCCCTAATAATTTCCTTTCCTTTTTTTTTTTTTTGCTTTGAAATGGTATTCATGGATGTCCAGAAAAAGCTTCCAAGTGGTTTAAAGAATAATAGTTTCATAACTAGAGGCTGAGTGATTCAGATAAGAGTACCCAGGTTAATCAACTTTGCCTCTAACTACTAGGTAACTCTGGTTGATCTACCGTTCTTTAGACAGTGTAGGTGAGATTCTTAATGGCAATTAATAAAGGCTGTTCTGCATTTCCCCACTCCTCCATTTCAGAATGAAAATACCAAAGAAAAAGGGGATATGCAAATAAACAGTGCTATCCTTTCTCTGAATCAAGCTAGTTGCCACCATATAATATGGAAGCAAATTACTTTAATAGGAACTGCTAAAATAGCTTTCAAAAGCATGGAGAATAATTTTAATTAAAAGGAGATTTTCCTATACAAAGGATTTCTTTTCAGCTCCAATCATTGCTTAAAAACAGAGCAGCTGGAAACTGTTTGCCAGGAACCCAGTGAAATTAAATGAGCAGAAAGAGACAGAAACACACAGACACAGAGACATAGTACACAGACATTCTCTTCCCTGTCACGCCCCCCACTCCCTACCCAAAAAACAGATTAACCACTCAACAACCTTGGAAAAAATTTGAGCAGTGAATGGCTAGTACCATTTAACAAGAACACCACCCTTCTGCATGTATGGATACACTGTGCTTCTGCCTGAAAGATGGTCTCATCAGGCTGATTGGCATGTTGCATAGCAATGGCATGTGGGAACTCATTCAGCATCCGTTGCTGGAAAGCTTCCAGCCTTTCATAGTCATGCCCTCGGCAAACAAATTCTTTGTTCTAGAGGGGGAAGGGCAAGAAAAATAAAACAATAAGCAAATTATCAAGATGTCTAAAGTACCATCACTGAGGAAGATAGCAATATTAAAATGAACACTGACTTACATCTTTGCATCAGCTTCATTATATGAAATAATACTAGTCTGAAAATGGGAAGCTGGACTAATTTCAAAATTTATAAACTAAATGCCACATACTTTGTTTTGCAGCTTCTGAAACGACCTCTTAGCATACACTATACTAAGTCTTATAGGTTTTTTTTACAGGAGTGCATGATTTGCTTAGAGTATGAAACTTTGAAAACAAAGTCAATCCATTCAATCTGAATGCAAACATGCATAAGTAAAATGAGAGATTTGGACTAGATAATCTCAAAGATTCAATCCAGATCTAAGTTCTGTAACCCTAAGGCATGATACAGCCCTAGTTAAAAACTATCATATTCCCCTATCTCCAATTGTCAGCACCAAAGAGCATCAAACTAATGGCTCCTATGTAGACATATGAATGAAACTGACCCATCAGTCATTAAATGGCTGAACTTTTTTTTTTAAAGCAATGCGTGTGTGTGTGTGTGAACAGTTTTGTACAATTTTGGAGAGTTATAAATAAACCTTTACGAGCTCAATAAGGATACGAAGGAAAAGAAAATAATTTTGAAATGAACTTTATCATTTGGTGTGACAGTGTAGTACATTGGGACCTTACTCTATTACAATTTTGGTACAGAGAGAGGCATTGTGTATAATGAAATCACTATGTAGCAGAGTGGAAAGCTGGCTTTGGAGTCACGGAAACCTCCATTCAGCTCCTGCCTCTGAGACATGTTGGCAATGGGACATAAATTCTCATTGCCCCAAACACTGATTTGCATTAATTGATGAAGTTTCCAAAATTTCCCTTCCTTAATCATGTGTCAGGACTCTCCCCCAAATACATGTGTGTGTGTGTGCGTATACATACATACATACATATATATATATATACACATACACACGTCTCTCTATATATGCATGTATATATACACACACATTTTTATCTGTTACATCTCATATCACAATAACTTCAGAGAAAGTAAAGCTTCTGTTACAGCAGTCATATTTGTTAAGCTGTTTTCCATAAGAAAAAAAAAGCTGTTGCATATATTTTATAGTTTTAATTGTCTTGACTTAACAGGAAAGAGAAAAGAAGTTCTATTTGAAGGCAAATGGATAGAAGAACATCGGAAAAATTGATTCTTGAAGAGCAGTCCTGCCTGCAGTTCACATTTTTAGCCAACAGAGGGTAATGCTTTCCTATTGTTCAGTAGAAAATCACATTAATATGCAAGAAATGTCTTTTAAAAAGAGAAATGATTTAGAAATTGATATATACCCTGGATAAAACATTTTCAAGGGACTTATTTAATGAAATTTATTCTATTAACTGATGCAGTTTTCTAATTTGCTAAACTGCCTTTGAAAATTAATGACTCATACCTCTTATGGATCTTTCTTATTGCCTCTTTAATTGCCATTAATTGTGCTTACTAGATACCTAGGGTGGTTCATATTATACTTCGTAGATACTGAGCTGGGATGTCTTGGGCAGAGATCCCAGGTTATACTGGTGAGAAGTGAAGGAAATAGTTTCTTCCCCATTTTAAATATAGCCACTCTTTGTGATTTAGTACATGGCAGTTAAGTCTTCCATCATCTTGTAGAGTGTCTCAGGTGTGCATGTGTACAGACTTTAATATATATATATGGATCACATCCTGCATGCTTGCTAATAAAGGCTCTATTTTCAAAACTCTAACATGTTAACTTTGCTGTTTTTGAACTCAATAAAAGTAGCTTCTTTTGACAGTAATTTAATTGTTTTTTAAAGTTAAATTATGTACTGAGTTGGACTAATCTCACTTCTTGGTCCTCAGATTTTACCCATGTCTCAAAACATGTAAATGCTTTGTTATTAAAGCAAAATGAAAACCAAAGGTTACGTGAGACCAAGGCATCTTGATGTAGAAAGCATTTCAATAAAAAAATTCAATCAATCATTTGGATGTATGGTCAATGAGTTACCAAAGTGATATTTTGCTTGACCTGATTGGAGTTTTGGGGTATGAAAACTTTAAGATGAATTCTATTTCTATCCCTGCCTCTTATACTCCCCCATCCCCATATTGCCAAGTATATGTTCAGAAAAAAACAAAATTTGGGGTACCATTAACACTAACATCTTTAAATATTAATATTTAAGGTTAAAATTATTTGGTCCTACTTTCCCTAAAACCTTGGACTTGGGTATCAAAATACTTGTATTTCACTTAATGCTTTGCAATGGCTCTACTTTCAATTTTTCATTTATTTCTTGTCACTAACATAAGAAAGACAGAGAATGGAGCCCAGTATCTTATTCTTTAGTATTATATAACTAGAACTTTCTTTGTGAACATATGCTTTATGAACAACTTATTTTGTAGAAAATGGTTATTAGGGGTAGCCAGCAACAATTTCATTGCTGGTGTAGTGATGACTTTTTCTTTCACAGAACAATTCAATTAATAAAACAATCCTTTCTCTTCCAGTTTTAAATTCCAAGATGTAGAACTACTGCACCTTTTTGATATGTTTCCATTAATTCCATCTCCTACCTCTAATACTGCCATAATAAAAACTGCAGCATTGACTGTGCTAACTAGAAACATAGGTACATAAAGAGGAAGCATCTATAACTATACAACACAGTAGAGCCAATAATAACCTGCAATAAATCTAGATAGGAGAGATAATCCTTGTTTTGATGGATTCAAGTAATTCTAAATCTATGCTATTGCAAATTATTATTGGATTTCTAGCTTTAAAAGATAATACAAAGATTTTCTAACATTTTCAGAAAAGGTTCTAACATACCCTGAGTCCTCCTAATTTGAGGAATTGTTGTTGGAAGTATGAAAGAAAGCTAAAAAATCCATGTACTCACTCTTAAGAAAAATGGAAATTTTTTCCCATAAAATCCAACTCTAAAAAACTCTGGTTCAAGACGTTGTTGGTCCATGATCTTGTCATATAAAGAGGCTTCCATCATCTGAGAAAGCACAAGAAAATATTTAAACATTTTTGACTGGCCTTTAATACTGCTAATTGACAGAGGCTACTGTTTCCTGAACATTTGAACTTCTTAGTTTAACTTCCAGAAAGATGGTTTTCATATACTTCTGAGATGAAATGTATCCTCAAGTTCCATTGAATGCTTTCTATTCATTCACAACACAATCATGCAATGCATTGTTCACAATGAAACAGGTTAATATGGAATGTCAGAATGAAAACCTTTTGCATTTTAAATCAAACAATGGCTATTCACTCAGAACTCAAGTGACCAATTTCACATGTCTTTTTAGTCTCCTGGAATTCACTGGTGAGGGAAATGACAAAAAATTGGAGGGGCTGGGGGGAATGGAATGGATCCTTCAAAACACAGGTGAATCGAGTTATTTCTATGAATAATAAATTACACTTGTATGTGATGTAGAATTTGCTGGTCTCATGTACATAAATTGTGGATTTCAGGCCTACAGATGGCTAACTTTTCACTCCAGAGGATGCAAGCATTCCTTAGACTACATAATTTTGCAGCAACAATTCCAATACAAAATAATCCAATATCTTAAGCTCCCAGTGTGCAGAAAGCCTTCAAGTATAACTTTGATAATATTGAAACCATGAGGCATTTACAAAGTGCACAGTTTTCTATTCATGGTTTTAGCATCACATGGGTTTCCATAGTAAAACTATCATTGCATGTGAAAGCTTTTTCTCTGTGGATGATACTCCATGGAGCAGCAAGAGTGAAGTTTACTGCTTTGAGTTTATAAAAATAAAATCTTAGCAACTATGGCACCCAAGGGCCACTATGACTCAATGTTGTAACCCTCACTTCTGTTGCAGGGACAAGATGCCAAATAGCAACAGCCCAAAGTCTGAATCTCAAATTCCAAGGCCTGACAGGGCCAGCATAACTTACTACATTTAAAAATACATTGTTATCTGTGTTCAAGAACACAGCTAACAAAAGTTTACTCCTGCTTCATAAGGAGAACCCAGTCCAATATGCATTGGGTTAACAGTTTCCAATGCTGTTTGGCAGATTTTTGTAAGATAGGTTGTTACAGAGAAATATACGTGTGTATTTATTGCCTTGTGAGAGTCTGAAGAGGATTTTTTATAAAAGCCCCAAATCTCACCCATAGGGTAGATTAGGTGCTGAAGATTTAGTGTATAAGAATGGATCATGTACCAATGATCCCCAACCCTCCCCGAGTAATCAAATTGAGGGTCTACAAAAATAATCAGGTAGTTTCATTTGCTGTTTCCAATTTCAGTGCATATTTCACAGGAAACAGTCTAAAAACATTTTAAAACAAGATTTGCAATACCACAAGTGAAATTGAATTTCATAAATGTCCTTGAGAAAACTAATTGAGAAAGGTGCTCCCTCAACCCCTTGATTACACCCCACCAAGTATGTTACCCGCATCTTGCTCAGGTTTCTGTAGTCGTAATAGCTTTCATACTGCTCCGCAATCTTCCGGCACAGGATAATGCCATTCTCCCAACACTGTGGGCAAAGAGATGACACAGGAACAATTTGGCCATGATGCCATGTAACTTACACCTCTTAGTTATGATATACTACTTTTAAGTATTTTATTTTGCTTTGGAAATTCCAAATTGCCTAGATCACAGATTACTTTTTTTTTTTAAATCACTGGAATATATTATGCCTTACAGGAGTGTGCTGGAGCCACATTGAACCAGCTCCACTCAATTGTTAAATTGTCAGTGCGAGCATTTACACCTTAGAAATCGGCAAAGATGACAAATCAGGGCTTGATAGATTTGTTGATTGTCTAGACTTAAGAAAATAATAGAGAAAATATCATTAATGTGGATTAAACTCAAACGTATGTCATGTGCACATTTTTCCCCCCAGAGGGCAAATGTTATACATTTAACAGTACATTCATTGCCTACATGAATGAGAGTCAGTAGAGATGGGGTAAAGAGGGCTGGTCAGGAAGACTGGGGTCAAATTCTCCTCTGCCACTTACTTATTATTTAACCACGGGCAAGTCATTTAATCTCTTAACGCCCCAGGGACCTAAGACTGTAGTTAGAAAAGAATTGTCAATCTGCAAAAGTGGAGGGAGTTTCTATACTGGGTGTTCCTCACAGCAAAGATAGCACAGGTTTAGACACCTCACTTCCACACATACCAAAAAAACCCCAAAACTTTATTAATCTTTGCCACGTCCCTGTGAAAATATTGACCTCCCCCTGCCCCACCAATTCGTGTGGTGTATGTGTGTGGGGGGGGTTAAAAATCCCAGAGGCCTGTAAAGTATTAAGAAGCTTTCATGACCAGGGAGAAAAAAGAGATTAAAGTCCAGCAGCATCTACTAGTTTTGAATGCAGAAACAATTTTTTCAGCTGTCATTTCAATTGCATGGATATGTATTCTTCATTAGAATTTCAATTCAGTAGTGGCCAGAGAGAGGAGAGGAAATAGGCCTTGGCTGCTGAGGGGTGATTACTGCTGACCACCAAGGAGCAATTACCCCCTCCTGATGGGACCACATCGGCTACCCCTTCTCCTCAATTACCTAAATTGCACTCCCAGATCCGGAGGCATTAATATAACACCCGCCAACTTTGGCTATTTGCTGGCCACAGCACTACATAGATGCTTTGATCTAACACAAACTCCTGGGAATGGCTTAATAGAACCAGCCAGAGCTACAACTGAATTTGTGACCAGCCATTAACTTAACAGGTGAGAGACTTGACTGTGGAAGGTCAGAGGGATTTCTCTCACTAAGGTAAAAAGGTGGAATAGCATTTTCCTTGTTTTAAATTTTGAGATGCATCAAATTATACTTTTTTGGCAGAACTATGATATAAGGTAGAATTATAGGTCTCTGGTTTTCCCCTAGCCCCAAACTAGATATATATAAAGCACCTCCTATCACTGAAGGACCTGAATTCTCAGTTAAAACATAAAAACCTCACGGTAAATTCCAAGCTATAGACCACAGGATAACATATTTAGGGATCTTAGAGATCAGGGAGGCCAACCGCCCCCTCCCCCATTTTACAGATCAGGAAAATGTCAAATGAGCTGCCCAAAGTCATACACGGGGTAGAAACAGGCATTGAATCCAGGTCCTGTGATGAAGAAATCCTGAACTCTTTAAACTGTACCACTCATTCTACATGAACTGGCTAAAGGAAAGGAAATGGAAATGATATATTAAGACAAATGAGCTGCAATGATTCTTCATCTTAATTTTGTGGTCGGAGGGCTATAGATTTAGAGCTAAAAGGGACCATACAAGTCCTATAGTTCAAATCTCTCATTTTACAGATTATTTTTCCACAGTTACAAAGGTAGTGAGTAGAGGAGCTAAGATCCAAACCACATCTCCTCCAAATTCAATGCTTTGAAATTGAATGCATTGAACGTTGTCCAGAATATATGCCATCTTGGAGTGGGGGGAGGGTAGAAATGGGGAAAAAATTTGTAATTCAAACTTTTGTGAAAATCAATGCTGAAAACTAAATATATTAAATAAATTTTAAAAAAAAGAGCCCCCAAAAAATTGAACGTTGTAATGTTGCAGAATTTCCGATATAAATTAAATTTTAAATTTTACTTAACTCTAGTTACAAACAAACTGACATACACTATAAAACATTTTTAAGAGCAGGTAGGTGCTGTAGTAGATACAGTATTGGACCTGGAGTCAGGAAGACATGAGTTCAAATTTCTCCTAAGATATTTATTAGCTGTTTGACCATGGGCAAGTCACTTTAGTTCTCTGTTTGACTCAGTTTCCTTATCTTTAAAATGAAGATAACAGCACCTACCTCCTATGGTTGTTCTGAACATCAAACAAGATAATAGTAAAGCACTTAGCACAGTGCCTGGCACATAGTAACCACACACATGCACACAAATAAATAAGTTATTGTTTTTAACCATCATCATTAATATTAATTGCTATGAGGAGACTGGGCTAGGGTCAGAAATTAAAAACAAAAATAAAAATGACCAACTGAAAACAGTTGATGGTCAAAACTCTCAAAAGGCAGGGGGACAGTAAATTGGATGCTCCAGATACTGAGGACACATAGAGGATTTTGCAGAAAACAACTGAGAAGTGACATAAAAAAAAAATCTGACTAGTGATTTCCTTGAAGGAAACTTCCAATGAGGAGTATACCTCCACCAAAGTAGATCCCTAGCTATTCCACAATTGATTGCCTTATAGAATTGCCTGGGGCACTGAGGTTGATCAATGATCAAAACCAGAGACCTGCAATTCTATCATATATCATAGTTCTGTCAAAAAAGTGTAATTTGATGCATCTCAAAACTTAAAACAAGGAAAATGCTTCTTTCCTATTCCACCTTAGTAAACAGCCTTGTTATCCAGTTATCTTGGCAGTGAAAGAAATCGCTCTGCGCCATTCCACAGTCAAGTCTCTCAGCTGTTGAGTTAATTGCTGGTCACAAATTCAATGATCGATGAGGTTAAGGGACTGAGTCATACAGCCGGAATTTGTTAGAGATGGGCCTTGAAGCCAGATCTCCTTGACCCCGAGGCTGGTTCTCTTTCTCCTAAACCAAGGTGGGGCTCCTAAATCTCCTAAATGAACTTAAAGACATTACCGCTGTTTTCTTAAATTTTCTAGTTGACACAAGACTGGTCAGTCTCACTTACTTTGCCTCTGTCAAAGTTCTGAATGATGGTGAGGTGAAGGTATTCTTTGCGTTGCCACTCTGTTTGCATGGGGTAGGTTAAAAATTCCCTGAGGGGCCGATCAGACCATTCCAGTAACTCATCATATAAGAGGAGAGTATAAGCAGCCTCTGAAAGTTAAGAGAAAATGCATTCATTAAAAGAGCACCTTAAAAGCCACATGACTATATGTAAGACTTTCTTTTATATGGAGAAATTTCTAGCCAACTTGAAGGAAATTATAATTTTGTCATTAACATGTGCCCTGATTTTAGGGCTATTCACTATCTTATTCTGCCAATTTATCATTGTAATCAAAAGGTTATAATAATTTCCCCTTTAAAATGTTAGTGCAATTTACTTGCTATACTGAATAGAACTGAAAAATGTTTATATCCATCATTCCTTTCAATCTCGACTTGTTATTCTAGATCTTTCAGAGGGCATAACAGTAATAGCAGTATTAATAGTTAGCATTAACATAATGCCTTAAGGTTTGCATTTTAAGGCTTTCAGGCATTATCCCATTTGACCCCACAACAATCTCATGAAGCAGATGTTATTATCATCCCCATTTTACAGATGACAAAACTGACTTGGAGAAAGGTTAAGTGATTTGCCCAGTGTCACAAAGACATCAAGTGTCTGAAATGAGACCCAAAGATCTAGACTGCCCCATTCCAAGCCTGTCACTCTATCCACTACACTACAAGGCCCCTAGTTATCGGTGTAACTCATTTGTTGTTGCTTAGTTGATTTAGTCATATCTGACTCCTTGTGACCCTGTTTAGGGTTTTCTTGGCAGTTGGAATGTTTCACCGTTTTCTTCTTCAGCTCATTTTACAGAGGAGGAAATTGAGGCCAATAGGGTTAAGTGACTTGCCAGCATCACACAGCTAATAAGGCTGAGGCTGTTTTTTAATTCAAGTCCTCCTGACTCCAGGGCTCTCGCTCTGTTCACTGTGTTACCCGGCTGCCCCAATTTAACTCATAATGGCAGTGTTTTCTCTTAATACATGTTTGCTTTAAAGAATGAATATGAAACTCAAACAACTGTGTTATTTATATGCAATCCTAGAACTATGGATTATTCAGCCCATATGTCTGAAAAATGAACAGCAATAAAGGGATATTTGTCTCACTGACATTGTAAAAATACTGTAATTTTAGATAGAATATTTTTTCAGATTATCCTTACCTTTACTATATTGGTTTATTTTTAATATTGCATCCTGCCTTCCACCATGAAGTGATTTTTATACACATGTATATACATATTGTAAAGTCGCAATTTATTCTTTGTATCTGCATACAATTCTCATGTCTTTGAAATTCTTAGCCATGTCAATTTTCTTCTTTTTTCAAAACAATAACTCATAACTTTATTGTGTTTTTAAGGCATATAAAGCCCTTTTTATAGCAACCTTGAGAGGCACATAATTAACCCTCAGGCTTGTTGTGAGGCTCAAATGAGATAATATGTGTAAAGTGCTTAGCATAATGCCTGCCACATTGCGGGCATTAATAAATGCTTGTTCCCTTTTCCCTTAAATCCAAGTTTAATTATGAATAAATGTGAGGCTTGACTTGCCTATGGTCACATAGCTAGTAAAGGTCAAAATCTGGATCTTCTGAAACCTTGTCTCCTGCTTTCTACTACTACTATATATGTATATACCATATGTGTGTATGTGTGTGTATATATACATACACATATACACACATGTACAGAGACAGATATCTTATATTTGGAACAGCTAGGTGGCACAGTGGATAGAACACCAGACTTGGAGTTAGGAAGAGTCATCATCTTCCTGAATTCAAATCTAGTCTCAGATACTTACTAGCTGTGTGACCCTGAGCAAGTCATTTAACTCTGTTTACCTCAGTTTCTTCATCTATAAAATGAGTTGGAGAAGCAAACGACAAACACTGAATTATCTTTGCCAAGAAAACCTCAAATGGGGTCACAAAGAGCCAGACATGACTGAAGTGACTGAATGTGTATGTGTGTGTGTGTGTGTGTGTGTACCTATTTATGTATGTAGATGGCATTAATTAGCATCTGGGAGCAGGGGAGAAGGGGGAGGAAGGGGGAGGAAGAGGGAGGAAGGAAGGGAAAGAGAGACAGAGAAGGCCCCTGCAGAAGATAGAATTTGAACTGAATTCTAAAGGGGGTCAGAGGGGAAGGCAAGAAAGCAGGGCATCGCAGGCATGGAGGACACCCAATGCCGAGACACAAGAATGGGTGGCAGAGAGGCAAATTCAGACCTAGTATAAAGTCAAAATTCTTAACTGTTAGAGCTGCCCCAAAGGGAAGTGGACTACCTCATTAAGTATCATCAGGGCTTAAAGTAAATGACCACTGGTTTGACCCTTTTGTTTTAGGTGTGAAATGAAGCAGATAACCTGGGAGGTCCCTTGGAAGGCTCAGACTCTGTGGGAGGGGGAATTGCTGGGGCATGGAGTACTACGATATAGGCTGGACTGGCTAGGGTAGCAGCTCTGGATAACAAGGGGGGCAACATGTGGATCCTCATCATCTGACCAACATGGGAACTATGCGAACCTCCCAGATGTGATGATCAATGAAGAGATGAGAATGGTGAAGTTCAATTAGAAAGGAAGGAACTCATAAAGAGCTGAAAAACTTTTATCCCATTTAAACACAAAAAACTCCCATAAAATAGAGAAAGTTTTTTCATTAGTTTTACTTTCTCCGTGGATACAAAAGAATGAGGACATGAATTACAACATATGTTAAAGACTGAAGAATAAAATATTATTTGAAAAAAATAACCTATTCCTTGAGGAACATGAAATCATAAGTGCAAATTGGGTAAATATATTTAAGGAAAAGACTGATCTGTTTCTAGAATAGAAAGAGACATATGTAGGCTTCCTTTTTGGGAAGCAAAATGTCTCTATCACCTAGCTGGAATAAATGGACTTCGGTTCTCTTTTTCCTTCTACGAGCTTTAAAAGAAAAAATGTGTCCACATACATACTTTGCTGCTTCGCTAACTGAACAATTCCCAAATCCAAAAAGTCCTCAACTAATGAATTAGCTGCAAAAAATATTATGTAAATCAGGTGTTTAGAACTCAAAATGTACCTTTTTGGTTATAAATAGTAATTATATTTCCAGGCCAGCCCACAAAAGCCAATTTAATCCATAATATGTATGACAGTATACCATTAGAACCCACCATAAAAACCACCACATATAGCAACAAGCATTCATCTATTGCCTATTATATGGAAGACTCTGCTAAAGGCTAAATGTACTAAGACAAAAAATGACAGTCCTTGTCCTCGAGGCCCCTTAGTATTTTCAGAGAAATATGTGTTAGAGTTCCAACTGGACCAGGAATCGCAACAAGGACTGTTAGGAGGAAGGGGTGAAATTCAGGGACTGGAATACTCTTTAAGGTAGCTTCTTGGGCCCATGATGGTAGAATCTACTAGGCCCTGGGTCATTAAGTACCACCTGCCATTACTAAGAACATAAAAAAAAAAACTTCTTAGCTCCCCTCAACACATAGAGCCCAGAAAGGTGGGGTCTAAAGCAGACACTAAGGACCGTGCCCCCAAAACTGCTCAACCCAGGGGCCCAGCCTCTCTTAAAAACTGGAAGCTTCCTTGACACAAAAGCTACTACCATGTTATAGCAGCTAGTACTAATTCTGTCCCTAGTCACTGAAAAAAAATGGCCCAGGCTTTTGCAAATATTGAATTCACTTTTCACTGTCAGACTCCATCAATGGGACCCCAGACACGACACAAAGTCCCTTACTGTTGGGATTCCAGAATCACTGTCAGAATACCAGTCCTGAATGGGAGCCAAGTACATGCTCTATGTACAGGTTATCTCCTGGGTGTACATTGTTCCCTGTCATTTTAGGACGAAGTAAAGGAATTGGTACCAAGTGTGATTGCAAGGGGTGTGGGAAGGAGAGGAGTCCAACCACCAGGTACTTACTATCCAAGGTGCCTACCCTAAAGTCCCTGCTCCCCAGAATAGATGCCACCTTTCATCATTATGGGACTTAGGGTTGGGAAGTCAACTGGTACTTTCCTAATCCTATAACTAACAAATTCCCAACTCTTTGGCTGTCCCTGATTCAATCATTGTTTACCCAAGCAAAACCTCCCCCCATTTGACAATATTCCCCTCTCTCATCTCTATTTCGCTCAGATATATTCCTTTCCTTGTTTCTATCCTTCTCAACTTGTCCCTGAAATTGTGCACTCTGGATCCTTCCCCCTCTATGGTGAAGCTTCCTTTCATCCTAGATTCATTTCTCTTCATTCTTTCCTTCTTCTTACACACATGGAAGCTTGGTTCCCTTCCAGAGGCACTCTATCTCTGGCCACCCCCTTCAGTACATGATGTTGCTTCTTTCATATTCTCTACCCACTTGTCCAGGAACCGGAGTCAGTAGACTCCTGACTACTCATTGCTACTTCCAGGCCTTCTGTCACTCAGTAATATCTCCTCTACTGAGGTTAACTCCATCTGTCTGCATCAACCATCAAGATCCTTGTTGCTAGAAGCTACCAGTTCCCTAGTCACTCTTCCCCTTTCTCATAGAGAAAGCTCAAAATCTTCCATTCTGCCCCACCCCTTGTCCTTGAACTTGACACCTTGATGTCTCCTGGAACACTGTGGCCTCTCAGTAAATCAGCCTACATTTCATTTTAGCTACCCAAAGGGATGGTAATACACAAAGACTTTGAAACCACCCAAACCATGCTACTTCCATGATCCTAAATTATTTTCCTCTCTGGTTATAAATGCTTATTCTTCCATTTCTCCCTCTGCCTTATTCCTCCTAAATCTATATTCATCCTTTCTCACATTCTTCTATCCCATAACCCCTGCTGTGGCCTCACTGCTTTCCCTCATTGCCCTCCCTTTACATTCTTGACTTTAGAGTTTAACAGTTCAATTCTATACTGTTTTCTACCCTTTTCATCTTTCCCTCTACCCTTTGTCTTAACACTGCTCATATCTTGTGGATCCTCAAGCCTGTGTTATCTCTGTGACTCACCTTTCCAACACTGTTCTCATGCCATCAACACTTGCTGCCTTGAATTCCTCACTTTTTACTCATACCACAATAACCTCATTTCCAGACCTCCTGAGGCTGCTTCCTCCAAGATTACTAACAATCTCTGAACTGCTAAAGTCAATGGCTTTTGTGCAATTCTCATCCTACTTGACCTCCCCTCCCTTCCACCTTCTTTCTCCCCTTTCCTCTCTCCCCATCTTTTAGATCCTGTGAATCTGTCTATTTCTCCTCTGTTTTTCTGACTGCCTCCTTTGATATTTCATCCTCAACCTCCTGTACAATAAGTATGGATGTTTTTCAAGGCTTGATTCTAGTCTCTGTCCTTTATTGTTTACATAAGCTCCCACAGGCTCAAGCAACATTACCATGTGGCTTATTCCAAAATCCATTCCTAAAATTTCTTCTAGACTCCAGTACTACACCTCAGTGCAGTAGGAGGCAGGGGCCTTAGGTCATTTGCTCTGTGTGGTGGGAGGAGAGGGAGATACTGAGAGAGGGGAAAATGTGCAAAACAGTCACTATGGAGAATGAGACAGGGAGTCAATCAATGTTGAAGAGGACTGTCAACCAATGAAAGTCCAATAACATTATGCAGCACAAATTTACATGAGTTGTCAGCATGATTTTTTGGCTTTGCTAGGGAAGCTTAATGGCTTGGGGAGAGCAAAGAGATCATCTGGTAGGGCTTATTCTGGGTTGAGTATCGGCAGTTTAGAAATGGCAAAAGGTCAAGTGAGGAAAGAGATTTTAGAGTAGCTGCTAGTGAATCACTCAAGTGGTTAACCACAGACATGGTCAATAGTGGGTATTGAGGCAATACATGAGAGTACAGACATGACTAAGGGAATAGGGAGAAGGCCAGGAATGGAGGTCACGGTGAGAGTGAGAGCAGGATTCTTGTGAATTGGTCTGATTTTGGGTGAAGAGGAGAATCTCAGAGTTAGTAATCTTGAGAGATGGTATGGTTACAATTGAAGCTCTATAGAATGACCATGCCTGCATGTGTCTGAATTAGAGCAGACATGGAGGCTGCTGGAGTTGAGAAGGTAGAGAAATTTTGAGATTCATCAGCCCGTCCATCCAAACAATTTCTGAGTAGTAGGCTATGCCTAGGCCTAGATGCACTGTAACGGAGAGAGAAAGCCCTCTGGAACAGCTAAGATTTCATGCCACATAGGAATGAGGGCTGGTAGCCTCCGACAGGGAGGCAGCTAGAGAATAAAAGTGGTTTTGTTTTATGCATAATGGAAGACTTTGCACTGGTGATACGGCTGACCCCTGAGGTCCCCATAAGCGTAGACAAAAGCCCAAGGTAGGATAGTGCTTCCTCACTCCTCAAGGTCTAGATCTGCTGTTTGTCAGAAATAACCCCTGGAGAGAAGAAGAAGGACCAGGCACTCAACCAGAACTATCAGCATACAATTCTTGCCCTCTGTTTGACAACTTCATCCTTGCAAGCTAGGTAAACCTTCTTTTCTACCTCTTGCTTGTGTGTGGTCAATCATTTCTACATTCTAATAGCTAGGCTTGGGATGACTGTGCCGAAAGTCCTCCCAAAGCAGCTTTATACTCATTTGTATTGTTTGCGTGCAAGCACACTCTTTACTGAGGTTTCCTTACCAAGTCAGAAATCTTAAATTGAGAGAGGTACAATATGGGGGAAAAGGCTCTTTTGAGTGTTAACAATGCCTAGGTTCTGATAATGTTTGAGATTTTTCACTTTTAAAAACAAGAAGGCATTTAAACTAGGCACGAGGTCCTGGAATGAAGATGAGGGAATATCTAAACTGCAACAAAAACGGCATTTGTTTGTATGAAATGAAGAGCATCAGTGAAATATATAGCCAAACCTACTGATTTTAACTAAGAGTAGTAAGGTGAAATTTTATGAATAAAAGCAACAATGTCAGAAAGGTGGAAAGAGCACCTTCACTCTTTTAAAAACTGCAAAACAGCCATACCCACAGTTGATAAGGTCCCTTATCATACTGGTTCTGTGAACCAATATTTACTGGGTCTTGCACTGTATATACTGTGAATTATAATCTCCGGTTAGCCATGCTACTTTGAAATCCCAAGTCCTGATTTTGGATTAAGAAAGTGAATGTAATTGCATGACTTCACAGGTATAACCAATATCATATTGCTTGCCTTCTCAAGAGGAGGGGGAAGAGCAGGCTGGAGGGAAAGAATTTAGAACTCAAAAATTTTAAAGATGAATGTTAAATTGTTTTCTACATGTAATAAATAAATATTTAACAAAATAAAAATAATTTTAAAAAATGAAAGTGAATGTAGGTACTTGTCATCTTTAATGTAACAATCTCCAATACTTTCCCCAATCCCCAAATGGTAAAGTTACCTGTGAAATTTTGTGCTTTCAGATGCAGATCGTAGAGTTTATGAATGTAGCGTATATACATCTCTTCTTTGTTCAACTCAGTTTTGTAAAAGTTCTGTAGCAAGAGTGTAAGCATAGAAAGCCGTGTTAAGGTCAAAAAGTTATTAGCCTAGTACTCTTCTGTAGTTCTCTGGTGAAATTTAAGAACTGCCTCTTTTTTTATACCCATCTCAACAAAGGAAAATATTGAAATCTACAAGGCTTATTTTAAGTGGGGAGAATGGTGGTGCCACCTTTTATTAGTGACTAAGCTGGGACATTTTAAGCATTATTACTTAAATTTCTCTTTATTCTATTTTTTTTTCATTTGAATTTTTGGAGGTTGGGGTTAGGTCTAGACCTAATCTAGGTCTTTTCAGTGGTGAATTCCCAGTATGGAAATTCACTACACTAATGCAGATCATCAACTTACCTATAAATTATAATCATAGTTAACTGAGCCACTTACAAGGATTGAATGACTTCCCCATTTATCAGAGGCAGAGCTTAAAGTCAAGTCTTTCTGACCTTAACTCTGGCCCTCTATTCCTTAAGCCACCATACATTTTTAATCATCATACAGTGACTAAGACATCTCCTGACTCCTTGTGCCTTTTTGCTTCCTGTCACTCATTCCTGAAAAATTATAGCTCCTCATGTCCACCTCCTGGATTCTCTGGCTTCCTTCAAGGCTTAGATCAAATCCCATCTTCTTTCCTGGTATCCTTCCCCTCCCCACTGCTACTCCCATCTTACTTAGTATATTTCTTGTATGTATATAGTTGTTTGCATATTGTCTCCCACATTAGAATGTGAACTTCTTGAGGGAAAGAGCTATGTTTTTGCATTTCTTTGTATCCCTAGAGCTTAGCACAATGCCTGGCACAGAGAAAGCTGCTTATTGACTCCATGGTAGGAAATAACCAGGATTGTAACAGATTTAACATAATGGTTATTTATTTATTTATGGCTTTTCCACACCAAAATGGTTTATAAAATGCTATACATTTTATTTGAGAAGGA
Source organism: Trichosurus vulpecula (assembly GCF_011100635.1). Taxonomy (NCBI): domain Eukaryota; kingdom Metazoa; phylum Chordata; class Mammalia; order Diprotodontia; family Phalangeridae; genus Trichosurus; species Trichosurus vulpecula. The sequence goes on along the minus strand of NC_050577.1, from coordinate 140,476,901 downwards.
AATGGCAAACCATTCCAGTATCTTTGCCAAGAAAACTCTGTGGACAGTATGGTCGACAGAATCATGAAGAATCAGACATGACTGAAGACTGAACAACAATATGTTTTATAAATGGAATTTTATGAATACATATATATGAATATGTAATTATATAAATGTATGGTCATTTTGCAAAATGCCTGTACATTCAATTGTATCATTAAATTTTAGATTTATTTTAAAAAGTTATCTAACAAATAAAAAATGGTATCGTGATAGACAAAATGTGAACCTGTTATGTTTTCTGAAAAACCATGTGGTGGAAGACAGATGGAAGAGACCATTTTATGATGAGTAAGCTCCTACTCTAGGTTACTAATGACAGATGCTAAGTATTTTTGGTTTATGTTTAAAACACTTGTCCTACACATGAATCAATAGGGATTTGATTCATAAAACAAATATTTTATTTGGTTATAAAAATATATGGGCCTCTGATAAGAGTAAATGTAAATGAGAATGAAGACACAAAGAATCATGACAGAGGGTTAGCAGGAGTGAGTGAAAAGTTGTAGTTTTTAGTGTATTGAAAATAATTTATTATAAAAAGTTAACAAATTTTAGTTATATAGTTCAATATTAAGTTATAAATAATTCAACAAAAGACTTTTAAAAATGCATCTGGTCCTTATCTAGCTTCCCTGCAGCCTTTTAATTATTTACTAAAAGCCTTATTTTATTTATCTAAAAATATTATACATGTAGTGCTTGACTTACAAATATCCCTTTTTTATGAAAAGGACCACCTAAATTAGAAGGCTTGCTGGTCATAGAACCTCCCCTTCTCTCCTAGTTAGGATAATGAGGTTTTTTTATTTGAAAGGGACATTAAAGGTCATCTAATTCACAAATCTCTGTACTACCCCACCCCTCTTCTCCAATTTTACAAATGAGGAAACAAAGCTCAGAAACCAAGTGACTTTGCTATTACTGTACAGAATTTCCCTCTCCTTCCCTCACGGCCTGCTGCTGTCTCATACTGTAGCCCCAAGCCCTCCTCCATAAACCTCTCAAACGCTTTCCATTTTGTCTTTTCTCTTGCCCCAAGGAAGGCCTGCTTCATCAGCTTCATCAGCCTGGAAGCAGCAAGGAAGGAAGCTCCAGCCACTGAATTTCTCAGGGTGCCAGTTTCATCTCTCAAACGAAGGGGTTGAACTCAGTGATTTAAAGGCCCCTTCCAGCTCTGTTCTTTCGGTTCTGTCAAGAGGAGGAAGAGGAGGAAAAAAAAAAGTCCTCTTGCCTTGCTCCTCCCTTCTCTTTCTCCCAAGATACATACTTGCTTACTTGGCCTTAGTGCTGGAGCTCAGTCTCACCTTATTCCCCTCCTCAGAGCTTCTCTTACTATTCCAGTTCATGCAGTGGAAAAAAAAAAGTCTGTGATGCCCCCATCTGGTTTTCCTTTGAAATGTTAATGTGTTTACAATTTATATATCCCAATGACTCAAAATTATCACCATCATGAACCTTGGATTTTCTTACACGATTTCAATAAAAAATAGAAAGAGGAGGGGAGAAACATGGAAGGAAAGAAGTTTCATCATCTTTGTTTCCTCACTAAACTTTAATATCTTAAGACAGCACTAAGACTTTTGGGACACTGTATCTTTATTCCAGAGAACCAGTGGTAGGTCCTATTGTATTATAAAAATTCATTCTCTAGGCAGATCACAAGGCGTTTTTACAATTTAACAGACAGCCTTCTAGAGTTGCTGTGATCCCAGAATTCAACACCCTGTGGCCAGTATCATGAGAGCCTTGTTGAACTTGGCTAGTTCTCTGATGAAAGACAGACAGTTTAGTTTATCTATCATAAGCTGTGCCTGAAGTTTTTTGAGCTTGGTAGGAATGGCTTGAGCTTGGGCTCTCCTGTCATTGCCTCTAACAACTCTGGGTCACCCCTATACCATGATTTAGCACTGGAACATTTCAGGGAGCACCAATCCAATTTACTTCAGTTAAACATTCTTTTAATAAAGTATTACATTTCAGGGCCACTGGCCATTCTCTAAGACTGTATGTTATGACTTATTTACAGATCTGCATCCAGTAGAGTTTCTCTATAGCAATGAAACCATGGGTCTGATAAATTGTGTTTGTGTATGCACCTGCCCATGCACAGCTTATACTGGGGTAAATGGATGGATGGATACATACATTAAATATATAATAGACAGATATAGATAAATGCATATATGTATAAAAGCATACATATATACATGCATATATATGTGTGTGTGTGTATATATATATACACACACATATATATTTCAAATATATTATGGATCGATTTTTTTGTAGGATAGAGAGAACACTGAACCAAGAGTTATGACATGATTGCCATGGGAAAATTTATTCTGAGTTCCACACAACTAATAAATTTATTTCTGGACTGTGACCAGAGTAAGTTCTGTCTATAATATGAGTACATCTACCCATTCACAATATTAAAAGAGCTACTAGTTGAGCTCAGGAAATTTGAAAAATGAAGACTTATTCTAAGAGGAACGCCACACTTTAAATCCTGTGTTTAATGTACTTTTATTGAGCAGGCCATCATTCTCCTGATTCTTAAGGAACTTAAGCATCCTTTCTTTATTTATACTTTTTTAGGGGGTGAAGACATAAATATTAAATTGTAGCTGAGGAAAATGAGCATCAGGGTCAGATTGTGGACTAGAGTTGGGCAGTAAGAGCTTCTGAGTGTGATATTTTAGGTCAAAGAACATGTTTTAAGTAGAAACAAAAAGCAAACAAACATCAGAGCTTCAAGGGGACTTAAATCAATCAACATATTCATTAAGCACCTACTATGTTCCAGGAACTGTGGTAGGCATTGTGGACTCCCAGTACAAGGAATGAAACAGCTCCTACTTGCAATGAGCCAACGTTTCAATGGGGAGATTATCCCAGGGATTCTTAACCTTGGGTCCACAGCCCCCAAAGGAGTCTGTAGGGAGATTCTAGTGGGTCCTTGAACTGGGATGGGAAAAACCAAAACCAAAAACCCTTGCATCTTTATATTCACTAGCCCATAACTGAAATTTAGCATTTTATTCAGTTAAATGTAGGCAACAAACAGTATTCTGAAAAGGGGAACATAGGGTTCATCACACTATCGAAGGGTCCGTGCCACAAAAAGCAGATTAAGAATCCCTGCTATAATCCACTCTTCTCATGTTACAAATAAGGAAACTGAGGGCCAGAGTGTTAAAGTGACTTTCTTAAAGGTGCTGTAGCCAATTTGTAGCAGACCTGGGGCTAAATCCCAATTATACCTCTTCTAAATCCCATCAATGCCTCATTGGCATTGGGGCATCAGAAATGTGAATTGCTTCCCCTCACTTACCGCCTATACTACAGAAAGTTTGTAGCCAACTTTATCCAAAGATTTTAATTTATTTTCTCTCCACTTGTCTAAAAGTATCCCTCTCCTTATCTGGGGACTAATCTACTTAGGATATACTAGAAATATGATGAAGAGATCAGAGAATGCAAATGTTCCATTCTGACCACATCCAAAGATACTTCATTCATCCTTCCTACCTTTTCTTTCTTGTAGATGATGGCATTTAAAAAAAAATTCAGTAAACAATGCTATTCATAGCCCTCTCTCTTAAATTAACCAAAAATCATTTTAATTATCTAGAATTGTTGTACCATAAACACAGTGTCTAACAGCACCACAGCAGGGTTTTTGAAATTATCAAAGGATGATTTGCTCTAATAGCTTGCTTATAAGAAAGAGCGTTCTTTGAGAACAAAATAAGCCTTTTTCCTGTGAAGGAAAAGTGTTTCTTTTGAAAACATTTTATTATTACTGTCAGTAGACAGGAATCTTTTGCATGTGTCTGGCAAACATGCTCATGACACGTAGAACAAAACAATAATTATATTTTCTAGTGTTAGTCATGTCAAAAATTATGCATGTTATTAACTTAATGTTGGAATTTAACTCATGATTTTTCACAAGACAAATGAGAACTTTCTTAAAACAAATACTTTAGAAATTATCTTTCCAAAGGATTAATCAAAATGGATCAAAAAGAGAAGACAACATTAATCCTATTGCAGTTCAAAAACATCAAGATCTTTCCATATGGTATAAAAATTAAAAAGTCAGCCTAGGAGTGACATATTAGAGCCTTTAATTATAGATTCTCTTATATTAGCCTGAAACAATAATTGCTTTAAAAATATGAGTATCCTTTGCTTGTTCACTCTGCCTGATATTACCCAGTGAAAATTATATGTGCTTAATCAATATATGATCCACAGATTCAATCAATAAACATTTAGTAAGCACTTACTTCACACCAGGGACTGCGATAGGTGTTGGGGATACAAAGACATAACAAAACAATTTCAACCCTTACGTACCTTATATTCTGATATAGTGGAGAAAGAATGAGGGTGTGAGGTGTGAGGGAGAAGCTAAACACATACAAATATACATGAAGCTAAACAAAGAAAAATACACACAAAGTGAATAGAGTAGGTCACTAGCAACCGAGGTGATCACAAAAGGCCTCATGTTGGAGGCGGCACATGAGCTAAACATTCAAGAACATGAGGGATTCAAAAATCTGAGGTGACAAAGGTGTGAATTCTGGGTATGGGGGATAGACTGAATATAACTACAGGGGCTGGAGATGAAATATCATGTACAAGGACTGGCAAGTAGGCCTGTTTGGCTGAAATGATGACTACCTAAGGGAGGATAATGCATAATGAGCATGGAAAGCAAGGTGGAACTAGACTGTGAAGGACTTTAAATGGGGGGGGGGAGGAGAAGGGGGAGGAGTTTACATTTTATCCTTTATCTTAAAGGCAGGAAGACACTATTAATGTTTTTTTTTTTTTTGAGGTGGTGGAGGGGATAGAGCACCAGGTCTGGAAGAAGGAAGACCTGAGTTCAAATCTAGCCTTGGACACTGTGTGAGCTGAGGCAAGTCATTTAACTTCTGTTTACCTTAAGATTAAATGAAATAATTGCAAAGTGCTTAAGCACAGGGCCTGGCACAAAGTACCTACTATATAAATGCTTACTCTCCGTTCCTCCTTATTCTTCCGTTAAGTAGAGGAGAGGCATTCTAGTGCCTAGCTACTTGAGACAGAGAGACCAATTAAGATACTACTACGGTAGTGGTTACGGAAAAAAATGATGAAGGGCTGATTAGAACCTTGGCCCTATAAGTAAACAGAAAGGGAGGGATATAAGAGATGTTATGGAGGTAGGATCAACAGCAGTTTGTAACTGAATAGATATGGGAGGAGCAGAGATGGTTAACAGTGACTAAGTGATGGTGGTGCCCTGAATAGAAATGGGAAGATTAGGAGGGTTTGGGGTGAAAGAGAATGAGCTCTATTTTGAATGTAGATGTCTACAGGATATGCAGTTGGAAATGTAGTGCTGAGTCTCAGTAGAGAGAATACCAATAGATACTTAGATCTGGGAGTCACAGAATCATAGGACCACAGGTTCACATATTTAAAGTTAGAAGGCACTATTGAAGCAGTCTCATCAAACCATTCATTTTGAAGAAGAGGAAACCAAGATCTAGAAAATTAAGTGACTTGCCCAACTTTACACAGGCAGTGGTCATCAGAGGTGGGATTGAAGCTCGGGTCCTCTGACTTCAGAACCAGTACTCTTTCCACTGTACTTTGGAGCTCTCTGCACAGAGGTGCTACTTGAGTGAATGGGAGGTGATGAGATCATCAAGGGACAGAGAGAGTCACTGGGAAAAGGGTCAAGATACGGATGACTAGGCAGCAAAAGATAATGAAAAGGCAAATGGGCCTGAATGGGAGGCAGGCTGCCTGTCTCCTATACGCCTATTCCAGCAAACACTCTCACCAGAACATTGATGAAGAAATCTAAAGAGAAGCTTAATTAAGTTGTTTCTTCTTCTTGTTGCTGTGAAGTTGTTTCGATTGTGTCTGACTCTTCATGACTCCTTTTAAGATATTCTTGGCAAAGCTATTATAGTGGTTTGCCATTTCCATTTTACAGATGAGGAACTGAGGCAAATAGGGTTAAATGACTTGCCCTGGGTCACACAGCTAGTAAGTGTCTGAGGCCAGATTTGAACTCATGAAGATGAGCCTTCCTGATTCCAAGCCCAATCTAAGCATTGAGCCACCCTGCTGCCCTAAGTTATTTCTGCTACCCTGAAACTGTACCAAAAAAACATCTAGAATCACATGGGCAAATTGGAAAGGAGGTTAGTGTCAAGCCAGCAGCAGCTTCCCAGTGCCATCAGCCAGAGATATGTGTAGCCTTCAGGGCTATACATACAGAGTCAACAAGAGTGGGATCCTCCCTGTTACCCTTATCCCCCAAATCCTCAGTGTGGTCAGAAAGCCCTACTGTGGGAACTCTGGAAACCATGGGTACCAGTGAAGATGCCGCAGAGCTCAGACTAGGATAGCCCAGACATCAAGGGACTACTAAATCCCTAACATTCTGCTCAGAGATGCCAGAAAAGGTCCTGAAGATCCAGGGCTCTGAACTTCAAAGAACCCCTGGGGCCTAATATCAGGAGGCGGAGTTCAGCACAGGAACTCAGGGGACCCGATAAAAGACCAATCAGGGAATACCATCCCACCAAAACATAGCCCACGGTAGAGCTTGATCTTTGTGTAAAGTTCCAATTCAGGCTCTGAAGCTGGAGGGATGAATAAATAACAACAACAACAAAAAAAACCCCACCTACCAATACACCAATTACTATAGACCTAGAAATGCCCCCTGCGCCCCACCCCAAAAAAAGGACAGGGGAGAATAACTTCATAACCAACAGTGGAGACCTGGAAACCAGGTCAAACAAAAACAATTTAAAAATCACTGGACTTCCTAAAAAACCCATTTTTAAAAAGCCTGGACACTATATTTCAAGAAATTAAAAATGAAAATAGCTAAGATATATTAGAACCAGGAGGCAAAGGAAGATAGAAAAAAATCCATCATTAATCTCCTGAAATAAAAAATTCAAGAAGAAAGCTCCTGGTAATCTTGTAGCCAAAATCCAGAGCTCCCATGTCAAAGAAAAAATACTACAAGCATCCTAAAAGAAGTTCAAGTACTAAAGAACCACAGTCAATATCACACAAGACCTGGCAGCCTCTCCTCTAAATGAGAGATCTTGGAATAAAAATTCCAAAAGGCAAAAGGGATATATTTACAACCAAGAATAACTTACTCTATAAAACTGAGTATAATCATATGGGGGTAGGGGGAGGGGTGGGGAGAGAGGAAGGAATGGATTTTTAATGGAAGAGAAGATTTTTAAGTATTTCTGATGAAAAGCCCAGAGATGAACAGGAACTATGAGATACGAGCACAAGAATCAGGAAAAATCTACTAAGGTAAATTTATTTGATCATCTAGAAAGGCCTATATGATGATGTAGTGCTAACATTCTAATGGGGGAATAGGGAGAAATAAGTGTCTCTTCAGAATCTTAATGTCCTCAAAGGATATTAAGGGAGTTAAAGACTGAAGAGGTCCTTTTCTAAGAGTCTGGAAAGGAGAAAGAAAAGAGAGGACAAAAGGAACAAAGCAGTATTTACAGGAGGAAAAAGGAGGTGGAACTTGCTATTTTTCATAACTGGGGTGTATGAAAAGAATACTTGAACCTGGAGGTAAAGGACAAGGGGAATGAGCATTAGATGAACCTCATTCATCTGAAATGGACAAAGCAAGGTGGAACATGCACACACAATTTGGTGTAAAATCTGGGAAAACAGAGGAATTGGGAAGATAATTCCAAGAAGATAGCTATAAGCAAAACCTATTTCCTAATCCTGAAAAGGTTGTGTGTGTGTGTGTGTGTGTGTGTGTGTGTCTATTAAAAGAAAAAAAAAGCAGGAACTAGAATATGAGATGGTACCCGTCAACAGGCTAATGGCTGGCCATATTTTGGCTGGTGTGTAGTAAAGTGTCTGACACATAGTAAGCCTTAATAAATTCTTATTGACTTGGAATTTAAACATGATGGAATTTTGTGGCACCATAAGACACCATAAGGCACCTGGATTCCACAGAATCCAGGGTTGTATGAATTGATGTGGAGTGGACTGGAATGAGCAGAATGAGAAGAAATATTTATACAAGGAAAACAGGTTTGTAAACAACAACAACAAAACAAACAAATCCAACAACAATTTTGAAAGAAATGAAACTGAAAGAAATGAAAAACTCTCATCAATGCAATAACCAAATGTATCTGAAGGACATATGATGAAGCCTGTTAGCCACCTCTTGATGAAAAGGTAATGAACTAAAGTTTCCAAAGCAGGTGCACATTTTTGGGGCAGGGTCACCATTGTGGATTCATTTTACTTGACTATGCTTGTTCCCTGAAAAGGTTTTTCTTAGGGACAGCTAGGTGGCACAGTGAGTAAAACACTGGCCCTGGAGTCAGGAGGACCTAATTTCAAATCCATACTCAGACACTTGACACATTTACTAGCTGTGTGACCTTAGGCAAGTCACTTAACCCCAACTGTCCTGCCTTCCACCCTCTGGAAAGAAAAAAAAGAAAAGGTTTTTCTTTTTCTTTTTTTTTTCCTCTTGGGTTGTTTAATAGAAGAGTTGGGGAGGGGAGGTGGGATCAGTAATGGTGATACAAAAAGGGGGGGAGCAGTGGGATGTTTTAAGGACTATACAAAGGAGGACTGAAGGAAATTCAGAGGGAAGAACAGATGGAAAGAACAGTTTTGAAAGTGACAGGGAATTTATTGTTGCATAACAGCAAGTGTATGAAATGACAATTTGCAAGTTAACGTATAGCCATCTTTTTCTGTTCTGTGTATGCTGAGATGCTCTTTCCTGGTGTTTAAAATTCAGAATAAAAATAAATTAATTAAAAGTAAATTTTAAAAAGGAGCACGGCTTGGGGCAGCTGGGTGATGCAGTGGATACAGCATTAGCCCTGGCGTCAGGAGGACCTGAGTTCAAAACTGTCCTCAGACACTTACTAGCTGTGTGTCTCTGGGCAAGTCACTTTATCCTGATTGCCTCAAAAAAAAATTAAGGCTTGTGAGGGAAGGAATATAAAATGTGAACTTGAGAAGTCATAGACATCAGTAGCTGAGTGGAATATCTGGCAATACCAATGAATGAAGAGACTTAAGCTAACATTCATGTAGCACTTTGAGATTTGCAAAGGACTTTACAAATAGTATCTCATTTTATCTTTATAACAACCCTAATAGGTAAGTGCTATTATTATCTTCATTTTATAGAAGAGGAAACTGAGGGACACAGTGGTTAAGTGACTTGCACAGGGTTACACAGCTAGGTAGCATCTGGGGCTGGATTTGAACTCATCTTCTTGACTCCACGTCCAGTGCTCTGTCCACCGTCTCTAGGTGCATGAGTATGAGGTAAGGGGTAGATAATAAGGTTGATAATTCCCAGGAGCAAGGACAGAGTAGCAGGGTCTTGTGTTCTATGTGTGTTTGAGGGGATGATAATAAGGGTGAGACTGAATGAGGGTAAAGGAAGAAAGAAAATGCAAATCTGAGATACAAAAGCAATAAGCTGCAACAACAAAGTCTTCTTAATAACAGAGGGGATGTGAATGCTATGAAGTAAAATGAAATGGTGCTGAAGGGGGTATTATATGATTTAAAGTTGAAGTCAAATGACAGAAGCTATGGACTGGACAGAATTCAAGGTCACAAAGCAAATATCTGAGTGGCAATGATAGGACTTAGACAATGAGATGCAAGGAAGAGAATAAAAAAATTAGAAGATATATAAAAGGTAGTACAAACTCAAAAGAAAGCTCGTTTCAAGCAGGGATTATTTCATTCTTTGTAACTTGTATCCTCAAGCACCTAATATAGTATCTAGCACATAGTAGGTGTTTAATAAATAATTTTTGATTGATTGATAGTAGTAACACCTTGCTTCATTCCACACCGGAGTGAATATTTGTCTAGAGTATTAATCTACACTATAGGGATGCTTGAAAAGCTAACCTCTAAATGTATGGTCATTATTTTAATCTACAAAGACACAACCAATATATTTAAAAGATAGTTACACAGCATTTGCTATGTAATTACTGCCTTAGCTTGTCTTGAAGGCTAGCTGGCAATTGGGTAATAAGTTCCTATCCTTGAAACAAACTATAATAAAATTATAGTTTTGGTGCATTAAAAAAAAACTTGATTTTCAAAGCACAATTTACTACATAATTATTATTATTTCAAAACAAATACTGCATTATTCCTCAAAATGGACTCTTAGAAATGGCATGGTAGTTCTATATGCAATTAGGAAATGTACAAAGTAGTAACAAATACTGGGAGATATTTATAATCTGAAAGCTAACAATGGCTGCTTTGTGAATGCAAAGTGTGAAGAAGTAAGAATCTGAAAATTACTGTGTTAAAATACAGAATTGCCAATGGGTAGCAAAAAGAGGGCTCATTATTCTTTCCTAGAAATGGATTCAACTCGCTGAAAGGAATGAAAAGAAGGGTGGCCACCAGAAGTCTACATATATTGAAGTGAAAAAAATCCAATCGAGGGATACTTTGCTATATCCAGTGAGAACAACAGGTGTCCTATAAATGTTAAAATAGCTTCAACTTTTATAGTATTGAGAATTTATTCCTCAAGAAGTTTGTTTTGTCATTATTAGATTCTATGGTAGAGTTTGATATTGGTCTTAGCTAGATTATAGTGGGAACACTGCTATAGCTGAATACCTAATTTTAGTACTGAATCCAACATGTAATTTGCAAAATTTCTCTGAAAGTCACTCTTTAATTCATTTGAGAAACATCTAAGTGAAAATGTACACATCAGCATTTCTCCAATTAGCAAAAATTAATCAGACATAGAGAAAAAAAAATTATTTACAAACCAATAGACTAACTGTACAGCCAATCTTTTTGCCATCCACTTCTCCCATTTTCATGCAGTCCCTAAAACAAAACGCAATAGTCAGAAGTCTCAAGTACAGACAAATGCAGTTTGTTTCACGAAACAACAGATGCCAGCTGAGATTATGCAATCACAGAAGATAGGAATACAATTAAACAGTCAGCCACTAGAAGGAAGGTTATATTATAGCATGCCATGATTGTATATGACCCATTCAGGTGTACCCATGAGCTCCATACCAAAACTTTGTGCTGAGGATTACATTTCAAGGTTAAGAGATAATAAAAGTACTTGGTAAATAGAGTATTAGAGGAAATGATATAAATGTGATGGAGGTGTATCATTACTTAAAATGGACACTAAAATAACTGTATCCCAACTTAATCATCTTAATAGGAATAAATGCTTTAAAAAACAAATATATAGCGAAAGAAAGAAGAGGGACAGGCTTAATTAATCCAATTATTTAGAAAGGAGAGACAGTAATATAATATTCTTTTCATTAAAAAACAAGACTGGTCCCATCATAGATCACTTTAATTCTTCATCTGTGGTTCTATGTATCAGAAAGATGCTTGATTAGTAGATATTCAGAAGGGGACTCCCATTTACTAGGACTTGCCCACAACTGGCCAATAAGAATTTCCCACTGGCTTGGTTTTGAGCCAGTTATCTAAGTTCAAAAAGTCTCATGTACTGATTGTCAGTCCTTTGAATTGATTACTCATATGGAATCTTTATTCTAGTCTAATCATCTGATGTCCTAACCCTGGTCCAAGATTTCTGGAAAGCATTGTGCAGAAGCTCACCTGTAGTCTAATAACCTCTCCATTAGACGGGTTACAGTGGCGATCAATGATACGCCACTCTCCCTCCATGTTTCCCGTTCAATTTTCTTCAGTAGACTGGAAAAGAAAAGAACCCAGGGCAATTTCAACATTTATTTTTATCAGTCACCATGACAACCATTTTACTTCATCAGTACCTTAAATACCTTAGCAACCACTGCAACATTTCACAAGTACCACAATTTGCAAACAATGTCTTACCTAGGATATGGACCAAATAGTGGAATTCTAATCCAGGAAGCATTGACAAAGCAAATTGATTTTCAGATTATCCAAGTCATCAAGTCAAAAAACATGCATAAGATTTTCAAAACACACAGACATCTCACAGCTCAAAGATATTTCCAAGTCCCCCTTAGACTGTTAGAAGCTTGCATCTTGGAAAATCAAAGGACACGGTACACATGGAATACAGGAGTAGCTCCAAGTTTCTTTTCAGTAGGATATTGTTTTATTCACATAAAAATGTTTTCCTACCTCTCAGTAGAATGCATCTTCATCCAGGCAATTTTACTGCAATGCAACTGCTACAGGAAAATCCTTGTACAGACGGTATGACGTTTTGCGTTTTTTCCTTTCACTTAACATTTGCCCACTCAATACATATTGTACTATCTGTGCACTCACTCAACAGTTTCATTCATTTAGTCATTAATCACAGAGGATTTTCTATGTAGGTTGTTAAAGCAGATTGATGACAAGTACTGAACCACATCTCTCCTCCTACATTTTTCCCTTATTTTTAAGCACCTTGGAGTCGAGGCACTAAATAAACGTAAAATAACAACAATCATAATAATTAGGAGCTGTGTTTTTGTTTTTGTCCCCAACCCACAAAAAATTCAACAACAAGATCTTTTAGCGCTCCCAGACTGAACTTTTTCTCAGAGATAGAAGTGAACAGCCTATGTCCACTGCTGCAGGGAGGCTTTCTCCCTTCCAAACTAGTAATGAAGATTATTTTACTCCAAAGCCCTCTTCAATTCTTCTTTTCTTTTTTCTATATTTCACCAGAAACATATGGAAGAAACATTAAATAAGAGTGAAAACTAAGTAGATGACTTGCCTGGCGTCATTTTTTAAATAAGAATCAATAAAAGAAATCTAGAATTTTAAGAGAAATGATGAAGCCTTATTTCTGGATCCCAGATTGTGGTTATGTTCACTCCCAAGTTTTTTTTTTTTATTTTTATTTCTTGGAATTTAGCATCCCTTTGCTCAGTCTGCTGGACTTATTATCTAGCTGTTTCTCTTTCTGCATCCAATCGCATATGCTTTGTTAGTTCACCCTGTGCTTGTTCTCTTAATGTTGTTAGACTAAGTGATGGGAAAGTAGCATATGGAAGGGATGGAAGGGATGGCTCTTAGCCTGACTAATCATACAAGGGGGAAGGTCTCTTGGATTTTCTGGTGTTTCTGGCGTTTAAAAATTTTAAATGTACAGTACTCCCTATCAGAAACCTCTGAACAGCACCTTGTTCACACTGAAATGCCAAAACAGTATTGAACCATGTACTAATTCAAGATCTGCCTGCCAAATCAATTTGGGAGGATGTAACAGCTCTGTGAAATGACTGCCATGCACAACCACACACTTGATGGCTTCAAAAACAAAGAATTCAAGTCAAAGTAATGAGGTCTAAAAATACATGAAAGCTTCTGTTTTAGAGATATGAATTTCATTACTCTTCACAGCTCTCTGGTGCAGCAAGTAGGGAGGTTAGGTAACATACCCTGGCCCCAAGAAGTGAGAAACTTGGTAGAACATATTTTCATAATTAACTCAAGATTCAGCGTTGGAGTTCAAATAAGGATCTGAGTCTTTAGATTGGAGGATTCTAGATCTAAGCTGGACGAGACCTTAGGGGTCATCTGGTTTAACTTCCTCATTTCACACATGAGGAAACTGAGGCCTGGAGAAGTTAAATGATTTGCCCAAAGTTACAGAGGAATTAAGGGGCAAAGCTGGGATTCAAACCCAGGTCCTGTGACTCTTAAGCTCTTTTCTCATGATGAGGAAATTAACTCATCATGACTTCTTTATAGAAAGTAGGTTGGAAGGGGAGGATTTTTAAGTTGAGAGAGGAGAAATCGGTCTTTCCCATCTAATTCCTAGGAATTGTTTGATATCCATTCCCATGTGAGATTATAATACTACTTGATAATGCTACATTATAAACGCTGGGACCCACTTTATAACACTTGGAGGTTTTAGGAGACAGAGCAAAATATCTCAGGTATAGACTAACCTGCTCATATATGTCTTAGGTGCCATGCTATAATGGGGCATATCCCCAAAGGGTCACACTGTACAACTCTTACGTCTAAGTGGCATTTTCTTGCCTAAATGGTAGCTAAGGATTTTTTTTTAATTTAGGAAAAAATCACTGTTCCACTTTTCCCAATATTTTATGACACTTCTGTCACTGAGAACTAGAACTGTCTAGTAATTTCTAAAGTATCATTTTTTCATTGTGTTGTTTATTTGTAGAAGTTTTTATCACAAGGAGCAAAAACTTAGGAAAACTACATTGAAAATAGTTCAATGACATTGGAAATTTAGTCCTTTTAACTTGGTATGTCTTCAACAGAAAGATTACCTTGGGGAAATATTAATTGGGAGATATGGAGAAATTCAGTCTGCTACTTTTGGAAAGTACTATAACTTTGCTAAAAAAAAATGTTCATTATCTTTGAAACAATCACATTTAAACTATTATAAAATATTTTATTTTTTCTATTTATGATTCATTATGACAATTACCAGGTTATTACAATCTGGGTGACTACTTAAACAAAACCTATTCAGCAAGGCAAGAAATAGATCTTAAATTGAAACCACTATAGTAAAAGAGGGGAAGGACAAAATAAAAGAGGGCAATAGCTATTTTGGTTTTGGTTATCAAGGTTTGTCCTGGAAAAACTCTTGGGTACATCCAACAGAGATGGTGCCTCACATTAAATCCTTAGCGCCTATACGATTCTGAATCAATTGGAGTTCATAAAACCAAGAGCACTCCATTTAGCATTAGAGAAATATGTTGAACAGAAGATGGAAATTCAATGTAGCAAAATGGAAAGCAAATTGGAATAGATGTCAGCAGAGCAGAGTCCTGATAACCCGTGACTTAGGCATGTCATATAATCATGATGGTTTATAGTCTGACGAACTATCAATGTTTGGAATGATTCTTACAGATGTCCCTGAGATGCTGCATGGATCAGTGAGGAAATGGATCCACAGAACTATTGTGTGTGTGTGTGTGTGTGTGTGTATGTGTGTGTGTATATATATATATGTATATATATATATATATACACACACACACATACACACACATACACATACACACATATATACATACATACATGTGTGTATGTGCACATAAATATTGTTAAGCTCTTGAGAAGAAAGGCACATCGCTGCTGGAAGGTCATTCTTTTTCAACAATTCTTTGATGAGTTTAATCTATGCCATTTTAAAAAGGAAAGTAATCTTGCTAGGTAGGTTCTGCCTCCCCCTCCACCTACCACCAAATCCAACTTTATATTCTGGCAGCACTGAGTTACTTATAGCTTTTCTACTTTTGAATGAATATCGAACAATACATAAGGAAGCATGAATTAAAAAGACCAACTGGGGATCTGCACCCTGACTTCATGTATTTTCTAAACTCTTAATTTATGTGATGACTCACTATGATCATACCGATTCATTAAGGTTGCTCTTACCAAAGGAACACTTCCTGGAATTCAGTTTGGGTTTCTCATTTTCCTGACCACAGGTACAAATGAGATTTAATCATCACTTAAGTGTTGGCTTATCCCTCTATGCTAATTATAAAAGCATGAAAGCAGAATATTGTTGCCACTTTTATGAAACTATGCTAAAAAGGCAAAATGTCAACAAAATGCTTCAGGTACCTTAAAAGAGTCATAACTGCAGAGGGCTTAATATTTTAATTGCTGACTTTTTTTCCAATGTCAGGGATCATCCTCTATTTCAAAGTCATATTTATGCATAAGCCATCCAAATTGCATGCTATCAGGCTTTTTTTTTTTAATAAAAGAAATCAGAAGCACTATTGAAATATGTAAGCATTTAATCTTACAAATTCATTCCAAAAAAATGAGTCACAAATCTTTAGAGAATCATTTCATTGAAAGCTTTCTCATTTTTGTTCTCTTTTGAAACCCCAAATTAAGAGCCCATCTAAGAGCTGTTGTAGAAAACAATTTATTATATTAGAGGAGGTTTTAATCAGAATTCTTGCTAAACTCTTGTCAGAGAAAGACAGATGCCCTGCATACTAGGATGAATGAGTACTTGGTGTATTATTAATAAAAGTTTGAGTTTAATTATGGCATTAATCACATGAACATGGGGCTGTGCAGAATGTTGCACAAAGAACTTCTTTTATCATTTCCCAAGACAATTCAGTTACTCCTCCACTTTTTTTGTTTCAGTTTAACTTCTCTTAATGCTTTGATAACAATTATTGCACATGCAAACTGAACTTTGGCCTACTCTGTCACTCACAAAATTATCTAATGCATCCTATGCTCTAAATTAAGGATCACAAGTGGAATTCTTGTTTGTTTGCTTGTTAAGGGAATTTTGTGTTTGCCTTTCAGCTATTTAGGGGTAAATATTAGTATATTCCTTTTACTACAAAGCCTAGAACTGCATTATTCTGTACTTCAGAAAACAGTGCCAACATTTTATAATCCACAAATAAGGGAATTGCTTCCTTCAAAAAAGAAGAAATCCTTCCTAAAAGGTAGACATGTAAGTATACCAGGGCTTTTAAAGCACATACCTAGAAAATTTTTGAGAAAATAAAGGACCAGCCTGAAATTCCCAAAGCATCAAATATATCTACTTTGACCCTGTCAAACGCAGACCACTTCAAACACTGTAGAAGATCAATTGATAATTCCATATCTGTAACTAGAAACTAATTCTACTTGTGTGAACAACCTCAAAGTTCCTTTAGAGGCTCTGCAGAGCAGGGTCCATTACTTCTTTCTAGCCTTCAAACAAAACAGAGTTTAGACTAAATTAAAATATGCCTAAGAAATTTTAATCTGAAAATCTTAATAAGCAATTCATAATCACTGAGCAATCAGTCCCAATGAGATGTCTGTAGAATGGAATCAACAAGTGTTTCATTTTTAAGGACAGATGCAAATCATGTTAATTCCACAGGAGCCAAGCAACTCTTATACCTTGCCTTGATTGAAAAGTGTCATCCGCTAACTTAATGATTCCCCACATTTCCCCTCCCCCTATCATTTCCACTTAAAGTCATCACCACATTTCCTGATTTTTAAACCACTAAGCATGAAAAGAGAGAATCTTGTTATGTAACACAGGCAACCTGTCCCAATCACAGATGAAAATAAAGAGACAAGTCTAATCATCAACATAATAGGAGCCATTTGCCTGAGTTAGGCAATTATCCTTTATTTCACACTTCAAAAAGACAAAGCACTCCTGGGAGCCCAAAGCTGTTTGTGTAGTTCTCGTCCACACTGAGGCTGAGTCACCTATCTTTTGCACCAACACCACTGAATGAAATGAAGATGAGATACATTTATTACTCACATGCTGTTGAAGAGCTCACGGTAAGTTTCATCACCTTTGCCTTCTGACATCAAGCTATCCAATTTGTCAATCAATTTGGCCTCCACCTGAAACATAGCCAAGTATTAGCTGTACTCTCGCTCTCTTCTCTTTCACAAGTAGAATTTCTAGACAAACTGAAAGATGAGGATGTATTTTTTGCAAGGAAAACAGCCATATAAGATGCTCTCATCTCAGAAAAAAAAATTATAAATTTAATGATAGGTCACATTACTTGCTGTGTGTTCAACAGCGACGGTCCCCTTGGAATTTTTTTAAGGCTAATTTAAATGGAGCAACGTGACTTCAAACTACTGGCTGAGTAGCATTTGCTGCTGCTAAGGCAGCTATCTATTTATGGATTCAAACAAAAAAGCCAGTAGCCCAGCTCCACCGCCTGAATTCTCACTGAGGGGCTGCAATGAATAGCAGGTCATAACTCTTTTTTTGTTTTTTAAAAAGTGCCTCCTGCATCAAAACAAAAATTTCATGTAAACAGGACCACTTTCTCAAAAACAGTTTGGGGCTGTGCATTTTTAAAAGTTTTACTGGTACCTTATTTACCCCCAATATCACAAACATTTCTGAATAAACACTGTTCTCTCTCCTAGCTGGAAATGGACCCTAATTCAGAGGCCACCTCTATGATGTATGTCACATTCGATTCCCATTAACAAGCTACTCCCTTTTTCCCCACCTTCTCTACTGAGAGGAGAAAGGTAAATTCCATTCTCTGTTCCTCAGCACCATACTGGTTTTCATAGTTACCTAGAATTCAGTTTTCTTTTAGTGTTCTTTCCATTTACATTACGGTGTTGTTTGGGTTTTTTTTGGATATTTCAGCAAATATTTCTACAGTGCCTTAAGATTTGAAAAGTGCTTTAAAATGTTTTATAATTTGTTCAGCTATTCTCCAAATGATGGCTATCCACTCTGTTTCCAGTTCTTTATTACCATAAGTATTGGGATGACTATTTTTGTATAAATTAGACCCCTCTATTTTTGACTTTACCTCACCAGGTATACTGGTCTGTACCCTTTTTTAGCTTAAGTTCAAAACCAGATACACCTCTGGATAAAGGAGAGAGATATAACAATTTTCAAATTAACAATAAAGGGGGGTAGAAAAAAAGTAGTGTCTCTAAAAAGGTTGGTAAAATAAAACACACACAAAATAACTTGTATTTTCCAAGCTATTAACTCTCCTCTCAAGACTATGTGTATGACAAGCAGAAAACTATAACCACATCTATAGGATGGATCTACAAAATGGAAAGAAAATAATTATACCTCCCTGGAGCAGAAGAGATTCTACTGTCAAATACCTGACCTTAATATAGAAGAAACCACAATTTCTTATTTGAAGTGGAATTGAATTAACAGAAAAATACACCCCAAAGTGCGCTTTCTCCAATGTAATTTTCAACTTGGTCTTCATTCGTTCACCACCTCTACTTTTGAAAGTGCTGGCTGGGTGACTCTGGCCAAGTCACTTAACCTCTATGAGCCTCAATTTCGTTGTATGCAACATGAGAACAACTTGCCTCCCTTCTCATAATAGTTGTGAAGAAATAATTTTATAAATCTTAAAGTCTAATATCAATGTGAATTATTCTTCTTCATAATGATTATGAGAAATTGTTATTAATAACCAACCATTTTGGGGGAGATTCAGAAATCTCCCCTTTTTCTAAAGTCCTTTAAAATTAAGTTCAGTTTTTCTTTGGGAGGACATTACTGATAATGAGATTGCATAGACTTTCCCCAATCTTTGTCAGACCCCACCCAGTCCTAGGAATTTAATCTAAAGTGGTGAAGCCCTTGGTGTTCTGCTCAGGCTTGGGTGGGATGTACATTCTTAGAATTGATAGCCTCAAACTATTAGTGGTCAGGTTTAGAGATCCTTTCTCTATTCAAGAGATACTCAGCCCTTCATTTTACTATAGCCCACCTACAATCACATCAAAGTTTGATTGGACCACCTACTGGTTTGAAGGGTGAGTCTGCTACCACGATTGTCTTTGGTCTGAGAAAGAGGGCCAAATGACCATCCTTTGATTAATAACCTGCTGGCTTTGTTAATCAAATTACCCAGAAACTATGTCTCTCAAACCTTTTTAAATGTCACATGATGACGAGGAGAGTGATGACAAAACCAGCAAAAATGCCTTGACCTTCTGATGTTGTACCAATGGAATATACATCTAGTATACCTTTCATATACTTCTCTTTCTTAAGAAGCTCTTAACCCAATGCCTGAAACTAATTCTCACACTTCTGCAATGGTGTATTTGCAACAGCACAGAGAAAGGAACTGATTCAAGGATTCAACCCTATGGGTGATTAGAGTCTTGGCGATATAAGCAGATGGCAAGTTTAGTAGCTCAAAGTGAGGCACAAAAGGTGTTCTGGAGTGGCAGAAGCAACTGAATCCTCAAAAGATTTGGTTTGTTCATTTAAAGAAAAAATCTGTCCTTTTAAGATTGGAAACTGAATTACTGAGGCCTAAGTCAGTGAACAATCACAGCATTACTACTGCATTTCTTGTGTGTTTCAATTGCTTTTCCCCTTCAAATTAATCCTCACCCATTTAAAGAGAAGATCAATACAACACACAATGTATGAAATGAACAAAGCTGAACCATCCTACAAATACAACATCCAGAGCCCGGAGTATTTAAGCAATTCTCAAAAACCATTAACTTTAGGATTCCCCCAAGTGGGACCCATCTCGGACCAAAAAAAAGATACTCCTGGCTTTAAGATATAGAATTCTAGGCTTACAGAAACCTAGAGCTGAAAGGCACCTTAGAGATCACCTGGAACAGCCAACTCATTTACCAGGGAGGAAACTAAGGCCCTTCCAAAGAGGTAAAGTAATTCATCCAAAGTCGTATGTCTTATCAATCAATTAATAAACATTTATTAAGTGCCTTCCATAGGCCAGGAACTGTGCTAAGCACAAAGGATACCAAAAGAGGCAAAAGACAGTCCCTACCCTCAAGGAGTGTACAATCTAAAGGGAAGATAACACAAAAACAAATATATAAATTTTATCTGTCTATCTATCTATCTATCTATATATACAGAGAGAGAGAGAGAGAGAGAGAGAGAGAGAGAGAGAGAGAGAGAGAGAGAGAGAGGGAGGGAGAGAGATCTATCCCATATTAGAAAAGAGAGGTCCTGGGAAAAATTGTTTAAGAGTGAATTTATGCAAAGTATGTGTATCCTATATGTATAGGATAAACAGAAAGTAATTGGGGATGCACTTGAATTAAGAGGAGTTGGGGAAGGCTTCCTGTAGAAGTTAGGATTTTCGCTGGGACTTAAAGGAAGCTCGGGAGTCAGCAGTCAGAACAGAGGAGGGAAAACATTCCAAGGTTGAGGAACAGCCAAAGAGAATGCCCAGAGATTAAAGATCTTGTGTCTTGTTCATGGAACAGCCAGGAGGCCAGTGTCACTGGATTGAAGAGTACATATTGGGAAGTAAGGAATAACAAGACTGGAAAGGTGGGAAGGAGCCAGATTACGAAGGGCTCTGAATGACATAACAGAGCATTTGTATTTGATCCTGGAGTTAGGGAGCCACTGAAGTTTGTTGAATAGGGGGAATGGCATGATCAGACCTGTACTTTAGGGAAATCATTTTAGTGGCTGAATGGAGGATACATTAGAGTGGGGGTGAGGGGAGGAGGGGACTTGAGGCAGGCAGACACATCAACAAGCTATTTAAATAATCCAGGCAGGAATTGATGAAGGCCTATATTAGAATAGTGGCGGTGTTAGAAGAGAAGGTGGCATATTTGAAAGATGTCCTAAAGATGAAATCAACAGGCTTTGGCAATAGATTGGTTATGGCAGGATGAGAGATATCAGAATCAGTGAATTATAGATTTGAGAGCTAAATAACCTAGTGCAACTCTTTCATTTTACAGTAAGGACACTGAACTCCAGAGAGGTTAAGCCATCCAAAGTACAGCTAATTAATGGCAATGCCAAGACTAGAAGGAATTTCTTTAGACTCTTTACCCAGTGTTTTTCTTCCGCCACACATCAAGCCAGGATTGGGAATCAGGTCTCTTGATTCCTCATTAACTCAAGTGCTTTTTCTACCAAAATATAATTAATTCAATTTAATTGGTCAAATATTTATTGTTTCTATTATATGCCAGCCACTGTGCTAGGACTGCAGATATAAAGATAAGAATGGCTTGCAGCCCTTAAAGAGATTATATAGAGCTTGGTGATCTCCAAAATGCATTTCACTGAACTTCTCCATCTGCATGGGGTGAAGTTTGTGCTTACCTGTTTAAAGTTGCCACTACGCCTTTGCTCCCAGTCCATCATATCATGGAAAATAGGAATCATTACATTCCGTAGGTCTGGCTGAGGTATCAAGGTTACTTCTAAGAAAGGGCCAATCAGTGCAGGAATGAAATGAAGCTTGTGCTCTCCTAAATAAAACAGAGAAATCTGAATTTGACAGTGATTCAGAAAACTCACAGTATGAAACAGAGAGAAAAAGATATCATGGTCTTCAATTATGGATCTATCCCAAATTAGAAAAGAGAGTTCCTTGGAAAAATTGTTTAAGAGTAAATTTTTACAAAGTAAATCTCATTTCTCATGAAATCCCCTTTTAAATGGGAGGTTTTTTCCTTTAGGAAAATATTTTGGCTCAAAGACAGTAGTTCTCAAAGGGTATGCTTTGAACTCTATTGAACACATGTATGTGTATGAGTCTCTCAACTCTCCCATGGTATGTCAGGATTCCTCATAGCAAGAAATAACATACTGTGCCATGCACAATTTAGAAAAAAATTGAGAACCACTGTTCTGCAATATAATAAAATGACATAATATGGATACTAGGGATGTTTTTAATCAATTGATAAGCTTTTATTAAGTACATACTATGTGCAGGCACTATACTAGGTGCTGAGGATATAAATAAAAGAACAAAACAACGGCTACTTGCAAGGAGCTTGTGCATAATAAGCGCACACATTTTTTAACAGATGAAGAAACTGAGGCATAGAGAAGTTAAGTGACTTGCTCAGGGTCACACAGTAAGTATCTGAGGAAGGACTTGAACTCATATCTTCTTGACTCCAAGTTCAACATTTTATTAACTATGCCTCTACTCAGATGTGGGTTGTTAGTATAAATGAAATACCTAGTACCTGTTGCAAACTGCTAGTTAACCCAGATATTACAAAAATTAAGAAATCTTTGAGACCATAACATACAAGGATCAGTCAGAGGAACTGGGGAGACAAAAATACTTGGAAGAAAAGATGGGGAGTGGTTGGGGAGGGGTGAAAGACATAGCTATGTGTCTGAATAGGTGACTTGTAGAAGAAGAATTAAATTTGTTCTTCTTGGACCCAAAGGGTAAAACTAATAGCAATGGGTAGGAGTTACAGAAGTAAATTTAGACTTGATATAAGGGGAAAAAACACAAAATAAAACTTATTAACAGTTTATAAAAGTAGAACAGGATTCCTCAGAGTATAGCAAATTTCCATTTTGAGGGTTTGTGGAATGGATTCTCATCCAGGTATGGATTGGACTTGTCCTCTGACATTGCTCCCAATTCTGAGACTCTTGTCATTTGTAAAAATAGAATTGACTTTAATCTTATTTCAACTCTTGAAGGATCAAGGTAAGTACTCCCATAACCAACACAGACTACAACTCATCTGTGACTTTGTAAATAGTTTTTGAGAGATTTTACGGCCAAAAAAATTTATCATGTCAAAGCCAATCTAGTGATAAGCCTCTTTGACCTAAGCTTGGCTGGTCTTTAAACAGTAAGCATAGAGTCCAGGCCTGGCTCAGGGTTAGGGGCTACAGGATGGCTAAGGCACAAGACTCTTATCAAAATGGAAATACCTATGAAGAGTCACGGGGGTCAGATCTCTGACTAGTTCAAGAAAAGGTCATGGTAAATACCAAATAAGAAGAAAGAAAAGAAGACATGGAGTCTTCTGACAGCAGCTCCAATCCTATTTAAATGGACTATTCTTTCAAAAAAAAAAAAGGAAATGGGCAAAAGTAGATTCTATGTCCATTTCTTAGAGAAGTTTAATTGATTCAAAATAGTCTATATAACAGAAAATACAAAAGACTAGAAATTGCCCCAGACAATAAAAACTAAATTTCTTGCCTCTTGGAGAGATATGGAAGTCAAAGGCAACACTCAGATTTATTACAAAATGAAAATTCCTTTCCAAAACATTGGCGAGTAGGAGACTGAAAGACTAAGCAGAATCACATCATAAAAACACTGTGAGTAGAAAACAATGCTGTAGCACTCGAAATCCAGCTAAACCAGGTCATCACAAGAGCTTTTGTAGAAAAAAAAATAGAATGGCTACAACAAAGAGATGCCAAATGGAACATATCATTTTATAGCAATGTACTCTCACTGATGATGGACGCCTTTTGGAAAATTCTGAAGTACTCTAAATGATCCTAAGCTATGAATTGCCACAAAAACTCATCTCTTTAACACCAATATTATGTCAAATATGCAATATGACTACAAACCATGGAGTGGCACTAGCCAGGAAGAATATGTATATATGCATGTATGTATACACACGTGTATATAGCCCAAGGGAGATTGGGAATATTCATGATTCATGCATGTAGACTTCAAAATATAATCAATAATGAATGGTATGAAAGTGATATAAAAGATGAATGGATACTCAAATGATTGATAAAGGAGATGGATTCATCATGCAGCAAAACATGAGTATCATGCAAATATTACAATAACCAGAGGAAGATTTTTAGCATGTTGGGTAGATTGTCTATAGAAAGACATGAAAAAGAAACACAGAGTATGCGGTGTGGAGCAGCTGTGACCTGTATAAATTGCCCACAGGGATGAAGATCACAGAGCAATCACTATTTTCATACGTAGGAATTTCCACTTAGTGGGTTTCCTTTAAGTGAAAAATACCCAAAACTATCTAACTCCTTGATCCTAGGAGATATTCTCTATCACAGGGTGTAATCATTAGCATCAATATATGGACTGGGAAGTTCTTTTGAGTACTTCTAAGTTTCATTAACCTTAGCAAGGAAGAAGACAAAATGTTCTCTTCTCATGGTGTCATTTAGGACCTAGGGATTCTTATCAAGTTTTAAGGTTTCTAAATTTTACAAAATTTTTACAGCTTTCATTGTCAATATCCAAGCAAGATAGCAAAGTAAAATGTGAGTGTTGTATTGGTAAGATTAGATTGGAGAGCTTTCTAATAATAAACAAATAGAGGTCACTCCAATTTATCAGCTGGGGAAGATCCAAGAAACCACAAAGGCCCTGGTGAAACAATAAAGGATGAAACAGCCGTGGAAAACCCAACACATGAGCTAGATCAAACAGATGTGTCTCAAGTACAAAAGTCATCTATCTTGATAGATACTCTATCAAATATTTAATTGAAGCCTACTGTGGGTCTACACTGTGCTAGGACAATGAAGATAGGAACTAAAAAGTATCTGCCCTCGAGCTTTTATTCTACTGAGTTTGATCTGTTTTCCTAATCTATCTTAGATTGATTGCAATTACCCCGATGGCCTTTTCTCCTTAAAAGAATATAGGTTTTTAATCATACTGCATTCTTTTCCAAATATAGCTTTTGCTGGTATAGACTAAAATAAATAATTCAAACACTAACTCAAACCTAACTGAGCAATCAATGAAACTGAGCAAAAGAAAGGTTATTTTTTTTTCCTTTTCATATTCCTTTTTAACTTCCATCTTTTGTGCTAGATTTTGGATACAAAGCCATATTGTCCACAATCATTTGCCAATTTCAGAGTTAAATGCATGCGCATTAATTATATTTCCTTTTATTTTGCTTCTTAAGGCAGCACAAAGCACAGGGTGCCCAGAAAACTGAGACCCGTGGGAAAGTTACACTGTACGATAGCAGCTCTCTACACAAGCATAGATACATTTTCTTTTAACCTTAGAAGAGTCTTCAAAGTAAAGCTAATGTACAAATATGCATGTTCTTTGTTGTTGTTCAGTCACGTGACCCTATTTGGAGTTTTCTTGGCAAAGACACTGCAGTGGTTTAGCCATTTCCTTCTCCAGCTCATTTTACAGATGAGGAAACTTAGGCAAACAGGGTTAAGTGACTTGCCCAGGGTCATACAGCTAGTCAATGTCTGAGGCTTGATTTGAACTCGGGAAGATGAGTCTTCCTGCCTCCAGGCCTTGCACTCTATCCCCTCCCCACACCCCACCCCACCAGCATGTCCTTAAAAGGGAAGAAAACAATCAGGAATGAAGGATGAGAGAAAAGAGAAAAAGAAAGTTGATATCCTCATGACTAAACAGACATGGAAATACATCTCCTATCAGCTACGGTTTGACCTCAAAATGAGGCCAGACAATAGCCTTATTTTCAGTACCAATGGAGCACACGAGGCCGTAAGTATGTAGAGGGATGTGGTATCGAGTATTCACAAACCCATTCTAAATAATCAACACCATAATAATAGTTCACATTTAAATGGCACTTAAGTTTTCTAAGTGTTTTCTTCACTGTGGCCTATATGGCACGGTTTAAAGAGCACCGGCCCTAGAAATCAGAGGACTTGGATTCAAATCTTACCTCTTCCACTCACTTTGTGACCTTGGACAAGTCATTTAGTTCCCTTGGGCCTCAAATGATTCATTTGTAAAATTGAGGGGGTTGGCCTATATTTACGATCCTATAAAGCAGTGGTTCCCAAACAGTGCTTCATGAATTCCTTGGGGGTTCATGATGATGGTCCGAAGGGTTTGCACTAAAAATTCTTCAATGGTGTCTTAAGCAGTAAATAACTGCCACGTTATGAGGACTCGCTAGATTACTTAATGCTTACAGAATGTCCTATAAAGTCATGACAACAGTGGTTTGTCATTTCCTTCTCCAGCTCATTTTACAGATAAGGAGACTGAGGCAAACAGGGTTAAGTGACTTGCCCAGGGTCACATAGCTAATAAATGTCTGAATTTGATTTGAACTCAGGAAGATGAGCCTTCCTTCCTCCAGGTCTGGTGCTCTATCCACTGTACCAACTAGCTGCCCATGATTTTATATAGTCTTCATAATTATAGGTAGAATAAATTTTATATTTTATAATTACAATTATATAACATAAATTTTAATTTGGAAGTTTAGGGGCAAAAGTTGTCAGTGCAGTTACTTTAAACACTTAATGAATAAATCTACAAGAATATTAGGAGTAGTATATTAAATTACTCTGGGGTTCACAACACATTTTGTTATTCAGGGAACAAAAAATGTTGTCAACCACTATTCTAGAGTAATCTATTATTCCTACTTCGTATATAAGGAATTAGAAACTCAAAGAATCAAAGTGATTCAACCAAGGTCACACAACTACACTATCCCCTACAAGTCTAGCTCAGAAAGTGACACTACCAGGAGCACAAGCCTTCTAGGAGAAGGGACAATGATATGTAAATGAGCTTCTATTCCGGTGATTACTCTTAGGTAACCAGGGAAACCATCTGAAATGTTTTAAAAGCCAAGCATTTTTTTTTCTAGGTCAGAAAGTATAATGTTCTTCAAGACAGATTTTCCTGATTAATGTTATCTGACTGTCCTCACTCTTCTGTGCAGTGAACTCGGATGACACATACACTTATTTTATGTTGCAATACAATTTGTCATATTCAAATGGCTTTGGATGAAATCTACAGTCATTAACAATATATGATCTAAGCAGAGGTCATCCTGTGAAGTGCTGGGTCTGGGAGCAACAATTCCTCCATGGGGGAACAATGCTTTGAAGTACATCTCTGAAAGAGGAAAAGGAATCATGCACAAAAGTAATGATGGAAATTCTTTCTTTGTGGTTACAAAGAACAGGAAACTAAGGGGGCAGTAACCATCAACTGGGGAATGACTGAAACATCTATGACATATGAATGTGATGTAATGCTACTGTGAAGTTAGCCATGATGAACGATATGATTTCAGAGAAACATGGGAAGAATTGTATGAACTGATACAGAGTGAAATGAATAGAAGAACAATTAACATGGGAACAATAGCCTTATAAAGACCAATAACACCAGCACGCAGAAGGGGTACTACACAGGTTCTTTTGATCTTTTCTAAGAAAACAACTTCAAGAGGTTAACAATCTCACTCTAATCAAACATACATATATCATTCACTTAGTTGAGGGGGAAAAGCCATCACCCTTAACTTCAGAGCAAATACAAATGGAAATTACAAACAGAGACAATATAAACAGATCAACATTTCTGTCTAACCAAATCACAATATACATAGTTACCAGAGGAGCACCAACATCTGAGTTTTCCAAAGCCAGGGGGCTCTTAACAACAGCTGCCCAGAGTCTCTTCTAGTCAAATCACACAACACTCTTCCAGTGAGTGAGAGCCCCAAGTAAAAGTGCTAACCTTTGAGTTTATATACCCTGTTGAGGGTCAAAGGGCGTCACAACCTATGCGAACTAGCCTTTCCCTTAAGGTAAGTAGGTCATCAAAGACTCCTGATTTAATCAAAGAAACAAAGGCCAGACTCAAAGGCACTTGATTACCTAAGTGCTCAAAAAGAGAAAACAGTGAAAAAAGTCCTGCCCTGATTACCAGTACATTGGGTGCACCCTAAGGATTTGTCCTGGCTCTTCTTATCTTTCCTCTACTTTGTCTTTTTGACTCCATGAACCAGGGCGTTCACTGCATGTAGATGACTTTACCCAAATGCCCCTAAATCTATACACCTAGCTCTAGTCTTTCTCCTGAGCTCCAGTCACACATCACCAACTGCTGACTGGACATTTCCATTTGGATCTTCCATAGGCATCTCAAACTCACCCTATCTAAAGCAGAATTTACTACATTGTCTCTCTCAACCCCAACTTCCCTATTTCTCTTAGGGATACCATCTTATATAACCCTAGTCGTCTAGGTAGGCAACCTTAGAAACATCCTTGACGCTTAACTCTCTCTGACCCTATATATCTTAACGTCTGTACTATTTTCTGCAAGCACATGACAACATAGTTCATGTTGTCACATCTCACCTATGTTGCTAAAGCCTCCTAATTGTGCTCCTTGCCTTCAGTCTCTTCCCCGTTCAATTGATTCGCCATGTAAATACCTAAGTGATATTCCTAAAGCAGATGCTGGGAATGCATTCCCTTCTGAACTTTGTCTCTGACAATCCCCTGTTCCTTTCAAAACTCAGCTCAAATGCCACCTCTTAAGATCTTTGCTTTCTCATCCTTTCAACTTCCAGACCCAACACTGAAAATACCTTTTTTACTTTGTATTTCCTCATACGTGGATGTTTTATTTCCCTTGAATAAAACTTAAATTCCTCAAGGGCAGGGGCTGTTCTGTTTTTGTACACCCAGAACCAAGCACAGTGCCTGGCACATCACAGCTACCTAATATATGCTTGTGGACCAGTTGATTAATTTCCATTCATTTGTGTTTTTTTCCTAACCCCATGTTGCACTTTTCAATCTCTTTGCCAAGAGGCTCTTGTGTGAATGTGACAAGCTGATATTCTGTTGACAGGCCTTTTGTTTTAGGGACCAAACCTGAAATCACATCCCTGTCTAGGAATTTAGAACAATTTCAATCAACCCACAAGCATTTATCAGGTACTTACAATGCACCAGGCATTATGCTAGGTAGCTAGGGGAACAAATCCAAGGAAAGAAACAATCCCTGCTTGTGAGAAGGTAACATTCTAATGTAATTACATCACATTACAATACAGTGGAGTATAAAACATGCCTTGGTACCACAAGACTGAGAGAACCTTAATAGGTTCTCTCCTAGAAGACCTTATCCCAGAGTCTTTTCTAAGAAACAAGGTACAATTCTGGGCTCTTTGTAGAATATGACAATGGCAAAACAAACTTCTGTTGTCATGATAGATTTAGTATGGATTCCCTATCCCTAACAGTCACATGCTCTTCTTATAAAGCATTTAGGACACCTGCAACTCAGTCCCCTTGAGTTTTAGATTTGTGCACAGAACAGACTGCCTGGGAAGTACTGATTTTTCTACAGCAGTCACTAGATGCTGTGTTTGCAAATGTGGGAGAAAGTGCCTGCTTTATATATTTAGTGAGAATTTTACTTCATCTGAAAATAGAACAAACAAACCCTGCCAAAAAATAAATGCCAGAGGATAGACCTTGGTAGTAATGACTAACCCCTCCATTGCCAGATAGTGCAGCTATAGCTGGAAACATAAAGATACATATTAAAAAAAAAAACTTTAGTCATAAATATCAATTGAATTGGTTCTGTTCCTGTTTAAAGTTCATGACAAATTAAATATGCATCCACAATGCATTAATCTAGCTATTGTTTAAAGTTCATAATAAATTATACATGCACATATGTAATCCATTATGCAAATACATAAATTGCTATTATTTAAAGTTATGTTAAACATATATATTTATAAAATTTCTTATGAATTTTAGACAGCAGCAAAACTAATTTATATATTTAAAGAAATATAAAACCCTAGAAGAATGGGTGTTTTGGGGAAAATGAAACATCCACATATATTTCTTAAAGAGTTTTTTTGTCCCAAAGATAAAAATTTGCTTATGAGGTTTTTAGAATGATGCATTTTATATGTAAAATAAGATATACATATAGCATTATTTGACCTTCATTCCCCCAAATAATTTCTAAAGACTCCGTCATGGGAAGATGGTACTGTTTAATATTCTACAGAATTCATAGAACATGTTTAGGTTTGCAGAGCCCTTTATATGTTACCTGTTTTGATCCTTACAACATCCCTGGGAGGTATGTGCTATTTTTATCTTCATTTTACATATGAAGAAACTGAGGCTAAGAGAAATTAAGTGACACAGGACTAGATGAAGCAAGGTGTGAACTCATGTCTTCCTGACCCCAAGCCCAACCTCCTAGCCATTACTGCAGCACTGCCTTCAGGAGATTTTATTGTAAAACAAGATAAGAATGATGCCTTACCTCCTCTGCTCAAGGGTTTCCTTTTACTGACTTTTGATCGAGAGATGAATGAATATGCTCCTATGGCCCTGATTTGCTTTTAAAAGACTCAGAATACAGTGAACACAAGAAATGGAATAGATTTACTCATGAAAAAATTAGAAACAAGAAATTTGTCACCCCTTTTGTTTAAATAGTTCAAGATAGAAGAGGAAGAAATCTACAGGTCGAGGGAAATCACAATCTGGCTCTTCATGACTATCTGACCTCGAGAACATCACTAAAGGACAGAAAGAAAATACTTTTTAGTAAAAGGTTAGTATTTAAACTTATATGAATTCATAATATTAAACAATACTTTAGTTGAGAGAAGCAACATGGTATAATGAATAGGGATTCAGCTTCGGAGTCAGGAAGATGTAAGTCACATCTCTGATACACTCACATTGGCCCTTAAAAAAAAAGAAATATGTGTGTGACCCTGGCCAAAGGCCTGAACTTCTCTTGTCCTAAGAAACTCTCAAAGATTCTAAGTTGCAGAGAAGTGCCAATATGCACCTACGGTAGAGGGAGTTTTCTCACTAGCACTTCCCTGTATCAATGAAATCACTGGTCAGGTCCCCCCAAAATGCTTAAATAGAATATTTTATTAACCTGGGAAAATCATAATTGAATGCCTCCAATCAGATTTTATGACCATACTACCTACCCAAAGAACTAGGGAGCCACGTTCTTCTTTCTTACTATGGGGCTTGGAAAACTCAACAGCGAGTTCTCATAGGAATCTTATAATTAAATTCAGTATTTATATATAAACTCACGACTAAGCTACATTTCTCTCCCCTTTCCCATTCTTTTCTTTCTCAAGAGAGGAAATAAAAACATGATTTTCCAATACTGTTAAGTGAAATTAACATTTCCAATTTCTGATTAGTCATATGTGGCAAAAATAATAATCAATAAGCTTTAAGGCTTTTTTCTCCCTTTAAATTCCTCATTACCCTTCCAGGAAATGAATGCTTTCTGTTTCTGCTTGACAAACACTAGTGTCTGCTTCATGCAAACTCCAGGAAAAAAAAATGTCATCTTAACTTTCTTTGTTTTTACTAGGATGGTGATAGTTCCTTCTATTCAATTTAATGGAAGAAGGACTTATTAAATACCTACTAAATGCAAGGCACTGAGGCTACTAAGACAAAAACTAGGAACACTCCTTGCTAGTCTCTGGAAACCAACTTAGTACCAGATAAATAAATAGAAGAGAATTGAGATAATTAGAAATCAAAAAATGTTCCCTGTAGAACGTAACACGCGAGCCAAGATTTTAAGGAAGCTAATCATTTTAAGAAGAAGTGATGAGGAAAGATTTCATTCCGTGTATGGGGGGGACAGCCTATACAAAGACACAAAGTCAAGAAATGGCATGTCAAATTCAGGGGATAATAAATGAAGTAGTTAAAAGCATGGAATGCTTCGCTAATTTGTGCCTAGCATAGAGATGATCCTAATCTCTATTTTTTGTTAAAGTGAAAATATTCTTTGAATTCTTGAACATGTTTCTTCATCTCATACATATGTTTATAGTTTTTTTTAAATGGATAGATGAGAGATTCCTTAAAATTCTACAGCTTAAAACCATATTTACAACAAAAATGAAAAAACAAAAATAAATCCAATGAGCAAATCTGAAATTCTTGTTTGAACAAGCTTCTCTCTTTCATACCAATATTCGCCCAATGGTACTACATGGCTGTGAATCATGGATACATGATCTCAGAAGAATTATAACATAAAAAATAACCCATCAGGCATAACAAAGGAACATAGTGTTACCAGCAGGCTGCAACGTGTTGCTAATGACAATTTTCATTTAAAAACCGGCACAAGAGATACTACTAAAGATCTAAATTAATGGAAAAGAGAGTTGGTTGAGCATATTATGAGAAAGAGAATCAACATATGGTCAGCCCAAGTGGCATACTGGTATACCCAGGATCCTAAAAGAGCAAGAGTTCAAAAGTTTTGGGTAGATCTCTTACGGAGGTTTTCTGGGAAGCAAATGGACAACTATCTAAAAGACTGATGGAGTTGTGAAAATGCTATGAGCTGTTTCAATGAAGACGGGCCCTATACTAAGGAAGTTATGATTCCTCTAAAATGTCAGTCCAAACAAACAGTACTTTAAATATAATATAGCAAACGCAGGAATAACAGGAGTAGACCCTAATGGGGCAACGTAAGTTTGGAGGGAAAGGTTATTTTTGCTATTTCTTTCTATTCCTAGCACTCAGCAGGGCCTAGCACATAGCTATGGATTCCTTAGTAAGTGCATATTGACTGATTATTAATTGACTAATTAATACATATTTATGTTCCTAAATTTTTTTCCCCTAGAAAAATTCCCTTTAACTACCTACTGATGCCTTCAAAATTCTGGATAGATTGCCTTTCTATGCTCTTTTTTGAAAGAGGAACACCTTTTAAAACGTACTTATTCTTCTGGACTGATGGTAAGGAAAGACTTGCTATCAGGCATAAGGAAAATGAAGCAACAACCAAAGAATGAACTGAAACCTTGAAGATACCATGGTCCAGTGGAAAGAACACTAG
The DNA here is from genome assembly GCF_011100635.1 of Trichosurus vulpecula. Taxonomy (NCBI): domain Eukaryota; kingdom Metazoa; phylum Chordata; class Mammalia; order Diprotodontia; family Phalangeridae; genus Trichosurus; species Trichosurus vulpecula. The sequence continues at coordinate 140,443,860 of NC_050577.1, read as the reverse complement.
CTTTGGAGTCAAAGGACCTAACCCCACTTCTCATACTTACTACCTGTGTTACCTTGGGCAAGTTACTTAACCTTCTAGGCCTCAACTTCCTTATCTATAAATTGAGGAAGTTAGACCAGATGGTCTCTGGGAACCCTTCCAGCTCTAAATGAATGATCCTCTGCTCCTGATTAGAAAATGAAAAACACAGAAAGAGTTTACAGGTTAATAAGTCTTGTAGAAGCACTCACTAAATATGGGGAAGATGTGACAGTGTTTTAGAGATGGATCTGGGCATGTCTCCTAGTTAACTAACTTTGGGGTTATTCATGATTTCTTATTTTCAATTATCCCATATATCCAATCTGTTGCCAAATCATGTGTTTTCTACCACCACAACATCTCTTTGATATACAGCCATCATGCTAGATCAATTGTACTTCCTCTTGCCTGGACTTTTGCAATAGCCTCCTAATTGGTCTCTCCTTGCATCAAATCTTTTCATTCTAATCCACCTTCCATATACTTTTGTCAAAGTGATGTTCCTAAAGCTTAAGTCTGATCACATTAGCCCATCCCTCCACTCAATAAATTCCTCATTAACTAGTTCTACATTCAAAGATAACCTTCTTGGTTTGGCATGTAAAGCTTTTTCATAACCTGACCCCTTGCTACCTTTCCAGGTTTCTTATATATCATTTCTCTTTGTACAGTCTATGGTCCATCTCCTTACACACTGACCTTTCTCCTCCATGATTCTGTACTGGTTATCCTCTATGCACTCCCTCCTTACCTCTGCATCTTGGAATCCCTGACTTTCTTCAAGAATCAACTGAAATGTCACCTTCTGAAGGAAGCCTTTCCTGGTCCTTCTAGCTACTAGTGCTTTTGCCTTTGAGGTTAGTTGCCACCTACCATGTGTATGTATCTTGTATTTATTTATAGAGATGCTCTTGCCCCCATAATGGGGCAACATAAGCTTGGAGGGAAAAGCTATTTTTGCTATTTCTTTCTATTCCTAGCACTCAGCAGTGCCTAGCATATAGGGATTCCTTAGTAAGTGCATATTGACTCATTATTAAATGACTAATTAGCTACTTGTCCTGGCTGTCCTCCTCGACAGGGATAAGGCCCATCTTCCAGAGGCTGAAGCCAAGTCACTCACCAAAGTAAACCAAGGTTTCCTAAACTTGTTGTGTTTTATAGTAGCAGTACTGATCACTAGGAAATTGTCAAATATTCCTTGGGAATTGAAATAGGAGAAAAATTATGTATGCAGTTTGCTTCCCTCTTGGAAACAAATCATCTTGCCATATAAGAATGCTATAAACCTATGTGTCCAAATCGGCACATAGGCTATGTTTGGATAATCCCAAAAGTCTTTAGGTCATCTTTCTTAAACCAGCTACATGTCATTACCCAAGTCTAGGAATCTGAAAATTCTATATTAACTAGGGGTTAGGGTGGGTCTGAGCAAACATTTATTATATTACAGCCAGAGATCATCAAAGCACAAATTTGAGCATCATGGCCAAATGATGAAGACCACAAAGCTGCACTAGCATCTACTCTTTTTCTTTTTTTAGAGGCCAGGAACCTCTAAGTCCTCTTTAGTCAACGCTTTCAGCTGCACTCATTTAACATCAGAAAACAAATGACAAGCAAGCAAAAGTTATTCCATAGCTTGGCCTGAGGTTTATTCTGACCACTTTGGAAGCTGTGTCACAGATGTGGATAGTTGGCACAACTGCCTAGCACTTAGGGAGATAGGCTTTTACTGGAAAAGACGTCTTTACTCAAGATCTGGGAACACCAAACTATGAGTCAGATTCAGCACGGTTCTACCCACAACCAGTTCAAATTTACAACCCTGTGGAACTCAGGGTCATCATTTCATTGAAAGAGGTTCTCTAATGAAAGACAGAAAAAGGCCAAGAAAATACCATAAATTTCTAGTGCAGAAGACTGAAGAGATACAACCTCTGGAGTTACTTCATTACAATGCCACTTCAAGTCTAGAAGGAATAAATGAATGGATGGATGACAAAGCATTTAATAATCATTATTTATTAAGCACCACACTAAGTGCTGATACCAATACAAAAAACAAAGGCAGTCCCCTGCCCTCAAGGAGTTTACATTCTAGTCAGGAGACAAGAAATGGGGGCCAGAGAGGAGAGAGATTTTTTTCAATTGGCCAGGACAACTCTTGGCAGTCTCTATGGATGACTTGTTAAACTGAATAATTACCCCAAAGTCTGGAAGGCACACATGTCAGTTTCACTGAGTATTCCTTTGGGATGCAGTTTTATTATTGTCTCCCAGGAGAAAGAAAAATAAGGAAGTCTACTAATTTAAGGAATATCAATATCAACACCTTCATGAAACATCCCCCATCATTATATCACATATTCTCAAGTAGCAAGAGTGATATTTATAACTATTGTGTTGGTTGGTGTCCATTGTAAGCAAAAACATGTCCAAACCTGGCTCTGTAACATATTCTTTAAAAAAAAACTAATAGAAAAGCATTCAACTCATCACACATTTAATTCAAAGAGATAAGCTACTTTAATAAACTACAGAAGTCAAATGATAAAAGAGCAGATTTTTCAAATAAATTTACATAGCTGAAAATAGTGATCAAATTAAATAAGTTATAAATGTCTAGAAAAGAAGATCTAGTGCCAATGAAATTCTGAAACAATTTCTCTTCTGAATGCTAGTTCTTTCTAGTGTGACCAGGTCTGCATTATCAATTTGCGAAATAATATGCCCTATCTGGTGGGGAAGATTAACCAAATTGAAGTAACAGTCTCTTAGCAACTGTAGATATTTAAAAATCATTTTGTAATACCATTTATAATGTGGCTTAAAGGAATAAAGTTTTCCAGAATAATGATGCTCAAAGTTGATACTTTATGAAGCTCAAACTGAACTTTAAAGAATTTGTAGCTTTGATTTGGGGTCCTTATAGAAACTGAGCAGTTATCCAGGTTAGTAAATCTAGAGAAATATAGTGCTTATTTTCTTGGAACAATGAGCAATTTTAATATTTGTTATCAATTAATTATCAAAATATAAAGATTATTGTATTTTTCAGAACTATATCGAGGTATCCTGGCAACCAGAAAAAATTCAGTTGTGAGAAAGGGATGGGCCAAAGGAAAGGTCTTGAAATTTAGGATATAACATTTCATGGGGAGGTGATGTTTTGGATCATTGCATTACATCAATTGGGAGACAGAGATGCTAGAATGGCAGAGAACCTAGTACATTGCTATTCACATGGCTACTGTCTAGGATAGAAGCAGGGTCAAGCTGGGGAAAGCTGCTTTGAAGTACAGGAAGACCTTGGGATTTTGAGGCAGCTGGCTAACTCACTTGATAGAGCACTGGACTTGGAGTCTGGAAAACCTGGATTTGAATCCTACCTCTGACACTTACTAGCTGTTTGACCTTGGGCAAGTCACTTAACCTCTGTCAGCCTGAGTTTCCTTGCCTGAAAAATGAAGATAATAATACACTGTACCTCCTAGGGTTGTTGTATGGATTATATTAGATAACATATAAAGTAGTTTTCAAACCTAAGGTGTTAGCTACTTATCATTATTAATTATTACTATTATTCCTCTCCCAAAACCCTCTTTAATTTGCCTTCATCATCTTATGGTTAGCTGTTGTACAAGCCATTTGAAGTTAGGTACAGTTGGGATAGGAGGTAGCTGAGTGGCTCAGTGGATAGAGTGCTGGGCTTGGAGTCAGTAAGACCTTAGTTCAAATCTGACCTTATACACTTAATAGCTGCGTGATCCCGGGCGAGTTACTTAAAGTCTCTTTGCCTTAAGCCACTAGAGAAGGAAATGGCAAAGCACTCCAGTATCTCTGCCAAGAAAACCCCAAATGGGGTCATGAAGAGTCACACAGGACTGAAACAACTGAATAATTACAGTTGTGATGGGAGTCTGGGGTGAGGAGGTAGTCTGAAGCTAAATGAGAGAGAAAGGACAGTTGCATGATATGGAACAGAACTAGCTGATGATTGTAAGATGAAGGAATAGCAGTCTAGAGGACTACCAGTGTCAGAAGTTTATGCCCTGGATGTTGGTGCCTTAGAGGAAAACACCCCACCTTAGTTACAGTTCTAATAATTTTTTTTTTCAAAAAGACTACAAAAAAGTAGTTGTGAATCTTATCATATTGGGGAGTTTCTGTGGATATTTCCACTGGCAGCTATCTTCTTCCAAATTCTGTCTTTTAGATATTGTTTTTCCTAATTGTCACTACAATTAAAAGCACGTTTATTACCTGTATGATGAAAATGGTTTATTTTTCGTTACTTACCTAAATTTTGCCACATGCTGAAGATTTCACAACCCATTGTTACCCGCATATCACCATATCTGAAAATGAACAAATCTAAGATTAAAGAAAGTATCACAAATAGTGAATCAATGATGTCACTTTATTATATTAAATTATTCTGAATTAGGCCATATATTTCTACCAACTAATGTCAAGTCACAAACGATATATTTGAATATCTCCCCATTATGTCACTCAGTTTCTTAAGTTTATTTGCTTCATATCCCACATTTGAGATCATTCAGAAAACAGAAATGATTGAATATCTTATGCAAGTAAACCCAAATCACTGAAATTAAAGATAAATTTGCTTCACATTTTCCCTTTTATTTTCAGCTTTACTCCTCTGTAGTTGACCACAGAATCTCAAAACTGGAAAAGACATCAAAGGCCATTTAGTCTTATGTATATTTGAAAAAGAATTATATTTTTATCCTAAAACTCAAAGCTTTTCCCATGGGATAAAAAGTTGTTGAGGTCATTTAGAGCATTCATGAATTTCCAATGATTTGAAGAATATGTCTTCAATAGCCCTATATTTATCACATGAGCCAATATTGGTATACTTACTTTTCCAGAACTTTTTTCTTTTTGGAAGGTGTGAACATCTCCAACTGCAGACACAACTGGTTTATGAAAATGACAGCGAGGTAAAAGTAGGAATCCCAGATCTAAAGGAAGAATAATATATGTAAATGCTGCAGTGTCTCCTTGAAACCACTACTCAAAATTCATGTTGTGTCTGATTTGATCTGTATCAACTGTCCAATTATTTGTATATCATTACCTGCCAGAGTACTTTCAAGGAGACTGAGATACCAGAAAGATGAATACATTCTTGTTTAATTTGGGGATGAACTTACAAAAATACCATTTTGAAATTGCTATTCTTAAGGGGTAAAATGATATGAAGAAAAAAATTCCCAGAAGAATAACAACCACATAATAATTCCAGATTGCTATCAAAACCTCACATACAGAAAATTGGAAAAGACAACAAAAGAGGGAAAAAGCCAAGACTGTAAGGGTTACAGAAGGACAGACACACTTGTCCAACCACTGTGGAAAGAAATCTGGAATTACGTTAAACAAAGTCACCCCTTTGATCTAAGAAGCCAATTGCATATACCTCCCCCGCCCCCACAAAGAACATCAAGAACTGAAAGGTCACATGTACATCAAAATATCCATAGCAGCTTTTTTCTATGGTAGCAAAGAACTAGAAATGAAGTAGATGCCCATCAATTAGGGAATGGCTAAACAAAATGCGGTACATGAATGCAATGGAATTTATGTTGTTTTAAAAAATGACATATAATTAAGAAGCATAGAAATAGTTATATGAATTGATGCAAAGTTTAGTAAGCAGAACCAGGAAAATAATATGCACAATTGACTATAAAAAGGTTACAAAAAGAACAAAAACCAAAACTGAACATTGTGACATTATTAACTTATTTAATGTTTATTGATTCCTTTTGTTTTCATACTACTTACAATTCCTGAAACATCTCTTTTCTCTCCCAGAGACTCTATTTCATAATAAAGAATTTTTAAAAAGACAAAAAGTCTAGCAAAACTAGCCAATACATCAATGAAGGTCAATATTATATGTAGTATTCTATATCGATAATTCTCAACTTTGAGAAAGGGAGGGAGATGCATTATACTGCTTTTTGGAGTCAAGGTTTGGTTATTATATATAATCTTAGAGCATTCGGTTTCTATTGTTTTATTATTTTTTCCATTTATATTTTTGTAATGACTGCATATTAATTTCCTGGTTATTCTTATTTTAGCCTTCATTGTTTCATATGTTTTCTTGTGCTTCTCTGAATTTATTGTATTCATAGTTTCATCACATTTATGTACTATGAGTTGTTTAGCCATTCCTAATTGATGGGCATTTTATTCCAGTTCTTTGCTACTACAATAAGTGGTAATATAAATATTTTTGGTTTATATGGAGCCTTTCTTTTTGTCTTTGACACCTTTGGGGGTATATGCTTAAAACTATAATCTCTGGGTTGAAGGGTATGGATATTTTAGTTACTTTCTTAGCATAGTCTCAAATCACATTTCATAGGGGCAAAATAAATCCAAAGTTCTACCAACAGGCTTTTTAAATATAATAAGCAAACTTGGCCTCAAAAAGGATAAGAAAAGAAATCTCCCAACATTTTTTCATAGGTAAGAGACCATAGGAATAAAATATACATATATCTCTTTTCCCTATTCCTAGGGAAGATGAATGAGATATATTCAGAAATGAAGGTGGTATAAAAAACCAAGAGATATTAACAAAGATAAAAAGGCTAATCTTCCAAATTGCAACATCTATAAATATTTACTATCTCCAGGTTAATATCTTGGGTATTGAATTTCACATACTAAATGAGAGGAAAGGGAATAAAAAATTAGCACAGCGTCAGAAATAAAGTCAGGAACGGATGGTGGCTCGATCCATTTTTCTGATCTTATTTCAGAATTACAAAATGTTAGTGTTATAAGGAACATTAGAAATAATATGAAGAAACTAAACATATGAGAGGTAAAATAATTTGTCTGAAGTTACACAGCTAGTAAGGAGAAGACCTGGTACTCAAATCTAGGGCTTTCTAAGTCTAATGTTCTTTCCATTATCTTACCTCTATCACTCCCTATTGCTAATTTGTCTTGTATAAAATTGTATTTCATAAGTTCTCATGCACTTCTACATGAATTAGACTAGCTTTTGTGAATATGAAGAAAGTCATGGCATTATGTCTCCTCTGACCAAAGTCTGATTTATCTTGAATAAGAAACATGAGAGGGGAAGGATACATAGGTTTTACCCAGTTCTTTTTTAAACCTTTCCTCACCAAGTTCTATTAAAATAAAAAAGAGTCTTCTAATAACATTATTCTGGACTTCCACTCACATGATTTGGAGGACAAGAGGAAGTAGCACTAAAAATCTATGGTAATATTTTTTTTAAAGTTAACTGAAACTTGCTATTTTGCCTTTTTTTTTTCTTTCCCAAGTTTTTTTTTTTTTGGTTTTGTTTTAAGGTTTGGTCTCCCCATCTTGCCCAGACTGAAAGTACAGGGGCTACTGATGGGCTGGGTCTTGCTACCAATGGTTATTGGAGCTTTGATTTGGTCCATTTTCAGTTTGGGTCAGTTTGCCCCATATTAGTGACCCCTTGCTCCCTGGAGTGTACCACAGCAATGTCAAACTTGGTGCAGATAATGAAATCAGCATGACCTATAGTAGTTCAGAAATCCCAAGCTAAAGCAATCCTCTAGCCTCCCTCCCCACAGTAGTTGGCATTATAGAGTCTGGCCACTTAAGCAGGTTAAGAGGCTACTGCTACAGGACTTCCTGTATTAAGAAAAAAAACCTTTTAGCTAAAAGCAGCAAGAATATACTTATTTTAGTACCAAAGGAAGAAATATAATATCAGGCAATCATTTAAGTAGATACTTACCTTGTAATCAAAATTTTCATTTAAGAAATTCTTACGAAGGGCATCTGAGAGGTACAAAACTGTTGTAATGATGACACTAGTAATTAAAGAAAAAAGCATATTAAGTAGATGAATTGGCTTTTTTCTTTTTTTAATTCAATTTTATTTTTGGTTCTAAATTCTTTCCTTCCTTCCGCTCCCACCCGTTGAGAAGGCAAGAAAAACAAAACATATTACAAATATGTAGTCATGCAAAACAAATTCTCCTTTTAGCCTTATCCAAAAAGGAGGAGGAGGAGATGAAGAAATAAAAGAAAATATGCTTCAATCTGCACTCTGTGTTCACCAACTTTCTATCTGGAGATGGAGAGCATGCCTCATCATGAGTACTTTGGAATTATATTTGGTCACTATGTTAATCGAGATTCCTAAGCCTTCCAAAGTTGATTATCTCTGCAAAATTGTTTTGTTCTCATGGTTCTGCTTATTTCACTTTGTACCAGTGAAGAACTGACTTTTAATAAAAATCAACTAGTAGAAAGGATAAATGGTATAGTTATATATGAAATATTAGGTAATGGTATAATAAGCAGAAAGGGCTAGAAACACTGGAAAAGCATCATCGCTTTGATGTCACTAAGTCTTATTTAGGAAAATTGACTAATTCAATGTGTTTTAGAAGAGAAAGATGGTATTTTGATGTTTTGTAATATGTTGGTGACATATCATTTTTACCAGCTTTTAAACCAGGCAAAGATGAAATATAATTACGTTTCTATTTTACTGAGAAGACAATCATGTCTCATAAGCAATATGGAATGAGCTATAAGCTATTGAGACCTATGAGGGGGAGGGGAAAGAAGATATAATAAAAGTCAGTATCTACTGAATGGTTACTATGTTCTTAGTACTCATGTAAAGTTATTGGGAATATCAAAGACATAGGCAACCTGGTCCTTTTTCTCAAGGAGTTTCTTCCTAAACTGGTTGGAAAGGCAAGATTTACTCATAGGAAGCAATTAGGTAACAAGAGAAACCATCATAAATGAAGTGGTGAATTGTATCAAATAGACCAGACATGCTGTCAGAGTTCAGAGAAAGGAGACGCCAATGTGAGTTGCTGTGATAGAAGAGGTTTCACAGATGAGGCAAAACCTAAAAAACACTTTCATGAATAGGTACACTGGACAGGTGAGGAGCAACCAGAAAACTTCTAGAGTTTCAGAGCAGGCTTTCATATGCATAAAGCATCTATTGGAGAAACAAAAGGAAAGCAGAAGAAACAATTTCTGTCATTCAGTTGTTAGTCAGTCATATGAGTAATCAATTAAGTTGAAAACTAAATTAAAATTGTGCCTGGGCCAGCTGAGTTCTTTCAAAATTGAATGGAACATGTGGTTGTATTTCTCAGTAATTGGGATAATGAATAAAAGTAGATAAAAGAGTTAAAAATAAGAGGTTGGGAATTTTTTCCAGAGAAATTGTTGCAACAGCACAATGAAGATGTAAAGGTGTGAGTCGCTTTTGATTATCTAGATGACTCACAAAATCTGATTGCACATACAATCTTGCTCTATATAAAGACATAACTGGAAAAGAGAAAAGACTCAAACAAGTGGAAGACAACAAATATAACCAATATGTTTTAGAATTTCCTTCATCTTTACATTAAAAGTTTTCAGGTTTCTGATAAAGGAACATAGTAATGCAGCTGAGTAATGTCCATTTGAGTAGGACAAGGACAGAAGAGACAGTGTGAAGTGATAAGTAGAGAGTTAAATGATACACTTTTCTTTTCTAAGAATCTTTCATGTTAGAGAAAAGGAAAATGGAGAACAGTGGTGGTAGTAGTAGCAGAAGCAGCAGTTAGAAGAAGTAGTAGTAGTAGTAGTAGTAGTAGTAGTAGTAGTAGTGTAGTAGCAGTAGTAATCGCTTACTTTTATATTGTCTTTTAAGGTTTACCAAGCACTTAACATGTATTATTAAAAAGCAACAGACCTAAAAAGGAGAGTAACCCCTTCTTTATCTACTAGGTTTCCAAATGACCATTAACCACATGAACATGAAATTCCTTTTCTTCTGAGGCTCTGTGGTCTTATATCCCCCCTCAACTCTCATTCCTGGCTTATTCCAATTATTTGCTAAAAGCAAGGCAGGAAGGACCTTTTCTATTTATCTATAGTTACTCTTATTGTCTAAGAAGGTATTTTTTCTTATACCTTATACCTTTTGGCCTCATTACTTATTTCCATAGTTTGGGAAAATTGATTCTTATCACTTGGGTTTCCTTTAAAGTTCAGACTTACAAATCTTAGAACCAAGGGCACATGTAAGAGACTCCCTCACATATTCCCTTTCTTTCTACTTCCCTATTATTTAAAAAAAAAAGTCTTCAGAAAATCTATAATATTTATTTGAGACTTTTCCAAGTGGTTAAATAGTTGTTAAGTGACAATAAGCCCTGTCACAAGTGTTATATACATGTGTACGTGTATATATGTGTGTATGTGCACATGTGTATGTACAGTCTCCCCAAAATCTTAGTGAAGTTTTAAGCTTTTTTTTAGAAGTACAAGTGCTACAAACTTACAGAAGAAAACACTTGAAATATTAATTATTTAGAATTTTAAAATATTGACATTTTTTGTATTGAAGGAGCTTCCTCCTTTGGGAGTTTCCTATACCAATAAAATTGCAGGTCCAGTGCCTATCGCTGTCTCTGTGTACTATAAATTACAGTATTCTGCAGATGATGACAAGTGTTAATGATTAATGAAATCATAACAGTCCCAAATTATATATAAATGGATGCGTTTTAGAGTATTCAGGCGCAGTATTTTTATCTGCAATGGATGAAAACTTAATTTAAAAAATATTCTCTATTAACAAAGACAAAATCTGTTAAAAGACTCTCACATTTCTAAGCTGGAGAAATATCGGAGAATTCATATACATTCTGATACTTTAAATTAGTTACCACTAACAATTTTCCCAGGTCTTCTAGTTGATGGGAGAATAAAGGCATTTTCATACCACACCAGAACTTTACAAACCTTACTTTCTGTTATAAAGCTAATTCTCAGTTTGTTCTCAACAACCAACCATCTTCCTCAAATATTAACGAAACACAACTGGCCTGGGATTCATACTAATGTCCTGGAAAAAAAAAAAAACAATGAACTAAGTGCTTTATAAGAGGATGATTATTCTGAAGAAAGGATTAATACACCCAATAGCTGCTTGTTGGTTCTCAAAGGTTCTTTGGTGTCAAACTACTCCGGCTGGATGACAATAGCATGGTAAGCCTGTGGACCCTGGTGGACCCTTGGGCCTGGTTAGTGCTAGTCCAACAGAATGGTGCAAGCACTTCCTGGTGGAATTGCTCACCCTTGCCACTTTCTCTGCTTAAGGTTACTGTGGTATTAAGGAAGTCACACAAGGTAGTTAATGACAAACCTAAGGCTTCAACTAAGTCCCCCTTGATAAAAATCCAGGGCCTTTCCCACTACAACTTACTAACTCACAGCCTTCACAATCTATAATAGGGAACAAAGGTGATATTCATTTGTTGTTCCACCAAATTACTCAGCTTTGAGATACTATCTGCAGTGATAGATCACATTAAGTCTACTGCCCAACACGACAATGCTTCCTGGTTATCTAGAAAAGACAAATGTTTTAAGGGTTAGGGAAAGTCATATAACATGCCAGGCATGATGTCAGGTGAAGCCTTGTATTTATCTTTAATCCCTTACTATAAAATGGATAGCTTGAAAGGCTTTTTGTTGTTTGCTTCTAATCTATTACACCCAGCACAGACAGAATGGAATGATTTGGCTTTTCACTGGCTTCTCTATTTCTCACTCTTTTGCTCATTTATGCATCGTTCCTGAAGATGGGAACTATTGGAACCTCGTCTATTTGACATGCAGTCAATGAGAGATTTGTACTCTAATCAGACTTAGTAATTTAATTTGTTTATTTCTGCAGTGTAAATTCAGGCACAAAAGACACTTTACTCTCTGGTTACTGAAAGTCTCAGACACAGTAGAATGAGAGACAGGGGAGAGGGTGGTGGGGGGAGAGAGAGACAGAGAGAGAGAGAGAGAGAGAGAGAGAGAGAGAGAGAGAGAGAGAGAGACAAAGAGAGAGAGAGAGAGAGAACATCTGATTGGTTAAGGAGCTTGGGTGAACTAGTTTGGAATGGAGGCTTTAAGCACCTGACAGCTTAGTGGTGGAAGCCTTTCAGGCAAGTCCCTGAGAAGGAACTTGGTGCTGGGGATGAGAGAACAGCAAGGCCCCAGCCACAGTTTTGGTATCTTCCTTTTTGCACCTTAACTGGAGAAAGGTCTTGTGAACTTCGAAGGACACAGAGTTTTGTTTTGTTTTGTTTAACTTCTCGCCCTAGCAGAATCCCTGGAATAGCTTACTCAGGATCTGCATCTGGGGGCCAAGAACATACTTAGACACAATCAGGGAAGGCAGCTTTTACATTCTGCAAGAAGCCTAGCAGAAAAGCTATACCATCCCTAAGGGCAATTTGATGAGTATCCTGTTAGAGAGAAAAGTATCCTACAACTGGGAGCTGTGAGTTAGCCCTCTGGCCATGTGCTCTTGAATTCTGAGCTCACTTTTGGCTGGATTCTATAGGTACCAGTGAAAGGGTACATTACAGACTTTTGGGGGATAATTTATACAAAATGCCTTATAACATCTTATTAATACTCCAGACTAGAAACTAATTAAGCCTGACTAATTGATATAAACTCATAATCATAAGGTTTGTAAATTATAGTATTAGAAATACCATCCCCAATAAGCTAGAAGCCTTCCCAATAAGATCAGAGGTGAAACAAGGATGCCCATTATCACCACTATTATTCAATATTGTACTAGATATGCTAGCTATAGCAATAAGAGAAGAAAAAAGAAATTGAAGGAAATAAAATAGGCAATGAGGAAACAAAACTCTCCCTCTTTGCAGATGATATGATGGTGTACCTAGAAAAACAACTAAAAAACTAGTTGAAATAATCAACATTAGCAAAGTTGCAGGATATAAAATAAGCCCTCATAAATCACTAGCAATTCTATATATTACCAACAAGGTCTAGCAGCAAGAGATAGAAAGTGATATTCCATTTAAAATAACAGTAGATAATATAAAATACTTGTAAATCTACCTGCTAAGACAAACCAAGGAACAATATGAACACAATTACAAAACACTTTTCACATGAAAAGATACTAATTGCTCATGAGTAGGCCAAGCCAATATAATAAAAATGACAATTCTTGGGGCAGCTAGGTGGCACAGTGAGTAAAGCACTGGCCCTGTAGTCAGGGGGACCTGAGTTCAAATTCTCAGACACTTGATACAATTACTAACTGTGTGACCTTGGGCAAGTCACTTAACCCCAATTGCCCTGCCTTCCCCCTCAAAAAAAAATGACAATTTGACCTAAATTAATTTACTTATTCAACGTCATACCAATCAAGCTACCAAAAAACCACTTTAAAGAGCTAGAAAAAAAATAACAAAATTCATCTGGAAGAACAAAAGGCAAAGAATATCAAGGCAATTAATGGAGAAATAAATGTGAAGGAAGGTGGTCTAGCCATACCAGGTCTCAAATTGTATTATAAAGTGGTAATCATCAAAACAATCTGGTACTGGCTAAGAAATAAGAGTGGTGGATCAGTTGAATAGATTAGGTACACAATACATAGTAGTAAATAATCATAGTAATCTAGTGTCAAACCCAAAGACCCAAGCTTCTGGGATAAAAATGGACTATTTGACAAAAATTGCTGGGAAAATGGAAAAGAGTTTGGCAGAAACTAGGTATAGACCAACATCTCACACCATATTCTAAGACAAGGTCAAAATGGCTACATGTTTTAGACATAAAGGGGGATACCAGGGGCAAATTGGGGAGAATGGAATAGTTTACCTGTCAGATCTATGGATAAGGGAAGAATTTATGACAAGAGACAGCATTACGAGATGTAAAGTGGATAAATTTGATTATATTTAAATAAAAAAAATTTGCACAAACAAAACCAATGCAGCAAAGATTAGAAGGAAAACAGAAGGTTGAGAAATAAAATTTGTAGTGTCTCTGATCAAGGCCTCATTTCCCAAAAACATAGAGAACTAAGTCAAATTTTTAAAAATACAACTCATTCCCCAACTGATAAATGATCAGAGAATACATGAAGTTTTCAGAAGTAATCAAAGCTAACTATAGTCACATGAAAAAATACTCTAAATTAGTACTGATTAGAGAAATGTAATTTAAACAACTCTAAGGTACCACCTCACACCTATCAGATTGGCTAATATGATAGAAAAGGAAAATAAATGTTGGAAAGGATATGGGAAAATTAGGACATTAATACATCGTTGGTGGAGTTTTGAACTGATCCAAACATTCTAGAGATCAATTGGAACTATGCCCAAAGGGCTACAAAACCATGCATACCCTTTGCCCCAACAATACCATTACTAGGTCTGTATCCCAAAGAAATTAAAAAAAGGTGGGGGGGGGTGGAGAACAGATCTATTTATATAAAAATATTTATAGCAGCTCCTTTCCTGGTAGCAAACAATTAGAAACTGCCAAATGGAATGACAAATTTGCCAATCCTATACACCCTTATGATTCTCTCACAAAGTGAAATATTTTTTTCACTTTAATTAGCAAGTTGAATTTTCTGATGAGGCAAGAGGGAATGTAAAGAAAAAACAGTAATAAGGGCATGATCTTTGAAGTAGAAAATATCCCAGATCCCTTGGGCAGGAATGGCAAAATACTAGGTGTCCATCTTCCTTTGGGGCTGCCCCATTTCATCATACCTCTAGCCTATTTTTCTCCCTGTCTCATAGGTTTTCCTCTTTGACTAAACTAACATCCTTGTTTTCCTAAACAGCTTTGGTTTCTTTTCTTTCATGAAACCTTCCTAAATGGAATGGAAGTTGGATTTACACATTAACCACATTCTTACTACTAACTCCTCAGAACTCACTGAAAGGCTTATCTAGCTATCCATCCCTTCACACACACACACACACACACACACACACACACACACACACACACACACACACTCTGTTAAAGGAACAGATAAGCACCTATTAAGTGCTTACTATTTCCTAAGAACTATTTTATATGTGGCTCATTTGCCAAATATATTACAAAAGTATATTATATTTTATGTATTTAAATGTGGCACACATTTTTTTTTAGTGGTTTGGCTTACTGTTTAAGATTGGGTGTGTAGGAAGAGTAGAGGAGATGATCATGATTCCCTATACCTAAATTGATGAACACCACTGGGTCTAGACCATAAATCCCAGATGTGCTACTTTCTGTGACTTTGGACAAATCCCTTCACCTCTCTGGGCCTTAAGTTCTTCATCTGTAAAATGAAGGTGGGGGTCTAGATGATCCCTAAGGACCCCTCCATATACAATATATACATATAATATATGATATACCTCTATAGCTATTCTCTCCCCCCTCCCCTCTCTCATCCTACAATCCAGATTCTGCTCTGTGATGTACAACAGATAGAGATACTATGATGACAAGAAATCAAATCCTCCCCTCCGACACTGGTGTCTAAATCCACATAGCTAAATAATGACCTGTATTACCCATGTAAAGCAGATATATTCAATTTAGTACAGTATGTTGGAGAGAATACTATACTTAGGAGTCATAGGACCTGGGCTTAAAGTTTCTTACTATTTGCATGACCCCTGAGAAAGTCACAAAAACAATAATAATCATAACAACAACTACCATGTATGTAATGCTTTGGGGTTTGCTAAACACTTTACATGTATTATCTCATTTGAACTTCGCAACAACCACCATGGAAGGTAGGTGTTGCTATTATCTCCATTTTACAGATGAGAAAACTGAGGTTTAGTGACTTGTCTAGGGTCAATAGCTAGTAAGTGTCAGAGATGGAGATCCTCCTGACTGCAAATCCAGTGCTCTAGGCATGGTGTCACCTAGCTGCCTATAACTCAACAGTTGTATAATCTGCTTGGGCTTGAATTTCCTTATCTGTCTGAATAGACATAGATTCATATCATGTTAGAATCAGAAGTATGTATTCATAGGGCCATTTGATTTTAAATTAGAATTTTTATTGGTTTGTGATTACCACAAACCAAAACTTCCAGATTACTGAAACGGAAACCAGGAAAGGCCCAGTGTAATGCCAGACATACCCATACACAGCAGTTAGAACGTGCAGGCAGACACTGAGCCAGACATAAAGGTCTCAGGAACATGACATCTAAGCTTTCTTGTAGCTCTAAGTCAATGATTTCATAAAATATTCTAAAATAGCCCCAGTGATCCCCAGGAATAAAACAGCAATGAACCATAAAGGAAAAGCCTTCAAGACAATTCTGCTCAGGCAAAAGAGTTTTCATTTTCTTCAGGGATAGGGACATTTTCATAAGCTTTTTATTCCCACCTCCTCCCCCCCATACATAATGATATGCTTATTTTAATACCCCAGCATATGCACGGGTGAGGGGTGGGGAGGTGGTTATATTTAAAATGCCATGTATTTTTGGTGTTTAATTTTAATTATATTCCTCCTATACCAACTTGGGCCAATGATTTCTCTTTCACCATTACATATGCTAAGCACCCTCAGTTTGCATTCAATCTCCATTCCATTCATTTCAAGAAACTTTAATGAAGTCCTGCTATAGCACTCTGCTAAACGCTGAGCATCCAAAGGAAATAGGATACGACTGTGAACTCTTTGTTAACAGAGACTGTTTTTGCCTTTCTTTGTTCTCCCAGAACTTGGCATAGTGCCTGGAATGTAGTAGGCACTTAATGAAGTTGCTCATTGGTTTGACTTGGTGTGGAGTCTCCCATCATGGGACCTACTCTGTAACGGGGTAGGGGGAGGAAGGATAAATCAAACATACACAAAAAATGGCTTCAGCAGGAATATGATAATTGCAAAAGAGGGTAACGGATTTGAAGAAGGTGAAATTGTTTTTAAGTCTGGAAGTTCAGAGAAGTCTTCATTGATTGGGAGCCTAGGATATGCTTATGAAATGTTTGGGAGAAGACCGCCACATAATACCAATGAAGAAAATAAGCAAGGTAAAGCGTATTGTCAGACACACATGCATGGAAAAGGAAGCAGTCCAGTCATCTAGATAGCCATGTGCTAATGGAGTCCACACAAAGTCAAAAGATCTACAGGCATGCCCACAGAAAGGCTGGGTAGACCCATTATGGAGGATTTGTGGAAAGGTATGTGTGATAATTCCACATGATTCAGGGAATGGAAAAGTTGTGATCTCCACTGCTGGGCTGAATACTGACATCAATGAGACTGGGGGTCTATCCAAGCATCTCATTATTAACATGCTGCATTATAAAGAGATTCAAAAGTAAAAAAAAAAAAAGACACGTCTTGACCTTTGGCCATTTAAATTGTATATATCTGTTCTGTATACAGGATATACGACGTGATGGGTGAGTGAGGTTCCACTACTACAGTTTCATCTGAGACAGCAATTCCTACTGGACAAACTTCTGGCAACTCTCCTGTAATTCTGCGGATAGTGAGGAATAAAATGATTTACCTGGGGTCTCACTGTCACAGCAGTCTTTTTTTTTTTTTAAGGTTTTCATAAGGATGGATATACTAAATAGCCACATGAAAACAACATTAACAACAAAATTAGCTAATCATCTAGCCCAGGGCTGTCCAACCTTAAGTTTTTACTGAAACAACAGACAATATATCTTGATTTGCCATTTTAGTGAGAGTTCTGTCTTAGCTCAGCTTTGTTTACTAAAGCATATATGTAAATTTCTATCCTTGTAGGTGGGTCACATAAATCCCACTGTGAATTTTGGACAGCCCTGATCTAGAATCAGAGGTGGGGAGGCTGCAGCCTTATGGAATCAAAGCTGCAGGCTCCCTATCCCTGAGAGATATTTCCAGATATTCAGGTGCCAAGAAACATAAACAAATACATTCATAATGTGACATTTGGGTAACATGTACAAGATGGCCTTTACCTAACAGTAATATATTTAGAGAAAGGGGAAGGTCTGAGGCATAAAATGAATTGCAAAGAACAAAGAAAAGGTAGGTTCCTAAGGAATAACAGGACTGCAGCGATGCTGACAGCCAAAACTCGAAGACCCTGGAGTTATGAAGACCTGGTCTCAGACATTTACTAGCTTGGTGACCTTAGGCAAGTCACTTAATCTCTCCCTTCCTCAGTTTCTTCAACAACAGCACCTACCTCGAGAGGCTGCTGTGAGGACCAAATGAAATAATATTTTTATTTGATGCCAAAGACATCAAAAGGGTCAACAGCTAGTAAATGTCTGAGGCAACATTTGAATTCAGATCTTTCTGACTCCAAATCCAGTGGTCTATGCATGGTGTCACCTAGCTGCCTATAACTCAACAGTTGTATAATCTGTTAGGGCTTGAATTTCCTTATCTGTCTGGATAGACATAGATTCACACCATGTTAGAATCAGAAGTATGTATTCATAGGGCCATTTGATTTTAAATTAGAATTTAAGAGCTTACAATTAGGTCTATAAGGGAGTTAGTAGATGTGAAAAGACAGGCTTAAACTGCTTATATACCTTAAAAGAAAGTATTATTAATCTTACTGGCACAACCCACGTAGATATCAGTCTGAAAAATCCTCTTTGACCTATGGCTATGCCATGTCCCTCCCATGTCTCCCAATATCCATGCTGGATAAATTGAGTAAAGGGAAATCTCCTCCTTACTAGATGAGGAGCAGAGAAGTAAATACAATGCCTTGTAGAAGGGGTGGAGCAAAGGTAGTTTTTAGGTCAGAACAAGTTATTTTGCTGGAATCATGGCATTGATCATCACAGAATGAAGCAGTTTGCAACTGACACTTAGCACCTCTTAGAGTGGTGGGCTGGGCCTGCAGGACCAGACCTTCATCAGCACCAATGGTATTGCTTAGGCAATAATATAATGATGGGGTTGTTGTTCATGTCCACCTCTTTATGATCTCATTTGGGGTTTTATTGGCAAAGATACTGGAGTAGTTTGCCATTTTCTTCTCTAGCTCATTTTACAGATGAAGAAACTGAGGAAAATAAGGTTAAGTGACTTGTCCAGGGTCACAGAAACAGTAAGTGTCTGAGGCTGGATTTGAATTCAGGTCTTCCTGACTGCAGGGCTCATATTCTATACACTGTGCCACCTCGCTCCCCCATAATGATGGGGACTGAGGGTGAATTTCTGACAAACTATCAGCTATTATATTTTGTGAATCATCATGTTTTACATGACTATTTTAAGAAGTATCATTTAATTTTTCTTCTCATTTGAGGAAAAATATCTAAACATCAAAAAACTTGAATATTGAGGAAAACTGCAAGATACAAGAGAAATTAAAAAGAAAAGAGAACTGTGAACACGACATCCTCAGCAAAGGTCAGATCTAGCAATATTAATGCTAATAATAGATTAAAAACAAACTAACAAACCTGAAAAACCATCTGGTTACTCAAAGGCTGACTTGCAAAGGCTCAGTAAGGCCAGCCACCTGATTTCTGGTGGACTGTAAGCTCCCTGAAGGCCGGGATTCCTTGGGTTTTGTCTTTCTATTTCTACCATAGTGCTTTAGTATAAGTATTTAGATAAATATTTCAAAAATGTCTTTTGAATTGAATTGCATTCACAACTAAAGCAAATAACTCATTAGCCTTTGGGAGGAAAAAAAAACCCAAGTACTGGTTACCAAAATAGTCTAAAAAATTTTTTTATCCTAAAGAGGGCAAAGAAGCAGCATCCTTGTTGCCCTATCATTGACTTTCCCATCTAGGTCTGTGGATCATATACTGAAATCGCCCAGTCCTCATATTCAGGAATAATGTAAACACATCCAAACATCCAAACAAATGGGGTTAAAGTCAACCAATCAATAAACATTTATTAATCGCCCAGTATGTACCAGCACTGTGCTAAGTACTACCTAAAAATGCAGGGCCCTGGATTGTGGCTCAACTGAAATTTAATTTCATTCTTCTCACGATATCACACTAAATATTCCAGGCCCTAAAGAGGGCTGCAGCAACACTTCTGATTTGTCTGCAAAAACAGAAGAGCTGGAACTGTCAACACTGCTTCTGCAGTTATTTAAAATACATTATGCCATATTATATGATTTGCTACTTTGCAAAGTTTTAACACGTCTGCTTCTATAAATGTGTGCCGCAGTTGGAGCCATGTTGGGCATGTCTAATAAAAAGCTCTATAGTCCAAAAGCTTTTATCACTCCTTTATCTGAGGATTTGGATATATATACATAGACTACTTAGGCAAGTGTATATTGAAACCAGTTCTCACCCTATGCATACGCTTGTTTTTCCCCATATACCACAATGCCTTCCCAATATGTCACGCTTACTTTAGCAGATCAATTAATACGGAGAAATGGGAAGATAGTCAAAAGTAATTTGAGAGCTCAAAAAGATCCTTTCATACACTCATCTCCCCCGAACAGAAAACTGTATTTATAAGCAATGTGTAAGTGTCTTACTTGTTAGCAACCAAGCGCATGACAGTCCAGTCTTTTGGAAACATCTCAGGCCGTATCAGTATTCGAAACACAGTAAAAATCTGCAGCAGAAAATCCTGGGAGAGAATGGAGAAAAAAAAGAATATTTTTTTCAGATTTTACTGTAATTGCTGACACATCCAAGTGGAAAACACACACACACACACACACACACACACACACACACACACACCCCAGAAACAGAAAAGAAACGTCAAAAATTGCTGAAGCTAATTGCATTTTCCAAACAAAACAACTACAGAAAAGAGGAGTTATATATTGCAGCAAATAACCACAATAAGGAATTCTTTTCAAAGCATCTTCTTGTCCTTTAACACTACTAATCACACTCCCCAGGCTTTCAATGTTTTTGTTTGGGTTGTTGCTGTTCAGTTGTGCCTGACTGTGATCCCTTTTGGGGTTTTCTTGGCAGAGATTCTGGAGTGGTTTGCCATTTCCTCCTCCAGCTCATCTTACAGATGAGGAAACTGAGGCAAACAAGGTTCAGAGACTTGCCCAGGGTCACATAGCTAGTAAGTATCTGAGGCTGGATTTGAATTCAGCTCTTCCTTACTCCAGGCCCGATGCTACATATACTATGGTGCCACCTAGCTACTATTATATTTAGGTGCAAGAAAATGAGGGGAAGGCTTTCCAGTAGCATGCAGAAGACTAAGGTCAACCCATATCAAGAAGCTTAGATAGCTCAGTGGAGAGAGTGCTTTGCTTGGAGTTAGGAAGACCTGAGTTCAAATCCAGCCTCAGACACTAACTGCGTTCCCGGGCAAATCATGTGTTTATTTGCCTCAGTTTCCTCAAGTATAAAAAGAGGATAATAATAACAGCACCTATCTCTAAGGGTTATAACCTTACCTCTCATGGTTGTAAAATGAGATGTTTCTGAAGGGCTTAGCACTGTGCCTGGCACACAGTAGCTGCTATTTCCATTAGAGCATGAGCTCCTTCAGGGCATGGACTACCTTTTGCCTCTTTTTGTATCCCGAGCACTTAGCACAGTACCTGGCACATACTAGGTGCTTAATCAATGTTCACTGACTGACATTTCCTCCTTCACAGTACCAAGACTTTTCGAACTAGAAGAATCATTTTATGATTCCTAGATCATAAGTATTTTTCTTTGTCAATTTTAGAAATTTATGTTTAAATCAAAAGACATCTAAAATAAAACTCCACTTTCACAGTTATTTACATGTTATCTCCCCCATCTAAATGCGAGCTCCTTGAGAACATGGACCATGCTTTTACCTTACCCTCAGTTCTTAGCATGGTGCCTAACACGTACTAGGTGTATAAGAAATGTTCATTGACTGATCTTCATAAGACTGAAAATATGGAGAGTACAATCCAAGACCTAGGTGGCCCAGTGGACAGACACCTGAATTTGGAGTCCAGTCAGGAAAACGTGAGTTCAAATTCTGCCTTGGATACTAGCCATGTGACTCTGGGCAAGTCACCCGATTTCTCTAATAGACCCACCTCTGTAAAATGGGGAAAGTAACGGCATTCACATCACAGAGCTGTTGAGGATCAAATGAGGTACCATATGACAAGAGCTCTGTAATCCTTAAAGCATTATGTGAATGGTAGTTATTATTTTAATTCACACCACTCTGAGTCTCAGTTACTTCATCCATGGCACGAGGGGGTATGGCTAACAGATCATTAAGGTTCCTTCCAACTCTAACAAGTTGTTTAAGAATGGATCTTCATATTGATCAGTCAATAAGCATTTATTAAGCACCTACTCAGTACCCATTACTGAACTCAGCACTGGGAATACAAAGGTGTACCAGTTTCCTATAGGAAGAAAAGGACTTGTCACACCTTTCTGTCTGTACTATATAGCATTTAAAAAAAAATCAAACTTAGAGAAGGACAGGAAATAACTCTGAAGGTTTAAAGATGGCATGTCAGAGGGGTGGACATATTTGCAAAAAAGCTCCTTTTGAACTGACCGAGCAGAATAATCTGACAAAGGACCTGTTATTCTGGAAGATGCCCTTTTCCGAAACAGATATCTAATGGGGCATCAAAATTCTGCCACAATATTATACCTTTTCCTTTTTTTTGGAAGGGAACCAAGAAGATTAAAACACCCCATAAAAAATGAAAAAGGCTCTTTTCTGTCTGTGTCTCTCTCTGTGTCTCTGTCTCTTTGTTTATCTTTGTCTCTGTCTCTGTGTGTTTTTCTCTGTTTCTCTCTATCTCTGTCTCTCTCTCTGTGTCTATGTCTTTCTCTTTCTCTGTCTCTCCCTCCTTTTGTTTGGCTTAATTTAGTTCTGTTATAGAATCACTAATAAGCAAATTACAAATTAAAAAAAGAAGGCTGCTAATACGAGAGGTCTCGAGAAAGTATGTTTCCATTTCTCTAATGTGTTTGAAATGTAGCAGTGAAATGTTGTAAACAAAAATGCTAGAATTTTGTTTAATAAATACAGTAACAAATCTGTTAAACATGTAACTCTTCTGTAAATAAGATTAAGGTTGTCACTCAAATCAATAGAAGCTAGAAAGAGAAAAATGTAAAAATACACTTCTTGCTTATGATGTAGCATTTTCCCAGATATATCCTAACAGCTATTTAATCAAATCAATAAATATTTTGACCATGTTTTTGTTTCATGGCTTTTTCATCTATTCATATATATCTCTATTTATTATAGCCTCTAGATGGAGATCATTGGATTTGGAGATCTAAACATTTGCAGATAGGAAGTCACCTGCTTGTAAAAGTGGCCATGAATGGGCTCTGTTCATTTAATGAACAAGATCTTAATAAGTAGTTTGTTCCTGTTCACACAGCCAATAGATTAGAGGTGGGGCTAGTGAGTGCTCACATGTGGGAGTGCTTGCACACACACACACACACACACACACACACACACACACACACACTCTCCTACCCATCTTTATACATACTGCACTTGCATAGCATACTGCCTAGCGCACAGTAAGCACTTAATAAATGTTTACTGCCTAACTGACCCTCCTCTTCTATCTCTAGCTTAAAATGATGGTAAAGGGTTTTTGTTCATCTATTTTTTTTTCAGGGGGTGGGGGTGGGTTTAAACTTAAGTGTTTGAACTTACCCAAAGCGCTATTTCCTATAGTCTTCTCTAAATACTTCCCTAAAAACTTACTTTTATTGTATCAAATGTTTTCTTCCAGAGAAAAAGTGTTTTTTTTCCTTCATTTAACAATAACTTAGTAATAGGGATTTTTTTAGTATTCAATTAAAAAAATACTGATACTTGTTTCGCCAGATTGTTTAGACAGTGATAAGAACACAAAAAGAAAACAAAGGTCACATACTCTACAAGTTTTAAGTTGGTAACAGGAAGCCAATAGTGTCCTTTGCTTCAGTTAACAAACAAAAGTTTCTTATCACACTCTTTGTAATTCTCACAAACCTAAACTTCCTCCTGTAGTTGTTCCGTTCCTTTGAGACACCATTTGGGGTTTTCTTGGCAAAGATACTGGCGTGGTTTGCCATTTCCTTCTCCAGTTCATCTTACAAATGAGGAAACTGAGACAAACAGGGTTAAGTGACTTGCCCAGGGTCACACAGCTAGTAAGTGTCTGAGGCCGGATTTGAACTCTGGGAGACGAGTCTTCCTGAGTCCAGGCCCAGCGTCCTATCCACTACACCACCTACCTGCCCCTCTCTACACTCTTAGCTAGAGCCAAATCATAGAGTGAAGTAGGAGATAGAAATTGAAAACCTGATGCTTGAAAAGCATAATTTTCTGAAATAAATAATACCTTCATTCTAGGAAAGCGCTCATCATCACCTTCTAAAACAGTAAAAGTTTTCATATTCAAACAAGGGAAGTGAAGGCATTTATTAAGATTAGAAAAAAAATCAAGAAGTTGCTTCACAATGCAAGGAAAGAGCTGAGTAGAGACTGGCTTTTCTCAGACCTAATAGAAGTAAATCAAATAAATTAATTCAAGACTTTTTTTTTTAAATTCAGAACAGTGAATTAGTATTAACTGTACTATCTTCAAATAAGACTTAGCTTGAAATTGGTTTCAAGTTGATGTGCTAAGGTTTAAAAGTGAATTCCCTCCTCCCAAATAAAACGTGAATGTTTTGAGGGCAGGGGGATGTTTGGTTTTTGTATCTCCAATGCCTGGCACATAGTCGGCAATAAATAATTTGCCTATTGATTGAATTAAATACTTGTCCTCAAAAACAAAGTTTTTGAATAAAAGAAAATCTGTAGATTATTTCATCAGGGTTCTTGATTTTCCATGAAAACCAAGTATGGCCTACACTGCCCATAAAAGATGGCACAATATATCATAGTAGGAATTAGAGGAAAAGGTAGAGTCAAAAGAAGCACCTTTGGAGGATTCCCTAAGCATTCATCCACTGATCAAATGTAACAATGGCAAAGGCTTTTACTGTATCTTAGAAATTATTATTATATCATTTCTGAGGGCGGAATTTGCATTGGGTGTAGGGAGTTACAGGACAGCCATTTCCCAGTTCAACATACGAAAGCACTTTCTACTTGAAGAGTTTTTACGCCTGGCAGAAATGCCATTTTGAAATCCTTGAAGGGCTTAGAAGCACATTTTGATTCACAGAAAGCAACATTATAGACCCAAGAGACCCTCTAGTCCAACCCTTTCAGTTTATGCACGATCAAAACAGGCAGGGTAGGTCCTTGAATCATACCAACTTCAGTGAGGGGAGTGATTGCAAAGTCATTTTTTTTAAAAGCATAATTAAAGAATGAACCAAGAGTACAAAGATTTCTTCAAGCACTGGACAAAGGGATGTCTGCTATTTTAAGAACACTGTCATATTCCATTTAAAAATGAAGCATGGGTCATGGTGTCAGATGAGCTAGTGGGAAAGGTGTTCAAAGTAGTAATTCCCACCCAATGATCACAGATTCTTTCTGTCTTGTATTCTAAGACTCAGAAGGCACATTTTTTTCCCCTTGACTATTAACCGATGTGAGGTAGCTAGGTGGTGCACTGGATAGAGCACTGGGCTTGGAATCAGAAAGAACCATCTTCATGAGTTCAAATCTAGCCTCAGACCTTACTAGCAAACCACTCTAGCATCTTTGCTAAGAAAACCCCACATGGGGCTCATGACTTAACAACAGCAACAATTAACCTATACAGCAAATGCTCTGTTATTCACATTTATGGAGGGGTAAAAGAAGTGTAGAGCTGAGCATAATCAAATATTTAAAAATCACAGATGACAGCTCTAGTGCTAGATGGGCCATCACAGGCTTTCTAGTTTAACCCTGTCATTTTAAAGATGCGGAAACTGAGGTCCATGGAGGAAAAGTGTCTGGCATAAGATCACATAGGTAAAGATCAGAGGTAGAATTGGAACCTAGGACATCTAACTCTAGAGTCAGTGTTCTTTCCACTGTAACACACTACCTTTAAATATTTTTCTTTGGTTTTAGAATTATTTTGTTTTTCCAATTGTCCTTGGAGTGTGTTAGGTACTATGGAATTCACTTCAACGAAATAAATGAATTCAAAATGAAACTACACTATGATAATTGGTCGAGGATGGAATGGGAAGGATTTTTGTTTGTTTGTTTTAGTATCCTAACCCTCTTTCATATAACTCAATCCATGTTGGGAAAAGACTGATGTAAAGTCCTACTGATCACTCAATAAACACCAAATCAATCAATAAACAGTAAGCACCTACTACGTGCCAGGCACTATCCTAAGTGCTGGAGATACCAAAAGGGGCTAAAGACAATTCCTGACCTCCAGAAGCTTAAAATCAAATGGGTGAAACAACATGCAAAAAAAAATATGAAAAGCAAACTATATACAGGATAAATAGGAAATAATTCACAGGTGGGATGTTTGTGTTTCAAAAATCTTCCTTAAATTTGTGTTTATGGTTCAGAGAGGGGCTGCAAGATCGACAAAGCATATTAGACAAAGTAGTAACTATAATCAAGAAGTGTCTTTAAAGAAAATAACCAAACTTGAGTAGAGGCTCTTAAGAAACTTGAAAGGAAGATCAAGAAAGATTAACAGCAATGAAGTCAGTTTGCTTATAGAATTTCAGAAATTGGCAACATGTGAACATTAAACAGAAGCAATGCCTTCTATACAGAGGGCTGTTTTACATGGTAAGTCAACATTAGAAGGGTGGGCTCCTTTCTCTCCAGACCAGAGGAGCTTAACCTATGTCATGAAACCTTTGCTAGGGGTGGGGAACCTGTGGCCTTGAGGGCGCATGTAGCCCTCTAGTTCCTCAAGTCCTTTGGATTCAGTCAAAGGGCCACCCATGAGGACCTAGAGGTCTCAAGGCCACAGGTTCCCCACTACTGCATTAGGCAGTGGTAAAATCTATGGCCCCACTCTTAGTCATAAAACAAATGGAAAGAAATGCTAAATTTCTCTTAAGGGGTTGTAAAAAGTAAATCGTAATCATTTTTTTTTTCTATCTAAACTCATGGACCCTCTGAAATCACTCATGGACCCATGAACATATGAAAGAGGTATTTTTTTCAAACTTTTTTTTTCCAAGTTAAAAGTTTTGCTTTAAAAGAAAACATACCCAAAGCAAGGAACATAATAAAAAAAATCAGTTTATTACAGGAAAAGAAAATTATAATTCACTTCATTGTTTTCAAAATATACGCTCAAAAACTGGAAGATTTTCAGAAAAGAAAATAGGAAGAAATAAGACAGCTAGAAGGGACAAAATGAGAAAGGAAAAAGGAGAGGAGTATCAAATATAGTTAAAGCACATTTCTGGGTTTGAGTTGCAGATTACAGTCAACTTGACTAGTTTCAAAGAATTCATGTTCATGGTACCTTCATTATTGAACTTAAATGCAGGTGAAATAAATTACACTAATAATATTTATATTTGATAAACTTCACTTGGAGACCTCAACTGCATTATGAAAAAAATAAATTGCAAGTAGGTCTAATGTTTTAAGAGTCCTGGAAATTATTATTATTATAATTTCTGGTTCACCCTCTCTCATCCATGGAAAACTGGGGGAGGGAGGGAACTACACTAATCAAAGCAAGTTCTGGGGGGGAAAGATAGCTTCTGATGCAGGGAGCTGTCTGTAAGGTCAAAGGTTTCTGACTTTGCTTTCAGTTTCTAGGACAATTCTACTTCTATTGTCACTGAGTTGTTTCAGTTGTGTCTGATTCTTCGTGACCCCAACTGGGATTTTTTTGGCAAGGGTACTGTAGTAGTTCACCATTTCCTTCTCCAGCCCATTTTACAGATGAGGAACTGAGGCAAACAGGGTTAAGCGACTTGCCCAGGGTCACACAGCTGGGTGGTTTCTTGAAGCCAGATTTGAACTCATGAAGATGAGGCTTCCTGATTCCAAACCCAGTGTTCTAGCCTAGCTGCCCTCTCTGTTGTTGCTGAGTCATTTTAGTCATGTCTGACTTTCCATGACCCCAATTGAGGTTTTCTTGGCAAAGATATTGCAGTAGTTTGCCATTTCCTCCTCCAGCTCATTTTACAGATGAGGAAACTGAGGCAAACAGGGTTGAGTGACTTACCCAGGGTCAAATACCTAGTAAGTATCTGAGGTTGGATTTGAACTCAGATTCCCTCACTCCAAGCCTGGCACTCATCCACTGTGCCACCTAGCTGCCCTCTCTATTTCCACACTGATGCAAACCCATGGGGATAATTGTAATCCACAAAGAACAGGAGTTTTATGGGTTCACATATGTTGAACAATAAGGAATATGTGCAAAGCTGTAGCCCACAGAACAGGGTGGGTGTATAATGAAGCAGCACAGGATGATGTAGGACAAGTCTAATCACTATGCAGCTATTTCCCTCGCCTCCAGTCTTAAGGTTTCTTTTTAATTTGTCATATTCCAGTGAAGGAAAAACTTCAAGTAACTCAAAGTCTTGGCACTCAAATCTGAGCTCCTCTATACTTTGTACCAGCACCAACAAAAAGCTGCTTTTTTATATACTGTGGTCGAGAAGGGAGAAAGAATGCATACTGTTCATATCACAATTAATCAAAAAGCCAGAAAGCACTCGAGCAGCAACCTTACAGTCCTTTGTGCTTCTTAAGCAAGAATATATTAATACACTTAAAGAACCATCAGGCCCACCTGCCAAACTTCATTCTGATTCAGAGAACCCCTATCGAAAACTTGGGTCAAATTATTCTTTGGTGAGAAATTAAAACTAGTGACAGAAAAAACAAACATATACCAAGGAATATTTGTGCTTATTATTGGGCCAGGAACTTACCAAGAGGAAAATCCTTGTCCCAATACAGATCTGTACCTGCTTGGCAACTTACAGAGTAGTCCAGGGTCAAACAGCCAATTAAAATCTAAAGTAGGACTTGAACCCAGATCTTCCTGACCCTGAGGCTGGTGCATTTTGTTCACTACAACAGGCCATCTCTGTGCCAGAATATGCTAATTAAATCTTATATCATCAAAATCATCAACTCTTGCCAAGGAACAAGATCTCAAAGAGATTCTAATGCAGTCTATGGAAATTCTCCTCCTTGATAATTAGGCTCCTTTTGAACACTTTCAGTTATGAAGTGTGGAGAAGGACAAAGAACAGTCTAATCCATTTTGGGAAGGACTAGCTCAGGGTGGAAGTTCAGTGGCCAGTTATGAGCTGATATGCATTATATTGTGAGCTCCTTGAAGGCAGGAAATATCTTTTGACATCTTTGCATCCCCAGAATTTAGCACAGTGCTTATCACATAATATGTACTTAATAGATGTTTAATGCTAGACTGATTGATACCACCACTGATCACACCAGTACGGAAGTCTCTCGACCTGCTCCATTTATGATCTGGGCCAGTTCTTGCCTCCTTAGGCTCTTTCCTCCTGAGAGCTCACTATTTTGGTGCCAAACTATAGTACAAACAATCAGCTCAAAAATGCCAAGCACAAGCAATCACCAACTTTAACTTTTGTGTTGTTGTACTATTGTTTCAGTCATGTCTGACGCTTTGTGACCCCAATTGAGGTTTTCTTCGCAAAGACACTGTAGTGATTCCCCATTTCCTTCTCCAGGTCATTTTACAGATGAGGAAACTGAGGCAAACAGGGTTAAGTGACTTAACCAGGGTCACACAGCTAGTAAGTGTCTGAGCCTGGATTTGAACTCTTAAAGATGAGTCTTCCTGATTCCAAGTCCAGTGCACTATCCACTGTGCCACCTAGCTGTCTTAACCTTAATTTTACCCTTCCTAATAGCAGGGATTATAAGTATATATCACTATGCCTAGCACCAATCCATTTTCAGATATCTCTAAATTGCAGAAAGTTCATTCTTTCAGTGAAGAGAAAGCTAGCTCCTTCTGCACATTCATCCAAGCTCTGTCATAAGCTATACAGAATAAATCTAATCTCCCTTCCATACAACAGTCCTTTAAATATCTGAAGAAAATTATCATTCCTTCATTCCCTCCTTATACACCTACGTGCCCCAAATCTTTTCTTATTCATCTTAAACATCCCTAGCTACTCTGACTGTTCTACATACGACAGCTAAGTATCACAGCATAACAAGTGTTGAACTTGAGTCAGGAAGACCCGAATTTGAATTCCGCCTCAGACATTTACTATCTTCTTGACCCGGATAAGTTGTTTAACTTCTCAGCCTCAGTTTCCTCATCTGTAAAAGAACACCTATCCTCACAAGGTTGTGGTGAGATCCAAAGAAGATAATAGATGATGCCAACCTTAAAATTGTATAATGAAGAAAATTAATTTTAATGCTGTATTAATACTAAAATGTAATATTCCTTTTTCTGTGTGAACGCACACCTTTCAGCCTAGCCTAAATAGAGAAACTTCTCCCAATCTGAGCTGGCTAAGGAATATGACTGCCTTCTAGTCCCTTCTAACACTTGGGCTGGGCATCTCTGTTTACTCCATCAACATAGAACCCAGTCTGAACTTCTCCATACTACATACTAGGATGACTCTTGGGTCCTTGCTTCCTAAACAAAGTTGGGCTGACTTGGTCTACAAAGGGGAAACTAAACCAGGGAAATACTAATTAGGGTGGTTTCTCCAGCCCAGATTGCTAGAGGAAGTTGAATCTCATGACCAGGCCACTTTTCCCAGGTGCCCCTCCTCTCTTCAATGATGAAGTAATGAGGAGAAGTTGAGAACTCTTAGCCTACCTCCTCATTAACTATGCACCTATCAAGATTATCAGGGGAAGTCCCAATGATGTACCAGCAGGAAAACAGACTTGGATTTCAAGAGGCCTGAGACACTCATTTTTTGTCTTTTGATCACCAAAAGAGATCAATGACTTCAATTTATTAGTTATTGCTAGCCCATCCAATAAATTGATTAATCATAACCAGAACTCTGTCTCTCAGAATTTTACTCACAACACTACAAACATTACCTGTTGCTACCATTATTAGATATGTTTTCAAGGCCCTTTATTGGTTTCCGTCTATAATGAACATTATTTAGCTTGTCTCTATCCCTTTTAAAATGTAGTCCCTATAACTTAACATAATTCTCTAAGTGTGATCTGATAAGGAAGAATACAGCATGATATCTTTTCCTTTGCATGCTTTGCTTGGGACACTATACATTTTAATTAATGCAGCCAGGGGGCAGAGCCAAGATGGCAGCTGGAAAGCAGGGAACTGCCTAAAGCTCTCCCCCAGGACCCTCCAAACACCTATAAAAAAATGGCTCTGAACAAATTTTAGAACTGTAGAACCCAAGAAATAGCAAAGGGAAGCAGGGCTCCAGCCCAGGACAGCCTGAATGGTTGCTGGGTAAGGTCTATCGCAACGTGCTGGGAGTGGAGAAGAACACAGCCCAGCGTGGGCCACAACAGGACCAACCAGACCGGGAGCTGGGCAGAACAGCCCCTAGTGCCCTGAATCAGTGAGCTGAGGCAGTTACCAGACTTCTCAACCCACAAACACCAAAGACAACAGAGAAGGTTAGTGGGAAAAACTGCAGGGGGACAGAGTGAAAGGAGTGTGCGGTCAGCTACCACCCCAGAGGCGGTAGAGGTGGTGAAACTATGAGGCTGCTTCCAGAACTACAGCTACAGTTGCTTCCAGCCCCAAGTCCACCTGGTGGGAGGAATTAAGTGGCTGATAAGAGCAGGAGTGCAGAGCTTTCTTAGATCTGAGTCACAGTCCAAGTTGGCAGTTCTTGGGGGAGGAGAAGCATTGGTGTGGCAGAGATTGCTGTGTAGAAATAGCTCTGAAAACAACAGTGCAGCCCCTCAAGCTTGGGACAAAGTACTCTCTACTCTACAAGCAGTCATACCCCCATGAAAAACTCAAGGGTCAAGTAGCTGGCTGGGAACATGGCCAGGCAGCAAAAACAGATTCAGACTCAGACTTTGGAATCTTTCTTTGGTGACAAAGAAGAC
This sequence comes from Trichosurus vulpecula, assembly GCF_011100635.1. Classification (NCBI taxonomy): domain Eukaryota; kingdom Metazoa; phylum Chordata; class Mammalia; order Diprotodontia; family Phalangeridae; genus Trichosurus; species Trichosurus vulpecula. The sequence goes on along the minus strand of NC_050577.1, from coordinate 140,412,041 downwards.
CAAAACATACAGCCAGAAGAAAGCAACAAAGTCAAAGAGCCTACATCAAAAGCCTCCAAGAAAAACATGAACTGGTCTCAGGCCATGGAAGAGCTCAAAAAGGATTTGGAAAAGCAAGTTAGAGAAGTAGAGGAAAAATTGGGAAGAGAAATGAGAAGGATGCAAGAAAAAACCATGAAAAACAAGCCAATGACTTGCTAAAGGTGACCCCCCTCCAAAAAAAAATACTGAAGAAAACAATACGCTATAAAAAATAGACTATCTCAAATGGCAAAAGAGCTCCAAAAAGCCAATGAGGAGAAGAATGCCTTGAAAGTCAGAATTAGCCAAATGGAAAAGGAGGGCCAAAAGTCCACTGAAGAAAATACTACCTTAAAAATTAGATTGGAGCAAGTGGAAGCTAGTGACTTGATGAGAAATCAAGATATCATAAAATAGAACCAAAGGAATGAAAAAATGGAAGACAATGTGAAATATCTCATTGGAAAAACCACTGACCTGGAAAGTAGATCCAGGAGAGATAATTTAAAAATTACTGGACTACCTGAAAGCCATGATCAAAAAAAGAACCTAGATATCATCTTTCAAGAAATTATCAAGGAGAACTGCCCTCATATTCTAGAGCCAGAGGGTAAAATAGAAATTGGAAGAATCCCCTGATTGCCTCCTGAAAAAGATCCCAAAAAGAAAACTCCTAGGAATATTGTCACCAAATTCCAGAATTCGCAGGTCAAGGAGAAAATATTGCAAGCAGCCAGAAAGAAACAATTTGAGTATTGTGGAAACACAATCAGGACAACACAAGATCTAGCAGCTTCTACATTGAGATTAAAGGGCTTGGAATATGATATTCTGGAGGTCAATGGAGCTAGGATTAAAACCAAGAATCACCTACCCCGCAAAACTGAGTATCATGTTCCAAGGCAAAATATTGACTTTCAATAAAATAGAGGACTTCCAAGCTTTCTCAGTGAAAAGATCAGAGCTGAATAGAAAATTTGACTTTCAAACACAAGAATCAAGAAAAGCATGAAAAGGTAAACAAGAAAGAGAAATCATAAGGGACTTACTAAAGTTGAACTGTTTTGTTTACATTCCTACATGGAAAGATGATGTATATAATTTATGAGACCTCAGTATTAGCGTAGCTGAAGGGAATATACATACAGAGGGCACAGGGTGAGTTGAATATGAAGGGATGATATCTAAAAAAAATCAAATTAAGGAATGAGAGGGGAATATATTGAGAGAGGGAGAAAGGGAGAGAAGAGAGAATGGGGTAAATTATCTCACATAAAAGAAAAAGCAGTTTGTTGGAAGGGAAGAGGGGGCAGGTGAGGGAGAATGAGTGAATCTTGCTCTCATCGGAATTGACCTGAGGAAGGAATACCATACACACTCAATTGGGTATCTTACCCCACAGGAAAGAAGGAGGAAGGAGATTAAAAAAGGGGGGGACGATAGAAGGCAGGGCAGATAGGGGGAGGAGGTAATCAAAAGCAAACACTTTTGAAAAGGGACAGGGTCAAGGGAGAAAATTGAATAAAGGGGGATAGGATAGGAAGGAGCAAAATATAGTTAGTCTTTCACAACATGAGTATTATGGAAGGGTTTTACATAATGATACGCATGTGGCTTATGTTGAATTGCTTGCCTTCTTAGGGAGTGTGGATGGGGAGGGAAGAGGGGAGAGAATTTGGAACTCAAAGTTTTAAAAGCAGATGTTCAAAAAAAAAGTTTTTGCATGCAACTAGGAAATAAGATATACAGGCAATGGGGCATAGAAATCTACCTTGCCCTACAAGAAAGTAAGGGAAAAGGGGATGGGGGGAGTGGGGTGACAGAAGGGAGGGCTGACTGGGGAATGGGGCAATCAGGATATATGCCATCTTGGAGTACAGGGAGGGTAAAAATGGGGAGAAAATTTGTAATTCAAACTCTTGTGGAAATCAATGCTGAAAACTAAAAATATTAAATAAATAAATAATGATTGAAAAAAAAATTAATGCAGCCTGAGACTGACTTTTTTTTCTTTTGGCATTACTGATTCATTGATTTGGCAGTCAACTAAAATTCCTAAATCTTTTTCACATAAACAGCTGCTAAGCCACACCTCTTCCATGCAACATCTGAGCAATTGATTTTCTGAACCCAAGTAGCAAGTCTTCAGAGTAACCTGTACTCTTTCATCTTTTATGTCAACCCGTTGCGATCCTTTTGAATTCCATTTCTGTTATCTGGCATATAAGTTGCCTATGTTCTCTCTCTTTCCACTTTGATATCATACACAACTTTGATCAGCATACTTTCTAAGTCTTAAATCATTAATGAAACAGTTTAACAGGACAGGGCCCTATGGCATGTGACTTAGAGACCCCCCACCCCCTACACCTTGACTTCAATCCATGAATCCAAGATTATTTGCGTATAATTGTTCAACCAGCTACACATTCCCCTTGCTGTAATATCATTTAGACCACATTTCTTCAGCTTGGCCATAAGGTTTTCATGAGAAACCTTGTCAAAAGCCTTGATGAAGTCTAGATGTGACTACAGCAGAAGGCTGGAGTGGAACATTTGAAAGGACCCAGTCAGAACATTAACTCGTAGTTCAGCATTTGCCATTTGCTTGTCATATAACTTTGGGCAAGTCTTTGACCTCTATGAACTTCAGCTTCTTCATTTGCAAAATGTAAAATCAGAGATTTCTCTATATAATATTCAAATGAGCAATATATTCTGAAATGAAATCAAAAGATGCACAGACCACTGCGATCTCTGCTGGGCACATTGTAACATTCTTTATTACGTGTTTTCACAGTTAACAAACAATGAACTTCAAAGTGTCCACAGAAGGTGAGGGTTTAGATGGTTCCTCGCTGTCTAAACTTAATGGGCACCAGGCTATGGAAAGGCCCAGAGAAAATACTTAAATCAACCAAGTAACAAAGTGTGGGAATCTATGGAGTAAAACAGTATTAAACATGTTCCACCCAAGCTGAAAAGTATTTTTAAAATGCCTATAGACATTGAGCAATGAATTTGTATACTTTGTAGACATTAGTATATTTTTTTTTATGTATACAACTGCCATTTCCCAAGCCCTTGAATTATTACCTTGCCAAATTAAAATCTTTTTTGGAAATAAATGGGAGTAGTACAAACCCCAAATAAAAAGACAGAAAATTACAAACAGCTATAGCCAAGTGAGGGAGACTGGTATTTTCATCCCTATGTAGCAGAGTAGCATAATTAGTTGAAATAGGAGTTAGAATTCAATGAGCCAGAATTCTATAATTTAAGAATATCCAAGGGCCACAGTTACACACACTGATCCCAAGCACTGCTTCCAATGAAGCCCAGACCTGCCAGTGTGATACCTACCCTTTCTGAGTCATGGAGTAAGCTTCTTTGTTGGGAAAGACTAGGAATAACAAAAGGAATTATGATTACTTCTTGCTCCCATCAACAAGTCTGTTAAATCATTCAAAATGTGGGAGAGGGAGTCTGTGGCATTGCTGGAAATTCTGACCCCAAGAAAATGTTATATAAGGACTATTTGCTAGTATTATGTGTTTGAGAAAATGGAGAAGGTGGAGCCTTACTACTACTTACCATTCTTACTATTCTGTCAGAAAGACTACAGCTTGATGGATGATTGACACTTAATAAGCAGATGAACTGATCTTTAGTAAGTAGATAACTACTGGTTATCTTCTCTAAATGCAGTGTTTCATAGTCCCAGGCTTCTGATGACATGCTATAAATGCCTACAGTGCCAGGTTTTTCGATGAATAAGTAGGAGCCTAGCATGGTAGTTCCTATATATTTTCAGATAGTCCTCCTAGGACCCTTCTATCTGCTGGGCCCTCAAGTATCATATGTGGCTACTTGGGCAGCTTAGATATGTACCTTCTGTTAGATTGAAATATCACTGTCATCCTTCATATTTCCCTTTTGCAATGTTGACCAAAGTTGATTCACATATCTACCTCTTAAAAGTATCAATTAATCCCTCTTAATTGTAGTCAAATGACTTACTTACGAAGTATTTGTGACCAACACATGAATCTTTTATGCCTTCATTCATGCAGCTCTCATTTTGCCACATAATATTTGTGGCCTTCAGAACACTTATTGGAAATGGCTTCTGCAATTTGCCTAGAATCTCAAAGGTGCTTTTATAGCTCCTGAACTAGAAAAGCTTTTCGTGGCTTTGAATACTAAATATCAGAAAAACCAGTACTGAAACAAATGCATTTTGTAAGAGCTCTAATACAGCTAAACCCCACTACAAAATGCTTTTGCTGTATTAGGAATTTAGTTAAACTGCAGATCTGGTACTCTCCGGGGACACAGTTGGCCTACAAGACTTATTGCAAAGAAAGTCTATCTTAGGTGTCTTATCTTACTTCCCTGACAGCAGTCAAATGATGAGGTCCTACAGTACTGAGAAACAAAACTCAGGAGACTGTAGTTCTCCAATGAATCCTGGGAAAGGATAAGACCACCCAAGTCCATACAAGCCAAAATTAATTACAATTTCAAGTGATGGTATAGTACCTACTGATCTTAAGATCCATTTCAGCCACATTGGTGGCTAAAAGTCTCTAAACTGAGAGAGTTAACATTAGAAAATAGAAAGAACAATCTCCAGCTACAAGACCCTTGGTTTGACTTTACTCTTCTGAGATGGCAATTTTTAGTTAGGCTGTTATTCTAGGGTTTTTATATAGGGATTCCTGGTTTTTTTCTTTTTCTTTTCTTTTTTTTTTTGCACAGTCATTACCATTTTTCCTGTAAGGCATATCAGGATATTTTAAAGATATATTTGTGGTTTGCAGAAACCACGAATCTTATACACTGTAAGAATTCGGTTATCTATTTGATATGCCTAACTTTGCAAATAAGGAGCTTAAGGAAAATCAACTTCTAATTATTTACACCAGGGGAAGAAACAGTGGCATGAACATGCCATAAAGCAAATAATCAAAAAGCAATTCTCAATTTGAGTTCATTAGAGCCAGTTAGCTTTCAAATTATATTTAGGCTAATAAATTAATTTAAATTTTCAAAGCACACAAACAACTGATTTCAATTTACCATTTTTGCATACTGAAAAAAAGATTAGAGTCATTTCACAAGTAATAAACTTAAGTTACCAGCAATGGGCCACATATTACCCTTGTGTTTCCTTAACCAATCCCAAGGCCACTCAGCCAACTTATCTATCTCCACTAAACCTGTACAATAACCACACGGGGAACCATGTCACCAAGTATCTTTTTTCTTTATCTTGTTAAATGAGATAATATATGTAAAGTGATCCACAAGCCTTAAATAATTATATAATTGCATTTTATTAGTGTCACTGTCATCATCATCACCATCCCTATCTACTTTTCCCCCTCCTGGAGATCCTATATCTATGATCAATAGGATTATAGATAAAACGGACACTAAAGATTATCTAGTGCCATCTCATCGCTTTACAGATGAGGAAACCAAGACTCAGTGAAGTGATTTCTTCAAAAGTCACATAGCTAGCGAGTGAAAAAGCCAAGACTCCTACTCATGTCTTCTAACTCTGAGTCCAGCATTCTTTTCAATGCCCCACACTGCCCTCACATGTTCTTACATGTGGTTGTTCAATATTTGTTGTATTTCCCCATTTTCTGCCATCGTATAGTACTCAGTTTCACTTTGGGCAATCTTCTTCATCCTACTCCTCATGCCCCACCTTTTTTCCTCTCTCCTAATTCTTGCTCAATCACTTTAAGAATGTGTTTTTTCACTTTCCCCTCAGTTTTTCTATTTGTTTTTAAGAAAGAAAAAAAAAGACCCTATTTAAGGGGAAGAATCACAAGGATAATGCTAGCAATATACCTACTTCAAGTAAAAGCTGATAGTTGTGAAATTTAATTAGACAAAAGAATCAATGCCATTAACCTCTAAATCCCTTGAAAGTGTCTCCAAATCTCCTTTACATTCACTACGGAAGTCTCAATTACTTTCTCATCCTCTTCCAATTAAGCCTATCTTTGCTCAAGTACTAGTAGTCAAAAAAATAAAATTTAAACTATTTCTTACCCAACTTTACTTTCTTTAGGTTTTGTTTAATATGTATTTAGTAACAGTTATCATATGTGTTTAGTAATAGTTATCATTAGCTATAGTTTCCCACTGTAGTTCAATTCAAAAGCTGCTGAATTGTTTCAGTCATGTCCAACTCTCCATGAGCCCATTTGGGGTTTTCTTGGCAAAGATACTGCAGTGGTTTGTCATTTCCTTCTCCAGCTCATTTTACAGATGAGGAACTGAGGCAAACAGGATGAAGTGACTTGCTCAGGGTCCCATAGCTAGTAAGCATCTGAGGCCAGATTTGAATTTACAAAGGCAAGTCTTTCTGACTTCAGATCTGGCCCCTTATCTACTGTGCCATCTAGTTGCCCCCAATTCAGAAGTACAGTCCTTCAAACTAGTACTTCAAAAGACCACTCTTTCTCTAATACACTCATGGTGCAGACATATTGTCCTATTTGAGGTTCCTAATGTTCCATTTTGCATGCCTGTGGCTTTTACCCTGGAACAGGCTTGGAATGCTCTTCCTCCACACTACTGAATTCTTAAAGAAGTCTTAAAGTATTTTAACTACCTCAGAGGTTAAGTGGAGTTCCATGTATTGGTTTGGAAACTTTATCACCACTCTTTCTAAGGGAAAATGCATTTTGGATCCTAAATAAACAAGTTATACAAAAGTAATTCCTTGAAGTCAGGGACTGTTTCATTTATGTCTTTGTATTCTGAGCATGTGGCACAGAATCTGACATATAGTATAAGCTCACTAAATTCCTATTGAAATTTTTGAAACTTTTAGAACACATTAAGTTTGTAAGTTGAACAATAGTTCCTTGGATTCCTCAGTGTCTTTTTCGCTTGAGAGCTGACATCTTTGTTATCCTGTCTCCACATCACTTGTTAATAACCACATGAGAAAAATAAATGTTATGAACTCACAGAATCTCACAGTTGGAAGGGATGTGAGAGGACATCTAGCTCCAAATTATACCTTAGCAGGAATCTCCTCTATGATATCAATAAGTGGTCACTCAGCTTCTATTTCAACACTTCCAATGATGGAGAACCCACCACTCCCTAAAGAAGCACATTCCACTTTTGGATAGCTCTAAACTTCAGGAAAATTTTGCTTACATTGAACTCTGAGCCATACCTCTGCTATTTCTATCCACTGCCCCTCTTTCTTCCCTTTGGGTCTAAGTAGAATATATGATAACCACATGATAACCATATTCTAACTTTTTGAATAACTGAAGACAGCATTCATGCTTTTCCCCATTCTCTCCCCCCACCAAATACTCATTTTTCCTAATTAAACACTCCCACTTTCTTTAACTCATCTTATGATATGGTCTACAGTACTCCATTCTAGCTGTCTTCTAGACTATCAAAATTCTTTACAAAATATGGCATGTAGCACTGAATATCATACTCCATATATGGTCACTAAAGAGCAGTGTACAGACATAAATCATAACCTTTATCATTCTGGATCATATGGTTCTCTTAGAGGAGACTAAAAGATTACATTAGTATTTTTGGCAGCCATGGCATATATTATTGATTCATAATGATATTAAAATCCATTAAAACTCCTAGGCTTTTTTCCCATACATGTAGTAGGAATAACTTTTGCTATAAAATTTGCATTTAACTTGCAAAATCTCTAATTTACATTTTCCCATAACTTAAAAAGAACTTCCAATTTTATTATTGTCAATGCACTGAGTTCCCACAACTACTATGGACTGTTTCTGAATGTTCATTTCTCAGAAATACTTGTTAAATATCTCCATTATTCATAGTGAAAATAGCCATAATGATCAGGATTGCTGAGTATTTAACAGATTTACTGCAGATTCTCTGCAGTAAACCTATACAAGGAGTCACAATTCAAATGGTTAAGGCATGTATAGCACTTTTGTAGATTTCTCCTAGATGTGTGTGTAAATTATCACTGGGGAGGAAATCATCATAATCTGTTTTTGGAGAAAGTTCTCTTGGCTGCCTGGAACGAGAAAAGTACAGACCTTTATTCAGAGCCTATAACATACATTATTCTTGTTAGTGGGTATATTAAAGTATTCAAAAGCAATACCCTAGTCTACTTGGTCATTTCTTTCAACTTATGCTTTGTTGCTATTTTCAACATCATTCCCAGTCTATAGAAACATGTAAAGGAGTTTTTATATTGTACTTTTAAATCTTTGACAATCTGGCTTCTGATCTCATCACTCAACTGAAATTGCTCTCTCCAGGTTTCCCAATGATCTCTTAAATGCCAAAGCTAATGACCTTTCCCAGTTCCCATTCTTATTGACTTCTCTGTAAGTTGTGACACTACTGCCAGCCTTCTCTTTCTGACCATCCTTTCCTCTCTGGGTTTTCATCAAAATGCTCTCTTCATTCTGCTCTCACCTTTCTGATTGCTCCTTCACAGTCTCCTTTTCTGGGTCCTCATCCATATTACTTACTGTGAATGTACCCACAAAGTTCCATTGGGTGATCTTCTCTTTTCTCTATACCCTATTTTACTTGGTGATCTCATCAGTTCCCATAACTTAATTAACATTTCCATCTAGATGACTCCCTGATCTATATTTTTCTAGCCCAGGCTCTCTTCTAAACTCTAGTCTGAAAAAAGCAACTGCATATTGGAATTCCAAACTGTATCCTTCGTACCTATCTCATACTCAGCATGTTCAAAACAGAGTTCATTTTATTTCCTCCAAAAGTGATGCTTCTTCTGAACTTTCCTATTCCTATGAAAGGCATTACCATCCTTTCAGTCACTGAGGTTTGCAATGTCAGTGTCATCCTTAACTTCTTACTCTCATCCCACTTACTGCTGTCAAATCTTTTTGTTCCTATCTCTGCAATATTTCTCACATATCTCACCTTTTCGTGACCCATATCACAGCATCCACCATCCTGGGTCAGCCCTGTATCAACTTTTGCTGTGACTATTGCCACAGTCTTGTATTTGGTCTTCCTGTCTCAAATCTCTCCACATTTCATTCTGTCCTCCAAAGAGCCATAAAAGTTATTTTCCTAAAGCACATACAGGATAGTGTCACCTTCCTACTAAAATTCTATTGGCTCTCTCTTATTTCTAGAATCAAATATAAATTTCTCTGTTTGGCATTTAAAGCTCTCCACAGTCTGGTTGCATCCTACCTTACCAGTCTTCTTATACATTTTTTCTCCCCCCTCTTCTTCTCCACCATCCCTTTCCCTCTCGTATATGCTATAATACCACCATATTGTCTAAGTTGCTGTTCTAATGGTCCATTTCCCAAATCTGTGCCTTTATGCTGGCACATGCCTGGAAGGCTCACCTTCCAGCCCTCTGAGCTTTGATGTCCTTTCAAGAATCAACTCAAACATCACTGTTATCAGGGCCTTCCCTTATCTCTCTCTCCTACCCCACCACAGCTGTTAGTGCCTTCTCATCTAAAGTTCCTAAGTATCTGCATTGCATGTCTAATATACATACACACACACACACATGCACGTGTGTGTGTGTATGTATACATATATATGTGCATATATATATATATATATATATATATATATATATATATATATATATATATATATATATATATATGTACACGTTGCTTTCCATGTTGGAACACAAATTTCTTGAGAAGAGACACTGTTTGCTTTTGTCTTTATATGCGCAAAACTTAGCCCATTGCTCGGAACACGATAATCAGGCAGCAAGATGGTAGTATAATGGATAGAAGGCTGGGTCTGAAGTAAGGAAATCCTAAGATGTCACTCATCCTTCTCAGCCTCAGTATCCTTGTCATGAATATGGGGTTAATGACAGCATCTACCTTAAATGGCTATTGTCAGAGTAAAACGAGATTCTTATATCCATCCATCCATACCTTAAAGTGCTAATATAAATGCTAGCTATTATTATTAAAACAATTAAATTGCTTGTGGAGTGATAAAACTACATTCTTCCATTAAAATGTAATTCTTCAGAAGAGAAATTCAGTTGATCAAACATACATGAAGTTCCCACTGCCTATAACACATTCTTGTAGGCATTGGAAGAGTATAAAACTTAGACAAGACAAAATTTCCTCCTCATCTCTGAGTGTTCTCACTGGCTATATCTTATACCTAGAATTCTCTCTCCTCATCTATGTCTTGTGACTTTTTTCATTTTTCAGTTCAAATCTCATCATCTGCAAGAAGGCTTTTCCAGTCTCCCTTAACGCTTCTGCCTTCACTCCGAGATTAGCTCCAATTTATCTTGCTTATAATCTTGTTTGCATGTTGTCTCTCACATTAGACTGTGAGCTCCTTGACAGCTGAGCCTGTTTTTGCTCTTCTTTGTGTCCTGGGAGGTTAGCAGAGTTCTTGGTATATAATAGGTGCTTAATAAATGCCTGTACTCTTGACATATTCATGGAGCTTACAACTCTGTTAGCACAAATGATGTTACAGAATAGGAATTCAATGAATGCTGCTGTACAGTCATCTTCATCTGAGAAATTCAGATTTTCATGTTTCCAGAGGCACAGTCAACTCTTGACTCTAGTCTCTGGGGAAATACACAGGCACGGAGGCAGAGCCAAGGTAGCAGAGTGAAAACAGTGACTTCCTTGAGCTCTCCACCAAATACCTCCAAACACCTGTAAAAAATGACTCTAAACAAATTCTAGAGCTACAGAACCCACAAAATGACAGAGTGAAACAAGTCTCCAGCCCAAGATGGCCTGGATGGTCACTAGGAAGGGTCTATCACACCATGCCAGGAACAGAGCACAGCCCAGTGTGGGCCGCACAGAACAGACCAGGCTGGAGCAAATTGGGTGGAGCTGGCCTCAGGGCCCTGAATCACTGAGCTGTGGCAATTACCAGACTTCTCAACCCACAAACGCCAAAGACAACTGAGCAGGTCATTGGGAAAACTGCTGGATCTGGGTGAGAGAAGTGCATGATCCAGACCCAGCCCAGGGGGCGGCAGAGGTGGCTGCAGTAGCAGTGGCAGTGGCAGCAGCAGCGGCAGCTGTTTCCAAGCCCCAAGCCCACAGATGGTGGAAGTAAAGAATCTACTGATGGCCTCTTGAAAAAAGATCCCAAAAGGAAAACTCCTAGGAATGTTGAAGCCAAATTCCAGAGTTCCCAGGTCAAGGAGAAAATATTACAAGTAGCCAGAAAGAAACAATTTGAGTATTGTAGAAACACAATCATGATAACACAAGATCTAGTAGCTTCTACATTAAGGGATCAAAGGGCTTGGAATATGATATTCCAGAGGTCAAAGGAGCTAGGATTAAAACCAAGAATCACCTTTCCAGCAAAGCTGAGTATAATACTCCAAGACAAAATATGGATTTTCAATGAAATAGAGGACTTTCAAGCATTCTTGATGAAAAGACCAGAGCTGAAGAGAAAATCTGACTTTTAAATGCAAGAATCATGAGAAATACAAAAAGGTAAACAGGAAAGAGAATTCATAAGGGACTTACTAAAGTTGAACTGTTTATATTCCTACATGGAAAGATGATACTTGTAATTCATGAGACCTTTCTCAGTATTAGGGTAGTTGAAGGAATATCTGTATATAAAAATATACAGAGGGTACAGGGTGAGTTGATATGAAAGGATGATATCTGAAAAAATAAAATTAAGGGGTGAGAGAGGAATATATTGGGAGAAGGAGAAAAGGAGAGAAGAGAGAATGGGGTAAATTATCTCACATAAAAGAGGGAAGAAAAAACTGTTATAATGGAAGGGAAGAGGGGGTAGGTAAAAAGGAATGAGTGAACCCTACCCTCATCAGATTTGGCTTAAGAAGGAAATAACACACACACTCAATTGGGTATCTTACCCTACAGGTAAGTAGGGGGGATGAGGGGGAGGATGATAGAAGGGAGGGCAGATTGGGGGAAGGGGCAGTTAAAAGCAAACACTTTTGAAAAGGGAGAAGGTCAAAGGAGAAAACTGAATAAATGGGGGACCGGATAGGATGCAGGGAAATATAGTTAATCTTTCACAAAAAAAAAAGAAATACATATGCACACACACATCTTGCTTTGTGCATCCTTTAGCAGTCTCTGCATCAAGCATTATCCTAATCTGCTTTGTGCTTCATTAGTCAAAACTCCCAAATAGCACAGACATCCCTAAAAGATTCTTCTGTAGTTACCCAAATATCTGTTAATCCACAGGATTAGAAATGAGAGATGAATGCGTGATATAGGTCTAGTACCCTTTCTCAGCACATATTCAAAATGCATTCTTTAACGTAAGTGGCTGTGCTCATTCTGAACAGATAAGATGCTATATTTAGGTTTCTGCCTCCTTTCCTACCAGATGAGCTCTAAAGCCCTTTCCTTCTCTAATATTTGGCAAGCCTCTCCACTGCCAAGGTAGACCAGAGTATTTAATTCATCTGCCACATTGACTTATCTAGACGAGTAAGGACAGGTAACAGGACAGTAAAATGAATGTAAAGAAGGGCAGAAAATTGCCAACAGCTCTGGTCACTAAAGAGAAACAGTGAGCCTACAGGGTTTTGGTGGACATTAGGGGAAAAAAACTGAAATATTGCTCAAGTCGTAGACAAAGACTGGTTTTTTGTACCAACTTGAAATTTATGGTGTTTAATGTCATACTGTCAGACTAATACATCATATTGATTAGAGCCCTTAGGTGGCAAAAGATGTAGAATACAACCCAAATTACCCCTGAGAGTGGGCTCTGGAACTTGTCAATAACACTGTGATCCACAGTCCCTTGTTTGAAAGAAAGAAGACATTTTCTTTAGCTTGTCCTTTCTATCATTTTCTAGGAAGGACAAATGTTACCAAGGCCACTGCGTGGAAACAATAGGGAGTTGTTTCACTCAACTCCCAGAAACCCCAAGAGCCACTGTAAATTAAAAAGTCTATACCACTGATTAGATACTCCTATCCCCATCTGCTGAGAAACAACTCAGTTTTTTAACATCAGCAAGTATAAACAATACTCCTTTAATTATGATATGGAGGAAAAAGAGAACAAACAAAGAGGGATAATGAGGAGAAAAAAGAAAAGTCAAAAGAGTCACTTACCCTTAGTTCTTCCTTTGTGCTGAAGCCATCAAGAAGCTGTTGATAATGTCTATCTGTCATCTGTCGTAACAGGGACAGGAGGCAGGCAACAAACTCTCCCTAATTACAGAGAAAATCATATATTATAGCGAAGCACCCCATTCAGAAGAACCCGGAGTTCAGAAAATCTGAATTCAAATCCTGCTGAAGATATTTCTCAAGTGTGTGATCATGAACAACTCACTTAGCCTCACTCAGCCTTAGTCTCCCTGGCTGTAAGATGGGAATAGTAATCAGACCTGCCTCTCAGGGCTGTTGTGAGAATAAAATGAGATGATATTTTCAAAGCATTTTGTAAAACAGGGCATTATATAAATTATTATAGTTTTTATCATCATCATCATCATCATCAAAATAGTCTCTATCCTCCTTAAAGGTAACTTGTAAAACCTGAAAACACAAAGTATTGTGGCATGTAATACAACCTGAAGTGATACTGTAGGCCATGGGCCCAGTTAATTTAAATTTTAAATTTTCTTAAACCAGGGGTCTGTGAACCTTTTAAAAAATATTTGATAACTGTATTTAAACATAATTGGTTTCCTTTGTAAATCTATGTATCTTATTTTATGCATTTAAAAACATTATTCTAAGAAGGGGCCCATATGTTTCAACAGAGCATCAAACAGGTCCATGACACAAAATTGTTAAGAATTCCTGATCTAAATTAGGGTTTACAATCTCAGAGACAGTTATTCTTTTCTCACTGTAAGGAGAAACCATCTACTTCACTTAAACCTATTGAGATTCAGAGGAAACTACCAGTATTTGGTAAAAATAAATTTATCTCTATGGATTACTTCTTAAATAGCAGACTAACCCTAGTGACACCCTGCCTACCTATGAGGAATTAAAATAATAACTGGCATCATCAAAAAATGAGATATTTTCCATTAAATGAAGATTACTACCTCCTCCATTAAGTACCAAGGGTTTAAAAAAGTATTAATGATTTTTTATGAGAATCCTTCCAAAAACAGATTATAAACATCCCTGCCTATTTAAATAGAAGACACAGCATAATCAAACAACTTCTTGATAAGTCCAACTCAATAATTCTCCTTCAATGGATCTGGGATCATAATGGTGTGGGTATCCTTCCACAGGAAGAGATCACCACTCATCTACAACCTTTTTTCCCACTTGTCTCTTATATGTGTCTTTCCATAGATGCTTTAACAGAGAATCAACTCAACATATGGGAGGCCTTTCTTTTAGGTCAGTTTACATTACGTGGGTACCCATGTAACATCTAGTATTGACAGTGGTTACACTGTGCTATAACATAATGATGGCCTCAGAGGCTAGACAGCCAGCAGGTACTGGACTTTTTGTCCCTATATGAAATGTCCCCAAACTTATGCTTTTTGAATTCTTGCATGAGCTTTTTCCAGGTGGCCTGTGTCCACTTTTGCTGTAACACAGCGGACTGTCATTTCCTGATATTCTCAGTGTGTCTCAGTCTGTCTCTAGCTGCATCACGTCTTCCTCTCTGATTTTGCTATGAGCTAACACGCCAGATAATCAAGCTCATAACTGAGCCCAAAATAAGGCAATAAGGTCTAGAACTGTGGGTTTAAACCCACAGTTAAAGAAGCACTGAAGGGGTCATGAGTGGAAAAAGTTTAAGAAGCCCTGGTCTAGATGAGGTATTGAAGGGCTTTCCCATGAATTAAAAAAAAAAAACGTGAATTAAAGTACACGGATCTTTTTGCTTTTCCAAGTTCTCAGAAGTCTTTTTTTATTATTTCTTATTCTTCCCACTCCCCACTCCTCTCCATCCCAGTAGAAAGAAAGTTCTGTGTGGTCAGAAACTGCTTTCCTTTTGTCTTTTTATCTCTAACACCTAGCATGTTGTCTGGCATCTAGTAGGTGCTTTAAAATGGTTCAATTGAATTCTTGGTTCTCATTGTATTTGGACAGCTAAGGCTGCTGGTATAAATAACTTATCGTATCTATTTTGGACAGATAATACAATAGATCCATCACTTTCAAAGTATGCTCATCTTGAACAATGGTACCTAAAGCCCAAACTAGCTCTCTCCCTTCCCACCCACCCCCAACTCTCTGCGGCACAATACCATGCCAAGGATAAGGAGGTGAGATAGTAACACATTCATTAAGGGACTGTCCCATTGATCTGACATATTCCCAGAGAGAGAAAGCCTGTGCAAGAGAACATGTTGGCATTTGTAAACCAACAGTCCTTTTTGAAGTATAGGGTTGTATTAGAATATTTGTTATCCTCAGAAAAAAATGGACTGAACTGAGGCCAATGGCTCTATTCCTGCTTTTACTGATGTGGTGACCCTTCAGGGCCCCTCTCTGAGGCATGAGCTCAGTTAGCCACATGGTAACATGGGGTGGAGCTGTTCTATGGGGGGACCCTGACAAGTTACAGAGAAAAGACTCTAGTCTCAGACAACTGATCTGAAAGGGTTCTCTTCTCATGCTCCACTTTTATAATATTTCTGAGGGCACTTAATTTGTGAACTATGTGAAGCTTCAATGCCTCAAGTATGGTGTTACTCAACATTCTGTCCCTTCAGCAAAATCACAGCTGATGAAAGAACCTGACAAGTGGAAATTGATCTGAACTCACTCTGTATAAAAAGATGGCTATGTAGGTAGGCAAATGAAAACATTTCTAATATATTTGCTGCTAATTTCAAGAGGAATGGGGCAACTAGGTAGCACAGTGGAGAGAGTGCCAGGCCTGAAATAAGAAAGACATCTTCCTGAATTCAAATCTGGCCTCAAACACTTACTAGCTGGGAGACCCTGGGCCAGTCACTTAACTCTGTTTGCCTCAGTTTCCTCATCTGTAAAATGAGCTGGACAAGGAAATGGCAAACCACTCCAAGTACCTTTTCCAAGAAAACCCCAAATGGAGTCATGAAAAGTCAGATATAACTGAAAAACAATTGATTGTCCCTGATGTTCACAGACTCTACATTCATAATGGCAGCTAAGGGCAGCTAGATGGCACAGAGTGATGGACTCGGAGTCAGGAAATCCTGAGTTGAAATCTTGCCTCAGTCACTAGCTGTGTGATCCTGGGCAATTCACTTAACCTGTCTAGATTCAGCTTCCTGATCTATAAAATGGTGATAACAGCAACTAGTTCACAAGGTTGTTATAAGGATAACAGGAGATAATATATGTAAAGTATTTTGCAAGCCTTAAAGTGCTATATAAATGCTAGATATTCACAGCAGATTCTGGAATGTTATTTAACAGTTAGGACTCAAAACTGTCTTTTTTATATATATGCCTTTTGGAGAGGATGGCCCTTCCTTTCAAAAAAAATGGACTTTGTCATAATAATCTCTAGGTAAGACTAGTAAGACACGTACTAAGCAGGGCTATTCCCTGAAGACCATCTAGAAGATTCAGCTGTTATTAAACAAAATAGCTTGACTTCTAAGTGAAATGAAGAATTTATTTTTAACAGTATTTTGTAATCTGTCTTTTAATCTATTTTTTTTCTAAGTATAATTCAAGATCTTAGTTACGGTATATAAATTTTTAGATGGCTTAAGGTTTAGTTACTTGAGTGATCAGCTCTTCCTTTGTACAATTGAGAAAAATGATTATTAATAATCAATGATTTGGGGAGATCCAGAGTTCTCCCTCTTTTTCTCATTTTAAGGCTTAGCCCCTGAAGAATAGGACTGATGATGACAGACAGGATTACCATTCTCCTCAATCTATGTATTCTTACCCCATTCAACCTTACAAGGAATTTGATCTAAGATAAAACTATGGCCTATAGAATTCTCTGTTCCAGGCTTGGGTGGGAGACATAGACCCTTTGACTATATTTGCTCCTGAGGCTGGGAGTGATTTGGAAGTAAATGTCTTGATCAAAGTTACATTCCCCCAGCCTCTCTTTAGAATAGGTTTATCTCTCATTGTAATATTTGTTCTCTCTCATTAATTGTTAACCAACCAGAGTTGACTGCCACCCTCAGAAACACTCATTCTTCCAAGAGCATATAAACTGTGAGCCTACCACCATGATTGGTCTCTTACAGTAGAGAATGTCAATGACCCATTTTATCGGTAATATTCTAACATTATTAATAACATGATTAACTACCCAGAAATTATATCTCTCAAACTTCTTAAATGTCACAAAGTCACGTCAATTTTGACTAGCCAGAGATCTCTCCTAAGTTCTAGAACTTGGGATGTAAAGACAGGCCATTTTTTTCATGAAATTATTTGCCCAGTCTGATGAACTCAAGGACACGGTAAAAGACATATCATTTCATTGATTTCAAATATATGCCAACTACTAATGCTGTCTTTTAAAAGGTTTTCTGTAATATTAAAATGACAAAGTTTATTGAATATAATAATTTAGGGCAATAGGTGATTAGCAGTCAGCTAGGAAAGAAAATCATCTTCCATGGATCATGGAAGTAGCTATGACAAAAAAACAATGGACCACTTTAACTTTCCCATTCAAACTGTCCACATTTTTTAGGGTGCTCATTCTGTCTTTTATCAAAAAATCACACTTATGTTTTGTGTAAGTACAGATGCAGGGAAAAAATTCCAATTAAGCTGCAATTCTGTAAATCTAGAATCAGTTTACACTGATGGTTTTTCCTGTCGCACTTACATTGTTTTAAATGTTATTGCTCTAATTAGAGGAGGATAAATGATTAGTTGAGCAAGGAGGTTACACTGAAAACACAAATATTTTAAATATGAAATGCACTGGGAAACACAGATTACAGTAATTTAACAAACAGATAGGAATATAGGTCTACAGATTGCTTTACTCATTTTTATGCCCTTATTTTTTAAAAATATGGTCATTGTGATTAATTTGCCTTACAATATAAGAACAAGGAAGAGTCAATCAAGTGACAGATATTATTAACAATGACTAATTAAAAGTCTTTGTCTTTAAGAATTAGTAGAGGGGTTAAGATGACTAAAATAACAGAAAATGATAAAGGAAAAAACAAGTATAATGTATTAAAGGCACTTAGATAAGGGATAGATTACATCTGGTTTGTGGGGGCAAGGGAAAGAATAGTACTTTATTAGAGAGGAAATAACTGAACTAGTTTTTAAAAGATGGATAATATTTCATTAGCTGGAGAAGGAAGGGGTGTATTCCTGTAATAAGGAACTGCATGATCAAAAGAGGGGTAGAAGGGAAAGCATTAGTTATGTATAGGGACCACTTTGAAAAGTAGATCAATCTGGCCAGAGCTTGGGTTATTATTTGTTGGGGGATATTAGGAGCTAAGTCTAGAAAGGTAAGTTAGGGCCATATTGTGTAAAACACCGAATGCCAGAATGAGGAATCTGGACTCTGTGTTGTAAGCAAAGTGGAATTACTGAAGGTTTTTGAGGGTGGTATGTGTGAAAGGGTGCTATGATTAGAGCTCTGCTTGAGGGAGTTCATTCTGGCAATAGTAGACAACAGAAGGAAGAAACCAAATGTGATAGGAGGCCAGGAAGCTACCACAAAAGTCCAGGGGCGAGGTCATGAAAGCAATGAAAATAGATAAAAAGGGAGAGGATGGAAAAACACTGTAGAGGTAGAATAATATTTGACAACAAGAAATTGGGGGTGAAGGAGAAATAAGAGTCAAAGATGAGTCTGCCATTTTGAGTCTAGGTAACTGGGAGAAAGGCAGTATATTCATGTTGATAAATTAATTCTAATGTAATTATGTAAATCTCACCCCCAATACCACTATTAATTACTTTTATTTAGACACTCAAAAACCTTCAAGATTGTGTAATAAGGACTAAGGGGAAGAATAATGGAATTGAAATCAAAGGTCTGTTTCCATTCTAACATCATCAGGATGTTACGCTCATCCAGATGGATAAGATTTTCAGGTAAGCAAACAGGCTCATGATCAGAAATATTATGGACATTCTTTTTTCTTCAAGCTAGACAGCACTTGGTGTGTCTTTAGGCATGTCCAAGCATGAGCTCAGAAGAGCTGGTTTAAAATCAGTTTGAACACTACTAGTCTATTTTTTTTATGACCGTACAAATCCCCTGACTTGTCAAGCTTATTAAAGAATTTACCAAAAGGGCTTTTGGGAACTGGGAACATGTGAATCTTCAGGTATATCAATATCCTTAGGGTCTCCAGTGTAATGGAAAAAATATCCATCAGTATCTGATTCCCCATAATCAAAATCCCCAAGAGTCATGAACTGAGAACTTTGAACTTAGGAAAATTACTCAACTTCTCTGGAACTGATTTCTTCATCTGTAGAATGGTAGAGGTGCTGAGGTAGGAATGGGGTGGGGGAAGAGTTGCAGAGGCATTGAATAAGATGATCTCTAAAGTCTCTTTCAGCTCCAAATCTTATAATACTGTGACCAAACCTTCCCCAATTCTTTCTATCCTACTCCAATTCTAATGATAATTTTCTTTTTAAAAAAGTTATCACCCTTCTTTTCAATCTTCATTTAATAAAAGAGAGCAGAAAAATTTATCGCTACTACTAGATTCCTTAGTTTCAGTAGACTAAAGAAATATATTAATATAAGCAATCCAAAGTTCACTTAACTGGTAAAAAAAAAATACAATAGATAATATTCCCTGGAACAGAATCACTTAATTTTTAGTATAGGCATTCTTTAATATACAAAGTAGCTGAAATAAATAAAAAGAGACCCAGATTATTTTTATAGAGTCAATATTAAAAGATTTTGTAATATATGTGTACATATACATATATGTATACATACACATGTGTGTATATACATATATATACACACAATCACACATGTGTGTGCGTAAAACTATGAGTAAGGCTACCATTAATGAAACACTCCATTACAGAGATGCTGGAGGTGATTTTGGGGGGTGCCACATCTGCGATTTCATCTGTGCAGGGAACTCCCAGTGTGTAAACTGACTCTACCAATTGAGACTAGCATCTTAAAAGAGTCTCAGAAACTTTTCTCTGGGTACTACAGGGTTAACTGACTTGCCCCCTAATTGCATTGCTTTTATGTATCAGATATAGGACTTGACCTCAGGTGTTTCTGACTCCCAAGTCAGGTTGCTAACTACTACGCAGTATTGACTTTCATACAGTATCTATCTAATCTATCTTTCTATCTGTCTGTCTCTGTGTATATGCACAGTTTTTTTTTAAAAAACTTTCTTATGTGATATACACACAGCATCCATCCTAGAAATGACCTATGCTGAGATGAGTCAACTGGATATGAAAAGACCTGAGAGAATTATGTGCAAAGAAAGAAAAGCATTTGTAAGTTCTAAGAAACTCTAGAGTCCAATTATTTGAGGGTGTGAAGCAAAATAGCCATTTATGCTTCTTTATAAAATGTGTATCTGTACAATTAGAATACTGAAAGGAGCCAATTACAGTGGCATTTAATCCAGTTAGAGGGATCATTTTAAAGTCTGAAGAATAGTTGGTAGAATAATGAAAAGTATAATTCTTTAAAACTGAAAAATAAGGCTACCATTACCTAGAATTAGGTATAAAGCAAAAGCTTCTAGTCATACTGGTCATTGGATATAACTCCCACATTATAGATTTTTCCATGTTATATGCTAAAAGATATAATGACATGTCCCTAAATCTTTTTAGAACATAATTTGATTCATAATAGAAGTGAGAGAAGCAATACAACATAATGAAAAGACTCCCCCCCCCAAGTTTGAGTCATAGCTCTCTTATGGGCTACGTGACCACAGGCAAATTGTTTAACTCTTACAAGCCTCATCTTCCTCAGAATCTGTAGTGTAGCTGATTATAGGAAGGGAAACACTTTATTTTCCTTTGTTCATCTTTCCTGTCTTATAATTTGACTGAACAACACAAATCAGTAGGCTCCTTATCAGTAGCTTCAGAAGCTTATATATTTTGTCATTCTTCCTTCTCATAGAGCATGCCCGCAAGGTACCAACAATACTTTACCTCACAATGCAATGGTGAGTCAAATTATTTAAAAATCTTGAAGTATAGTTTAAATGTTATTATTATTGTTGTTATTCTAGTTTAGGGTAAAGAGTAATTTGTGTGTATTTGAAAAAGTACAGGTCAAAAGCCAATAATTACATTGTCCCTCCACTGCAGCTAAGTAAAGCTCTGGGGTAATTTGAATGGATCTGGTATTAGTGGCCTGGGGGATGATGGGAATTTAAAGGAATTTACTCAAGGGACCCAAATATCAAGCAGGCTTAAGGGAGTTCCTATTGAGGTAAAAATAAAGTGGTCCAAAAAGAATGAATTAATTTGCCATGCTGTTGCTCTGCTGGCTGGGAGTGGCTGTGGATCTGACTCACAAAAGAACTCAAATAGCTGTGAGGTAATGGGTTTGCTTTCTTAGAGAAAAGAAGTCACACAGTGGTTACAACTAAGTTGGAAGATAATCTACTGCAACTGCAGCTCTCTGGAGAATATAGATAAGCAGGGAAGTAGCAAGGTTTTCCAGCTGGAACTCAATCATAAGATTATGAGAGTCTCAGACTACAAGTATTCCTTCTTCAGCTAACGGCACTGGAATCTGTGAGAAAGTACTTTTCTACATATGAGAATATTTTTCCTTGTCATTCACTGTGATATTCTGTATAATGGAGGACCTTTAGTTAACCTTCGATTAACATGTTTCCTCGTTTGGTTTGGAAAAAGAGAATGCAGCTTCAGAGTGCTGGTTTGAACAGACATCAAACAGATATAATAGTGGATATGTTTACAAAAAACATTTAAAAAAGAGTTCCTTCAACTTGGCCACAGTATTCAGGGTACCACACTGAAATGGTTCTGGGCTCTGTGTATGTGTGTGTTCATACATGTGTGCATGTGTGTGAGTTTTGTAAAACATATTAGTATAGACATGTACTGTAGGACTGTTATTACAGTGGATTTTTTAAAAAATTATTACCAAATCTTATTCTCTACAGAAAAAAATGAAATTGACATGTTCCATTCCTAAGAGAAGTTATTTTGAACGAAGAGGGTATCTTTCTTACTGTAAAGTAATTAACATGGACAAGTCTAAGGACATATGTAACTAAGGATGCATTTAAAAAAAAAAAAAGGTACAGGTCTGTATTCCCTAGCAAAAGTCATTCTTTACATCTTGAGTTAGCTTCAGAAAGATAGGTCAGTGTGTTTTCCAGTTAAGTATGTCACATGGCCCAGTTAGGAAGGTGCCTTAGTACTCTATCACTGTCCTCTTTCTTCTATTTTTAAAAATCTCTCCTCACTCACAACCTTTCTTTTTAGGCACATCACATTTTACAAGGCATTTAATTTACCATATCCATTATGTTGTTACAGCTTAAAGCTCATTTTTGTTACATTTAAGCTTTTGGCCCTAGATGGTAGAAGTGCATTGAAGAAGTATACAAAGCACCTTCCTCACAATGATCCATCTCACTGTACAGTCAGTAATGTAATCCCATTTTATAGGGAGGAAAAATGAAAGAAGTTACATGACTGGCCCACAATCAGCTAATAAATCAAAGTGCAGGAATTTGAATCTAGATTCTCAGACTCCATGGTCTAGCATTCTTTCCACTACCTTTCTCCAAAGCTGTATGATTTAGATGTGGACTGATTTTTTTTAATGACTTAGGATCAAGCTGACATATATGAGTTTTTACTTTATAATCAGAGGGATTTTTTTGGTTATTTCAAACACGGGCAAAAATTTTATGAGGTTAAAAAAAATCTTGTCTTGTGTTATCTTTGATTTTCAGGATTAAGAGTGATGCCTATTGCTAACAATCTGATATACTCTCATTATAAAAAGTCATGACAATACCTAATGGTACCAAATAATATTAAAGGGAAATTAACTTTCTCGCTAAGCTGCTTTTGTTTGTTTGTTTCTTTGTAAACAATGGTCTCTTCCATTTCAAATCTAAAAGAAAAATCTTTTCTTCTTTTCCCTGCTCTGACAAAGGTTGGAAAGCTAGGTTTGATGCTGCTTAGTTGTATCATTCTGCCCACTCAGGTAAAGCTGAGCTCAGAGAGAGTAGGTAGGTGATCTGAAGTGCTAACAATAGTTCATTTCTTGAGCAACCTTCTTAAGCCCAAGGTGATTTAAAGGCAAATCAAAATTTCATACTCCAGTAGGAAAATAATGTTATTTTCATATAACACCAAAGGAAGCATATTTCATAGGAGCCTAGGAAATAGAATTGGAAGGAAACCTAGAGATTATCTTGTCTGAACCCTGATTTTCAGAGAAGGAAATTGAGGCTCAGAATGGTTAAATGATTTATTTCTAGTTAACAAGCATTCTTAAGAAGATGTGCTTGGCATACTATTACAAATAACATTTGAAAAATGATAAATTTACCTGTGCATGCAAATAAAATTTTCTATTGTAGCAGTAATTTTAAGCCAGACCAAACTTTTTTTAATCCTTCATTATTTATTCATTTATTAGTTTTCAACATTCACGTTTATAAGATTTTGAGTTCCAAATTTTTTTCTCCCTCCCTCCATCCCCTTCCTGCTCTCCAAGATGACAAGCAATCTGATATAGGCTATACATATACAGTCATATTAAACATATTTCCACATTAGTCATGTTGTGAAAGAAGAATCAGAACAAAAAGAGAAAACCATGAGAAAGAAGAAAAAAGAAGAAGAAGAAAAGTGAAGTATGCTTTGATCTGCATTCAGACTCCATAGTTCTTTCTTTGGTTGTGGATAGCATTTTCCATCATGAGTCTTTTGGAATTGTCTTAGATCACTGTATTGCTGTGAAGAACCAAGGCTATCAAATTGATCAAATCAAACTCTTTGTCAAATGAAGGTGCATTTTAAATACAAAATATATTAATATCAATTACTAAATCATATTGTTGAGTTGGCCATGTGTGCCACAGATTTCTATGCAATGTAGACATTTCGAGGCAGGCCTCTTCGGTACACTGGGTAGATCCCTGTGGAGGATTTTTAAGAGGACATGGACAAGAGGCACACAAAGTGAAAGGGCCTACATGGGCTGGAATTAGTACTACTGAACAGAGTACCTGTATGAGGATATCACAAGTCCGACAAAATGTTATATGTCTATTTTCTGGATTCAGAGAATGTTATGGCTGAAGGCTTCCCCAAAGAGCATACAGTCCAACTCCTTATTTTTTAGATGTGGAAACAAAATCAGAGTAGGTAGTGTCACAGTACCATAGCTAATTAGAGTGTCAAAGCTCCCTAAAGCAGAATTCCCAATCCAATGCTCTATCTCCTTCTCTGTAATTTTTTTTTTATTGTTTGTGGCTTTAAAAGAAATCTTTCAGTCTGGCTGTGGGCTTTTAAGTCAAGTAAATTCAATGGAAGCAAAATAAGAAAAAAATCAAATTTGGATTTTAAAATGTTAAAGAATTGTTGAACTGCCTTTTAGCAAATCCATTCCAGGTTTGCTAAACCTGCTGAAAACCCATGGAGATGCTCTACAAGATGGCAATACTCATCATAAAGGAAAACAACTCACTCATGATGTCTCTCCCCACATTACCCAGTTTTGACCTTCCCTTAAAATAACCAAAGCCCTAACAAGTACAAACTGTTCCCTTCCCAATGTTCCTGGTTTTTTATGATCTTACCGTCACATCTTGAAATTGAAGCCTCATTGCAGAGCCGGATGGCTGAGGGCGACTGGTGATTTCTAATATGGTTCTTAGAAGGATATCCAGCAAGCTGGTCACAATTACATCTATTTCTTCCAGAACAGATTTTTCCTAAAGAGAAAAAAATGTAAATATATACACATGTATATACTGTATTTATGATGAACATAATAGAGATTTCTATTTCCCTTTCTAAACGATGAGGGTAAAACAGATTTTCCAAATTTAGGATAAGCATTATAAAATTTTAGAGCTGGAAAGAACCTTGGAAATTATCTAGCTCAATTCCTTTGTTTTATGGATGGTGAGACTATAGACAGCCAGAAAGGTTAGGTTATTTTCCCAAGGTTATAGAGTTAGATAGCAGTAGACCAACTAAAATTGTGCCATTAATAATCTTCACATTTTTACTATATAATTTTTTTTCTCTCCCAGAAATCTCTTTTAGGAAACGGGAAAGAATAGTTAACTAGTTCTTTAAAATTATCAATAAAATCCCTATACATAAAAATTGAGATACATAGGCAACTGTGCCCTCTGTAAGAAGCCTGGAGCCTTTCTGCCAGGCCAAATGTGCCAGTGCTGTGAAAGTTAATCTAGCTGAGCCAGTTCTAACACTATGTCTGAAATCACCAGAATTGGGCAGGTACACTATGCCCACTGTTTCACATTGATTCCATGTGGCTGGTAATTAGGACTTAAAATAGCTGCACAGGGAAACATTCCGAGGACAAGTAGTTAACCACTAGAAGAAATCTTTTTTGCAATGCTGCCTAGAAGAAAATAAACAACGAAGGACTGTTGGCCAGGATTTAGAATGCATTTTCTTATATTACCTGTATATATGTGTATGTGGGTGTTAGTTAGGGGGTGGGAGTCTAGACTTGTTATTTCATCCATGTGAAGAACTCTCATTATGGAAACTTCCTGTACCAATCAATACAGATCAACAATTTCACATTAGGTCACAGCATCAGATTTAGAGCTGGAATGGCTTTAGAGGCCTGTGAATCCAACTGCCTTCCCCTATTCAGATGATGGAACTGAGGGACCAAAATGAGTTGCCGAGGTGTAATGGCAAGCAAAGTAGGACCTTTTGCTGTTTTTTCTTTTGGAATGCTTCTCAGCACTAAGGCAATCAAGTGCCTTTGATTGAGTCTTGCCTCTGTTTTAATCAAAAACGACTGAATCAAGAGTCTTTGGTTGAGTCAAGAGTCTTTGATTACCTGCTTAAGTCACAAGAAAGCCTAGGTCACATGAGTTTGAGTCACACGGTTGTGACATCCCCTGACCCTGAAGAAGTGTATATATATTCCGAGGTTAGCATTTTGCTTTGTGGGGCTCACTCACTAGAAGAGTGATTTAGCCAGACAAGACTCCGGGTAGCTGTTAAGGAGTTCCCTGGATTCGAAAACCCAGATGTTAGTGCTTCTCCCTCTCTCTGGTAACTACATATGTATTGCTATAGTCAGACAGAGGCCCTGTCTGCTGATTTGTGTTATTTGCTCTGTTTATATAATTTCTGCTTGTAATTTCTGTTTGTGTTTTCTCTGAAGTTTAGGGTGCTGACTTTTTCCCCTGAACTAAGTAAATGATATATGTATGTTTAATTAAAGTGAGATAGTAAACCCCTTAAAGTTGCTTTCCTTAGAAAAGAAGATCAAAGAACCTGTGCTAGCAGCCCTCCCGTGTGCCGGTATTGTTGGTCTTATACCTCCACAGCAGCTGCTAGCAGCATTGTTGTTACACTAGTCATATAACCTTAAGTGCCTGAAGCAAGATGTGAACCCAGGTTTTTTCTGATTCCACTTCTGGCATCCTGTCTGCAATGAGTCAGCTGGCTGAGTGATAGGGGGAATGACCTGCTCAAGGTCACATAGCCTTTTTCAGAGACAAGAAAGCAAGTCTTCTTAACTGCCAGGTCCTCTATTTAATATGTTAAGTTACTTCTTAATATATATAAGTACATTACACATCCCCTGGAAAAATTGCATATATGTTCTTGGCTACCCCCAGCCCCCATTTTCAGAGTGTGTGTCCTTATCTAGAGACTCTCTGTCACTTCCAAGCCAAAAGAGACAACTTGAAATTCAAAAGCACTTCACCTGATGCTTACAGTAAACCCTGTTTATTTTCTAGATAGTAATGAGGATTTGAATAAAACCAACCCAATGAGGCAAGGTGTGGTGTTCTTCTCCTTATATTCTTAAGAGATGAAAAATGTACACTTTCTCTCACAATGCCGCTCCATCCTCCTCCTCATTTCTCCACTCACTCCCATTTTCCCTTTTAAAGTCCCTAATGAGGTCTGATGGCCTATGTAATATAATTGAAGTAAAGTTAGTCACCCTTTCCTGGGCAGCTTCCCCTCTTGGTGAATATCCAGAGAGCATTCCTCAGGGAAAGCAGTTCTGGGTTTTGTTTTTTTTCTCTCAGCCCTATTCCCAGGAGAGTAGGAGTCAAAATCACTTAATCCAATTTCACTTACTATCAAGTCACTGTTACTAGAAAAGGAGTAAGGAAAATTGAGAGGAGATAACAAGCATAGAATAATAGAGAGAAAGAAACCAAACTGAATAGGAAGAATCACTGTCCGGTACTGCATTTTAAAAACAGTTAATTATCTATTAATAATTAAATAATTATTTATAGTAATAATTACTATTATAATTATAATAATAAATAATAATTTTTAAAGTTATTTTTAAAAAATCACTGCCAATGAGCACCATGCCTTCGTAACGGTGCTAGAGTTACAAAACTGGACAAGAAAGTTATTTATGCATATAAATAGGAAAACCATAACTTGTGACCTAACACCTAGAATTCCCTCTCAGCAAGGACTAAGGGCATTTCAGTATTTCAACATTATGAGAAAGGTTTTTTTTAGGTAATAGCTAGAATTTTACTCAAACTAACAACAAAGAAGACAATGAAGATGATGATATATAAGTACGCTTTAATCTCTGCAAAGTGCTTTACAAATATTACCTTATTTGATACAACAACCCTAGGAAGTAGGTGCTTTTATTATATCCATTTTACAATGGAGGAAACTGAGGCTGATCGAGGATAAATGACTTGCCCAGGACCTCACTGCTGGTAAATCTACCTAGTAAACAAAGTCTGAGGCTGTGTTTGAACTTGAATTTTTCTCCAGGTCCAGCAGCACTCTATCCACTGTACCCCCCAAGATGCCAAAGATATTGAAACTTGTGATTTCAGGGAAACAGGTAGGAGATAATAGCCAAACTCTTTCCAACTTAGGAATCACGGGTGAATGCAAAGGTGTACCTCTAAGAGAAGGGTTCTTAACCTTTGTTTGTGTCATGGATTCCTCTGGCAGTCTGGTGAAGCCTGTGGACCCTTCATAGAATAATGTTTTAGATGCACAAAATAAGTTACATAGGACTACAAAGGAAACCAAAGGTTAATGAAAATAAAAATGTATTTTCCCCCATCCAAGTATATGAACCTCTTGAGATCTAACCATGGACCAGTTGTAGATCTGTGGCTCCCTATTTAAGAACCCCAGTGATATGATATTTCCAGGCTCCAGGAGGATTTACTCCAAAAAGATAGTCCTTTTAGGATCCAGCTACTGAGAAACATCCAAGACTTGTCACGAAGATTTTCATAAATTTCAACAATAACAATAATGATTATAAGATGGTAAACTTATAGCTAAAAGGGACTTTGGAGGCCATCTAGTTGAATACCCTCATTGTAAAAATAAGAGATTTGAGATCTAAGACTTTTAGCTGATTTGCCTGAGTTTAGACAGATAGTAGGCATCAGACATGGAATTTGAACTCAGGTCCTCTAACTCAGATTCAGTGTTTTTCCCACTGCATCACACTTTACATTTCAGCAGTGCTTTTCTGCTCCCAAAATGTGCCCATATTCCTTCTCACATGATACCCATAATTCTGCAAGGTAAGCAGGATGGATATTATCATCTCCATTTTAGCAATGATGACCACTGGACTCAGAGAGGTTAAATGGCAGACATGGGGCTAGAATTTTGGTCTTTGACCTCCAATTCGAGTTCCAAGATGTCCATTTTTTTTTTAACTTTCCATTACCTTCTCTTGAAATCTAAGGTTGGGAGACCTAAATTGCACATGGTAACAGTGTTTTCCTTGCTGAAAATCAGTCCCACTATCTTACAAAAATTATTTCAATACGAAAAGAAAAGGTAAACCCAAGTGGAAATCAAAACAAGTGCCACGGAGGCTTACATCTTAGTAGTGGCATATTTTTTCCCTCCAAGTCTTAAGACACTTATGGAACTTAACATCCCATGATTGTTTACTTACTGAGCTATTTTTCTTGATGAGACAAAATATGTTGCTAAGAATGCGTGCACACATGATGAGATCCTTTTGCTCTTGTAAATGCATGTGGAGGTGATGAAGAACAACAGGCAGAAGTATGTATCGAGAATCTGAAAAGGAAAAAGTAATTAGTGTCACTTTTTTCAGAGGTCCCACTGGAACATATTCCCTTTTTAAGCAATATTAAAATACATAACTTAAATTTTTTAAACTATATATGTATTTGCTTTAAAAATTAGCCCACTGAATAGGCAACCCTGGATACTTTGGCATAAATATATAAAAAAATTTTAGAATTTACTTAAGCATTTTTTAATCATTTGAAAATGGATGAATGAATGCATCTGGTATCCCACATAGTGCCTTGTGCTCTCTAAAGACTCTTAATTTGGAGATCAGTTGTGTTTCTCTCCTCCAACGTGGCCCACTCAGAAAAAATACAGATAAACCTATGGCACCTCTGGGCAAGGACACTCGCCCACAGAAAGCTCTGGCACCATTTCTTTTACTTGCTATATCTTTAAATGCCCTCATGTGAGCAATATCACATAGACTGATAAAACTATCAGAAGCTTTATATCTAGTTTTTAAAAGTCATTTAGTTTCTAGAAATTTCATTTGGCCCTCACACTTGACCCTGACCTCATTAACATGTTATATCCTCCCATTTCTAACTGGCACTCCTGCCTCTTTACTTATCTACGTCGAAAGGCTAGAACAAAACAAAAATGTAAGCCTCCACAGTAAATATGCACTGTTATCCCACCAATCAAGTTTAATCCTGTGTGGAAACCAAACACAGATGCAATGTTTGGAAATTTTCCTTAGGATCCCAACTCAATAGGACCCAGCTTCAGATCTACTACTTGAGAATAATATTTAGAATTGTGGTATATTTCACTTTAAGAAAACATAAGGAGAATTCAGACTTAGAGAACAAATGAATTGGAAGGTGATTATTAATATTACAGAATAATCCATTGTTTTATAAAGTGATTGACTCCAGGGGTCTTTTAAATGATAAATTTAAATACTTGTCTAGAAACCAAAAGTTATTTGAAAGAGAAGCTAGAAGCTCAAAGTGTTTGGGGTTACTGAGAACTGCAATTCAATCAGACAGGAAGAAAAACATCTTGGAAATTGTTATTGTATATTAATAACAATGAAGCTGGTAACCAGGCACACATTTATATACCACTTTAGGCCTTACAAAAGACTTTCCCCACAGCAACCCTAAATGCTAAGTGGTGTAATATTATTACATTCGTTTTATAGATGTAGACAATGAAGCACAGACCACAGTCACAGAGGTTGATAAACTAATCCTTAACCCATTACTTTTTTCACTATGCAGCAGATATGATTTGTAAAAATGTGATTTACATTCTGAGAGCACACCCATTGTAGAACATGAGTTAGAACGGTAAATAAAAATCTATTTGTGAAGAATAGATACAGCATATGATTACACTGCCTACAAATTTATTACTAGGCCCCTTGAGGGCAGGGACTCTTATTTTTGTCTTTGTACTCTTAGTGCCTACCACAGTGCCTGGTGCATAGAAAGACCTTGATAAACGCTTGCTTGTTTACTACTGATAGTAATAACAGTTAATAACAGTTATGTAGTGGTTTTATACTTTGAATATTGCCTTTCTTTTATTAAAAAAAGTGTGAGTATTCCTAAGAATCAGAGAATACAGTATGTAGGAGTTATCTAAGCAATCCAATAACAGTATCTTAAAGAACAAAATTTCTTAAATAACTCTATAACAGCATGTGGGCCATAGTTGCTGATCAGAATTTAGCATTGGAGTATACTGGAGAAAGACAACTGATAAGCTGAGGGATAAGCCATGTCTCTGGTAGCCTTTAAAAAGCAAGAGTTGGGTAATTCACTATTTCTTCCCTTGTGCCTCTTGGAAAGTATAGCAGGATGGGGAGGGGATTTAGGTGCCCTAAATTCCTCAGGTAATGGCATTTTGTAGCAGAGGCACAAATGGGGAGAGGGGTTTCAGCTGCAGGGTAGAGTTCAGGAAGTGAGGAGGCAAGAATCTGGCACATGGAACTGGGCTTCTGCTCAGGAGATGACACATCCTAGAATAGAGACAGGACAGCTAGGTGGCACAGTGAATAGAGTGTTGGGCCTGGATTCATAAAGACTCATCTCCCTGAGTTCAAATCAGTCCTTGGAAACTTACTAGCTTTGTGACCCAGGGAGTCACTTAATTCCATTTGCCTCAGTTTCCTCATTTGTAAAATGAGCTAGAGAAGGAAATGGCAAACCATTCCACTATCTTTGACAAGAAAACCCCAAATGAGGTTACAGAGTCAGATATAACTGCAAACAACACAACAACAACAGAATAAAGACTCTTATTGGTCCCTACAGCATGGGTTGTATTTCTTTCCTGAAGAGTAATAGCCTAGGTCAAAATTACATAGCAGTACCAGAGACCAAGATTTCAGCTGAGTCCAAAACTAGAGACAATGGAGTCTTCAACTAAGTGTCTGATAGTCCTGAGTTACAGGTTTTGTTTCTTTCCTAAACACAGCAGTATCCTAGACTAGGATTTCAGCTAGCCTACAGGTGGAGATGGCAGAGATTATGGACCAGCATCAGAACTACAGGTCTAATATGGCAGATAAATTGTACCTAGCAAGGAATAATGCAAAAACTGCACTAGGAGATATCAAGGGTCCAGCAACAGAGGTGAAGATGTCCTTATGCATACGTGTCTGGGCCACATACATTCCCTTGTTGTTGTTCAGTCATATCCAACCCTTTATGACCCCGTGAACCATACTGTCCATGGGGCTTTCTTGGCAAAGATGCTGGACCAGTTTGCCATTTCCTTCTCCAGTGGATTAAGGCAAAAAGAGGTTAAGTGACTTGTCCAGGGCCAGGTAGGTACTAAGTGCTGACGCTAGGTTTGAACTCATGTCTTCCTGACTCCAGCCTCAGCATGGTGAGCATACTGAGCTGCCTAGCTGCCTCCTGTGCATTTTCTACATGCGTGCTTTTCTACTGTTAAAATCAATGGATACACACTCCACCCCAAAAAATGGTGGATAGATTTATGTAAGAATGGACCCTGGGTTTACAGGAGAGATATCGTGCTCCTTATTATAGCATTTTATAAATACTTTGCCTTGAGCTAATTGGTTGCTTATAGAGAGGTATACATTGGTGTGGTCTCAGGAACTACAATTTTAGGAGTACATACTCAAAGGGGACCTAGAACATGGTAGTTGTTTTTGTTGGGGGTGGGGAAGGAGAGAACCTATCCTATGAATGTAAATTGGAGAGATAACTGAAGAGGGATATTACAGCTATATTACTCGAGTCTCACACCAATCATGTAAAGTAGTTACTGAAGGTATTATTAAATTTTGATGGCCAGAAGCTGGCCATTTAACTTGGGGTTTATTGGCTAGATTCCTTCCTTCCTTCACTCCTTCCTTCCTCCTTTCCTTCCTTCTTCCCTTCCTCCCTTGCTTCCCCAAACCCTAAAACCAGTTCACTCTGAAGCTCATACACTGGACCACAATAGGTCCCTAATAAGCGCCACTTAATGGCTGTATTTTGGGCCCTCCTGCCTTAGAGTGAATGTCCTTGGTAATTGTTTCTTTTTGGAACAACAACCCTGAGGATCTTCCCCTCCCAGCTTGATTTTTTTTTCTTTTTTTGCTAATTAAAGGGGTCATTCCTTGACACTTCTTAAAGAGGCCTATTCACTGAATGGGCATTGCCTCACTCTAAGTAAAGTACACGAAAAGGCCTGAGCCTAAAAGGGCCAGGGTCTCCCACTGCATCCTTGGTCATCTCCAGTCATCCTTTTGAATATCTGGTCACTGGAGCCAGAAGGCTCTGGAGGAGAAAGTGAGGCTGGTGACCTTGCACAGCCTTCCCTCACTCAAATCAAAGCCAATTGCAAGTCATGTCTCATTTCCCTGACATCATGGTCCTCTTCAAGAACGAAGGACAAACACAACAACAATTATTCTCATTTTATACATTAGGCAACTGAAGCTCAAGAAGGTTAAGTAACACGGCTACTGAATAGCAGAAGTTGAATCTGAACACAGGTATTCCTGACTCTGATTCAGTTACTGCACCCACTCCATCAAGGTGGCTCTTATCTTTTCTTTGCCAGGTATAGTGTCAACCAATGCAAATTATTGAATTAATGTGCATAGGTATTACCACGATCAGGAGCCTATGTCATTAGTTATTCTGTCTTCATTTCCCAGTCTTTCTGAAGGCCAAATTAGCTGATTGGTTAAAATGCTAATTCTTGCCTTTAAAATTAAAAAAAAATCCCAAACTGACCAAGCAGGGAAAATGCAATTTAAGCAAGAATTTTTTCAGACACAGATTGGTAGAAATTAAAGGCTAAAACATGAAAAAAATTGCTATTCAGCTTGGAATGTTCAATGCATGCTCATTCAATCTCATGTTTACCCATTCTGCTGACCCTTAATCAAGGAAACAACACTGACGATAATATGATAAGTGTGAATTTTAAAAGTTTCTCTCCTAAGTGACTCTCAAACAAAGACATAAACTGATCTTTGCTTCCTCTAAGAACAGGACTTTGGCCAGGGATCATATAAATCAGCATTTTGGCATGAGTAGGAGTGATATTAAAATGAGTCGTGTGATCAGACCCATATGGCCACCACAGCTCATACTCGCCAGATAGGGCATATAAATAAGTTGGATGCCAGCAAGACACCTCACCAGCTGAGATGTGGCCATCTCACGTGGAGATGATTAGAAACAAGATGGGCAGAATGTTCTGCTGAAGTAGATAGAACTCAGGAAGGAAGGCCAAGTAGATACAGACAAAGAAGTTTTTCCTGACTGAGGCAACCCAGGAACAGATTAGAGGGGGCCATAATTAGCATTAAGCCTCTCCAAAATAGCTACAAAAGCTAAGGAAAGGATGGACACACTTCAAGTGTGCTCTATCTAGACAGGACCATGGGCCACCAACTTTTCTTTCCAGTCATGTTCCCTATGTGGGAATTCTCTCACAGGGAAAAAGAACAGCAATGCACAATGTGACAAAGCAGATTGCCTATGGAATCAGTCTTCCTACTTTATCTTGGGTATACAGGATGGGCAGCACACAAGCAAAGGGTACTTCTCTGTGAAAGCCTCAATTTGTTTACATGAGTTCTGCTGAAATACCCCTAAACTTTGGTTTCGGAGTCTATTATCTTCCCATTTGAAGACAGCTAGAGTAGGTCATGATAAAGGGGCTCATTATTTCATGATGGCCAATTTTTTTTTTTCCAATCTGGCTGTGCCGTGTCAGGAACTGATTGCAAAAGCAACTGTTGAGGACGGCTGAACAAATTGTGGTACATGAATGCAAGGGATTTTTACTGTACTATAAGAAAGGATGATGATGAAGAATTCAGTGAAATTAGGGAAGATGTTTATGAATTGAAGCAGAATGCAGTAAGCAAAACAGAGAACAATTAGCCTAAAAATGCAAAGGAAAACAACACTGAAAGACAGTAGAAATCTGACCAATGAAGTGAGCAGTTTTTGTTCCAAAAGGACTTGTGGTGAAATATAGCCCTCTCCTCTCAGCGAGGAGGCGGTAAGACTACTGAGCTTGAAATGGAATATACATTAGAGTACAGCTATTGGTTTGCCTTGCTTAATTATAATCTTTGTTACACGGGGAGATACTATTGGGGAGAAAGATGTCTTTGGGAAGTGACAGCAATATTTTTAAAAACATCACGAAAACAATAAAACCTGACAACCAAGTATTGCTTAGATCATGAGGTCAGTCACAAATAGCATTCTTTTCATGTTGTTGTTTGTCCTTCATACTCGAAAATGACATAACATCAGGAGGATGATGCCGTAACTTGCAAATGAACTGAATTTAAGTGAGAGAGGGCTATGGAAGGTGACCAGCCTCACTTTCTCTTCCGGAGCCATCTGGGTCCAGTGGCAAGATATAGATCAGGACGGCTGGAGATGGTCCCCATTCTTTTTATGTACCACATGTAAAATGGCAGACCTAGCCGAAATGTACATAATTACACAAGGATTGTGAGGGAAATATTATGAAAATGAGATACCATCATAAGAATGTTAACAGTATCAACTCCACCTTACAGAGGAAAAATACTTTCAAAGTGCTTACACGGACATCATCTTCATAGAAAGACTTTTCATAAATATCAGAGACCAAAGGGACGTTAGAGATCATCTAACCCAATCCCCTCACTTTGGAAGTAAGGAAACTGAGGCCATCAGAGGTGGTGACTTGCTCAAGGCCATGAAATTATTCAGTCTCACATGATTCTCATAACAATCCTGTTAAAGTAGCCCAAGTGTCATGACATCCATTTTATAGTTGAGGAAGCAGGCTCAGAGAGGCAACTGATTAAGTTCAGATGGTTTGTAAATGGCAGAACAGGGGCTAAAACCCAAAATCAAGAGTCTGACGTTCTTTCCACTATACCAGTGGTGTTAAATTCAAATAGAAGAGGATTCCTGCCTGTTACATATTGACTTAGAAAACCATAAATTAACATGATATACATTCTATTGTGCTTTTATTTATTTAGTTGAATAATTCCCAATTACATTTGGAAGTTTTGAGTGACACCTCGTAGCTGAATATCACACTTCTGCTTATTGTTTCCTCCTTCTCCCTGCCCCAAAACACAATGGGTCTAAGGTTTATGCTCTTTTATACTGAATAGTATTTTTACAAATATGATAAATAGGGTCTGAAAGCCTGCATAAAATTGCTTTGAGAGTGACCCAAAGTTTATGAATCATTATTCCAAATTTAGTCATCTTTTCATCAGTTGAGATAGTCCTTCCATTGATGATGCTCATCACTTCTCTACCCCTAAGTAAATGGCTTGCATTAGTTGCCGTTTTTCAAAATAATTCATCCCATGGTGTCCAACTTCCTAGGGATGGGCCTTTTTCTAACTAGGCTGACCCTCTGGTAGCAACCTGTCATTGGGGTGAAGCTTGAAGCCTTCTCAGCTTGCTAGGATCTGCTAGGGCTTGTCTTCTGCTGGCATATCCTTCAAGAGCGTAGGGTCATTTTCAGTTCACAAGGAAACATAAGGAGAACCAGAGTAAGACATAAAGGAATCCATTTATGAAAAAGCACAGTACTGATTTCTGCACGGTATCTTATCGATTCTATGTACAAACTCAGAAATGACATTGGAGGGTCTAATTTTATTTTGGCCTCATTTTGTCTTCCCTAAGGAAAAAAAAACATTGAATATAATTTAGAGGACACACATACATTGGCAAAACTAGTTACTTCAGTTTAGGCTTTAGTGCTAACATGTGAGTTTGACAACATTTTCACTATTACATGGGAAAACCCTTAAGATAATCCAGGGATTTGGACTCGAGATAAGTTTTTGGCAAATGCTCTCAAGACTCTGCTAGTTGGAGATAACACGGCAGCCCTGAAGTAAGAGTTTTCCTGACATGGCAGAGTCCAATCAGACAGAGGTTAGTATGATATGAAAGGGATCGGTGATAAGGAGAAAGTATGCAGAGGAAATAATAGGGGTTTGCAAGGTCAAAACCTGACTGCTTTTAGTCAAAGCTTATCGTTGGACTACCAGAAAATATCTGTACATTCTTTAATACTCCTACATTCACACACATGCAAAGAGATACACATGTATACATACATGCACATACATTTTAAATTATCTTGCCTTTAACACCTCATTTGTTTCTAAATCTACACTCTCTACCTAGCCAGCCATCCTCTCAAAGAAAAATTTAAAAAGAATAAGAAATAAAATTCAGCAAAATAAGCAAACCAACTGTGTCTGACATTGTGTGCAATATTCCATAAGCATACCTACCCTTCACTTCAGTAAAAGGTAGAAGGTACATCTTTACCACTTTTTTCTAAGGCCAAACCTGGTCATTAGAATTACACAGCATTTTCTCTGTGCTTTCTTACATTCTATAGCAAGTATGAAAACATATTTGACAATTTATACCTTAAAGTATATTTATCATTGTTACTTAATATTATCCCTAGCTGTCAGACTCAGCACCATACAAGAAATAGCTAGAGGGTAACTGGCATGGCTGCTTTA
Source organism: Trichosurus vulpecula (assembly GCF_011100635.1). Classification (NCBI taxonomy): domain Eukaryota; kingdom Metazoa; phylum Chordata; class Mammalia; order Diprotodontia; family Phalangeridae; genus Trichosurus; species Trichosurus vulpecula. Next base: position 140,374,769 of record NC_050577.1, on the reverse strand, counting down.
AGTCCCATCAGCCCCTTTAGCTCTTATCGGGTTAGCAGCAAAGTTTTAAACCAAATCAGTTTTGGAAGTACAAACAAAACTCTATAGCTCTTGCTGCAATAAAAGTCAATATAAATTGTACCTTAACTATAGTTCTCAGAAAGAAAAGCTACTAAGCACCCGTCAAATGCAGTAAGCTTTTATTTTCAAAGCTGTTGCCAGAATAATAGATACCACCCACCAAACATCCTTCTGGCATGTTATGGCACAGAATCAGGGGAGCCCATTAATTTATGGGAAGTAACTCTGGAATGTACTTTCAACATAACCTTTACAAATTTACTGCAGTCTCAAAGAAAGCTGCACAGCCTGGTAGCAAGGATTGGAGGCTTTATTGGTGCAAAACAATAAAACCCTTTTTATACTTTCTTAAGAATTTTTTTCCCATTGGGAATATTTAAAAAAACTAATATGACCTTTTAGGCTTTGGGATTTTTTTTAATGCAAACTTTTTATCAATGGCATACGTTTAATATGTATAGTGAATCCTTATGTCTACTTCGCGTCTTAGCTTGATCAATCACCCAATTATCCAGAAGCTGAAGAGATACCCAGGACTTTTACTTAACCAGAAAATAGCTTAGCTGCACCTGCAGATAGCTAACGTAATTACCACGCATCAAGCAGCTCAAACAAAATAGAAATAAATGTGGAGATCATAGTACAAACAGACTGTTCTTGCAGAGGCTGAGTTGAATATCTGAGTCCTTGCTATTACAAACACTATTGCCCTGTTTCAGGTCCTTATCATTTCACAGCTGGGTTATCATAACCTCCTGCTCAATCATCTCCCCACCCTCAATTCTAACTAATTCCTATCATCCAATATCTTCTAACTGCTAGTACCAAAGCTGTCAAGTCACCAGGCTGACCCTGCCAATCTCCTCCTTAAAGCCTGTAAATGCTGCAGATTAACTTCAAGATCCCTACATTAGATTTTGGAGCTCTTTATCTGGGTGTCCAAGGCTTCCCTGGCCTTCTCTCATGCCCAGCCAGTACCCCCTGGATTTATCTCAAAGGAGAGAGATAAAATTCCCAGAAATTCTGAAATCATCTACAAATACCTACTTATCTCTTTTGAAGGAATGGCAGGGAAGATGATTAGAAATTTGGACAAAAATCAAAATCTAGACAAAGCTTTTAAGTACCCTTCATAGACCCGAACTTAATAAAATTCAAATGAAATGAATGAAATTAATCATGCACCAAAGAAAGCAACCTTAAAAAAAAAAAAGATGGCCAAATGTGAATGACAATCCTAGGGTGTCTTGTTCATGCTTGTCCTGTGAGCCCACGATGCCTCTTTAAAATTTAATCAGCAAACTATCAATGCAAAGTATAGCTGACATGAGCTAAGCTATAATTTAATTAATTGTTAAACAGGTAAATCATGAGATGATGTTATAAGGAGGTTTTGCTGACTGAGAAATAATACTGAATAATATTGAGTGAGTAAAGAATCTGTCAGTGGTTGTCCAGTATTGTCCAGGGCAGAAAGAGACTAGAGCTGGTGGAAAAGGTGCATTCTGCTATATTGTAGAGACAGGCAGAGCAGTAATACTGGATTTGGCACCTGAGAATTTGGGCTCCCTAATTATTACCCGCGTAACTGTGGGAAAGTTGTTTTAATTTCAGGCCTCAGTTTTTTTCATTCAAAAAATGGGTAGATTGGATGACCTCTAAAATTCTAAAGCCACAACAACAATAATGATAGCTGGCATTTATGTAGTGCTTTAAGATTTGCAGCACATAACAAATATTATGTCATTTTATCCTCACAATGAGGAAACTGAGACACAGAGGCTAAGTGACCATCTAATAAGTGACTGAGTCTGCATTTGAACTCAGGTCTTCCTGACTGTGCTACCTAATGGCATCTAATAGTAGAGTAGGGGAATTAATTAGTCTCTACAGTAGCCAGGGCGAAATATCCCGCAAAACTATCTAACCTCCCTTTGCTTTAATTATCTGTTCACCAGGCAACTACACTCAAAGTGGAAAGGTGACCTTTGACATCATCTAATCCAATCCCTACTTGTAGAACAAAGCCCCATTACAGTCATCCAGCCTCTACTTGAAGACTTCTATAAAAGGAAATTCACTAGCTCCCAATGCAGCCTATTCAATTTTTGGACCATTTGAACTTTAAAGAATTTCATCATTATCACCATCAAATATCTTCATCATTCTACCATGTATGTACAGTAATTTCACTGGTGTGGGGAATTCCTAATATGGAAACTTATTGCCAACACAGACCAGCAACTTCTTTGAAACTTAGAGTCTTTAGAGAGCTGTCCAGGTCACTGAGAGGTTAAGTGAATTGTCTGTGGTTCCCACAATCCTATACTTCTCAGAGGAAGGACTTGAATCCAGGTTTCCTTGACTCCAACTTTAATCCACTAGTCACTCAACTACTTCTTTCCTACTTATTTTGTCTCTCTATAACTTCTACATATTATTCCTACTTTTTCCCTGAAGGTGTCAAGCAGAATAAATCTAATCCCTCCTCTACACAATAACATGGAGACTACCACCTTCCCTTCACAATTAAGGTGGGCTGAAATCACGTCATCATTTTTGAGGGGTAAGGGGTTCATATCATGCTGTTGGATCATATTTCATTTACAAGTAACTAAAATTACTAGATATTTTACATGGATTGTTACATAGCAATCTATGTGCCAGGCACTGTATTAAGTGCTGGGGATACAAAGACAGAAAAAAGACAATTCCTGCCCTCAAGGAATTTATTTACATTTTATTGTAATTGTATGTAAATATATATATATATGTGTGTGTGTGTGTGTATTTGTGTGTGTGTGTGTGTGTGTATAAACACATTTTATATCGCACATTTTTGTACAGTTGTGTGTGTGTGTATGTACATGTAAAGCAAAACGCTAAACTGCACTGAGACTTTTGGGACACCAAGTGAAAAATGGTATTTAAGTTAAAGGAAGTGTGGGATTCTAAGAAGGAAATGTAAGAAATTAATATATTCCAGGCATGGGCAATAGCACTGAGATTGAAAATGGAGTACATTGTGTAAGGACCAGAGAGAAGGCCAGTTTGTTTGGATTACAGAATATTAACATTTCCCTCATTCTGAACTCATATAGTTTTTCTTTCAAGTTTGTACCTTTCTGGAAATCCATGCCCCCAAGAGCAGAAGCATGATGGAGATCATTTGGTTAAGGAAAAAGACAGACCTAAAAGATATTTTTTATGAGTTTACTACAGAATGTTCAGCCAGATGGAAGACATGAATCATACCTTGCTAATACAAATTAGAAAACTGTCATTGTAGGACAGACATCTGAGGCCATAAGCATTTGTCCCTGGCTGTTTTTCCTTTTATTTTGACTTGAGAATTACCGGGCCTATCACCCACGACTGTGGTTCTCCTTTGTTATACATGCTGTTACTCATAATATCTCCTTGTGCTATTTTACATGTGTCTTTTTGATCAAATTTCAGTACTTTTGATCTGCTCAAGCCTTCTTCTAAGAACATTCTTCTTGATCTTCCTAAAATCCATTTTTTGACCCTACCTAGGGGCATTATATCACTCTGGTATAATAAATTGTCGTTGTACAAAACTAAATCCCGTTCTTTGACACTATCTCTGTAGCCAGCCCTTCATTTTCTCTGAGCTCCTTTATAGCTGTAATTCAATGATCCTGATTGACTATTTCAGCTCTAATATGAAAGCATCTGTAGCTCTCCGTATGGAACCATCAACCTCCATTTCTCCCTTCTTGGAGGTATTACTTGGATTCTTCTTACTTGCGAGGGCCTATATACTGAATATGAACTTCTGTTGTTTCATCACAGAGAGGCCAGCTTCGCTCTCCACTAAGAGAAGACTGCCTACTTGTATTGCTTCCATGGGAGAGTCTCATCTGTGTTCCACTCTTCTATTTACTAAATTAAAGTATTGATACTGGTTCTGAGTCTCATCTGCCCCAGTGGAATCTTTTCTTACTGGCTTCTTCTCTAGATTATTTCTTTGTTTTAAAATTAATTTTCTTTTTTTATTATGAAATTAGAAATCAACAAACACCAACATGTCCATATATGAAGAACATAAGAGGTGTTATATACTTTAAAAATATGTGTGTGTGTGTGTGTGTGTGTGTGTGTGTGCATATGTGTTTATATCTATGGAGCAAGACAGAGATAGAGTCACATATGCTACATATATATGCATATATATTATATAAAATCTAAGAAAGTGGTAACAACTTTGCTCCAATTTATTTGTCTTCCCTATTGTACTATTTTTCTTCTGTGCAGTTTAAAAAAAAAACTTATTGAAGCTGTTTTTGCTAGCTAATCAATCTATCATTCCCCCATAGTCTACCATATTTCTCCCTCTGTAAAATGGGAATGCCAACAGCACATGCCTTCTAGGATTGATGTGAAGATCAAATGAGATAATATTTGTAAAGCACCTAGTATAGTGCCTGGACCATAGTAGGTGATTAATAGTTTATTCCTTTCCCTTTCCCTCCTCCCCTCAGAATGAAGCCCTCCCTTGTAACAAATATGTATAGTCCAAGAGGAAAAAAATATCAACACATTGGCCACGTCTGTGAGTGGGTATCTCATTCTGCATTTCTAGTCCACTACTTCATTTTTTTTCTACCCTCCTTAGGAAACCTTTAGTCTCTCCAAGAGGACTTAGGATACCAGGTTACATTTGTAAAATTTAAGTGATAACAACCTCAGGTCTGTATTACCAGACGATAAGCCCTTCAGAGGGCCCTATCCTCAGGGATAGGGATTGTGTACTGGTTACCTCTTAGCAATAAAAATCTTTATTGGAGCCTAATGTTCTGCACATAGTAGGTGCTTTATTGTGTGTACTCTGCAAGTCACCAGAACAAATTTCTTGGTTTAATATCATTTTGGTCTCAAGATGAACTAGTATAATCTGTTAGTGGACTAGAAAAACATACCTGGAACTGTTTCAGAAATCACCTCTCACATTCTCTTTCTTCAAAAGTGCTGCTTTTATACACCTCTTTAGCCCTTTTTGTCCGCTTGCCAACCTGCTGGGCCGCCCAACCCTGTGTGTCAAGCAGTCCTTTGGTGCATGGTCACACATGGAGCACTCAATAGTCTCTAGCCTCTCACTGGCACTCAGTCTACAAAATGGCAAAAGCTCAACTCATGACTGAGGGATAACAGCAATTATTTGTGTGACTGCTCCAGCAGTGTGCCATACTAATCAAAATGGTTAAACTGATACAAAAAAAACATGGTGGCTATCCAGGATCCCAAACTTCCTTAACAAAAAAATCCACTTTCCTAGGAAGAGGGCTGTTTTCATGGAATTAGCCTCCAAAATGTTGATTTTGGGAAAAAAATGAAACAAAAAATCCCTATTCACTTTGTCTGTTTAACTGATGCCTTTTATTATACCAGTTTCCTATTCTTTTTTTCATAAGTTTTGAAAAAAATGATTATTTGATTCCTTACTTAAGTTTAAAAATGAAAAAAAACACAAATATTCAAGTTTGCCATACAAACTCAGAATAAAGCAGTGTGCTTAGAGTCCATGATATCATCATTATGGATTATTCTTTCTGGAAACAGAAATACCGCTAGTCATGCTTTTAGCATGGATAAAAAAGAATTTAGCTCTAATATTCCACATTAACAATGCTTTTATGAACTGGGGCTTTCAGAATGTTTTCATAGGGTTCTGCTGACCTGTGAAGGCAAGACATGGTAAATTTTCTACAGAGTCTGTTTCCCCCAAGAGAATGATCACCCTACCGGGGTTAGTATATAGCTGGCTTTCCACTGTTTTTCCAATACACTGAAGCTTCACAGCTTGAAGGGAGTCATCCACATGCATGATTGTTGGCAGACTGCCCAGAGTATCATGCACTAAGTTTGCTACCTCACGAACATCAAAGAGTTTCAACAGCTCAGAATACACTGCTGGGAAGGAGCTCAGGAACACAGCCTTAAAAAAAAAAAAGAGGAAGGAAAAAGAATTAAAATTAACCTCAAATTACCATGTGAAATGAGTTTTAAAATCTCAGTGTTTGGAGGGATTATCTCAAGTATTTTTAAATGAAGAGGGGTGGGGAGAGTTGATTAGAGAAAGGGTAGAATACCTTAAAAGGAACAGATAAAATTATCTATTGTTTATTTTTTTGAATTGTAGTGACTAGAACATCAAAAGAACTGGGACATTTCAGAAATTCCCTGATAGTGGTAAGAAATGCAGCATCAGCAGGGGGCAGCACTGGGTTGGGGGAAGAGCCCCAAATCAGAAGGCAGGGGATCCGGCTTCTATTTTCAGCTGTGCCACCGACTAGAGGTATGACCTTGGATAAGTCACTACGGTTATCCTTTCCACATCACAACTTTCCCCCCATCGGGGTTTCCATGTATCACAGGTTGATATAAGAAATTAAATAGGAATTTGGGGGGGAGTTTTGTGGAAGCCCCAAACAACACTCAAAGGCCAGCAGATGTCACAGGAAAAGTTTAGAAACTCAGAAATGCATAAAATACATGTATAGTATCATGTAATATTAATTAATTTATTATTTTATTTATCTTTTATTTCTAATTTGTCAACTTAATATCTTATTAATTTATCTTTTTATCTTTTAATAACTCATATCTTTTAACAACATAATATCATTTAACATTTATATAACATTTGTGTCTTTTAAATATAACATTTATATCTTTTAATAACATAATAATTCAGACTTCTTTTCTGGTAGGGAAGCCCAAAAAATTTTACTTGGATTTTCCAGATCACAGGAGCACTGTGCCCCTACTCCCCGCAATGTGGAAGGGATAACTATACTACCATCTTAATATCTGGTACTTGCCCTGCCTCCCTGAAGAGTTTGTTGTGATGATGAAATGGGATAATATATATGAAAGCACTTAAAACACCATATAGCCCTATACAAATTTAAGGCATTATTATACTTCATCAAACTGGCTTCCTTTAAGAGCTAGTTAAGTACCCCACCAAAAAAGTCCAGAAACATGATTTAGGTGGGTAACCAATTCAAGTATACTTAATGGCACATTACAGTCTCCAACCTATTACCGACCTGGAAGAACTGATTTTAAAGCTTTAATTTGTCCCCATTAACTTCCTGGGGGAGGGGGATGTAGAGTTCCTACTATCTCTGCCCCTCTGATTGGAGGATGGGACCCAAAACGCAGATGCATCCTCCTCATTTCTCACCTGGCTGTTCTATTCTGTGACTTCTCCACCATGCCCCGAAGGTGAGTACCTTCTCCTCTAGCTCCAAGTTTGACATCAGGACAACTGCAGCAGTCATTGTAATCTGCCCCAGGACAGTTAGGGAGCATGTAAGTACCACAACATGCAGTTTGGTCCTCGGCCCTCGTAATCAGGGGCCAGAGTTCAAGAGATGAAAAAGCAGTTTGGGAAGATAATCAAAACCATGTTGGATCTAATGAAATTCCTTCCACAACAATGATGGGAATAGGCTGTCCAGCCACCAATATTCTTTCTGGAAACCAGAAATGGTGCTAACACAAATCACTATCTTTTCAATTCAGGTAGAAAAAAGTTGCAAATAAAGCAACCAAGTTCTGCTATTTAGGGCTGATGGAATAAAAAAAAAAACCTATTCTAAATCATATCCGGTGCAGCTATAAGCTGAAGCTCAATTATGTTTCTACATAAAAATAAATAAACTGCAAACACCTTTTCTCCCTATTCAGCAGTTAACAAAAATTACCTGTGATTGAGATAAAGCTCCAGACCCTTTGCTTTCTTGGGAAAGGAAGAACCGTACTGACATTAGGAGCTCCTGAATGCAGCACCGGAATTCTTCTTCATTTTGTCCACCAGTGGCAAGAGAAAACAGCCTTCGAGACTGAACTATATACTTAAAAATATATTCCTGTGCCTAAAGTTGAAGGAAAAAAAACCAAATATATCAAAATAAAACCCAGGCACCTTAACAAATAGTAGAGTTCCCACTCCCCAAAAGACCAAAAAAAAGTTTTTCAAAGGAAAGAAGAGAATGGAAATTTATCAACCCTTGTTTTAAAAATTAAGGCCCAATAGATATTTTGAACCTTTTCATTTGAGGATGGACTTTCCCCAACGCCCTGATGAGATGAAAAAAGAAGGATCACAAGAAACACTATATGATTCAGCCTGGCAGAGTGAATAGAATACTGACTATAGAGTCTGAAAGATTCAAATCTCCTGACATGTACACTAACCTCTCTCAGTCACTATTTCCTCACTGATAAAATGGAGATAGTCATATCTGCAGTACTGACTTCACAGGGTTGCTCCAAGACTCAAATGAATTGACACACAAAAAGCACTTTGCAAATTTTAAAGTTCTAGGCAAATGTCAGCTATTATTATTAGAAAAACCAATTTCTTCAATTGAATTTTATTTGGGAATATGAACATCAAAAGGGAATAGATAACATGAACATTAGTCTGGAATATATTTAACAAAGAGAAGTTAACCTTAAATAAATTATTTTGTCCTCATTACATTTTTATTTAACTTGAGTCTTAGGCTTTTTGTTCAATACTCCTAAAGTAATTTAGTAATGTTGCACAATAATTACTTTACAAAATGTTAATGCCCTTTGGCCTTATCTTCTAATATCATACAGTATAATATGACTAGGAATACTATCTTGTCTTAATTTGGAATATCATTTTTCAGATAATCAAAAAGCTTCTAAGATTTTATTTCCTTATTTTTAAAGGAAAAAAAAGGATTTTCCCAACATGTCTCTGAGCAAGGAGTTGTCTTTTCCAGTTTTAGTTGAAAAAAAAAAAAAACAAAAACAAAAAACAAAGGTGCAGAATTACTAAGTGACCTGTGTGAGTTTATATCCACATTCCAATGGAATGATTGATAATCAAAGATCTTCTTTCTCTCATTAATTCTTCCTATTTGATGGGAAAATTCTGAGTCTAATAATTTCAATATGATTCCAGCAGAGGAAGCTGGTGTCATGATTGAAGAAATGCTCTTAATATGCCTCTGTACATTCTTTCTTCCTCCCCACCAACCCAAAATAATCAGTAGATTCTGGGAAAAGTGTGAAGAAATAAAAGCTCAAAGAAGATTTTAATTTCTTAACTCTCTAGGGGAGCCATAATTTCAAAATCCCAAAATTAAATGCCACAAGTATGAACTTTATTAATCTATCACCACCAATCTCTTTGCACAAAGGGAAAAATTCTGTTTAGGGCATTTGTTAGTTGCGCTGTATTTACCTTTAGAACTTCCTGGATGTGTTCCTGTCGTTCAGCTTCCGTTATTCTATCCACATACCACTTAAGAACTTTTATAAGATCTCTAAAAATAGAGAGAAAATATGCACTGCATGGATTTTTTCCTAATTCTCATAATAATTAATAATCAATGTAAAAATCAAACACCCAAATTAAATACCTACTGTGATTGTTGGGAGGCTTCTTTTCTTGTCAGGAATATCACTAATTGATGACTGTGGATGATTATAGGCCTTAATAGACCCTTAATTTTAGATATGTCATGTTGCCAATGAATAATAACCTCAATTTCCCCTGCCTAACTCTGCAGCATCATCATTTCTTCTAAAGCCAGATAGGAAAAACTTTGCCTTAGCTTTTTTTTTCTCCTGGATTTTCTTTATGCCATTAATTTAAATTTTCTTTTTTAAACATTGCTTTCAAAACAATTATAGTCACATGGGACAGTGGAAAGAATGCTAGATTTGTTCACCAAGGACTTGAATTTGATTCCCAAATGTCACCTGAGCAACCTTAGCCAAGTTACTTGACTCCTTTGGGCCTCAGTTCCCTAATTTACAAAAACCAGAGTGTGAGACCTCTAAGATTCCCTCCAGCTCCAGAACTATGGCCATTCTCATGGATAGATTTTTGAAGCCTTTGTGCTCTAAACCACATGGATACTACAATTACTCTGCCCTGTGTCACTCCAACAATGTAAGAGTCCTTCATTATTGCCAAGTGCTCAGAGGCTGAATTTGGCATCTTCCTTGCTATGGAACCTGTTCCCACAGTTGAAGGCACTGCCTGTTTTCCTACTTCACTGAGTTATTTGGGAAAAGCAAAAACAAACAAATGAAAAACAATTAACCTTATAATCTTAGAGGACTTAGATCCCAGACTCTTGTTGCTAGGACCTTGTCCAGGACGAAGGCTTCATATACCGGGTGATCTAAAAGCCAAGTGTATCTTCCACATGGAGGGTATCTTGTCCTTGGCCATACATATTTCCTACATGTAGCCCTCTCCATTCATGGCCTTTACATGTGACCATTTTTCTCATTCATGTTGGGTGTATTTGTGGAAGAGTATATCCCAGATTTATGGGGAAAATATTTTCATCCTACTTTTATTACTATGCCTTTACAATAAATACCTTTCTTTGAGCCAACTGTGCCCTCTGGCTGCCTATTAAAGGTAAAAATATCAGTGAGGGTTCATAAGCTACAGTTTTAGGGATATAATTGCACATAGTACCTTCAATATGGGGTAGCCACCCTGTGGGGGACCCATTCTAAATTCTGTGGGGCTGGGAGGAGCCCAGGCGTTAAACTGCCATTTTTGGATAAAACTAAAGAACTGGCATTGAGCGTGAGTAAAGTCATACCCCTGGGAATGTAATCACCAGAGATGTACCAAGCAGTCTTCTTGCTGATGTAACTTTCTTTTCTTGGCAAATGAAAGGGAAAAAAAAAACTCACCCTTTCCTCTATAACCTCAAGATCCGAGGGTAGAATCCTCAGTCATCTGCTATTTCATTCAACCTATAGCTGACAAAGTCCCACCTCTTCCTCCTTTAATCCCTGTGGTTCGGAGTCACCATCTGCCAAAGCTAAAACTCCTTTCTTCCTCAGCTACTACTTGGTCAGGCCCCTCTACCTCACACTCATCCTTAGATTCCCTATTCTCCTCTGTTCCTCAGTCCCCCTACTCTAGTTGGATCCCTCTGATCTATTATTAAAACACTTCCCTTTGTCCTAGACTTCTCACTCTCATACATTTTCCATCTCATAGTATTCATGGAAAACTAGCCCTCTCCAGATCTACCTACATCCCCGGTCAACTTTTCCATACGGGAGATCTCTTCTCTACCACATTCCCTACCCCATGCCAATATCCTGGGCCAAGAATAGTAGTAAATATATCCTTGGTTTTCATTGCCAATTCCACACCAACCTTTTCTTGCTATCCTTTAGCAAACACCCCACCGTTGAGGCCTCTCCTGTCTATATCATTCAGGACAGATCCTTGATACATTTATCTATTGGCCTTCAGGTTATGTGATCTCTATTCTCAAGGAGACTCAGTGCTTTGCTCAGTCTTCCTCTCTTCTTCAACACTTCTTACTTCATAATTGTAGACTTAAATTTATGTATGTTGATATACCCTCTAACAACCTGATTTATTCATCTTCTCAACTCCCATGGCCTATATCTTTAATCCACCTCACCCACTCCCACAGGGATGGTCAAACTTTTTATCTTACCATTACCCATAATAATAACACTACCTCCATGAGCCAGAATTCTGAAATTCCTCTAATGGACCATAATCTCCTGTCCTTACCTCTTTTACTCCTCCTAAACCTGTTCCTCCTCCTCACAATAATCTCCAATCTAATCTCAATTGGCCCTTCGCTGTTGCAATAATCATGTCTTTCTTTCTTGAATGGCTTTCTTTAACACTTCCTATACTGATTATCCAAACGTTCTATTCTCTCTGCAAGTCCCTGGAACAACCCTCCCCTGTTCTCTCTTAGGAGAAAGACTTTGCCTCCAATTTGACCAATAAAAGAGAGGGTCTTTCTATCATGAGCACTTCCTTTGTCCTTGATCTAGACCTTAAAACCACTCTATATAACTCTATTCCCTACTCCTTTGCTTCAGTTTCTTGCCAAGACCAACTCTTCTATTTTTCCCTTGAGCTCTGTCTTTGCTTCTTCTTGGAGGTATTATTCTCAAACACCTCAATCCATAAATGCAGCCTTCAAACTTCTATATTTCTCTGGAGGGTACCGCCATCCTTCTTGTCAATGAGCTTCCTAACCTACGAGTCATTCTTGACTTTTTTTCCTCTCACACATACCAATAACCAATCACTCGCCAAGGCTTGTCAATTCTACGTCCACATCATTACTTCAATCCATCCCCATCGTTCAACACTTCCACTACCCTAGTTCAGCTCCCCTCACTTCTCTCTTGGTCTATTACAATGGTCTAATTGATTTCTTTCCTTCTGGTTTCTCCCCTCTCCAATTCATCCTTCACTGCCACAGTTTTCCTAAAGCAAAAGTCTCACTGTTACCCATCTGCTCAAGAATCTTCAATGGCTCCCTGGAACATCTGGGGATAAAATATCAACGCCTCTGTTTTGAATTAAAACTCTCCACCAGCTCTCTCCAACTTACCTTTACAGAGCTATTTCAAAAAAGCTTCCCTTCATACCAAGTGTCCCAGACAAACTGACTGTTGACCAGACTCAGTGGTATACTTCCTATCTCTGTGCTATGAGCAAGCTGTTTCCCATAACTAGAATGCTCTCCCTGCTCACTTCGGCTTCTTAGAAGTTTAGCTTCCTTCAGGTACTAGCTCATTCCCTCCTATTTGAAAGTCTTTCCTGATCTGCCTCTGTTAAGATTTAAATTCACTTAGAGTTATTTGCGTACATGTTGTACTCAGCAGTAATGTAAGCATCTTGAGTTTCCCACTTTTGTTTTGTAATGTCTGACAGAGTGCCTTACACATAAAAATGAATTAATGAATGTTTATCAAATTGAATTTGATAGTAAAAAGTCACTTGTATCTTTTGTTCTCTGCCTTCAAACCTGGGCTTGCTTCATTTCCTATGACTGGGAAGCCCTCCTCATGTCAAAATCTGAAAAAATTTTACCCATCCTTTAAGACTTAGCTCAAATTACAGTTACTCCATGAAGCCTTCCATTACACCCCCCCAAGCCACTCAATTTCCTAATGTTTACTGAAAGGGCCAATCAGGTGCCTTACGAGCAAGTTCAATTTAACAATTAAAGTGATAACTTCTGAAAGAAAAACTTGATGAATGGCCTTATAATATCTGGCCCAGTCCTAAGATACATTCCTAAAAAAGAGATGTACCCTAGAAACCGTGTGGAGTTAATAGTGAAATCTAGAAGCATTAAGTGTTTATGTCTGTGCACATGAAGTATTGTATCAAAAACAAAATTTTTCCCAAATGCATTTATTTCCTCCATGGCTTTATGAAAGCACACTATAAATTTATAGGTATATTGGGCTTGATGCCAAAAAGTGCTCTCGCTCTTTATCACAGAATTCTAATAATGCACAGAGAGTTAATTTCTACAGAATCAAAATGTTTTGGCCAAAGATATAATTTTGGCCAAAGACATCATTCTGTTTTATTAAACTCTCTCAAAATTACAGTCTTTTCACCTTGAGCTGGGGCAGTCGCAGGATTATAGATTTAGAGAAAGAAAGGATCTTAGAGGCTGTTAGACTAAATCTTTCATCTTATATATGAGGAAATGGTGGCCCAGATCATTTCAGTGACTTTCTGAAGATAACACAGATTAAGGCAGAAGAGCCAGGATTTGAACCTGGGTCCTCTGACCCCAAATTCAGTGCTCTTTCTGCTTGATCAACATGACTTCCCTTGTCTCAAGAGAATACATATGTTACATAGTCATTCAAAAGGTCAATCTCTTCCCTCTCAGTGAGGAGTGAATAAACGGAGATGCCCACAGAGCAGACAGCTGCTGAAGGGGCTATTTATAAGACAAGATGTTCCAGGGAGCTTTGACCACCCACAGTCTCACAGGATTCCATGGTACTTTTTTGTCTGGTTTGGAATGATTGGCCCACTACCTCCCTAGCCAACCTGAAAGGTAGGTAATTACACTCCTGCTCTCTAAATTCCAATTCCAATTTGTGCTTAGGCAGGATGGTAGAGCTGGGAGAACACTGCTGACCTCTTCCTGATGCTGTTGCATTTCATCCTGGGCATAAAATCACACTGACAGTGAAGCGAGCCATTGCCCATCAATTCAATTAGACACAAAAATAACTCTCCTCGTGTAAACATTAGAGGAGCAAATTTCGACACATGAGCCAGAAAATGGCCAAACCAAAGATACCCATGTGTCATTCACAGTATTCTCATTTGCATTGTGTATTAGTTCTTTTTGGAAGCAAAAATGTGCTGTAGACCCCATAAGACAGCACAATAAAAACAAAGCACTCTGAATGTTATTTTGATGCTTAATTTGAACTGGCAGTATATGTGTACACTGAAGAAACTGGGAAGTAAAGGTAAAATCCAGGTCAGATGGCTACATGTCTTATAGCTGTATTAAGGCAGAGCTAAGAAGGTCAGGCGAAGGCCTACTCCCTACCTACATTTTTTCCCTTCTTTCTTTCCTTGCTACTTTCCTACCTCTCTTTGTCTCCTTCATTCCTATGTTCTTTCCTTTCTCCCTTGCACTTGAACTGATGAATGTCAAATTCTGAGTAGAAGATAATGACTTCTACTTTACAATTATCCTTCTGTAGTAGGGTGGGTGAAGCAAACACCTGAGAGTTAAGAATTTTTGGCTTTAGTGCAAATATCTTAGGTAGTATATTGTGCCAGACTGCCAAGCCTGAAGTCAGGGAGGCTCATCTTCCCAAGTTCAAATCTGTTCTCAGACACTTCCTAGCTGTGTGACTCTGGGCAAGTCATTTAACCTTGTTTGCCTCAGTTTCTCTTCTGCAAAATGAGCTGGTGAAGGAAATGACAAACCCCTTCAGCATTTCTACCAAGAAAACCCCAAATGGTGTCACCAAGGGTTGGGCGTAACTAAAAAAAAAAGCAACAAGTGAACAAAAACAACACTGAAAGTAAGCCTTTAAACTGTACTAAAAGTCAAATAAACATTGTACTCCAAATCAAAAGTCCTAGATTTGAGCCCCAGATTTTCCACGTTAGCTGTGTGCCTCAGGTTAATAGTGTCATCTCTCACAGTGTCAGTTTCCTCGTCTGTAAAACGGGAAAGACGAGATGATCTTTAAGGTAGCATTCAGGCCTAACAGCCTCACAATTTGTGGGTTTGCAGGTAAGGGACTATGCTAGACACTGAATGAGGCATTTGCTACTTGATAGCAATTACCCATTGAGATAGTGAGGGGCAGAGGCCAAGACACAACTTTTCCTTGGCATCGGCTTATTGTGTACTGTAACTTTTAACTGAATGAGGAGGAACAAGAAGTAGTCCCCTCACAGCTACCTAATTTACTTAAGCAGATGTGTCAGAGAAGGCTGTTTTTCCTCTAGAAGTTAGTCAATATTTTAAAACTGAAAATAAATATAATTTCTCAGAGTCAAGGAGAAAAAAAAACACTAGCTACCTTAGATTGAAAGGTGACGAATTAAAAATTAAAAGAGAAAAACCTTTAAAGCTTTATTTAGTCTCATACCAAGTTCAAGACTATAATTTGGGAAGCTGTTTTTCTCCTTGGGGATTTAAATAAAGATGCAACCAGATTTTTTTCATGTTGGTATTTTAAATTAGATTCAGACTCTGGGAATATTACACATACTGTCCTTCATTTCTTCCTATGCTACCTTTTAAATTTATATCCATAGTTGGTGTTGCTTAGAAGGATTGAAAAAAAGGATGGTTTCAAGCCAATTAAAAGATAAAAGCCCTTACCTGTATGCAAGTGCCCCAGCAAAATGACTTTCAATGTAAGTGTCCATTACAGGTTTGAAATGATGAAATTTGCTATCTTGCAGTAAGTTTATTATGTGGACCTAAAAGAACATTGAGCTTTATTAAATTGATGCAAATCCAGTTCCTTTTGTTACCTGTAATTGAACTACTATGCTCTCAATTTCATATTTCTGAAATGCTTTTATAACAGTCATGACTGAGAGGCAAAATGATTAATATACAATTAAGGAAAAATTTATACTCACCAAAGAATCAAACACCTTTGACCCATATTTTTGAGAATTTTCATCTAAAATTCCAAATAAGGTATCCAGAGTATCTTGCAGAAACTGTTTTTCAGATGAAAATAAAATTCACAAAATGTCATTTTGTCCTTTTTGGTTTCCTCCACCCCCTTTTCACAGATATTTTTTCTCTGAATTTCTTCAAAAGGGGAAAACAAAAGTTTACCTTTACTATCTCTGAGCCATCAATTTCTTTTATTTTGGAGAGGCAGCCTGTTATCTTGTCTGGATGAGTTCTCCATTTTAGAAGATCAAGCATATCTCCTATGCAAAAATAAAAGGAAGATAAATAACCACAGGAGATCTTAGATTGTTCAACTGAAACACTCAGCTGTTAAAAACCTGAAACCCCAAACAAGCCACAACCAAACACAGAAACCAATGTAATAATGCTGTCAAGTTTAACTGGAATCCCATTAACACATCCCCTTTCTAGAACCAGGCGCTGTGTAACAAGATCCAAGTAACTAATATCATTTAGTGGAAATGGTCTTCACATTCATGGGCACATCAATTCACCAACCACACTTGTGTTTGCGTAGAGAGTAGGAACAGTTCTAACTTTGCCCGAGTGAATTAGTCAGTATTTGGAAAGCTAGACTATAGCAGGGTCCAGGCAATTCTGTGCTACAATTCCTTCATCAATTGAGTGAATAATTTTTCCCTGATCTTCTGGCCCTCTCTGGTGGTAGCAAGGCAACCTGGTGGTTGGTAACATGAAGTCAGCAGTTTAAAACTCACATGCATACTACATTTGCATGTGCACACACACACAACTATACACAACATATCTGAGCTTTAATATAAATGCACAGCGTGCAGCAGAGATGTAGAAATACTACGGTATGACTGGCTGATCTTTCAATCAGCATGAGAGGAAAGAAAACCATTTTAGCATTCAGCAAAACTGAATGAACAGAAAGGTTCACAGAGCATGCAGGAGGGATTTGCTAGGATTCAAAAATAAAACCCACATATAAGTGAGAAATTTACTTCAAAGCATTTGTTTCAGGAGAAATCTGATGGGGACTCCTTGAGACAGAAAGATATCACTAAGGGAAAAAAAAAACCCGGAGTAGTTAAGATTAAACAGGAAATTATATGTAGTGAACAAAAAGAATAAAAAACAAATACCTCAGGGAGAAGTCACAGAAAACAGACATGATCTCAAGGAGTTTGATGGAAAAACATAGAAAACACGAACAACTTCACAATGAGTTGAAAATTTATAAATGTGATGCCCTCACAGAGAAAGAGAGGCAAAAATCCTCAGGGATATAAAAGAATTGGGCAAACATATTCATTTCCTAAATTACTATATTTTAAAGAAGAGATTTATGAGTTTTCTGTAACTCCAAAGTATTTGAGCTATATTTTCAACGTTCATGTCTGAATGAACAATCCTTATGATTACAAGTAAGTCATCGTACTTTAAGTATTTTATATTTTCATAATATGCAAGAGCGCTAAAGCGACAAAAACAGACCATTTGTTTTTCCACTACTCTGCTGTCTCTTTCCATTCCCTTTATGGTACCTTTTACATTTGACCCCACTTCTGGCTGCTAAGTATGCTGTTAAAAAAAGAATTATTCCACGCTGTCATATCCCTTTACTCTTCTCTCCTTAGTCTTTTCTTTTTCCTCTGTGCCTCATGTGTACTACCAATACCTCTTCTTCATCAGTCAAGAACTGTCCTAGACAGCCCAGACATTCTGTGGAAGCATGCTCCATGTAGGTGGGGCATGGGCCAGCCAGTGCCTGGCACAGAGCACTCAAAAATACATGTTGACTATGATGGTGATAAGGGTAACTCTGGATGGAGGAGGAGAAAGGCTGAAGTGTGATTGACTCTTATAGGGATGGAAATCAAATGTCAAAAGTGATAAGTGCATCCAGGGATGCCCAAAAAGGCATTTATAATGATCATAAATTCATAGTCTCTAAAAACATGAAAAAAAACCAACAGTGAAAAATCATCTTCTGGGGCTAGAGGGAGGGACAGAAGGGAAAACTGGAGGATAATGATAGTGGATGCAAGAAAAAAAAAGTATCAATAAAGACATTTTAAAATAATACAGAAGCAAATTCATGAAAGAATACCCATGGGACAGTTTTGTTCCTACCATGCTAAACTTAGTATACACCAAAATGCTCATATGTAAAAGAAGCTCACAGACTCATATATAATCTTTTTTTCTGTTCTTTGTATGTTAAAATATTTGGTTTGATAAATAGATAATGAAAAAGATTTTTTTTTTGAAAAAGAAAATAATGTAGTCCAGTTCCTTCTGTTTACAGATAAGGAATAATCTTTTTTTCTGTTCTTTGTATGTTAAAATATTTGTCTTTGATAAATAGATAATAAAAAAGATTTTTTTAAAAAAAGAAAATAATGTAGTCCAGTTCCTTCTGTTTACAGATAAGGAAAGGATGCTCAGCAAGTGCAGGGCCCAAGACATGAACTCGGGTCTCTTTCTACCATATCACAATGAAGTAGGATGCTAATGGAATGTTTGATCAAGCAGCATTTTCTTCAAAAATGGTAGTTATTTTACATGATACGTGTAGAATGTATGAGACTTGTATCTAAGGCAATATTCAAAAATCCCTGACTATCACAGGATATCTGTGAACTAGATATCATGATCTACTACTCCAAATTAGAAATTCATTGGTTCAGTTCAGTCAGCATTGATTAATACTTTCATCACAATACATACTAGACAAGACAAAGAAAAACAAAACAAAATTATGATGGGGTACTTGCTCTCGATTTTCACTTATAATCAAGCCAAGTAGGTGGCATACTGGGTAGAGTGCTGGCCTTGGAATCAGGAAGACCTGAGCTCATATTCAGCACCAGACACTTATGAGCCATGTGACCTGGGACAAGTCACTTTAACCTCTCTTAGTCTTATTTACAAACTAGGGATAGTAATAGCACTGACCTCAGAAAGTTGTGATGTGGATCAAATGAGATAATGTATGTAAAGTGCTTTACAAATACCTAAGTGGTATAAAGATGTTAATTATTCTTCTTGCTGGAAGAACAGAAAACACATCTAGCATATTTCCATGGCTCTTGAAATTTCATTAAGCTTTCTATAATAATGCCAAGCAATTACATTTATTGGAAAATCTACATGACTAAGAACCTGCATTTCTATCTTAATTTGCATAATAGTTATTTGCGTACATGCTGACCAACTGTTACCAACAGGTAGATAAGCTTTAAAACCCTGGAAGTCGCAGGATCCCCTCCCTACCCCAGACCACTGGTCCTGATGTCAGCCCAGTGCCTGCAAAAATCATCTGGGGAACCAGTCCATGAGGAAAAAGGGCTAACTATCCTTACCAACTGGCAACCACTTCCTAATCTGTAGGTCTGGTAAGCCAACCTAGCTGAGTTAGCAGAGTACCCTGAGGAAAAGACAGAAGCAGCATAAGCCAGTTAAGTCACTACTACCTTAACAACCACCGGCCCTTGGATCATGACAGAGACAGTTGAGGATCCTGAAACCCAAAGCCTCAGAAATGGCAGTGCCCTACAAGTGACTTTCTTCACTTCCATCCTGAGCCCCAAAGCCATCACTGAAGACAGCAAGGGTTCTACTTTCCTCTCCTTCGTCAACACCAAATGCCAACTAATTGCCAGTGATGGAAGGCCAACCCAAAAGCCCTGGGAGTAGCAGCACCTCTATTCCCCGCCCTCCCCCCAAAAAAAACATTGTCCTGCTTCTAGTTCATCATCCAAGGAAGCAACTTCCATGAGATGTGATCTGGCAACCACAGATGCCACAACTACCAAAGGCCCGGAAAAGGATGTTCTTGCCTTTAAAGTCCCTGGCACTGTCAAAGGCTTCTGCACCAGAAAACTAATGACCTTAAAGATGATGCATTGCCATTTGCATCATAAGGATCATGACACCATTCCACCTTACTTACAGCTGACACCTTCTATGCTTCCCCATTAGAATGTGATCTCCTTGAGACCAAATGCAGTGATATCTGTAGCACTCAGTACAATATCCAACACACAGTAGGTGCTATATAAATGCCTATTCCCTCCCTCCCCCTTCCCTTCCTTGAGAGTAATGTCTGTCTTAATTTTGATTTATATCCCCAGTGCTTAGCATGGTGATGACACAGAAAGCCTTGCTAAATGCTTTTTCATTCATTCATTCACATCATTCCATCATCCCTCCTATGAGACTGTAAGCATCTGTAGTCAGGAGGCATATTTCAGTTATCTATCTCTCCCTACACCTAGTGCAGTGACATAACAAATGCTTAATAAGATGTCTGTGTGAGCTTTCATGTTATAAATAAGATTCATTTCTTTCCCAAACATAGTAGGATTAAATGTGAAATTGTTCCATGCTAACATTATTCCTATTCCTATCATTTAAATGGTATTAAATGAAACAGAAAGAATGGCATTGGGGTATACATTCTGCATGATCACTTCCCTTCCCCCCTTCTTCTATTCAAAATATATTACTCATTTCCTGCTTATTTTCATCTGGTTGTCTTCTTAAATGGACAAGTTTAATTAAGGCCAAAAATTATAATTTAGCATTTGTGAGGCTTCAATTGTATTCAAAATAGACTCAGCCTTCAACAGAGGCAGACTTCCAATACTTTAATCCCACGTATCCCATATTATGTTTATATCTACCTGTAAATGTTGTTTTCCTCTTACAAAATGCAGCTGTTAATTATCAGCCCCTCAGTGTTGATCAGTGCTCAGTACCTATCTAAAATACTAACATTAATATCCTTATCCTAGAAATAATCATATATAATCCTAGGTCATTTATGGTAGAGAATTGATTATTGGTGAAGGTATTTCTAAAAATCACCACTATGTATAAGGTTAGAGGTACTTTATAACACTTTACTGGGGGACGTGGTGCAATTTAATTAAATGCCAACTCAGCCTAAGGGACAGGCACATGCTTAATTTACCCAGGATGAACAGATATCCTTTAATGGATGAAGTGGATAAAAGGGTGATTCAGTCTATAACCTTCACAGGGGCAGACTGATGGCCCTCATAAAAATTCATGAAGGATGGTAAATGTTTTGCACTTATTTACAAAGTTGCACCAATGGAGACTTTAGTTAATTGGAGATAGACCCTGAAAAGCATCATGGCATCTTAGATAAAGGGTCAGCTTTGGAGTTAGCAAGACCTGTATTCGAGTTGTCCCTTTGACACACAGAGTTATATAACACATCAATTCTTAGGGCTCGAGGCTCTAGTACATTGTAAATTACATATGAGCTGAGAGAGACAGATAGCAGGCACTTTTCAAGTTCAATGAAAATAAAACATGAAGCAGATCTGGAGAGAAACGAATAAAAAATGTAGAAAACTATTGAGAATTCAACATATATGTGTGTGTGCGTCTGTATATATATGTATACGTATGTGTGTGTGTGTGTGTGTGTGTGTGTGCATTCTGCACCAAAAAGGAAAGGCAATTCAAAGTTGTTCAGTACTGTAGCATTATGTTTCATCCCCCATACCCCTCACCCTGCCAAACAGATAAACCTTTTTTTATTATGAATGATGGATCATGGAACAGTAAAAAGATAAAAGGAAAAACACCAGTATCTATACATAGAAGTATTTTTTTGAAAAACCGTATCTTATAATATGTGGGTTGTTTTGTCAGTATAATGAATCTGCCTTATTAGTCTGCCATTCATGATGCAAGCCAGACATGAAAAGCTCAAAAAAAAAATCATTTACCTCCTTGAGTACAGACATTGTTTCCATAATGATCTACCAAGAAGATGGGCTTGCTTTATTAATCATAACTTGCTAAACAATCAATGACATAAAATGTAATGTTAGAACAGAAAAGCAATATCCATCTAATTAAACAAAACCAGCCTTTTATTCAGAAGCTGGCAATAAGCTCTGGATAAGGGACCATAAAACAACAGATTAAGGTGGTGCCTCCTTTGTTCTCCCTTGTTTTGAAGCAGCTGGGTTTTGATCACTTAGTCTAAGGGTTCTACATTTGGTTTCCAATGTTGAGCTAATTTTAGAGCCATTCTTAAATTGTGTATGCCTGATGGATCACTGAGCCCCAGTTGTTTCCATCTTATTAGAAAAGGCACAGACAAAAGGAGCAACCAGATCTTCTAGTGCACAATCCTTAAATATTTCAGTGTTTATCTGGAAATGTCATTTATAAATTCACTGGAACAAATAGTTTTCAAAGAACCCACCTACCATTCTGTGTGAGTTTAGTGGAACAGAGGAAAGAGGTGATCCAAAAGGACTCTTTAGTGGCTTTTATTGCTTGATTATTGGTCCCAAGGAGACTGGCCTTGGAAAAAGGAAGTCTGAGGTAGCGACTAGAATCCTGAAGGTTTGTATTTTCTTCACACTGTTTAAAAACAAAAGAAAAAAGAAACTAAATAATTTTTTTT
The DNA here is from genome assembly GCF_011100635.1 of Trichosurus vulpecula. NCBI lineage: Eukaryota > Metazoa > Chordata > Mammalia > Diprotodontia > Phalangeridae > Trichosurus > Trichosurus vulpecula. Next base: position 140,352,242 of record NC_050577.1, on the reverse strand, counting down.
TCCCAAAGTAGAACTACAAATGACATTTGACTTAAAAGAAAAAAAGAAAGAAACCCTTCCTCCCCCACCCCCAAAAAAGTATGGCTTGTTTTACCATGACTTCAACAATTAACACAAAGGGTTCCTAAGAAATTCTTCCATCCTGAAACAGCTAATTGACCTGGTGAAATGTCAATGATTTTGTGCTTGCTTTGGCAGTACATTTACTAAAATTTGAACAATACAGGGAAGACTGGTATGGCCTCTGTGCAAGGACAACAAGAAAATTTGTGAAATGTGTTCTGTATGCTTCCTTAATGGCAGGGCAGAGGGAGGTGGGAGGGAGAGAAATTGGAGCTGAAAATAAAGTTGAATATAAAAAGAAAGAACTTAAATGATTTCAAGTGCAAATTTTACAGGCTTGTAATGAGACTAGCTCTTTAATGAGGCCCAATTACTTTATAAGAAGAGCACATCTGTGTGTAGATTAAAACTGCTTTAGAAACATTCAGTCACAATAGAATCCACAACACTTTAAAGTATGGGATCTCCTAAATGTCTCTGGAACATTTGTACATATTTTAAAATTAATTTCATCAGTTCATCAGGAACATTAAATCTTTTAGCTAGTTTCAAAAATTGTGCTCAGAACATTATACATAAGACATTTTGCCCCTAAGAATGAAAACTTACTATTTTATTAAGCTGTGATAAACTACCTCCAAAAATACTCCATGCACTTTCAAACTAAAATGACAAATGACTTTAAGGGGCACAAGGACCCATTCAGAATAACTCTGTGCTGGCTCAGATAATTAAAAAAAAAATTCTTGCCTAGCTTGGACACTTCCATGGCCACAGCCCTAAAATCTTGATAATTTCCCATTAATTGTGCAAACTTCATTCATGGTTTTATAAATGACAAAAGAATTCCCTTAGGTGAAAAAAATCATCCCATAGAAGTGTTATACGTGATGAGACTGCGAATGAGAGTGCAAATAAGAGTAATAGTGAGAGAAAGAGAGCACTTCTGATGAACTACACATTTTGCTTTTGAGGTTTAACTGAGGCTAAAAAAAATTTCTATATTAGTCATGTTGTGAAAGCAAACAAAAAAAACCCAAGAAAGTAAAGAAAAACTGCTTCAATCTGCATTTTGACACCATCAGTTTTCTCTGGAGGTGGATAGCATTTTTCATCATAAATACTTCATAATTATCTTGGATCATTGTATTGCTGAGATTGCTAAGTTGATCACAGTTGATCATTATACAATATTGCTGTTACTATATATTGTGTTCTTCTATTTTTGCTCATTTCACTTTACATTAGGTCACGTAAGTCTTTCCAGATTTTTCCAGAATTGTCCTGCTCGTCATTTGTTATAGCACAACAGTATTCCACCACGATCATATACAACAGCTTGTTCATCCATGCCCCAACTGATGCACATACCCTCGATTTCCAAATCTTTGCCACCACTAAAAAAGCTGCTATAAATATTTTTGTGTATATAGTTCCTTTTTATTTTTTTTCTCTCTCTGGGATACAGACTTAGTAGTGTACTATTTGGTCAAAGGGTATGCATGGTTCTATAGCCCTCTGGGCATATTAAGTAAGGCTTTCAAGACCAAGAGCTGAATTGCAGTAAATTGCTAGTTAGGATGAGGACATCAAGAATAGTAGGCAAGGTAGATATATTGATAAAGGTTAGATATGAATTGATAAAGCATATAGAAAGTGCTCACTATGAGCCGGTCACAAAGTTAGGTGCTGGAGACCCAAATACAAGCAAAGGAGACTGACCATCCCTATGCTCAAGGAGCTTATATTTTAATGAAGAGAGAGAACACAAAAGGAAGAGCTAGAAAGTAAAAGGCACGAGGGAGAGGAGGAGGTTACTCAGGAAAGGCTGTTAGAAAGCGAAAGGTGAAGTTTAGAGAAGAGTGGAGTCAGTAGTGCCATGACCATCCTGAGCACCCCATTAAATGATGATCTTAGCTAGAGAGACTTGCCAGTTAGGAGAACGGGGCCTCAGGATGGAGCCATGTCCAAGGTGGAAAGGTGCCAAGAGGGTAAAGACAAAGAGTGAGGAGTGCAGCTGGGAATGATAGAGGGACGTTATGAGTAAAATGATTTCACATTTTACATTCATAGGACCTGGTCAAGATATACAGAAAACATTTTAACATGACTCATGTGCTATACTTGATTGTGTTTCCTAAATGGCTCACAGAGACACTGGAAGTTTAGTAATAACTGTCCGAATACTATAATTTTTCCATGTTTTTGGCTCTAGCTGATAATCTGTATTTCAAAAACATCCATGTGGTATACTGATAAAGCATTCAGTATTGGGGGATTAAGGAAGGCCATGATAAAGTGTTCCTGAAAAAAAAAAGATAATTGTGATTTTGAAATAGCCATCCACATCAGGGGCTACAGTGGTCTGTGTCCTAATGTCAATGTCGGTCTCAAGCAAGTTTAAAAAGTGAGACAAATGTCTAGAAATTGCCCTGCAAGTACAAATGTATACTTTGAAGTTGTGAAGGTGATGTTATAAAATGAAGATGTTAACTATAGGGAGCTAAGTTGAGTAGGGACGAATGGTTGAGTGGTAAATGAACACTGAGAACCAGAAATAGATATGGAGAGCAGGAAGTTGGAGAGGCAAAACTAGAAAAAGGTGAATAAGGATAAATGAAATAAAGGTGGGGAGATAGCAACATGGAGACCTAAGATGGTAGGTCTAACAGGAGAGGACCACAGAACCTGTTAGACCCATTCTTAAGACAGAAAGAAGAAAAGAAAATGCAAAATGCATTAAGAAAAAGAGCACTGGTCATGTCACAAGATGGGGAACAAATCGAGGCTGGTATGATAGAACTGTCAGGAATTAAGGACAGGGATAAATGAGCCATATGCATGAAGGAGAAGGCCTTCTCACTGAGGTTGTTAACCAGAAGTCATAAGAGTGGCTTTGGAACACATAGAATCTTACTCCTTGAAGGTTAAAAGGCTTACTAAAGAAGCAGATTAATTCAGGACTAGAGATTAGTGAGAGGTTTAGCTAAGAAGAAGACAAGACAGGATGAATGGGAAAATCTTCATACATGATTATTCCGAGATGCAGCAGGACTAGTGTTGGGGAGTGCTTGCAAATCTCAGCCTAAGCTTGTTTAACAACATGAAACCATATCAATGGTAACCCTAAGTGGTATACTGTTAGTTCATCATGCTACAATAAAGTTTAGTTATGTGCCAAAACTGTCGGTTTGCTGGAGAAGGGAAGGGGAAGAAGAGTGGCAGAGATGGGAGAGAAGGATAAGTAAAGCAGATAGATTAAGCATTTATTAAGCTCATACTGTATGCTAGGTACTACACTAAGCGAGGGGAATACAAATATAGGCAAAAAAGGGAAGGTGGAAAAGGAGAGAAAGAAAGAGGGAGATAATGAGGAGGATGGATGAAGGAAAGGAGGGAGAAAGCACAAATGGGAAGAGTGTAGGGTGAGGGAACAAGAGTGAAGGAAAAGATAGAGAGGGGGGAGAGAGATCTGAGGAGAGAGAAGCAGGACATGAAGCCAAAAGACGGATTTTCATGGGACAAATACCCTTCCCTTCTGTCTTTTTTTTTTATATACATGCCGGATATGAGAAATGAAGAGGTAGTCCATGGTTCCACCATGAGCAGTAAATGAAATATGAAACCCTATTTCATCACAAAAGCACTCAAAGATTTGTTCCTGTACATGATTAACATTAAAAAGAATGCCACAGTTTCATGAATTTTCTTATAACTCAAAGAAATCTTACCCCTCTGGAGACCAAAAGAAGACTAAAGAAGTCACTGGAGCCAGGCTGGAGGCTAGTTTCAATTTTTATTCTCCATTTACATAATCTCCTTAGTAAAATTTCTACATATCTCCTCTTCCCTGGCTCTTTGTTTTTGACATGTAAGAAGGTAATGAATCATTTCTAAAGGTGTGACCAATTATTTTAGAAACATTACAAAACAAGAAGAGAAATACCTATTGCTTTCCTCACAAACCAGAGTTATTCATTCACTTGCCAAGTGCATATCAGGGGGAGAAATTTTAAATCTGGATTCTAATTAATATACCTATTAATGAATTTTGATCAAAAGTGGGCAAAGTTCTAAAAAACAACTTGGAATCATATAAGAAAAGTTACTAAACTGTCCATATTCTCTTATCCAGAGATTTTGTTCTTGGGACTTTTCTTGTATGTTTCTGAATTCTTTCTATGTCATTCATTATCAGTATTTTTCTGAATATTTTTGTACATGTCAATTTCTTGTTGTAGTCAAAAATATTTAGAAAAACACTAATAATGATTTCTTAAAAATTCAGGATAAAAAAATATGTACCCAACCATTGGGGAACATATAAAGAAATTATAGGACATTACACAATGGAATATTTCTGGAACATAATGAATGACATAGAAAGAATTCAAAAACATATGGTAAGAGTTGCAAAGAGGGATATAAAACAAATTTAGAAACTAGAACCAAAAGCACAATAGGAAGAAAAACAAGCTTTTATTTAGCATCTACCACGTGCCAGACATTGTACTAAGCATTTTACAATTATTGTCCCATTTATTTTCACAATAACCCTGTGAGGCAGGTGCTGTTATTTTCCCCATTTTACAGTTGAGGAAACTGAGGCAAAAAGAAGTTAAGTTACTTGCCCAATGGTGACACCATTATTATATGTCTTAGGTTGAATCTGAAGTTAGGTCTTCCTAACTACAGGCCCAGCACATTACCCATTACCACCTACCTGCCTAATATATAGAATATCATGACAAGTCAGCACTAAACGGGAAGAAACTCCTATTCAGATACAATAGTGAATGGCAGAAGCCTCTGTTCAAAGCTAAAGGATACACTCCTCCTATTCATTTCACAAATGATAAAATAGTTTTGAGAAGAATGCATTATATATAAAGGGCTGTTAGATGTTGGAAAATATCTTCATTATTGAAACAAAATACATCAATTTTTTTTTAATTTTTGAAAAAAAAGTGGATTGTTGGTAATATTTGCTAGGTATTTTCCAGACTAGCTTATAGGATCACAGATCCAGAGTTAACCTGGAGTGACTGCAGAATTACAGATTAAAATCGGCAAAGGACTTCAGACATCACTGAGTCCAACCCCTCATGTTACAGTTGAGGAGACTGAGGACAAGGAAAGTTAAATAACTTGCTCAAAGTCACCCAGGAAGTAAATGGCAGAGCAAGGATTCGAACCTAGGTCCTCTGATTCTAGACTCACGGCTTTCTGCACTGTACAACACTGCCTAAAATGCACTGCAAACTCTTAGAATTGGAAGGGGTCTTAGTTGTCATCTAGTTCAGAGACCCAAACCCTAGTTCGGTAGTAACCAGATTAAAATGTAACTGGGAAACTTTTTTTAAAAATTCAATGCAAGAAAGATAATGTTAATTTGTGTTTTTCTAAGTCAGTTTTCAGCTTGCCAGGATCCATTTCTATTTTGAATTTGATACCTCTGATCTAGACCAATCTCCTCCCCTCAAATAAAGATAAAACTTTGGTATTAAAAAATTTTTTAAATGTTGTATGTAAAGATACTTTTACTACATTCTATTTTTCTTAGCAATATTTCTGATTAACAACCTGGTAAATAACCTGATATTAGAAAATTTTGTAACTTTTTCCTTTTTTCTGAATACTACACCAGAGATTTATTTACTATGACATTGCAAAAAGCCTTAATATACCATGATGATTATAGAGTTCTTCACAGGTCACTGAATTCTAATTGACTTTACCTTGTGTACGATGAGCTCATGTGTGCCATCTGGAAGGGTCCTACCATCTTCTTGCATCAGAGGAACAAAAGAGAAGCCAAATAACTTTTTCTCACCTTTCTCTTTTGCTGTGTTAAAAAAAAATTAAGAGGAATTATACACTTAAATAATTCAGCATAAGTAAATATCTGTGTGTTCAAACTTTACGTTCATGGACATGAAATTACAAAAAACAATCATAGAATTGTGAAGAAGAAACGAAGACGACTACCTTATCTAGCAAGGCCATAAGGACCTATATTAGCCAAACTCTGCCCCCTAGCTGTTGTAGAGAGTGATCTTGACAACAAAAGTAAATGACTTCAATGCTTTGAGCCACTAGCTTGGCTTCTACTAGCCTAGATTGTGGCACAGAATTTCTCCTTCACTTGGGAATATGAAAGGACAATGAAGCAGACTGTTGTCAGAAAGACATTACATTTTCATGATATGTTAAGTATTCTTCGAAGCTTCATTAGTGCCACGGTTGTTGTTGTTGTCGAGTCATTTCAGTTGTGTCTGACTCTTTGTGACCTCATTTGGGGTTTTCTTGGCAAAGACATGAAGTGGTTTTGCATTTCCTTCTCCGGTCCATTTTACAGATGAGGAAACTGAGGTAAACCAGGTTAAGTGACTTGCCCAGCGTCACACTGCTGGTAACTGTCTGAGGTCGGATTTGAACTTGGGAAGATGAGTGTTCCTGACTTCAGGCTCTGGCACTCTATCCATTACATCACCTAGCTGCTCCAATCATTTAGTAAATGATTCTGAGGCAATATGATTCGTTGAAAAAGCAATGGATAATGCGGGTCAAAAGTGGGGTCAAAATTCCTGCTCTGCCTGTGTGACCATGGGCAAGTCAATTAACCTCTCTGGCCTTAGTCTGTTTAACTGTAAAATGAGAAGGTTGAACTCAATGATCTCTATGTCCCTTTGAAGATTTAAACCTATGATCCTATAATCACCCTAATCAAACTCTGAAGGCCAGAAAGGATCAATGTGTTTTCTAAACACACCAAACTTACTCCCCAAGATAAAACAAGGATTGGAATGATATTATTTTGTGGCCTTGATTCTTCCTTCACTTTCTGGTACAAAAAGAATAACTCTCCAATGCATGAGATGTTATCAGAAGAATTATTTTCAGAGTTATCTTGTCCAAGTTTAGTTGTAGACATAATTCGACAAATTCAATAACAACTAACATTTATATAGTGCTGGTCCCAGCACTAGGTGCTTTACAATTATCTCATTGTGATCCTCACAACCTCCAGAGAGACAGGCACTATTATTATCATCCCTATTCTATAGATAAGAAAACAAAGGCAGAGCTGTCCAGATTTACACAGTTGGTATCTGAAGTAAAATCTGAACTCAGCTCTTCTTGACTCCGAGCCTGAAACTTTATCTACTATACCCCCTAACTTCCTCTAAATACATACTGAGCACAGGAGTGAGAAATAAAGATGAATAAGACACAGCTCATGATGGGTTTTTTTTAGTAATTTAGCAATGAGAATAAATTATGATCACAAAGAAACATGGCACATGCATGAGAGACACAAAGTGCTAGGAGAGTTCATGAGAGGAAAGGGCTACATTTGGCTAAGGGAAACCAAAATTGACTTTGATGAAGAAGTGGTATTGGAGCTGGACGAGTGGGATTTCAGCTAGTGGAAATAGAGGGGGAGCACAGTCTAGTTTGAAGGAACATTATGGGCAATGAGACCATCATGGGACCCAAAATTGGAAAAGTGTGGGGCATGTTTGGGGAATGCGGAAGAGTTCAATTTGGCTTTTGCATAGGTCATGTGAAAGGAAATAACATGAGTTAAAGCTGAAAAGATAAGTTGGAGTTAGATTATGGAGGGACCTGAAGGCTAAGGAATCATTGGCTCCACCAAGGTCTTACACTCACGCCTCATGCAGGTAGTTACCTTGGGTTCTTGAAGGCTCTTCTAGCTAAATTCAAGTTTTGCCAGTCCTTACTAAACTGAAAATAATAGGCACACACTGACAAATTCAAGCTTGTGGCCGTCTTAGCTAATTCAGAGTCTCTTTACTTGCAGTTTTGCCTCACGAAGACCACCTAGGAGGAGTGGCAATTATGTCAAACTTGTGACCCCATTTGGGGTTTTCTTGGCAAAGATATTAAAGTAGTTTGCCATATCTTATTCCAGCTCATTTTCCAGATGAGGAAACTGAGGCAAACAGGGCTAAGTGACTTGCCCGGGGTCACACAGCTAGTGTCTGAGGCCAGATTTGAACTTTGGAAGAAGTCTTTCTGACTCCAGGCCTGGCATTCTATCCACTGTACCACCTAGCTGCCCCATTTAATCAGAGTACCACTTTGAGTAACAAAAGTGACCTTCTTTGCAAAAAAGTTCTCACATAGTATTCAGCATAATTCTATTAAGTAGTCATTTTGAAAGGCTAACTTTGGTTCCTAAAGCTAAGAAATGCCAGAAAACTGGAGGTGAAATGAGGTTTCACTTTAAAAACCAAAACACTAATTTCCCCCATTCAAGATAGACAGGATCAGAAAGAAATAAAGGAAATAAAGTTAACCAGATCCACAAAAACAAAGCTCCCTGGGGAGATATTTCTATGTCAAATGGTATTTTCAGGTATAGAACTTCTGACTTAGAAGGAAAACATTTACTGAGAAAGTAATTTTGAGAGTGTGTTCCACCATTTTTCATTATTGTCTCTCATGACACGCATTTGACCCAGATGTTTTTTAAATATTAAAGGTATCAAAGTGAGGAAAACTAGCAAAGAGATTACATCAAGGTTATAAAAGGCTTCCTCCTATTTACAATACATTCTTTAAAACAAACAAACAAACAAAATTAAGCAAGCAAACACATTAAGACAAGACTATAATTCTGCCCAATTGTATGAGGTCTTCATAAAGGAGCACCACTTGAGACATGAGGGATAAAGAAACTCTCTTGTTTTCCTTTTGGTAGCATGAATCCAGCACCTTAACTTCTGAATCATTATAAACTTCTGCACAGAATTATCCCTGCACTTCTTTCCGGCCTAATCAGGAGGAAATGATATCCTAGCCAGGGAGAAAATGAAGATGAAAGAGAGGGGATGACTGATGGGGCTAGCTCCTGTAAAAGATAGGATAGGATGGAATTGAGGCCACTAACAGAAAGTCAAAGACAAGGGCCAATTCTTTCTTGGACACAGGAATGGAGATAAGGATAAAGATATAACAGAGTTTTGAGGGGTGGAGAAAGGAATATGATTGAATTCACAATGAATAGCCTGAAATTTCTTAGGAAAGCAGGAGGCAAAGACATCTGCTGGTAGGAGGGGACAGGGGATTGAAAAGAGGTTTGGAATATAATAAACATATCTGCAGTAGAGAATATTGGATAATATGACTTTTTATTGGATCCCATCAGCCTAGGATATGATTTCTTTCAGTGCCTGAAAGCAGAGGACAGTGGAGGTGATGTGGGTCACCCAGGGTAGAAGTGAGCCAAAAATGGTGATAGGGTGAGTGGTTAAGGGTGGAGCTCTTCCTGGCACATTCTACAGAACATGTTCAGACCTTCCCTGCCTGGTTCCAATCTAATATGTGGAACTTCAGAAGCCTGTTTTGAAATTTTGGAATACCAAGAGGTTGGTACTATTCGGTAAGAAAATCTACGTGGTTGTGAAACTGAAAGAATCAAGAGTCAGGAGGCAGTAAGCAGAAATGGGGTTCAAATAGAGGAGGGATTACCCCCAATCTTTCCACAACTGCAGTGAGCTGCCAGGTGAGGGCCAAGGGGAGAAGGGCAGCTGGATACCACGTCACTTCCCCACTCATGGAACTAACATTCTTTTTCTTTTTGAGGTAATTGGGGTAAAATGAGTTGCCCAAGGTCACACAGCTAGTAAGTGTTGAGTATCTTAAGCCACATTTGAACTCAGGTCCTCTTGACTCCAGGGCCAGTGCTCTGCTCACCGTGCCACCTAGCTGCCCCCTCACATTCTAATAAGAGAGACAACACGTACATAAGATATACACAGAAAAGATGGAAACAATCTTAGAGAAGAAACAGTAACTGGGGGACCTAGAAGGGCCACCTATAGGAGGTGGGATTTGAGTTATCTTAAAGGAATCCAGGTATTCTAAGAGATAGAGGTACAGAGGAGGAGGATTCTACTCATGCGGACAGAAAATGGAGTATCATAAAAGGGAACAGGAAGAATGCTACTGTAACTCGTTTATTAAGTACATGTAGAGGAGAATAATGTAAGAAAACTAAAAAGTTAGGAGGGTACCAGATTATGTTTGGCTTTACAGGCCCAAGTGAGGACTTTTTACTTGCTTCTAGAGCTAATATGGAACCACTAGAATTTATTGAGGGGACGAGTGATGTAGTTAGACCTCGCCCAGAATCACCCAACTAGTGTCTGAGGCCAGATTTGGATACGGTTGCTATATACTGCTACCTGGACTGCCTCAGTAGAATGAAGGCTCCTTGAGGGCAGGAACTTTTTCAATATTATCTCTGTAGCCATACCACCGAGCTGACTTGCAAACAGTAGGCACTTAATAAATCTTCAATGAATTGAACTAGGTAAGGATCTTCCTTAACCAAAAGCTAGTGATCCATGTTTTTCCTTTTATAATCATCATCATCGTCACTGCCATCACACTGTCATCAGAACTCACCCTATATAGCGCTTTAAGGTTTGCAGAGTATTTCACATATTTCATCTAATTTGTTGCTCACAACTGTTACAACATACGTGCTGTTATCATGCCCATTTTAGAGATGAGAAAATGGAAGAACAGAGATTAAGTGACTTACTTTAGGATCACACAACTAATAAGTTTCCGAGGAGGAAATCAAATTCAGGTCTTCCTGGCTCCAAGTCCACAGCTCCATACACTATGCCACACTTTACCATACTTCTAGTCTCCTCTTAGGCAGTAAGACTCTAGAGAACTTTGAAAATGGCAGTTATAGCCAACTAGTTTCATTTCTTTAGATGTGCTCTGAGATTCTGTGAAGTGTTTGCTCTGGTTTACAGATGGGGAGATTTGAATGCCAGTAGAACATGGGGGTAAAGATACCAAATGAAGAGTTAAAAATATAAGGCTCAGGAGAGAGGTTTTAAATAGACATACAGAGTTGGGAGTCATTTACATGGAGGAGATGATTGAAGTTAACAGAGTAGAAGATTCTCACCAAGAAACAGGGTTTAAGGGGAAAAACTACAAGGGCATTTTTAGGGGCACACCCACATTTAGGGAGTTTTAGGAGAAAGAAGACTCAGTGAAAAAGACCCAAAAGGAGTGTTGAGAGATGTAGAAGTTGATGAAGAAGAGTAAAAGAAAGAAAAAATCCAAGAGAAGAAAAAGTATAAAAATCAATAGCATTAAATGGATCTGTTGCTTATGCTCTTTTCCTATAGACCAGATCAGGGGCTCTTAACTTTTTCGTTATGTTATAGACCCCATTGGCAACCTCTGAAGTATATAGATCCTTCCATTGAATGTTTTTAAATAATTGAAGAAAAAAATTTAATTCTGGTGAGAGGTCATTGAAAATAAAGACGTATTTTTTTAACTGTTCAAGTTCATGGACCTGCTGAAATCTATCCACAAACCTCTAGGGAAATCTGTGGCTCCCAGGTTAAGAATCCCTGAACTAGCTAGAAACCTGTTCTATCTTTAAGACTATGAATCTTTAAATTTCCCTAGCTTTGTTATTTTGCAAAAGTGTTTGTATCTGCACGCACACGCACACACACCTGGTATATGTCAGGGAAGGCTGAGGGGAATGAGGTATAAGCAGAGTGGTGTGTGGATTAGGAAAACAGAGCAAAATAATCAGTAATAATGGCAACAGAGGCAAATTACTAAACCTTCCTGGGTTTTATCTACAAAATGAGGTGCTTAGATAACAAGATTTCTAAAGTCCTTTCTAGCCTTAATATCCTGTAATTCTATAATTTCTTTGTTTTTTCCTTTTTTTTTTTAATTCTATAATTTCAACTTCAAAAATGACTAGGGAAAAATTACAGAGCAATGTTGATGTTGTAGCTGTAGTAGTGGTAGTGGTAGGGGTAGTGGTAGTGGTTGTGGTTGTGGTTGTGGTAGCAGTAGAGGTAGTAGTTACTAGTAGTAGTAGTAATAGAAGTAGTAATAGTAGTAATGACATCTAGGTAGCATTTTACATTTTCAAAGCCCTATATGTATATCATTTATCTATCTTCACACCCTCATAAAGTAGGTATTACTGTTATCCTCATCTTGTAGAAAACAAGCTGAGCTTGGGTTTATTTAAATAGCTTACCTGAGCTCACTCAGGTCCTAAGTTTCTGAGATGGCATTTGAATTCAGTTCACTATGCACCCAGACTCTCTACTCCACACAAAGCCTCTACAAAGCTTACGCAGCTAGGCTCTGTCTCCTAATGACCTCATATACTAGAAGAGATGCTCATAAAAGACTCAATAGAGACCACTAATCATAATGGTTGCTGCATGAGCGCTTACTTTGGCATCTATCAAATTATGAAGAACTATGCAGTACCAACCTTGTTGTCTTATCATTTTATATCGAATCTGTTTCTTTCTGTAAGATGTCTGGTGGTATTAGTTATAATAGCAGGTATTTATGCAGTGCTTTAAGGTTTGCAAAGCACTTTACGTATGTGGTCTCATTTTATCCTCATATCAATCGTAGAAGCTAGGTGCTATTATAATCAGAGTCATACAGTCCAGTGAAAAGAGGGCTAAATGAGGAGTCAGTTTAAATCACCTTTTGCTACCTATTTACCTGTGTGACCTTGGAAAGTCAATGAAATTATCTGGGACTTATTTAACTTATTAGTAAAATGAGAAGGTTGAACTCAATTGCCTTTAAGGTATCTTGTAGCTCTAAGTCTATGATTCTGATTATCTGCATTTTATAGATGAGGAAACAAGTTCAGAGAAGTTGTATGACTTGCCCATGGTTACAGAGCTAATAAGTTTCAAAGACAGATTTGAACCCATATCCCCCCACTCTAAAGTACCACTTATTCCACTTTTCCACACTGCTTCTAGTCCCCCACCATATATCTGTTTTGTCTGAACCCCTCCATAAAGGGTTTCCACAGATTGAGAAGTTTGGGAAACTCACCTACAAATAAAGAACCCATCCAAATAAAGATCCTTTTCACAAGACACTTGCCTTCTTTCCACCCTACCTCAGAGTATTTACCCAGTTTACTCACTTTGCAGACTTCCCTGACAAGACAAGGCAACATAATTAATTATACTCAATTCTTACTGGAACAATGTCGGAACTCAAAGCGGATGTGGGCGCCTCTGAATTTATCCACAGGAATGGGGAGTTTCAGCAGTTCAGACCATCTGGGACTGTTGTTGTGGTAAAGTACAAAGGAGTGGAACTCATTAGCTGGTGGCTCGCCAGAGCCAAAGGAGATAAAATCCTAACAAAAGAAACAAATAGGTTAAAGACAGCTTCATTTTCAAATTACTTTGAAGTCAGCAGAGCAATTACTTTTCTCTATGTATGTATCTGTTCCCCATGTTCGCCTTTCATGTAAAGTGACCTTCTTCCTTTTTGGGTAAGACAGCTATACCTGCTAGCAAGTGGCCATCTGCTTAACCCTACCAAACAGAAGCTCATTGTTTTAAAAGATATGTCTCTTTTACTTATATTAATCTGGGAATTCTTACTCTTTTTGGTATCATGGACCCCTTTGGAAGTCTAATAAAGCCTGTTGTTGCAATTGTCTGTTGTTGAGTTGTCTATTTATGTCTCCATGGACCATTCCATGCCAATATTGTCCATGGGGTTTTCTTGCAAAGATACTGGAGTGGTCTGCCATTTCTTCCTCCAGTGGATTAAGGCAAACACAAGCTAAGTGATTTGCCCAAGGTCACATAGCTGGTGAGTGTCTGAGGCCAAATATGAACTCGGGTCTCCATCCACTAGGCCAGCTACCTGCCTCTCTTTAGCTGGTAAAGCCTACAAACCATTTTTAACCATCTAAAGGCCTAGGGTTTCTAAGAAAATCAATTCCACTGAAATAAAATCATCAAAAATTTCACATGGAAATAGGTTTTGCATGATTGCACATATATAACCTATATAAAACTGCTTACTGTCTCACGAAGGAAGAAGGTAAGGGAGGGAGAGAAGGAGAAAATTTGGAAATCAAAATTGTTTTTTCAAAAAAAGAATGTTAAAAATTGTCTTACATGTAATTGGGGGGAAAAATAAAATATTTTAAAACATTTTTCATAAGTACATAGACTCTCGATTAAGAACTCCTATATTAAAAAAGACAATAATGTGTTAGACAAAGAGCTTAACTATATATACTATGTCATTTTCTAAAGGAGATGCTTAAAAAAGGATGATGTGCCTCAGTTGGGGAATTAATAAGACGCTGGAATAGTTCTATCATATGAACAAGTAACTGTAGTCTCCAATCACACAGGGACAACTTTTAGGGTCCAGGTAAATGTTTCTGACACTAAAGAAACTTTCTAATAAAAAGATGTACCATCCTATCTTTCTGGGAAAAGTACAGAAGAGCAACATTGATAGATTTTTAAAAACAGTTTTTCTGGGGTTACTAAAGTGAGTCAAGTGTCTATCCATGACAACCATGAGAAAACAGATTAGAGTCAGGGAGAGAAGAAATGCATGCCCCTAAATAACTAAAAATAAGGCATGTTTAAGTAATGATTGCTACATAAACTGAGACCTGATAACATGAATAAAATAATTACTATACAACATATAATTATAATTAAGGAAGAAATCTTATTTTAACCTTATTATATGAATGATGTAAAGAAAAAAATATGTAGAGTTAAAGATGTAAAGTTCCAGAAATTTAAAAATTGAGATTAATTCAAAGCAATGAGAATGAAATCAGTTTGTATAAAAAGGGACAAGTGATGTCATACCTTTAAGTTCTGGCCATTACTGTCAATGATATACATGGTCACTTCCACATTCCTGGCCACACTCTTCCCTCCTTTCTCAAATTCTCCCCTTTCTATGGTGATATACAAATCATTCCTCATTTCACCTATTAAGAATAGACAACAAAGCAAAATGAAAGGACGTTAGATATCACAGAGAGATAAGAATTCATATTTACTCTAAGAGACACACAATCTGGCACATATCACACCATAGGGAGGCACTCTAGTTTCACTTTAGCCATGAGAGATATAAAACCTAGCCCTTCCTTCCCCTCAAATAATAATATCTAACATTTATATCGTGTTCTCCTACTAAAAACTATGTTATTGTGACAAATTAGCTGGGCAATTTTTTGAAAAAATAACTACCTTTCTGGGGCTCAATTACCTCATCCACAAAATTCAATTTTATTCCACAAACATCTCCCAGAGGCACCTAGGGGCCCACTGCGTCATGCAGTCAGGAAGATTTGAGTTCAAAACCAACCTCAGACACCTCCTCATCTATAAAAGAGGGAATAATGATAGAATCTATTTCTCAGGGTTGTTGTAAGGATCAATGAGAAAATATTTGTAAAGAGCTCAGCACAGTGTTTGGCATATAATGAGTACTTATACAAATGTTAGCTCTTATGATTGTTATTAATTACTAGTATTATGTGACTTGCCCAGGGTCACCAAGTTATTAGTAGGTGTCAAAACCAGGATGAACAACTGATGATCCCCGCCAGGGCTCTTTCCAATACACTTAACTGTTCTCCAAAGGTTGGCTTGCATCTGCAACACTGAAAGGGGAATATCTTGCCTCAACAATTTTACCTCAAAATGACTAGAAAAATATTCCCACATTCTATTATTCTTCAGATATGTCATAACCCCATTAGCAAGGTGTGACTAAGATAATGAGACTTATGAAGACCGATCTCATTACATTGTAGTTTGTTTGAACATAACACCTGCTTAATTAACAGTCTTTTTGGTTCTTTTTAAAAACAATCTCAATATTTTAAAAATTCCATGGGCAAAATTATCTCATTGCTGCTAGAATGCTGGGTATTAATTTCTTTATGTGCAAAATGAGAGTTTTGATCTAGGTCAGCCCTAAGGTCCCACCCAGTTCTAACATTCTATGATTAGGCTATAGGTATCAATGGGTAAAAAACATTCTGCCATGTGATCACAACCATTCTAGTACTTTGAATACCGTGAAGCTACAAACAAAATGAGAAAAATGTCTAAATTCAAAATGACTTATGCTACAGAGAGAGAAGGAGAAGGGAAAGGGAAGAAGGAAGAAGGGAGGAGAGAGTGGGAAAGGAAAAGGGAAGGGGAGGGAGGGAGACAGAGAGATAGAGAGCTCACTATTTTTCAGTTGATTATTTAATTAAGTTGAATATTTGATTATCTCACCTAATCACCTCAACCTGTCATTGGAAAATACAGATGCCCAGTAACCACACTAGGTACATGACATACATTCACATTTATTTCAGATGCTCTGTTTTGTCATTTTTGACCTAACCTGTGAGCTCTTGGTGGGAAACTTCCTCTACCAATGCTAGATTGGCACCTTCTTTGCAATTTTTAGCCATAGAGAGTTGCCTGCGGCATACTCAAAATTATTTGATGGTGAAGATGGACAAGATTTTATTTATTTGGATTTAAGGCAATTCTAAGCATGTGAATTATTTTTTTTAAATGAGCAACACTACCCCTGCCCACCCCTTACTAATAAGAATGTCCTAATGAGAAAGCAAATCATCAGTGCTCTCAGGATGGTGATGGTAAAAATGGGGGAACTGGCAAAATCACACAGTCAGGACAGTGTCCAAACAAATAAAAGAAATGATTACTAGTTCTTCAGTCTTGTGGGGTATCCCAATAAATCTGGTCATGTTCTTCCATGAACATCCAGCTTACTCTGGCATCCTCATCCACAACAAAAAATAAAACCCAACCACACCACTCCAATGGTATGAACATGAGTCTGGTTGACCAGGAAACAGATGGCTCATCAAACAGGGAAAATGACAATGCCATACAAAAGAATAGACCATATAGAACAGAATCTTTCTTGCTAACACAAAAAAAGCAGAGAATAGACTCCAAACTCAGTCAACAAGGAAACTGACAATAATACCCTGTGCGTTGATGAATGCCATTTCTTTCCTCTGAAATCACTGTCATTCCCAAAACAGTATGTGCATTTTCCAAATGGTTTTGTCCTCCCCATTTAAAATATTTCAAAGAAGAGGGCAGCAAATTTTACTATTCACTTCCTGTTCAGACAGGAGCTTTTATGTCAATACTCAGGTCACTGAAGCTAAACAAAGGTTATAGAACATAGCTTTAGAGCTATGGGATTTTAGAAGCCAGCAAATCTAACTTTTTCATTTTCCAGATAAACAAACAGAAGTTTAGAGAATTTAAATGACTTTCTTAGGGTCATAGAAGTGTCTGAGGTATGATTTGAACCCAGGTCTTCCTGATTTCAACTCTAATACCTGACAAACCATCAAGAAAATAGGGCATCATCATGAGTTTCCAAGGTAAAATCGGCATTGTTTTAGAAATATAGGAGTGATTCAGAAAAAAAAAAACCACCAAAAAAAGAGAGAATTCAACAGCAAAGAAAAAAAATGGTTACACAAACTAGAAAAAAAAATCAAAAAAGAACATTTCTCTGAGTTTCGTTTAATTAATTTTTTTTAAAAAAATCCCTGCAAATAACAGAAATTGTTTCTTTTAGCCTCATATTTAAAGATCTGTACGTATGTCTCTTTTCAATAAACACATTTCAGCACTGACAGCATTAGCACATGTTGTTTTCTACATTTTGGCCTAGGAGGTATTCTTGATCTACTCACATCTGGACTTGAAAAAAATCAAGTACAAATATTACGGCACAAAGGATTGACTTATGATATGCCAGGAATAACCACTGGGTCACTTTATCCTGGGTTACAGGTATCTGAATTTCTGTTAACCCTGGAAAGTCCAACTCAAATACTATCTTCTCCATGCATAACCCCTACCCTGATCCCTGTGCTCCTTATTGAAAGCCCTTACATAAAACTTCGGATCTTTCTGGAATTCTACCCCAAGATTGGACTAGAAAAAGGCCACAAGGTCAGGACTTGAACGGCCTGGGGGTAGGCCAAGGCTCAAACTGTCATCCCTTGCAGTAGGCTTCCTAGCGGCCTCTGGAGGTGTAGATGTGGCTTCCTGATCATTCAGAGGCATAAAAGGTCTCCCACACAGGTGGGGCAAGGAACAGTCTGAAGCACCATACCCTAACCTGCTAATTAGATAAGCAGGTAAGTATAGAGAAGCTAAGAACCACTGTAGCCTCACCCAATATCTGCCCTAAGTTGCTATGGCATTGTTCAGTCACATCTTCATGACCCCATTTGGGGTCTTCTTGGCAAAGATAATGAGGTGCTTTGCCATTTCCTTCTCCAGATCATTTTACAGATGAGGGAACTGAGGCAAACAGGCTTAATTGACTTGCTCAGGTCACACAGCTAGTAAGTGCCTGGGGCCAAATTTGAACTCCTGTCTTCCTAACACTATCCAGGGCTTTATCCACTGTGCCACTTCACTGCACTATGTTAGGGCTAAAAAACAAAAACAAACCTCTCCTTTTGTTAACTGTTCAATGATTTATGAATCATTAAAAAGGTGACTTACACAGGTACTGTATCTTTTTTACTGGATCCGAAGTCCCTGATGATCAGGACCATTTCTTATCTAAACTTTTTATTTCCCCTAAGCATTTAGCAAAGTGTCTACACACAATAGATACAATAAATGGTTGTTTTAACATCTTTCCTATAGTCCTTGAGGTAGGTAAACTATGTATTAAGTATTAATGCATTCTTTGAATTAATGAATGAATGAAAAAACTGAAAAAAAAACCTCATTAAGCACTTACTCTATGCAAAGCACTCTCCTAAGCTGGGAAAGGAAAAAAGTTTCTTTCCTGCAAGAATTGACTATTCTAATAGGAGGAGACAACACTTACAGGAGGACTCAGTTTTAAGACAGATGGGAAAGACTTTTCCTTAGAATTCAGCAGCAGCAAAGTAGATCATAATGCATTTTCTGGAATGTCATTTCCATTAACAAAACTATATGAGATTCTGTTGTTGAATTATTTAAGAGTGCTATTGATGGTAAGAACTTTCTTTTTTTGGCCTTCAGTAACTTTGATTTTGTTGAGGAGGTAGGGGCTGCGGCACCTCTAAAGGAAGTTGCCAGATTTCATTCCCACTAAGGTTATTCCTCTGAAAAATGACTATTTGCAAGAGAAAATATGATGGATAGAGTACGTAAAACTGATTAATGAGCAGGCATTTGTGTGACTTCTACCATTAAAGTCCTACTTTGATGCTCATGGTGGCAAAGAGGTAACCCTGGGCCCCTGAAAACCAGGATATCGA
The DNA here is from genome assembly GCF_011100635.1 of Trichosurus vulpecula. Lineage (NCBI taxonomy): Eukaryota > Metazoa > Chordata > Mammalia > Diprotodontia > Phalangeridae > Trichosurus > Trichosurus vulpecula. Next base: position 140,333,014 of record NC_050577.1, on the reverse strand, counting down.
ATGAAAGTTCTGACCAACAGTTGACCCCATGAGCTCCCCTGACTTCAATTATCTCTCATTCCATACAAACAACTTTCAGGTGTACTTGTCTAGTCTTAACCTATCTCCTAACTTCCAATTTCACCAACTGCCTTTTTAGACATTGCAAACTGGATGGTTTATAAACATCTTGAACTCAACATTTCCAAAGTTGAACTCATTATCTTTTCCTCCAAATCCTTCCCTTTTCCTAATTCCCTTATTACTGTTGAAGGTACCCCCATTACCCTAATCACTCAGGCTCAAAACCTATGTGTCAGCCTCAACTACTCACCCTTTCTATTACTCCCCACATTCAATCAAATGTTAATTCCCATTGTTTCTACCTTTTCAACATCACTCTTATCACTTCATACTTGGACTATTGCAGGGGTGGGGAAATCCTATTAAGGGAATTTGTTCTGTGAAGTCTGGACTCAGTCAAAGTGCTGCATTTGAGGATCTAGAGAGCCACATGTGGCCTTCAGGCCACAGGTTTCCCTCCCCCTCCCCCCAGCCCCATTCTGGACTATCGTAAAACCTGCTGAATGGTCTGCCTGCCTCAACTCTCCCCACTCTAATCAATCCTCCACTCAGCTGTCAAATTAAAGCACGGATTGTCCCATATCACCGTATTTAGCACTTTAAAAAGATTATCTTATTTGATCCTAACACAAACCCTCTAATATTATCCCCACTTTACAGTGGAGGAAACTGAGACAACAAACAGAAGTTAAGTGACTTGTGCAGGGTGACAGACATTGTTAAATATCTGAGGCCACATTTGGACTCAAGTCTTCCTAACTCTAGTCCTAACATGCTATCCCACTCTTCCTCCTACATGTGTGAGTTCCATTTTACCTTCAGAATCAAACATAAAATTGTGTTTAGTTTTCAAAGCACTTCGTAATCTAGTCCCTTAACTACTTTACAATCTTCTTACACCTTACCCCCCTCCGCATTCTCTGTGTTCCAGTGATACTGGGTTCTTTAAAATTTCTCACACACAACACTCCATCACCAATCCATGCATTCTCTGACTGTTTTGCATGTCTGGAACCCTTTTCATCCTTGTCTCTACCTTCTAGCTTCCCCAGCTTCCTCCAAGTCTCAGATACCAACTTTTGCAAGAAGCCTTTTTCTGTCCTCCTAAATCTTACTACCTTCTCTCTGAGATGACCCCCAATATTTTTTTGGACATAGTTGTTTGCATCTTACCTCCTTCATTGGACTATGAGCTTAAAGCAGGAGCTGTTTTGCCTTTCTTTGTGTCCCCAATTCTTAGCACAGTGCCTGTCACTTAGTCATTTAATTAATACTACCTGACTTGACTTGATCAGTCATGAAGTATTTATTAAACACCTACTATGTGCCAGGTACTCTATCTGCAAAGCACTAGGATCCTAAAGCCAATTTTAGTTCCTGCCCTCAAGAAGCTTTCCTTCTATCATTATGGCAACACAACATATGTACATATAAGTGTATATGTAATTTGTCCAAAACGAATACAAGGTGATCGATTATGAGAGGGAAGGCACGAGAAGCTGATGGGACCAGGGGAGGCTTAGTTTAGGAAGGGGCATTTGAGTCTTCCAGGAAACCAGATATCATCAGTGGCTTGTTTCTTTGATGCTCCAGATATAAAAGTTCCATACTATGTGGAAGAGGTAGAAGAAGTTATAGTGGAATTCCTACTTCCCTTAGAAAATTACTTTCTGTCCTAGAGCCCAATGGTTGTTGTGCTGAATGTGCAGATGGAAGGGAGTTGTCTTTTTGTCTAAATTGTTATCTTTTAAGCATAAGAAACCGACTCCTTCTTATTCTTCACTCTTAGTAAATGCATTTTTATAGTTTTTATGGTCCATGAGTATCTCACTTCATTCTACTCCAGAGCATGAACCAGTGGATTTGCCTAAGTTAGACCTGGCCTACACTAACAACTTATAAAGAGGTCTATTGTGGCATATCGGGGGGCTATCCTCTGCACTAGTGAAAGAAGTAGTTATACCAATGAAATAACAGATTGCTGAAGTGTTGAGGTACTGAAATGCCAAACTATTCCTTGGGAATACAACTATCTCAGGCACCACCCAAACACGTACACACATTTAGTTGTTCCAAAACCACACTGGAAGACGTTCCCTTGAAACTCAGGAGAGTGAGAAGTATTCGTTGAACCACTACTTTCCTTCCTTACCACTGGCTGGCCAGAGATTGACTGCTGTGGCTTTAGCAGGAAAACAAGGAGATGAAGAAATATTAATGGTACCCCACCTAGCCACAATTAGACCATGCAGCATATAATGGCCTGGGTTTGGAGTCAGGAGAATTTAAGCTCAAACATGGCTTCATTTAATAGCTACGTGACCCTATGTGACTCTTTCAGCCTCAGTTTCCTCAAGTGAATAATGAGAATTATAATAATACCACCTAATTCCAGGACTGTTGTGAGGATCCAGTGAGCTATAAAGCACTTAGCGCAATGCCTGGTACACATTGGGAGCTAGATAAATGCATCTTTCCTAGTCTTTCTTCCTTTCCTCTTATTCCAAGCTTGCTATGGATGCTCTTGCCCTGGTTGGGAAGGACTGTTGGAAGCCAGAGATGCATGACCAGTGCTACTGAGTCTCCTACTGCCTCTGAGCTTTGGAAGAAATCTTCCTAAAGACATGTTATAAATCTGTGATTTGAGTCCTAACCCAACCCTTGATGCACCTGAACTCAATGCATTACAAGTTCCAACGAACTAACTTACAAAAGGAATTTTTAGAATACAATTTTTCATACATCACTGCCTGTGAAGCAATAAAAATGAGTATCATAGACAGGGCAATGGAAAAGCTCATGGAGGTTGTGAGCAGACCGCAATACATAAGCCATAAATTACTTGTATGTTGGGTGGATTTATGAGGTAACCTGGACAAAAACTGGCAGGCATAGTTGGCCATCTACATCACTGTAAGACCCTTCTCAACAGATGTGGTTACAAATTCATTTTCATGAATTACTCATTTAAGTAACTTTTTAAACATCAATAGCTGATTTCCTACGTGTGTGTGATAGTGCTTTACCATTAGGCTAGCCCTTTTGCTTCAATCCTTTGACGGATTTGTGACTCAGTCAATGTGATGAGATATTCCCTCTGTGGATGGTGCCGACTAAAACCAATCCAAGTCCTATGACCCTGAGCCATACTTGTCTGTGTCCTCCCATAAATAATCCAGGGAGGACATATCCAATGTGTAGAAAGCATGACCTTAGGGGGCTGTAACATTCGTTGGGCACCAGGGCTTTGTCTGCTCTGCCTTACTCTTGCTCACATCCTTCACTGATGATAAAAGTGTCATCACGATGACACTGATGATAAAAATATTATCTTTCAAGCGACTTCTTTCATCAACCTCAATTCAAGGTTTGAATTCAATGAGCAATGTTTAATGAGTGCCTACTATGTGCAGTGCAGCCTAGAATAGATTCAAAGTTTAAAGAAAACTTCACCCATATCATCCCCTGTTAAGGAGCCTGAATATATAGCCTTCCTTATCAATGGCATAATTATATTTGATACCAAATTACCTTTCTGGCCATTTGGAATGGGGGAAAGGAGCACTACTTGGCCAGTGCAACAGGTCTCAGGAAAAGGGGCAGCACAAAGTGACCAGATTGAAAGGGGATCCCTCTGATTCCCTTATTAGAAGCTGTTTTGTCCCTCATCCTGTGAAAAGGTACCCCTCCAAGGACATTCCTATCACTGATGACTGAGTGAAAAAACACTTATTAAGTGCTTACTGTATATGAAGCTCTTAGCTAAGCATGGAAGATACAAAGAGAATAAGAACTTGCAATGTAGGAGGTATGACGTTGCCTCCAACCCTCAAGGTGAGGAGCTCCAGAACAAGCACAGATTTAGCAAGAAGGAGTCTAAGAAGGAAGACTCCAGCACAGAACATATCATTAGATGTGTTTTTTCTTTGTCATTAAAGAGGGTTCAACCTAGAATGAGGTGAGGTTTGAGATAAGTGACACAAAGACAAAACAGAGGGAGGACTGAACCTATGACTTCAATGATATGAGGGATCTGCTACCAATACAGGGAGGCATGTTCTCACAAGACTACGTTTGCTTAAAATAAAAACAATAACAAGAATAGCGCTTATGTAGCACTTTAAGATTTACAAAGGCCTTCAGAAATATTATCTCATTTAAACTGAGGTCTTCCCGGCTCTTGGTCATGCCACCTAGCTGCCTCCTAATAATAGATGTACAAAGCACTTTACAAACATTATGTCATTTTGTCCTCACAAAACCCATAGGAGGTGGTACTATTATTATTGCCAACTTTGCAATGAGGAAACTGAGGTAGACAAAAATTAGGTGGCTGACTTAAAAAGAAGTTATTTGCTTAGGTCACATGTGGCCTCGAGGCCACAGGTTTACCATCCCTGGTCCAGGATCTCATAGCTATTAAGCAACTCGAGGACATAATTGAACTAAAATCTACCTGACTCCGGCTCCAGTGCTCCATCTGCTGCACCTTTGGGCACCAGTGCCTACAGTAACAGTTCTCCAAGTGTGGTCCTCAGATTGCCAGGGATCCCAGAGCCCTCTATGGGGGTTCCACAAGATCAAAACTATTTTCATGACAATACTAAGATAATATTTGTATATTAAAATACTCCTCTTTTTGTCCAATTACATATCTGTATGAGGCCAGACTTTCTTCATATTTGACAACCAAAACAGCATATTGCAACAGATTAAATGCAGAAACAGATATTAGTATCCAGCTGTCTTCTATTAAGCCAGACGCTGGATTTATAAAATATGTAAAAATACCACTCTTTTCACTTATTTTTGGTTTGGAAAAAGGTGATGATTTTTCATTAAAAATGATATTTAAACTAATACAAAATGGGTTTATTGTTATTTTTAATGAATTAGTATATATTTTAGTTCATCCATCGATTTAAATTTCTAATATGGTAAACATTAATAGATATAAATCACATGAACAAAAGCTTTTTGCAGTCTTCAATAATTTTTAAGGGTATAAAGGGGTTCTGAGACCAAAAGTTTGAGAAGCCATGGGCAATGGCACTAAGAGGTTAAGCGATTTGTCCATGGTGACAGGGCTAGTGCTTGTCAGAAAATCTGAATCCAGCTCTTCCTGCCTCTAAGGCCAGGTCTCATTCCATCATGCCTCCCTCCTCACCTCTTGAAAGACAAAGAAATCAATAACATATATTTTTAAAAATGCTTTAATGCACTAAAAAGAAACACATTTGTCTAAACTAAAATAAACTGTTTCCAAATAGAGGGAAAAAAGCATAAGAAAGTGACATATCCTAAGTACCCCAGAAGGAGCAGACAGGACAACACATGGGTTTTATGAGGACTTTTTCTGGAAGGCCCTCACTTTTCTTGGAAGGCAGAGAAGCTCTGCTCTTTTATCTTCTTTGGAGATGGCCTGCTTGGCAGCTTAGTGATGAGTAGTCTGCTCCTCACTTGTATTTTTCTCACTACTTTCTTGGAAGAAGTGCAAATTTCAGTCCAGCTCCAGCTCCCTTTTACTCTCTCTGCTGTTAAGTGGTTAGTATACTTGGCATTATTACAAGGTAAATCCACTTGGGCCTGGAAGAGGGAATCCACTTTCATCTTATTTACAGAATTCTCATGTCTTACATCTTTACGTTCACTGTTAAAAATTATATTGTCAATTCAGATACTATTTTGGAGGATTTTAAAATTTATTCTCAGTTAAGAATTTTCCATAAAGTCCACATACTTCCTAGTCTCAATTAAATTTTCTCCCTTCCCTAGCTCCCTCCCTACTTACACCATATCCTCTTTCCTTCCCCTTCTAAGTTGGGATTCCACCCATCAAGCAAGCTTTGCATTTGGGACATAGTAAGTACATCTGCAGCAAATGCTTGTTGATTGATTATCCAGAACTGAAAATACCTGAGATAAAGAGAGAATTCGTCAATATTAGCTTCTGATGGAAAGAAGTGAGCTCTCTTTGTCACCAAGTTCAATAGAAGAACATTAAGGCAATGTCCTACTGAGAGTATGTTCGTTCTATTGTATGCAACAAATCATTGATTATAGAATCATACAACTTAGGGTCAAATGGGACCCTTAAAACCTATTTAGTACAATCTCCTGAGTTAACAGATGAAGAAACTGAGGATGAAAGATATGAAATGACTTCGCAGACCCAGAAATTTTCAGTAGTAGAGACAAGATTTGAACCAAAGTCTTCCAAACACACTCATGAGATGCAGAATATGGATAGAGTACAAAACAAACAGCGAGTGCTTCAGAAAAGTGTAAAACAAAGTGTTATGTGAGACGGGGTGGGGAACGGGGAAGGGATGATAGGCTGTTACCGAAAGCGGAAATAAGGGAAAGATTCATAAAAGAAAGATACCACTTTGATTGGGTTTTAAAAGATAGGCAAGACTCTTAACAGGTAAAGAAGAATTAGGAAGGGTTGTTCAGGCTTAAGGAACCATGGGAGCAAAAGCAAACAATCTGTGAGTTGAAAAGGACATCAACAGACATCTAGTCCAATTTATATGTGAAATTAAACCCCACTATAATATCCCAAACAATTATCACAAAGTAAGGAAACCACAGGGCTATTTGGGGCCATAGAGTAGTCCAGTTAGCTATGGTGCACAGTGCATGGGAATTATTGTTGTTCATTTTTCATTCTCAAAGAGAACCAATGACATCAGGAGGGTCTTGTCTTGACCTGCAAGTGAATTGGATTTAAGTGAGTGTGACGGCAACCACAATGGCATACCCAGGTGCAGGTTCTTAGATCTGCTTTACTAAGGAAAGCAACTTAAAAGGGGTCAATGATCTTCTTTAATCACATAGAAAAAATACAAAGAGAAATAAAGACCAACAGACAAGGCTCTACTGTCTGAATCAAAGCTTTACATCCACCACTGAATCGAGAGAGCCTTTATGTCGGAGGAATCGGGAGGTTCTGAACATATGGCCACTCAGAGTCTGACCAGGGAATCACAACATCTTTCTCATAAGTGAGCCCCCAAAGCAAAAGCTCACCTCTCATAAAACATACTCTTTCCAGCTAAGAGCTGAAAGATGCCAGAAGGCATCACAACTGGACTCATTGCCTAATTAGCTTATTAACAAAAGGTGTGTAAGATTTACTATAAGCCATCGAAGCTTCCCTTAACGGGCTCCACATGAGGCCTATTAATGGGGGAGGGGGAGGTAAGATCTTATACCCCCCCCATTAACATTACAGTGGGGCAGAGCTATATGAAGTCATCAGCTTCACTCTCTTCTCTAGTTACCTGAGTCTAGTAGCAGTAATTCAAGGTGACTGGCAATGGCCAAGATGCAGTAGGAGACCTTGGCTTTTTAAAGCTAACGTCTTTCTCAGGTCTCAGTTTGTCTGAGGCAATGCCCAAGCACACAGAGGTAAAAAAAGGAGGATAAACATGGAAAGGTGGCAAGCTTTCAGAATTGCTGAGGGCCTTGAATACCAGATAAAGGAATTCAAACTTCACTCAGTCCTCAATGGGAAATCACTGAAGATTTCTGGTCATAGGAGTTACATGACTAGATTCATATATAAAGATTATTCTGTCAGTTTTATTAAGATAGGATTTGAAAAAGGGAAGAGGCAATGCAGTTGGGAAGACCTGTTAGAAAACTTCAAACCTTTAAAAAAGAAATCAAAATATGATTTCTTTCAAAGGAAAACATCAGTGATGAGATCATGCTCCTGGTATTATCCTCCATATGCTTCTTCCTAGGAGTTTCACAGCTTGTTATTTGCCACTACTGCAAAGTACCATATTTTTGCCAAAACATTCAGGAGTACAGAGTTGAAACAAGTGCCAATTAAAATCAACATATGAGATTGGTGCTGAAGAGAATGAATAAGCCCAAATAGCAATAAGAAACCTAACCAGGTAATTAGGAGAAGAAACAGAATAATCTTAGTACATAATGGAAAGGCAGCCTTAGTGGGAAAAGAATTTTCCTGACATTTTTACATTCCAAATACTTCAATGTAGCAATTTTGATGTAAGCAGGTGAATTTTGCTTTTCCCTTTAAAGAAAGATGGGACATTTTATGTAGCCTTTACTCTCCTAACATTATGGCTTCTTAAAGCCTAAGGTAATCTCCTCCCCTCCACTCCCACCATCCAGGTCTTAACTCCTCTACCAATACCAACAATCTGGACCCTCCAACTTTTTAACCTTTCTAAAACATAACTGCCTTCCATTATGTTCTCTCAGGGCTTTTCACTCAACTAGTGACTTCTTTTAGAAAACCAAACCCGATTAACATAAAATAAGGTCATAGGATCATAGATTTAAAGCTGGGAGGGAACTCAGAGGTCATAGTGTACAGTGCCCTGAATTTACTGACAAGAACACTAAGATTCTGAGTGGACATGTAAGTTGCCCAAAGTCACACAAGTAGAAAAGCAGCAGACCGAAAATTCAAATGCAAGTCTTCTGACTGCAAATCTGACATCTTTTCAAGAGTAGCACCTGTCCCAGGGAAATGTACACTTTAACAATTTCCTAGATATCTGATGTGTGAGTTAGTAAACAGTAGTGTGAAATCCTGACTCTTTCCTTTTTATTTCTTAATTTATTTTGGAGAAGGAGGGGATAGGATGAAGACTGTATTTTATGAAAATATGTATACGTCTCAATCTGTACCCTAAATCTATCAGTTCCCTACCAGAAGGAGGCAGGCAGCATGCTTTACCTTATCACCATTCCTTTGGAATTATGGCTAGTCACTGCACTGATCATGGTTCTTACATCTTTCAAAGTTGCTTGTATTTGTAATGTTCTTACTACATAAATTATTCTCCTGGTTCTGTTCACTTTCCATCAGTTTACATTCTTCCTAGGTTTCTCTGAAACTACTTACATAAACTTGTTCAGCCAGTCCCCAACTGACGAACACTTCCTTAGTTTCTGTTATTTTACTCTACAAAAACAGATACGAAAAATAATGTTGTACACATGAGTCCTTTACTCCTTTTTTTATATTCTGGGGTATAGGCTTCATGGTAATATAACTAGGTCAAAGGATATAGGCAGGTTAGTGTCATTGGGAGCAGAGTTCAAAGTTGCTCTCTAGAATGGCTGAACCAATTTATGTTGGTTCACCAACACTGAATATACTTTATAAGCCTGTCTCCTCTCAATCCCTGCAACATTTGTCATTAACCTTGGGGGGTTTTTTTTTTGGTCAACTTTGCCAATCTGATGGGTATAAGATGGAGCCTAGCAACTGTTTTAGTCTGCATTATCTCTAATTACTTGTGATTTGGAGTGGGTTTTTTTTTTGTTTGTTTTTACTATGGCTGTGGATACATTGGATTTCTTCCTTTGCAAATTAGCTATTTGTATCTTTCAACCTTTTGTTAACTGGGAAATGACTCCTTATAAATTTGAAGACATTTCTTATATAGGTAGGAAACAAGGCCTTTACTGGACTAACATCCTATGTACCATGCAGTCTTGGGTGACTGGGGGATTTTTAGGGTATCATCATGCCCTTTAAATCAACCCACTATGCAAATCATTGGGCCCCATTTTCTTCAAGCATAAAGCCATGAGGATGGACCAGATAATGTTTAAGGGTTCCTTTCAACACCAAATTTCTGAGACCTTAGTATGATCTTTGAAATTATTCACTGAGTTCTGAGCGGCAGAAGCCATTTGAAACAAACCGTTAAGCTGTGTTTAGGGCAACACAGACTCAACTACGAGCATTCATTCAGAGACGTGTGGTCAGAAAAGCTTGACAGGAAGGAAGCAAGACCTTTTACATGGTGTGATTTTTTTTTCCTGAGGGGCACCCAATAAATTACCACATCCTCCATTGTGTGTTAACACAACTGCCACAAAGTGTACTAAAAAAAACTTCATTAATTTACATTGTACATTTTACTCTGTTAAATATTCCTGTAAATATTAATCAAGTTGGTACTTTAAAGAGCTTATCACCCAACACCTGAGCTGGCAGCAATCTGAGACAAGAATATATAAGGACAAGATATAAGCTAAAGTAAGCCTTCTTAACCGGGTGTCCATGGACAGATTTTAGGGAATCCTTGAATTTAAACTCGAAAAAAAAAACTCCTTTCACATTTTTACTAACTTCTAACTGAAATTTAAGATTTCTTTCAACTATTAAAAAACCATTATTCCAAGATGGGGTCCAGAGGCTTTACCCAACTGCCAAAAAAGGTTGAGAATCTCTGTGTTAAAGTCTAGGACTAGGGAATCATAAGGAAAGCAAGAAACTCTGACAGAGAAAGGCCAAAAAGGCTAAAGAAAAACCTCCCACAGCTCAGTTTTATGTAGTCCAACACTTCACACAAACATGTGCTTTTCTTGTTTTGTACTTTATATGTTTGCCCTTTATTACTGAGACAGTGAGGCACTGTGACCTTTGATGCCAGAAAGACTTGTGTTCAAATATTGCCTTTGACACATATTGTCTATGTGACCCTGGGCAAGTCACTTAATCTCTGGGTGCCCCCAAAAACTCTAAATTGCCAAAAAAAAAAAAAGATGTTGATGTGTATTAGTAGAGGGAGTTTCTCAATACGAACTTTCCACAACAATAAAGTCCAATTTTTTTTTTAAAAAGTATCATTATAGTCTTTTAATATATTCCAATTCAAATGGCAACCATGTGGCACTACCACCCATTAACATACAGCTTAGATCAATGTTACTTGAACTGTCAGGCAGTGGTGATATAGTCTAAGTTAGAAAAGAGTACATTTGTTCCCTTACAAATACATTCTGGAAAATAAATGTCTGATGAGACAGCTACCGTGAGACTAGTACTAAACCAGACTGTTCCATCAAGACACACAAATGTAGTTACTATGCAGACAATCCAAGGAAATGAGGCTGGTTCTTCTTGCCATCTAGTATCTCTATTGATTCAAATAAGATTAAGGAAAGAATGATTTATTTTCCGTTGACTTTTCTATTTAAAAAAAAAACTCTGGCCTTACATTATATTCTGAGATCACATGAAAGAGTTCAGTGTCTGTCTGTTTCTTGTCCAACTTTGGAGCAAGAAGAATTCCATTCTATAGGAAAACCTTGTTCCTGTTCTTAAACCTACCAAGTGGGGAACCACGTACTCACCTGACCCTATGCCTATCAGAATGCTAATGGTACAAACTGAAAATGAAGGACAATTACAATTCAAAAGACTAGGAGATTGAAAAAAAAAAAACTTAAGGCTTACATATTCTGTGTCAGGCTTTTGGTATAAGTGGAATTCACTATTCAAGGTGTCAGCTACAATTCTTTTATGAACACTGATGAGAGTTAACTAACCTAGGTTGAAAGTAGGATTTATAACAAAAGAAAACATTCTTACTCTTGGATTTTCCCCATCTGAAAAATTCTAGTCAGTTTTCTAATTTATTCCAGCTGTTAAAACACACATAAACACAAAACCACAACTCTCTTTTTCTGGGAGAGTAAGTGGCTGAAGGGGAAAACGAGAAAAGAACACAAAGGAGGGGGCTTTCAGGAAAAAATCTCTCATTTGCTGCCTATGGACTTGCAGTCATTTCATTTCCTAAACTGTTCTTTTCCGTAGTGAATCCTCCTCATTATTATGGGAGGGGAAGAAAAAAGATGAGAAGACTGATGGTAGCTCTAGAGAAATTTCATTTCCATCATTAAAGCCAGACAAGAGTTGCATGAGAATAGCACAGCCCAGACAATTACTGAGCTGATGAAGTGACATGCTGAAAAATTCTCTCTCTCTATTTTTTCCAACTCTCAAAATGAGTCTGACCAGAGAGAGACTGAGCTGTGGAATTTTAGCAACAGCTGGTTACATACCACTCTAGAATGTTTTTCATATTAGCCAAACACATCAGTTTGTTTCTCAATGGGAAGATTTTTGTTGTTTTTATGGAGGAAATACCCATTATTTTTAGCAACTGAAGGAAACAATGAACAGTTGCAAGAGTCACTGAAGCCAGAAGTACACAGTATTGTAAACAATGATTTCCAATAATAGTAGGACTGTGTAAATTCAGCTAAACTGTATTTTTCCAAAGAGGTTACCCTCTCTGGAAACATTTTTGCAGCCTTTAAGCTTTCATTCTTGCAAGACCACTAATTGTTAGATCAAAACAGATTATTACAGACAATGCTAGTCGGCTTTTATGTCATTTCTACTTCTTGCTCCATCATCCTATCACAATTTCAAATACAACAGCACACACAGCTGCACCTATTCTTTTTCCATAGAGAGAATTTCAATAGTAGCTTTCAGATGCTTGTTTTGAAAATACTGTCAATTGATTAAGATTTTACCCTTCATCTCATTTTTACTCTTTCTCTTCAGGAAAAGAAAGTCACCTACTAAATTATCTGCAAACTCCCGTAGTTCTCTTCTGAATCCTTGCTCTTGACATAGAGACCAATGCTGGGGGATCTGTGTTTCTCAAGAGGGCCACGGGCCCACACATGCCTAAAATGTTTGAAGTCCACCAGCAGTACATTGGACCCAGCTGTAATGGCTTGTTAAATTTTCAGTGTGAGCATTTACACCTCTGAAATTGGATCAGAGCTTGATTTATTGTTCTGTTAATGTTCTAGAATTAGGAAAGTGTTAATAATGCAGATTAAACTTAACTGTGTGTACTGAATACATTCTACCCCACCACATTCCCAGGTGGTTGTTAAATTATTTCTCAGTACACCCCTGAAGTCCACATACAAATAAAAAGCCATTTTATATTTTTTTCAAAGAGAAATATTTCAAGTTGAACAGAAAAATCTAAAATACTCCATTCTTTGTGCCTTTAAATTAAGATATGCATAAAAACATTTCATGTCTTTAAGATTATATGTGAAATTGCATATAATTCATAATCTATTACCCTGCTTCTCCACGGGAGTGGAACATCCATTAATTAAATTCCTATTATTTTCAGTTTCTATTATGAGCTTTACAAATATCTCATTTAATCCTCACAGCAACCCAGGGAGGGAGGTAATGTTATTTACCCCATATAACAGTTGAGGAAACTGAGGCATACAGCAGTTAAATGACTTGTCCAGAGTCACACAGCTAGCAAGTATCTGAGGCTAGCTGCCAAATATATATCATATAAAATGACTACAAGAAGTCATCACTAAGATGCACTCTATGCGCTGCATCACCCACCCACCTCAGTAAAGTCCATAGCACTTTGGCAAACCTTAAAATGCTTTATAATTGTTAGTTGTTAAATATATTTAAATTCTCTATTAAAGTTAATCAAAAGGATAAAGCAAGGGTTCTTAACCTGGATTCAGTGATTTTTTTTAAATGATTTTGAAAACTGTAAATAATTGTAATCCTATGTGTTCCATTTTATTCTTTTAAAAATATTATTCTGAGAAGGGGTCCATGACATATGCCAAAAAAGTTAAGAACTCCTGGAAGTGGGAAAAGGGAAGGAAAAAAGAGAGAAAGGGAGGGGGGGAGGCGGAGAAGGAGGAGAAGGAATGAGCAACAGAGACAGATACAGAGGGAGATTAAAAGAGAAGAAGGGGAAATATGGAGATGTTCTTTAGGTTCTAAAGTGAGGGTGTCAGTTTGAAGTGGATCATCTTCCCACCCTCGGCCACCCTCCAGCCATTCCCTGGAGCAGCCAACATCCAAGTAAAGTTTTCAAGTGACATGACTACATTTTGGAACTTTAATTAGCTGTCCAATATTCTTAGTCCTGAAACTAGGAAACAGGTTCTCAGCTTTTATTTTCAGGTCTCAAAGACTGAAATTTTTTAAAAGGTTTGTTTTCTTATGGAATTCAGAAGGTTTTATAGAGGTACCAAGGAACACTTAAGTCTTAGAAATTTCCCTGGTAACTTTAGAGGTGTCAATTTTCCAGCCAACTCTGAAAATTCCTTTGATATTCAAAAGCTGTCAGACAGTCTTATCTTCCTCATTGAAAAAGATTAGGTTGCTGGTTCCCCCTGAAAATAGCACTCATTTAATTATTTTGTGCCTTCAATTTGCACTACCCCCAGAACTAAATCTAGTCTTTTTTTTCCTGGTTTTTTTTGGGGGTGGGGGGAGCTGTATTTACTTCCTTAATAAGAATAATATGTGGGCACATATTCATGCTCATATGCTGCAGGTGTATGGGTAACACCCCCCCCACACACACACACACATGCTGAAGGCAGTGGGGAAGTCTTATGGGAATAAACTGCTCTTGTCAATTTTTCACCTGAATGACCCACCAGGAGGTAAATTATTCCCAGGGCTGAACCTCTCATTTCTATTTGTCTTTTTATAGATGAAAGTAAACCAAGATCCTGAAATTATTTTTCTTTGTTTTAGACCTAAAGAATCCATACTGAGGCTCTGCTAGTTTTACTTTTGTCATTCAATTCTACAACTTCATTCTACTGCTTTAAATTGCACCAAACATGTACGAAGTGCTTGGGCCACCATGCTGGCACAGAGACCAAAAAAAAAAAAAATTCCAAGAATCACAACCCATTCCCTGCCCTCAAACTAGGGACAATTCTCATATATTTAAACAACAACAACAACAACACACAAACAAAAAGAGTTTACCATTTTTGCTTCTTCCCTTTACCTACCAGGCATAATAATATTGGAAAACCCCAGCTTCCTTGTAATGGACACCCCATGAGTAAATACTGATGAGTACTCTCTTCTTATTTGTTCAATATCTCCATGCAGGAGTTGAAGAGAAACAGCTAATCCTAAAATAAAAGAAAAAGCATAAAAACAAAATCGTAGCATCAGTAGAACATGGAACCATAATGTTACAAAAGGTTAAATTCAAAAGTTTCCTCTTTCAAAATAAAAATTAAAAAGATTTGCATGAAAAACATTTTGATAAAACTCCCAACGTCAAGTTGTCCACAAATTTATTCCTCTATAAGCAAGAAATCAAGATAATGAGAGAATGCCCCAGCAGAAAGCAAAGTATATGACGAACTGAGCCACCATCCTATTTACAAGCTTCATCAAGATGGATAACGTTACTATATTCCCATTTCAATTATCTAGAGACGTCCATCTTGGAACATTTCATTCTAAAAACAGGGGAAAAAATTTTTTTCTAGAAGATTTAGAAGCAATGTCTTATTTAAATATCATAGGGAAAACAGAACCTGGGAAAAAAATTAGGCTTATTTTCACAGCATTATCTTGAAGTATCAATATCTGTGTTCATGATGAAATAAATAGCAATTCTTCAATATTCTATATACAATGGAAATTCACAATTAGCTTCATTGGGCAATGAGTCAATGACACTATAAAACTGACTCCCTGTGAAACTTATTCACATAGATTTAGTAGCTGACACAGTCAAAGGACGTAACTTAAAGGAACTTTTATCAAGATGGCTCTGTAAGTCCAAGAAAGAAAAAAAGCAAAACATGATTCTACTGCATCTGTATGTAGGTGGCAAAAGAGGAAAGACCACTAGACCACTGGTATGGTCTTAATGTAATTAGAATCAGAATATAGTCTGACCTCACCTGAGCCATTTTCTAAGTAACCTTGGGTGAATGACAAACCAAAGTTTTCTTTTCCTAATCTGAAAAATGGAAATTGTTATTCTCAGTTACTTGGCTTGCAAGACTTCTTGAGAATATATATGAATATGTTTTATAAGCTGCAAATGCTTGACAAAATTAAAGTGCTATCACAGATTCCCAGAATGTTAAATCTAACTAGCCAGTGTGAACCCATACCCACTAACCAATAGCTCCACCCCCTGCCACAACATGCCTAAGAAGTGGCAGTGCAATGGTTAAGCTATGTCAGATTGCTTGCCATCTTGGGGAGAGGGCATGGGAGCGAGGAAAAATTTGAAACTCAAAATCTTATAAAAAAAATGGTGAAAACTATCTTTACATGTAATTGGAAAAAATAAGATACTATTTACAAAAAAAAAAGTGGTCATGCAACCTCTACTTTTGAGACCACCAATAAGAGACCCACCACTACACCAGGCAACCTTTCCAGTTCTGTACAACCTCAGTTATTGGCAAGTTTTCTCTGCCATTAACTCCAAATTTGTGACATGGCGACTTCCATCCACTGTTCTTGGCTCCACTACGTTCAAAATGTTCCGCCTTTCTCTGTTTCCTTCTGAGCTTCTGCTAATTCTCTCCTCTCTTTTTCAATAGTAAGTGAGTTCCTTGAGAGTAGTTCCTGATTTTTAAAAATTTTCTTTCTATCTCCATCACTTAGCACAGTCTGGCACTTAGTTGGTGCTTAATAAATGCTTGTTAACTTGTTGACTTCTTTGCATTTTAAAAAAATGCTTCAATGACACTTTTTCTTTTCTCCTTTTTTTGTGACTTTATTGCTAGTTTTGTTGTTGTTTAGTCCTTTTGGTCATGTCCAACTCTTCATGACCTCATTATGGGTTTTCCTGGCAAAGATATTGAGGTAGTTTGCCATTTTCTTCTCCAGCTTATTCTACAAATGAGAAAACTGAAGTAAACAGGGTTAAGTGACTTGCCCAGGGTCACACAGCTAGTAAGAGTCTGAGGCCAGATTTGAACTCAGGAAGATGTCTTCCTGACTCCAGGTCCCACACTCTATCTACTGCATTGCCTATCTACCCTCCTAGTGCTAGTATCTCAAATATAAAAAGAAAAACATCCTTGTAACAAGTAAGTATATTTAAGGGGTAAAAATCCATATATTTGCCTTCTTCTTTTTCTATATCTTGAATCCACCATTTGTCTGTCAGAAGGTCGACAGCATGCTTCCTTCACTGAGCTGTTTTCTGGAGTCTTTGTTGCTCATTGTCTTAATCAGAGTTCTTACGTCTTTCAAAGTTGTTTCTCTTCATAATGTTGTTTATTTTGCAAATTGTTCTGGTTCTACTCACTTTCCACAGCTTCAGTTCAAAGAAGTGGAACACTTTGACTGTCCACCTATTAACTCACCATGAGGCAGTCAATCCTCTCTTCTCCTGTTGGTATCTGTTTTTCCTGTTCTTTTTTTTTTTTTTTTAACAATCCCAAACTTCTCCAGACAACAACAGCCCGTATTTATGAAAGCCAAAATTCTACCAGTGTGACTGTGAGGCATGGAACACAACAGTCTCCAAAAAATGGAAAATAAATGTAACACAGAGAGAACAATGGAGTGGCATATGAAGTCTGTGAACAGGCCATGGAATATAACCGGTATGGGACTTCAAAAAGAACTCTGAAAGAAGGGGTTGATCTGAAACAAATGGGAATACAGATTGGAGTGGAAAGTCATGGAAACAGTAATTCTCAGTTACTTGGCTTGCAGGCTTCTTGGGAACATATACGAATATGTTTTATAAGCTGCAAATGCTTGACAAAGTTAAGGTGCTATCACAGACTCCCGGAATGTTAAAACGAACTAGCCACATTAACCAATACCCATAAACCAATAGCCCCACCCCCTGCCACAACAAGCCTAAGAAGTGGTAGTGCAATGTATAAGCTAAATCAGACTGCTTGCCATCTTGGGGAGGGGGGATGGAAGAGAGGGAGAAAAAATTTGAAACTCAAATGGCCTGGAGTCCGGTAGACATCTTTTCTGAGTTCAAATCTAGCCTCAGACTCTTCCATGGATCTATAATTGTGTCAAAAAGGAGAGAATGGCAATATTTAGTATGGAAGGTTCTGGAAATTCAAATGAAAGCCTCAGGGGAGGTCATCTCACAAGTGTCATTTTCAAATGGTCCAACTTCTTCAAAAGAGCTCAGTGACAGAGAAACAGAGACAGGCGGAATTAGAGAGGCCTACATGCTTGCCTTCGGTGTTCTTGACTCTCCCCCATGCCATCAGACTCACTTTCACAGAATGAAACCACAATACAATATATAACAAAGAAAAAAATGGATTTGCTTAATTAAGGAAATAGGAAAAAAAAACAATCAAAAACCAAGTTACCACTGGATGTTTTGTTACAAAGCGACAAAAGAGGGCCCATAGGCCACTAAATTGTTCATTTGAAATCAAGATGCGCGATCCCTTTAAAAAATGCTTCTAAAATAATATTTTTGAAAAGCATTAGTGCTAAATCAGTATTACCACAATCAACAATTTTGATGAAGAACAAAAAAACCTCATATATTAAGTCCGAGGAACTATTTGATGTTAATGAGGAAAAGTTCCCTTAATTCTCCCACAATTTTTACAATTTCAGCTTTCTCATGAATAATACCTTTATTTCAGAATAGTGATGGTTTATGAAGTTGGCTGTTTTCTTATTCATTCCCTGATCTTGTTTTCCCCTCCTTTAGTGACCACATGTATTCCCACAGCTTAAACTATCACCCCTGTATGGTTAATTCCCAGACCTGTATCCCTAACTCTCTCTAGAGCTCAAGTACCACATTGTCAACTATTTTCTGGACATCTTGAACTAGATATTCTGTCGATGTCTCAAAACTAAAAGCTGAATCTCTCCTCCTTACCACACAAGGCACATAATCCTTTTAATTTCCTTATTTATGTTAATGGTAATTCTTTTAAGCTCAAAATGAGAGAGTTATATGATGATCTTTACTTTCCCTTGAAAAGTTCTTTTGGGTTCTTTAATCTTTCCCTAGGAGAATGGTCTCAACCAATGGTAGCCTGTGGCTCCAGTTCTCTTATTTCTGAGTAAAGGGGAATCTTACATGGATCAGGGCAGTATTCTGATCCACCCGATTAGGAAGATGCTTCTTTCTGGCATCTGAGAGGATTAAGGAGATCTCCTAAATTCCTAAGGCTCGTATTGACATTTGCATATCATTGAAGATAAGTGACTAAACTTTTGCAGTGGGAGATAAATTGTGGTTCCAAACTTCCCTTTTGTTCCCAGCTCAGAGCAAAGTGGGTCCCTTTTTGAAGAATTCCTAACAAGGTAAGCACAGTAGATGGCAGCAGAGCTAAGAGCAGACCTAGCGGGGTGGGGGGGTGGGGGTGGGGGAAGAAGGAGGTGGAGAGGCAAGGAGCCAATGCACTTAATAAGGGCAAAGAGAGGAAGAGGCAAATCCTTTCAACAATGTGACTCTCGCTAAAGATTGGGATATAATGTACTACCTATAGAAGGGAAGAATTTCTGAACAATGTAAAATTCCTGAGAGTCTGGGAACCCTTCCTTACAGGGGAGAGGGTCAGCTTCTTAGAACAGATATAAGAGAACTGTATTGATTTCCTATGGGGTACTGAGAGTTATTCAAATTGTTTTGCATTTTTCCTGGTATAAAGGCTGTCCTATTTCTGGTATCCATTATCAGACATGGTAGCTAGAGATCCTTTTACAACTACATCTGTAAAGGTGTATAAGTGCTAAAGTTTCAGAAGAAATATTTGGGTAGAAGCAAAATGAAGGACGGAGAAATAACAGGGGGAACCATTCTCAGCACAGAACCTGGTACATATAACTCTAAAGCTTGTGGTTATAGGTCATGGGGTCATACTTTTCAATAAAATATAGAGATAGATTTCTTTCCTTCCGTTTTTCTTCCTTCTCTCTTCCCTTTGCAATCTACTAAAGAACAATACATTTCCAATGCATTAGCACTAGGTTTTTAATAATCCAGTAGTTTTGTATAGAAACTAACCCTCTTCTTTATTGGGTTATTCTTTTAGAGGCCCTTCATAGAGTCCTATTCTTGGAGTAAACACAGTAGCTGCTTCAGCATTGTTCAGAGTTAGCAGCAAAATTAATTTCTGAATACATCAGCGACTCTGTTACCAATAAACTCAATAATAAAATGTAGAGCATTTTCACCAATGCATAAAGAAAATCTAGTGGCAAATACTATTATGTGCTATTATTAAACCTGCTATTTATGAAGTACTTTGTACATGACCATTTCTTTCTCTCTATTTCAAGTTTTATTAAAAAAACTTAACATCAAATACATTAATATGAACAACTAAACTTACTTAGTGACTGCAAATTAATTTAAACACATAATCATAACCTTAATTTTGTTTCTGTAAGCCTCCTACAGAATTTTCTGCAGGGCTATATTGTCTTATTTTACATGACCATCAAAATATAGAAAATGAAATACGTGTAGTTTAGTTCTTTTTTTTTTTTTGAGGGGGGAAGGCAGGGCAATTGGGATTAAGTGACTTGGCTAAGGTCACACAGCTAGTAAGTGTGTCAAGTGTCTGAGGCCAGATTTGAACTCAGGTCCTCCCGAATCCAGGGTCGGAGCTCTACTCACTGTGCCACCTAGCTGCCCCTTACCATATCAGTTCTTTTTTTTGGAGGGGGGAAGGCAGGGCAATTGGGATTGAGTGACTTGCCCAAGGTCACACAGCTAGTAAGTGTGTCATGCGTCTGAGGCAGGATTTGAATTCAGGTCCTCCTGACTCCAGGGGCGGTGCTCTACTCACTGTGCCACCTAGCTGCCCCAAAATACCTGTAGTTTAACTACAGTTCCAAAAGGGTCCAAAGGTTATCCACATCCCTTGCATATGACCTCTGTTTTAACATCCAGGGTCTCAAAAGCATCAGTGTGTTAAGTCAAATTCATTAAAATTGCACATGCAAAAAGATTTATTGTATGACCATTGGAAGTAAAAATATTGGACTTTAGAGATTAATGTGAAAATGTTACCTTTCTTTAAGAGTCACCTTTAATAAACTTTCAATCGACAAATATGTGTGAATATATATGGTGGAGCTAATGAAAGGGTTGGGCACAATGAGCTTTGGGGGCCATGCCCAATTAAAGTGAGCTGGCTAAGGCTTTGAGGAAGAGGTAGATTTTAAAGGTCGATCCTGAAAAGATGTGAGGGATATGATCTCATGGAAGAGCAAGTCTATTCTTTGTATGCCTGCACCTAAACCGAAAAGCTCAGAAGATTATATAACCACAGATTTAAAGTAGGAAGAGATCTTAGAAATCATCAACTCCAACTATTTGATTTTACTGATGAGACACAGAAATTCTGTCAAATTTTTCATAGTGAATTATACATGTCTTGGAAGAATTTGACCTTGGGTTGTTTTGACTGTGTGGATAGAAATCTATCTACTACATCACCAAATAGTGAACAAAGAGATTTACCTCCCTAGAATAGAGATTTGGGCTTGGGTACAGATCATACACATTTACCATGTTTCCCTATGCACGAGAGCTTCTTACCTTCTGGCTAAATATACCCATTCCTTCAACCAGTCCTCATATACCATGGAAACAAAGATCTTCCATCATCTTTGATGTCTTCCTTTTAATTCTTTCCAACTTATCAGAGTGATTCCTAAATCATAGTTCCCCAAACTGAACACAATATTGCAGATGTGGTGTGACCCTGGCAGGCTACCACCTTCTGAAAGCTACATCTCTAATGTGGGGTGCCCCAATAATCTTAGTATAATTTTACACCATTAAAACTACGTAAGCTATAAAAGCTTACAACTGCACTAAGACTTTTGGGACAATCTATACATAGATTTCCCTTACTGTGATTCATACCCACTTTATTCCTGGGAGCCTTGCCTTTTTAATGTGATGGCCATCCTTTGTACCAATGAAACAAAGGAACTGTGGTGGCATGGAGGGCAGCTGGAGGTACAGTGGATGGCGCTGGGCCCGGAGTCAAGAAGAGTTTAAATTAGACCTCAGATACTCAGTAGTTGTGTGAATCTGAGCCAGTCACTTAACTTGCCTGCCTTAGTTGCCTCAACTGGAAAAGAGATAAGAGCACTTACCTTGCAGAGCTGTCATGAGCACCAAATCAGATAATATTTGTAAAAGCACTTAGCACAGTACCTGACACATAGTAGGTGCTATAGAATGCTCATTCCCTCCCTACTCCTTTCTTCCTTCCATTCCCCAGGGACAATGACTTTTTTTTTTAAAAAACGTGTAATTTACTTACATCACCATCATTATGAAAAGGTGTTTATTAAACAAGTTAAACTGGCTCAGATATTAACTTCCCACTTACAATCTAGGACCTCATGGGGCCTATCCAAAGCTTCCTTTAAAAAAAAAAAAGGCTTATTTCTACTAAGAGAGATAAGTAAATAGTTAGAGGGTAAGAAGTACACTAAGCACCTAAGATTTATTTGATAAAAGTCTCTTTGCCAGCAGCACAATAAAGGTTCCCAGAGGGAAAATATAATAGTAATGACTCCTAGATACAATTCCCTATAAACATTTAAAATTACAGCTTTCATTCATTAGGTGCAAAGAAAACTCTCTGACTGTGTATTTATTCTGATACAGACATTTTTTAGCATCATACTTATTGAAGCCAAGTTTTAAATAGCTGCCCTGAGTTCATAAGCATCCAAAATTAAAGTACATAATCCCAAGTCACAAATGAAAAAGCGTAAAACAGTCAAAATGTTTACCCCACTGATGGGATTCAAGTCAGAAGAGAATTTCTATGCAAATAGAGGAAAAAGGATATGTAAGGTAGTTAATGTGCTACTTCTAAGTCTCAATGAAGATAGCTTTTTTTACAGGAAACTTTTCCCAAATCCTCTTAATTCTAGTGCCTTTCTTGTTAGATGCCTAATAAATGTTTATTGATTGATAGGGGTCCTATATGTGCTAAAAATGACTACATAAGGGACATTTTTCCTCTTTTGTTTAGACTTGTGATCTCATTTTGCACAGAACACTTGAGGAGAAAATCCCCTCGACAAATGCAACAATTACTCCACAGCTTATAGAGTTTAAGAGTTGCAGGAAGAGAGACTCTGAGATGGCAAATGACTTGTCTAGGTTCATTCAGCCAATTTAGGTCATCGTAGAGTGTGAGCCCCTGCTATCCACACTCTAAGGCTAACTCTCTATCCAATATATTAGACATCTTTTAATAGAACATCTAAACATCACATTATACAAAAAAGTTGAAGTCAGTGATTGCAACCAATAGTATTCATTGACTGATGTATGTAAAACAGGAAAAGTAGTCTTGGATCACATAACTTGTTTTTCCTGTTTTCCTAACTGTAGATTTTTCACAAGGTTTGATAACTAAGGCAAAAAACCATCATCTTTACTCTCTTTACAAAGTCTTGTGATAGATAATCTGAAGAACCATTCTTCTGAAGAAGAATTCTTCTAAAAAAAAAAAAAAGAAAAATCGTACCGTTGTCCTAAGTACCAATTACAGCCAAATATAGAAGCCTAAATTAGACAGTAACCAAACTTGCCCAATTCATTCAAGAGGCTACTAGATTTTATTTCAGAATGGTAGAAAAACTGGATCATCTGAGAACCAGAGAGGCAAGGCGGGGAGGGGAAAGGAGGAGAGGTGGGAGAGAAAGAGAAGAGGAAGAGAAGAAGGAAGGGAAGCAGAGGGGGGGGGGAAGGGGAGGGGGGAGAGAGAGGGAGAGAGAGAGAGAGAGAAGAGGAGGAGGAGGGGGAGGGAGGGAGGGAGGGACAGAGGGAGAGAGAGCTATAAAATATGCCATTCATAAGTCTACAAAAGAAATAACGGATATGCTCAACGGACAGAGAAGGATTTTAATTATGGCCAAGAAATGTAGAAATATAGAAAAAAGAAACTAAATGTAAATTCTTTTAGTATTTTAAGAATAGGACAGAGAGCATGAAGTAGCATGGATAGACAAGACTTAATTTTGCTTTTTTTTGACCTTTGAGGTTTGCTGATCACTATCTCAAACAGAAGTGGCTATATCATTAACTCAGTTTCCGGAAAAGTTATCATGTAGACCCTGCAATGTTACCACAAAATAATATGCCTTTTTAGGTATGTGATTTTTGTACTACCACCAGTATACCACTATATCCTGCTGTAGCAATTCAAATTACAAGTTATTTTCCGAAACAGTTCACACTTATGAGGTACTAGATTTTTGCTGGCTTAATAAAAAAAGGAACAAGATAACCCTTTTCCTCAGTCTATATAAATGTGCCCTCATCTATTAAAAAAAGGTGGCAGAGAGTTAGATCGATACACACACATACACGCACATATGTATGGTATAGATGTGTGTGTGTGTGTGTGTGTGTGTGTGTATGTGTACGTGTAAAAAGCTGACCAAAAGCTTAAAAAAAAGTAGATCATTCATGGTTCTGCTAAGAAATCACTGTACATTGCATGGTAATACTAAGTACAATATAGAAATGGTAAATGGTATGTGTGAGGAAAGTACAGCCCGCATGGTGTGTGTGTGTGTGTGTGTGTGTGTGTGTGCGCGCGTGTAAAATGCTATCACAGAATGTCAACACCGAGAGCAATGCGGCTATATACTGCATCTATGCTTTATTTAAACACTTGGCTATTACTGTTGTTGTTAAATGCTACATATAAGGCATGAGCACAAGCAAGTTTCTCAACATCTCAAAAATACCCAAAAGCTTCATAAAAGTTATAAAAGGAATAAGAATTATTGTTTTTATATTATAGGAATAATTGTAAAATACTTTATTTTAGTCTTTAAAAAAAAAGATTTAGCATATGATTTTCCTATCAAAATTTAGAACCAAAAGAGGCCTTGGCAATCCCAACTGTCTTGACCAAACCTCTAGATAAGAAAATTGTAATGAAACAAGGTCATATAGGTAGTAAGTGGCAGATTCAGCATTTGAACCCAGCAGGGCTCTTTTACTCCAAAATGAATATTCTTTGGTGCTTCTGATGAAGGGTTCTTCTCTTTGACATTTCCTTAAGGAATTCTAGGAAATTACAGTGTGTCCTGGCTGTTTTCTAAATGTTAATGGATCTACAAAATGTATGACCTCTCTTCTCTTTATTTGAAACTCTAAACAATGCTGAGAAAGAAACCTATGAATTCCAAAAGGGTAACAGGGAGGAAGGAGAGCCTGGGGGATATCACATGCAAAGGCCCAGAGGCAGGAGATATGAGGGAAAGTAACAGTGCCTCATTTCTCAATTCCTAGTTTTGTTCATGATACTCCCTAACTCCCAGATTATACCCCACCTTATCACCAATCAAATCTTGTGTATTCTTTGGAATCTAGAAAAATGACACCCTTCTTCCTGACAAGCCCAGCTGACAATTACTTCTCTTTGCATGGATCTCCTTTAGCATTTAGCATCTATACCATAAAATCCGGCCTTCAATAATATGATGCTTTATAGTATTCTCCAATTGCTTCATGTATATGAACAATAAGCTCCTTCCCCACGAAGGTACAAAGATCTTCAAGGAGAAAAGATCGTGCCTTCTCCTTCTTTTAAACTGACCACAGTCTCTGATGGTGGCATAGAGTTGGATGTAAAGTAGATCTTAATCAATATTTCCTGACAAAATCAAGATATCAGGCAGCATATCTCAATGGAGAGAACATTGAAGTTGCAATTCAAGTCTTCGCTGTCATTTCCTCGACTACTTTTTGCTCCTCACTCATGACGTAACATTTCTCACTGCCATTTCTTTGCCCAGGCTGTTCCCCATGCCTGGAATGCCCTCTCTCCTCACTTCTACCTCTTAGAATCCCTAGCTTTCTGCAAAGCTCAGCTCACTTCCTTCATGATCCCATGGGGTCATGACTCACAGTTTAAGAAGCACTGAAGAGGTCACGAGAGGAAAAAGTTTAAGAGGCCCTGTGGATGATGCCTTTCCTCATTTATCTCAGCTGCCACCTCCTCAGCTCTGACCCTTGCCTGACCCAGACCCAGACATTACTTCTTACTTTCTTTGTCTTTTGCCTTTACTTACAGGTGTGTATGTTGTTTACCAATAGGAATGCGAGCTTCTTGAGGGCAGGGACTGCTTCATTTTTGTTTTCATACCACCAGAATCTAGCACTATGTCTGGCCAATCAATCAGTAAGAGAAAGATCTTTCCCCACTCATTGAATAGGCCTCAGGTGGGGGCAACAAAGGGAGGCTTGATTAGAGGCAGGCCCACACCCTTTCACTAACTAGATGTGAGGTCCCAGGCCCATACCCTTTTGCTAGTTAAGCAGATGTGGACATGAAGTCCTCAGGGCACTAAGGCCAGTTGCTAAGACCAGAGTCAATGGTATGTGCACTGAGTTCTAGTCCATCAGATCTTGGCTAGGACTGTATAAAAAGAGAGGCCAAAACCAAGAGCAGCAGAACTGAGAGCAGCAGATTCAGAAGCAGACATCAAGAGGACACTGAGGCAGTGAGAGTTATAGGAATTGGGATTCAGCCCAAGGAGAAGGAGCAGGAACTCGGAGTCTACAGAGCTACAGAAGAGAGTGCTGAGTGGAGAGTTAGGATTCATGAGTGATTGTTTACAGGAAGGCCCTAGCAAGGGGGTAGGTTACAGGATTACTTGGCTCCTTGCTATAATATTGTGTTATAATTTCCTTGTTGCTACATTGAGGTAGGCTTATTGGTTTTGGAATATAATTGCTACTATATGGAATTGGAATTACTGGTCCTGGGATCAGATTCTCTAGTGTAGAAATAAATGTTATAATTCCTCTGCTTTTTACCTAGAGAATTTCTTACACTTTGCAATTCTGAACCATTCAGGCATCTTTGTGGTCATCCTTAGGTCATGAATCTTAACTGGCACAGTGGCCACTTTATAAATTTTTGCTGCTTGTATGTGACCTTTAGCAAGTCTTTAAACTCATGTGATCTTGCTTTTTCAGTTGCAAAATGAGATAACACCTAGCATCTCTACTTCATGGGGTTGATGTGAAAATATCTGTGGGAGGGAACTAGAATTTACATATCACAAACTATATATTGTTGTTTGGTCATTCATTCATGTCTAACTCTCCATGACTCTGTGGTCTCTACTGTCCATGGAGCATGGTAGAGTGGTTCGCCATTTCCTTCTTCAGTGAATTAAGGCAAACCAAGGTTAAATGATTTACCCAGGGTCACATAGCTAGTAAATATTTGAGGCCAGATTTGAACTCAGATCTTCCTGACTCCAGGCCCAGTGGTCTATCTACTGAGCCACCTAGCTGCCTCCAAATAGCACCTACCATGGGCTGAGCAATTTTTATAAATATTATCTCATTTGAAACATACAACCCAGAAGATGACTATGTAGGAAGAGAGATGAGGGTAATGTGCTCTAAAATTATATTTGTATTTGACAATAAATATGCATCCATGTAATTATGCATATGTATGTGCTGTGATCAAATCTTTTCTACTTAGTCATATAAAGGAAGCATGCATATATATGCCTGAGTTTGTAAGAAATTACAAATAAGATGTATTGACATATTTCAGCATCTCATACCAGTTTTGCCATATTGGGGGGCGTCATCAGATATGGCTTCCTCATGTACAATTTGATTTTCTCTCAGATCTCATCTGCTTTTCAATTTGCACGGAGCTCACCTGCTACTTTTAATGTAAGAAATGAATGACCACCAGGGCAACTTCTGCTATTCATTCTCTCTCCATTCTCAAGAACCAAGGTTTTGCAGTGTAACCCTCAAAGACAACACTCTCATGACATTCTGAATCCATAGTCATTCTTACAACTAATCACGACAAGTTGGAATGAATTCAGAAGATGAATGAAATCAGAAAAACAAAAGAACTGATTTCTAAGCAAAAACTGTTGCTAAACAGCATATTTTTAGGATGGCTATAAAAAAGTTAAGGAAGGAAGGAAGGGCTTCAAGACAACCTAAAAATATCAGAAAAAGTGTTGACTGCCAAAAAAGGAAGCGGAACTATCAGGACAGTATGAGAGTATGCAAGGGATGTAATTGAAAGATTTCTAAGAAAAGAGAGGGAAGAATAACCTTCTTAAAAACTAAATAGGAAGAAAAATGTTGTGACAAAGGTAACCAGCAGATTTCAAGTCACTTAGAAATAATATTTCTTGATAATAAATCTGACATGGGAAAAACAGGCAAAACACAGCATGAAGGAGAATTAAGCTTCTTATATTGCAACATCACTAACTTCCATCGGGTGTCAGCAAAACTTCCCAAAGATAGAGCTATTCGCCCTTTAACAATTATTTTCTAACTTCTAAGTCATTTTGGTGATATTTGAAAACTGAACTTAAAATACCTCTGCTATACCTAGAATGTTACTGGTAGCATGCAAGGACTCCACATCCAATCTCTTACACACTATTAATTTATAAAGAGATATGCCAGGTTAGCTACATGACAATAGAACATTTTAAGGCAGGCCTGCACAATATCGCCGGCCACTTATGGTGTGCATGCAGCTTGCTGCCCACCACAGGATTTTGGGTGGCCTGTGAAAATGCAAATTCCTCAGCAAAACTATGTAAACTTTCCTTAGTACAGGCCCGCACAACATAGGGTCACTTGCACCTGCCAAAGGATTTCATCTGGCCCACAAAAAATGTAGGGAACACAAAACAGGCCTGCACAACATCTGGCTCACAGGTCACTTTGGCAGGCTGCAAGCAGCCCATGAGGCATATGTTGTGCAGGCCTAATTTAAAGTATGAGCATTAAACCTCATTAGTTTAAAGCAAGGGTTCTTAATCCTTTTTTGTGTCAAGGATCCCTTTGGCAGTCTGGTGAAATCTATGGATCCCTCTTCAGAATAAGGTTTTCAATAACTGAGGGAAACGTTAAATTTCAGTTAAGGGTTAGTGAAAATACTTTTTCCCCCCTCTCCAAATTCACAGACCCCTTGAAATTGGATGTTCATAAATCACCCCACCCCCCACCCCGGGTCAAGGTTTAAGGAGACACATGAAAACATGTATCCAAATGATCTATTTTCATTCCATTTGCAGTATAATCTCCTTGGGATTCCAGTTAGGTTGCCATTGTAGAAAATATTTTTTTGAACTCTGCTGAAATCCTGGAGGATATGAGGGGTTCCATAAAAGTTTTGAGAAATGGTATTATTGGAATAAAGCGAATAGCCTTCAAAGGCAACTACTTTGAAGGGTTGACATACTGAATATAGAAAGTCTACTATACTAGTTTACAGTACAAACAGTAACATTATTTTATAGTTACTTGTTATTCTGTATGACACGAGAAATTCAACAAGTCATTGGAATTTCCAGGTCATGACTCTCCTAAGACCAATTTGCCTTCTTTTCTGCAATGACCCAAGCCATCTCTGTTGGCCAATCCATGGCTAACAACTAGTATCTGTGGAATGCTCAATAATCTGGTTTTTTTTCCCAGTGATCAGCAAAACACATGGTATCAGTGCCCTTCATTTCACCTTAAGCAGAAAGAAAATGTGCTGGATAGTTTTTTCTTTAGCTGAAAAAGTCAAAATTCCTTTTACTAGAGATCTTAATTATTGCACATGGTGTTGTTTGGCGAACAGAACCACCATTGCTGAAGAGTTCTATTAAAATGAATAAATTATTATTTATAGAAAGAGATTAAGAAATGCAATTATAAAAGCAGTGCCTTACAATGCTGAGTCTTATGCTGGGCCTTTCTTAATTTTCATTTTAATCATGAATGCACTCAACTGTGAAGCTTCTCCTCTTAACAGAAATCCAATTAATAAGGGCAAAAAATTATCATATATTTTCCTAACTCATATGATATTTGATTGGTCTTATAAGAAGGTCACATTCTTGTTATGAATATTATGTAAATATATAGTCTCTGAACAATATTCATTTATATAGTTCATCTCTTTGTCTACATGGTATAGGAAGAAAATAGGCTATAAAGTCAGGAATCCTGGGTTAAAGACTGAAGTGCAATATCCACTACCTTCCTGACCATGGACCTACCACTTTACATTTCAGCCTTGGTTTCCTCATCTATAAAATGGGAGTAAACATGCTTGTACTATTGACTTCACAAGAGTATAGTGAAGAGAGTCCACTGCAGAATGCTATGCAAATGTGAATTATTACTACTGACCAGGGCAATGGGAGTATATGGTCTTACAGGAACACTTTTATTAACAGGCTTCATTTTATTTTTTTAATCTTCCCAACACAGGTCACAGGAAAATGGATTTGGAGCTAATAGAGACTTCAGCAGCCATCCACTCCCTCATTTTTGAAATGAGGAAACTGAGGCCCAGAGAATTAAATGACTTGCTGAAGATCACAAAGGTAATAAATGTCACGGATTGGCTTTGAATGCAGGCTTGTGGATTCCAAAGCTAATGTGCTTTCCACCCTACCATGTTAGTTCCCTAATATGAATTTTAATCTGTTAGTTTTCTTATGCAAAAACCCTAGTGCAAAAGATGGAAAATGAGAAGTTATTCAAAAATAGGTACAGATTTTCTCTTTACATTGATTTGGCCTTCAAATCTTTGATACAGCATTGTCTATGGTGAAAACAAGGGTAACAGTAGGGTATAGCATGTCACCACTCATGACTAATACGTAAAAATTGGAGTAAAAGACATTGCCGGAGATATGGATGACTAAAAAAAAGCTGGTGATCCGGTCAAATACTGAGAATGAGGGCCAGCAAATGGAACATCCAAGTACTTAACGTTGGCGTCTATGAGACATTATGAGAGTCAGAAGAAGGCCTCCAGAACACAGAAGGGACCCTGTACAAATATTCATAGAAAGATATGGACTAGATGGAATAAATGGGGCTACTATCTCCATAGGGTGAGGGTCTCCTCTCACCAAGGAGGGGATCAAATATTCATTAAGGCTTGTGTTAAAGTGTAGCTAAGTTTGTTCATAACTAGTAGTCCAAGTTTGTCATCAATGATTTCCTCTCTGTGACCTGCTTCTAGCTATATATGCTAAACTTCTGCCAATTACCACTTGACTAGACTTTCTGCGTCAAGATTTAGATTTAACTTCACTAAAGAAACGAAATAATACAGGAAGTGTTGGCTTCAACAAAATAGTACTAGGCTTTTGGCTAGACAGGCTGAAAGTTTCATCATGAGGAGAAAACCATTAAATAGTAATCCTCAGCTCTGACTCAAAGAGTTAACAGTGATAACTAAAAAAGTTAGTGTTGGTGAGTTGATTTTGACATCAGCCATATTCATAGTTCAAAGTCAACATTTGTGTGAGGTGCTTGAGAAATTTTGATAGTTTGAGATAAAAAGATTATAAATTGAAGTATCAAACTCTCTGCTTCCCTGTACCCCAAGTGATTTCCAAGGTACTTGGTTTTAAAATTTCGTTGTGAAAAAAATTGTATTGAAATAATCTTATATGTTATAGTAACAAGAAACATGCAGTAGTGAGGTGGGGGGGCAGGGATCCACTGGGCTTGGACTAAAAAGACCTGGGTTCAATTCCTCTTTCAGACACAAGTTGTGTAAACTTGGCCAAATCACTTAGTCACTTAATCTGCTTTGAGCCTCAGATTCCTCAACTCTGAAAGTAGGGGAAATATTCTCTACTTCACAGTGGTGATGAGAGCAAAGTATTTCTGAATCCATTAAGGCGGCATGTAATTATGAGATTTTTAAAAGTAATTACTTCAATAGAACTTAAAATTGTATAATTTGGTTTTGATGAGAGAAATTCTTGCCATTCACTATGTATTTTTCCCACTTAATAATGAACCCTAAAGTCATACTTCCATACTTGAGAAAGCAAAATTCATCATAATTTCTGTTCATTTGTATCTAAGATTTTTCACACTAAAGTAACCATTTAATGGGTCTTATATCTCACTTGTGTTGAATTTGTTTTTTTCTTTACAACTTGGACTTATAGCAGCATGGATTTAGACACAGAAGAGACCTTAAAGCCAGAAAAACATTCTCATTCTGTAAAGGGGGAAACTGAGGCCCAAAGAATTTGAATACCCTGAAAAGCACATGATTTTGTAATGAAGAAATACAAAGTGATAATTTTCCGTTCTCTATTTCAGGCCAATAGGTGGCGCCAGTAATTCCTACATTGCTCTTAATTATATTTGGAAAAATGATTTCCAAACTAAGCATCTTAAAGTCAAAGAACTTAATATTAGGATTCTACTTATAATGATGAGTCATTGATAAGGAAGAAAAGTAGCATTTTGGGGACACAAGTTCATGGGGTTATCATCCATTAAGAAATGAGTTGACATCCCAAAGCAATCTTCTCCACTATTATATATAGCTGTATTTACTTCCTGCATAATACTATGGATTCTGTATGTGCCTTCCTGAACCTTAAAATGGAATCTTTAGCCAAGAGTTTATACATTTCTTTATGAATTCCTTTGCTTCTTGTTCTATCATAGTTGCCCCCCCCCCGCAAAAAAAATAACTAGGAACGCAACAAAATCACAAACAACATATCTTACTTCAACAGAAAAATTTCCTAATTTTGAATTTTTGTACTTTAGATATCATAGGTACTAAATTCTAATACACATACAGGTAACATGGTAATGTGATCATTTCTGTCACAACTCATAGCTCAAAATGTAATGATTCTGACACTTCATTCCAAGCCCTAGAATTGAATTCTCTATATTTAATCTAATTGACTCAGTATCATTCTATATACTTAAAATCTAAAATTCACCTTGATCCTGCAGTTTAGAAATAGCATTCACAATAACCATTTGCTCTCAGTATATTAAATGTTTTTGTAAACATTTTTGATGTGGATAATGACAGGGACTGAGAATAAGTTTGGCACAGAGCTGCTCCCAAGTAAGAAAAGTCCTACTAATTAATGAGGAGGATACTTTTTTTTCCAAGTAGGATAGGAATCAGATTAAAATGTAATTGGAAAGTGTTTAACAAAATAAATAAAAATACAATTAACATAGATCATGTTAATTTGTGGTTTTGTAGGAATTCCTTTCTATTTGCTTTTGACACCACTGGCCTACACATAGTACCTTGCCTACTATGTAACGGACCTAGTAGGTATCCGAGACAGGACTTGAATCCAAGTCTTCCTGGCTTTGAGACTGACTCTCTATTCACTACGTCCCGTTGCCTCTCTCCTTTTGATGTGACATATTCAAAATATTCCCTTTGTATTTTAATATTGTAGCTTGGTGGCTTCATGCATTAATAACGATAATAATAAAAAATCAATAACTGATAACTAGCATTTATATCGCACTTACTACATGCCAGGCGCTGCTAAGTGCTTTACAATTATAAACTCATTTGATCCTCACAACAACGCTACAAGGTAGGAGCTATTATTCTTCTCCTTTTACAGATGAGGAAACTGAGGCAAATAGAGGTTAAGCGACTTGCCCAGGGTCACAAGACTAGTTAATGTTTGAGGGCCCATTTGAACTCAGGTCTTCCTGATTGCAGGCCCAGAGCTCTATCCATTGTGCCATTAGATGTTATAATAACATAAAATCAGAGTATATCTTCAAAAATGAGAAGCAGCATTCATACTAATTTACCTAACTACCATAATCAATGAAGAAATTTAATGTACCTTTGGAAGACAATTTTCACCTGTAAAAATCCTTTTATTTGTTAAATGGACAGGATTACAACTTTAGAGATAAAAAGCCTTCAATGAAACATAGCCTGGGCAGCTTAGCCAAATTCATTTTCAAATGAAATTTCAAAGTTGTTTTGTTTTTTTTTTCCAGGACCAATCTCCAAGAAACAACACTGAAAAAAATCAAAGAATAGTGATGGGG
Source organism: Trichosurus vulpecula (assembly GCF_011100635.1). Lineage (NCBI taxonomy): Eukaryota > Metazoa > Chordata > Mammalia > Diprotodontia > Phalangeridae > Trichosurus > Trichosurus vulpecula. Next base: position 140,299,499 of record NC_050577.1, on the reverse strand, counting down.
TTTAGACTGTGGGAGCCCCCTTGAACTCCCTTTGAATCGTCCCACTAGATGAGGCTTTTGCCTGAGGCCATAAACCTTTCATTATGGCTAGGCCCAAATCTCTAGGCCAGGTTACTCTTAACCTAGCCTAGCCCTCCATTGTCAGGCCAGTTTCCACCCTTGATCCTATCAAAGTGTCTATGCCTAAATCTGTTACCCTTAAACTAGCCTAGCCCTACACAGTCTGTTATCTCCCAGTAGACTTCATCTACTTCCCACCCTTAATCTCCTTCTCTAGGTTCCTGGAGTCTGACCCCATCCCAGTCCCATCAAATTCCTTCTTAAACCCCTCCTCAAGACCCTTCCTAAACCCATCCTCCCATCAGCCCAGAACCACCCTAGATTCCTCCCACATTCATAAATGGTGAGATTTCTTAAGACAACCCAATATGGCAAATCCGTAATAAACTTTGTTTTTCTTTGGCCCTGAGAAGGCTTGAGTCGAATTCATTTGAGCAGGATCTGGTGTGTTGGTATTTTGGGGGTCTCTAGCACCCCTGAAAACATGGTTCTTTAACCTCATCAATATGACACTGATAAATCACCCAATTTGTAGAGCCATTAAGTTCAGTAACCAAACTTTGGTTCAATAGAATATTATCAAATATAAAGGGGAAGGTATTAGAAGTCAAACTTCACATTCCGGATTAGGACACTAATTGGCTCAGTTCCCCAACCCAGATTCTTAAGATACCATCTACTTAGAAGCTGGTCATTACAGACCCTCACTTCCAAAAAGAGATGTAAATAACAATTTCCTAATAGTACTCCAACAAGGGATATTATCGCTTAAAAGGCACGCAATACTTTCATTTAACAAATATTTAACATTTTATATACACCCTACTCTCCATCAGTACTCTTCAATCCAGGGACATTAACTTCAATGTTCCATGAAAAAGTCCTCCAGGCCTAGAATAGTCTCCCTCCTCATTTCTGCCTGTGGGCTTCCCTGGATTCCTCAGGAGTCTCAGCTAAAATCCTATCTTCTAATCTACCAGATGCCTTTCCCAACCCCTTTTAATTCTAGTGTTTCCTCTTTAAAAATTTTTTTTTCTATTTATCCTGTATACAGCTTCTTTGTATGTATGTGTTTACTTATCTGTCCCAGAAACCCCGTCCCGCCCATTAGAAAGTGAACTCCTTGAAGGCAGGAACTGTCTGGTCTTTTTGTTTTGTTTTGTTTTTTGTATCCCTAGTGCTTAGCAAAGTGTGTGGAACATTGTAGCTGCTTAATAAATGTTTACTGACTAATTTTAACCTGAATGTCTGGTCAAGTCAATCAATGAATCAATGAATCAGTCAATAAACCCTTACAATGTATCAGCTAAGCACTGGTGATACAAAAGAAGTCTTAAAGAGTTCCTGTCCTCAGGGAGTTTACATTCTAATGAGGGAGACAGGCATGAAAATGGATACAGATCTAGGATATACACAGAGTAAACAGAGCGTAATCTCATAAGGGAAGGCTTCTGAGCAACCAGAAAAGGCTTCCTACAGAAAGTGTATTTTGATCTGCGTCTTGAAAGAAGCCAAGTAAACCAAAAGGTGGAGATGAGGAGAGAGCACGTTTCAGGCACAGGGGGACAGCAAGTACCAAAGAACAGAAATGGAACATGTTCAGGGAACAACAAATAGGCCCCTGTAGCTGAACTGGAGAAGAATAAGAGGGTCACTAGGTGGCGCCATAGTGTATAGCGTGCAGGGCCTGGAGTTAGACTTCCTGAGTTCAAATTTGACCTCAGACACTTTATTAGTTGCGTGATCCTGGGCAAGTCACTTGACCCTGTTTGCTTCAGTTTCCTTTTCTGGAGAAGGAGATGGCAAATCACTCCAGTATTGCCAAGAAACCCCCAAATAGGGTCATGAAGACTAAAACACAACTCAACAACAACAAAATATACAGTTTGGAAGGGTGAAAAAAAAAGGGGGGGGGACAGGTTGTGAAGAGATTTAAATGCAAAACAAAGAATTTTAAATTTGATCCTTGAGAAAAAAGGAAGCCACTGAGTTTACTGTTATAGGGTAATATGCAGTGGTGGGATGCAGCCTGTTTGCACCAGTTCGACAGAACCAGTACCTAATTTTAATCCTCTTGTTGGGGAAGAGCAGGCCCGCACCTGCCATTTCAGCAGCAGGGGCAGCACCTAGGTTCTGTGGAGAACTCGTTATTAATTCATTTCAATTCCACCACTGGCAATATGGTCAGACCTACACTTTAGGAAAATTGTCAGGTGAGTGAAAGATGTACTGAACGTCAAGAGTCCTGAGGCAGGGAGACCAATCAGAAGAATATAGCAATAGTCCAAGTGAGAGATGAGCACAGAGGTAGCGTGAGCTGGATCTATAGGACAAAAATTTGGCAATGAACTGGATATGTGGGGTGAGTGAGGGTCAAGGATGACACCGAGGTTGGAAGCTGACATACGGAAATTCTCTAGCTTAGAGTATACATCTTTTTGCCTTTCCGCTATTTTCAGAGTCCTAAGGGCAATGAGTCAGTCATTCACTCAATGATGTTGACAAATCACCCAGTGCCTACAGAGACAGGTATGAGGACAGAGAAAAGATGCCAGAGGAAGTGGATGCCATCCTTGCCCATGGAACTAAAATCCAATGGAATAAAAGAGACTAAACAAACAATCCTTTATTCAAACATTTATTAAGTGACTGCTGTGTACTTAGCATTGTGCTAGGTTCTGGAGGAGACACCAAGGCACTGGGGGTATTAGACTCCATTTTTTGCTCAAGAGCTTTAATTCAAGGGGTGACTTCCACAAGGTTCTAAAAAGGGAAATGACATACTGGAGAAATTTTTGGAGAGGATGATTCTTACTGCTCTAAAATCTATTTGAAAGAGAGTGCAAAGGTCAGGGGTCACCCCAGAGTCCGAAAGAGAAAATTATTGCCTAGTAGTTTTATTCAGGAATAGAGTGGTGGAAATGGAAAATCAAATAGCAAGTTAATTAGCCAAAGTCAGGAGATCTGACAACATTCTGCAATCAAAGGGTGAAGAAAGAGAAGTCGGAAGTAAACTGTACAGCATGGGGAAGAAGACCTGGGTTCAAATTCTGTCTCTGCTACATATTCTGTGTGCCTTTGGGAAAAATCACTTCACCTCAGTAGATCTTAGCTGCCTGAACTGTCAAATGAGGGCAATGGGCTAGATGGCCTTAGAAGCCCTATCCATTCCTAAACTCCAATGATCTAAGATCAAGATATGTGGGAAATGGGGCAGCTAGGTGGCCCAGTGAGTAGAGCATCAGCCCTGAAGTCAGAAGGACCTGAGTTCAAATCTGGCCTCAGACACTAGACATACTTACTAGCTGTGTGACCTTGGGCAAGTCATTTAACCCCAATTGCCCTACCTTCCCCCCTCCAAAAAAAAAAAGATATGTGGGAAAGGGAGAGACAGAGCCTGCTGTTAGTAGTAAGAGGAATATGGGAATGTAGAGGGAAAGAGACACATAACAGGTGCATTCATTCACATCATGTCAGTCTCTGTTTTCACTGATCTCTACATCTCTTTCTCTCTCTGAATGTCTGTCTGTCTCTCTCTCTTCACCCTGCTCCAAATGAGTTTTGTCTTGAAGACAGTCAAATACAGTTATCCCTATAGAGAATATGATATAAGATTGAAGAGAAGATGAGGTAAATTGGTCAGGGCTGAAGCTCTACAGTAGACAAATAGGCAGACAGACAGACAGACATGACAGAGAGAAAGAAAGAAACAGAGTGAACATTATTAAGTGCTTACTATAGACCAGAAATTGATAAACAATAGGTCAATGGACCCATGACATCTTCCCTGTAGAAACTCCCTCAACTGATACAGATCAGAAAGCACTAAGGCATTCTGGTCCTGGGCAATTCTTGTTTAGGGCTTTTGAGAATCTTCTGTAAAATATCTACTCAACACACTAGGACATTCTTCTAGTTCTTTTAATATTTTGTGGTGAGAGAGCAACATTATACCAGAGAATATGTCACATCCTGGCAGCAGCTGGATACACACAAAGGAAATAGTGCTCCCGAGGAAAAAAGATGTAGAAAAACACAGTACCGGGGAATGAGTTTTGGGACATGTTCATAGCCAATGGGTGGAGGAGATGATGAGAAATCAGCAAAGAGGACACAGAAGAAGAGGCTGGAGATGCAAGGGGGGAAAAACCAAGGGTCTGTGATAGTCTGGAAACTGGGATGTTTACAAAAAAGAGGGGGAAAGGTGATTAAAAGAAGCAAAAAGGTGTAGAAGAAAAAGACAAAACAGGCTGGCACTCACAGATCAAAGGACTTAGGGTGATTAAGTGAGGGAAGAGGTTTTGTTTGTTTCACATCAGGCCTATAATTTCATTTCATAGGGAATTTCAGGTGAAGAAGCTCCATCTACCAATTTGGATTAGAATTAGCTTTGCAATTTAGAGTACTAGAGCTGCCTGGGGCACTGGTAGGTTAAATGACTCACCCAGAGTAACGCTGCTGTTGTCTGTCCTCTGCTTTTGAAGAGGACCAATGATATCACAGGGTGATATCTTGACTCCTGCATGAAGTGGATTTAAGTGAGTTAAAGCTATACAGAATCCTCAACCTTACAGTCTTCTCGAAAGTTATTTAAGTCCAATGTCAGGACAAAAGTCAAGATGGCTGGTGATGGCCCAGGATGCAGTGGATGACCTTGGTGTCTTCAAGGTCTGACCAAGATCTAAGTGCTCGGCAGCACCTGGCTCAGCTGCCTTCACGACCGTTGGAAAAAATTATTTTCTTCCACCCATTCCACTGGAGGAAGTCTACACATGTTTGGAATAGACATCCCCCTAACTCGCCAATGGGTCTGAGGTTTATTGATTACCCTCAACCTTGTTTAGCCCACCTGCTGAGACACTTTTAGCAGAGGGTGGCTGCTGCACATGCTACAGCTTCCTGGAGCCACAGGTGAGAGTTGAGTGCCAGGTGGACACCAAAGGTGGATGAGCAGCCCTGGAAAGGGCATGGCAAGCCCTCACACCAGAGGGGTCAGTCTTCCCTGAATGCCAACTTTGTCAGAGGTAAGACTTGAAGTCAGGGCTTAGTGATCATGAGGTCAGTTCTCTGTCCACTGTACTGAGTTATATCTCCATTGCTTATATGAGCAGGCAAATGGTGATGCCATTAACAGAAATAAGAAAATTAGGAACAAAAAAAATTTTTGAAAAGAGTCAGGGCAGGCTAGTGGTAAACCTTGAGTCAGAGGATCTGCTTGTGTATTCTGGCTCTCACCCAAATGAGCAGTGTTACCACATCTAAGCCTCTTGACTTGTCTTGGCCTATTGCCTCGCCTGCAAAAGGTGAGAGTTGTACTAAACGATCTGCAACATTTTTATAGGTCTAAATCCAACGATCTCCAAACCCCCTCATTTTATAAATGATCAAGGCCTCAAGAAGCAAGGTTTGCATAGGGAGTAAGAAGGATTTGAACCCAAGTTCCAAATCTAGTGTCTTGACCACTACATTCTTCTGTGTCCAATTGGGACAGACCTTCCAGAGAAGAAGTTTGAAGAAGTGCTAGAAGGAAACAGAGACAAGCAAGATGGCTTGGAAAGCAACATGATAAATTTATTTTATGTATGTGTATGTATATATACACGTGTGTGTGTATTTACACAGTGTATATATAACATGTATTATTAACATATATCTAAAGGAAGTTGCATGCAAAGTTTTATGGTTTCATGTAAATTATTATTTCTGTTCTACATTGCATGTGAAAATGGGCTTTTTTCTGGTGTTTGTAAAGGTCAGAAGAATTTTTTTTAATTCCTGATTTTTCAAAGTTATCAACATGGGAGATATTTACCATGTTTTCTCTGTCCTTATCTGATAATGTATCACTTTCTTTGACTTTCAATGACTTTCTTTGAGTCATACACTGACTCTTTTTAGATCTGCAGTTTCATGTGCAATCAACTTTTTTATTGTAGTACTATTTTATGGAAATGCTTGTTTTTTTCCAAAAATTTGAAAAAAGAATTTCCAGTGTAAAATCACAAAAATACTTCCTATTAAGTAATATTCAACTGATTTTTTAATGCTGATTTTCCTGAAAAAAGAATGGCTGACTAAATAACATTATTATTCTAAAACTTTTGCAATGTGTGAAACTACAATAGAACTGATGACTGTTTTCAATAGTTCCTTTGGCTCTACTAAGTCCCTTTCTACTTCCCTCAAGGATATCCAACAGCAGGTGCCCAGAGTCTTGCTTATGAATGTTTTCAAGAGTGTGTTGGGTTCCAGTTTAAAATGTATGATGGACATCAGTACTAGGCCAAATCGTGGCTTCCTCCCTATCTCTTGGGAGAGGGAGGAGGTAACTGACCTCACCATTGAGAATAGCCTGGAATGTTGTTTATAGCAGTCAAATGAAATACAAGTAGACACTTTTAGCTTTAACTGAATTAAGTCCCAGTGAAAACTCATTTTCATCTTCATTTACTCTTTCATTTGACAATAGTATAGCATAGAAGAAAATGTACTGGACCTAGATTTAAATGATCTGAGTTTCCAGTTCTGACTGGACCATTACTTGTTATAAGATCTTGGGCAAGTGATCCAAGTTCGTTAAGACAAAGTTTCCTCATCTGTAAAATGGCTATAAACAATATTCATACTCCCTGGCTCACAGGATGAAATGAGAGAGCGAGTGCACTTGGCACTTTGTTGAATTAAAACACTAAATGGATGGAAACTATGATTGTTATTTAATACCATGGTCCAATAAGTGTTGCAACAATTCGGCTAGCAGCTGCTGTGGGGGTGAAAGACCAACACAAGCCCAACAACAAGGATGCTGCCAGCACAGATTCTTTTGATCTGCTTTACTAAGGAAAGCAACGTTAAGGGGTTAACAATCTTATTTCAATCCAACATATACATATATCATTCACTTAGTTCAGAGGAAAAAGCCAGTGCCCTCAACTTCAGAGCAAATACAAACAAATTACAAAGATACATTATAAACAGACCAAATACAATTCATAGTTAGCAAGAAGACATCAACATCTGGGTTCACAAGCTGGAGGGCTCTTAACTACACCTGCCCAGAGTTTCCAAATCAACACTCCTCAAAGAGTGAGAGCCCCCAACAAATAAATAGCTCTGTTCTCTCTTTTTATACACTCTTTAGCTGTCATCAAACGTCACGTGAGCAACCAGAACCTAGGCTCCTACTACTCGCTCTGGTCTTAGAAACTCCCCTAATGACCCTGAGGGCTTCATGCCCGCATAGTCTTAGCATCTAGTAATTAGGGGTTTAGCACCTAGTAAGACTCAATCAAAAAGACTTAATTAACAGCATTCTAAAACAGTAGAAAAATCCCAACTTAATGGATATCACAAAAAGGTAAATAAATATTCTCCCCTAAAGTCCTCCTCTGACACCTCATTGTGGCAATGAGGAGATCCTGAGTCAGTGAAGGCACTTAGAGTTGACTGCAATTTCTAGCAGGTCCTGCCAAGATGAAAAAAGATTTCAAATACAGTCTCTTAACTGACTGTGTTGTCTGAGAACCAGCCTGTGTAAACGCAGTGACACATCATCAGGCTGGTTTTAGAATGATGAAGTTTTTCTGCTGTATTTTTTTTGTAGGCACAGCAACTGTGTTTGTGAAGGAAAGGCCAACGCCAATGAGACAGCAGATCACTGAAGTGCTGATGATAAACACAAAAGTGGGAGTCAGGTAATCCAAAGTTCAAATTTCATTTCTTCTTAAAATTGCTGTTGGAAGCTATAGAAAGAGTCCTACTCACGCACTCAAGAAACCTGAGGGTAAACATTGGCTCAGAGAGTTCTGAGCTGTGCAACTGTGATAAAGTCATTTCAACTTTCTGTGACTCGGATTGTTCAAAATCTGTAAAAAGGGGTAATGACACTTGTATGTATCACCGACCTCACACAGTTGTTAAGAATCAATCAACAAACACTTATTAAGCACCTACATTGTATCAGGTTTTTTGTAAATGTTCAAGTTCTCTAGAAATCTAGGTCATTATTATTAACAATTTTCCTTTTCTGATGGATTTCTAGACTGCTAAATCAAGGGCATACTTCAGATTCAGTTTACACACACATTAACAAAACATTTAAGAAAGTCTTGTCTCTGTAGACAAGATGTAGAGATGTAAGTATAGATAGGAAGATTTGAAACTGTCCGAACGGCTAGACTAAAATGGTTCAATATCAAGCTGGAGAGACATTTCTTGCTTGAGTGTCCCAGGTATCTAACCTTGGCTCCATGCTATTTAAAATTGTTACAAATGAGTTGGATGAAGCTACAGATGGAATGCTTTTTAAATTAGCTAGGAGGGATTGTTAATATGTTGGATGAGAGTCAGTATCCAAAAAGATCTTCACAGGTGAGAATGACTGGCCAAGCAGCAAATTCCAAATTCAGTGTGTTTCATTTTCTTTTTTCCCACTGCAGTAGGCACTAGTGAAAGTTAGGTCTATACTACCTGAATTTCTTCATATGATGTGACTATCAATCTGCTGACATACTCTTCCTTCCCAAAGATTGAAAAATTCTTCTATTAGAATAAACATTACTCTCCCTCTTGTCACATCTTGACAAATCTGCTTGTCTTCAACTGCAATAAAAATGCTTTGCTGGCAGCCAATAATAGGCAGTGAAAAAGGTTTTACTGGGCAATGAAGACAGATTTCGGTTTGAAACACCAATTTCTACACAATAGCAATGGACCCAACACTATTTCTTATTTAACTCTTAGTTATATCCAGTTAGATCTCTTAAGCCCGTGGACAAGTTCAAGGCCTTTTGTCTTCTTTCACAGATTTTGCAATAATCTGGCAGAGATCTAGGCAATATGTAGATAGTGTTATCGCTACAATTTTAATAATTCCTTTTACATATAATTATAGCTGGAATGTAGAAAAAACACACAGGTTAAAAAACAACCAAAGTCCAGGCATATGCTTACATCATCAACTCACCTGCATTGGAGCCTGTCAAATTATAGCGGGCATTAAGTTTCTTGATGATATTTTCATGGATTTGATACCATTCACTCTCTGTGTTGCACCTATGAAAACAGTGAAACCCTGTTAAGTCTTAATGATGCATGACAGCAAGCAATGTTCTTAATAGTTGATCTGACCTTCCTAATACATAACCTCTGTAATAGAACTTGGTCATAAACACTTCCTTCTTGTCTTATCATTGAGACAAGGACTAAGTCAGATTTTACCATGATGTTCATGATAACTGTTCTGAGATAAGCAGGACCCCCATAAGAGACCCTGGTCCACTTTACATCCAGAAAACTTCTGCTACAAACTGAGTCAACAAAGGAAAAATCCCAATTGAATATCAGCTACTGTGACACTGTCTACACCAGTGGTTCTCAAAGATTTATCTGGGGATCCTAAGGATTCCAGAGGTAAAAAATTATTTTCATAATAATACTAAGGCATTTTAATAAGGTAAATAGATATAACCCACATAAACAAAAGCTTTGGTTGGGAGGATCCTCAATAATTTTTAAGAGTGTATAGGAGTCTCAAGACTAAAAAGTTCCCCAATCACTGGTCTCTTCTGAAGGTTTCTACATGATATGTTTCTGCTACAATAAAAATTAGACTGGATATCAACCTCTAGTCACAATCTTCAAGGCAAAATATATTCAGGATTTATCAAAGGGAATTAACCTTTTATACAAAATACTATTCAACTCAGAAAATATTTCCTAGAATAAGTAAATTTTAACTACTTGAGCACACTGGGGCCTACTTTTCTCCTCCTCCATTACAATCACTTCCTTAGCCAGGGTTTTGTTCAGGCCATCATCTCTTGCTTTCACATGTGTTTCCAAACAATCTGCCACCTTGTATTAGCCACTAAAACGTTCCTTTCCATGAGCTGAGAAAAGGCAGCCTCAGTGATTAAAATGAATCAGAGTCAAAATTATTCCCCTGTTATATCATTTTCAACACCCTGAATCTGAAACTGTTGGTTTATATTTTATCTATTTTGCCATTCACAGGTACTTCCATGATGGACACTATTTGTTACACATATGACTTTCTTAATGATGAGGTACCACATAGAGCTTTTAAACTTGGATGGCTAGAAAACTGACATCAAATAAAACTATTCTGCATGACCAGCAGTAAGAAACAAAATTACCTTCCAGAAGAATTTGCATGTGGTTTTTTTCCCTTCCTTCTTTTACCTCAGTGAGTAAGGAGAAAAGATGGCTGGTATTTACTAAGTGCCTAAGCAATATCAATGTCTTTTTTTAATCAATAAAAGCCAAAATGAAACTAAAGCTTATTCTAAAACATCTAAGGCCAGAATTTTTGGCTCATAAACCAGAGTTTCAAAACATTCCTTGATATTGTGTTTGAGCTTCAGAATAGCATGGGATTTGGCAACTCCTAACAGAACTCCCAGACTATCAGATTTAGTGTCAGTTAAGAAATTCTCCCTCCCCCCTCTCTATTAAAAAAAAAAATTAAAAAACCCAAGTTCCTATTTTCTTTTCTCTATGATTTCTCCCTATCTGACAATTCTTCTTATAAAGACCATATGTAGTCTATATTCCTGAGGCTTCTCCATATTCCTTGGAGTGCTCTCACTTGATGATGAGAAAAATATAGCATTAAGATGTGTTCACCAGAGAGGTCGTGGGCCATACGGGCAATGCAGGGATTCCTGGCTTTTACTCTGCTTTTCACATGATCAAAGAAAATATACTTAGATGTCTCGCCCTCAGTTTTCCCCTAAGCAGGATGGATGTAACACTTGCTACCTACACTTTCAAATAAAGCTGTGAGTATTGATGACATTATGTCGGCTGAGAATTTCAGTTCCTTAAAAGGGCAATGCTGAAAAGTAATGCTTTTGTTGTATTACTAGGGAGCCAGGCAAGATGAGACCTGCAAATGCATTACTTGGTTCTAACATGTTTCAAAGTGATTTTTCTTTGAAAGAGACCATGATCATGAATTTTAGCCTTTTCAGGGAATAACTTCTCTGGGCAAGACATTTAACTTCTCAATGCTCTAGGAAATTCTCTAAAACTTTAATTTGCAAGAAGGTGTCCACCTGAAGGTAGAGGAAGTTTTTGCATTAAGAAGCTCCCTATGAAATCACAGGCCTAGTTTTTAGCCCTGTACTGCATTAAGGCAAAAAAAAAACAAAAAACAAACCCCAATATGGTAGAGTAGACAGAAGTGGTTGGTCTTAGAGTCAGGAAGGCCTGGATTCATGTCCTGCCTTTGCAAAATCCTGGCTATGTGACCATGGAAAATTCCTTCACCATTGTGGCACAGGTAACTAAGATCATAAATTGCAAAAGAATTGCTCATCTGCACCATGTAGGGAAGTTCATGATACGACTGGGGAAATCATAGGTCTGAACAAAAACAAGCAAAAAAGCATTGACATACTCCCAAAACAGAAAAAGTTATGAATTTTACCAAGTATTTATGTATTTTAAAATAGGGTCAAAGGTTTCTGCATTCTTATGGGACAGTTAGTTCTCCTTGCTTAAAGACTTCAGTTTACCAACCAATTGATAAATCTGTGAAATGAAGAACCAAGAGTTTATGGATAACAACAAGAAATCCATCCATGATAGTGGAGTAAAGTGTTAAGTATGTACCTATACAGAAATCTTACATGAATGACACATAAATGATATGTATCAAGCAAATTAAATAAATTATTAGAATAAGCTGATGTAATTTATGGCAGGCATGGATGAGTTTCAAGAGTTGACTATGAGTCCTTGGATGCTATCTGGGTAGGAACATAAGCTTTGGCAGACCTCTCCAGGCTGAAAAGGCTCTTGATTGGGAGTGCTGAATATGCTCAGAGAAGAAATACGTAAAATGTCATCTGAGAACAAATTCAACTTTGAATAGGCTTATCTCCAGAAGTTTGGCCACCAGCTAATTAAATTTACTGGACACTCCAACTCCTAGAGGCAGTCTATAAAGCAGGGGTTTACTTAGCCTCTTTTTGTTAGAGAATTTTTTGGTAGTCTAATGAAATCTATGGACCCCTTCACAGAATAATGTTTTTAAATACATAAAATAAAATACATGGGATTATAAAGGAAACAAATTATACTGAAATACAATTACCTATTTTTTTTAAAAAAAATTCATAGATTCCAGCTTAAGAATCTCTGGTCTAAAACATAGAAAGGTTGTGATCTACATTGATAAAGAGATAACTCACACCAATGAATTCCCAAATCTGAAATGTTTTAGTATTAATATTGGCATTGTCTTCAGATGGTCTACCAGAAATATTCTGCTCAATAATCAAAAGTTTTCCACAAAAATTTTCTTAGAAAAGGAAAAAAAACCCCAAAATTCAAATTTAATGCAGACTTAGCTATAAAATGTACTGTGGATTTTGGGGACAGGGAGATGAAGTCTATCAAATGGCTTACTTTATTAATTATAATTTACTGTTAAGGGTAGGCGTCCCAATATATGTTGTGTGACTGTTTTAGCCCTTCAAGATTCAAAAGATCCCCAATATGTGAAACTTCAATTTTATGAATAAACCCAAACATGAAGCCAAACCCCTGTGTAACTTAGGTGATTAAGACATATACGCATGTCACACACATGCAGGCATATTATAAATATATATATACATATGTATATATGTATATATATATATATGTCTGTGTATATACACACATATATTATGCTATTATTATTGGTGATGGTTATGCCGTAGTACTGGTGGTGTTAGTTGTTGTTGTTTACAGACAATGTTACTTTACATACATTATCTGACTGGAGCTTCACAAAAATACTGGGAGCTCTTTTGAGATATCATCCCCATTTTACAGATAAGGAAGCTGGGGCCCAAAAAGATTAAGTGACTAATTCATGGTCAAAAAGCTAAAAGATAGCAAAAGGTGTGATTCAAACCCAAATTTTCTGAATCAGTCAGGGAATCTGTCAGTTATACCAAGCCCTATACACATTTGGGAGCACCAAATGGTACAAAAATATTTGTAATATTTTTGCTTTGTTAATCCCGTTTTCCCAGAAACTTTGCTAATGTATTATACAGAAAGCAGATAAGGGAATTCTGCAGAGTTATAACTAAAGTTGTGTAAATTAATACTATAGTATAGCTGGACATTATATGGTAAGACAGGGCTTCTTAACCTGGTATCCATAATTTAATTAATATTTTGATAACTGCATTAAATGCATTTTAATATAATCATTTTCCAAAGTAATCCTAGTTATATTATTTATGCATTAGTACACATTATTCTTAGAAGGGGTCCAGAGGCTTCAGCAGATTGCCCAAGGGGCCCATGACACGAAAAAGGTGAAGAATCCTTTTGCTATAAGACATCTGCAATATAATTGTAGCAATATCTCCTTTTTATAGGAGATTTCTAGTACAGATAAGAAATGTTTTTACTAGGTAACATATGCACACATACACTTATATATTGTGATGCTTTCTGCTTGCTTATAACATGTTCTGTAGCATCTGTGGAGCCATTTGTTTTATTTCTGGACTGTGGGAAAGAGCTTCCTGGCCATACTTCCCTCTCCAGAAAACAAAAAACAAAAAAACAAAAAGACACATACAGAGAGAGGCAATACACCCACAAGTCCAAGTAAGTGGGACCCACTGTGGGACAAGGCTAAGCTAGCCCTCCTTTTTACTGCATCGCCCAACTATAATGGCCAAATGTCTCAAAGCATATATTTGGGAATAGAGGAAAAATGCTGCCACTTGCCTCCCTGTTAATCCAAAGGCTGCCAAGTCCAAAGCTAGCTCCTGAGAGAGCACTTTCATAAGAGAGTCTACCATAACAGAAAGAGACAACTCTGTGCTGTTGCTTCACTCAATGAACTTCACGTGGACCTTGCATCAGCACATTGGTAGGTTATATGGAATCAGAGTATTGACAGGAATGGATAAAATGTGTCCCTCTCCTGGAAGGACCCAAGGGAGCCCTTCAGTGGCCAAGTTCCTTCCACTCACTGTTTAAGATCTGCTTGGCTATAGCATAACCTTGAATAAAAGCTCTCCCAGATGTCAGTTGTATGTAGGATATATATTCTTCTCCTTCCTTGGTGGCCTTGGGTTGATGGCATGAAAATCAAATAGGTAATCAAATAGCCTCTGACTAGAGGCTATTAGCTTGAAACAACAATATTTACTTAGGTTACTATTAAGACTCCCTCTCCCTCTTTCTCTGTCCCTGAACCTCTCCCTGTCCCTGTCCCTCCCTCCTCCCTCTTTCTTTCCTTCCCTACCTTCCCTCTAAGGCTAGGTCTCTCCATCTTGACCAGGATGATAGTATAGGGGCCATTCAAGGGTCCAATCTATCTTACTAGTCAGCATGGGGCAGCTGATTCATTCTGTTTCTGACTTGGGTCAGCTTGCCCCTTTTTAGGTAACTTTATGCCCTCCCCCCGCCCCCCCCAACTTGGACATTTACCATATTAATGCTGAACTTAGTGCAGATGATTGATCAGTTTGCCAATGTAGCTCAGAACTTCAGAGCTCAAGATATCTGTCAGCTTGTAGCTGGGATGTGCCATCATGCCCAATTATCTATTCATTTTCTCAGAACTTACTAACAACTGATGTTCAGGAAAGTGGCCTAGAAAAAAGTGGGGGAAGCCATTTTGGAATTTTAAACCTACAGTAGAGAAGCTAAAAAAGGTGGACAGTCAATATTCACATTAATTGAGAATTTAATATAGTTATCATTTGAGAATTACAGTGAGTGGCAGTTAGCAAGCTTATAGGATGGACCTGTGAAATCCACATTTTACGTCCTGTTGCCTGTAACTAATGGCAGCAAGAGCAGTAGAACTCTCACTCTCTATTCCAGTGGGAGTAGATATAAGTGATCTCACCATCTTTTCCCCAAATACAAATGCCTGAACATTTCTTACATGTATACTTTCAAGATGAGGTCATCCTTGGTCTCTCCAGTCAGCAGGTCAGCAATACTGAGGACTGCACAGCCAAAGGGCCGCCGATATTGTACACTGCACGCATTCTTCTTCTCTCCAGCCCCCATTCGACCTGTCCGGTAAAACAATGACAGGACATAGCCACTTGACTGGAGCCATCCTCATGAGTCATGCCTACATGGCAGTCCAGAAGTAACTTAATGTTGTGATTGAAAGGAGGACTGGAAACCTGAGTTCCAGTCCTACCTCTGAGACTAAGTAGCTGTGTGACCCTGGTCTTGTCACCTAATCTCTCCAGTACTGAATTACTTCATCTGTAAGATGAGAGGATCAGACAAAATGATTTCTAAGGACCCTTAGCACTCTAAGGTTCTAGAATTCCATTAAGTTTACGGGATGTTCTTCAATCATCTTTGCCCTTTCATGCAGACTTGCAATAAAGTAAGAGAAACATAACTTTCACAATAGCTTCAGAACATGCTCAAATGAGAAACATTTATAGGCTGTTCTTGTCATCACCTCCCAACCCCATAAAAGCATAACTCTCTTTGCTTCACAATACTTAGATCTTGACAAACTCAATTTCAGACCTTCCCTTCTGGCTCTGTGAGGACTGGCTCTCTCTCACACACTACAACACTGATACTATTACAGTGCTCAATTGACTTGGTGCTGTCAACTGCAGAGTTCCCAACTCTCTGATTAATGAGAAGCCCAGGACTCTAGTCATATTTCTAGGAAAGGCCCCTAAGCAAGAACAAAAGGAAGAGGGGAGTAAAGAAGAGCACCTAGCAACAAGAAGTCATTTCAAAAATTAAGAAGGAAAAAGAAATAAGATAGTAACAGAGGAATAAAAAAGAATGCAAGCAAGGGGACAAGAGAATGCCAACTTGTTAATTTTCTTTATTTAGAAAACATGTTTTCCTTTCAGAATCAAAGACCCAGCCTTATACACTGACAAGCAAAGCAGTAAATGGCAAGGTGGATCATATCTCATTTTCCACAGCCAGTGCTGGCCAGAACACCCTTCTCACCCAATAAGCAGATGCCTAGGACACTTTTATAGAAATGAAAAGTGCCTGGCTCTTAAAGATAACAATTCCTTCTCCCCTTCATTTCATCACATCAAAAGAGCTAACAGACTAAGCCTAAATTCTTCTTACAGTGCACTGCTCCAAATCTAATTTCATCTCATTCTCAAAACGTTTAACCAAAAATTTCTTGACCTTTTTGGCAGGTCTTTCAATAATCCCAATGAAGTTATGCATTCAACGAAAGCTGGGGGGGATTAACTGCTAATTAAATGTTCATTTCAACTAATTAATATCTGCAAAATACTTGATAAAAAAAGATAACAGCTATTAAACTGTTACATATTTGAAGCAAGCACGGTGCCTATTAAAATCTCTTGGCCATAATGGTCTGCTCCAAATACATTTTCTGTTATCCTCCTTTAAGAAATGGGGAATATTCTGGGTCTTGGATGGGGGGGAGGGGGGGACATCACCTTATTCCTCTAACTACAGAAAACTCATAAATAACCATTATCAAAAATCCAAAATGCTATGAATGATATTATTAAAATTTAAAAGACTTCTCACAAAACTGTCTTCTAGATTTTGTAGCATCAAGTTGCATCATTGATTTGAAAAAGACAACAAAAGAGTGCATATATAAGCAGTCTTTTCTCTTGTCACCTTGCTGGTTTACTGAATCTCCCTTAAAGAAATACATTTCAGTATTCACTCTAGCTTTTCTTAATGCATCAAAGGATTTCCTCCCCAAAATGTTCCTATGTAACCATTTAAGAAGAAGACAAAAAAGAAACAAGTAAGTTGCTTCTCACCTGCTGTCCTTCAAACATAAAAAGACAAGGACATGGAAAAGGGATTTCAGAAGGGATTATGCACACAAAAAAACACCCTACACACATTAGTCTGCATTGAAATGACAATATATTATAAACTCTCCTCTCTCCATGCACAATGCAGATGTTTCATGTGGACAAAAATAAAATGAAGATCAATACATTGTGTTCTACATGGGTGCACTATAATCCTATAGAACTATGCCATTACCGAGAAAAAAAAAACAACAACAAAACTATAGTCCTGAAAGAAAAGGGAATGAATTTCAAATTCCAGCTCTTCGGCATCAATATAAAAGCCACATGGCTTAACTAGTTGGTGTTTTACCTTATTCGTCCAACTCCAAAATCCCTTCATTTTAAATCATTTACTATGCTGGAACAATGCAGGGGAAATACATGCTGCCTGATTTATGCATGTGTAATATAAAGAATTCATGAATCTGTAGGAAATCTAGCCCCAAAAGACCACTTCACACTATCCTCCAAAATTAGGATTTGTCTTTTTTTTTTTAACTTGAAAAAAATATAAACTTTAAAGAGAGCACTCCTGAGGACTTACGCTCCCTCCTCCAATCTTGTCTAGTGACAGAAAACCTCTCTTATTTATTTTTTTCTCCCAAGGGAGAGAGGAAAACCAACAAAACACCTAGTTGTCACTGACTATTTAAAAATAAAAGAATTACCAATATACTTATTTCCAATTATAATGGGGGATAAAAGGCTATTCCTAGATCAGGACTAAAAACTCATAGGTTTAAATTGTCAATACTGGCACCAGAAAAAATAAGTGGCATTAAATACTGAGGAGCAAAGTGCAGGTAGACTTCTTTCCCAAATATATTCGAACATATGGAACTGAAATGCATCGCATCCATATCCAAATCTCATTGCCTTTTTTTCTCCTAGCTAGTTGCACATCATTTGCAAATGTGTCATTAAGGTTGGCAGGCTGCCCTACTCACCTATTCGGATGATGTGCACAGTGATATAGATGTCCTTTCTGAGCTCACTGCTACCCAGATCCTGCCAAAGAAATCGAGGAAGGTCATTTGACAGCTCACACACGAAAAAAACAACACTGAAAGGGTATGGTGTGTTACTTTGCCAGTACCTAGCAAAAAGTTGGCACTTAATAAATGCTAGTTGACTGACTGCACGCAAAAACAGGTCTATCTTCACCTGGCACTGCTGTGACTAACATTATTTCACAATAATAACCTTATTCTTATGTAAACCATAGCCCCTTGTAACATTATTTCATCTAACATCATGTTTTTAGGGAACCAGTTAAAGACATTAGACAGCCTATTCTGTATGGAAAAAGAAATAGCTCAAAATGGAATTAGATTGCTAAAATGAAGTTCTGTTGTACCCAATTATCAGGAGAGATAGACGGAAACATAGATAGATACATACATACATAGGCAGATAGAGAGAGGGAGATAGAGAGGGGGAGGGAGAGAAGAGAGAGAGAGACAGACAGACAGACAGACACAGAGAGATTAAACCATATTACAAATGCAATTGGAACTACAAACATGGTTCCTTTTAACAAAGAATGATTTCAAGCAGTAACCAGTGGGCTACTTGTTTCAAAGCAAACGTCAACGACAACATTTTAGTGCAGCAAAGGAATATTCACAGTTCTTAATGTCACGCTAACAGGATTTGAATTGTATAAAAAGGACAAATATGAATGATGTTACAACTGATACTATATGAATGGCCAAATTTCTGAATCCCCATGAGATTTATGAGCTAACTAGCAATCTTAAGCAGCAACGATGTGGCCTACTTATAAGAGCAATTTTGTTTCATTTGAATAAATACAATGGAAAAAAGTTTTCTTGCAAATGAAAATATGGTACACTCACCACAAAGAGAGAACAATGTCTTTCAGGCTTCTCTGGGGACTTTGGCAGACCATTCCTATTTAGTCTCAAAAAAAACCTCTCACTGCAAGCAAGAAAAAAAAAGTTTTAAATTTTAAGAAGTTAGTTTAATTTATTTTTTGCATTCTTCTATACTTTTTATTCTCAAACCTTTTCAATCTCAACCTTTATAACTTTAGTAAATACCATTCTAAATAGCATGGATTTTATATAAAATTTGCCTCTAGAAAAATTAGTCTAGTGCCTAAAATGGGAGCAACTAGGTGGCTTGGTGAATAGAGTGCTAGGGCTAGAATCAGGAAGACCCGAGTTCAAATCTGGACTCAGACACTTAATAGCTGTGTGACCCTGGGCAAGTCACTTAACCTTTGCTTGTCCTAATCTACCGGAGAAGAAATGGCAACCACTCAAGGACCTTTGCCAAGAAAACCCCATAGACAATATGGTCCATGGGGTTATCAAGAGTTAGACATAACTGAACGACAACAACAAGGCGCCTGAAACAAAAAGAGTTTGCTTCTCTTGTGATAAACTTTGCCAGTCAATAATCCAGGAGAAAATAGACTTACTGAGAAGTGAAAAGAATTAGAAGCTAATGTTTTCATTGTTTTTCTTTCCAAAACTATAGCAGAAATTAAATAAATGAAGAATGAGTATGAAACAGACTATCATTTGCCTGTCCTTACTAGAGATTCACATGGAACTTGTTGGTCTTTTCTTTAAATTAAATTTTATTTTTAATCATTGAAAATCTGCTTTCCCTCTCTCTCCCATCTCCCCCCTCCACTGAGAAAGAAAAAAAAACATTATTAAAAAGATGTATAGTCAAGCAAAACAAATTCTTATATTGATCATGTCTAAAAAAATTGTCTAGATCTATACTCTGAGTTCATAAACTTTCTGTCATGGCATGACGCACATGCTTCATCATGAGTTCTCTAATACTGTTGTTGGTCATTGTGTAGATCAGAGTCCCTAAGTCTTTGCAAGTTGCTTATTACAATATTGTTACTGTATAAACTGCTCTCCTGATTCTGCATACTTCATTCTGTATTATATCAGTTCACAATCTTCCCAGGTTTCTCTGAAACATTCCCCCGGCTCAATATTTTTCCAAGCACAATAGTATTCCATCACATTCATACACCATAACTCGTTCAACCATTACCCAGTTAATGGGCTCCTTGGCAAGTCTAATTTCTTTAAAAAAATATTTCTGTTTCTTAATCCTCTCCAGAAAAACGTAATAAAATTATTATTATTTATTTAATATTTTTAGTTTTCAGCATTGATTTCCACAAGATTTTGAATTACAAATTTTCTCCCCATTTCTACCTTCCCTCCCCCACTCCAAGATGGCATATATTCTGATTGCCCAATACTTAATAAAATTAAAATGGGTGGCTGGTTTATGCTCTTACAATTTCAGAACTGAGTATTCAGTAAAAGTAGGCAGTTCTAAGAAAAATAAAGGTCACAGAAAACATCAATGCATAAGAAATGAATCAGTTCACAATGAAATAAAAGAACTGGTGGACCACCTACTCTATTTCTCAGTGGAAAAAAAAAGACACAATTAATGAGAATAAAAATTACTTTTGAATAGATACTTTTCAGGGGTGGATGACAACTGATAAAAAAGGAAAGAAATTCAGTTGGGGCAGAAAAAGGGCTACTTCATATTGTTGTAACATTATTCTCTATAAGACATTAGGCATTAGACCACCTGGAAAGTCCCTGGGACTTTATAACAATGGTCTGCAAACCACACTGGAACAATCACTGTACATTGAGTAAGGGCTTTTAAGAAGTAACTAATTACTATTCTTGGCCCAGAGCTAACTTTGACATATGAGTTACAAGTAATAATTGTTTTCCTCTTCACATTATGTCAAAACAGAAAGTTGAGCCTACTACATTATTTCTCATCAGTTTTATTCATTAATGTGTACCAGACTTCCAGAGCCAGGTTTGAGCTGACGCCTAAACACAGTACAGAATATGACTTAAGGAGCAAGAAAAGACTCAGTTGAGCTGAAGTATTCCCTCACCAGCCTGGTAACAGAACCTAGAATTTTAACTCTGATCATCATACCTTTGGGTTCAGATAATTCTGTTTACAAAAAAACCTTGTTAAAATGCAATTAAGCTTCCTGGGTTGGGTAACACAAGAATGTTGGATTGTATGTTTAAAAAACATTTGGACAGTTACAGAGGTTTATCATCCCCAACCATGTCACATGAATGAATTCAGATCAGCTTAACAGAGGAAGCAATCTGGGAGGGGAAGGATCACAAGACTTGAAGTCTAGAGAATTGAGTTGCTTTAATTTGCCCTGTCAATTTGCATCGTAAACCACAATATTCATTCAGTTTCAATCTCGTCTGACTCTTCATGACCCCATTTGGGGTTTTCTTACTGGAGTGGTTTGCTTTTTCCTTCTCCAGCTCATTTTAGAGATGAGGAAGCTGAGGCAAACAGGGTTAAGTGACTTGCCCAGGGTCATATAGCTAGTAAGTGTCTGAGCTGAAATCTGAACTAAGGAAGATGAACTTCCTAACTCTAGGCCTGGTGCTCTATCCACTGTATCACCTAGCTGCCAACACTAAGCACCGATAAAGTGCTATTACAGAGACTAGGTCCCTGGCACAACAGCCAATTTTTTTTTTTTTTTTTACAAAAATGGGGATGGGAGATGATGGGAAAGAGGTCAGGAAGGTCTAAAACTGGTAGCTGCTTGGCCGGGCCAGGTGAGCTCACTTTAATGCAGACAGAAGAATGATGAGGATCTAGCCAGAAGGACATACTGGACATTGAGAATGAGAAACACAGAAAGGGAGAAGACAAATTTTAGCCAGCTGCCCAGTTCTGCCTAAGACTAGCTTGCAAAGAGTGCCCAAACATCTAAATAGTTTCTGTACCAAGAAATGGCGAAGGGTGACAAGTATGCATCAGACATGGAACACTGGAAGAAGAAATGCTCTTTGTTATTATATTTTGTTGAATCCTGTCTCTGGATGGCTGTCATTGGTATCAATAGATGTTGCTAGAAACAGGGACAGGGACTATTCTGGAGCTATGATTTCACTGGCATGATGAACTGCCTAGATGAGGAAAGTGTTTCTACCAAGGCAAGGCGCCTTTGCCACTTATAGTCACAGATTGTTGGCGGAGCACCGAAAGGGGAAGGAACCTTCCCAGGATTACACAGACAGGAGGCAGGTCTTGAACCCTGGTCTTCATGGTCTGAGGCTCGCTTTCAATACACTGTGCCTTTTGATTGCTAATTAAATGAGATTTCTTTTGGTTCCCTTTCACCCCACACTCCTCCACAACCCAGTTCCAACAACTGCTTCTGCAGCCTGAGGCAGTGCACGAGTACAAACAACTATTTTACTTCCGCCTGGGAGGTCTGGGGTGCTACAACTTGCTTGCCACTACCATGCTTAGGAAAGCAAAGCACAAAATCAAAGGCATAAGACGTGAGCTGAAATTTTTTTGCGGGGGAGGGGAAAACTCAGGCAAAGAGTGAAATATGGACTATGGGATATATAATAGATTCTAACAATGGTTACTGAACAAGTGAGGATGTAAAACTCACTCTGCCCACCTCACTGCCTTCAGGCAAATGAGAAGACTGGCAATGGCGTGATATAGATTTGAAGAACACACACACACACACACACACACACACACACACGAGCTGAATACAGAAATACATTTCACTCAACAAGGAGACAAAAAGAAAAAGGAAGAAGGGGGGTGAATAGAGGTAAGGTACGTTAAAGGAGGGATTAATTTTAAACAAAAGAACAAAGGGGTTGATGTCACAAAATCTGAGTTCGAATCTGAGGACCTGCTACTTACTACCTGTGTGACTTTGGGAAAGTCACTTATCTTCTTAAGGATCTTTGTTTCTACATCTATAAAATGAGGGGCTTGAATCTCCAAGGTCCCTTCTAGTTATAAAACCCGGGAAGAATTCAGTCTAATAGGGGTAGCTAGATGGCAGAATAGATAGAGTGACAGATTTGGAGTCAGGAGGACTTGAGTTCAAATCCAGTCTCAGACACTTACGATTCATGTGATCCTGGATGTCACCTAAGCCCTGCTTGCCTCAGTTTCCCCATCTGTAAAATGGAATTAATAACAGCACCTACCTCCCAGGGTGATGGCGAGGATCAAATAAGATAATGATGTGTTGCTGGTAACTGGCACACAGTAAGTGCTATATAAATGTTAGCTATTCCATTAAGAGAACAAATGTTTACTGAGCCACTCCGATACGTTGAGTACTATGCTAGGCTAAGGGACATATAAGTACCAACAAAACAGAGTCCCTGATTTCAATAAGCTTACAGTCCAGGAGGAGAGGTAAGGCATCTACCAGGGCCAGGTAGGGATTACACCTATTCACTCACGGATAGAAGGAACTCCCAGATGAAGTAGCTCCATTTGCTAACACAGAGGGCAACCTTCTCTGAAGCTTATAATTTTAGAGACTGACTTAGCCATAATGGAATTCATCAGGTGCACGCCATGAACCGAGATCTTCCTGTGTGTCAGGTGAGCATTCTATCCATTTTGGGATGTTATCTCTTAAGACATAGGCCTAAATAACTATAATGCAAAATACATTACTAGTGCTTAAAAGACGAATAACATAATCCACAATTTCATAGGTGAGAGACAGCACAATTTCTATTGGAGATAAAGGCAATTTGGCAAAGCTTCATGGAGGAGGTGGATCTTGCTTGGGAGACTAGAGAAGGGAGAATAATCACTCTTCCTGGAGGAGACATGGAAAGAAGCTTTGAATCATCATGTGCAAGGTAATATTCAGCAGTCAACTGCCCATCTACCATGAGGTGGCCTCGTAAAATATTTTCAGTCAAGGTTTGGAACCAAACAAATACAGCTAAATCTACATTAAGAAGCCTCACCAAGGCAGACAATCTCTTAGGTAGGCTTCACCATTAATGCTAAATCCTACCGCTAATGATAACTGTCACCAACATCTGTTAATTTGTCACTTCCTCTATGTGAGGGACTGTGCCTAGCTATTGGAGATGCAAAGCAGACCAAGACTCCCCAAGGGGATTACAATCTAGTTGGAGGTATAGAACAAGCACAAACAAGAACATAAAAATCCCAAATCAGCAGTGCAGATAAACACTATAACCATTCAGTGGCCCCTGAGAATTAAGGAAGGCCAGGGACGCTTTATGTAGGTAGGACCTGACCGGGGACAATTTAATCAAATTCTACCCACTGAGCAAAAACTTATAAATTGTCTATTGTTTTTAGGGCACCTGATAGGTGCCAGGTTAGCTACAAAGTTTCGATAAGGTAACAGCCTGGTCTTCAAAGAGCTTAGAGTCTAGTGGGAGAATAAGATGCATAGAAATCAAAATAGCTGATATGCATACTAGAGAAATGCATAAGAAAATATTTTTTGAAGTACAAGGATCATAGCTACAGAGTTAAAGGATATGAGAATCCACCTAGGTTCAACCAATTCAATTTCAGATGAGAAACTAAAGCCCAGAGAGGCAAAAGTGAATTGCCCAAGGTCACACAGATAGTAAATATCAGAGGCAGGATTTGAATCCAGATCCCTGAACTCCAGAAAGAGTACTTTTTCCCCCTGTACAGACTGAGGGCTTTATGAATCAGGTCACATTTTTATATGGTTTTAAAGCAGTGGTATCAAACTCAAATAGGTCCTCAAATAGAGTCCCCACCCACCCACCTTCTGCTGCATTAGGAGCCACAAAACCATACATCAAGATTCCTGCAGGCTGCATAATGACTTACAAAACTGCATATAAACATTATCTATGTTCTATTGTATTTTATATGTCTTGTTAAATATTTCCCAATTACATTTTTATATGGTTTGGCTTCACTTGAGAGTGGTATGGACAGTATTGCAAACAAATCTGACCTCTGCTATAAAGGATGGGTAGAAATTCAATAAGTGAAGAGAGAAAGGGAAAACCTTCTGAACACAAGGAATAATGTTAGCAAAGGCATGTAAGAAGTTCAAGAAACAGTTTGGCTGAAGCACAGAATAAATGGAGTTAGATGAATACAAGACAAGACCAGATGTGAAGGGCTTTGAATGCCACAAAAAAGAAACAGTCAATTTCATCAAGAGTGAGAGCATTGAGAAAACAGAAGCAGGTCAAGGACAGAACTTCGGAAAGCTACCAGGTTAAGGTGTTGGGAGGTGTCCAAAAAGGTCAGGAGAGGTAAAGAAGGAACATTTAGAAAGGTGGGAGAAGAATCAAAAGAATGTGGCATCTCTGAAGCCAAAACAGGAAAGAGCATCAAAAAAAAAATTAAAAAAAAAGGCATAATCAACAGTGCCAAATGCTACAGAGAAATCGAGGAGGATAAAGAAGGAAAAAAAGGCTACTGGCTTTGGTGACGACTAATGAACCGTCTTTGAGAGAGCAGTTTGAGTAGGAAGTCTGGGTGTAGAAGCCAGGTCACAAGGGGTCAAGGATGAGGAAGTGCTCAGCATCTATGGAACAGGTCATGCTTAACACTATTCCAAACATCTAGCAAAAAGGGGGAGGAAATCAAGGATTAACCAGTAACTGCATGATCTAAAGGGTCCGGGGAGGGAATTTTTTCTTAGCATTTGGATGAACTGCATGTGTTTATGGGTACATGAGAAAGAGTACCATTTGGGCCCCTTCACAGTGAAGCAGGATAGATGGAAGATAAAAAAGAAAATGAAATTATGAGATAAATGTCTTGGAAGAGGTAGGAGAGTACAATCAAGGGCACACAAAGAGGAATTAATGAGCTTTATTCAGGAATAGACAGACCTCTTACTCTGTGACCATAGAAGAGAGTGCGCAATGATACTGAGAAAATATATGTCTTCTGTACTCTCACTAGTTCTTTAATGAAGGGTAGAATTTGAAAAACCAAAAAGGAGATGGACTTTCTGGACAAGAGGAATGGAAGAAGGGAAGGGGGGGAGGGGGAATGCAGAAGAGGAATGGGGAAGGGGTAAGGGAAGGGAAGAATGCATGTGCAAGAGATAAGGAAAAGAGCAATTAAGGCATAGCTCTGTTCATATAGTGTATAATGGGAGATAAGTTTGGGGGAATAGGTAGGAATCAAGTTGTGATGAGCTATATGCCAGGCTAAGGAGTTTGGACTTTTTTATAGAGGTAATGGAGATCATCAAATGTTTCCAAGCAAGAGCAGGTGATATTTTCAAGGCTGTGCTTTAGAAAAAATTAATCTGGCAGGAGTGAGCAGCAGGATGAATTGGATAGGTGGTATCCTGAAATTATCTTTACCTACTTAATTTAGAAATAATTATCTAATCAGTCTTTGAAACTTGCATATATTTTTCTTTAATGTATGATTAATGTTTGACATAATTACCAATGTACTAAGTAAAAGGCTAGGATATTTCTAAGGAGGCAGATCATATTCTTCAAAGAAAAGGTAACTTCAAAATTATTTTTCCTATATGAATTAATACAAACTGCAAGTATGTCCAAAAAAATAAAATTCATAAAAAGCCCCAAAAGAGTTAATATACCAGCCACCTCTGACTTTAAGTCCTAAATAAATTTCAATAAGTGAGTACTTATAATGGAAGCTCTAAAGTGGCTGCCTCAGGCAGTGAGCTCCCAGTCAGCATTCAAACACCCTGCAATCATTAAAAGTCTGAACTATGTCACTACAATTTTGGTGCAAGGAATTCACAGAGAAAAGAAGTTCATGGAATTACCAAGATGCTTTCAAGTATCTCAAGTCATTATGTCTTTTAGTCGGCATGATAAGTTATTCAAGATGAGCTTAGAAGTAATTATTTTTCTCTTATTTAACATTTTCTTTGCACTCTTCAGGTATTTATCATTATTCTGATGCAAAGTTATTTGTGCATATATCCTATATATTTTCCTACTAGGGTGTAAGCACCATGAGGGCAGGGAAAGATTTTAAAAATTTTGTATCTTCCTCAATAGTGTTCCGCACATAGTAGGTGCTTTATAAATTTGTTAAATTCAAGTAGGAGCTACATGCAGATCTCCAGGGCAAAATTACATGGATGTATATTTAAGGCATATTTAGAACGTTTTTAGGGCTCCCCTGGACATGACATAAAATTTTAAGGGCGTGTTTAGTATCTTAATCTACATATCTTATTTCATCTTTTCTTGTGCCCTTCCAGGTCTCTTTTTATGGAAGAAACAACCAGTATATGCTTTTTTAACAGCACAGTTTCTACGTTTGTTTGAGCATCCAAGAATAGGGTGGGGGGGGGGTGTAAAGAGAGGAGTAGGGGAGAAAGGGAAGGGGAAAAAAGAAGAGAAAGGAAATGAAAAATAATGATTACAAAGATTCTGAAATGAAACATGAAGTCCCAGATTATATCCTCCTAAGATGGGAGTACTGCCATTCGATACAAGAAATACCGTCCCTGACAGAAACAGAATGATGTTGCAAAGCTAATTTCATCACACTCTATTTAAATGACATAATTGAAGAATAAAGATTGCATTTTTCTTCACCATAAAAGAAAGCTAATTTCTTCCCATTTCAAACCTTGGTAATGTGGAAAGTGACAAAAACAAACCAACAAAAACTATTCTACTGTAACGTAACGAAATTATAGGTTTGAAGTATTTAACCTAAAAGATAAACATAATAAATATTTAGAGAAATTAAGAAATACCGAATGCCTATTTTTTCATTTCTCCTTCATACATTTGAGCGAGAGATGCAACGTGGTATAGTGCTTAGAGCTGGTCTCAGAATCAGAAAGGCCTAGATTAAGTCCTGCTTCTATCACACACTGGCAGTATGGCTCTGGCTAAGTAGTTAATCTCTGCATGCTCCTGGTCAAGCAACTCTGTAACACTGTTGCTAATTGGGTGACTGATCTGCATTAGCAGGGGAAGCAGATCACCTAGACCTCCCCACATGGATGAAATCGCAGATGTAGGTGATAAATGCACGCGTGTGCATATATAAATATAAATATATATATATATATATCTGTACTCATCAAGTGAAATTAGAAATATATGATATATTCACATAATTATATATTATAGTAACAACAGCTGGAATTTATACAGTGCTTTTTACAAGCTGCTTTACACGTGTCATCTCATTTGGGAAGTGGGTGATATTATTTCATTTTACAGACCCTAAAACTGAGGCAGAGGTTAAGTGACTTGCCCAAGGTCAAATAGCTAGTATCTGAGGCAGGATTCAAATTCATGCCTTCCTGACTCCAGGTCCCACAGCTATCACCTACCTGATAAATATATAGATACTCTAAGAAACACTAATTAGAAAGATTTATTTGGATTTAAAGCAGCCATGGA
This sequence comes from Trichosurus vulpecula, assembly GCF_011100635.1. Taxonomy (NCBI): domain Eukaryota; kingdom Metazoa; phylum Chordata; class Mammalia; order Diprotodontia; family Phalangeridae; genus Trichosurus; species Trichosurus vulpecula. The sequence goes on along the minus strand of NC_050577.1, from coordinate 140,271,355 downwards.
TAATCTAAGACAAGAAGGTAGGTTATCAGCTATTAGCCTCCTTACCTTTATATTAGCGGCTAGCATGCTTATCCATAATCCCTATTATCCCCATCACCACATACCACTATATAAACTGGGCTATATGGGGTGGAGAAGTACAAGGTGTGGTTGCTTCTCTCCAGAAGCTATGGAGGAGAGGGGAGGGTCATATTAGTAACACTTCCAATGCCCCTTTCTTCATCCCATCTCCCAACAAAGAGAATCCCAGCCTGGGTGCATTACTTTTTAAAGGTTGCTAAACACTGATTGAAAATGAACTCTATAGAGCTTCTTCCAAGAAATCAAATTAGAAATGAGACTGGGGAAAAAAAAAGAGATCTGTTTTTACCAAATGGAACATAAAATGCTTGTCTGAAAAGATCTAAGAACTTGATTTCAATTAACAAAAGCTCCTGAGGGTTAGAAGAAATACTTTCCTCCTTCCTTCTTAGCTGCCAATCACAGACCTACACCACTTATTCATTAAGAATGCAGTCCAGGCAAAATGGTCAAAGGCAGGATATTATGTTTTACATTTCTTGGAGAGCATTGGTGATTGGTACTATTGAAACATGTGAAACAATTTCTCATTTGTCTATCTTCTAACAAACCAGAATGGCATAACGAAGGCTTCTGAGATTAATATACAGGGATCAACAGGCGACTCTGGAATTTGAAACTGTTCATCACGTGAATGTCACAAAGCCTTGGGTTTGCCATTGACCTTGTCAAGCAAGATCACACCAACCTAGTCTATTTTTTAGAAGAGTTTTAAAGGGGAATCAATACCACTACTTTAATTCCAGTAGTCTAGACAGATTTCCCAGCTGTGTGATTTGGAATGCAAATCTGGATCTGCTTTTTCTATTAGATTACATCATATTCTGTGGCAGAAAGAATATCAATATATATTAAACCATAGCAAATAACAAATCCCTTCGCCAAACATGGCTCAAATGGGAAAAGAATGTAGACTTAAGAGCAGATAGCTAATATATAGAGAAATGTGGCAAGTAATTAGCAAACATATTATAAATTAACCATCCTTGCTTAACAAATTGCTTAATGGATAAGCAAGTAATTCTTCGTTTTACCAGTTTTAATAATATAACAGTTTGGGGTGGGGGGGGCGGGGAAGAAATCTGTTATCTCAACCTGAGTGAGCTACAAAAATCATTGTCATTCATTTGGTGCCCTAAGGTTGTTACAGCAATTCATCATTTTCTCTTTAAGTAGGTGCAGGAACATCAAAACTAATCAGCAAATGGTTTCAGGGGGAGGGGGAAGAGTCACTGTATTTCAAAATCATTTGGATTAGAGTAGTGACGCATATAAAACACATGCCTGACAACAAGGCCACAGAGAGAGTGGAAAAACTGAGCCAAGATGCCTCCTCCAAAGCCATCTCTGTGATTCTCTGCCCCCCAAAGACCTTTTAGAAGACTTCCGAGGCATTTTTGTACCCAGAAAGAGGCATGATTTCATCGGTATGGACACTCACTCAAAGGGATAAATCTCAAGACAACATCGAGTAAGGCAAAGGGCTGGATGTACAGACAGAACTGGGTTCAAATGCAAACTCTTGTACTTACTACTTATGTGGCATTTAGTTTAGTCATTTAATTTCGATGGACCTCAATGTCCTTATCTGTTAAGTAGGGGGTTAGGCCAGAAGATCTCTGAGGTTTCTTCCAGGTATAAGGCTATGATCCTAGTTAAGAGTCAAGATCTTGGTTTAAGAGGCTGAGTCTTGAACTCCTCCATGCCTCAGTAGCCTATCTTCATAAGTTTCTGTAACCAACAGTAACCAATAATTATCTCACAGACAATCTGCTGACAAGGAGCCTCTCTAAATTTAACTAGGTTGATCCTCAGTCTAAGACATGTAGTCTATTGCTTACTAGGCTCCAAAACTCAAAGGCTTTCCAGTTTGAAAGAATGAGGCAGAACTGGAGCACAATGTGGCAGGAAAAGTCCTGGATCTGGAGTCACTGGAATTGGGTTCGAATTCTGGTTTTGCCACTTACTATCAATGTGACCACAGACTAGTCACTCAACCTCTTCGGGTCTGATTTCTTCATATATATATATAGATAGATAGATAGATAGATACAGATTATATATAGTGAAAGGTTTGGACTCAATGACTTCGGAGACTCCTTCCAACTCTGACTCAACATTCTTAGGATTGTGGATGACCTCCTTGGCTACCAGGATCAGGTGTTTGACCTGAGGTCTCTGTAGGTATAAGAATTACACCTTTAAAAATTCTGCCTTCCAGAATTCAGATCAATTACTTTACCACGATGAGGCAAGAGAGTAGACCTTTACTGTAAGTATGTGAGTAAACACACAAACACACACACACACAGAGGTATTTTAGATGCTACATTCAGAATGAAGAGTCCAGCTTGATGTCAGAAAGACATGACAGAGTTCAAGTACCACCTGTGATACCTCCTTCCTGTGTGACACTGAGCTAGTCACTTAACTACTCAATGTCCTATACAACTTTTTAAGACCATGTAGTTACAGATGAGTTATTGATCTGTATTAGTAAAAAGAAGTTCTAGAAACTAAGGGGTACCCATCAACTGGAGAATGGCTGAACAATTTATGATACTGAAATGTAATGAAATATTGTGTTACAAAAAGTGGTGTCAGAGAGGATTTCAGAGAATTTTAGAAAATGTGAATTGATGCAAAGTGAAGTGTGAAGTGGAGGGAACTTTCTACAATGATTATGACATTGTAAAGAAAAGCCAACTCTGAAAGACCAAAGAACTCTGATCAAAGCAACGAGCAATTTAACTCCAGGGGATCTATGATGAAGTCTGTTCCTCACATTTTGAAAAAGCGCTCACAGACTCAAGGTGTGGAAAAGGGATTATATTTTCGGACATTACTACAGTGAAGATTTGTCTTGCTTAACTATGTTTATTTGTTACAAAATATTTTTCCCCTCTTTTTTATTAAGGAAGTGACAAAAGAGTGGGAATGGTGATATCCCTCCTCAAAAAAAAAAGAAGAAAAAAGGGAAAACCTATTAAGACCTTTTTTGCAAAGTACACGGAGGAGAACATAAGGTGGGTCAAAAGGAAGCAGAAACAAGCAGAACATTTTTGAAAGAACATGTTGAATTTATTATATATGTTTTTTAAAAAGCAAATGGTATGGAAAAAAGATTCTGCTTCAAACGCAATCATCTTTATGTGTTGAATCCACATTTTCTGGTTTGTTAAGTTCAAATTATAGAAATTATATAAAAAAGAAAATAAATTAAATAGATAATCTTTATATTGTCACTGGTATAGGAATTTTAGGAATAGTTAGGAATCAGTAAAACATAAATGAAGAGAAGGATTAGGGACAATTTGATGTCACAGTATGGTAAGAAGAATGCTGGACCTGCAATCCAGTACCGTACCCCCACCTTATGTTACACTCTTCTATTTCTGGCTCCCAGAGGGACAACTCAAATTCACTTAAGATGCAATTACACTTAATCCACATGCCCTTCATAAAAACTTGCTTCTTGCAGGTACATTCTACGGAGTATCAGACTATAATGGGTTGATGAGGAAAGCCTCAGGAAGAAGATGATGTAGTTTGGTGAGAATCCAGTTCCTAGGTAAAAGAATTGAGTTACTTGGACTCATAGCTAATAAACCTACATTAGCTCATGCTAACCTGATGTCTAAGATGAGAAGAAATAGGGCATGGAGAAAAGAAAGGTTAAAGGAATAGGAAGAAGCAACTTAGGATCAGTTAGGCTACTCTACAGACATACTATAAGGTAGCAATGATTACATACGGTGTTGGTATTAGTGGATAAGTGAGTCAACCAATACCCTGGAAGCTTTCTCTTCAATATGGGCATTTTGGTGACTGTTCACTTTACTCTGACTTTCAAACTTGAATGACTCATTAACATCATCTTCCTATGTTAAGGAAAATATATCAGAGGAACTGGCAGTTTGTTGGGGAGGGGACAGAAAGAAGACAAGGGGAGAGAAAGGAGAGGAAGAAGGATAGACAGACAGGGACAGAATGGGCAGAGAGGAGGAAGAGAGATGCAAGAAATATTTGGGTGCAAAAGGATTGGAAATAAAGAGAGGTGCTTACATGGCATCGCAACAGCATTCTCTAAATATAAGTAAAATTATTTTGGAAAAAAATGCAAAGCACTACTCTATTAATATCCTGCTTTGTTCCTAATCATGACGTGGATGTGATCCTAGGTTCTCAAAGGCTATACCAGAAGAATGCAAGACCTATTGGTTCTTTAAAAGTTTACAAAATAGCAATAAATTTTGTGTTTTTCATTTGAGGAACAGCCCAAGTCTCCTGTGATGAGGATGAAGAATCAACAGAGACCTACTAAAGATACAGAGAAGTTTCTGCATTATTAGAGGGAACATTCACATCTACAATTTCTTGAATCCTTTTAAGTATTATTAATATTACTACTTAGTTTCCCATGATTTATTCTCTGGGTTTCAAAATCTCAGTTACCTTCAGAATGACCATAACAAATGTTCTCTCTAAACTATAAAGACTCTCATATTTTTTTTTTCTGGTGCAAGCAATGAAGCACCAGCCAGGGATGAGGCAGTGGTAGGTTTTGGAATTGCTATTCTATTGTATGCTACGTAATCATAACAGTAATAACAATGACAAAAAACCCTCACATTTAAGATTTGCAAAGTACTGTCTATATATCCGATCAAATGATCTTTACAACAGCCCTTTGAAGTAAGTTGTTTTACGACTCTCATTCTAAAGATGGAGGCTGACACAAGTGACTTAACAAAGGTCATGTAGCTATCAGTTTAAGGAAGGATTTGAATTCGGGCATTCCTCCCTCCAAGTTCAGTACTCTGTCTGCTATGACATCTATCTGGCCCTGAATGTAATCATTGGTGGTTGGCATACTAGCTCAAAAGGAAGATTTATTGCTATTTTTTAGACTGTACAATGACACAGTGGTGGTGAGAGCTATGGACCCGGATCCTCGGTACTAAGTGTGGTATGTTATCTCTTCCTCTTGAGAGGTGGGGGATTACCAGAAGATGAGAATGGTAAATAAGGGACAATGACAGATCACTGGGGGAAAAAAATCACCACATCTGGGAACAAGTACATAGCTGAAGCAACAGCCTCTATCTATTTGGCATTTCATGAAAATCACTTATCAAGCAGATCTTTGTAATCACAGTTATTAACCAATCAATCCAACAGCAAGTATTTGACAAACATGTTAAATAAATAATATTTTAAAAATAATAAATTCAATTAAGCCAGACATGGTACAAGGCACTGCAAATGTGAATACAGAGAACAAAACGATTCCTTCTTATAATGAGTTTTCACTCTAATTGGAAAGAAAAACGCATATAAAACATATACATAACGTCAATATAAAAGAGTAATTAAATACAAGGTATTTGGGGAAGGGAGGTACTAGCAATTAGAGACCCTTAAAAGGTCTTAATGGAAAAGGCTCCTGAGTTCCATCTTAAATGAAGAAAAGAACTCTACAGGGAGGAGGTGAAGAGGAAATGTATTCCAAGAACAGGGAAAGCCAAAGCAAGGTTCTTTTATTTAATAAGCCAAGGCAGGTTGTGTCTGAGGAACAGATGATTTGGTTTCTATTCTTAAACTTGAAGGAACATTAGCTGTGTTCTGATTTAAAAGGAAATTAAAAGAGATAGAATCTTCATGATGGGCTTTTCCATAGACGAGCATCATCAAAAGAGTAGCCATTGTCTGAGGTTTCTTATAAATCAACACTAAAAATTCATATGACTGAACAAAATAACATTTTACCTGATTGTTTCCTTAAATACTATTCCATTGAAGTATTTAATTTGAGGTGGATTTTACAAGAAATGTTGGCATAGTAAATTAAACTCTAAATTAAAAGGAAAAGTAAACTCTAAACGTTCAGCTTATCCATTATGTGCCAAATTTTAATCCTAAATTGATTTCCCCTGGTGATCACAGTGCTTCTGAACTATTTGGATTGGTTTTCATTGTTGTTAAGGGGTTTTGGGGGGAGGGGCGAGGCGAGAAAGGGAAGGGATACTACTTATTCTTATTGCTAATATGCTAAGTAAATGCAGCTATCAATTTTTAAAAAGTCATTTGGAAGGAATATTCATTTCTGAGAGGTGGGGGCATGGTAAGACTTCATATTTTTAGATCATCTAGGCTTCTGATTGGGTAGCTAGATGTTACAGTGAGTAGAATGCTGGGCCTGTAGTCAGGAAGACTCATCTTCTTGGGTTCAACTCTGGCCTCAAACACTTGCCATCTAAGTGATTCTGAGCAAGTCACTTAACCCTTTTTGCCTTAGTTTCCTCATCTATAAAATGAGATGGAGAAAGAAATGGCAAACCACTCCATTACTTCTGCTAAGAAAACCCCAAATGGGGTCACAAAGAATCAGACATGACTGAGCAAAATGCTTCCTCTTTTCCATTAGACCAAACAATTAAGTTAGGTGTCATATTGCATACAAAATAAGAAAATGGTTTTTAAAAACATTATTTGAATAATTAGCTTGAGAAAAAGGAGATGGAGAAACAAACGTTAACTATGAGTTGTGGAGATGAGAGCCCTGAGAAATCTCTCCCCACATGTAACTCAAGCGCAATTCTTGTGCTTGAAGATATTACTATTGTTCAATGTACTATTTACTATTCAGGGTGTCCAAAAGACTTAGCTTGATTTTAAACTATTAATGTTTAAAACTGCCTCTAAGACTTTTAATAAACCCTGCACAACAATTTAAGGGAAAAAAGAGACTGACCCCAGCTGTATGAAATTCAAGAATACTGGATATACATAAATAACATCATAAAAGATAGTTAACACAAGTTCTACTGTTAGCTAGAAAAAGGGGTCCTCAGTGTTCAAAACAGAAACTGGATAACAGCAGGACTTGGCCAAGAGAAGCAACCATGCAACAATAAACCTTAAAAACAGTAAAATTATGCGAACCTCTATCCATGGGAAATTTACATAATGTGATCATTGCAAACAGTGCATCTTTGACATTTCCAGATACAGTAATCATCCTGATCTACAGACAGTAATCATTTTGACCTTTGTAGCAGTGAATCCTTATTAAGAACAGCATCAATGACAGGGAACCTTTAAAGTAAAGTTTAAAAAATAAATCTAGCAAATAACAAGGTATAAATTGCACTTCTGGTCTGTGAATGAGGCTTCCGAAAAGATCAAGTGTAAAGATGGCCCAAATGAGAGCAAAGTCAATAACAAAAAAGTTATAAAGGCCTTACACCATATCTTTCCATTATGAAGAGCTAATATTATATACATTGACTTTCAAAGCTAACTGCTATAATCATTCAAATACTCGTGTGTATTCTGGGAATAAGAATTTATTCTTTTGTTGCATTTTATAGGAAGCATTCTGAACTAAAATGTGAAAAATTAAGATCTTATATAAAATAGTTATTAATCACTTCAACTGCAAAGAATGAACCAATCTAAATGGGGCCAAAATACAATTTTTTTGGTTATGCAGTAAAGAATGCTCTTCCTAATTGAGGTAAGCTGCTGAATAATCATTACTTATGGTCTTAGTTTTCTACAACGAGGAATTCAGAGTAATTAATATCTAGTTTATATGGGGCAAGATACATGATGCAGTCGATAATTCATTCAGCAAATATGCAGAATATATACATATGCACACATATACACATGTATGTACATACATGTATGTACATATACATACATATACACATGTATGTCGTATACACACATGTGGAAATCCCAAATATATGGAAAACACATGCTGGAAGATGTACACAAAAAATTTAGAAATTATTTTTCTCCCCTATAGAGGGAGTTGGTCTCAGGCAGAGAAGCCTTGGTTGCATGTCTAGCCTCTGGAGCCTAAGTGACTCTGGCCAAATCACATCATCTCTCATTGATCTTTAAGACTACAAGTTGCAGACAAGACTTTTGGAACACCTTGAATATAGATGTATCCTAATTATATATAGAATACATGCAAGGTAATGAGGGAATTGGAAGGAGTCTCCAGCAGCTAGGGGAGAAGGAAGAGGGCTGAGGACCATACTGAAATATTCAACATGCATTTCTAAAGTAAGTTATGGAGTTCGATCAACAACTAGATCACAGGTTTAGTTCCCTTCCTTATGATGATCTCACATCCTCACCTTCCTTACACTGATCTTCTGGCATAGGGGCTGTTAAAGTGACACCAGACCAAAACCTAGCTTCAAAGTTAAGTACCCATCTGCCTGTCCCTTTAAAACACTGGTAATTATGGGAAGAATAATCCACCTTGCTTTTAATTTTTTTTTTTTTGAGAAGGGAAGGCAGGGCAATTGGGGTTAAGTGACTTGCCCAAGGTCACATAGCTAGTAAGTGTGTCAAGTGTCTGAGGCCTGGATTTGAACTCAGGTCCTCCTGCCTCCAGGGCCAGTGCCCTACTCACTGAGTCACCTAGCTGCACCCACCTTGCTTTTATGTTAAAACATTGTACCCTGTAAAGGAAGGCAGTTTCTTGGTGCTGTGAGGAACAGAAACTTCCCCAGTCATCTGACTGCCACTTCTCTATGAGTATTCTAATTTCCTCAACCCTGAATTTCTAGCCTATGCAAAAGCTGAAAACCTAGTAAAAAAATCAAATAAATATGCTCTTTACATGTGACAGAGAGACGGTCTCTGGTTTTTCATTTTTAGCTTGGTCCTCCTATATATAAAAGGATCCCATGATCCTTGTTCTTTAAGAATTCAATCCATCTTGCTGATCTATTTCTCATTTAAAATCACTGTCCTTTTTAATGACATTACCACTGTCTCTGAAGTAATTAATTTCTATGTGACTGAGATCTGTGACTTAAGTCAGGCATAAACTGCAAAACCAGGTTAATTCTTCAATGACAAGTATTCTGATTTTCATGCAAATGATAGAACAGAGGCAGAAAGAGAAAAAGCAATATTCCCTGTAAAGAGAAGACTGGAGGGAGGGTCACTGATATACAGCTACCCCAAATGAAATCCATGCCAAGTTCGTCTAGACAAGGCAGGAAATGCTCTGTAGAGAGCAGCAGATATCGCCAAGTTCACAGAAGAATCCCTTAACACCCTCTTCATCTATTTATGTTCTCAAATAGAAATGTGTTCTCAACAAGATGTCTGACCAGCTTTCTCTCCCCTCCCCCCAACTTAATTATTCTTTTGCTTTTGGGGGAAAAAAAAGGAACAGAATTTTCTATTAGTCCTCTAAGACACTGTAATAAAATCAGCTTCCTACCAAATATGCTTAACTTTCAAAACAACAATAAATATCCCTAAGTTATGTAAAATATACATGCCGAATTTGTGGGACCACACTACAATAAGTTGTAAATGATGTATGAAATGAGAAATTCTTGCACAGTGCACAGAGAATTAAAAGGAGGTCCCTTTGCTGTCTTAACTCTGCTTTGTGCTCTATAACATACACAAGTGAATACTGATATTTCCACAGGTTGGGGATGAATGAACAATCCACCCAAATCTCCACTACATCCTTTCTCTAGCAATTTTCATCAGGTAGCTAACTGAATCCAGAAAAGAAGCAGAGATGAAGTATCTATCTAAAATATCTTGAAATATTTGCTACATTTATATTGGTACCTAAAATGAAAAACTGTGTGAGCTGGGATTGGTGGGAACTGAGTAAGATCAATTTAAAATCCTATGACATACTGATAGCCAATAGTCTTGAAAGTATTAGAAGGAATTCTAGTACAATATAGATTTGCAGGGCAAAAGAACTAATTGATGACTATAATTTCTTATTTGTTATTGCTGTTGAGTCATTTCAGTTGTGTCTGATTCTTTGTAACCCCATTTTGGGGTTTTCTTGACCAAGATACTGGAGTGGATTGTCATTTCCTTCTCCAGCTCATTTTACAGAGGAAGAACTGAGGCAAACAGGGTTTAGTGACTTGCCCAGGGTCACACAGCTAGTAAGAGTCTGAGGCCAGATCTGAACTCAGAAAGATAAGTCTTCCTAATTCCAAGTGCAGTGCTCTATCCACTGCATCATCTAGCTGCCCATCATTTCTTATTCAGTATATCAATAAATTCTGAGGATACAAAGAGAAAAGGAACATGATCCCCGTCGTCAAGGAGCTCACATTTTATCAAGAGAGACCACATGTACATATACAGTGTCCCAAAAACTTTAATAGCTTAACATTGTACTAAGATTTCTGAATACCTGCACAGATGTATGTGTATAGATGTATGTAATTCCTATATACAAAACACCTCCAAGGTAACAAAGAAATGGGGAAGTAGGCACCAATAGCTGGGAGCAGGGGAAGAATGTTAAGGACCATGATGAAACATCCACAGCAGCATTTTTTTGAAAGCAAAAAACTGGAAACAAGCAATTGTCCGCTGGCTGGTAAATAGCTGGAAAATTGGCATATGAATGTGGTGAATATTATGACAAAAAGTATGGGAAGATTTACACGAACTCATGCAGAGTAAACAGAACCAAGAAATCAGGCTATTGAATAACTACAATAATGTAAATTGAAAACAATACCAAAGAGCAACAGAACTCTGATTAATGGTAATGACCAATCTTGGTCCAGGAGAACAGATGATGAAACATACTTTGCTCCTCCATGGCAAGTTAGCAGATTACATATGAAGATATGATTCTGAGAGAGGGAAGTATATATTGGGATATGGCTGGGAAATAAAAATAGATGATGTAGATAAAATTTGGGGTTTTTTAAGTGTACGGGAAGCATCAACTTCCTGAGTGCCAGCCCTAGAGATATCAGAATGAACATTATCTCTCTGACTGCCCTAGCCCTAATTAAGCAAGTTGTATCATCAGAGAAGTAGAAGGAAACTGGCTTATTCATGACAGAAATGTAGTCTAACCATCAATTAGAAGAGATTTTTTAAAAAATGGAATGACCCATACAATTCCTAAATGAATGAAAAGGCAATTATTTATTATGTTCCCAAGGACCTATCAACTCCTGTGTACTCCCACAAGATCCCACAAGACCCTATATTGAGAGTTTGAAGAAACCTCCAAGTCCAATCTCCTCATTTCACAGATGAGAGAAAATTGAGATCCAGGAATGTTAAATGACTTCCTCAGTAAGCATCAGAGGAAGAATTAGTAGCGTTATAGTCATTGAGGAAGCAAGGTTAAGGAAAGGATGATGTCTTAGTATGGAACTTCAAAAGGAAACAGATTTCAAGAAATGTAAATTTAATATGAAAATAAAACATTTCAAGAAAAAAAGAAAAGTTTAAATGCAGAAAAGGGAGAATAAGAACATCAGAAAACTCACGACTAGAAAGTGAATTTTAAGTTGTATTCAAGTTTCAATCTATTTTTCCAGAAGTAATGCCTAGCTGCTCTTCTCTAAAATAAAACCAATGCCAACAGCATAACATGCATGAGCTGCCTTACACTAAGCAATCAATGTGCATGCCACAAGAGGAAAAGAACTCAGTTAACTAGGCTGTTTTCAGTTTCACTGAATCTGAGACAATCACACCATGTTTTAGAAACCATGTCAATGCTAGAAAGCTCCCAGACTGAACCTTTTAATGGCTTTTCATTGGTGGAACTGGAGGAATATTAAGTAGACGCGCTGATAAACAATGAAATACACCACTGGATTATTCTTCAGGGAAATTTATGACTTTAATTAATGAAGCCTTAGCATCCAAAAGTAAAGATAGGTAATGAAACTTACAAAGGATGACTTCAGCCAGTGAACCATGTTATTTTTACGCAGCCACATTAGTCAGCTTGAAGTTGTGTTTAGTTGAAGATTAAGTAAGGTGCATCATCACAACAGAGATAAGAATTAATATACCAATTTATTTCCACTCACCCTGAATTAAAGGCCAAACACATTCAAAATTTATAATGCCACAAAATAGAAGCATCAAAAATCAGTATAAACTGAAAACAGAATGGGAAGAAGAACATTGCTTTCACACATACGCTCACACACACGTGTGTGCGTGTGTGCATGCGTGTGTGTATGTGGCCAGAAAGCCTGGAAACCAGAAGGAACAACTACAAAAAGATGACTAAATAGTAGGAGAAAGACTCACTAATTCACCAGAAGCAAAATCTAGGAAAAATGTAGGTAATTATAATCCCAGAGTGTTCAAATTATTATTCATACACAAATGTGCCAAGTATACATGGAGGCATGATTACAGTAAGGATGAAGGACTTTAATCCTGAGTCATACATTTGCTAGCTATGTAACTCTGGGCATCTAGGTGGCATAGTGGACAGAATCTGGAGTCAAGAAGACCTGAATTCAAATCTGACCTTGTCATCCTGGGCAAGTCACTTAACCCCATTTGCCTATTTCTTCATCTGTAAAATGAACTGGAAAAGGAAATGGCAAACCATTCTAGCATCTTTTCCAGGGAAACCCCAAATGAGATCACAAACAGTCAGACAAGACTCAAACAACTGAACAGCAACATCGACCCTGGACAAATCACTTAACTTTTCCATTTCTCAGTTTCCTCCTATATAAAATGAGGGAGTTGGATTTTAAGAACTCTAAAGTCCTTCCAGTAGTAAACCTATGACCAATTATTCTAAAATCACCTGGAGCTCTTTTTTGGCTAAAAGAAGAACAGATGCTAAATTCTGGACTTCTCTTTAAATCAAAAGGTAGAACGGCAGATGAAGTGAATCTAAGTCTGTTGATGGAAGAGAAGTTATACAAACCAAGGGAAGAAGCACCTTCTATCTTAGTATTCGCAACAGATAAAGAAATAACAATGGCAACTCAAATTTGTATGATATGTTAAGGCTTATTTACAAAGCAGAGAGACATAGACATATGCAAAATTTTGTAATGATAGATTTCAAGTTTAGAGAAACTAATCAATAAGCCTTTATTATGCACATAAATAATACACATGATTCCACGGCCTGACATTCTCTATGGGAAGTCAGACCAAGAAAGGTGGGACACCATCCACACCCCTTACTAAGATAGAAAATAACAATCTAGAAAGTGGTGAGGAAAAGTCTTTGCCAACCATTAAAGACTATAAAAAAAAATCTGAGTTATCATAACTTCTGGTCCGTCCTGGCTCTGAGATCAAGATGGTAGGATCATAGATTTAGGGTGGAGAGGGAACTTAGAGGACATCAAGTCCAACCCTCTCATTTTGCATACAAGGAAACTGAGGCTGGGAGTAGTTTAGTGACTTGCCCAAGGTATGTGAGGCTGAAAGGGAACCCAAGCCTTTTCAATTCCAAGCCTTGGTCTTTACCCATTGTACCAGAGACCTTTATGGCAATTCTATAGTTAAACTACAGATCATATAGTTATATACTATAATATATATCCATATAATATGTATTATATATACATATATTTACATGTACAATATATACATATATTAAATAGGTATGTATATATGGACATACACATATACATACTCCAAGCTCCTTGAAGACAGGGACTGTCTTTTGCCCTTTTCTTTTGTATCCCTAGCATTTCACACAGTGCCTGACACACAGTAGGCACTTAATAAATGTTTATTGATTGTCTTATATCTATATATCTATCCATATTTATATCTATCTATATCTGGGACAAACATAGGTGAAGAATCCTATGGAATAAAGAGATGGTGATTCAGGTATATCTCTACTGATAGATGAAATATAAAAAGAAGCCAAGTGGCTCAAATGATAGATTCATCTTATGGGCTGGATTCAGGGAAGTAGTTCACTGTGGTCTCCATTTTAAAATGCTATTTCTCTTAACTCCCCCAAATCAATTTTAAGCTGATCTACTTTGGCAAATATGTTGCTAATTAAAATATTTCCCAGAGATGAATCATTTTTTAAAAAAAATGACCCTCAGGCTTCCTTCCCTCCAGCTCAAAATCTATTTTTGCCAAGAGAGTTTATCTTATCAGGATACCTGTGCAATTGGACCTTCAGCCAACCTGGAGGTCAAGCTGCTTCGTAATCAATTGAAGAAGGGAGATTTTAAAAGAAGACTAAGTAAGATTTTTGCTGACAGCAAGATATCTCAGAAAATATCTTAATCTTAAAATTGTAATAAATTGTAATAGGCATCCACCACAAGCCCCAAAGGTCCTAAGTTTGGAGATTATCTTCAGGCAGCCGCAATACTCATTTCTGAGCATTATTAAGAGCTTAAGCAAAGTGAAGGACTCAGAGATAGAGCGTGAACTGCAAAGTTCCCTCAGGTAATTCTGCAGATGAACTCTGCTCTGACCAACCTGAAGTTTTTAGTGTAGGAAAAGATGCATCCCTGGTTCTGCTAGATGATGGAGAACTCCAGTTGTTTTTCAGGTGGGGGGGGTGGATGGGGAGAAAGGAGAAAAAAAAGACTCTAATGGGTGACACATAAAAGAAACCAATCAGAAAATGATAGGACTATGAGGGAACTGAAAGATCACAGAATCACCATCATCACCATCAATAATGACAAGAATTTATTAAGCACCTATTATATACCAGGCACTGGGTTAAATATGGGGAATCCAAAGAAGGCCAATGCATAGCCTCTACCTTCAGATTTTAATGAGGAAAACAACATGCAAACTACTATGAACATATAAATAATTAGAAAATAATCATAGAAAATTAGAAAATATAAAAAAAATAATTAGAAAATAATCAATAGGCACTGGGTAGACAAGAGCTGGCAGGAAAGCCCTCTTGAAGAAGGGAAGATTTAAGCTGAGCCTTAAAGGAACGCACAGAATAGATGATAATGGATGACAACAACAAACATTTCCATAGATCTTTAAGGGATGCAAAGCACTTTACAAATATTATCTTTCTTCTTTTCCTGACAACACGAAAGGTGCGTGCCCTTATTATCCCTATTTTATAGATGAAGAAGCTAAAACAGATAAAGGTTAAATGACTTCCACTAAGTGTCCCAGGCCATATTTGAATACAAGTCTATTTAACGCCAGGTCTAGCACTCTATCCACTGCAACTTCTAGGCAGAAAAGAACACCAGAGGGAATTTAGTACAACCCGCTCATTTTACAGATGAAGAAATTAAGTTCAAGGATGGTTAAGTGACTTGCCCAAGGTCACACAAATACAGTAGGCATTGAAGAAGTGCTTGTTGACCTCAAATGCTTTCCATCTTAAATCTTTTTCCCTCATTCCACCTGGTGGAAAGACAACAGATTGTGAGCACATAAGGGAATTTCAGAAATCCATAAACAAAATGAAATGATACATTTGTGGGAGATGGCAGGAATGAGAATGTGACCATCTCCATGTTTAGCTGAAGTGTGTTGGAGGAGTAGGTTCAAGGAAATGAGTGAACTGAAGAACTGGGATGTCAAAGAGTATCAATATGTATGTTTAAGTCCTCTAGTATGAGGGCAGGATTTGGGGACAAGAAAGAGACTGTGAGTCAGGCACTGAACTCATTGTGGAAATAAAGGAAATATCTTGTAGCTCATTAGAAAAGAGCTACTGAAATTGTGATTGGATGGTAGATAGGACTGAATAAACCTCAATGGAAGAGAAGTCCCTGAGAGGGTATATGAGGAAATGGTGGGGGGTGGGGAGAGGGGAAGCATGAAATATTCTAACTCCCCCACTTCTCTTTTGACCTTGCATCTCCAAATATGATTTTTTCATCCTCACTGTCACTTGGCAATCCTTCAACCTTTCAGCTCTTTCTAAAGACATCACTTCTGCACTATTTATGCTCTCTTCCCTTCCTCATCTTGATCCCTTGGTGAACCAGTTTAACTCTACATTCATTGTTCTCTTCTCTTGAGTCCCTTTCCAAACTTCAGCCTTGAAACACTCCCACTATTCAATGCCTTCACCTCTACTTATAAGCTGCTGAAATAAATTAGATAAAATTGATAAGCCATGCTGAATGGATCCTCTATAAATCTGTTTTACCCAATCTCAGCTGGGAACTCACTATGGCAAGGCAATCCTTTTACACCTCTCTAACTGACTATCTTGTTGACCACAATGGATTTTCCAAATCTTTTCATCCATCCTTCCTCGAACCTCCTTTAAGTCCCCCTCACCACACTTTTTGCCACTCTCTCAGCTGAGAACCTTACCTCATAATTCACTGAAAAAATCGAGGTCATTCTCCACGAAGCTCCCTCTTCTCCCCTATTCCCCATCTCACATCACCGAGATACATTTTGCAACTTTCATCATCCTTCACCGGACTCACATGAAGAAGTGGCCTGCCTCCTTGCCAAAACAAATTCTTCTATATGCACAAGCGATCTCATTTCATTCTATTTTCTCTAGCAAATTGCCCCCTCTATCATCTCCACTTTCTTACTTATATTCGGTTTCTCCTTGTCTAGTGGTCTTCTGGTCCCTTCCCTATTGCCTATAAATAAGCCCATGACTTCCCCATCTTCAAAAACTCTCACTTGATTCATCCATCCCCATTGGTTATCAACCCATATCTCCTTTATTGTGGCTAAACTCCTTGAGAAGGCTGTCTATAACCAATATTCCACTGCCTTTCCTCTCCCTCTGCCTTTCCAATCTGGTTTCCAAGTTCATCATAAAATCAAAACAGCCGTCTCCAAAGTTACCAAGGATCTCTCAGTCACCAAATCTAAAAGCCTTCTCTCAATCCTCATTGTTCCTGACCTCCCCATTGACACTGTTGATAACCCTTTTCTTGAAACCCCTCTCAAAGTGTATGACACTAACCTAGGTCCCCTCCTTCCTAACGCTCTTTCTCAAGCCCATTTTACTCCTGACTGCACTCGTTTAGACTGGATCCCATCGAGATCATGGCCCAGGAACCTCGTCGTATTGTAAAACTGCACGAGCCTTGGTATTTACACCTCATCAGCCATCTTGGTATATATTCCGGTTTTCTGATGGAAGGGTTGAGCAATGAACTTCTCCAAAAGACTCCAATTAAGGAGCAATCCCAGGCCAGCTTCCTCTTTGTTTACCACCTGGCTCTGCTCCTTTGGGCTAGATCATCAGGTTCATGCTCCCACACAAGGTACTTGGGTACCTCTCCCCAGAAAAGAGAAAGGGAAAAAAAGAAACTTTTTGGCTTCCTTTCATGTGGTATCTTCCCCATTAGGGAAAGGGCAAGGACTGTCTTTGTTGTGCTTGTTGTTCTTGTTTTATCCTCCAGGGCTTAGCAGAGTGCCTGGCACATAGAAGATGCTTAATAAGTGTTTATTGACTGACTGATCAATGGATGGATCATTATTCAGGTCACACCTGTTAACTGTCTCCTGGGCCCTCTTTTCTTCTACCTCTATACTGTTTTGCCTGATGATCTCATTAGCTCTGAAAGATTCCATTATCATCTCCATGCAGATGACTCTCAAATCTACTTATCTAATTCCAACCCCTCTACCAACCTCCAGTCTCAGATCTCTAAGAACCTCCTGGGTTATATCCTATTAAACATATTGAATTGTAAGTTCCATAAACATCTTAAAATCAACATGTCCAAAACTGAACTCATTATCCTTCCCACCTCCCTGCCCCCCCCCCCCCCCCCCAAACCCAGCCTTCTTCTAAATTTCCCAGTTACTATCCAGGGTACAACTATCCTCTCAGTTATCCAGGCTTGCAACCTTTGTATTGTCCTTAATCCCCCATTCACTCTCACCTCTCCCCCCATATCCAATTATTTGTTAAGTTTTGTCATTTCTACCTTTATCTCTCTCCTATATGTTCCCTTCTATCTGAAACTAGCACCATTCTGGTGCAGGCACTCATCATCTCAGTAAACTGCTGGTTGGTATCCCAGCCACAAGTCTCTCCCTAATCCAGTTAATCCTCCACAAAGCTATCAGTCATCTTTCTAAAGCTGAAAATCTGATAATCTCACCCTTTTAATAAAATCCAGAAGCTTGCTATCACCTCCAGTCCTAAATATGAAATTATCTACTTGGCTTTCAAAGTCCTTCACCATATGGCCCCCTCCAACCTTTCCAGTCTTCTTATATCTTACTCCTCTCTCTCCCAATATACTCTGTGATCCAGTGATTCTGGTCTCCTTACTGTATCTCACTTAAGGCATTGCATCTATTTATTTTTTTTTGTGGAGAAGAATTACGACAAATGGAATGAATCATGAGAAAGAAGAAACACAACCAAAAAAAAAAAAAACTAAACCCAAAACCAAAAACAAAACAGAGGGAAAAAACGGGGAAAAAAGGTGCATCTTCTGAAATGGTTATCCCCTATGACTGGAAACCTCTCCCAGCTCAGCTCTGCCTCCTGGTTTCTCTAACTGCCTCCAAGTTCCTGCTAAAATATCACCTTCTACAAGAAGCCTTTCCTGATCCTCTTTAATGTTCATGAATTCCCTCAGTTGGTTATCTAATTTACCTGTCTATATTTTGTACATAATTATTTGCATGTTGTCTCCCCCTTAAGACTCTCACAGCTCTTGAGGGTAGGGACTGGTTTTTTTTTTTTTACCTTCCTTTGTATCTCCAACACTTAGCACAGTGCCTGATACACAATAGTTACTTACTAAATGTTTACTGGCTTACTGTTGACTGACTTAGCAGATATTAGGCAAGATTTGAACATAGCTTATACTAAGAGAGAGAGAGAGAGAGAGCAAGAGAGAGAGAGAGAGAGAGTTAGCGCGAGAGAGCGCTCCATTCATTTTGTTCTGAACGTAAACTTTGTAGATGCAGGTTAGAGGAAATCTGGCTTAATAGTAGTTGTCAGCATAAAGACTTGAGGGTTTTAATTGACTGTAAGGTTAAAGTGAATGACTTATGTGCTATGATTTCACACACAAACACACACACACACACCCCTAATTAAATTTACAAAAATTTAAGTAAAAGAAACAAACATAACAAAACTCTCTCTGAATACAAAGTGAAGGCTGCGTAATTATTATAGTGAACTAGATTGGCTCCAAAGAAGAGATATAAGAATCTCCCTGCTTCTTTCTTTGTAAAGCGGGATTGGGGTGGGGGTGGTGTTGGTGGCACTAAGGAGGTGGAAAATAGTATATATTGTCAGACTTAATTGATCTATTTATTTATTTCTAACTCACTCCCATGCCAAATCATCTCAGCTAAAATTTCTATCAATACTGTTAGTATCTTCTACATAGGAAGAACTTAGACATTCCTATAACAGAATTTGACTTATTCTAGTTGGCCTTATTTAACCTATGACTTAATATCTCCAAAATATGGAGTTTTATAAGCATTTAGGAACTGTGATTTTTTTATATCAAACTGTCAACTAATATTTCATGACTACCTACTCTGTGTAAGGCACCAAGGGAAACATGAAGAAACGTGTGATGTGGTCTCCACCCTCAAGAAACTTTCAATGGTTCAGCATGAGAAGAGATGTCACATGGTTAGCTACCCAAGCAACAGTACAGGCATCAGAAGAGTTTAAAAGTGGGCATTAGAGTGTAGAAGATGGAGTTGTTCACTTAAGGCAAGATAGTTATGGAAGACTTAATAAATGTCACCTGGGTTAAGAATCTGAATAGGTAAAATAAGGTCAAATGGTACAGACCAAAGTCTATCACAATTAACCCCAAAGGAGGGTATAGATTCTATTTTTCTTATAGAAAAAATGCCACAGTATTAAATATGGTTGAAATAAGTGAGTTGTAGGCTCAGGTTTGGAAATCTTTTGTTACTGTTGTTGTTGTTTGTCCCTGGTTCTCGAAGAGGACTGTGACACTGGAAATATGATGTCATGACTTCCGAGTGCAGTGGATTTAAGTAAGGAAGCCTTGTGTAAAGTCACCAGGCTCACTCTCTCCTCCTGAGCCATTTGAGTCCAGTGGGAAGATATAGATCAGGATATAGCAGATACAGACTGGCAATGACCCCAGATGCCGTGGGAGACCTTGGCCTTTTTAAGCCAAAGTCCTTCCCAGGTCTCAGTTTATGCAGAGTTCTTTATTATTATATTCCACAGAATCATAGATTTAGAGCTGGAAAAGATTTTGAAGGCCACTGAGTCAACCTCTTCATTCTACACATGAGGAAACTGAGATTCTAAGAGGTTGAGTGATTTGCCCTGGGTTACACAACCACTAAGTGTATGAGGTGGGATACAATCTCAGGTTTCCTCAGTCTATCCTCCACACCAGTGATGTCAAACTCAAATAGAAACAGGAGCCCTTCAAATGTACATAGGAATCTCTGCAGCTACGTATTGACTCAGAAACCACATATTAACACCATCTATTTCTTACTGTATTTTTATTTAGTTAAATATTTCCCAGTTACACTTGAACCTGGTTCCAAATGCACTAGGGAAAGTTGTAAACCAAATGCAGCTCATCGCAACATGTTTGATATATCTGTTCTATATCACTCTGCCTTTTATTCACTGAAATATGATTTGGTCTGCAATTTGAATAATTAACAAACGATAATAAACAAGGATTAATAAAACTATCATGAATTACCTTAATTTCCATAATTAAAGAATTTATCCATTTTCAACACTTAGCTTTTCAATCTAATTCAACTAAAATTCAGCTAACATTTATTTAAGAATCCACTCCACTGAAAGCACTGTGCTGGGAGAGCTAGTGCATTTTAATAAGACATGATGTATGCTTTACAAAGCTTAGCATCTAGCAGGGGAATAAAAGACATGCATAAATATATTATGTTTACATCAATATAATACAAAATAACATTTGCTAAATACGTGAGCACTCCAAAGAAAGTGTTACATGAAGTCTAAGGGGGGAAAGATCATTATTATTGGGGGAATTGTAGAAGCCTTCATGGAAGAAATCACATTTGATGCTGACTTTAAAGGGTTTTTGGAATTAAATAGGCAAAGACTGAAGAAAGAATTTCTGGTGTAAGGATCACCATGAACAGAGACAAAAAAGCATGACATGGATAAGAGTATAAAGTTTGGCTTTGGGGCTTAAATGGGTAAAGCATTAAGAAACTTTCTTGGTGAAATAACAAGCAGGATGTTTTCAGAAAAACCTAGGAAGACTTATACCAACTGACACAAAGTAAAGTGAGTAGAACCAGGAAAATGTTATAAACAGTAACAACAATGCTACATAATGATCAACTGTGAATGACTTAGCTACTTGCAGCAATATAATGATCCAGGACAATTCCAAAGGACATAGGATGAAAAACACTATCTACCTCCAGAGAAAGAATTGATGGAGTCTGAGTACAGATACATTTTTTCATTTTCTTCCCTTTTTTGTCTGCATTTTCTTTTGCAGCATGGCTGATATGGAAACATCTTACATGACTGCACATGTGTAATCTATATCAAACTGCTTGCCTTCTCAAGGATGGGAGAGGGGAGGAAGGAAAATAATTTGGAAATCAAATTTTTTATAAAAAAACTAATGCTAAAAATGCTTTCACATGTAACTGAGAAAAAAATTTTTAAAAAAGAAATTTTCCAAAAATTAAATAAACCATTTAGTTAAGAATTTTTTTTAAAAAAGAAACTTTCTTGGTAAAAATCAATTTTTGGTAGGGAGTCAGAGAGTGGGATGTGGGAGTAAGGATTGAAAGGATTCATCTGTATACAAAGAGTTTGTAATTAGCAATATAATAATAATAATAATAATAATCAGGTCAGGGACCAGACCTATAATTTCTTAGATATAGGCAACTCCTCAGTGAGTAAACTCCCTCTACCAAAATAGCTCACACCATTTCTGCAACTTACAGTCTTAGAGAATTGCCTAGAGTTCTGTGAGAGGTTAAGTGATGCAAGCAGCTCAATGATGCCATCATGCATCTTTTAGTAATACAACTTATCAGATTGGATAGCATACCTCACTAGCTTACTGACTCTGGCATAGATGGAAAGCAGACTGAACCTCCTGGGCTTAGGGGATCATAGATATAGAATTGTAAGCAATCTCAAAGAATAATCTCTAGACCTTAGATGATCCCTGGAGTACCTTCCTGTTCTATGATTCAGTGAATATGCTTCTGAGGTCAATTCATTTCTGTAAGTATAGCATATTCATATTAAGTAGAAGTGCTTAGCTTGGAGACTAATAATAAAAGTTGCAATTGCTAAAAAAAAAAAAAAGACCAGACTATATTCTAAGAAAAATAGGTAACCTATTTTTTATTTAATAAGAAGAAAATTTATTATCCCTGGTGAGAAGCAAAAAAGCAAGTTAATAGCAGGGAGTTCTACTGCATATGAATTAAAATGAAAGGTGTCCAATGTGACTATTATCATATGTTATAAAATCAAAATCAATTAGGCACTCAGTGTGAAGTACCAGTAAAAATGAAAATGGTTACAGAATTGCAAAGAATAATTTGAGAAACACAATTTTTATTATATACAGATAATCTGATTTCCAATTCCATCTTTTATGGGGCTGGGAAGGTAAGGAGACTACAAATATCCATGCCCTAACATGATATCACAACTCCTAAACCTGGTGCCAAGGTGACCCTGGGTCCCTTAGGTCTATTCCAGTGGAGCAAAAGTTCTAGCAGGTAATTAAGCTGAAGAGACTTCAAGTACAAGTTAGCATATGGATGCCTGTTGTCCAAGATTTATCCTACCCATGTTCAGAGAAATTTTGGACCTTAAAGTTCATTAACAGGTAATAAATTTTATTCAGTAGTCAGCATGAAGACTGACTACTAAGGCAAGTCTAGGGATAGAGAGGGTCATTTGAATCAATGAAAGGAGACCCCACACTGAGGAAATCAAGAGTCCTGGAAGTGCTGAAGTTAACCATGATGCTTAGCTTTTCCTTACAGGCTTTTTTCCCCCCTTCTTCCTTTCATTGTCTAATTTCAGCCAATTTGCTACTCACTACTGTCTCCATGAATTGGTGGATAAGATAAAAGCAAAGAAATTGAGTTTTGTCAATTTGACTGTGATAACAAGTCTGGCAAAAGTTTTCCTTTGGGGACGAGATTAACATTATTGGTTAAAAAGAGGTTTGGGATCTGTGTATTACAGCTATTGCCAAACATTTATTAAATAACTGTGTGCAAGTTATTATATAGGGCATTGGGGTTACAAAGACATATCTGACAAAAACCTTGCTCTCCAGGAGTTTAAAATCTAATTAAGGGAAAAAATACATTCAGAAACAATTACAAAACATAGGAGAATGAGATAATTAATATTTACATAGTCTTTTCAAAATATAGGCTCAAGGAAAATGCTAGAGAAATCTCGGTACAGAATACTTTCAACTGGGGAGGGATGGAAACTGTGTGTGTGTCTGTCTGTCTATTTGAGTGTAATGGCTTCCTAGAGAAGGTGGTTCAAATACTTTTTCTCATTAACACAATAAAAACTCAGGTGAATATGAATGCAATCAAATTTATATTGCTGGTTTTAAATTTTTTATTTTATTTTAAATTGTAAACACTTTCTCTCCTTCCTCTGACTCTTCTATCCATATAGGAGTTTTTTTATGTTAAAAGAAATTTCCTGCATAGAAACAGGGTCTAGTGTTGAGAAGGAAGGGAACATTCTATGAAGAAAGGTGATATACTGGAAGTCATCGGTAGCACAGAAATGGAAAAGTAGTAAGATATAAAACCAGACTAAGCCTCACCATTAGGAAACTAGCTATACAAAATTATTTTAGACATGAAACCTTACTACCTCTACTTCCTCCATTTCTTCCACTCCTAGCTGAAGCCTAAAAAACTTCATCCCCCTTGAAGTGTAGAACTTTCTGGGAGGGATAACATAACTTTGCTGTTGTTGTTCAGTTGTGTCTGACTCTTAGTGTCCCCATTTGGGGTTTTCTTGGCAGAGATGCTGGAGAGGTTTGCCACTTCCTTCTCCGGTTCATTTTACAGATGAGGAAACTGGGGTAAATAGGGTTACGTGACTTGCCCAGGGTCACGCAACTAGTGTCTGAGGCTGGATTTGAACTCCGGTCTTCCTGCCTCCACACTTGCTGCTCTATTCGCTGTGCTAGCCAGGTGGCATGGAATGAACACTTCTGGAATCTGAGGAACTAGGTTCAAATCCAGCCTCTGATGCTTCTTGTGTGGTTTCTAGTGAGCTACAATCTCTCTGGGTGTCAGTTTTTTCATTTGTCAAATGAGAGGTTTCAGTCAGATGGCCTCTGAGGCCACTTCCACTTTAAGATCTATGATCTTAACTTAGATCAGATCACTTTCAAATTATTGTGACAGGATTTATCGGATTATTTCTACAGAGTGCAGGGTAAATGGGGTGGGGGTGCAGGAGGAAAGAATACCATGAAGGTGCTGGCCCTCTGGGAGAATAATAGGAGGCTGGGAGGATGAAAGATTAAACTTAGAAAAGATTTTTTCACCAGAGCTGGACTGATAGGAGAAATTGGAAAGAGATAAAACCACCATTTGGAGCACAAGGAAAAGGCAGAAACTAGAGACTAAAACAGGATGACAAAATTTAACCAACTCTGATTTTAAAAACTATAAATAAATAAATATTAAGTAAAACGAGTTATTCACTCAATGATGTTTCAGTTTGCTATTGAATCATACACTATAAGTATTATGATAGTAATCTAGTAAAACCTAAGCTCCTTGAGGACAATGGGATAGTTCCTTTTTGTTTGTTTGTTTTGTTTAATTTTGTATTCCTTGCACCCAGCAGACCCAAAATAAATGTTTGTTGAATTGAATTAACC
The DNA here is from genome assembly GCF_011100635.1 of Trichosurus vulpecula. Lineage (NCBI taxonomy): Eukaryota > Metazoa > Chordata > Mammalia > Diprotodontia > Phalangeridae > Trichosurus > Trichosurus vulpecula. The sequence continues at coordinate 140,246,627 of NC_050577.1, read as the reverse complement.
TAATTAAAAAGTTCTCCAAGACAGATTACCCTAGGTGCTTCTTAAAAGCAAGTATTTTGCATAATGGGAACAAACTAAAGATTAATTTCACTTTTCCTACCCTTTTCTACCTCACAGTTAATTATGAAATATCTCAAAAAAAGGTCATATTTCATACGCACAATTGAATTAAGATTTTGTTCTTTCTTTAATGCCCTGCGAATTAAGCCCTCAAACACTTTGATATTTTAGCAGGTTATGCATATAAGCAAAAATATGCTCCTTTTTCTTTAGCAAAGGGCAATGCAGATTTTCTTTCACATATCACAAGCTTTTGGAATAGCATCTATTAAGCTGAAATTTAAGCCACTTTTTCTTCAACTTCAATTTCCATTGTTTAAGGCAGTTGATGTCTTAAGGAAAAAAAGGACTCCCCCCGGCCAATAATAAAAGAATTATTTTTTAGCTGTTGGAAAAAGACCTTTTGGACATAAAATAGCAAAAACAAAACTCCTACAAAGAGAAGATACTACTGTAGTGAAAGCAAGACTCAAAACACTTGTAACAAAGACTCTGAATTCCAAGAATATAAAAAGTAAAGTTTTTTTTTAAAAGTACTATCCAAGATTTAAAACACAACTCATTTGAAAGCCCTATGTTGCAAAAGAAATGTTTCCAATTATTTTGTATTCAGTATAAAGAGATTGTACAAGATAGAAATAACACAATAGAAATAACACAAGATTTCAAGAAGTACAAGTTTGGAACAAATAAAGACATATACATAAATACACACACATACACGTGCCAATTCTTTAATAAAGAACAAGTGGAGATATTCAGTCCTCTATAAATGACCTACACAAAACCATTTTTATCAAAGCATGTCTATCAATGCCATACTTAAGTCTGAAAACCTGTCATTCAAACACATTTACCATTATAGTATTAAAAAAAGTTGTAAAAACACAGTCTTATGAGGATGCCACACAGATTACCTGATTGGTCGATTCTCTTTGCTATCAAAAAGTGAGAAGATGACTTCTAGCTCTTCACCTAAATTGGAGCACATCAAACTCTTCATCTGTACAAAGAGGTGGTGGCTGCTTGCCTGTACAGGGGTGTCTTTCTTCCTGTGTCGATGCTCCATCTGAATGATACCCCCCCAAAGAGAAAATAGGATCAGCACAGGCCAAGCAAAGTCGAATGCCTCATCAGATCAAAGGGTAGGCACAGAATGTGAAGAAGTTACAATTTCCCAATATAACACAAAACATGTAACCATTAATGACTGATTTAGTAAGAAGAGAAATCCCAGTTTTTTTCTTCCAATACCCAAACTGGCTTAATGGAAAGCCAAGAGTTCTTCCTTATAATTCAAAAGTAGGTATAACTCACTAAAAAAATTCATGGATCATTAGCCAACACTTCCAAGCAGGTACTTCACGTGGTATTACTAAAAAGAGCTCACAACTTGAAGTCATGTGAACTGAGTTCAGATCCAAACTCTGCTACTCACTACCTGTGGGACCTTAGGCAAATCACTGGTCCTTTCTGGATCTCAGTTTCCTCATCTGTTAATTCTTCAAATCTCTATGATCATTCCAATGATTGGAATTTTGAAGGGTATGTTGTGAAGTAACTACACAATAAAAACCTAAGGAGTAAGATATTTAAATGATAAGTGACTAGAAAAGTATGGTGTTTCTCTAAAATGTTCTGTGCCAAATGAATGTGCACTTGCTGGAATTTACTTAACACTTTCTTTTGTATCTATCATACTCAACAGGTGATGCTGAATATTGTAATCACACATGGACAAGTATCTCCTGCTGGACTGCTGGACTTTAAGCTCAAAACTAAGTGAAAAGGCTGAATTGATGGTACTTGTCTTATCTACGCCCTATAGCTTCACACACACACACACACACACACACACACACACACACACACACTCTCTCTCTCTCTCTCTCTCTGTGCTCTGCATACAGTAGGTGCTTAATAAATGTTTGTTGAATAAATACATAAAGGGATTACATCATAATAAAATTCAAGTTATCCTAAGGACCACCCACTTCCATCCACCAAGTTAACTCACAACAACAATAATACTAATAATAATATCTCATAAGAGGATGAGAATAAAAATTAACATTACAATAACTTTTGGGGAGAAGAAATCATTGGTGGCACCAAGAAATATGAAGAGGAGAGACAGAAGTAGTCTTGAGAATACAAAATCTTACTTCACTCACAAAAATAACATTTATTCTATATATTATGTAACACTTCTACATCCATTTAAGTTTCGTAAAGCTTTTCCCAAATATCATCACATTTGGCATTCATAACAACCTTGTGAGGTAGTGGCTGGTATTTTCACCATTTTACAGATGAAGAAACTAAAGCTGAGAAAGGTGAAGCAACTTGCCAAGGGTCCCACAGCTAGTATCTGAGGTAGGATTCGAACTCAGGTCTTCCTGAGATGACAAAAGGGAAAAATAGTTGGGCCATTCCTGGCTGGCAGTCCTTAAACAATAGTCCAGCATTTATAATTTCTCAATAAGGAGACACTGCTTAAGGCTACTTGGCTAATGCTGTAACTCCTTAGCTATTATAAAAGCTATACTTCTAATTTAATTGCAAATGTATTTCAAACATATAATCCAAATGTGTAAATGTAATACCACCAGAGATTGATTTTTACTTTAGCACAAAAAAAAATATCTAAGATGAGTCTGTTTGCTACAAAAAGATTTTCTGAAAAACCTAATTACATACAGGCACTAATATCTTCCAGTTTTTACTACCTTTTATCATTAATTGGATCCACTTGAAATATCAAACTTATAAAAGTGACAACCAACTAGATAAATTCATCATAATAAATTCAATAGGTGCAAAGAACATCTCCCTAGGGTGGAGTGGGTTGGGGGGCATGGAACAGGAAGAAAAGTTGTTAATCTTTCAAGACACTGGGCATGGCAGGAGCTCTGCTTGTTTACAGTTAACTCTTTTAAAAGACATCTGGATAGCAAAATCTTCACCTACAGTCTGAGTCATATGTTCTCTCCCCCTCCCCCAGCCCTGCCCCACTCCCCACTAATATGATTTTATTTTTATTCACTGACATTTGGTTTCGAAACAGGAATAAAACCTAAGAAACTTGCTGTCTTCCACTCAATCCTACAGATCCCCACCACCCTGCCCCCAAAAGTTTTACTTGTGACTTGATGAAAGAAACTTCTGATTTATTTGAAGCCTGGGCTCCCAAAGGATAAGCTACAGATGACTACAGATCTGAAGATAACAAACTTTAGGGTCTAGAGAAACAAATCTGGACCTGGTTAGATTACGACTTTTTAATCTTTAGCCTAACCTGTGTTTTCATTGGAACTCCAAAAGAGGGAATCCCCTTTTCCAGTGCACATCCATGCCTATTCTCCAATTCATATTCAAGAGAATTATCACAGGTCCTGACAGATGAAGTGCCTAGCCCAGGGTCCTGAAGCTACTATGTTTCAGTGGCTGCCTCTAAGGCTGGCTTCTCCATCTATTGTACCATATTGCCTCAGATCACTTCTTTCAAATTAGTCACTGTAGGGAGCTGTTGAAAATATTTTCAGGAAGGCAACATTACAGTAATAGGGCAAAAGTCAAACTGATTCTGATTCCAGTTTGTAACTGATTCTATTCTGTATCACCCCCAATATGTTGTAAAATTGCCTAAGCCACATTTCTTTGCCTCACTGTTAAGGTCAGAAGTTCAGCTTTCCTCTCTGAGCTAAGTTGTCTCATAAATCACCTTAATTCTAAGGAATATATTGTCTCTACACATCTTACTGCCCATGTACAATTAAGGGAGATCTGTTATCTCGCTAACAAGCCTTGCAAGATGCAGGTGAATGCCACGAAGTCTGTTATCTCTGCAATGCTGGCTGTCCTTCGAGAAAAGTCTGAACTGTTATCACTGTGACTCTTAGCTAACCATGCAGGTGGATATCACCAATGAGTTTTCCATAGCAACCAAATGGAAGGAGAGGTTGTTGCTAGCCCTGCATTTCTGA